>NC_083806.1:9779109-10979109 GCF_015708825.2 Lethenteron reissneri | reverse complement strand
AAGCCACCCTTTGCAACACAAAGCTAAACGATCAAGCACACTAAATTAGAATTCAGAGGCCTTTAAAATTAGCTCTAAATCTCACTCAAAACACATTCAGTATGGAAACACCGATGGAGCTGTCGAGTTAAGTAGTACATGTTGCATACCACCCATAGCCCCTTCCCCTTTGAGCTGTTACCTGTGCAAAGGAAGGTAGGTGAGACTCATCCTCAACAATGCTCTCCACGGCAGATGGACTGCCAGGAACAAAGGCTGGTGCCAACGGGCTCAGGAATGACCCTAGAATTTCACACACAAGTCAGCAAGTCAGTACAAGCTGTAAACACCCAACCCACACCTCCACAAGACACTCCTCTGTTACTTGACAAGAATTTAGGTCTCTTCTTGATTGGTTAAAAAAGCCACCTGTGTAGAATAAAATCACAGGTTTATAAAGCGAGGTTACTGCCAGGACGGTCTACTTCATTGTCGATGACGTTTCCCTCCAAGGTGGACTAAAAATGGGGGCACAACGAATGCGTTGTGGAGCTTGCCGATGTCTACGTACGGCAGATCTCCTCCATAACGAGATGTCTGGTCACAATGAGCTCTTACTCGGTTATACATTTTTATTAGGTGCAACTGTAAACGTAGGCTACTGTTTACAGGGTGAAAAGGACACGTAGAGGTATTTTAGAGAGAGGTCACGTGACCAATCTCATCCGAGACCCAAGTGTTGCGACAGTTCTCAAATACGCGAGTCTGGTACGTAGTAATTTTTTGTCCACGCTGAAAACGCTTCATCAACTCGTTCAATCCTCTGCATTTCCTCTTGGTATCTGCCGTGAGAATGTGAACGTTCAACCGCTGGCTCAAGGCCCCTAAACGGAAATAAACAACCACTCCCATCCACCCCCTCATTGCTCCCTTGAGCAGGGAGACACTTTGTTACTTTTTTAACCGTTTTTATTTCTTCTTTTGGTAAACGATTACAAACATTTGCTTGGCCAGACCTAACGTGACAGGGTATGTTAAGTAAACACCAACTAACCAACTCTGCATGCTACTTAAAGAGTTTAGTCAGAACCAACACAGAGTCGATGTCAATAACTGGACTAGCCTTTTTGTTTTAACATCCTAGGTAATAAACGTCAGGATTCGTGAAACATTGGCTCCCAGTAACCTACAATGAATAACATCCGTTACACAAACATGGAATCTGAACAGCTGCCAATTTGAGAAGAGAAAAAATGCAATACCATTTCCCGTCATGTTTTAATGGAAAAAAAGACGCTTTATACTATTTTAGAAAATGTTTCCTGGCTGGATTCCGTGATGGATTGTCGTCTGCCTGCTTCCCTTGTGGGCAAGTGCCCGTGCACGCGTTGGTGAACATTGCCGCGCACCATCTGCGTGATGACGTCACCTGTAACCCACAAGCATTGAGAGCCAGGTTCGCTTGTCCTGACATCACGCCCCCCCCCTACCCTCCATTCCAGCTGTAGACCCCCAAACGCAAACGTGATAAGAGCAAGGAGACAGAAGAGGATGAGAGAGGGAGACAGAGTAGAGTGATAGCGGTGGGAGGTGAGGGAGACAAGAGGAGGAAGTTGAACAAGGGAGGAGGGAAGATTTGTGACAGATGGAGGGAGGTGAAGGAGGGAGATAGAGGAAGGGGGTGAGGGAGGAAACGTTCCAGGGGAGCCTTAATTTGACTGTGTGAGCCTCAGGAGATTATATATTCAACCATATGAACTGCAAAGGCACCTCTGAATATTACCCATTAATTTAATGTTTTACAAATAATTTTCCAAGCTAAATGACATGTCGGTTGCTACATCACTATTATTTAGTGCATGTGCGTTATAAGCGTCATAGATTGTAAAGTTGCAATAATTAAGAGACTTGTTGCAGGCTTCTGTTAAGTAATCTGCAGTTGAAGAACTTTAAAATAATATTTAACTGTACTGCAAGTGCACAAAAACATAAAACCAATTCATAAAAAACATAATTATGAAATTCTGAAACACTGATATTGCGATTTATTAACATTTTATTTTCTTTCCGCTTATTTTAACCAGGAAAAACTCGCCGAGTCTTAAGACTTATTTCTGGAGGATCCTCCCCAGAATTCGCAGTCGTGGCCCATGCTGCTCTGTTCTAATCCCAACTGAGTAATTTTGCAGTTAGCTTTTCAGCCTTGCAGTTCCAAAGTCTGTGGGTTTTTTTAGCTATGGGAGGAAACCAATGCAGAATAGGGGGTGATTATACAAACTCCCCACAAAAAGGCACCTGAGTCAGGAATCGAACCTGGGCCCTTATTGCTGTAAGCAACGAGTGTAACCACCAAGACATCCAGCCGGGCCAGTAACTTGTTACCATCAGTTCTTGTGTTTATACAATTTTTACTTTTATGGCTACGGTGTTATTGACAAGCGTGTTGAGTTGTTGGTTATTTGCGCTTGCGCACCACTGCCAATCCATCAAGGTCATCATTACACGTGCTGGGCCTAACCAAGGCGGCTCAGCGTATTTTTCAGGACTCACGGCCACGTTTGCCAAGCATCACTCTTAAACAATCGGGGCCGGGGAGGGTCACCTGCTGCGGAACTGTTGCTGCTGCTGTCCTGTGGAGAGTGCAGCACGGCGGATGAGCTCATCTCCATCACCACGGCGTCGTCTGTGGGGCCGCCCGGACCGCACTCGGGACTCGAGCCAAACGATGGAAACTGGCGGAGGTTTTCCAGCGGAACACGCATCCCGGGATCTGCCGCGGGCAAAGCGCGGTGAACGTAAGCGCTCCGTAAGAAAAGCATCATAACAAGGCGGCATTCAAAATAGTGCCTCTGTACGGAGACTGCCGACAGGCCCAAGTGGAAAATAAGGTGTGCAATGGTTCATCAGCTCATCGACTTAACAGCTTCTTACGGTGACAATGCACGAACCAAATCGTGCGTCCAATAATCAATTATTTGTGACGTATGCAAATCTTAAGCACACAATGAATTTAGAATATTCGAGAGAACAACACTGTAACAAGCACAAGAGAATACATGAGAAATAATATAAACAAGATATAACAAATGAGACCACAGAGAATAAACTCTTTAAGTACATTCAAGTGGATCATGACATCCCACACTCTCTGCCGATGAGCAACGTGAACAATAAAGGTGTCCCCCCCCCCCACCCCGATATACATTAATTCGATTAAAGGCGATTCTTCCCCTCATCATACATTAACTCTTAGGTTTACTTTTCAATTTAAAGCTTTCGTGACTGCAGGGATTCATATTCTTGGTTCTTTCGGTAAAGTCACGTAGGTTTACGTCTCGTTTGTTTTTATGTTTTTTTATTATTTCTATTTTTGGTGGAAAATAATCAAAGTGTGTACCAAGAGTAAATGCACGTTATGTTGCATACATTTTTTTTTATACGGTTCCAGGTCGTTTGACTTGTAGTCACGGCGTTTGTTTACAAGCCAAGTTGAATAGTTAAAACTACTGTACCACAAAACCTTGCTGATCTCATCAAGGAGCATAAACGGTCATCATGCGAACTCCTCGCATTAGCGGCTTTTGGCTAGCCATGGAACAAAGACGGTCACCGCATCACGTTTTTTAAAAATCCTTTATATTAAGTTCACTTGCTTGCTTGCTTGCGCACTTACGACCGTGCAAATCTTTTGGTCGTTTTTTAACCCACTTCCTGTGCTCCAATCGAGCTGACATTTTGCACAGACTCGTTGTGCGTGACAATTAATTTCGCGAATTTTTTTTCCAAAATTTTACACTTAAGGAAAAAATTAATTATATTTAATTACCAATTGCTTAATGGTGGCAGGCAATCATCTGACCCATAGGTGGCAGCCATCTCAAGCCAGAGGACGAGAGGACTCTAGCCGCCACGCATATAAAGGATTTATAGTGAAAAACGTTGTTTTTACGGGTTAATTTTTTTTAGATGCGCTTCTGCGGTCGTATAAAACGCTCAATTCTTCCGATATTAGGATGACTGTGGAGCTATGCGCTTTTAAATCAAGATTGAAAACTCGTTTCTTTAGAACTGCTTTGTGTCTGGTTTGTTGTCCTTGCCCCGCACCGCTGATTGGCTACATACTGTGCGAAAGAAGCTCAACCTTACGTAAGTACCATCTACCACGCTTTGGACTGTACTAGCGGTTGATTGCCAAAAATGCCGTAGACGATGTGTACTAACGACGTGAAAGTAATAAAAGGTGGTGTATCACTTACAAATCCCATGTTTCTTGTTCTCTTCCATTTCGATTTTTCTCTCCCTGCGGCGCTCATCACGCGCTTTCTTCTGCCGCAGGACCCTGCGTCTCTCGATGTCCGCTGTTGGCGGGGCGGAGAGAAGCAGCGTCAGGGCAGCGTCAGGCGTCAAAACCCAACGTGGCACACGCGAGTGCCAACACGCCAGACAGAGAGCCAGAGGGTGACGTCAGAAAAAAATTGTGCCAAATCTTAGCTTGGTGTTGTTTTGACGCTGTATTTAAATTCATAGCATCACAGTTATACATTATTTAATTGTATAAGGGAGGTGAACTTTCAAAACCATATGAACACGCGCTTCTGGAGCAACAATGTTGGTTTAATTATCACGAGCAATAGACTTGGAGATAACAATTACACAATACCCAAAGGATCAGACCAAATGCAATGCATCAGTTAAATTATGTTGTAAATAATTTGGTTGTTTAAAGACTATATGCATGTATAATTGTATTATATGGAGCAAAACAATTAGAAACATCGAAGACAATACTCAACCAGTCACATTTAAATGTAGAAAATCAGCGATTGTGAGCAATAAGCCAGATCCCACAATTGTCTATTCTTATAGCTCAAAAGTCTAGAGTTCATCGAATCATCAATAGGTGAATTGTTACACCCACTATACCAAACGTTAGAATAGTGCACACAGCCAGAATTCACAATAATAAAAATAACAATGCTGCCGTTCATTGATCCTCTCAAAATGCTATTTTAAGGTGGCATGCGCAATGGTATGTTTGGCCAATTACAAAATTAGTTTGGACTCGAGGTGACTCCGACACTTATGTTTTTTGTTTAAACGATACACTCATCCAAGCGTTATTAAGACAAACATCACAGCATTCATTCACATCAGTATAAAATAAAATAAAAATGCATCTGAACATCCGCATTAAAAAGCAGCAGGACATTTCAAACCGTAATAAAAAAAATTATGGGAAATTGTGGTCATTCAGCTTAGTGTTTCACATTTCTGAGATGACAGGCCTGATTATCCATAAGAGTTTTTTGTGGGTTAGATCATGTAAATAATGTGTCGTAAAAACCACCACCACCCGACACAGCCAATTAGTAAGGTTTGCCACATAAACAGAATGTGGCCAATTCAGTTACTAGTACAAGCACTACACCGGTGGGTTGGAGAGAATTTCCACAACATTTACAATGTGAGTACAATGTTTCAGCCAGTAATTACAACCAGCACCATCAGGCGGCAGCCATATTTGTGGCTGTGTCGGGTGGTGGCGGGTTTAATAGTTCATATTTACGCCATCTAAACCAAAAAATCCTGAATTATGAATGATATTGGTCGCGAAATGTCTGATAGGTTAACCTTAGGCTGGGCAGAGATATATACCATACCCCTCCCTGCTGTCTAAAGGTTAGAGCCACACTTCACAACTTGGCTTGGGAGGGAAGTGCTCCACTTTTAGGACTTTAAACAGTTCAGGATTATTGCATGAGGCTCACAGAGACGGTTTCTTTAGTGACATAGCAGTCGAAAACCGGCTAGTGTTACGAAAAATACAGGAGGGTACGACTGACAGCAGCAGTCGTCCTGGACGGTGCACAGAGCAGGCTAATCTACCTGTGAAGTATTGGAGAGTGGCTTGGGTGACCAGGGGAGGTTGCAGGGCCACCTCGCAGAAGCTGATCTCACAGGTGAGGGGCAAGTGGTCCAGGTAGTTGTAACGTTTACGGTGATACTGCAAACAGCAAGGGAGAAAAGTTAGAAATTAATTCATTACAGGTGTCATCCTCTATTTCGTTCATTCAAGAATCCAAAGTGCCTCAGCTCAAACAAGCGCGTGGCGGCGCTCATCCCAAAGTCGGTGGTGGAAATGTAATACTCCCGCGGTAGGGGGATGTCAGTCTTCCCCAAAGGTGAAAGCACTTTTGACTTTGCACAAAGCAACGACTCATTTTATGAACCCCAAAGACATGGCTGGCCGAGCCAATATGGACTCTGCACTTAAATTTGGCCGAATTCCAGTTTTGAGAAATATCAGTTTTACTGTCGTCATGCAACAAACATCACTCTCATACACAGAGCGGGTGGGGGCAGTGCCTCCCCAGGCTGCATGGACCATAGGTAACTTGAACGAATCGCCTTAATAGCTCTCCGATATCTGCTTCCGTGGGCCGTTCTCTGCTACGGAGGGTCGCACTGCTCTGCGAGAGATTCAAAATGGATATTTCATCTCATGTCCAGACACCGAAAACCACTGTCAACTCTTACGGTTTACCCTGTATTCTTGTAAAGGGAAATTGAGATTTTAGGTCCATACGGCGTACAGGCGTTTCAATACGGGCAAAACAGACTTTTGTCTATTTGTTTGTGTTTCTCCCTTGTGATGGGACTTGGTAGGATGAAGGTTGAGATTTATAACGGCACGGGGTGACCAATAAAGTCTGCATTGGTCTATAATAAAGTCGGCACTGATTGACAGGTATGGAAAAGGACAAATAAATAAAAACCTGCCAAGCGAGGGACGCGGTGAGATGGAGAGAGTGCGACTCGTGCAGAAGATGCTCACCTCGGTCATGGAGAAGCTCTCGATGTCCATGATGTGAGCCGTGACGCGGTCTGGGCATCCCTCGGGGCCACCGTGCTCCTGCAGGAGGCAGCGGCGGTTCATGGGCAGCATGTACATGTGCTGCCCGTCCTCCGCTGCACAGGGAGCACCAGCACACACACACACAGCGCACACACACAGCACACACACACACACAGCGCACACACACACACAACACACACACAGCACACACAGCACACACACAGCACACACATACAGCGCACACAGCGCGCACACAGACAGCGGACAGGGTGAGTAACTGGGCACATGGAGTATTTGTAGACAACAACAACAACCACCATTCGCCACTAAGTGGCGGTGACGTCACCACGGCGCTTGTGCCAGGCTGTGCACTTTACAAAAAAGACAAAGATCCTCCGTATAGCCTTAACAGACTGTTGGAGCAAGTGCTGTTAAGCGAGCACCTATGAAGGCCGAAATGGCACACGAGGGGGTGGGTGGCCAACACCACGCCCAGCCGCCTTTGTCTCACTCATGGCGATGTTTACACATCGCACCAGGTACTAGTTTGAGGCTGAGTAGACCTAGGGGAGGCCCAGGATCGGTTCAGATAATCGTCACTGGTGTTGACCGTGAGCGGGAATCGAACTCGGGTCGCCAGGTTCATAGCGCAGTGAGCCAACGGCAACACTACCGCTCGCCTCCCTACCATACACACACCCACAGACATACACCCCACTAGCACATTCAACAAATTCCCCCCCGCCTCTTGTACAAGGATAACATTGCAAATGAATGGCAGGAGGAAATCACCTTGGTAGTAGTAGTGGTGTAGGTTGTTCTGGGAGCTGGCCTCCTCTTCCTCTAGCACCTCACACCCGTGCCCCTCTTGCTGTAAGCATTGCTGCTGCTGCTGCTGCTCCTGTTCAGTCGCAGCTAGACCTGCAGCTCCTTCCAGCTGCACCTCCTCCTCTTGTGCGCCGTCTGGCTCGGCGGCTTCTTTGGCGACCTCCTCCTCAAACTCTTCGTCGAACGCCGAAGCGTACCTATGCACAGCCTGTCAATCAAAAAAAAGGTCTCAAAATTGTGCAGAGGTGACTGAAAAAAATATAGAGGGATACACACCAACCACGGCTGGCGATAGCAAACAGGAAAAAAGCTGAAGTGGTTTGGCTGTGTGACTCAAAGCGCCAAGGGGTACTCTCTTTCCAGCCATGTCCTACATGGCCCAGTCAGAGGGAGGATGGGGAGAGGTTGGCCAAAGACCAGATGGATAAAAAAACCCACCATGGTTTGGATGAGGTGGTCAGATGTTGTTCATATAACAAAAGATTATCTGGCACCACCACAACCCCCACGGTTAAGGGATTGATTGTGATTTTGAATTATTATTCACCAACATCCTATATTTTAACCACATCAGTTGCCAGCGAGATTTTCTGTCCTAATAGCAATGGACACTCGAGTACCCATATTTGCATGGAGGTAGTTAAATGATAATGTAACAGACTCGTCAATGTCCACTCTGCAGCAGTCTGGGGGGAGCGAGGGTGTTGTGGTTTGCGCCAGTGGCACAGGAAAGGCCGGCGAGTTCAAACCCCAGATCACGTTTTTGAGTAAATGAGCATCCCCGCTCATACCGGACATCTGTGGGGGATAAAGAGCTTCATAGCTCATCGGATTCCTCCTGCAGTCTACATAAAGAGTCTGAAGTCAACAGTGCTTGTCCTCGAGAAAGAATATGTCCCTGCAGTGGGAATGTACAATTTTCACCATTAGCTTCACGTCTCCAAGAGACACCAGCACCACCCAATGTGCAATTAAAACAGAGAGATATATAAAGACAGACAGGATTGTGTGAGATCATTCAATCGAAAATTATTTAACCTGTTTGTTGCAGTTGGTCAAACTTGTTGGTTCTTTCACTTCGTGAGAATCTGGCTCTGAAGCTTCGGCAAGAGACAGGTTTTGCATCTCCAGAGTAGTACCCACATCTGCACCTGCATCTTCAAAGCACTTCAGCTGGTTCTGCAAACGCGCATACACGCACACAGCCAAAGATACCCCATTTAGCCTCAGAGATGACAGGAGTTCGTACATTCAGCGAGCACACAGTAATTAAGGCTGGTATGACAAAATAAATGGTGCGTGTAGAACTATGGCTGACCACATTGGTTTCCCCAGCGCTGATATTTACACATTGAACCAGGTACTCGTATAAGGCGAGAGACGACCTAGCAGAGGCCCAGGATCAGATCAGATAATCACCACTTGTGCACTAGCGCAGTGTGCTCACCACTATGCTTACCGCTCCATAGAAGTGACAAAGATTGCCCAACTAGCCGTAAAATACTTTGGGAGCAAGTGCTGTTAGTGAGCACCTACGAATGCTGATACACATACGAGTGGGTGTGGGTGGACAGCACCACGCTCGGCCGCCTTACTGCTCCACCCACATCCACACACTGCACAAACCAAGACAGAGCCATGCATAGCTTTACAGACCGTTGGGCCAAGTGTTGCTGTTGAAAAGCACATATGAAGGCTAAATACCGTATTTCTGAGGCACACACAGGAGATGATGTGGCCAGCACTACAACACCCTATACAAGACAAAGACCCCCGTATAGCCTGTAAGACTGTTGGGGCAAGTGATGTTCGCGAGCACCTACACCCTATACACATCCACACACACAAGCAAGCACAGGGTGAATCTTGATTTGAAGCTTACGCGATTGCAGGAATCCATACTCTTTGTTTCTTTCGGTAAAGTCACGTGTGACTTTACCGAAAGAACCAAAGAGTAAGCACAGGGTCACACATTATTACACAAACTCGTGCAGACAGACACAGACACACAGGGCTTGCATCATTTTAGATTTTATGCAACACCAAAGTGCAATGGCGATGCTCGGTCAACCACCACCACCAGGGCCCACCACGACTGTCTGCAAGCAGCAACAAGCGGCGCGCACCTGAAGCTCGCCGAGCGCCGCCTGTATGAAGCAGGCCTCGGCCGTGTCGCTCTCCTCGAGGAGCTGCTGCACAAGCTGCTCCTGCTCGAGGGAGAGGCTCGTCTGCACGTCGGCCCGGCTCGCCAGCAGCAGCTTGCAGTGGTGCGAGTTCTGCGCGTCTGCGACACAACCGGCCGACCCCGCGACCAGAGGCCCGCACGCACGTCACAATGCGCCCCTCCTACTCCTAACCGCGCTCGCGTTTCAAAACTATACATTCGTCGTAGTCGTCAACAGCCACAATCACAACGGGACAAAGGCCTCCCAATGCCATGTATGTATGTTGATCTTCTTCCGTGCCGCACGTAGCGAACCGTGCTAATCGGGAGTGGGGGGGGGGACAACTAAACAAATTAATTATTAAAATGTATAAAGCGCCCTTATAAACAATCGTTCTCCGATTGTATAACTGAAGATGTCAACGATGCAGGACAAGTTGTTGGAACACAATTCGCAGCGCTATTTACCCAAGGAAACGATATTAATAGGGAACAATAATAATGTCACTTGTTTGTCCAGGAAAGACTCTCAGGAGGGTTCTGCATCGCAACAGTTTAGCCTCTTCCATGTTAAAAACTCATATTGTTCACACTAAACTAATACAAATATCAAAAACAGTTGCTGACTAAATGTTTCAACGCTATAAACTACGTCTTTGCGGTGAGTAATAATATGCAACATTTTGAGAGGTATAGTCATAATCTTATTTTACAGAAATGGTAAATAGTTGCACTACATGAGCTTTATTTTCCTTTACATAAAAAGGACTGCTCTTTGGGACTGGCCACAGGAAACCCACACACACGAGGAAATAACTCTACAAAGTCCGTGCAGATGAGATGCGTCGCAACCAATTTTGCTGTGCCAACAATGTATGGGGCACTGTAAGCACACGTGGGTTCACGAGTCGCACGCTTGACGTAACTTTTCTCCATCAACTCACAAAATAAAGAAGCAGGCGACGTCTCCTTCCCATATCAGTCTCTCAACAAAACAAAATAATTATAAAACCCATCAGCCACGCGGCCACCTGGGAGTGCATAATTTCGGCTGCATTGATTCACTACCAAGCAAACCATGGGCCAGTTTCGACATGAAAGGCCTCTCAAAACCAATGCCATCCCCCCTACTTCCACAGGGCTGGATTACAGGCATGCCCCAACACGCCTGTGGAGCTGCCTTGCCGAGCGTTAGGTGGGTTCGTGTTGAGATTGTTTCACGATTGGTTCAGAAAACCTGCCATCTTAAACCATCTGGAACACCCTTTGTGATGCACACACCGAACGCTTATCGAGCCGTACAATTTAATTCACCATGTTAAAAAGCGCTCTCCTCACAGCGTTCAATATCAGCAAACGCCCGCCCAATAGCGCCACGGCACAACACTCTGCCCATTCAATGCACCCCCCTGCATGGGCACAACGCACACACAAAAACTGTCTTAATGACAGTGCGAGACATTCTAGATTAGAAGTTTTCGTGACTGCAGGGATCCATACTCTTTGGTTCTTTCGGTAAAGTCACGTAGATGAAAAATAAAATAAATTAAATTAAATCACAGTGCAAGACAACCGACTTATATCTTCTTGGTTCTTTCGGTAAAGTCACGTAGAAGGGAAATAATAAAATAATTAAAATAAAACATAATAAAATAATTCTCACGACGTTTCGGCCACAACGCAAGCAGCCGTCCTCAGGTGAAGAACAGGTCTGTCGGAAAGACAGCGTCCGAATGTCTTTCCGACAGACCTGTTCTTCACCGGAGGACGGCTGCTTGCGTTGTGGTCGAAGAACAGGTCTGTCGGAAAGACAGACGCTGTCTTTCCGACAGACCTGTTCTTCACCTGAGGACGGCTGCTTGCGTTGTGGCCGAAACGCCGTCATAATTATTTAATAATGTTTTATTTTTATTATTTTATTATTTCCCTTCTACGTGACTTTACCGAAAGAACCAATAAGATGAATCCCTGCAGTCACGAAAGCTTTAAATCGAAATTTAACCGACTTATAGTTAAGAGAGCTCACCGATAACTGACAGAGGCTTGTCCACCTGGAACCACTGGCTACGAGGCAGAGCGATGGCGCTGCCCTTCTCTCTCTTCATCAGCTGCAGGGTGATGGTGTCTCCCACTGCGAACTGGTGGGTCTCTTTCGTAACCACGCTGCACAGAAACACACAGCAACACTTGGGAGTCAGTGCCACCGGGCAAAAAGAAATAGCACGAGCACTACACTCATAGCAAACAAACTGGAATTAACAAAACTTCACATATCATCAGCGTTAATTCTGATGCAGGGCAAGGCATGGCATTAAAGCACTCATGATAAAATCACTAATTTTAAACAAGGGGCGGCATGTTAGTACCAACTTATGGTAAATTTAACTTGGCACTGTTAGACATCAGATGTTTATTTGGTTACAACTCTCCGATTATAGTTTTGGCCGATGTTGTACATTTCAATGTGCCCATCATCAACTTCAAGCCATCACCACGCTACATGGTCCTGTGACGAATGATGATCGCTGCAATCTCGGTCGTGGTCGTCTTAGATCGTTCTAATTTAGCTTGGCTCAGTGGCAGTTCACAATATTACTAATTCCACTCCACCTTGCCATCACTTCCTTCCTTCGACCAGCTCCTGCAGCAGTTGTCCAGTTGACACCAGAACTCCAAAAGTCTGCTCGCAGTGTTCCACTTTTGGTGTTTTTGCTCATTAGGATGCTAATTGCAAGTATTCCTCATTTACCGTGTCCAACAATTGCGACCGGTGACATAGGAGATGGGCACACGTCACCTGACTGCATCGATGCAAGAGATTCCAAGGAACAAATACGCCGCGTGTTTGCGCACGGAGAGGGGGGGGGGACTCAGGCCCGTGGTACCATCTTCACCTGCGCAGGTGCTTCTTGTGCACTGCCTCATAGCAGATGGGGCACTTCCTCCAGGGCTCGTCGCTCAGAGCGAGGTAGTGCAGGATGCAGGGCCAGCAAAAGACATGGCCGCAGCGCGTGATCCTGGCGGCCGTGGGCGGGTACAAGCAGATGGGGCAGGAGAGCACCCCGTGGCTCAGCAGCCGCTGTTCACAAAAGGCAACCGCCACCACAAACGCCAAACAGTGTTACGGGGTTACTTTACCACCACCGCCACCACACACAAACACCAAACAAAGTAAACATCATTCTAGCATATTCTTGGTTCTTTCGGTAAAGTCACGTAGAAGGGAAATAATAAAATAAAATTAATATATTTTATTTTTTATATTATAAAATAATATAAGTATATATTATTGAATCGCTGCAGTCACGAAAGCTTTAAATCAAAAATCATTCTAACATCTTCTGTAAAAAAAAAAGATGAGAAACTCCTCCGCCAGAAACGTGCATGCAGGTGAAGAACAGGTCTGTCGGAAAGACAGCGTCTGAGGACGGTTGCTTGCGTTGTGGCCGAAAGGTCGTGAGAATTGTATTTTATTATGTTCTATTTTTATTACTTTTATTATTTCCCTTCTACGTGACTTTACCGAAAGAACCAAGAAGATGAATCCCTGCAGTCACGAAAGCTTTAAATCGAAATCTACTATAAGTAATTCTACTCTATAATTCTGGTCACTATCCGGGATAGTTGGGAGCATGCTGTTGCTATGTAGAAGTCCGTAACCTGGCTAACAACATCGAGATTCCACACAGCAACTGGCACAACCACGAGGGAGGGGAGAGGGTACAACTCTGTATCAGAGGACGTCCTGCATTGCAAAACTCTTTCCACAATTTTGCAACTACAGAAGGCTGCAATCTTATTCATGTGGATCTTGCAGTTCAGTTCTTGTTGCACAGCAAGACGACTTTGCGATATAAATAGCCAAATAAACTTGAACCAACATTGTTTGCTGTACATAAACGCAACATTGAAATTCTGCTTGTATTTATTGGAAATTGCGATATTTTTTGCAGGAAAAAAACTCTTTACAGCATGGGCATCGCCACAGCATTTACCGCTGCTTTAGCATTAAAACCAAATGGACAACGTTGCCATTTCAAACGACGTGTCCCTTTACTTCTTAACAGCAAAGCAATAATGATTAAATGCTGTCACGTGCTCAAAAGTGGTCAAAACACTTCTTGAGCAGGGATGGATTGATTTTTGTGGGGGGATGGACATGCAGTGCCTCTTCCCTTGTCAACTCATTGCACTGCAAGGCCTTGCGATACACTTATATCGGTGGGGTGATATGAATGTGGGTCGGTAATAATGAACGGCCAGTGGTCTGTGTACCTCGAGCAGCGTGTGCCTCATTTCAGCAAACACTACTTGACGGTAATATGCCTCGATCTGGTAAATATTATAAGAATCAATTTAAAGATTTGTGTTTTTCATTTAAAAGATTGCATTTAGAATGTATCGTGTGTGTACTTATTATTCCTGCTTGTGCACCACTGTCAATGCAGTATCATAAAACAATGTTATGGTACACCCTTGCTAATTCGATACATGGGGCTCTGGCCAAATTATCAACATTTACGAATGATCAAATACCGAAATAATGAGGTTGTACTGTACATGACGTATGATGGAGGGAGTGGCCCTCACTGTAGGAATGTGGATATTTGCACCCACTGCATAAGTCGTAATTGGAGAAAAGCATCACCACCCCGTCACTTGCAAACAGCAGGCAAAACGCTTTGGCTTCTGATACAGCACAAATATACTCACCACTTGCTGCACTAAATCCCAGTCGACCAGTGTGTCGGGGTCCGCCAGATACACGCTATAATCACACTGATCCAGTACCACAAATTGGCAGCTGCAACAAAAACAAAATGTGGCATATTGTTATTCCAAATGCTATGATAAGATTGTTCTTATCATGTTAAAAAGGCAATGGAACTCCACTGGAGCACAAATTCCACTGACTTGTCATACACAATCCCTGTAACTTGGAAGTATGGTATGGTACGTGGCAAGGAAGCAATGAGAGATTTAGCCGAAGGAGTAATGGAATGGTGAGGAGTGGTGGCATCAACGACACCGACAACAATGACGAGGTGTTTAACAAATGTGACGGGAACACATTTTTGTTAAACAGCTCGTATTGTTTCAAGTCAAAAAACACCCACAGCTGGGGTTCTCAACTGGAGGTACATTGACACACTTAACCACGGAAATATCCAAGGGTAATGACCAAATCGCCCTGTCAAATCGTGGAAACTAAGCAGGCTCGAGCATGGGCAGAGCTTGCACGGTTTACCGCCATGCACAACAGGTTGTCATAGGCTTCCAATGCTACGTAGTGGGTAGTAGTAAGAGGGCAGTGCAGCAAAACCCATGGTTGTTCTGCACTTCGATGCATGCTTCCACATCTGTGCTCCCCACGTTCACCAATTTGCACTTATCAGCACGATGAAGTATGAGCAATTAACCTAAAAGACCTGGAAGGCATGGGGTGGCTCCCTTTCAGCAGCGGATGGATAGACAAAAAAGGGGTCTACGTCTATGTGATAATAATAAGTTAAGAAATGGCTATAGCCACAATTTTGACCATGCCAAGAAGTCCATTGCAAACAAATCCAAAGCTATTGTGTATGCATACACACCAAATTGATGGGGGGGCGACTGGGCAAATTTCAGTATTGATAGCTGTACAAAAACAAGAGTGTTAGTTGTTGGGGTGCGTTGACACGGATTGTGAACCCGCTCGTGTCTCTCTGGGATGGTGCGAGGGGTCGTACTTGGCCTGCAGGAACAGCTCCTTGTTGAACGGCTTCTGCTTCTGCCCCCACCAGGAGCCCCCCTTCCGGTTCCACGTGCTGGGATGGTACGGAGAGAATCGCTCGCGCGGCTCCAGCGTGAAGTTGAACAGGTGATTCACGTTCACCTTCTTACGTCCACGTGCCAGGTCGGCTAACTCCGTCTGCTGATCATACATCACCTGAAAAGGCAGACAATATCACAGTAAAATGGGTCACTGCCCCAAACATTCACCGATTATACTCTTCAGTTGTTATAAAAGGCTGCAACAACTACCAGTCATTAAGATATACAAACAGAACTCTGTTCTGTTTCCATATACGACTTACGAACATAATTAGTTCCTGATATACGTTTGTAAGTCGAACGGTTCGTAAGTCAGAACACAATAATGTACTTATTTAAATAACCACCATTCGCCACTTAGTGGCGGTGATGTCACCACGGTGCTTGTGCCAGGCTATGTGCACGTTAAAGCCACGTGAAGTTGGCACAGGTGGTGCATCGGCCAGTCATCTCAGTCAACCTATGGCACTTGGGTCTGTCCCATGACCTCCTGCCAGCGGGCGTTCGACACTTCACATGGCCTTATTTAAATGCCCACATACCCACACTCCCAGCATGAGGCCGACTGGTTACATCTCGGAGGATCGCTCAACTGAAGAAAATAGTTCCGCGGTTCAATTTGCAAGTACGAGTTCGTGTTTTAAGTTCATGTTAAAAAATATATACATTTCATAGAAACTGGTTCGTGAGTGCCTGTAAACATATTTCTTTGGCCTATTGGATTTCCATACCAACACTGTCAAGCAGCATTTATTTCAGAAAACACTGGACAGGTTTCTACCTTCTGATGTCACCAGCAGAGACGGGCTTGGTAAACAAATGTTGCTGGATTACCAGACGTCATTGGCAAGAGCACTCTATATAAACTACGGGACCCCGTTCCGAAGATCGCCGATGTTTTCAACGGAGACATAAAAAGCCTCCCATCAAAAGGAGACTTTGCATCGTTGGGCTTTCGCCTATTTATAAATTAAGGACTACACTGTCTGATAAAAAATTAATGTGTTTTACTTTGAATGGTTGTAATGTAGAGTTCAGATCTTCATCAGGGGTCAATAAATCATCACCACCATTGTGTTGTTATCAAAGAGCATCACTCTGCGTCAAGGCAACAGTGGCCGTGGCATGGAGACAGGTCCCCACTGTAATAATGTGAACTTTCCAGTGATGACCTCAAGTGACCACTAGCAGAGACTAGCACTGGCCAAAACTCGTGTGAGCAGGGATACACTTTGCCAAGTATAAACAGATAACATCAACTGTGGTTATTCTACTGAATGATTGAGTACTTAAGTGTTCAGATTCAAAACAATGCCATAAAAGAACGTTGCAAAGATTTAATTCTGTAACATTTTATGTAACCCCTAGTAGAAACTGTTTAAATACAAATTGGGTATGTGGATATAGAGCATCCTTTTAATAACCTACCAATACTATTCCCCAACATAAACAGGAAATGTTTCTAAATTCACTAGCATTACATGCTCACAACTGGCATACACTGACAAAATCGTCTGGGCAAGTTTGAACGTTCTAAAGTTTTCTTGTAAAATTTTACTTTTGTGTAGGGCTAGAATATCCCGCAAGGTGTCATATTTATCCTACGATTCCTGAATATAAAACCATTCCCACCTGTTTGAGGCTTACAAGTTGCTGATACGGTTAAATCACTGCAGGTTTAATGGACATTGATTAGTTTCAGATTCATGCAAAAGAACGTGAAGGTGACCAAAGTCATCATGGCGCCTCCTGTCACAATAAGGTGCATTAGAACAGCGACAATGTATGTTTGCCGACACTACTGTGCGAGTCAGCATGTCCTCATTCAGCAATAATCATGCTGACTCGGTACCATTGCAATTAAAATTAGATTCCTAGCCTATGCATGTATAATGTCCTGGAAATAATACCAATTCAGGGGCAGGGTGCCCTAGTATATCCATATTCTTCACAAAACCCCATCATTTCCACTTTTGCCTAATCAACTGTTATGTTATTTATATTGTTTTATATTATTCAAATTAAATAACCGTGTAAATAAACGGCACTTCATACCACCAAAAAAACCCCAGCAATTGTGGACCACATAATCTAATGCTAGAGTAGGTACTGTATAGTAAATACTTTAGCATTAGATGATAACTTTGATTTTAAAGGTTCCCCCCCCCCCTCTCCCGTTATATTCAGAACATGTATTATCTACCCACGTTATTTTGAGGACGCAACAATAACAGGTTTGTGTTGTGTTTTTACTGTTAATTACCAGACACGAAAGACCTGTCCCTTGGCAACTTGATGACCAATGCAAACTTTGCAAACCAATGAGTGTACGCAAATCCTCCCATGGGGCATGGCCTCACCTCCTCTCGTCCTCCACCAACAGTAAAAGTGCCAGCGGGTTTCCCAGCGCCGCGAGTCGGGGGTCGCTTATCAAACGTCTTGTTCTTCTGGGGTGCGGCGCGGCGGTTCGCGCCCGCCACCACCTCAGGCTTGGGGAAGGGCTGCGGCACCTCTCGCTTGCGCCCATGCCGGAGCCTCCCTCCACCACCAGCTTTAGCATCTGGTGCAATGCGCACCGTGACACGCACGGGGTCAGGAGAGCAAGCATGTCAATAAGTCAACGTCACAGGCCAGAGTTGTAACAATAAGCACAAAATTTATAAAAATAACACTCAAATAAAAATTCAAGAAATTGGCTTTTTTCCCCTTAATGATTAATCAGGTCCCTTTAAAAATGGTGGACACCACCGCATTCGGTATCACCAAGGCCGGACACCCTCTAGAGCATGATACAAAAAACGATTCTCGTCAACCCGCACCTTCCGATACATCGGGACAAACCCAGCGCCGCCTATTCGCCTAAAACCACGCCACCCCTTTTCTGGATCGCAGCAGCAGCAGTAGCACACTCCACGCCACAAATACAAATGAAGGCGAGACGTGAAAGCAAGTCTGGACTGTGGCCGACGTCAAAAATCAACATCTCGTACAGGACCCTACCGTCGAACCTCCCCGGTTTCAACCTTCCACGCTGCCAATGGTCGACCATCAACCGAATCAAGACCAGCCATGTGGTCCTCGAAAACAGGACTTTGTAAAGTGCGTCCATGGTCTTCATACACAATGGTGACACAAATTAATGCAGTTAAAAGGGCATTCTGCTCTCCAATCAGAG
Organism: Lethenteron reissneri; assembly: GCF_015708825.2. NCBI lineage: Eukaryota > Metazoa > Chordata > Hyperoartia > Petromyzontiformes > Petromyzontidae > Lethenteron > Lethenteron reissneri. Next base: position 10,960,293 of record NC_083806.1, on the reverse strand, counting down.
GACAAAGTACAAAGGGCTTTGTCGACGGAGTACATAAGGGGCCAGAATTAAGTCTCTACTTGTCCGAGACACTCCGGACAGGGGAAGACACACAAAGCAACACCATGGCACGCATTGTTTGCCAATAACATTGTGGTATGCAGGGAGGACATGGAGAAAGACCTTAAATGATGCCTGGAAACAACGCATGGTATGAGGATATACATAAAATGTGACAACTAAATTCAGACAGGAGGACAAAGATAGTGTGTGGGGTGTGTAATGGGCACTCAGCTGAAATGCACACCTGTGACGCAGTGCTTTGGAAACCAGGGTTAGTGGACCAGACGGATAAACGTGGCCAAATTATAGTTGTACAGCAATAGGAATTCGTAACCATGAAGCCACTTATGCATATTAAATAGAGAAAACATCTACGCAAAACCCTCTTTCAAGATTGTTTTTTTCTGAATTGAGTATTCAATAATGTTTTTTTCACGTGTATTCTACATTCTTTAAGTTTATCTCGAGACGGGGGGGGGGGGGGGGTCGAAAAAAAAAAGGCTACCCTGTGTTTAAATGTTGACACATAGCGTAATCTTATTTAAGATTTTTTTTGAAGTCCTGGCTTTCAATAAATATGCTGTGTCATGAGGCCTCCTTTGCCAGTAGCAAAATATAATAATAGGGTTTTTACCCTTTTTTCTGGCAACAAAACTGAAACTTTTTTTACAAGGAATCATGTTTGCATTAACCACAATACCTGCAGTCAGAATGCAAAGAAAAAAACACACTGATAATGTATTCATTGTCCTTGAAATTGATTGGTCCACACCTTAGAGCCTAGTCTCACATGGTGTTCGACCAGAAGACGCCAAAAGGCGCACAACTCAAAGACAATGCACCATCAGAGTAATGAGGGCTCGGGGTATGCAATTACATAATGATGCCTCCTTTGCCAGTAGCAAAAGATAATAAGTTTCAGTTTTGTTGCCAGAAAAATGGGTAAAAAAAACTATTATTAAATATGCTGTGGTTGTTAAATACAATAAGTGGACTTGTTACACAATTACTGTACTGCACAGACCAACACAGCACACACCCCAATGGGCACATCGTCCACACACGAGGCCCTCTGCAATACGATACAGCCCAGGCACGCGGTGGGCAATCTGCGGGGTTCGTAGCCGCACGTGGTCGTCTCTTTAAAGACCGACCTGCATTGCGGCTCTAGAAATACCGCATGGGGTTTTTTGTTGTTGTACCAAATTTGAAAGAAAAAAAAAGGTCTCGTTATTTTGGTTGTCGACCCCTGCTTGGTATTGCCGTTTCGCCCAACCAGCCACCCACCACCTCCACCACTACCACTCATGCAGCCACGATTGCTCTTCCCGCACTGCTGCATTCCAGGTACAGTAGTGGACGTGCAGTTTCCACACGGGCTCGGCGTTGAGCTACGCAGCACTTAGCTCTGCCACTAAGCCCACAGCGCGCCCCACCTTTAACTGGGGCACCAATTCTCAAAGCAATTGAATGACTGAATACGTTATAACAAATTTCTAATTTAGAAAGAATTCCATGTGCACTGAGTAAAGGGCCATTGGCCGAAACGTCGCCTGTTTAGTTGTTTTAATGTCAGGCATGGAGTTGGGGGAGGGGGCCACCCCCAAGGGCCCGCGCTGCCCTCAGCCCCCCAACTTGCACCTCCACCCCCAATGCCATCCTGGTCATGCCCCCCCCCCCTCCACGCCATCCGGGTCCTGGCCCCCCACGCCATCCGGGTCATGCACATCCCAACACCATCCGGGTTCTGCCCCCCACTCCCGACACATCCACATCCGGGTACTGCCCCCACGTCATCCGGGTCCTGGCCCCCCACGCCATCCGGGTCCTGGCCCCCCACGCCATCGGGTCCTGCCCCCCCCAACGCCATCCGGGTCCTGCCCCCCCCAACGCCATCCGGGTCATGCCCCCCCCCCAACGCCATCCGGGTTCTGCCCCCCCCCCCAACGCCATCCAGGTTCTACCCCCCCCCCCCAACGCCATCCGGGTTCTGCCCCCCTCCCGACACATCCACATCCGGGTCACGCCCCCCCCCCACCACGCCATCCGGGTCATGCCCCACCCCCCCACCACGCCATCCGGGTCATGCCCCCCCCCCCCCCACCACGCCATCCGGGTCATGCCCCCCCACCCCCCCCAGACATCCTCTCACCGGGCTTCGCATCTCTAATGGCGTCGCGCGACGGCGTGGCCGGAGTCACGTGGCCCGCGCGCGCGCTCGCTCTCCGCTCCATCACGTGACTCCCGTCGGGGCTCTCCGTCATAAGCGGGGCCGCTCCGTCTCCCTGTCTTCTCGATCGCGACCATTATAGCGACCTCGACATGGCGACAACACAAGGAGAAAAAAATTAAAACCTGCGAGTAAACAATTTACAACGGCCAACGGATCCGCTTCGGGTTAAGCCGAACCGACGCAGGAGAATAAGCGGAGAGAAGGGGTCGCGAGACCCCCTGCTCCACTCTGCCTCTATCCCACCGCAGGCCACCGCGCATGCGCGAGACAGAAAGCCCGGATGCGCGCCGACTGCGCACGCGCAGGGCGGGGGTAGTGGCTCGTTTGCCGCGACCCGGATGTTGGGGCGCGTGCGCATGCGTGGGTGGGAGGGGTGTGCAAGTCCAAGCCCCGCCCACACTAAGCCCCGCCCCTCCTCACTTCCCCACACATGCATTGAACTTATTCTTAGGTGTTTTCGGTAAAGTCACGTAGGTAAAACATCTAAATTAATAAAAAAAAAATATCACGACGTTTCGGAGGCAACACATCGTGATCTTTATTTTATTATTTTTATAAATTTTGATGTTTTACCTACGTGACTTTACCGAAAACACCTAAGAATATGATTCCTTGCAGTCACGAAAGCTTCAAGTCTAGAATGCATTGAACTTGGACAGCTGTTGGAAAAAGAGCTTTATAGCTCATCGGATTCAACCAATATATAATAAAGATTATTATTATTTGGTGATGCTGCTTCGTTGGCAGTGGTGCACCAGCACAGTTAACAACAAACACAACTCAAAAGATTAATCAATAACGTGTGTTTGCCCTTCAAATAGAAATGCAACGTTTCGGGATTATGGCCCCTGGCAGCACATAGGAGGCCTTATACCTCTGGTAGTCTCTCGTGGGTTCGATCCCTAACCCTGACGCCTGCTGCTGTATATTTGGAGTCTGCGTGTCTCTCATCATCACGGTGGCTAGGAGATGTTAACTACCTCTCCTGGTATGCAGGAGGTCGTGGGGTGACCCCGAGCCTGGTAATATCTGCATTGTCTTTGCAACTTGATTGGTCTACACCAGAGACAGCTTTCTTTAGGACCGAGCCTCAACTAGTGTTAGACAAGAGAACGCCAAAACGCGAACAGCCAAAAGGCCCTAAAGAAGGCTGCCTCTGGTGTAGACCACCAATCAGTTTCAAAGTCAATGCATTTCAGACAATGCATTAACTAACAGAGCACGTTTTTGTTTTCATGTTCACCATAAATGTGTGGTTAATGCAGGCTTGATTCCTTGCAAAAGGTTTTCTGTTTGGTGTTTTAACATCTTAACACCTGATTTATTCTTAGGTTTTTTCGGTAAAGTCACGTAGGTAAAAAAATTTTTAATAAAAGTACCTACGTGACTTTACCGAAAAAACTTAAGAATATGAATACTTGCAGTCACGAAAGCTTCAAATCTAGAATTAAAACCTCCTGATTTACTCAGAAAGTGTAAACCCTACTCTTATACTTTGATACTGTATTCTTAGGCTTTTTCGGTAAAGTCACGTAGGTAAAACATTAAAATTAATAAAAGTAAAATAAAATAAACTTTGATACTGCCAAGAAAGGTCCCATGTTGTTGTTATTGGGGTGTTTACATTGAGGTCCCCATAGTGTTTACATTGTTGACGTGTGACGTCACACCCAGCCGGGCCCCGCCCCCTCTCGGTGGTCCCGCGCGCTGATTGGCCGCCGACCTTCAAACTGGAGGCGCGTGCCCAACGGTCACCGCGCGCGCGCTCCCCCAACCTCCACTCGCGGCGTGCACCCACTCACGGTCACCTGCACAGTAAATACTAACAACTACCACTAACTACTATCACTACTAATAACTACCACTTACAACTACTACACACACGGTCACCTGCACAGCAACCACTAACAACTACCACTAACAACTACCACTTACAACTACTACACACACGGTCACCTGCACAGTAACCACTAACAACTACCACTAACTACTATCACTAACTACTACCACTATCACTACCAACTACTAACAACTACTACACTCACGGTCACCTTGCACAGTAACCACTAACAACTACCACTAACTACTATTACTAACTACTACCACTAACTACTACCACTAACAACTACTACACACACGGTCACCTGCACAGTAACCACTAACAACTACCAATAGCTACTATTACTAACTACCACTACTAACTACCACGAACAACTACTACACACACGGTCACCTGCACAGTAACCACTAACAACTACCACTAACTACTATCACTACTACTACTAACAACTACACCTACTACACACACGGTCACCTGCACAGTAACCACTAACTACTACTACCACTACTAACTACTAACTACCACTACTACTAACACACGTTTCACCTGCTCCAGTACCTACACACACGTGTACACTGCCGTGTACACAACACACTTCAAGGGAAGCTCACTCACATCGCCATTCTCAGCCTCTCACAACCACGTGGAAGTGAAAGTGGTGAGACAGAGAGAGAACCACCTACAGAGATCATCTACGACTTCTCTACGACTGCTACTACTCATCACAAGGCGCGTATGCAAGTCGTGTACACGCAGAGATGTGTGTGTGCATAGCTAGCAACCCGTAAGGTTTACTCCGTATTCTTGCACAGGGAAATTGACTTTTCAGGTGCAGCCGTTTCAAGAAGGCAAAAAAACAACTTTACTTTGTCTATTTGTGTTTATCCCTTGTGATCAATAAGGTCTGAATTGGTATTGTAATAAGGTAGGGCACTGATAAGGGGTTGGCAGGTGTGTGAGTGAGTGTGTGGCGGTGGAGGTGAAATAAGAGTTGAGCTTTCTTATGTCGATTTCGTCTCAACGCGATTGTTAAGTCGGTGTGATTATTGTTATCGTTGTTGTTATACTGGTAGGAACCACCTGGTTCCAACAGCCCACAGGGGATTATTGTGTCCGTCCGTCCGTCGTGAAGGGAGGGGCTGGGTTGAGAGGGGCTGGGTGGGGAGGGGCTGGGTGTGGGGAGGGGGGTGGGGAGGGGCTGGGTGGGAGGGAGCTGGTAGGAACGTTGGGTTTCTCGGTCAATGACCTGCAGGGTCAACGGCGGCGTGGTGTATTCCGCAAATATGCCCGACTGTGAAGACGGACACAAGCCGGCGTGAGTAGGTTAAACGTTGAGTTTTATAAGGGCACCACGGGGTGACCAGCCCCTCCCCACCCAGCTCCACCCCTCCCACCCCCCACCCAGCCCCTCCCTCCCCACCCAGCCCCTCCCTCCCCACCCAGCCCCTCCCTCCCCACCCAGCCCCTCCCCACCCAGCCTGACCCCTCCCACCCCCCACCCAGCCCCTCCCACCCTACCCACCCAGCCCCTCCTCACCCACTCAGCCCCTCCCCACCCTCCCCTCCCCACCCAGCCCCTCCCCTCCCAGCCCCTCTCCACCCTCCCCACCCAGTCCCGCCCCTCCCCACCCAGCCCCTCCCCACCCAGCCCTCCCTGCACGACGGACACAATAATCCCCTGTGGGCTGGTGTAACCAGGAGGTTCCTACCAGTATCATTTGTGATAGCCAGATCGCATCTGAAAAATAATAAAATCTGTAGCTCAGTGGAGCCTTACCTGGTAAAATATTTTTTTAAAATCTTTTGTGCGATTTGCACTCGCATCGTGTGTCTTGTATTGTTTGTTGGAAGGTTCTGACCCGCACCTATTGGACGTTAGTGAATAAGAGCTTTGCAGCTCATGGGATTCCTCCAGGATGAATAAATATTCCGATTCCAATTATTCTGTCCTAATCAGAGGCGTGTGCGCCGACTCGCTATATCGTCCGAGCGCAACACAAACTCCCGAATAAACAATACACACACATACTCTTACGTCCAGCATTTGACTTTAATTAACCACCCATAACCATATCACCCGCAAATCTACGTGCAATACGTCGTTTTCTTTTTACTTCTTTCGGCACCGTGCGTGCGTAGCCAACCGTGCTAATCACAGGTGCCCGGGGGGGATACAAAAATCAATCAAATAATGTCACCAAATCTGGGAAGCTGAAGGCATCGTTGAGTGTAGATGGCTGCTTGGATCGGCTTCCACCATGCATGCCCGGTTGTCACAGAGCTGCTACGCAGCTGGCTATTTAGGGGCCATCCTTTTAGTACGTACGCACGGAGGGGGGAGAGGGGGTTAACCCAAATGCGCTTGCGTTCAGGTTTCATTTTCATTTATTTGGTGTAGCCCTGTGAGCCATTCGGCTCTTGAATCGGGTGCAACCGCAACAAACAAAAAACATGAACAAGAAAACAACTTAAAGTGACTGTGCAAACAGAAACATCCAGGAAATAACTGCAAAGTGTTCCAGAAAAAAAGCACCGTACACCAACGCTGTGTGCAAAAATCCCAGTGGGATGCAAATCAAACAACAACAACCACAAGACAACTTAGATGAAAGTGTTTGGGGGGGTCTACTGACAATGTACGCATAGGAAATGGGGGGGGGGGGGGTGAAGCCTCGACAAAAATTTGTCTACTTTGGCCTTCAAATGAGTTAGATAGTCTGGCGGTGGACTATCTGTTTGCTTAAACACGTTAATATTATGAATTTCTTGCGTGGATTAAATATCGTCCATTCTATAGGATTCGGGGGGGGGGGGGGTGCGTCAAGCGAACGTACGCAGGTGGTGGTGGGGGGGTAAAAAGTCCGCATGCGTACAGGGAGGGGGGTAGGGGTCAAGTTTTGACAGATTTTTTCGTGCCTACTCAATGGATGGCCCCTTAAGGGGCAGCAGAGAGAGCAGTTGCAGCATTGTACCGGGGCTGCAAGTCGCGTGTGGTGGGGTAAACGGCGGGCGCTCCCACCTCTTGCAAGACATCTGGCCAGCGTGGAAGATTAGACCAAACACCCCCTACAGTGGGGCTGTTCAGAACTCCTCCTAGCGGCAGCCGTACTACCGGCAGTGGCACGAGCAAATTGCAGGACCGCACGTTTACCCTTCCTATAACCCTCTGCTCCGTCCCCACAGCATGGAGTGCATGGATGAGTTTGACCCCGAGGTGCCGCTGCGCGTCACCTACTGCCACACGCTGAGCCAGGAGGAGTTTGAGGAGCAGGCCTCGGCGCACACGAGCGCCGCGCTCGCCGAGCTGAGCCGCACGCTGGCGCAGCAACCGCAGCTGCACGCCCGCACGCTCAGGCGCCGGCGGCAGGAGCAGGCCGAGGAGGCGGGCGTCTTTTCGTTCATCAAGGTGGTGGCACGGCCCGGACGGAGTACATTCACCCGCTCGTGGCGGAGGGTCGAGTACACCGCGGTTCTAATTCCAGCGGACGGCCCTGGTCGTTACTGCGGTAGCGTTAACCATGAAGACGCTGCGCCCCGTCCGCTTTCCTCACAGTGGACGTTAGAGAATCCGTGACGCCATTCGGAAGAGTCGGCCATTGAGTGCCGGCGTCACTGTCCACGTTTGCCAGAGTTGAAAAATGACCCTGCAAATTACAAAATGTGGGATTACGCGTAACAATCATCGCAACATACTGCAAAACCTTGATATTTTAAAGCCACGCAGTGTTCTTTATGAACGTGTTGAGTTTTTATATTATTTGTGCTTTTGCACCACTGCCAATGCAGTATCAACATAACTTGTGTTGGACAAAAATCACTTGAAGAGGGATCGCAGAGTTAGCTCTGTGATCTGTAATATCTACTTCTGTGAGCCACTTTCTAACACGGAGGGCAGCACTGCTCTGAATGGAATCTTTGTTTTCATGATGCGCCATCAACAGCAAAATAATGGGGGAATGTGGTGCAACAACAAAAAAAAACTAATTATTTCATGAATTTAAACACCAGACGAAGGTAATATTTTCTTTATCTTAAATGGTGTGCGGGCAACCCTTTGCAAATTATCGTATCCTTTAACCCCGTGCGACCAAATCATCGGGGATTTAAAAAAATGGGGGAATATGTACAGCGTTAACCTTTGTGCTTGCTTTTTGAATCTTTAAATTCTCAGGCCAAGTTCTACTTGCTGGTTCAAGGGGAGAACAACGAATGCAGTACCGTGGGCGACGAGGAGCTGCAGAGGGAGATTGAGGCCCTTCGCGAGAAGATGAACCGAGCCTTCGAGCACGCGGAAGGTGGGCCCTCGCGCGCAGTGGGCATGTCAGTCCACTGCTGGGGGGTTATTTGACCATACCTCACCACGCTTCGGTTGATGAAGGTGGGCAGAATATGCACTGGAACGTACAAGTGCAGTACAACAATGTTTTCTTGTTGGCTGCTGTACTGTTCACTAAGCAGGCCCAGCAGCAACCTATAACGTAAGTTTCACGCACGGTGGTCGCTCCATCCATGCGCTGTCCAGGTTTATGGCCTGCTTATCTTCTGAGATCGGTCGAGGTCGGGCGCAATCCGGGTAATGTGGTCATAGGCGGGATGGAGACTCTAAGATGCTGATAAATGTGACAAAAGCAGTGGCGAGTACGTAGAGTATGTAGAGTAAGTAAAGTATGCATCGACATTATTGGGCTGCTATGAATTTCCCCACGGTACGCCACTTCATTGAGCTATAAATCGTGGCCAGGTCACTTCTTTACAGCGCAGTGGGCCTTACTTGGTAAAATAAAAAAGTTTAGTCACTGCTGGCCGTGTTTACTGCCAGCATCACAACCTTTGTGGCTATGTGCCTGCGTCAATTGACTTGCAATCAGAAAGTTGCCACTTTACATCCTGGTAGGAGATTGCAAACAGCGGTAGCAGCAGCATCCTTCTGTGTTCGATGAAATACAGTCACTTCTCAAGTATCCAGGGTAATGGGAGGGAGGGAAGTAGTGGGGTCCTGTATGAAACAAATAGAAGGCTGAGGCTATAAAACCGCGTTTCTTGTCTACCTACGTGCAATGGCAGTGAAGACGTAGAATGTGTCTTCTGTCTTCGTTATTTTCTTAAAGTAAAGAGTTCACTTGGCGATGTGTGTGCGGTCACACGAGCGCCGAGCCACTGAACCCCACCGAGTGAGGAGCTACTCGTAGAACTAGTGTGTCCGTGAGAGGTGAGAACGAGCTTGGTTAATCCACAATGTCATTGAACTGCCCAAGACAATCGAGGAGTTATCTGTGAGTAGGAGCAGTGTTTGTGAAACGTGTCTGTCCTTTTAACTAGCATCGAACGTATTTTGCATCAGCTCTGTCTTTCCATCAGGGAGCACGATAACTCGTACGCATGATTAATATGAACCAAAATTGAGTATAACGTATTGCTATGAGGAACTTTCCCGATAGCAACCGACCAAATGCATTAAAGTTTATAATAAAAGGGGACGTTTCGGGCGATGGACATTCTGTGCTGTGAAGGGCCATTGCCTGGAACGTCACCTCTTATATACTTTTTAAGATAAGTGTTACTGACGAACGTGTCCATTTTTGTTCTTGTGCACCACTGCTAGTCCAACAGCATCACCAGGACATTTGTCTAAATATGACCAAAAGGTTTGCCCACTGCCAGCGCCCGACAGCGCATCACATTTGGCATTCCTCTCTCCGTGCCCTTTGGCAGAGGCCAAGGACGGCAGACGAAGATTCTCCAAGCGGCTCGCAGAAAAGAAGCAGACGAACTGCATGCCCCCTCCCCCCACAGCCCTTCCCCCCACAGCCCCTCCCCCCACAGCCCTTCCCCCCACAGCCCTTCCCCCCTTAGCCCCTCCCCCCACAGCCCCTCCCCCACCGCCTCCAGCCCCTCCCCTGCCCAAGGCTCAAGTACCTCTGAGGGAGAGGACCAATCCCATGGCGGTAAGACCACTCAGTCCACTGTGTCCACTGTCTATACACAATAATAATAGATTGCAGTACTTTATCATTTAACTTTTTTGATGGTCTCTCCCACACCGTGTTGATTGTGGGGGCTGGTGACGACTTAACCACAATATTCAATGCGGGTTGGTGAAGCGGCAGCGCTAAAACCAGTTCAAATATCACCCACCGCTGGTGGCCTGAAATCGAACACGGTTTGCCGGTTTCATAGCGGAGTGCGCTAACCACTATGCCACCACTCCACACGCTATCTTTATTAAATGCACACCATTTACCTTAATTTCCAGTAAGACAGCGAGTCTGCCAATTGGTGTCTGGTGAAATCCAAGTACCAGACATGTGTAATAAAGGACTCTTTCTCAGTGTCGATCTCCGTTGTCCTTTATTTGGGTTCGTATAAATCTCGCTCACACGGCGTCCTCGCTCAGGCCCGCGTCTCCTCCGACGATCACTCCACAGCCACCCTGCTGCTCCGTTCTGCAGCCTCACTGCTGCACCGCCCTGCAGCCACACTGCTGCTCCGTTCTGCAGCCACACTGCTGCTCCATTCTGCAGCCTCACTGCTGCTCCGCCCTGCAGCCACACTGCTGCTCCGCTCTGCAGCCACACTGCTGCTCCGCTCTGCAGCCTCACTGCTGCTCCGCGCTGCAGCCACACTGCTGCTCCGCTCTGCAGCCACCTTGCTGCTCTGCTCTGCAGCCACACTGCTGCTCCGCTCTGCAGCTAGCCTTCCACAGCCCGCTAGCCCTCTGCGTCCTGACACCGATGGCCGACGGTGCCGACGTCTCCCAACACGTGGCGATCGCGCCACCCTCCCCGTACTGCCCAGCGTGGCCTCCTCCCGTTTCACTCCGTTTCAACTCCCCGATCCCCTTCCGGTTCTCCCCCTAAATCCTCTCCCCCACGTGACCTTAACTCCTCCCTCTGCTCACGTGACCCAGACTCCGCCCCTCTCAATCCTTGCTCGCATTACACATGTATAAGTAACTTCATGAATCGTCTAAAATATATTCTTGCGCTCGTGATGCGTGCCGTAAAATTGTGTGGGTAAGAAGAAATAATCTAAGAATTTAGAAAAGTATGCGTTGGTTCGCAGGAAATTTGGAAAGTCACAACACAGTAATGCGTTGTGGATGTAATTATGAAGAGGAGGTTGCGATTGGTGGGGCAACCTGTGCAGGGTGGAGGAGGGCAGGTTACTGCCGAGACTGGCAATGGAGTGGCATCCAGAGGCGTTGGGGTGGCAATGAGCAAGGCGAAGACCGGAGCCTGTAAAAGAGTGGTCCTTGTAGGTCAGGTGTTGATTGTGCAAACAGCTGCAAGATCTGGTTGAGGAAGGAAGCTCTGGAGAGATGTTGTGGCATTGGCCGTGATTGTCCTCTTGACCTTGTGAGTCGTGACATTGTGTATTAAATCGTGACATTGGTGTGTGTGCTTTCCTGCCTTTGCAGAATGCAGTTGCTCAGACCCCAGAGCTGCTGAAGAGCTACGGTCTGACGAGCCTCAACAAAAAACGGTAGATGCTTAATTTTAAACGCATTTAAACTAATGTCGAAAGTGATTAATTAAGTCATACTCCGGCGAGTGAGGAGCAGCTAATAGTGCATGATGAAAGATGTTTGATTATTTTTTAAACAAACGCGGTTAATCTGCGACCCGGATAATCAGTCGACGATCAAGCTTTAATGGTATTGCTTTTCCCTCTAGCGGCAGCAGTCGGGATGTTGCCGTGGTGTTATAATTAGCACAATAGGACTTGGAATCCAGAGGTCGCCAGTTCAATTCCATATCCCGACGGAGAGCGTCAGTTGAAACAAGGGTGCAAGTTTGTTAAATCTTCGCCCCGCGCCTCCGTCCGACCAGCAGTAACAATTGGGTATGCCAAAGTAGATTGGCAGGTCACGTGTGGAGAGGTTAAGTGTGGGTACTGACACCTCTGGGCCAGTGCAGAAAAGCAGACCAGAAACCTTCTCTCTGGGCTCTCTCTCGGGCTACCTCGAGGCGGGAGACCCTTCCGCCGGCAGTAGTGCGAGCTAGTAATCGTACGGGGGCCGCACCTTTATCTTTCACTTGTTGTTTTCGGCAGCAGTGTAGGGGACGCAAAGACGTTGTGCAACGCCGGTGAAAGTCTGGCTGTGTGCGCCGCTTCAAACTGGCAAGACGAACTGGTGTCGTCTTTAAAGAGCAAGAGGCTGAAGACAACCGGTGCGGTCAGGTGAGTAATCGTAACAATAATAACAATAATTTACTATTTATCTAGGAAAGTCACACTAGAGCTGGGCTGCAATCAAATTGTTCAAGTAATAGATTACTCTACCCGTTAGCAGTGTTATCGCCCGACTAATAGGACAACACAAGCATTTGGGAAATATAAAAACTGTTGCCTCTGTTCCCACGTGCGCTGCTGGACGAGAGGTGGTGGGCAGAGCGTGGCGAAGTCATCGGCATCATCATCATCAGCCTTGTTGCGTTGGGCTTGGCTTGTTGGGGGTTCCCTGACTTCAGGAGCCAGGATGTGGGAGTTTCCACCATTTTTAAAGGGGCCCAAATAATCCAGCACAAGATATAATTTTGACTTAATAAACTTAACAGGCTAATCGTCCCAGATCTACATGAAACTTAACTTTTTTGCTAAGCGAGTAATATGGGATTCCACTGTTGGCTGAATCCCACCAATGGAGATGAACAGTTCCTAGCACATGTGTGTGCAGGGGCACATGCGCCCATCAACGCTGACTGAAATCCCCCTTTTCTTTGGAATTTTTCCCCCCAGGTCTCCCGGTGGCACCCCGGCGGATGCGGCGGTGAAGGGGAGAGACTCCATTCACAATAATATGTCTCCTGCCTCCACGATGAAGGCTGCGCTGATTACCAAGTTCCAAAACGTGTCGTCTCCTGCCAGCTCTGATCGGTCCTGGTACAGTCTCAACGGCAGCTTCCTGTGAGCCAACACCGCACCGGGCAGCGTCAGGGCTTGGGGCCTCGGGCTGCCGCATATTTTTACGCTGTGATTTGCGTTGAACGGCGTGGATATTGCAAAACTAAAAGAGTGCAGCATCCTCTCGTGTGTTCTATGGGATGTGGCTCCAATCAACTCCGTGTTCTTGATTTTACTGTAATGCTGCGCATATTCTTAAAGATGAATTGAACATCTGGATGTATTTTTTTTATTCTTTATATTTTTTTTGTAACTGTTAAATTCTGCCATTACTCTGTGTGTCTTTGTTACATAAATGTCGTTTATAACCGGGGCAAGAAGCCAAAACAGTTAAGTGAGTGAGGAGAGGTAGCCGGGATAAAATAAAAAAACTGGAGCATGCAAAACGTACGTTAACTTGGCTATAAAGAGGTTTACTTGCCGATTCGTTCGCAGTTACGTGGGCACTGGGTCAATTACCCTCAACAAGTCAGGAGCAGCTAACAATAGAGTCGGTGCATGACAAAGGCGAGGATGAATATGGTTATTGCACAACCCAGATAACCCTCCCATGGATTCTTTTTCTTGGGAGACTTGGGTTTGCAGAGGTAATGGAACCAAAAAAAACATCCGAAATTATCACAGTGCGACCTTCCTAACATATCACACGAAACAATGCAGTCAATGCAAAAACTCTATTTCAAAAGTTACATTTAGAAACCACTAAGTAAATACAAACGCTTATAAATTGTAAGAATACCCAAATTAAATGTATTCAAAGTATATTTGTTTTTTTGTAACACTATGAACTGGGCAACCTGAGATTGATTCCCACTCATGGCCAACACCAGTGGCGAATATCTAAACCGGGTCTAGCCCTCCTCTAGATCGACTCAGCATAAAATGAGTACCTGGTGCTATGTCTAAACATCGCTACTAGGTAGACAAAGGCGTGGTGCTGGTCCACCAACCCCCTCGTATGCCGTGCTAGCCCTCATAGGTTCTGCTACTCGCTAATACCACTTGACCCAACAGTCTGTTAAGGCTATACGGGGTATCTTTGTCTTGCTGTGCTTATGTGTTATTCGAAAGCCTTTTTAGGGGGGGTGCAGGCTGCTGCATGGATCCCGTGCAGGAGTATTTTCTTAATGCCTGCACCACATGGTCACGGCAAATCAAAGACACCAACGTGAAAGAAATGCCTTGCCAACACTCATGTTGATGCGTTGACATGTGGCCCCTCTGTATTGTGACCTTGGAAACTCGGGGGGAAGGAGGGTGGGTGCTGGGTGCTGGGTTCCAGGTGTCGGGACCAATGGTCCTGATTTGAGTGGGCCATCATACCAAAAAGGTTGAGAACCATTGCTTTTTAACATTTGTTTGAAATCACAGTAAAGTCCATAAAGTGTGTCTGGATGCAAGGTTTGGTAGTAAAGTTTTTTTTAATCTTTTTATATTACACTGCTATATATATGTTTAACCGAGTGCTTCAACTGGCCAGATGGCACTGTGTGGTTCGTGTCCGATACACGATGGTGAAGTTGCGAGTTCAGTGTTTCTCTCGGTCCATCATCATCAAAAAACGTATACCATTTTGTAGTTGTCCTTCGGAGGAGAGGCTGGACCCAGCAATAGGAATGTGGAATTTCCACCGCCGGCTGAAGGCTACCAGCAGATGTTATCACTGCCCTGTGCTCAACTTGCACATGGGTACACTATGTATTTTAACACACCCATGTTTACTAACCAGCTTCTGCTTAGTTACATCTCGAATGTGATTTGACATGGCCTCGCATTTTATGCATTGCGAGGGCGTAGTTTCCATATAATTAATTCTTACACTTTAAAATGTGTGTAGGAAATAACGCTGCTTTGTAGCCGTCTAATTATGCACGACGTATTGCAACTAGTGTAGCGTTTAGGCTATCAAACCGCGTGAGACAACGCAGCATTAATTTGTGTAGGAAAAAGTAAAAGCTTTTAGAGTCGAAGTGTGTGCGACTCTACATCGGCGGTTGGTGGTAATGTAAAATACCCTCGTTTCGTAGCTGTGGTTCCGTCACTGCATAACTCGGGGTATCTTCAGGCTCCTACAAATGAAAGCACATCTGTAACTTTAACCAAATGAGCCTGGTATCAGATGCTTTTTGTTTTTTTTGGAAGTTAAATGTGAAATGATCAGCTGGGGGTGGGGAACAAGACTGGATAACCAGACCAAAGTACCTTTTTGTATGAAGCTTGCCTGGGTCACATTCGATTTGTGGTCTTAGAACGGCTCGGTGTAACTGGAATATATAAACCCCGTGTCGCTACGGACACAATCCTGCGAGTGTACCTAGTCTGTCACAGGCTATATATTGCCGTGGCTGTTGGTGTGTATTGTGTGCTCTTTCTGAGAGCCACGTGATTATTTTAGGGTGTACACTCCGGTGGTGACGGTGTCTTCGCGCGTTATATTTTTACATTGTCCATTTTGGCATTTTAAGCAGCAACGAATAACACGTGGAGAGAGTTAAGAGTGTATATTGAACTTCTTTGGCACCGTGCTAATCGGAGGTGCAAGGTGAATTACTTTGTGGACAGATTGTGCTTTCCCACCATAGAAATGTTGAGATTTTCACCACTGCCTCAGGACTATCAATTTACACAAAACACTACCTCTGTACTCCTTTGAACTGGGAGACACTTGAAAATTTTACATTCACAAGGCCAAATGCACAAGGCATGAGTTTGTGAACATTTTTTGCATGTGGCCAGTGTCATTATTTAGACCAGGGAACCCCATGCAGCCAAAGCACGTCGCATTCATCGCCATCACCTTCAACAGACTTAATGCAGTGTTGGCCTCGATGTAACATTAGCGGATATACCGTGTCCTGCATTTAACGGGTTTTTTTTGGGGTACCACCAAAAACAGAAAAAAATTGAAATCTAAAAATCTCACTCCTGAACCTCATCAAATTAACAGAATCCTCCACGCAGCAGTAAATTGGCCAACTTTTGGTCTTCATAGAAATAACGGGATGGCTAAGAAATCAGGATATACCAGATCCACCACGCCCCTGAATTTCCCCGGTATTGAGGACACTTGGTGTGAAGAACACTATCTTCTTCCCACACTAAGGAGACTTCCGTAACACGAGTAGCACACCCACACGCACAAACATTATCTGGAAACTGGATTTAGAAAATGTGTAAAGTGGGTATGTAAAGCTCAACGTACATGCTTCGAATCACGTGTAAAATATAGTATTTCACACACGATTGAACATGCAATTCATTGAAAATTATGTGAATCCATGCATGCCTAGTGTTGATTCAGGTGCATCTTAAAATAATCACATTTACTTAAAAAACTGAAAGTTATGGTGCCCTACATACTATACATTCCATGCATCTGTTGTGTCGAAGTTTTAAAATGTCTGTCACGTGAAATTAAATCTTTAAAGGCTCCTTTCTTCTTGCGCGAGCTTCTTTCACCAAATGTTTAGCGTTTCACAGTGCGGTCCGGTATGATGTACTTTTCTCCCACGAGGGAAAAATAACTCATGTTGGCGTCGGCAAGAAGTGCGTGTGTAAGTCTTCCACGCTGGACAGATGTTGCAGATGTGGGAGCCCGCCCCACACTTTACCCCACCACACGTGACCAGCCAGTTGACTGGTGAACTCAATTATACGAGATTTGAAGTTTTCGTGACTGCAAGGATCCATACTCTTTGATTCTTTCGGTAAAGTCACGTAGGTAAAAAAATAATAAAAGTAAAAATAAATTTTTTTTTAAATTAAATCACGACGTTTCTGGCGCAACACAAGTGCTCCTCATCAGGTGGGACCACCACAGCTAGAAGCAACTGCTGGAATGGGTAAGAGAGCTGCAGTGAAACAAGACGCAGTGAAACAAGACGCTATATATAGCAATTTATACCGCTGGGCGGATATAGAGGGTTAACTGGCGTGAAAGCAGATGGCATCCACCTCTTGGATGCTCACAACCATTAACACTGCAACAGCTCCCTTCGTTTCTCAGCAAAGTAATAAGTGATTTTTATTGCTAGACATTTCTATGTGTGTGTGGCAAACCAGTAACCAGTTGTTTTTTTTACAAGTTAACCAAATGTTTTATTATCGGAGCATGTGTGTTTGCATGTTTTGCAACGAGTACGTGTGGTTAATGCAGATTTGATGCCTTGCAAAAGGTATCTATTTGGTGTTTGAACATCTTAACACCTCCTGTTTTATTGCCAGAAAGGGTAAAGCCTATTTCGATATTTTTCATCATTTTTATAGTGGCAAAAACGTCTCATAGATAACACATTCCTGCGGAGGGAGCTGGTAGGAACGTTGGGTTGCTCGGTCAATGGCCAGGGTCAACGGCGGCGTGGTGTATTCCGCAAATATACCCGACTGAGGGCGGGCACAAGCCGACGTGAGTAGGTTAAACGTTGAGTTTTATAAGGGCACCACGGGGTGACCAGCCCCTCCCCACCCAGCCCCACCCTCCCCACCCAGCCCCTCCCCACCCAGCCCCTCCCTCTCCACCCAGCCCCTCCCTGCACGACGGACGGAAACAATAATCCCCTATGGGCTGGTGTAACCAGGAGGTTCCTACCAGTATAACCAAATGTTTTCTTGATGCTGCTGCTTGAATTTGGCAGTGGTGCACAGGTAACATTCATAATAAACACTGCCTTAAAA
The DNA here is from genome assembly GCF_015708825.2 of Lethenteron reissneri. NCBI lineage: Eukaryota > Metazoa > Chordata > Hyperoartia > Petromyzontiformes > Petromyzontidae > Lethenteron > Lethenteron reissneri. The sequence goes on along the minus strand of NC_083806.1, from coordinate 10,942,600 downwards.
GAAATATATACATGTTGTGCTATGAAGAGTAATTACCCGAAATGTCGTCTATTATATATATTTTTTATTTCAAGGTCACACTGCTCTTGACAAATGCATCAAAGTAATGCAAAACACGATCATAACAACCCCGCTCGGTACACACCGTTATAAACCATTCCCCTCATTGCTCGTACCGTCAATACAATTTCACAAGCGTCGCTTTCATTTAACAAAACATGTCTTAATACGACAAAGTGTATTTTCCTGTTTTAAATATAACAATGTTAACATACCCATTAGCGTGTACAGAATATGTGTGTACAGAAGCCCGCCTAAGAAGGCGAAGTACTTATTGAATTCCACACTGCTCCAAACATCAGGACTTGTTTTACCACTATAAAAACACAAGTCATGTGTAGGTATAAAACAAGTTAAAATGTTATTCAAGGCGTTTTAAAAGGTCTGCAGATATCTGCAAATTCACACCTTTTCCTGCAAAAACTCGGCAGAAAACCATTTTCCACCCTGTTTAACACATTGGTTTTCACGACCAGTATTATCCACAATAGAGGTTTTTGGGTTAGATCACCTAAATAAAAAGTGTCGTTAAATCCGCCACCCCCCCCCCCCCCCGACACGGCCAATTAGTAAGGTTTGTCAAGTAAACAGAATGTGCCACTTCGTCGTTGTGTTGAAGAGTAAACCGACAACATTTAAAATTCGAGGACGACGTTTCGCCAGTAATTACAAACAGCATCATCAGGCGGCATACCTTATATGAATCAGGCCGTCTATCTCAGTGATCATATTGTCATCTGGGTAAAAACATATATTAGCAAAACTGTCATACCGTCTCTCCACAGATAAATAAATATAAGTTACAGTCCATTAGTCTATTGGGTTTGCACACCGATATTTTGTAGTGACATTTGTTTTGGCAAGCAATTTCTGGTTTCAACCTTCTGGGTCTCATCGGCAGTCACGCTTATGAAACCAATTTTGGCGGATCACCAGATATTACTTGCAAAAGAACGCCATCGAAACTCAAAAAGCCACACCATACACAAACCATGACGCGTTACCACAATGTGCAAACCGCATACGGCGAACCCTCTCTATATCCGCGAGGGTTTACGTTCTTGAAAAACGCTCGCGAGTGCAGAAAACTTTTTGCTCCAAAAACAGGGTTACATTCCTGGTACGAGTGAACATAGGGGGGATGGTAAATGTTTAATAACAATGACTGCTATAAATAAAGAATAAATTAAGCGTAACTACAAATGTATTACCTCCAAATACACAGGCGCCAGGGTCGGGATCGAACCCACGACCTCCTGCATACCAGGCGAGGGAATTAACATCTCACCACCGCAGCTGCATCAACAACAAGCAGCAAAGTTGACGCTGGGACACCGAACGTGGCTGGGCATGGACTGCGCGCTCGTGCAGGATCTCGCGAGAGAACGCGATGGCGGGGCCGTGGTGACACCAGAATCATTGCCCATGCTGACCTCTTGACCAAATGCCTCTTAAGTTTATACCCGTGTACAGCTCGGCTCCGGCCCAGGTGGCTCAGTGGGAGCCCGGCAGCATGAGCGGCAGGACGTCCCCGCAGCGCGAGCTCACCTTCAGCTGCGCCAGGGCATCGGCGCGCGTCGGCCCAATGTTCAAGATGGCGATGGGAATCTTCTCTTCATAGGCGGCGCGGATGAACCTGTATCCGGAGTAAACCTGCAGCGGTAGCAGCAGCAGCACGGCCACCAGGCACGGGTCAGGGTGGCGATAAGAGCAGCGTGGTACCGGGAAGAGGGACGTCAATTTAAAAGGTAAAGATGTGACCCTGCAAATGCTAAGGCCACTGCTGGCAGAACTGCATCCACCAGGGCCAACTGTGGAGGGTATTTAGTCTCCACTTGTTGACCAGACGTCATGGAACAGGTGGGAGCACCCACACTTAATCCCACCGCACATGACCTGACAATCGATTAACTGTGGTTACCTCTGGGTGGACAGATGTGGGGGTCTTTTTAACTCTTTCCCATTCAGAGACGTCTGCAAGTTGCAGGGTGTGGGTGTCCCGTTCACTGCCGAATCTCGGAATGCGCAAGCGGTTCAGCGTTAATTTTATTTAGAGAAGTATAGCACCGCTGGTTTTTAAAGACATTGTACTCACTGCGGAGAGCTGTAGCAACACGACTGCACTAACTGGTGTCAAACCGTGCCATGCGCCCTCCCGCATTGGCCTTTTGCTTCCCATTTCTTTCCGATGACGTTGCACGTACGTCATCGGAACACGTACATCATCGGAACACGTACGTCATCGGAACACATACGTCATCGGAACATGTACGTCATCGGAATGGGAAAGGGTTAAAAAAAACCTGCCCCATTAATTTCGTCGAACATTACACAGCGGCAGCACGTGGTACGTGGACCGATCGCGAATGAATACGACCCTGCAGGGAGGAGACGAACTGACCTGCAGGGAGGAGCCGGCCACCAGCACGGTGTCCGACTCCCACAGCCTCTGGTAGACGTCGTCCACCGTCCTCCGATCTACGTTGTCCCCGAAGAAGGTGACCTCGGGCTTGAGGGGCCCACCACAGGAGCAGCACGGGGGCACACGGAAACTCTCCACCTGCGGGGCCAGAGCGGTGGCAACGCAGGTGCCAAACCCACGGTCGGTTTACCATCGAGTGGCATGGCCCATATTGCATAACTGGTCACGTGGAGCCCGGAGAGTGAAGAGACTGGAACAGCCATGTCGGGAAGATGCACGCAGTCTTTTCTCAAGGAGGATGGTGAATGCGTCGCACGCTTTCAGATGCGCTCATACGGCCGTCTGGAACGCTCTTCCTTCCGATATTTGGAAGCCACTGAAGCTGTGCGCCTTTAAATCACCTAGATTGACAGACTCATTTACTCAAAACTGCTTTTTGTGTTTAGTTTGTTGTCCTTTGCCCCTGCACCTCCGATTAGCACAGTTGACTACATATGGTGCGAAAGATGTTCAATATATACACACTCAAGGAAGAATCCTTTTGATATTTGTGCCGAAGGACAGGCGTCAGTAGTTTCATTTACTACAGTGCCTATAATTATAAAAGTATTACCGTATAACAAATGGCGGAAATTGGTTTAAAATGATCTTAAAGTGAACACCAGTACAGATAATGTACAGTATTGGTATAGATATGTGCTATATGTTGTATAAACAAACAAAATGTTGACCGGTTTAAAATATTCCACTTATTTGTTCTCATTTTGGGTGAATATCGTGACTGAGAAGGAATTGTCACGTGTTAAGATGTTCAGAAAGTACTTCCCATCAGATATTACATGGATATATCATTGAAGAAACTCATAGACTTAATATCACCGTGAGGGAGAAATATTGGTGGGTGTAATGGGTCACTCGACAAAGGATTTGTTTGTGATGGTGAACTATAATAAGTGACAAAGTGGTGTGCCCATTGTCACAGCCGCGCTACGTGGAGCAGAAGCCAATGAGAGGCTGAAGAGGAGGTGGATAAGGTGGTGACTCTGCCATCGAACCTCCTGATCGTCTTCGGGACGCCCAAAGACGCACGTCCACGCCTGCTAATACGGCTGTCATATCAACTACGTCCCAGTCGCAGAGACAGTGGTCAGAGAATTGAAGCTCCACGGAAGTTGTGTCACTGCTGCCCTTCTGTGCGGACTTCAGAATCAGAATAAATATTTATATACTGCAGGTAAGAACGTTACAACAACAAATACGAAAGCATGATAGGAGTGCAAAGTCCAAGAAAGGTAAACAAATCACCCAAACTCATACTCTTCGGTTCTTTCGGTAAAGTCGGTAAAGTCACGTAGGTAGAAATTAAAAATAAACCAAAGAGTATGGATTCCTGCAGTCACGAAAGCTTCAAATCAAGATTAAATCACCCAAACACATACAAATAAAACTAAAGCATCCCCATCCTAGCAGGTTAAAGCCCACTGAGGTATTAACTTATTTTTCATAAGCGACCTGGCCACAAATGATAGCTCAACAAAGTGGCCCATCATTTGGACATTTATAGCACCAAAATAATACGAATAATCTCAATGCAGCAGGGCAGCCGAGTGTGCCTATCATTGCTGTCGAGCAAAGACAGGCTTCATGTTAAATTGTTGTCTCTTTGGTTTTTTCGGTAAACGCACGTAGGTAAAAAATAAAAATAAATTAAATCACGATATTTCGGGCGTAACACAAGCGTCCTTCTTCAGGTGGGGACAAGTTAGCGAAAGCACAACCGCTTAAGTGTGTCTCAGAGGTGGCTGTGACGAGTCATTATATAGTCGCGGGGGGTGTGCTTTCGCTGAAGAAGGATGCTTGTGTTGTGCCCAAAACGTCGTGATTTATTTAAAAAATTTACCTACCAAAGAGTATGAATCCTTGCAGTCACGAAAACTTCAAATTTTGAATTATTGATGCATATTGTTCACGCTTGCATTCTAAATACGAGGTACAGTAAATGGCTCTCGGTCTTTGCGTCCACCCTCCTCACCCATCAACCCTCGCGCAGTCCGAGACGCAATCAGTTCCACTCCGTAACAAGTGCGCTAAGGAAGTGTGGAGAGATGCAAGCTTGAAATTACGTTGAGAGAAAGATAGAGTAACACATAGATCTGAGAACATATGGAGGTTAATGAAATGTTGAGAAAAGTAAGTGGGTCTTAGGCACGGCACATCGGCAAGAGGGGATGAATGCTGGAGAATGAGCAATAAAATCAGCTCGTGCGCAGGCGGCTAGACAGATTATTACATCACATGACCGCAAGCAGTTTCGACAGCTTGGAAAGGCCTTCAGCCAGCAGTGGATGAAGCATGGCTGATGAGACGAAGTATCGGTACCTGGCTGTCGGACAGCAAGACGTCTCCGTCGGGAGCGATGGCCTGCTCATGCTGCTGCTGCCAGCCCGGGTTCATGTCGACCATCCGATGCTGCAGTTCCATTCGTTGCGTAACCTGGGCGGAAGGGACGCGCCGTTATTCTCGCTCACAATGTGAGCCACCCCCCTTCCGAGGGCCCCCGAGCATTTCATGGTTCGGCACTAAAAGAACGATGGCAGGAGCTTTGGAAAAACAAGCTATCAAAAAATGTCTCATCACTGACCCAACTATTGAACCACCCTGGATTAAAAACACCTCCAAAACAATGATGTAAGCTGAGCTGAATAAACATTTTTGAAACTGAACCAATATCCAGATTTTCCAAAATGCTTCAAGACACCCTTTCTGAAAATTGGGTCTGTCCCAACCAAACCAGGAGATTATCTTGAAATATGTAAACGTGTATCTACACATTAAGTGTGTCTCAATAATTAGTTGCTGGATCAACACAATCAGTATCATCCCATAAGGTAAAAGCCATAACAGAATAAAAATATAACCACTTGAGGAATCTGATTAAGTTCTTTTTCACAGATGTCCAGTTGAGGTGGGTCAGAAAGTTACAACAATAATACAAAAACACTATAGGAGTGCAAAGTATAGTAAACATAAGCAAGTCACTAAAATATCAATGGCCAATCAATGGGAAATTGTAAATCATAATTGGCAAGAACAGCCAGGTGGCTCAGTGGTAGAGATGAGCAGCTCGCGATCGTTTAAATCCTGGTTGGAGTTTGACTCAGCCCATCTTCCCTCCCGGGTCGTTAAAACGGGCACCACTTTGTGGGGAAGTCAACAGTGGTGGACTCGCCCCCGCCATATGAATGTGGAATGTCCGCCACTGCCTAATATTTTGCGCAGGAAATCACTTTCCCTTTTTAATCATAATGTCTCATAGCCCACATGGTCTAAGGAGGACAGATAACCAACCTCCCCCCCCACGGCTTCACCACAGTCCGCACCCAACGCACCTCCTTGCACTCCAAGCAAACCACGCGATGGGAGCACCCGTGGAGCTCCGTGATTCGCCGGCTGCCGGCCTTGGCGTGCAGCGCGTCCACGTTCTGCGTGACGAGCCAGTGCAGCCGGCCCTGCTGCTCCCAGCGACCGAGGGCGAGGTGCGCCGCGTTGGGGCGCCGGCTGCTGAACCGCGGCCAGCCGGTGAAGTTGCGCGCCCAGTAACGGCGGCGGGCGGCGGCGCTGCGCACAAACTCGGCGTGCTGCATGGGTCGACGCGACGTGCGCGCAGTAGAGCCCCACGCCCTCCGAGCGGTAGTCGGGGATGCCCGACTCGGTCGACAGCCCGGCGCCCGCCAGCACGAAAAGGCGCCGGGACTTGGCGAGGAAGTCCTGCAGCTGCCCGCATTGCTGCGTGCCCGCGGGGGCGCACGCCGGCACGAAGGCGAGGTCAGGGGACGCAGCCGGTGAGGAGCACCATCTCGCATGGAGGTCGGGCCGCTTAAGGGCTCGGGCCAGTGACAGCACCAACCACACCATGCCTAATAGAGGTTTTTTTTTGGGTTAGATTGCGTACATATGAATGTGTCGTTAAACCCGCCACCGCCCGACACAGCCCGACACAGCCAATTAGTAAGATTTGTCACGTAAACCGGTGTGTTGGAGAGAAAATTCACAACATTTACAATCCGAGTACAGCGTTTCGCCAGTAATTACAACTAGCATAATCAGGCAGAGAGTCAAATTTATGGCTGTCCGCCTGATGATGCTGGTTGTAATTACTTGCGAAACAAATCTGGCAGGTAATAGAAAATATTGCGCAATTTTAAAAAACTATGTTAAATAATACATTTTCGTTACGTAATGCTGATTTTTTTTGTAGACGGGTCATAGTACAATTACAATCGAGTTACAGAAATATTAATGAGATGTAGATATGTAATAAGTAATATTTTAAAATACTTTTTTTTAAACACGCTTTAATTAAATGTACCCTACTCGTAATGGCAGAACTCCACGACTTGAGGAAGTGGCCCCGAAGCTTGCCATAACGTAAGGGGCCGTGGCCAATTACAGACAATGTCAGTTGAGCGTGGACAATTAGACCAAAGCCAACACATAACATATAAAAATCAATGTTTAAATATACTTTTTTTTATAGAATATAGTATTGTCATCAGTATGACATAAGTATACCAAGTTTGCAGTCGATGCCACATTGGGAAGTGGGTTAAAATTGAGTTACAAGATTTGAGGATACGACAACAACAGACAGAATGAGTTCATAGAAAGCGTGGAAAAAGATCGTTTAAATTTTTTCATTTTTAATGATAGAATATGGTATTGTCATCAGTATGACATAAGTATACCAAGTTTTCAGTCGATACTACATTGGGAAGTGAGTTAAAATTGAGTTACAATATTTGAGGATACCACAACAACAGAGTGAGTTTAATAAAAGCGTGTAATAAAAAAGACAAGGATATGTAGCAAATCGGTGTCTATCGAACCTGTGTTGAGTTGAATCTGAATGTGGTGGTCTTGACGACAGCGCGGATGGGTGAACAAGATCGGAGTTCAGTCAGGAGACCTGCTCACACCGCCAGACGAGAGCACAGAGACAAAACGATCCCCACGTATGGCACTTAACAGGCTTTCGGTAAAGTCACGTAGATAGAAAACATAATACAATACAATAATAAAATAATCACAACACAAGCAATCACACATTCACACGTGCACAGAGTGACAGTGAAACACACAGCAATACCTTGTATAGCGATCATGTTGGAGCAAGGAGTGTGAAACACAGACACACTTTGACACATACCGAGACACAATGAAAGACACTCATCGATACACATTGAAACACTGACAACAACAACCGCCATTCGCCACTAAGTGGTGGTGACGTCACCACGACGCTTGTGCCAGGATAGGTGCACGTTGAGGCCACGTGAAGTGTCGAAAGCCCGCTGGCAGGAGGTCACGGGGCAGACCCAGCAGGTGCCACGGGTCGACTGACTGAGATGACCGAGATGAGTGGCTGGTGCACCACCTGTGCCCCCTACACTGACACACGCTGTGACACACTGCCACACACACACACACTCTGATGCCCTCCGACACACCGTGACACACCGTGACACACGTACCGTGACATCAACAGACGGAGTTTGACGTCTTCCCCCGGAGCTGCTCTGTGAGCGAGCGCCCTCAAAGACGCCGCGCGCGGACGACCAAACACCAACTCACTGTCCACAGCACACGTGACCCCCCCGGCACTGTAAAAGCACGTGACCCCCGCCGCACTGTAAAAGCACGTGACCCCGCGCCGGGCGGCGCCATGTTGGTACTCCCGTTAAAGTGCTGTACTTATTATTGGTTCTTTCGGTAAAGTCACGTGGATAGAAATTTAAAATAATAAATAATACATTATTTTTTTGGAAATTTATTGAAAATAATAAAAGCAAAAAAACCCACGACGTTTCGATAGCAATACAAGCGGTCTTCATCAGGCGGAGAGAAAAGAGGGGGGGGGGGCAAGCCTCCAACTTCGCCCCCCCAGGGACACCCCGCGCCCCCACCGACCCCCCCACCCAACCCCCGCATGCCCCCCCCCCGCATGCCCTCCCCACCCAACCCCCCGTGCCCCCCCACCCAACCCCCGCGTGCCCCCCCCCACCAACCCCCGCGTGCCCCCCCCACCCAACCCCCGCGTGCCCCCCCCACCCAACCCCCGCGTGCCCCCCCCCACCCAACCCCCGCGTGCCCCCCCCCACCCAACCCCCGCGTGCCCCCCCCCACCCAACCCCCGCGTGCCCCCCCCCACCCAACCCCCGCGTGCCCCCCACCCACCCAACCCCCGCGTGCCCCCCCCCACCCAACCCCCGCGTGCCCCCCCCCACCCAACCCCCGCGTGCCCCCCCCCACCCAACCCCCGCGTGCCCCCCCCCCACCCAACCCCCGCGTGCCCCCCCCCACCCAACCCCCGCGTGCCCCCCCCCACCCAACCCCCGCGTGCCCCCCCCCACCCAACCCCCGCGTGCCCCCCCCCCACCCAACCCCCGCGTGCCCCCCCCCCACCCAACCCCCGCGTGCCCCCCCCCACCCAACCCCCGCGTGCCCCCCCCCACCCAACCCCCGCGTGCCCCCCCCCACCCAACCCCCGCGTGCCCCCCCCCACCCAACCCCCGCGTGCCCCCCCCCCACCCAACCCCCGCATTCCCCCCCCCCGCGCCCCGATCCCCCGCCAACCCCCCGCTCGCTACCAATCACAGGCCGCCCTCCTCCCCACGTGTCACGTGCCAAGGTCGCAGCCAATCGGCGTGGCGGGAGTAAGATGGCCGGCGAAAGGCGTCGCGTGCAGGAGTCGATTCCACCGATCCATCCTGGGAATCGATTTCTCAGAATCGGAATATTGATTACTGCAGCAAGGGGAATCTGAAGAGCTATGAAGCGCTTTTTGTCACAGATGTCCTCCAGTAGGGGGCACGTGGTAAGAACGTTCAAAAGTACAAGAAATGTCAACACAATCACCCTAAACACACACCCGCTGCAGATAGAGCCAATTTTAATTCGACGAGAGAAAAATCGATGCATCGTTCATTGCATTACAAGCAGCAACAGCAATAACAACAACCGTCATTCACCACGAAGTGCTCCTGACATCACCACTGTGCTTGCATAACAAGCAAATTAAATAGTCAACAACCACGTGTGTGTTTTTGTGCACTCCTGATGTGTCTTCGTATTCTTGTAACGTTCTGACCCGGCCCTTACTCAACATATGTTTTTTTTTTAAACGCTTCATAGCTCATCGGATTCCTCTCTGCAGCCTAAATAAATAAATAATCTCGTTCTGTTGCGAAATTCAGCACCACATTCACAGCTCCACGTGGAATCGATTATTGAAGGTAATCGTGACGTCGATTCCATTGAGTGTGAATCGAGGAATCGATTCTCCACGTTGTCAAGCAAGAGTGCAGGGCGCTTGGAAGCCGGCGAGAGTTTCCCCGTAATTATAATAATTAAATAATAGTTATATAATTGTTATAATTGTACAATACTTATAATTACATTGTCGCGCAATGAAGCCAACAACCCGCGTTCGATTCCCTGCCGCAGCTAACGTCAGTGGCGAATGTAATCCGAACCGGTTCTGCAACACCGTACTGACCAGCGTGGTGAAGTATGGTCAAACCACGATCACTGCAACCACCACGACCGATGCGACATAGGGGAGGCCTTCACCCGGTAGTGGATTGACAAGGGGCTGCAGTAAGAGTGCCCTTCGTTGTACCCGGGGAAGGCCCCGCCGAATGTCCCAGACTCGTTGCCGAGAGGGCCTTGCCACATTGACTGATTTGTCGCTTATTGAGAGTTTTGACTTTTGGTGGGAGGAAAACAGAGAACCCGGAGAAAATCCACCAAGACACTTAAACATCTTCTTGGTTCTTTCGGTAAAGTCACGTAGAAGGGAAATAATACAAATAAACCAATGAAATAATTCTCACGACGTTTCGGCCACAACGCAAGCAGCCGTCCTCAGGTGAAGACCAGGTCTGTCGGAGAGACAGCGTCTGAATGAAACACCACCACGCTTGGCAGCTTATATTTAAGCTGGGTTGGAAGAGGGGAGAGCGCCTTGACAAAATAATTCGCATATCAAGAGGAATTTAGCATATTTATGGGAAATGCAGATATGTGATTAGTACTACTTGTGAAATGCGTAGGAGGTGGGCGGGGGGTTATTTTATTATGTTTTATTTTTATTATTTTATTATTTCCCTTCTACGTGACTTTACCGAAAGAACCAAGAAGATGAATCCCTGCAGTCACGAAAGCTTTAAATCGGACACTTAAAAATGTCTATTGAGTGTTCACGATCCCACGTGCGGCATGGGATGTCACACCCCATGAAGTGGCCAGGAGATGGCAGAGCAGCATTGGATTCTTGAATCTGTGCGGATAATTGAGCGTTACTCCCCTCTCACGTTAGCAGTGAATTTTATCCGGTCTCCCGCCTCCCACAATCCACTCGATAATAGAAATCGGCCAAACATTTCAATGTATAAGGTCCCTCCCAAAAATAAAGTTTTGAGATGGAAAAAAATTTACGGGATCTTATTAATTTATTATGATTTATTTTATTTCTATTCTATAATTTTTTAGTATTATTTATTTTTAACCTACGTGACTTTACCGAAAAAACCTAAGAGTATGAATCCTTGCAGTCACGAAAGCTTCAAATCTAGAATTCTTCACATTAAATCCAGCTGCTTGGCACGCAGTTAACTTTATAACCACTGTCAATCCACTGCTGGAGCCTTCGGTCAACATCGGTCGTGGGGTGCTGATCGAACTTCTCTACACTGGTCCAGTGCTGGTTTGACAAGGGGAGGACACCAGAGCCGGTTCGGATACTAATCGCTGTTATTAGTCGCCGCTGAGTTCGAACTACAGCGCACGAACCACTGCGGCCACTCTATCCTGGCGCTATAAATAGGAGGGACATTTTACATTGGGATTTTAATAAAAAAAATTCAGGTCAGGTTACAACTCTAGGTCGGGGTAACAATTCCACCCGTCATCATAGGCCCCTCCAGGTTTAGATATTGAACTACTACTTTGTGCCAAGTCAAAAGTGGTGGTTTTATGGGTAAACTAAACCTGCCATACGCATGGAGAACTTCCAACACTGTTTTAGTGTTCACCCATTTTCAGAGGAGGGCCACTTTCGACGATAAGCCATCGTCAGTGTGAGGGCCAATACAGATTTGAAACCATTGGGTTTAATATGATGATGGAGGTGTCTTTACATTCGTGTATTGTCGGGGGCTGCATGTCAGGGGCAGCACTAAAGGCCACCAGGGCCGCCAGTGGCCCGTGGGCGTTGCAATGAAGAACATTGCTGCTTCAGACAGATGACCACCACCCCATTCTTGTTTGAGCGAGGAGACCCTTTGACTTGCCTCGTCTCTTAACGGCATCCCTCGCTTTTTCACAGAGCGCCACGCTGAGCAGTGAGCAGAGTGGATGTCTTGGGTGAATGTCCTCCCCGCGACGAAACATCCCTTCTTCAAGACATCCCTCGGCTTCGCAAGACGTTCATTCAGCAGACGTCTGCAGTGGCCGTCACCGCAACTGAAATATCTACTAACCTCCGCCCACTGGCCCACGCCATCTCCTGGCTCTTCTTTCGCTGGGCGTTGTAGGAGGCTGGTCACTCCCTGTAGCAGTAGCAGCAGCAGCACCAACAGTGTGAGTGCAGCAGGAGAAGTAGGGTTCCCACGATATAATATTTTACGATAATATCTACATCAAGTCGTCGGCCATGGCCATTCCACTGCTTGATGAAGGCCTCCCAAAGCTACCGCCATCGCTAATTATCAGATTTAAAATATATACAAAATTATTTGTAATATTTGTTTCAGAATTTTATCAAAGTGCGATTTTATGACTTTTCCAATTAATCCCAAAAATTGGCCACACGTCCAAATGTTGTGCAATATACTGTAGTCATGTCTTCTTTCCAACGGGACACTGTTGATTGGTGAAGGGTTTTGAAGACCTGAGTAGCTATGCTGGATAGGGACAAAATCTGCTATCTTCACGTTCCTACCGACACTGACTAGCTTGGTGAATTATGGTCAAACCCGACCCCTATAAGCGGCGGAGGAGGCGGAGTGATACAACCAGCACGTGTGCAGGCACTCGGATTATATATCGACGGATCGCGGGGGATGGCAGCGGATTGGGGAGTGGATTGACCGTGGCCTGATAACGATGACGATCATTGTATTGTCACGTTGCCGCATCCCTAGGTGGCAGGGATGGAGCTGCACGAGGTGGTGCGTACGTTGGAAGAGCTGGCACCTACAGCTCTGGCCGAGAGCTGGGATAACGTGGGGCTGCTGGTGGAACCGAGCCCGCCGCACTGCGTCTCGACCCTGCTGCTCACCAACGACCTGACGGAGGAGGTCCTGCAGGAGGCCGTGCGACTGCCCGCCCAGATGGTGCTCTCATACCACCCGCCCGTGTTTGCACCCCTGCGCTCGCTCACCATGCGCTCCTGGAAGGAGAGGCTAGTGGTGACGGCGCTGGAGAACAGGGTGGCTGTCTACTCGCCACACACCTGCTACGACGCCCTGCGCGGAGGAGTCAACGATTGGCTGGCAGAGGGCCTCGGTATGGGATTGCTCAGTGTTGTGTGCTGCGTAGGTTTTCGCAGTTGTGCTGTACAGCCCTCCGATGTTTATGGGTTGTGCCACGTGTTGTTTGGCACAATGGGTCAGCACGTTTCGCCCCGTGTGCTGGGAGCTTCTTCAGGAACTAAGAAGTAAAGATGCTACCATGGTGTAATGGTTATCACACTGGACCTTTTGTAATATTTGGCCACTTCCATTGACGGGCGTTTGGCTTCATGTGGGAGGAAACTGGAGAACTGGGAGAAAGTCCACCACATTATATGAGGGGGTGACACAGGTTTGCCCATATACGTTTACGATCCCCCTTAAAGAGTGAAAGATTTCACATCTGTATGTATACAGACTGCTGCGGTATAATGGTTAGCAGACTGGACTTTAAATCCGGAGATCACCAGCTTCATCTCCCAGTGCAGCAGTGGAAACAATGATGGTTCAAGGTTGTTAAATCAATTCACCTGTCCACCCAGCAGTATAAATAGCAACAACGCTATTGATCATCAGTTCGCATGTGGCGGGGTAAAGTGTGAGTACTCCCAAATCATCCAAGATGTCTGTCCAGCATGTAACCTCGAGAAGGACTCTTTAAAGCTGCCTCTAATGGAGGCTGGACCGTCAAAAGTGGCATGAGCAAGAAATTGTATTGCCGCACTTTTTCCCTTCAGCGAGAATTGGTTTTAAACGGTGATACATTGATGCACGTGTTGCGGCCTCACGATTGTGTCGTGCAGGCAAGGGCTCCGTGACCCCACTAAAGACATCTGAGGCCTTGAAGCATCTGAGCCAGGGGAGCGTGCACGTGACGAGTGCTGCCAAAGCGGCGGACTGGCCCTCGCTGGCCGCCCAGCTGAGGGCCGTGTCTGGGCTCGTACTCCACACCCTGCCCCTGCAGTACGTACGCACACCTTTAAGTTTCAGTTTTCAGTTTAATTTATTTGGTATAGCCCTGTGAGCCATTCGGCTCTTGAATCGTTGTGCAACCGCAACAAACAAAAGACAAAAACATGAACAAGAAAACATCTTAAAGTGACTATGTGCACGCAGAAAATCTAGGGGGAAAAAAACAGCAAAATATTCCAGAAAAAGCACCGTGCACGCACAGCCCCTTTTTGTCGGTCCACTGCTGGATTTAGGGCCCCCTCACAGCGCGCGGGTTATGGGGGTCATTGAGCCATACTTCACCGCGCTCTTCAATGCGAGTCGATGCAGGGAGCATGGACGTTGAAGTGTCGGCGAACAGTAAGCCAATGGATTTTTCCGCACTGCCCTCTGCTTTCCGCCACATAGACCGAGAGCCTTCAACTGCGTGTTATGTATGGTGGTCAACCATCCAAGCACCATCCAGGCTAAACCCTACTTCTGAGTTTGGATGAGATTGGGCACATTCTGGGTGATTTCGTCACAGGCAAACCCATCCAAAGCGATGTTTATATTCTATCTGCCACGCTGGAGGAATGCAAGGCTGATGCGACCCCTGAGTGGGATTTTAACTCACTGCATTCTGCATGCGAGCCTTGCACTGCGCTACTCTGCGCATTGATCGAATTTTGACTTTTTTAGGTTTCTAAATTGGGATGTTCGTTTGGCCAGGTCTGATCATCAGTGTTTTGCATTTGAAAGTAATTCAGAGTACCCAGAGAGAAGCGACCATGCATACAAGTGAATGATAGTCAAAGGCACGCACAGAAGGGTTCACAAAACGTACCTGCTGTACTCTTACCTGTTAGCCACCTCCCAGCCAAGCGAGTTTGGGACAAGTAACTATACGTGATCCACAAACCCTCGCATACAAAATATGAAATCGGAGGTGTACATTTGGAATATGTTTCCAATTTTCATACTTCAAAAAAATATGAAAATGGTACCTAGAGTTTAAATTTTTGATGATCCTAACATGTCTTTGCTTCAGATTAACCTGAAAGCATGACGTTGCAGGAAATTACATTACTTTCATGACATCACTTGCGCACTTTTCCTGCAAAAAGTGGTGTCACCTGTCATGTGAATGATCTGCATATATGAAAAAGAAACTAAACTGTTCTTACCTAAATAAATAAAAATCTAAATGCAGATTATTATTTTTTTTATCCAAAACTCGTTCCCTAGCGTGCGCTACCAATACCACGCCCGTCCTCGTGAGCGTAACGACTCTCGATCGACGTCTGTGTCGTCTGCAGGACTGCGAATGAGGGGGAAGAGTCGACGGTGATGCTCAGCATGAATTGTACAGAGGGAGCCTTGCCCGAGACGCTGGCTTGCCTGTCCAACAACGAGCACGCGCACCGCCACACGGAGATCACTGCCCTGCGCAAGGTCGGTCCAAATGCAGAGGGAGCCCAAGAGCAGGGCCTGGGAACACCTTGGAAATATTCTGAAACGTTCCGGCCAGCCGGGAGGCACACGGTCGCACACATATACATAGACCAACATTGGCACATGTAGATACGGCAGTACACACAAAGACGAATATCTCCCCTGTAGCAGTAACAGACTGTTGTAATAGCTATCATGAGAGACATGGTGTGGCAAAGCCCTCATCCAGAAGTGGATTGACAAAAGGGCTGTACACGTACATGTTACACAGTACCTGCTAAGACGGATGATGGGAATATCTATTAAGAGAAAGGTGGTAGAATTAAGATGTTGAGAGGCTTAGCGGGGGCTACTAATATTCTCAAGAAGGTAAGGGAGGGTGGCCTAAGATGGATTGGATCATTCGTTGAGAAGCGACAAAGAAGGTCCAATTCGATGGGTGATGGAGGTGTCAGGGGTGCTGAACAGAAGGAGCAGAGAGGGGCTGAGGAGGAGATGGGAGGATGTTGTGGAATGAGATATGAGGACAGTGGATATGGCTAGAGATGAGGCGGAGGATAGTACGTGGAGGGAGAAAATCCGAGCCGCTGACCCCACACACACATTTATGGGACTTTTGTATCAGATTAAGAAGATCGACTCCATGATACACGTCACATAAGAGGTGTGGTACGTGAGCAGCGCGTGTTTTCCCTTCTTGTCCCATAGCCACCGTTCCCCGGCACCGGCATGGGCCGACTGTGCACGCTCACTGAGCCGGTATCCACATCCACGCTGGTGTCGCGCATCAAGCAGCACCTCAAGCTGCCCCACGTGAGGCTAGCCCTGGGAGCCGGGAAGTCGCCAGGTAACCATTGCCATGTCAGTCATCATTTGGTCATGTGCAAGAAGAAGTTGTGTTGTGTGCTATAGATTTACAAGTTCTATGTAACAGACACGGCGATGCTATGTGCTGTGTGCTCGAGGCTCAGAAGAAGCCCAGGTCGCCCTTGCCAAAGAGGCAATGTTTCACGTGTCTCAATGATATTCTTGGTTCTTTCGGTAAAGTCACGTAGAAGGGAAATAATAAAATAATATTAATATAAAAAATAAAATATACACATTTTATTTTATTATTTCCCTTCTACGTGACTTTACCGAAAGAACCAAGAATATGAATCCCTGCAGTCACGAAAGCTTTAAATCAAAAGTGCCTCAATGAGTTTCGTTTATCTCCTAGTTAAATAAACGATACGAATATGTGCGATGTGTTATATGCTAACAGTGGCGCTGTGTACTATGTGCCACAGGGCTCCGTGCTGCTGTATTCTACATAGGAGTGATATGTGCTACAACCTCAACGGTGGTGTGTGTGATGTGTTCTACAGACTCGACAGTGCGGACCGTGGCGTTGTGTGCCGGCTCTGGGGGCAGTGTGCTCAAGGGTGTTCAGGCTGACCTCTACCTTACAGGTGCAGCACCACACATCACTCACCTTAATGCTGCCTCGACCTGCAGTTTCAATCCTGTCCCATTAGCACCCCACCTAATAATTATAATCACCACGCCGGGTCGTGCTGTGGCAGAGTGCTCCGCTCCCGGTTGGAAGTTGGTGAATTAGAATCGTGGGTCATGGGTCGATTCAATCCATCATTCCTTCAGGGTCAATAAAATTAGTACTATTTCATGATTGGTGCATTGTGGTGGTCCCTTAACACCGACCCATTTTCTCCACTACTCTCGTCTGTGCTGTGTACGTGGCAGGGGAGCTGTCGCACCACGAGGTGCTGGACGCAGTGTCCCGGGGTGTCAGCGTCATTCTCTGCGAGCACAGCAACACCGAGCGTGGCTTCCTGCCCCGCCTGCGTCTCCTGCTGCTCGACAAGCTACAGCACAAACTCCACATTCACGTGTCTGAGGTCGACCGCGACCCCCTGACCGTCGTCTGAGAACGCCGGAGAGTTCTCTTTGGTTTCCATCAGTTTATTTCAACGAGGGGGTGTTATTATACTATCGTGCAGGTTGTTGCAGTCGTGCTGTACATCTCTGCGATGTACTTGCGGGTTGTACCACGTGCTGTTTGGCATGATGTCAGATGTTTTGCTCCACATGCTGCAACCACTGTGGCCTCCGCAGTGGTAAGTTTTAGCCTCCCCGTGGGCTATATTTGAAGAATTAGAACTGCGCTTAATTTCTGTCATTTTTCATGCTAAAACACATTTTGAAAGCGAGTCATCTTATGCAGGAATGCCTCACTGAGTTGTAAAGACTTCTTTGACAGGAGGATCCCACATTGGAATGTTTGGTTGATTCCTGTGAGTGCAAATTAATATTAAAACTCAACATGCTATAACGTAGATATGTAATAGGCTAATATTTATGCCAACGACCCTTTACAATATTCTATTTAGAGTGTGGCCTTACTCTTAGGAAGGGCTTTTGCATTAAATGTTAGCCTAATGACGTAAAATGTTGTTGTGCTTTTGCACCTTTCCGAAAACTGTCGTTTATTTTTTTTCTGTTACACGAGGCTAGAGTTCCTTAGACAAAATCAACATATGTGATAGGATGTGGGTAAAATCGGTTCATATCGGTCAGTGACCTACTCGGTGTACTGTCTACTGTCAAGCTCGTATTCCTGGTGGTTGAGTCACTCATGCCGCGATGAAACAGTTGAAAATGATTCAGTTTTGAATAAATGTGGTTGAAAATAATGGATTAAAAACAAGTTGTAAACACTCACTGCCCCTTTTCTGATTAACAATCCTCTGACCAGACATGTCCCAATTGTGAATGAAGAAAGTACAAAAAAGGTAGTCAAGGTGACATGCGAAAAAAACTAAGAATATGAATAAAGTGACATGTGTTCGATAAAAGTTATTCACGATGACATTTGAAGATATTTTCTGAAAATTTGGAGAAACAAAAGGCAAAACTAGAAAAAACAATATTAATCATTTCATATTTACTAGTGACCTCGTCATAATGGGAATTAATTGCAGGAAATGTTAAAATAACTTAAAGGCTGTAAAGTTACATCGGGGCCGTCCATAAATGACGTCACACACTGAGGGGGGGGGTTTGAGAAATGTGACGTCACATCAAAATAAATGTAGACAACACTGAGACCACCTTTACCAGTGACAAAATATAGTAATAGGTTTCTACCCTTTCAAATGGTACAAAAACTGACACCTTTATACAATAACCACAACACAAGCAGTCAAAATGCAAAAAATAAGAAACAACTCTGATGATAATGATGTGCACTGTCCTTGAAGTTGATTGGTCCACACCCGAGATAGCTTTCCTTAGAGCCTAGTCTCCATTGGTGTTGGACCAGATGACGCCAAAAGGCGTACAACTCAAAAACAGCGCACTATCAGAGTATTGAGAGCTCGGGGTAAGCATTTACACTATGAGACCTTTACCAATGGCAAAATATAGTAGTAGATTTTTAAATCCTTTATATTAAGTTCGCTTGCTTGCTTGCGTGCTTGCTTGCTTGCGTGCTTGCTTGCTTGCTTAGGACCGTGCAAATCTTTCGCTAGTTTTTTAACCCACTTCCCGTGATCCAATCGAGCTGACATTTTCCACACAGACTCGTTGTGCGTGACAAATAATTTTCGTGAAAAAAAATTCCAAAATTTTACACTGTTTAGGAAAAACAAACTAAATATTTAATTACCAATTGCTTAATACTGGCAGACAATCATCTGACCCATAGGTGGCAGCCATCTCAAGCCAGAGGACGAGAGGACTCTAGCCGCCACGCATATAAAGGATTTAGAGTGAAAAACTTTGTTTTTACGGGTTATACTTGTTACCCTTTCACATTTCTCAAACCCCCCCCTCGTCACGTGTCACAAATGTGTGACCCCCCCCCCCCCCAGGTGCGTGACGTCATCCATGTACGGCCCTAATGTCAAGGGGGCCCGCAACTGAAGGCCACCAGGGGGCGCCGCAGTGGCCCGCGGGACCTTGCGACCGCTCTTCGTGTTGACCCGCGCGTGTCCCGTCCGAGTCCTCTGTCGGGGCCGAGCGGGCGGGTATGGCCGCGTTGCTGGGCCGAGCCCTGGGCGTCCTCACCGCGGGAGGAAGAGGAGGAGGAGGCGGCTGCTTCTGCTCCGCGCTGCGTGCCGCAGGTGACCCGGGCCCAAGGCCCGAGGCTCTCTTTAGGCCTCGCATTGCATCTCCCACTGCTGTTGGGCGACAGCCGGGGATTGGCGGCCGCCGATTGGCCGTCGTCGAGGGCGTGGTTTGGAGAGCTCCGACGTGATTGGCGCGCTTGCTCGAGCGCGATGCGGCGCCGCGCGTTAGTGTTGGGAAATGTGAAGTGGTGGCCGCACGCGCGTTGGGGGTCATTTGAATGGGATCCACCGACCTCTGAAGGCGGACAGGTTGGTGAGTGGGTAGGTGGGTGGGTGAGTAAGTGGGTCGGTGGGTGAGTAAGTGGGTCGGTGGGTGAGTGAGTGGGTCGGTGGGTGAGTGAGTGGGTAGGTGGGTGAGTGGGTGGGTCGGTGGGTGAATGAGTGGGTAGGTGGGTGAGTGGGTGGGTAGGTGGGTGAGTGAGTGAGTGGGTAGGTGGGTGAGTGAGTGAGTGGGTAGGTGAGTGAGTGGGTAGGTGGGTGAGTGGGTAGGTAGGTAGGTGGGTGAGTGGGTAGGTGGATGAGTGAGTGAGTGGGTAGGTGGGTGAGTGGGTGGGTAGGTGGGTGAGTAAGTGGGTAGGTGGGTGAGTGAGCGCGTGGGTGAGTGAGTGGGCGGGTAGGTGGGTGAGTGAGCGGGTAGGTGGGTGAGTGAGTGGGTAGGTGGGTGAGTGAGCAGGTGGGTGGGTAGGTGGGTGAGTGAGTGGGTAGGTGAGTGAGTGGGTAGGTGGGTGAGTGAGTGGGTAGGTGGGTGATTGAGCGGGTAGGTGGGTGAGTGAGTAGGTGGGTGGGTAGGTGGGTGAGTGAGTGGGTAGGTGAGTGAGTGGGTAGGTGGGTGAGTGAGTGGGTAGGTGGGTGAGTGAGTGAGTGGGTAGGTGGGTGAGTGAGTGAGTGGGTAGGTGGGTGAGTGAGTGAGTGGGTAGGTGGGTGAGTGGGTAGGTGGGTGAGTGGGTAGGTGGGTGGGTAGGTGGATGAGTGAGTGAGTGGGTAGGTGGGTGAGTGGGTGGGTAGGTGGGTGAGTGAGTGGGTAGGTGGGTGAGTGAGCGCGTGGGTGAGTGAGTGGGTAAGTGGGTGAGTGAGCAGGTGGGTGGGTAGGTGGGTGAGTGAGTGGGTAGGTGAGTGAGTGGGTAGGTGGGTGAGTGAGTGGATAGGTGGGTGAGTGAGCAGGTGGGTGGGTAGGTGGGTGAGTGAGTGGGTACGTGAGTGAGTGGGTAGGTGGGTGAGTGAGTGGGTAGGTGGATGAGTGGGTGGGTAGGTGGGTGAGTGTGGCGGGTGGGTGAGTGAGCGGGTAGGTGGATGAGTGGTTAGGTGGGTGGGTGATTGGGTGAGCGAGTGGGTGGGCGAGTGGTTGGGTGAGTGGACGGGTGGCGGTGGACATTTCCACATTGTCGTGGTCAGAGCGAATAACATCCAAAGGACGATCACAAACGTGGCACTCGCGCTTTAACAACCTCGTTGGATTGATGGCGATTGCCCGAGTGTGCCTGCCGTCGTGGTGTGCCAATGTGACCAAATTTGGAAAATTATCCGTGAATTGCTCTTTTGCAATATACAGTACATAAAAAAAAATCGCTCCCCCCCCCCATGTACTCCAATCACTTGGCAGCACCCTCTTGTAAAAGAGTCATGGGACTCTCGCTGTCCTGGGTAAAACAAGCATACATTATAACGTGCTTGCCCCGGCATGGTAATGTGGAATTGACCCAGATGGCTCAGCACAGGTCTTCATTACTCGCTGAATATTTTCCGGGTTGCCGGGAGACTGGCGGAGTTGGCACGCAATTAGTAGTTGTAGCGAGAGGTCGTATACTGGATGTGGTGTGCTGGGTGTTAGGAATATTTTTCCGCATCACATACCCTGCTGAAAGTTAAGCCCTGGGTCAACACTGGACCCGTTGACTGCTGCATTAGGCAATCACTTCAGTGATTTGTTAATGAGTTAACACCTTTGTGCTTAACACCACGTTGCTCGTTTTTCCTGCAGGTGTACCCTTCCGCGTGCCTGCGGTGTTCACAGCGGGACTCAGAATCTTCCCGCAACCTGAGAAATTTGATGGTAAAAAAGTGTGTTTTCAGTCACCATTCATATCAACTGATTGTAGGTTATAAGTAGTAGCAAATCTGCAGCAAACACCATCCATTCACGCAGCCTCTTGCACCTCTTTACATGATCAATGGCTTTTAACGAGAATGGCGCCAGAAGGGTTGTGATGTTGCTGGTTTGTAAATATGGGATTACAAAACTCTCTTGGTGTGTTTCCGGGTAGAACCACGTGTTGTTTGGCATGATGGCCATCGTTTTACTCCACATTCCAGAAGGCTCTTTAGAAACTGAACATCATACATCAGAGAGCCTATACAGCACAACCGTTAAATCCGATGCAGTTAGTACACGATTGTAAAGTCTAATTCTTGTTTTCTTTTTCTCTCCCAGATGTGATCATTCCTACGAAAAATAAGCTTAAATTTGTCAGCAAAGTTCCCAACTACAAGAAAGCACGAAAATGGACCAAACAGTTGTCGGATATTCGGGGTCCCGCCAGAGGAAACACCACGTTCACCAACGGCAAATTTGGAATCGTGGTAAGTTTTAGCGTCGGTGGCTTTCACACAACCTCTGGTGCAAGAAATTAAACGGAGGGGAGGCCCCCTGTCCCCAATTATTCCCTTCCCGCTTTGTACCCCGGTGCCTGAGCCACTCCAACCCGTGGGCCCTGGTGCAGTTGCACCGCCTGTACACCGGATAGCTACGCCACTGCCGGGGTGGCGCAAGTGGTTAGTGCAGTGCACTCACGATATTAATACAGGTAGGAACAACAGTTCCACACTGCCCACCAGGGATTATTTGTCTGTCGTGCATAGCCACGCCCTCGATTTGTATTTCATAGAGCGCTTCGGGCGGGCTCAGTACCACGTGACGCGCCGCCCCACGCAGCTTGCGCCGCGTGACACGGATCGCACGAATGCGCTGTCCAACCAAGTTCCTACCTGCCCACTCCGAAGGAATGTGTTGTAGCGACCTGAGTTCAACTCCTGGCCACGAATAACTTCAGTGGTGCTGTGATGTCTGAACCAGTACTAAAGCCATTGACCAACGTGGTGAAGTATTATCAAACAGCCCCTTCTCACTGACAGCATCTAGCAGTGGATTGATGTTTTATAAGGGCACCACGGGGTGACCAGCCCCTCCCCACCCAGCCCCACCCTCCCCACCCAGCCCCACCCTCCCCACCCAGCCCCTCCCCACCCAGCCCCACCCTACCCACCCAGCCCGTCCCCACTAATCTCCTGCTTAAAGCCTCAAGGCTTAAAGCAGGAGATTAGCACCGCTATCAATGCACATTTGAGCAATACATAACTTTTGACTTTTAGCCATTTCTGACATCGTTCTTTTTCTTGCACTTTAAGGCTCTGGGAGGCGGGTACCTCCACTGGGGCCACATGGAAATGATGAGGCTCGCCATCAACCGTAAGATGGACAGCAAGAACATGTTCGCGCGCTGGCGTGTTCGAGCTCCGTACAAGCCGCTCACGCGCAAGGGCCTGGGCCAGCGCATGGGCGGTGGCAAGGGCGCCATCGATCACTACGTTACGCCTGTCAAGTACGGGCAGCTGGTGGTGGAGGTGGGCGGCCGTGCCGAGTTCACGGAGGCAGAGAGCTGGCTCGTCGAGGTGGCCAACAAGCTCCCCTTCCCCGCCAAGGCGGTGAGCAGCGAGCAGCTGGAGGAGATGCAGAAGACGGAGGAGTGGCGCATGGAAAACAACGAGAACCCGTGGACGTTTAAACGCATCGTGGACAACAACATGCTGGGCCTGCGCTTCACGTTGAGCCCCTATGACATTCGCTACTTCGGTAGATTCTGGGGCAAGTTCAAGCTGCCCTCCTGATCACGTGCGATTGCCGCTGTTGCGTTTATAATCGGCGAACGGCATCACATTTGTTTGAGCGCGCACGGTGTACGGTTGCTGAATTAAATCTGGCCTGTGTTCGTTGTCTTAAAAGTGTCGCTGTATTGTAATGCAGTTTTCATGACAAAATGAGCACTCTTCAATAAAAGACGTTATCGCCTTCACCTGGTGGTTCTCAACCTTTTTGGTGTGGTGGCCCCCCTCATAACCCCTATAAACCGTGCTCGCATCAACTCACAAGTTGCAAATGTTCAGTGAGGATTTTAAAGTGTAGCCACATAACACCTGTGATAGATCATGGGACCTCCCTCGCCAGTATCAAAATAAGAATAGGTTTTACCCTTTCGTCCTTGCAAAAACTGGAACCTTTTGCAAGGAGTTATGTCTGCATTATTCCTGGCAAAAAGGTTTAAGTTTGGTTTTTTAACATCTTAACACCTGTTTTATTGCCAGAAATTGTAAAACCTATTCTTATAACTGTGATAGAATTATTGCTATAATAATGGCACATCCTAATTTGGTTTATTTAATCTTAAGTATTGTTCTTCTTGGTTCTTTCGGTAAAGTCACGTAGAAGGGAAATAATAAAAATAAAACAATATATTTTTATAAACAAAATAAAATATTTTCTTTTATTATGTTTTATTTTATTTATTTTATTATTTCCCTTCTACGTGACTTTACCGAAAGAACCAAGAAGATGAATCCCTGCAGTGATGGGACTTTGTAGGATTAACGTTAAGATGTATAAGGGCACGGGGTGACCAATAAGGTCTGAATTGGTTTGTAGTAAGGGGCCGTCCATAAATGACGTCACGCGATTTTGGACGATTTTGACCCCCCCCCCTTCGTCACATGACGTCACAAAAAGTCAGACCCCCCCCTCAAATATGACGTCACAAAGCTCTGCCCCCCCCCCCCCAAATTAAAACATGCATCAAATCGCTTTAAACTATTGTCATTGTAGTGCGTATTTAATGTGGTGCTGCACTCTGATGTTGTAGGAGAAAACATTTATTAAAAAGTCTATTTAATTAAGTAGAACGTGTTGTTTATATTTATTTAAAGTTGCGCATTTTGATGTGACGTCCCCCCCCTCGTCACACATCGTCACAAATGTCTGACCCCCCCCCTCCCCCCAGGTGCGTGACGTCATTTATGGACGGCAGGGCCCTCAATTGTAATCCGCGTTACACGACAGCCGTTGCAGCGCGTTACTCGTCGCGTTACTCGCGGTTACCGTGGTAACGCCCCCCCCCCCACGTGACTTGGCAGGCCCCCACGTGACCGGAAGCACGTGTGAGCACCCGAACTCAGGGTTAGTTCACGGTGACGGGATTGGTGGTGGTGGTGGTTGTGGTGGTGGTTGTGGTGGTGGTTGTGGTGGTGGTTGTGGTGGTGGTTGTGGTGGTGGTTGTGGTGGTGGTTGTGGTGGTGGTTGTGGTGGTGGAGAGGGACAAGGTTGGTGGTGGTGGTTGTGGTTGTGGTGGTGGTGGAGAGGGACGAGGTT
This sequence comes from Lethenteron reissneri, assembly GCF_015708825.2. Taxonomy (NCBI): domain Eukaryota; kingdom Metazoa; phylum Chordata; class Hyperoartia; order Petromyzontiformes; family Petromyzontidae; genus Lethenteron; species Lethenteron reissneri. The sequence goes on along the minus strand of NC_083806.1, from coordinate 10,917,679 downwards.
GGTGGTGGTGGTTGTGGTGGTGGTTGTGGTGGTGGAGAGGGACGAGGTTGGTGGTGGTGGTTGTGGTGGTGGTGGAGAGGGACAAGGTTGGTGGTGGTGGTTGTGGTGGTGGTGGAGAGGGACGAGGTTGGTGGTGGTGGTTGTGGTGGTGGTTGTGGTGGTGGTTGTGGTGGTGGAGAGGGACAAGGTTGGTGGTGGTGGTTGTGGTGGTGGTTGTGGTGGTGGTGGAGAGGGACGAGGTTGGTGGTGGTGGTTGTGGTGGTGGTTGTGGTGGTGGAGAGGGACAAGGTTGGTGGTGGTGGTTGTGGTGGTGGTGGAGAGGGACGAGGTTGGTGGTGGTGGTTGTGGTGGTGGTTGTGGTGGTGGAGAGGGACAAGGTTGGTGGTGGTGGTTGTGGTGGTGGTTGTGGTGGTGGTGGAGAGGGACGAGGTTGGTGGTGGTGGTTGTGGTGGTGGTGGTTGTGGTGGTGGTTGTGGTGGTTGTGGTGGTGGAGAGGGACAAGGTTGGTGGTGGTGGTTGTGGTGGTGGTTGTGGTTGTGGTGGTGGTGGAGAGGGACGAGGTTGGTGGTGGTGGTTGTGGTGGTGGTTGTGGTGGTTGTGGTGGTGGTGGAGAGGGACAAGGTTGGTGGTGGTGGTTGTGGTGGTGGTTGTGGTGGTTGTGGTGGTGGAGAGGGACAAGGTTGGTGGTGGTGGTTGTGGTGGTGGTGGTTGTGGTGGTGGTTGTGGTGGTCGTGGTGGAGAGGGACGAGGTTGGTGGTGGTGTTTGGAGTGGTGGTTGGGGTGGTGGTGGTGGTTGTGGTGGTGGTGGTCGTGGTGGTGGCGGAGAGGGACAAGGTTGGTGGTGGTGGTTGTGGTGGTCGTGGTCGCGTGGTGGTGGTTGGTGTAGCGGTTAGCACGCTGCGCTACGAACCCGGCCACCCGGGTTCGATTCCCGCCCACGGCGAACACCACTGACGATTATCTCCCCCCCCCCCTCCCACCCCTAGGTCGACTCAGCCTCAATTGAGTACCAGTGCAAAAAAAACCACCGACACTGGGGGAGACAAAGGCGGCCGGGGCGTAGTGTTTGACCACCCGCTGCCCCCCTCGTGTGCCGTGCCACGGCCTTCATAGGTGCTACTCGCAAACAGCATTTGCCCCAACAGTCTATTGAGGCTATAACGTGGGAAATCTTTGGCGGTGATGGTGATGATGATGACGGCGGTGACGACGCCCGCTCTCGCCTCGTACTGGCGGTGGCTGTCGGTGAGGACGGCGAGGGGCTGGAGGAGGAGGCCGAGGGAGTCGGCCACAGCAGAGGCCTCGGACTCACCCCTCGGGAGACCGCAGGACGCGACTCCCCCCGAACAGCTGGGGCCACGTGGAGCCGCACGTGGTCAGGACACGTGGAGGAGGGATGAGCGCGGTGCTGTGCTGAGCGTGGGAGATCTGCGGTTCGAGAGAGCTGGTCCTGACGACAAGAGGCTCAGGTGAGCAATGGGAGGTAGGAGAGAGATTTTCTGGGACAGAGGGTGATGTCCGTAATGGCACTCGTCTCGGGGTCATTGGGGTTATCTGGGGTCAATTACAGCTGTGGCTGCAGGGTTTTTTGGTAGTACATGTTGTTTGTTTGTCGTTTGTTGTGAAAATTCCGTCACAGTTCCTATGATCACTGTTTCATTGCTTTGTTTTGGTGATTTCGAAACGTTTACTGGTTTGGCCATGTTTGTTGTAGTACGGAGTAAGACTGACGGCCTTAATCTAAGTTGTCTTGTGGTTGTTGTTTTACTTGCATCCCACTGGGATTTTTGCACAGCGTTGGTGTGCGGTGTTTTTTATGCAATATTTTGCTGTCTTTTCTTGGATTTTCTGTTTGCACTTAGTCACATAGTCACTTTAAGATGTTTTCTTGTTCATGTTTTATTTGTTGCGGTTGCACCCGATTCAAGAGCCGAATGGCTCACAGGGCTATACCTAATAAATGAACTTGAACTTGAATTACATGGGGCTGGGTCACTCCCAGGTTCATTATGGTCGTGTCCAAGTTACGTATTGAGATGCTGGGTTCAAGATCTGGTGACTGTCTCATGGGTTAATGATGTGCAAATTGTTGTACCCGTAATTAATTTTCACGGTGATTTCCCTAAATGTGTTATGTTTTAAGAGCGCGTGTGTTAAACGTATGCTGTTTGTAAGGTTTTCAAATTCGCATGTGTTTCTCCTGCTTTGAATTGTCACGATTGTCAAAAGCAATCCAAACCTACTCTCTCGTGAGCCACTTAATTGCAGAATCTCATCTTGCCAAACGATGAAAAGTAACAGACCATCGTGATACCAATGCCTTTGAAGAAGAAAGTTTTAAATCGGTGTATACTATCCGAGCGCATATTTGCACGTGCATCTAACTTTTTTTGGCGCTGCTTCCCCTCATTCTATGTGCACAGTATAGTTTTTTTCTATTTTGTGTGCGTTTTATTTACGACCATTTAATACCTCGTTTGTTGTTGTACAATACTCCTAAGGACCCCGCACTCATTCCCCTGCAATGCCCTATGCTCACGCACCACGCATCTCCCTGGTAATAAAATAGCCGGGGAAATTGACAAAACCAGGGCTCATCCCTTCTAACAAATCAACAAAAAACGTGCTCACGACGCACAGCGCAAGAAGGGTGATCCTTTAAGCGACGACGACAAAAAAACAAAAGTGAAAACGGCAAGAAGAAGCCATGGAGAGGAGATGATGCAGCATGCTTGTATAGATTGAAAGATCAACAATGTGTTCCACTTTGTTCACTCATCTGTGTGATTTTCGAGACCGAAGTGGGGGGGTTCAAGAAATGATCTCGATCCTTAAGAAACGGTGCGTGGGCTGAAGCAGCAATCGTTTAACAGTCTTGTTTACATGCTTTTGAAATCAAATTGTTCGTGTATTCATTGAAAATATTGAGAAATCGGAGTAACACAGATTCATCATGAGATTACATTTGAATGCATACGTAAAATAATCTGGAGAAAAGTTATGGAATGCAGAGAAAATAAAGAGTTCCTGACCTAGCCACGAATGCCTCTCACTTATTTCCACAGATCAACAATCGATTGCTGATTTTCTAGTGACAAGTAACACGTGCTGTGAGTCATCGAAGGAGCAAAGCAGAGTACTTATGTTTGGGGATTAAAGTCTCAGGGTCATTGATGGATAAAGGAAAACCATACAGAGAAGTAATACAGTTGTCAGCACACAGACCTTTGATGCTCCTCATGTATACATACAATAACAGCAGTTATAACCCATCATCGCCTCAACTAAACAACCCAGAATGCACCTGAATTTCACAAATCTCGGAAGCTAACCAGGGTAGAGCGTGGACAGTGCTTGGATTGGTGAACTCCGTGCACAAACTAGTCTCCGTGAGGCTGTGGGGCTCTTTTATGGGCAGGAGAGGACAGGGGGAAAAAATCCACAGCTGGAATTCTGCTCTCACGTCCGTGCTCCCCGCCTTCACTAACCCGCACTGACCAGCATGGCGAAGTATGGTCAAATAACCTCCCACGATGTTCACAGTGCCGGGAAGCCCGCATCCAGCGATGGATCAACGAACGTGCCTGTACGTGTGCACGGCCCGTCGGTGCGCCCCCTTTACCATTCAGGACGGTGGTGACAATTGCCAAGTCGCGCCAGTACCGGGAGAAGCATGGCAAGATCTTGCTGGAGGGCACGCGACTCATTCGGGACGCGTTGGAAGCCGGTGCAGTTCTGCAGACGATATTCTTCGACAGCACAACCCAGCTGCAGGAGCTGCCCCTCGAGCTCATCGCCAGAGCTGCCCTCATCCGTGTGCGCATGAGGGACATCAGGCTGTGGTCAGACCTTGTCACCCCGCAGGGCATCCTGGGTAAGTGGAGGAACTCCGGGGGATTGGGAGCTACCCAGTACGGCAAAGTCCTCAACATGAGTGGATTAATCGGTGCGTGAAGTTCAGGGGGACTGTAACCATGGTGGTAGCTATACCAGAGTGATAAGGAGGCTCCTCACCAACGGTGCATCATCAATCAACCTTACTATGTTTAATTATGTAACTTACAACCACTGTTGACTCTCTCACACAGAGTAATATCTATTTTATGCACCTTGGAGGGATGATGGGTTGAGTCAACCCCGAACCGGAAATTTAACTCGCAACCTTCTGATTGCCATCCGCTCACTCTACCGCTGAGCCACCTGGCTGATATAAGTAAAGCTGTCTCTCGTCTGGTTATACGTTAATATTTTGTGTATGTGTGCATGCATCATTACAGCCATCTTTAGAAGACCTGACTATGCATCTGACAAGGAGCTGAGGAGTAGGGCAGAAGGCAGTGAGTGTCTTCCCATCTCGCTCGTGTGTGACAACGTCCGTGACCCTGGAAACATGGGGACCATTATCCGCTCGGCCGCTGCTGTTGGCTGCTCCAAGGTGCTTCTTATCAAGGGTAGGTTATGACCTTGGTGACCTCATACGGGCCAGTGTTCTTCATTGCAAGGCCTGCGGGCCACTGGCGGCCCCTGGTGGCCTTTAGTGTGGTCCCTGACGTGTGGCCCCTGACGCGCAACCCCCAACAATACACAAATGTGACAACATCCGCATTATCACGTTGTCAAACCCCAATGGTTTCAAATGGTGTGGCGGCCCTCGCACTGATGATGTCTTATCGGTGAAAGTGCCCCCCGCCTCCTCTTAAAATTAGTGAAGAACACTGATCTGAGCCATTGCCCGAGACCGCCTGTTGCATATATTTGTGTTGTTGACGAATGTGTTGTGTTCTCTCATAGAATTTTAGATCTCCCTAAAAAGTTTCTAGTTTTTAGTAGACTACCAACTTTTTATTTTACGAGGTAAGGCCCAATGAGCTTTTCTCTCATTTTCAGAAGCGATCTGGCCACAAATAATAGCTCAACGAAATGGCTGATAATGGGCAAATCTATTGCGGCCAAATACTCTAAACCGGAGGATCCCGGAGAAAAATCTACGCGACCACGGGGAGAACATGCAAACTCCAAATATGCAGGGTCGGGTTTGAACCCACGACCTCCTGCACACCAGGCGACGAGCCTTCTCACTCGTGCACCTTCGCTGCGACCCGTCCAGGCTGCGTCGACGTGTGGGAGCCGAAGGTGCTGCGCGCCGGGGCCGGTGCTCACTTCCGCGTGCCGCTGCTGCCCGGCCTGCGCTGGAAGGACGTGCCGGAGATCCTCGGAGTGCACGCCGTGGTGCACGTCGCTGACAACCGGCACACGTTAAGGTGAGCGGGGCTGGTTCCCAGCTAGCAAGGAGCGGATAAGAACCCTCGCCACGTCTTCATTTACACTGCCGCTCCGAACAAAAGACATGTCGAGTAGGCAACAGAAAGGGGTAAATACTGGCCCTGCTGTTAATTTTAACATTTTTAAATGCAATTTGGCCTGAAAGCTGCCCATTGGCTTCCGTGACTAATAAATACAGAATCTGAATTTTTATTTGGACTGCAAGAGGAATTCGATGAGCTATGAAGCTCTTTTTTTCACAGATGTCCAGTATGGTTGGGTCAGCAAAATACTTCTGGAGAAAATTTAATGTTCAAAAGTGTTGCGTAATCCATGCGTACTCGTGATTTTTCTTCCTTGTTTCGTTTACTTTAAATTTTTATTTCAACATGCTTAATATTTGTCATGTTAGCCTTATTACCTACTATAATCAACCAGAAATGTCTGTCCGTCACGCGCGTGACGTCACTCCACATGAGGCTACCCCCCTCATTAATAATCATGAACTGAACAATTTTTCGATTGAATATTTAAGATTTACTGCAATACACACCGGTCCTTGGACAGGCAAGAAAGCTAGTGATTTGTAACAACTTACATTTGTAATGCACCCATGTTTCCCTTGCAATAATAACTTTTCATTTGGTTCTTACTTGCATCTTAATAAAAGTTGTATTATTGAATTTAATTATGTTAACGAAGTCATGTTAATGAAATTGGTAAATTATGCCCAATGGGTTGACCTCACGGTTGTGGCTTTTGCCTCAAGAGATAAAAAGTATGAACCATGGAAATTGGTACCATCTGGAGATCTTACAAAAAAATGGCTATAAATTCACTTGGAAGCAATTTAATTCGAGTCATATTTGCCGTTATTTAACAGGCTATAAAAGCACTATTTGTAGCGGTAGTTGCTTTCATTGAGAGAGCTTCACTTAGCTTCACCACCATAATTTAGACCGTCTTCTTCTAACAGTAAGAAGTGGGCTTTATCGGTTTAACAGGTCATCTAGCTGACGAATCGTGGCCACATTTAGGTTCAACGATATAATCGATGCCGTTTAACGTTGGGGTGAGCATAGCGGCCTCTCATGGCTCATGGGACGATGTGAACCAATTTGCACACAATTCCAACTGAAGCACGTCTGTTCTCGCATGCACAATTCGAGGCGTGCATCTTACGTTTTTAAGATTCGATATTGATGAGTCTGCATAACTACACGTCCAATTGCTTGGCACTTCTGATAATGCTTTGTGCCGAAGAATACCCGTTAATTGGTTGCCCTCTCTTCTGCTGCCCGATGCGTAGTGCACTCGACGACGACGACGTACACGACATGTCTGGCGATGAAGGTTACGAAGACGACGAAGACGACGAAGACGACGAGAGAGAAAAAGAAATGTTGTTGCGCAAACTATCGTCCATGCCAGCCCACGCCTACACGCTTCCGTGGGCCGGCTCCGGCCCCGGCGGTGAAGACGGTGCATGCGAGACGGCGCTGGTCGTGAGTGGAGAAGCGCAGGGGCTGGGCTTCGAGGCCCTGCGCCTGGCCGAGGGCACGGGCGGCCGCCGCCTGCACGTGGGGATGGCCGCCGGCGTGGAGAGCCTCAATGTGGCCGTGGCGGCCAGCGTGCTGCTATTCGAGGCGCGGCGGCAGCTGACGATGCGGCGCCGCGAAACCGCGGCTCAGGGCGGCGCGGGGTCGCAAGCGAGGAGGACGCGCCGCTGACGCGCCGCCGACGCCGACGATTGCAGTCACGGCAACACGGTGCCCTTAGATGTCAACGGCTTAGATAGGCCTTTAGTCAGCAGTGGATAAAATGGCTTGAGGTGACATGGCCTTGCGCACAGGTCGGCAACCATTTTTTTATCGAAAAAGATGTCTCTTCTTGCATGTGGTGAATACGAGACCGTGGCCCTCAATAAAGAACGTCACGAAGCAGCTCCTTAAAGAGCCGTGTGCTGCTCTGGAGCCGCAGGTCGGCGACCCCTGGCCTAGCGGTAGCGCGTTCTCCGCTTGTTGCAGAGATTCGCCGTTCTAATGCAGTGGCTGCCGTGGTCGATGCCGTGGGTGTATATTAACCGTTAAACGCGCACCGTCTTCTTCACGGCGGACGATCGCGATCGCGGAACGTCGTTTTTCAAAGAGTAGACCGTTCAAGTTCTGTTCTCCAGCAGAAAATTGGCTACGTGCGATTTGAATTCACTAGTACGCGACCCCGACGTCAAACGACATTGTGTGCGTGTACCATGTGTACGTGTATGTCCCGTGTGTGTGTGTGAACTGTGTGCGTGTACCGCGCGTGTACCGCGCGTGTACCGTGTGCGTGTACCGTGTGTGTACCGTGTGCGTGAATCGTGTGCGCTACTCTGCAGGCGGCCGTCTCCCCCGTGCGCTTTCGCTTTTTTGCGCCCTTTTCTTGGAATGCATTGACTGCGGCCGCGTAAGAGCGAGGGAAACCTGTACACTGTTTGAGATTGATGACCACAGTTGCATTGGTGGATATTTTTAATTCTCCATTCGTGAGGAGATGGGCGCATCTGAAGTGCGGTTTGTCACGTGGTTCAAAACAGATTTTTATTTGCAGGGTTGCCGGGATGTTTTTTCTGATGAAGTTCTCTTTCGGGGACCTTGGAACGCGTTTGCACTGTGTGGGTTACCAACGGGAATATCATTGGTTCTGCTGGATGCATATATATACCACATTGCAGTATATAGAAATACAAAGTTTTCATATTCACTGCTTATATAACATGTTTGTGCCTTGTATTTTACGCAGAGAAATGCCAGTTACCAGAACACACTTGTCAGCATAGAGATGAATAAAAATACCTTTCAGTTACCTCCGTATCGAAAATATTGCTCTCGAATATATTGCCCAGTTATGATGTTTGATTCATTTCATACGTATGTTTTTACGACCGATATTATTGGTTTCCCTTTGACCGTGCAGGTACAATAATGCCAACTAAGAGCTGTGACCCCTCCACCACACCCGACAAAGAGAAACAAATGAAGTTGCCACGTGGGCAAATTTCCCAAGCGATTCTGTTATTCGGCAAACTGGAATGTTGGGAGAATACACCCAGCATCATCACGTGACCTCCGATCTCGAGTTGAATGCACGGACCGGTCTGGATCTTCAAGTCGATGCCAACACAATGTACCTGAATACAGTATAATGAAGAATATTCTGTTTTCTCTTTCCGTCGCTTGACGATACAGGGTGTAGCACCTTCACCCGTATGAAAACTTGGTTTATTTGGCTGTCGGGTGGTGCAAGGTGTATGGTGCATGTTGAATCGTGATTTTTGTTTTGGTTATTGAAGTAAGACGGGTGGAGTGGTGGTGCTCTGGCTTGTGCACTAAATAACGAACCCGAGTTTAACTGAACAACAGCCTGCACTGACCAGCATGATGGTGACTGGTGAGATATTCAAATGATACTTCGTTTGATGGCACGAGGCCAATTAGAAAGAGCAGGATAAACATTTTGAAATAAATTATTTTAAGGAGGGCACGTGACAGTGATCCTACTTTAAATTGTCAAATCAGTTTACCTGGGGACTCTTTTCCGATGTTGATCAAATACAATGTCCAAACACGGTTAGGTTTGTGAATAGTTTTATTAGTTGTTTTTGCAGAATACAAGATTGCCCACAGCTTGCATACAATAGGTGGCTGTTCAAGCTATATGCACACACGCACACACACACAATTCCACACGTTCACGCCAGCAATAAGCGACTTCATGACAACATAAGCAATATAATAAAGGAATAAAATCTTATCACCTGCTCAACGATCAGGTGTAGTCTGGAATAAGCCACATCAAGCGTGTACAATAATACATCAAAATGACCTGTAATCGGTAACACTATAAAGGTGGGGGCGAATTGGCTGTCTAATCGCAGTCGTTTCATTGCTACCAGGGGGGGGGGGGTCCATCGTGTTGGGGTGTCACGATGCTCGCACGATGCTATGGTGGGCCCGGGACCTGCAGACTGGATGCAGTTGCTTCTGAGTTTGTTTTTTGTTATTGTTGTTGCTGTAAGTAGAAAGAAAAAAACCAACTTCACGTCCACGCGCGTCACAGACTTTTCAAAGTGACAGCCGCACGCATGGGACGTGGGGAGTGATGATCACGGCTTGCGCTCTTGGTTTCGCACGCGTGTGAAATCGGTACCTTTTCATCCCGCGAATTACGGCTGAGATGTATTTTAGTCGGTAAAGTCACGGTGTTCGAAATAAAATAAAACGGGCGTGACTTTACCGAAATAATCAAAGAGTGTGGATTCCTGCAGTCACGAAAGCTTCAAATCAATACTTTTTGGTTATTTCGGTAAAGTCACGTAGGTATAAAACGAAATTTAAAAAAATCAAGATTATCTATTTAGCCGTTGGAAAAGTTACGATCGACAATTTTTTTTGCGTCCGAAAATATACTCCGCACCTCTTTCAAAATTGCAGGCCCCCAGCACGACGAGGTCAATGACGAGGTCCCATTTAGCCTGAGGTCCATGGCCCTCCGTCCAGCGGGAACGGAACCGGATTCCTTTCTTTCGCGAACTATGTTCGCTGTGTCCAATTCGTCGAGCAATGGAACTGATTTATCGGCGGTAGTCATCGATCGCACAGCCCAGCTCCACTGTTGACCATAGCTGTACCTACCAAAGCGATACCTACCCATCCTCCAACCTACCATACTGATACCCATCCATCTTCCTACCTCCCAAAGCGATATCTACCCATTCTCCAACCTACCACACTGATACCCACCCATCCTCCAACCTACCATAGCGATACCTACCATAGTGATAGCCATCTCACAACCTACCACACTGATACCCATCCATCCTCCAAGCCACTGTCCGCCGCCTGCTTGAGTGGTCTCGGCCGACGGCGTAACAGTAGAAAAAATTTGTCACAAACTTAAACGGGTCTGTCCTTCATGAAAGGACAGACCCAGCGTTTATATTGTCCACAGCACAGCTGTTCCACGCGTGCTATTCTTTCTGGTTGGTGACAGTACTCGCCATTTTTTGTTTACATACATTTCAAGTGTTATCATAACAGCGTTTTTCTTATTTCTTATATATTCGTGGTCATGGTCACGGCCATGAAAGGGCCTTTCCGCCAGCCATGATGTTAAGCCCATTCACTACCAGTCTTCTCAATTGTAGATTACAATTAGGTATCACAAAATGTTAAATTGTATCGACACATTTTGCCAAAGTACCAAAAGGAAAACATAATTGGGTAGACTGAAAACCACTACGTGCTATAAACTACTGGTACAGCATTTGAGTTGAGCCAATTCACGAAGCGTATCAGGCAAGCTGCCATCCTTCAGCATTCGACCTCTCTGGGACCAGACGAAGAGATTCTACCGCGTATATACACGAGCGAATCTTAGCGAGATCAATGATCACAGGGAGGAGCCGTGTGGAGACATTCGACACTTGTTGAATACGACCACTTGGCACACTTTCCAAAAGCCACTCCACGAACACAGAAAGGCAAAGAGCCTGATTGGGTTTCGCTCTGTTTTACACACAGAGCCGGTGGCTTTCACGACCAATATTATCCAAGGTAGAGGTTTTCTGGGTTAGATAGGGTAGATATAAATGTGTCGTTAAACCCCGCCACCACATGACACGCGTGAATTTACTCTCCAACACACCGGTGTGCTGAACTAGTAACGAATTGGCACGTTTTGTTTACGTGACGAACCTTAACAAATTGGCTGTGTCGGGTGGTGGAGGGTTTAACGACACATTTATATTTACGCGATCTAACCCCCCCAAAAAAACGTCTTATGGGTTTTCTCTGTCCATAGACGTGGCTTGTGCCATGGTATCGTGGATACCCTTGGCAAATTATCCTCACCCCCGCCACGAACGCGATGTTGGTCGGTGTTGGTGGAGTGGATTTGTACTCCGCCTATTTCACAGAGCACACTGGCTTCCGAAAATAGTTTTCCGTTGACAGACTTTTCTCCACAACCGGAATCCGTTATGGTTATGAATCAGCCCGCAAAATGTTTGAAGAAAAACAATCAACTCTTTTATCAACCTGGCAATGCGACTGGCAGCATAAAATGAATGTAGACACATTCTACGATCATGCACTGGTTGGGATTTAAAATGACTATCAGCCATAACAAAATAACAAAAGTTTAAACGAAACAAAATGCACTTGCCTCTCCTCTTAATTCTGTACATATTCATGTTTTGGACATGACCATCGAATTAGACCAATGTAAAATATTAAGGTAAGAAAATATTCCTTTTCCTTCCCTCATTCGTCAAAAAAATAACCTTTCACTGCCCCGGTATTTAAGCATTGTTGAATAGTTGCATATGAACTTCCAAGGTATTTGTTTTCATTAAAAATGGAATGCTTTACCGGTGAGACGGACAGTAATTTGAAGGGCTTATAATGTGAGCATTCATTGCTAAATATTGCCATTGTTTGGGGGTATCTTTCATGCATGTTGAAGCATGTTGGATATCACTTAAATGACCGAATGTGCCTTTTATTGCTTTCCATAATGTGACATCAAGTAGGGCGTGTGAGGCGCTTGGAATTAGCAGTGCCGATCCATATTCAAGTAGCCTTCGTTACTCAGTCCATTATTTAATGGACAGAAGCATCGGCGCATCACTGTTTTGGGATCCGCGAAAACAATTTTTCACTGTTGAGTATATTTAAATAATTGTGTGTACGTGCCCTATTATCGCGTAGAAATAAATTGCTTACGACAATCATTGGGAACAAATTGGTGACCGATGTTTGAGGCCAGTTCAGTACAGATGGCTCTACCATCAACTATTTATACATACACACAGTAAAACATTTTTAAGTTTGGACTTGGTGAAGCCAGATTTGCGGTCGTGCCAAGAAAGCATCCCAAAAAAAATTAACCCGTAAAAACAAAGTTTTTCACTATAAATCCTTTATATGCGTGGCATCGGGGCGGCTAGAGTCCTCTCGTCCTCTGGCTTGAGATGGCTGCCACCTATGGGTCAGATGATTGTGTACCAGCATTAACCAATTGGTAAAGAAATATTTTTTTTTCCCTAAACAGTGTAAAATTTTGGAACAAAAAATTTCCACGAAAATTCATTGTCACGCACAACGAGTCTGTGTGCAAAATGTCAGCTCGATTGGATCACGGGAAGTGGGTTAAAAAACGACCGGAAGATTTGCACGGTCCTAAGCACGCAAGCAAGCAAACTTAATATAAAGGATTTAATAAACACTGCTCACATGCTCATCAAGCTGTGCCTGAAAGGATTCGGGGATCCGTGATCATCCCACGTGACGTCAAATGGCACGGGTTCACTGAATCTATCAGTCTACCACATCGCCTGGACATGAACTTTGTTAGTGAAGAAAAAATATATATTGTATGCACTGTTAAATATATTTCACTTATTATCAAAACGCATTTATTTCAGTATTTTTGGTGATTAAATGGACTCTGTGGGGATGAGTGACATGTTATTAATTAGTAAATATTTTGTTAACAGGTATTAAGTGTTAACAACATTAAACTATTAGGTGGCAATTACATGCACATTTGGTTATATACTTAAAATTTTGTGGACCGAAAAACTCCCAATTCACCAAATAAAGGCTTTCCCTTCAGCTGCCAAATGTGTCACTGCAATATCGAACGGTTTATGGAAAAGAACCAACTCATTAAATACCATGATGCGTAACTTTTGTTGAATATGAAGAGACACTTGACTGTGGAAATTGATGCAGTAATCTAAACCATTACAACATGTACTGATTGAAGTATGTAAACATACATTAAGGTGCGTAAAACAAACAGCAAGTACAAAAAGCCGAGAACAAATAGTGAACATAATTTTTGTTTGTTCCATTAACACCGAATATTGAAGATATTCTAATTTAAAATATTCGTTCTGTTCGTGGAACAAAACCTTTAAAATATATCCCATAGAACAATCATTGAAGGTGCACGGGGGATCAAACAGAGGCGAACGAGAATGGGAAAATTTAATGAGAGAATGAGAATGAATGAGAGAACGAGAGGAAAACGTGAATGGGTTGGCGCACTTTGTTGGAGAGCTAAACTTGAACGAAAAGCTACCGTACCAATGCGGCGAAACGTACAACACCGCGCGCGGATCGATGCAGATCGACGCATCGTCACTCCGCTATTGAATTTGAGCACTACCCAGTCGGGAGATTTTTTGGGGGTTTTTTTTTCTTCCTACACGATGACACGGGCTCGCCGTTCCATGCGACGAGTCAAAGACCGAGCGTCGGTTGCGTTTAAAACACTCTCTTGACGATCCCAGCATTTGTCTTGGCGATATTTTAGTGTTAATATATCCCACGTGAATTGTATATGCCCCGTTCGAAAACGTTCAAATCAAATGAACTGTCAAGATACATTCAATACTGTACAAATGTCACGAAAACGATCGGCTTGTACTATTCAAGTTTGTAAGTCAACAGCAGAGTACTCTAAAACGGATTTTTTATTTCACTATCTCACGCGGAGGAAGCCTCCCTAAGCACTACACACGCGCACGCACACACGATAACCCGCATTTCTATTTCTCTACGAGCCAAAACGTGGAGGCGCTTGGACTGTTGATGGAAGTTGTCTTGGCAGCTACGGTCACACCATCGTTTACAATAGTAGAGCAAACGAACAAAAAAAAGGTCGACGTTACAGGCACTGCAAGATCCACTTGGGAATACGTAACTGTTGACTGGCTTAAGAGTTCTATTACAAAAACCAGGAAGGGTAAATTACACTGTACAGTCAACTGCAGCTTAGGTAGTATGTTAGACTCAAAATACAGGACCATCTCCACGTGCCAAAAGAAATACCTAACCTTAAAACAAATCTAAGAATTGTTTTCTCATTTTCCAAGAACGGCAGGGGGAAAAAAACATTGGATTGCACACACAGAACCTATATCTATACTAGTTATGTGGGTGCGTGTGTGATTTATCTCTCGGAATGAAACAGAGAATCTATTCTGTGCTGTTACCCACATTGATGTGGCATGTATACTCCCATTTTCCACTGGCGCAACTGAGCCGGGTCAGCGTGGAGGTAGGTTTGTGTTCCAATTGTTGTTCATGGTGCCGAGTCAGATCCAAACTGTTGTTGGCTGGTCCAACAAGACATCCGAATCGTGAGTCTGGGCCAAGCGGGGCCAGATCAATAATTTTCTTCGCACGTTGCATCAGTCCGTACACTGGAACGTGTGATATCAGCAGCAGTCGTAATAGTTTTTTGTTTTGTTTGGGTTAGATCATGTAAATATAAATGTGTCATTAAACCCTCCACCACCCGACACAGCCAATTAGTAAGGTTTGTCACGTTTGCAAAACGTGCCAATTCGTTACTGGTTTAGCACACCGGTGTGTTGGAGAGGAAAGAATTGTAAATGTGTTGGGTTTACTCTCCAACACACCGGTGTGCTGAACCAGTAACGAATTGGTACGCTTTGCAAACGTGACAAACCTTACTAATTGGCTGTGTCGGGTGGTGGCAGGATTAACGACACATTTTTACTTACTCATGCCCACACCAGACTGGCTTGGCACGAACGTTGTGCAGATCGGTTGTGAAGTGGAAACAAAGTATAGGAGTGCTACAGGTTTGCGCCTCGGTGGTTCTAAAGTTATCCCCACTCAACCAACACGAAAGATGACATTTACCTGATATCCACTGCACGGATTTCATCACAAACCCACGTAAATAGATGCCAGCATGTGACCTTTTGTCCCGCACACGATCAGTGTGTGCAACCACAGACAAGCATGCAAAATTGGTCTCCTCTACGCCACACATTGAACAATTAGTGCAGATAATCAACGTCAAACCACACCGGTCACAATCAAGGTCATTTACCCTTAGTCGACAAACATACTTAACAGGCCACAGCCATGAACGTGCTCTGGTCGCCTGTCCTATCTCCAGCGCCGCGTCTGCGGCAGAGCTGCAGGGACTCCTTCACAGGCATCGGTCTTCCCCACGATTGCGTGGCGTCTCCTTCGCGAGACGGAGGGTGCGTTGCAGGACCAGCTGAGCGTAGGTCGCCTCCGCCGCCATTCTCGAAACGAAAGTCCTCTGACATGGAGCTGTCCCAACCGCGTGCTTTCACTTTGGCTTTGGCCCCGGCTGGTTTGTACGGCGCTAGCACGTCGCCGCCGTTACCCGCGCGACTGCATTTGTGTCGAGTCGTCGTTGTCGTATCGGGCAGGCTGCGCCCTTTTTCTTCACAGTTCATATCCGTGCTGCTTCCGCCAGTGTCACGGTTGTCAACTTCAGCTTGCCCGGGAGCTGCCTGGACTTGATAAAGGCCGCCACGATCTGCTGCTGCATTATGAGCCTGCGTGGCACTGGGCGCGACGAGGCTACAGCTGAGCGGCTTCGGCTCATCTCTCTCATCCGCCGACATAGATGCCTCGGTGTCTCCAACCGGATCAGCCAGGGACCAGTTTGAACAGCCGACCGCAATGCCCGATTCGTCAGCTGTGACCGTATTGCTGCTTGCGATTGCACCGCCAGGACTTGCGTACATATCGTTCTGGCCATTGGTACCGATCTCGGGTTTAATTTCACCGCTCATCTCACCGTCGGAATCGACGACACGAGCACTGCACAAAAAGCGGTCGGAAACACCTGCGATGCAGGGACGATGACCCTCTGCTCCGTCGCCGGCATTGTTCCAGCCGGCCACTCCGGTCGCACGCGCACGGGGGCGGACGTCGCGACCCGAGGCACCTGCGCCGTTGGCATCATCGCCGATCCTCGCGGGGAACTCCATCCCTCGCTGCGGCTCGCCGACCCACAACGGAGAGCGCAGCGCCAGACACGTGCGCTCCGTCAAGGAGTCCTCGCGGTTCTCCGGCCCAAACTCCGAGCCGTTACCCTGACGCGCTTCCCCGCCTCCTCCTCCGCCGCCGCCGTCGCACGGATCCCTGGCGCAGTCCCCTTCGCCGTTGCGGCCGTCCGAGTCCCCGTGCGTCCCTCCGCCGGCCCCGCCGCCCGCTCCGCCGTTGCCGTCGTTGCTGCCCCCACCGCCGCTGTCCCCTCCACCTCCTCCTCCACCTCCTCCACCTCCTCCTCCTCCTCCTCCCTCCCCGCCGCCTTGGCCATTACCACCATCGTCTTCACTGCCACCGCCGCCAGGTGGGACGGCCCGGTCTCTCTCTCCGTCGGCTCCCCCCGTGTCCTCCTGCGGGTTGGAGCAGCAGCGCAGAGTTCAATAGTACAATAGTAATCACATTCGTGTTCATCTGAGAAAGCCTTGATGCCCGGAGAAAAGCCACTAAACATACTGTCCCAGTGGTCGGCAACCCAAACTAACAAGAGACAATGATTTCGAATTCGGTAGAAAAAACAACAACTCAATATTGCAAGAGCCACAATGCAAGTGGTGAATACGAGACGGTGGTCCTTAATAAATAACATCACGAAGCAGTTCTTGAAGAGCCGCATGTGGCCCTGGAGCTGTAGGTCACCGGCCCCTGGTCTGGGAGATGACGGAGGGTTTAGAGGGATCGATTCACAACCACGAATGTGAGTCGTGGATGAAATGCGCCTTGCAAATGTGAATTTTTATTATATTACATGGTGATACTATGATGTATTGTACATTTATACGGTCTATGATCGCACGCTGTTCCATTTCTGAGCTTCAAGAGATAAAAAATAAATTTCACAGAGGTACTATCCTGTACCAAAAAACACTTTTATAGATGTGATTAAGTACATATATGCATGCATTTTATGCTCGGGGCACTGTATATTGAAACAATGGTGCAAGTATCTTAAATCTCTCCCCACCCCGCCGCCCGCCTCTGTCATATCAACCGAATTAAATGGGTTCACCACAGTCGATCGGCAGGTCGTGTCTGGTGGGGTAAAGTGTGAACACTCTCTTCTAGTGGAGGCCCTTCCATGAGCAGTGGCGCATGAGCAAGTAACCGCAGGGTGGCACCTTTACCGTTAGCTTTCACGAGTTCCAATATAACTGTATCATTTTAGTAAATAAAAATACAGTTAAGTCACGATCATCAATGCAAATTTTTTACTAATTTCGAGGATCAATTTGTCAATTTGACAAAAAAATAATTTGAGGGTTAGCGCACTGCGTTATAGACCTGGCGCACGGCTAACATCAGTGGCGAGCGATATGTGAACCGCTCCTGAGCACCTCCATCCTGACACTGGTTTGATGAAGGGCTCTCGATTTAGAACGAACATTGTAATTATTTTTTTGCCATTTGGTGAATCAGAAAACCGTAATTTTCGCCTTTACAAATGCATTATTCACAATACAGGACAAACGAGGATAATGTTGTTTTGTTATTTTTTTTTGTGCACGACTGCCAACTTAGCATTCATAAGTCATCTTAGTCTGGCTCTTTTATTGTACTAACTTGCATGTGTGTGTGGACATATATTGTGGGGGTTGGAATTGTAATGGTTCGCGTGCTGCGCTACGAACCGTCAACCCGAGGTTGATTCCTGGTCACGGCTAACACGAGTGATGATTATCTGCACTGGACATGGGCCTCCCCCAGGTTGACTCAGCCTCAAATGAATACTTGGTGTGGTGTATAATTGACTAGATGCTTGCTAAGAGCACTTGCCCCAAAAGTCTGTTATGGCTTTCATAATAATGCTATACTGGGAGATCTTTGCCTTGTACGTTTGCCGATTGCTAATGTTGGCATACACATATGAGAAATCTAAACAAAATTACATTATTTTTCAACCCTTTGTCAATCCACTGCTGGAAGAGCAGCCCCTCCCTATGCCGTTGTCATCAATTCGTCTTCACTTTGTTTTGTAAATCCACCACCGTCCCTCCTGTGAAGTTTTCCTGACTTGGTTGGGAAGTTGGGACCTGGGTCTGGGATGTGACCTAACAGACTCATTTCTCTGTTGTTCTTAACTTAATTTGTTTTTTGTTCTTTTTGTTTTGGTGTCATTACTTAATTTGTCTACTAATTTTTTTTATTTTGCTTGGGTAGTAGGATTTTCATTTGCTTTGGCAGTGGCTGTATATGCGATTTGATCCCTCTCCATAATGAATGTACAGCGTTATGTGATGCTATTATCACGAATGACGCTGTTTAAAATTAAAGTATCATTATAAGATATATTTATTCTCCCATTCCCGCCCCCGAATCTTCATCCCTGTATGACAATACGATCCGGGGAAAACGATCGGACGGCAATGCAGATGGCGCAGCCCGTTGGTGTCGCGTGTGCCGTGTCCCTTGTCACACGCAGTGGTGTAGCTAGGATATTTTGCGCCTGGGGACGAACTATAAAATTGGTGCCCCCCCCCCCCCCGTTTAATCACATACCAAAATGTAATTACATGGCATGTAGGCTGTGTGTGGCAGGATAAATAAACTTTTAGGTTGAAGTGTAGATTTGTGCAGTAGTTTCAGGCTGCCGCACCCGCCACAATAAGTTATAATGTAACATAAGCCTAATTTTGGCGCCCCTTTACCTTGGCGCCCGGGGACATATGTATCCCCCTGCCCCCCCCTAGCTACGCCTCTGGTTACACGTCCCGTGTCACGTCCCCCGTGTGCCATGGCACATGTCCCGCGTCATGTGTCCCGTGTGCCGCCGCCACCGCCACCTGCATGACGTCGCGCGCGTCTCTCAGGAAGACGACGAGAACCGTGATGTTGTCGCTGGAGCCGGCGTCGCGCGCCGAAGCCACCAGCCGGTGCGCCAGCATGGCGGGGTCCCCGTCGTTCTCGCGCAGGTGCTCGCCCACGATGCGCGCCGCCTCGTCGGGCTGCACCGTGTCGTAGAAGCCGTCGCACGCCAGCAGCAGGTAGTCCTCGCTGCCGTCCAGCGGGAACGTGGCGCAGTCGGCGTCGCACGACACGTACGGCTTGTGCTCCATGTCGCCTGCGGCGGTGCCGGGGACGCGGGTGGAGACACGAGGCGTATGGGTGGGTGGCTTGCGCCATGTGCTGTGCGACGCCAGGCCAGGTGAACAACACGTGTGCGCGTGTGTGTGTGTGCGTGTGAATTGAATGTGCGGGGAGCGGTAGTGCAGCAGTTAGCGCGCTACTCTACGGACCCATGAACGCGAGTTCGATTCCCGGTCACGGCCAACACCAGTGATGATTATCTGAATCGGTCCTGGGCCTCCAACTAGGTCGACTCAGCCTCAAATGAGTGGCTGGTGCAGTGTGTAGTAAACATCGCCACTGGGGAGATAAAGGTGGCCGGGCATGGTGCTGGCCACCCACCCTCTCGCGTGCCGTGCCGGCCTTCAAAAGTCTTCGCTAACAGCGCTTGTTCTAACAGTCTATCAAGTCGATACGGGGGATCTTTGTGTTGATTTTTTTTATTGAATGTGTTATATTTTTTTGATTAGTTTCGTTTCCCCAACCTTTAACCCCAATGGGGTCAGGTTATCAGACCAAGAATCCACTTGGAACTTTCGCCTGGTAGTGTAACCCTTTTTGTCAGAGAATGGTCCACATGGAAACGGATATTTGAAATCCCTTCAAGTGACGACCTTTCCAACAAGTCCTGACGCTGACAGTAATGCTCGTCTCTTGGACAAAATCAACAGATCCACAATCAATCAGACTCTGTCTTTCCGACAGACCTGTTCTTCACCTGAGGACGGCTGCTTGCGTTGTGGCCGAAACGTCGTGAGAATTGTATTTTATAATGTTTTATTTTTATTATTTTATTATTTCCCTTCTACGTGACTTTACCGAAAGAACCAAGAAGAAAAATCAACAGATTTTTTATGTATTTCTCAGAGCTGGAATTTAGCTAAATAAAGCATAATGTGCCGTTAGTTTTGTGTGCAGACATTGGTGACTGGACTGAGACAAATCAAGTCCCTAACCTTGGTTACCTGAATTCAAATCAAGGATGTCGGCGGTGCCTGCTCAGCGCTCCAACATTTGAGCCACCCGCGACCACCTCAAACAATCGATATGCTGAACTAGGTGACCACGTGACCCACCGATTGCCCTCGACACGGACAGCGTCCCGTTCACCCTCCAGGCTCCAAACCAAATGACGCAGCCTCCCAGAGCCTCTATCCTCTTCTTCTCATCCTGCAGCATTCGGGCACACACGCACACACGCACGCACCACCACCACCACGTCAAAACATCATGTTTCACCACAAAGTCACACCGCCACATCATCGTACTGCGAGCACTCCACCAGGGTTCTCGTTCAGGCTGTACACCACCCTTCATAGCACAAAAACTAGAACACCTACATTTTCATACCCGTATTGTTGTACAGTGAAATTTCTTTTCAGGTCCATACAGCGTACAGCCGTTTCAATACGGGCAAAAAAAGGTCTGTTTGTTTGTGTTTCTCAATTGTGATGGGACATTGTGGAATGAACTTTGAGATTTATAAAGGCACGGGGTGACCGATACGGTCTGAATTGGTCTGTAATGAGGTTGGCACTGATAAGGGGTCGATAGCTATGCGTTTTGAATTTGGATTTCTCAAAAAAATTACAACCCAGAGGTTGCTTAGATTCGCTCAAAGAGTTGAGTCAAATATTCATAGCTGAGTCTCATGTTAAAACACAATCTTCATCATTCGTGAACCGTGTATACTTTAACTCCTGTGGGTGTGACACTGAAGCCGATGCTAAGCCAGAAACGCTCTTTCCCGTTACCACCAGTGTATACAACAGAAGACAAAAATTTCGATTTAAAGCTTTCGTGACTGCAGGGATTCATCTTCTTGGTTCTTTCGGTAAAGTCACGTAGAAGGGAAGTAACAAAATAACAAAAACAAAACATAATAAAATAAAATAATTCTCAAGACGTTTCGGCTACAACGCAAGCAGCCGTCTTCACCTGAAGACGGCTGCTTGCGTTGTAGCCGAAACGTCGTGAGAATTATTTTATTTTAAGAAGACAACAAGTGAGTGAGGTCACCTCGCGGTCGGGCTTGTGCGGAGACATGAGCTCCACGGGGCTGCCCTTCCTCACGAGGATCACCTGCGAGTCTCCGAGCCACGCCACGTGCAGTTCGTTGCCCCGGATCAGGGTCACCACGCCCGTAGAGCCGCAGCGCCAGTTCTGACGGGAGCGCCGCAAGCCAGGATGTTTCGTGACACTTTTTTACCGATTGGCCGTGTCGGGTGGTGGAGGGCTACGACACATTTATAAATAACGCGATCTAAACCCAAAAACGTTGATTATGAATAATATTGGTCGCGAAAGCCTGCCACGTGTTAAACAGGATGTTTCTGTTTGCGCGTCGTCGCTTTAAGAAGTTCTCTGTTCATATTTTGCTTGTTGCGGTTGTTACCCGACTCAAGAGCCGCATGGCTCACAGGGCTATGCCTGATAAATGAAACTTTGAGGGCACGGGGCGCGTGCCGAGTGTCACAACGACTCACGAGCGGAAATCGGGCACGCAACTCGAGGGTGGTGGGGGGGTCTGCAGGGCACAATTTGCGCGCGCGAGCTAAAAAATAAGTGGTCCCGCGACCATCAAAAATTTTTGGCTAAAAAATTGGTCGCGTTTCCAGAGCTGACGAAAAGGCTTTTGTTTAAAGCCCCAGATTATCCCCCCTTCCATCTCAGGCCCCCTCGGCCTCTTCAGAGGGTTCCTGTCATGCCCCCCCCCCCTCTGACTTTCCACAAATTAAACCAATCATCATCCACCAGAGATGGATGAAGATGGGTTTAGTCAACCTCTGAATTGATTATTCCTGGTCTATTAACGTGATGCCTTGTTCACGGAAACCCTGCAGCCACTATAGACTCTGCACGACCTGAGATGGTGAGAAAAATCAGATTCTGACTGACCATAACCACATTTCAAGACCATTCACTGAACCGTGGAAGGGGGTGAATAGCTGACCAGTTGATTCAGCATGTTACATCTGATGAATGTCAATTACACTCCAATAATCCTAGTCGTCATCATACTTTATAGTTATCTCAATTCTAGCTTTTACTACTGTGTGTAATTTCTGTTTGCTTTCACAAAAAAAATTCGTAGATTTTAATGTAAAATACAATCCCGTTACATTACTGTCCTGTACATTACGGATTGCAAAATATTGGTGGAGTTGTAGCGCATTGGTTTGTGTACTGCACTATGACATCGTGGACCCGAGTTCGATTCCCGGCCACGGTGCCGAGTGAAATCTGAATTGACTCTGCGCCCCAAACCCACGCTGACCTGAAGAAAGGTCAAATGACTCCAATTACTGACACGACATGGAAAGGCGTTTTTGTTGCCAAAGGGCTGTAAATAACGGGATGTTCTTAGATAAATAATTCCATTGTCTTTTTTGTTTTTAAATGTAGTTTTAGCCGTGCGGTTGAAACGTTGGCAACATATTCCTCGATGAGCAATCGTCAACAGCAGGTGACAGAATCACTCTGAACAATCACGGCCGAGATGTTGGGAACAACACTTGGGACACTCAAGTAGCGACGCGACGTGGCTTGCCAACGCCGCAGCGAACAGGTGGAGGGATTATTTTAATCAAACAATTCACAGCCCTATGCCCATCTACTGCTGGATGAAGGCCACGTCAGTCACGGTGGTTGTTTGACCATACTTCACCACGCTGCTCAGTGCGGGTTTAGTGAAGTGGGACCAAGGAATAGTTTCTGATGTCACTGGACACTGACGCTGGGCCGTGGCCAGAAATGTGACTCAGGCCACTGGATTCACAGCAAAGTGCGCCAAGCATTGCGCCGCCGCTGGTGGTTTAGACACCATCAAAATCAGAGGTGGGGAACATTTACCGACGACCGATTATGACGTTCCAATGCTTGGTGTGCCACATGTTAACACACCTCAATGCAAACGCCTCTCGCACAGACGAATGATATAAACCCAGTGTTGTCAGGATGAAAATACCCACTTCTAGTATCAGATTAGTGCGGCTAAGATGGAGTGTGGGTCATTTAAAAATTACAAGGCCTCGTATGGCTAAAAATTGCCACCTCTGAGGTACAAAAATCCAGGCAATATAGCATGGAAAGAAGGCTGCCTCACAATACCAGCAGAGGGCAGAGCTACCCATAAATGTATTGTCTTGAGTGGCGTATGATCCTGCAACTGACAAAAATCAGGGCTTTTAATGTCCTGTGAAGGCTTGAGAATTTTTCAGGACAGCTATGTGAACAAAAAATTGGCAACTAAAATTGTGAACAATACTCACCACTGAAAAACCACACTGGCTATTGTGAACCACCTTAGTAAATTGCGAGCCACATTGACCAATTTCAAACCACACTGGCCCTTGTGAACCACACTGGCCAAATACGAACCACCACTGGCCATCGTGAAGCACAATGGCCAATTTCAACCCATACTGGCCATTGTGAACCACAATGGTCAATTTCGAATCACAGTAGCCATTTGCGAATCATACCGGCGATTGCAAACTACACTGGCCATTGTGGACCACACTGGCGATTGCGAACTACACTGGCCAATTCTGAATTCTGAACCACATTGGCCATTGTGAACCACCACTGTTCTCTTGTGAACAACACCAGGAAGAGGTGGTCACTCCATTGTGACCCCAGAGCCGCATAAAACGAAGCCACGGCCCAGCCGTGTATGTCCCCCACGTGCTGCTCGACCGCGTCTTGCATCTCCAGATGCCGCAGCGGCGTCCCGCTCCTCCAACTGCACACACCTCCTGGCGAGCCTTGAGCACGAAGCGCTGGTCCGTCTGGCAGAACGCCCGGCGCAGTGCCTCCAGGGGGTCGCGGCGGAATGAGCCCTCGCGTGCCAGGCTCACGTGCAGGTGCGTTGCCGCATAGATGGCGGCGTCGACGCCTCCGTGGCCGTCGAATATCGCAAAGTACGCCTGGTCGTCCTCCTCCTCCTGCAACATACGGCCCGGTGCGTGGCGCGGGTGAGCGGGCGGACGCCTTCGCGTGAGGAAGCGGAGTGCGTGAAGGCCAACCAAATCAATGTCCGGGAGGCTCTCAACATGGGACACGTGGTGAGCTGATGGCGCCTTCCCGCTGCCATTCCACTTTAAAGAGCAACATGCACTCAATCAGTAGCCCGTCCCACACATAGAGAAGCAGGCCTCCTCCATTCTCTCTGATGTTCGCCCTGCCTACTCATCATCCAATCCCGGCCCATTACCAATAACAATCCCCGCCATTTGCTACTAAGTGACAGTGACCTTACCACGGTCCTGTGTCAGGCCAGGTGCACTTTAAGGCCATGTGAAGTGTCAAAGGCTCGCTGACAGGAGGTCAAGGGACAGACCCAGGTGCCATGGGTTGACTGACTGGACTGTGACAACTTGCTGCGTTTTAGCCGCCCGGCGCTCAGCTCGTTGTTGTGAGCGTCACTCCACTGCCCTCCGTTTTTGCTGGAGGGTGACTGCCTCCAACTGCCCAGTAGCGTCCTTCACGAGCCTCCTTCATAGAGACTGATCTTGACACCCCTGGTACAAGTCCACTCAGCTCCACATCCTTCCGTACCGCATGAGTCCATCTCTTCTCCAGCCCGTGTCGTACACGTTAAGTTAAGCCCCCTCTATGCGGCCAAACAGAAGCTGCTTGAGCATGTGGTGGCTGGGCATGTGGGCTACATGACCCTGCCCACTACTCAGGTAGCCCCAGCCATTGCCCATGTCGAGTGAGGCCAGAAAAAAATGAAATGCCTCAATATTTGTGCTTTTAAAATACTTTAAGACACATGAATATTGGTGGTCATAAAGGGCCTTGTGAACAGTCCACATTTACATGACAGGGGTCATAGTCTCTACAGGGGTGGCCACTGCCTTCGGACCTGTACTCAGCAATTGTTTGTTAAAAAAAAGTATCAAAAGCCACGACCAAGTAAAACCCCCTGACTGCACCTCGCTGGTGAAGAGGGCGTTGAGGTCCTGGAAGATGACATGGCGGTCCTCCATCTTGCGCCGCGTGTTCTTGATGGCGTGCAGCGAGATCTGGAAGCTGCGGCGCTGGCGAGACAGCGCGGGCGGCTCCTTCTGCCACGCCACGCACACCTCGCGCAGCTTGGCGAACACCAGGCGCGCCAGCTTCACCGAGTCGTACACTGAGGGGGTGTTCGGAAAGAGAGGGGGGGTGGGAAACCTTACAGCGGACCGAATAGGAACTTCCAATACCTTTGGCGGTAAACCACACAGTAGTCGACACGAAACTTTAATCACCATGTGTTCAACTACTTGACAGACAACAGGTGACCGAATGCAGTGGTGTGGCCAGGTCCAAAATACTCCCCTCTAGCAATCGATTAGTGCAGCTAACGTGAATTAATGGATTAACAAAAAATAAAAAACGTAAGTGTGCCAGCTATTATGAAGTGGAGCTAAATCTTGTAACAGTTCTATAGTCTTGCCCGCACGTCAACCACCCCTCCACGCCCGCTTTCTAAAGTTAGATGATTTTTTTCTTGAAAGTTATACATTAATTAATTAGAGTTCTTAAAATTCAAGGACAGTACCATTTTCTGACTGCTCCCAGTGATTTGGCGAGGCAATGTTTAACTATTTTTGTACATCAATGCTGTCCATGACCCTTATAATATCTGGCACATATAAAATAAGTCTCTAAGTTCAACATTAACACTACCTTACAAGATAAAATCAATAAATATGGCATTGTGAGGTGACTCGGTCGCCTCCATTATGAGGGCACAAACTGCTGACAACATTCAATGGCGATCAAAACAGGTCGCAAGTGTTTCAAACGCAACATTGATCCGTCTGGAGGAAGCTGCCGTGGCGTAATGGTTATGAACGTGGACTCGCAATTTAGAGGTCACTGGTTTGACCGTGCAGCAGAGTAGCTGCAACATTGGGTAAGGCTGCTTCAATCCCACCCGTTTCTCACCAGCCAGCACGTTACCCGACCACAGTTTGCATGCTGTGGGGTAAAGTGTGGGTAATCCCACCGCTTCCAAAAGGTGCAGGTCTGCGTGGAAGAGTAGGCCAAAATTATCATAAAATTAGGCCCTTTTCTGCCAGCAATGGGGGTAAAGGTGTAGGGTTGCACCTTTACACTTTTCATTGATCTGCAATTGCGCGTCGGTGGTGGGTGGATCAAGTGCTGTTTTATATAAACGATGAAAGAGATGCCTTACCTTTTTCCATTTTTTTCCATTACCCACAGTGTGCTGAGACAGCGCATAAATAATTTGGGCATCTTTGCTGATGCGTGTAGACAAGGTCACATGAACAGCGCTTCTGGCAAATGGAATGGCTCCATTATTCAAATAGCCATGAAATTGAGTCAAATGCAGAACGTGACATTGTAAACATAATTTAGAATCTTCTCTCTCTGGTTTTGGAATGGAATGTTCATTAAATGTTAAGTATGAGATAAGAATGGTTTGATGTTACAAATTCAAGCAATGTCCCAGTTTATTAATACGTTCCTGTATGACAGAAGCATGCTTGAAATGACGCCTGAGACTAAAAGAGGAAACATGTGGATGGGAAAATAAATGCTCATAAAGGCGTCACATTAACTGTTAAGAAAAATAAGCAGGCTTGGGGGGAGGACACGTCACTAGGAGGGACAATCGGCGGTGTTTTATAATAATTAGAATCAGAATATTGATTTATACTGGAGGAATCCGATGAGTTATAAAGCTTTTTTTTCCACAGATTTACAAATCGGGAAAGCGGCAGCCAAGGGAGAGACGGCGCCCAGGAGGACATCTGCCGCAGAAACTGAGCGACACATTTGCTCACGTGCAGTGCTTCGTGGATTGTTACGCTGCAGGACCGATACCAACCCTGACGCCTGTTGTATATTTTGGGGTTTGTGTGTTCTCCCCGTAGTTGTGTGGATTTTTTAAATCCGAGTCCTTCGGTTTTCTCCTCCACATTTAGAAACGTGCGTTTAGATTATCCGGCTGCTGTAAATTTCCACATGATACGGCAGTTCATTGAGCTGTCATTTGTGGCCAGGTCGCTACTGAAAAATAAGTAATAGCTCAGCGGTCCTTACCTGGTCAAATAAATGTAAATATATTTTAGCGATGTGTTTACCTTTCCTATACTTTGCACCCCTATCGTGTTTTGTACTGTTTGTTGTTGTAACTTTCTGACCCACCCTTACTGGACATCTGTGAAAAATAGCTTTATAACTCATCGGATTCCTTCAGTATGAATGAAGATTCAAATTTTGAGACGACAATGGCTTGGCGAAGATATCATCCAGCAGTTTAAACATGGCATGTAGAACCTGGCAATACAAAACTTGAGATAAGAAGTGCAATCTACGATTTTGTGAAACTCCCGTATCAGACCGGTTTGTGAGGTAGCCAGGAGATGGCAGTACTGCACGTGTGTTTGTGAACCCATCCGTGTGCCGATACATTATCCTCTCGTACTGCGGTCAACACCCTGCGGCTCTGTAAGGAGCTGCTTCGTGACCGTTATTTATTAAGGAGCCGACCGTCTCGTATTCACCGCAGTGCATTGCGTCTCTTGAAAAATATTTTTTTGACCGAATTCGAAAAAAAATGTCTCTTCTTGTTATTTGGGTTGCCGACCCCTGGGATAGTATTTTCTGGAAATCAAGGCTTTCTTTGATTACTATTGTACCAAGTGGCGGTGCTGGGCATAATCAAACGAAACAAAAGCTGAGGCCTCTAAGCAGCTCAGCAGCCCTGATTCATGAAAAATATATGGGTGTCTTAAATATCAGCTCAAATTCAAATCCTCATAAACACAGCATGCCAACTTACATATGAAATTAATGTCGCTCTTCTCTCGTATGCGCATCTCTTTGATCGTCTCACGGAAACTGCATTTGTCGACATTCCATTTATCTCCCTAAGTATTTATCTCTTGTCTGTATCTCCTCCGTTATCTCATGAATATCTGACTCATTGAAAGGGGGAGTGGGGGGATGGGTCGGGCACCCAAAATATCTTATGCTTTGCCCTCCCCCAATTGTGCCCAGTAAACATCTTAACGGCTCAGTCAGGAGTTGCTGGATAAATAGATCACATCATTGATATGGTTATGGAAATGATAGCGATGTAAATTAACATGCGAGGCCAAGAGGCAGACCTCGATGCAGGCAGGTAGAGAGATTCCATTGGCCTGATAATACACCGTACACAATCAATACACTGTACATAATCAGAACATGCAGCAAGGACACGCAGGGAATGCAGAGGGTTTTTGATCAAGAGAAAACCCTCTGTAGCTGACAGCAACATCTAGCATGGTGAAGCGGAGGAGGATGTATTGAGTGCACACTTACACAGTGGTTCCTCAGTGCCCTCCTTGATTTGTGCGGGGCAGAGACACGAGGACAGGTCAGAGGCCAGCACCTCGGCGGCCGTGGAGCGAGCCAAGGATGCAGCCAGGAGATACGGGGCATTGCTGTGGATTCAGGACAGGTAACAAACCAGCAGCATAATTACCAACAACAACCATAGTAAGGGAATTTCATCATCATCATCATCATTCGCCATCGTCTATTGGCTGCCTGGTGAAGACATGTCCATGCCGTGGCCATTGCTCACAATGCTGTGATGCCACAATGTCACACTCCTGCACGTGGAATTATCTTTCGTCGCTCCATCTCCACGCAGGCGGTGTTTTCTTGGTCACATTCTGTCTCTCAGGCATCTGTAAAGTTATCTATCCAAAAAAATAAAATCATCGCAGTCTCCAGGAATTTGTACTTATGGGAAGGTTTTTAAAAAATAAAAACAATACGTTGAATATGGGGAGGGGGACCAGAGTATATGGAGAAATTCCCATGCATATGAGGCGATAACAGTGAAAGCTCTTTACAGATGAAGGTAGATTCAAGTATCCTTTTCTGTACCACCACATCTGGCCCAAAACTCCTAACATCACATCCTGACTCGACGACTGAAACTGTCTCCTCTGTGGCCCACCCTCAAATTCCTCATCGCCAAACTGAAGATAATCTAAAATTACGCTGCCGGGCATCACGTCCACGCTTGTAAATGTGATCACGTCATCGCAATTGCAGATCTCTCCACTGGCTGCTAACCTGGATCGATTACAAGATCGCAATCCCCATCTTGAAGGTCCTCTATGAACGTACCTACATCTCTCATCTCTCTCAACTCCTCCAACACGTTGTCCCCTACCTCTCTCTCAACTCCCATCTCACTCTACTCTCCTCCAGGCACTCCTGTGCTCCAGCAACCAAGGCTTTCTCTTGGGGTCCCTCGGTAACATTCGCAAAGTAGGGAGTCGCTCATTCTCCTCTGCTGCCCCCATTGCCTGGAACTCTTGCTCCCCTCGCCATCCGTGATATCCACTCCCTTTGGGCTATTTCGAGTCTGGGCATCAGGTCCCGCATTGTTTCATCTACCTATGACTCTTCCGCATTAAAATTAATATGCCCCGTGTTCTGCACAGCGTCTTGATGTGGTTGCATTTAGAAGCCGCAACACGAATCCAAATTGCATTGTAGAACCCTGCAATTAGCAGCAAATATGAAAAAAATTCAATGGAAGGGAGCGTAGGCGGAGAAATCAGCGCCTCGCAGGATGGGCCTAGCGACCCGAGTGATTCCCGTGATGGCTAATGCCACCGGCGAGATATAAGACTCCCTCTTTACTAATTCACGTTGACCAGCTTGGTGAAGTATGGCCAAACAACTCCCATAATCGACATGGCGTGTGGGGTGGCCTTCATCGAAATATAGCTTTTTAAAATTGAATGTAGAAGCATGAAAGTCATAATAACTGTGCGTCTAGCACAGGTATGGGTACATCCGCCGCTGGATGAGGGCATCTTCATGCTCTGTGAATTGTGACCATACCTTTGTATTTGTTTATTATAACCTCAACACGCTGGTCAGTGTTGGATTTCAAAGCAGTGCAGGTGCCGGTTGTGAAGCAGTGTACATATGAAAGTCTGTAACAATTCACTTGCTCCGCTTGCGATTGCATGAACCATGGAGACTCGGGGTATTGGTTTCATTTGAGAATTAGTCATTTTTCATCTCTTTTGTCCAGTTTTGTTTGTACTGTCGGTCTTGCCCCTGCCTCGCTCATCCGATTGGCCTCGAGGTGACGCTTGCATATAATTGTAGTGACACCCAACACGGTTATCTTCATTAATGGCAGTCTTTATTTCTTCCAGCACGAGACACAGCCTTCAAAGATTCACTTCAAGTGTCTCGAGCTTATCGCGTTTCCCCCCTCCTTGTATATCCCTCAAGCCCCTTTCTCGAAGGTTCCTTGACCCACTTCCCCTCCAGCCAATCACCTTCCCACTTTCTCTAACGGATCCCAACCGACCTCCCTGTCAATCATCCTCCGTTTCCCACCCTTTTCATTTTGAATTTCTCCTCCAATCCCCTTCATCCATTTCCCGGCCTCTAACCAATCCCCTTTCAGGCCCGTTAAGTACCAGTCAGAGGGCTTTATTTATTTTATTTTCTACCTACGTGACTTTACCGAAAGAACCAAAGAGTATGGATCCCTGCAGTCACGAAAACTTCAAATCTAGATTTTAGAGGGCTTTGTTTTTACTTCCTGAGGTGGGCATCGTTGGAAAGTAATACCGAATCAGAATCTGTATTCATACCGGAGGAATCCGATAAGCTATAAAGCTCTTTTTCACAGATGTCCAGCAGGGGCGAGTAAGAACGTTACAAGAACAAACAGTACAAAAACACGATACAATCTCTACGTCATGTACAGACACCGTAAACGATGCATTCCCATGCTCACAATCGCAAACGTCGACGTGTTCCATAACATTTGCGAAACAGAAGATTCTACATTTGAAGCTTTCGTGACTGCAATGATTCATATTCTTAGGTTTTTTCGGTAAAGTCACGTAGGTACCACCTGAAGACGGAAGCTTGTGTTGCCTCCGAAACGTCGTGATTTTTATTTTATTTTACTTTTTTATTTTACTTTTTAATGTTTTTACCTACGTGACTTTACCGGAAAAAACCTAAGAATATGAAACAGAAGATTTTACTTCAATTCGTGACCCGAGCAAAACATCATTTTTCTCGTTCACCATGGTGGTGGCCACGTGTTTTAGCAACCACGTCGAGCACGCCCACGCTGCCCAAGCCAATGTTTGCTCGGAAGATGACGAAATGTGACCAATATAACGAGTAAAAATGTGTGTAACACGTTGTTCTGGAGGGTGTTCCTTGCCTATGATGCGCGGGGCAAGCCGGTGACATTTGCTGAAGGGGTCGTGGCACTCGAGGGCGGCCCTAGACGAGCTGCTGCCAGCAACTGGTGCCCTCGGGTCTAAGCGAACAAAGGCAATCGGCACCCCAAAACCCCAAGGGCAGATCTAGGCTGAGGTTTTTGGTAAACTGGGAAATATCGTGCCCCTAGTTTCAATTTAATGTCTTTGTAAGCGTTTTTTTTTAACGGAGGCATAATCATTCGGTTTGTCCGTCCGTCTGTCTGTCCAACCAATACATTCTCATAAATGTTGAGAAATTAATTATTCATATTTCCTCTGTACACGCACGGGAATTGATTGTATTTTTTTAATTTGTATTTCCCCACCACCCCCCCTCGAATTTGGTGCCCCACTTAATTTGACGCCCAAGGCGACTGCCGAGTTGGCCTAAATGGACGGGCCGCCCTTGACCACAATCTGCTAATGAGACAAAAAAAAAGACATGCAAGCAGTCTCGAGGTTATCCCGCTCAACATCAAAGGGACCCTTCAAATGTTCTTTGTGTCTTTCGGTAAAGTCACGTGGATTTTGTTTGAACCTATCTCCGTGACTTTACCGAAAGACCCAAAGAATATGAATTCCTGCAGTCACGAAAGCTTTAAATCAAGGCCCTTGAAATGTTAATCGAACTTGACGTATCGTCGTGAACATCACAGCGGTCTACCACAGTGGACACGACGCATGAGAAGGTTAATCAAGCGCTGCCGAGGAACACTGCACCACAAGTAGCACAGGCTGATATAGACTTATGCACTAGTAACTTAATTTTCGATTTAAAGCTTTCGTGACTGCAGGGTTTCATCTTCTTGGTTCTTTCGGTAAAGGTCTCCCCGACAGACCTGGTCTTCACCTGAGGACGGCTGCTTGCGTTGTGGCCGAAACGTCGTGAGAATTATTTTATTATGTTTTATTTGTATTATTTTATTACTTCCCTTCTACGTGACTTTACCGAAAGAACCAAGAAGATACTAACTTAATGATTTTGCTAGATGAAGGCCTCCCTAACCACCTTGTTGGTCATGGGGGGGGGGGGGGTTGAAAGGGTTCAGGGATGCCCAACAACCAGCCAGTCTCATATCACTCTCCACTCCTGTTAGCCGTGGCCTGGAATCGAACTCAGGTCATCGAGTCTTGATAGTGCAATGTGTCAAACAAGTCACCGCTCCACCCCAATCAGTTTATTTATGAAGTACGCAAAAAACATATAACTGTCGTACACATTTACAATTAGTTGCCATTGTTTTAGTTTAATTATCAAGCGAATTATAACGAACGATATGCAGACACATTGACCCCCTCACACCCCTCTGACCTTCGCATCTGATTGACTCACACAAGTGACGACATCACATCTACCCCCTCCATTTAAGACCGAAACAGGAGGAGGATTTAATTTTTCGATTTAAAGCTTTCGTGACTGCAGGGATTCATCTTCTTGGTTCTTTCGGTAAAGTCACGTAGAATGGAAATAATAAAATAATAAAAATTTAAATTATAAAAATAATACTGACTGTTTTTTATATGCATTCATTAATTCCCCCCCCCCCACTTCTTGCAAGAATTGCTCACAAGTGATGTCATCACATCTACCCTCCATTTAAGACCGAAACAGGAGGAGGATTTCTCCACAACTCTGGCCGTCCGCCTGATGAGGCTGGTTGTAATTACCGGCGAAACGTCGTACTCGGAATTGTAAACGTCGTGGGTTTACTCTCCAAAAACACCGGCGTGCGACATCTATATTTACGCGATCTAACCCAAAAATATATATTATGGATATAACGAAGGATTTAATGTTCGTGCGCGGACAATCCAGAATGTTCCACGAGCCACCAGCTGATGTGCGACGAGTCGCCCCTTTCATTACAGAAAGAATGAACGCCCCACAACCCCCTAATTAATTTGCCACGTCCATGGAAACTGCCCCCGATGTTTCATTCAACGCCTGGGCCTGGTGGGGTTTATTTTAATTATTCCCCTCACATTTCGGTTACCATGGAAGGTGCCGCCCTGAGTAGAGGAGGATGCGTTTGAACAGCCGTCTGTGAATAATCACACACCCCCCCCTCCTCAAAACCCCTTATCATTAACGGATTTTCTGCTCGTACAAGCAGTGCCTCCGCAATGCATTCTAAAGAGAGCCCTGCTGCTTTTAATTACAATTTTTTATGTTGTTGTTGTTGTAGAGGCAGTGCTGGAAAGTGAGTCGGAAGAGAGAACTGGTTGATGCGATCAAAGGAATACAGCAAGGCAGCATAAAAACATAATAATTTATTTCGAATTAAAGCTTTCGTGACTGCAGGGATTCATCTTCTTGGTTCTTTCGGTAAAGTCACGTAGAAGGGAAATAATAAAATAATACAAATAAAACAATAAAATAATTCTCACGACGTTTCGGCCACAACGCAAGCAGCCGCCCTCAGGTGAAGAATAGGTCTGTCGACAGAAACGTCGTGAGAATTATTTTATTATGTTTTATTTTTATTATTTTATTATTTCCATTCTACGTGACTTTACCGAAAGAACCAAGAAGATAATAATTTATTTTTCACAATGTACGTAGCTGTTGAACTCATCCCGAGTGACTGTCTTTGGCCATTTCATCATTACATCGTTACGGGTTCGGATGGCGTAAAAAAAACGCAGCGATTTTTGCGCCCAGGGAAGAAACAACAAGCATAACCCGTAAAAACAAAGTTTTTCACTATAAATCCTTCATATGCGTGGCGGCTAGAGTCCTCTCGTCCTCTGGCTTGAGATGGCTGCCACCTATGGGTCAGATGATTGCATGGCAGCATTAAGCAATTGATAATTAAATATAATATTTTTGTCCTAAAAAGTGTAAAATTTTGGAAAAACATTTTCACGAACATTAATTGTCACGCACAACGAGTCTGTGTGGAAAATGTCAGCTCGATTGGATCACGGGAAGTGGGTAAAAAAACGACCGAAAGATTTGCACGGTCCTAAGCAAGCAAGTGAACTTAATATAAAAGATTTAAAACTACAGGTAGTCCTCTACTTACGATGGAGATGCGTTACGACGACCCCATCGTAAGTCGAAAATATCGTAAGTCGAAGATGGCCTCGCCTACCCAGGAGTCTTAAAGAATGGTGATAAATTAGCCAAACAGAGCAATTTACAGTACCGTACTGTATAAACTATATACTGTATGTATTTATTAATTACAATACTGTATTGCACAGTAAGATGTAAAGTAAAAGAAAACAAGGTAAATTCTTAGCCTACTTATGTGAACTGCAATTTAATAGAAAGTTTTTTCAGGAAACAATCCCATTTGCTATAAAAAACAAAACAACTTTTAACATGTATTGAACGTATCGTATTGTGGTAACCTTAAAATGAAATCGCTACAGCTACGTATCATACATGCATTGAACGTATCGTAACGTATCATATTGTACTGTACTCACCAAGATTATGTCTGTCGTCTGCATACTTGAACGATTTTAGGTTGCTGATGGCAATTTTGTCGTATCGCTATCGCCATCGTAAGATCGAAATATCGTAAGTCGGATCATCGTAACTCGGGGACTACCTGTACTCCCAATAACAGCTGTAAACAGTAAGTCATCATGATCTTCGTAATTGTCATACTTTTGCATGCTGTACGTGTGTCACGAGAATGCAGTCAGGTGCTTCCGCAGTCAGAATCAGAATGAGAATATTTATATTCGAGGAATCTGATGAGCTATGAAGTTATTTTTCACAGATGTCCAGTCGTCACTTCAGACCTGCCTCAAATCTGACATCCACAAATCAATTCCGCTCAAACAACGGTCACAGTGTTTGCGTATGACGAATTCATTTCGCAGAGAATCCATTTCTGTATTCCACACGGAGAAATGTATTTGTATCTGAAAGAATTTTGTAAAATGCACACCTTGGAAAGGCAAACCGTTTTCCTTGTTCGTTTTACTCTGTAACACTAATTATAGTCATTTTAATAAAAAAAAGAATACAACACGATTGCGTTAACATTCTACCATCACGAACCATTGTCAATCCACTGCTGGATGAAAGCCTCCTCAAGCTGCCATCTGCCGCGATCCAGCAATGAAAATCATCCACCCAGCGCCTTGGATTGTTTGATAGTCTGTCATTCCAGAATTAAAATAATGGCAAGAAAAAATATAGAAAATTCGGCCATTTTAAATAATACAAAAAAGCAATTACAATAGCGAAACCTTAATTATCATATTCTGCAGAAAAGACCCCCCCAACGCTGCGTCGATGGTGCTGCATTTCTTATTTTAGACCAAAGCTCTATTCTGTCTCGGCGCAACAATGACTCACCGCTGTTCGGGCTCATCTTTGCACAAACACCTTCGCTTTTTTGGCTCTATTTTTTTCTGCTGATGGAGCAATAACTGCTCCCTTATTGGCTTAATAAACTGGCCCCATTATTTCGATTGCCGCGCCAGGAGATTGGACCAGAGACCTCTAGATTGGAAGTCCAATTTGCTCAGCATTACTCCACGGAGGCATGCCCAGTACGCTTCACCAACTCAATGTCTCCTGTCCCCAAAATCTAAACCCTAAGCTCATTAATGCACTAAAATGTAAGTGTCAAAAAAACAACTATGGTGGTGGTAGTGAGGGGTTGGATTGAAAGCACCCGCTGCTTAAAGAACTAACAAAAAACAAAGGTCGGACCTGCCTCAATTACCCAAATTCTTTTTACTGCCGGACGGACGGAAGAAATTGGGAGGATTAAGCGAAACTTGGCACCGTTAATTTGCAAATGCCATGCCACTAGATCGAATAGAATCGTTGACGACCGGATTCCAAGTCCACCGCGCTCGCAAAACTATTTATAGGGATGGCCGTGTCACAACCGTGGGGGGAGATGGCAGTGGTGTGGCAGGGGAGGGGGAGGTATCCATCCAAGGTGACACACATCCCCACCGTAAATATTTTATGGGGCTATTCAGTGAGAACAGTTGCCCTTTTTGTAGCAGCTCACTTGGAGGAGAGGAGGGGGGGGGGCAGCAATTATAGAGGTGCGCTCATGTAGGCCGTTGCCAGATCAGTGTCGGACAAGGCCAGTGTGCGCACGCAACTGGCGGTATGTGCCACGGCCCTGCAGGTGCGTGCCACGGCCCTGCAGGTACGTGCCACGGCCCTGCAGGCTTTTTGCTTATCCACCGCTGGATGAGGGCCCTCCCCATGCCGTGCAGGTTTAGGGATTATTATCATTATTATTTATATCATGGTTGCTGAGCACAAGGCCCAAAGGGCAAAAATGCCAAGCTGTTGGTGACAAACAGCGGCAGCGGAGGTGCAATCAGATGTGAGTGGCAATAACACGTTTCGGGAATTGATCACGGTTGTATGAACTTGGGAATAAAGATACGATGGGAGGGGATTACGAAGTCGAGCAGTGGCGGAGAAGAAGCAGAATTTCAATTGCAGCCAGTGCAGTGCGGAGCACAGATGCGGGAGCGTGCAAGTACAAGATGGCAATGGATGTATCCGTACTGTCATCCACCGCATCGCTCCCGCAAGCTCAGTGACGACCTGCTCGTGCAAGGTGGGCTTGTCCCCCCGAGCGACATCCAGTTCTTCAGATGTGTTTTCAGTAAAGTCACGTTGTGGCCGAAACGTCGTGAGAATTATTTTATTACGTTTTATTTTTATTATTTTATTACTTCCCTTCTACGTGACTTTACCGAAAGAACCAAGAAGATGAATCCCTGCAGTCACGAAATCTTTAAATCGAAATGTGTTTTCAGGTTGCACCGCGCGCCGTTCGGCACGGTTGCCCGACGTTTCTGCTCCACGTGCCGCGCGAACTTCTTCCAGAGCCGAGGTCAATCGAGCGGGGCACCGTTGGCCGTACAAGGTGAACTGGTAGTCCTCCATCTCCTCGCACGCCGTCGACAAAGCGTCGCGCAGCGAGCGACACTTTTTTGACGCGCGCTGCATTGCCGAGCGGCCTCGCGCTCGTTACTCGAGGGACCCATTCAGCTGGGGCTTGAAAGCCATTCAAGCGGCGAGCCCGTCAACAGGGCGCGTCGGGGATGACGAGTTCAACAAACTGCCCATTGTGACGTAATCAGTCGCTTTCCATTGAAGCCGCGGTTGTTTTTTTCGTCAAGCAGCAATGCCAAGCGGAGATGCCGTGACGTGAATGCTGAAGAGACAGGCTGCTGCCCCCCTCCCCACCCCCCCGCTGCTGGAGGATTGTGCGGTTTCTACCGCCGCTGACTGGGCGGAGATCTGCACTTTTCAATGCTCGTTTCAGCAAAAGGAGAAAATGTAAAATATCTCTATATAATTCTTACTTCTCAAAAATGTGGTCTCTTCTTCTTGGTTCTTTCGGTAAAGTCACGTAGAAGGGAAATAATAAAATAATAAAAATAAAACATAATAAAATAATTCTCACGACGTTTCGGCCACAACGCAAGCAGCCGTCCTCAGGTGAAGACCGAAAAAACCAAGAAGATGAATCCCTGCAGTCACGAAAGCTTTAAATCGAAATTTAATGTGGTCTCTGTTCGAATAAAAAGTAACAAAACTCGAGTGTTGTGAGCTCACGGGGTCTCACAACTGCAGTAAAAAAGAGCATCATGTTTAATTTGATTCTGCACATAGTTTGGCGAAATCCTCGCTCTGAGAATGTTAATGTGTGCTTGACTTGTCACGCGGTGAAGATTACTTTGTGTATGCAGAGCAGATAGATAACTGCTGTCCTCTCTCTTCTGTGTGGCTCAAAGGTCACTCGAAGGTCACCTTTAGAAGCGGCTCTGTGATGTCCGCTTCTGTAGGCCGTTGTCTGACATGAAGAAGGATTTGCACTGCTCTGATGGTTACGATCGGGATCAAACTGGGGACAGATTTAGTAGATATTTGTATGCGTATATATATATATAAAAATGGATGTATCAAACAATGCGGCTGGTGAAGGCTTGGCTACCATTGTCTCTTTTATTCTGCCAGCTCTTCCAGTCGTCCGTTGCGAGAGAATTATGTAAGGACGCATTTTCAGCATTGAAGATAAACTAGTGTAAGTCCCAAAGCTTAAGAAATTACTATGCCATGTGTGTGTGCCTGTCTGTCAGACCTCGTGTATAATCCTTCATTAGCCAATCCGTCATTGTGCATATTTTTGGATTAAGAGGTTATATAAAACAAAAAATAAGCAACTCAAATCAATTCCACCGATTCTCGATCTACCAATGAATGAAGGTCTTCCCACGTCACGGGGGATTTTTTTGTTACCATACTTCACCAAGCTGATCAGTGCAGGTTGGTCGGGGGGGGTGGCGATTGGTTCTGATATCACTCGCCACTAATGCTAGCCAAGATCAGGAATTTAATTTCGGCTACCGGATTTTAGGATGCGGTCCACCAATCACCGGTCCACCGCTTCATCTCGAAGAAGCAATATGAGAATAACAAGCCAGAGTATATTTAAAATCATTATCTCCACGAGTCACTTATTTTCTTCCTGTGACTGACAGTCTCACTCCCAATAAAGGGTCTTCATTTGCACTGAGTACATCATAACGTCGCCTCTACTCCCTCTCGATCATAATGAATGTAATCTTTAAAAAGCCAGTGCTTCTTGAAATTATACATTTGTTGCAGCGTCTTGATACGCGATCGAATTTAGGCACTTTATATCATCCACACTTTCGTGACTGCAGGAATCCATACTCTTTGGTTCTTTCGGTAAAGTCACGTAGGTAGAAAAAATAACAGATCACGACGTTTCGATCGCCACACAAGCAATCACCTGAGGACGATTGCTTGTGTGGCGATCGAAACGTCGTGATCGATTATCTTTTCTACCCACGTGACTTTACCGAAAGAACCAAAGAGTATCGACACTTTAGTTTGTACAAAACACAACTTTTGTCGCTCATGATTATGTTGGGTGCATGCGAGCATGGGTGGGTAAATGGGTAAATGCGTGGGTTTGTGTGTGGGTGGGCGCGTGAAGCAGGTGGGTGGCTGTGTGCGTGGATGTGTGGGTGCGTGGGTGAGTGTGTGGGTGCATGGGTAGGTTTACGGTTAGGTCTGTGGGTGTGTAAGTTCGTGGGTGTGTGCATGGGTCGGGGTGTAGGTTCATGTGTGAGTGGGTGGGTGGATGAGTGAGTGGGTGGATGAGTGAGTGTGTGACTGGGTGGATCACGGGTGTGTGGGTGCGTGGGTAGGTCCGTGGGTGGGTGGGTGAGTTTGAGCACCTGAACCACACAGGTAGAGAGAGTATTACCGTTTTCATAAATAGACAACTGCTGTATGTACCTTTGTTTGCATGTTCACCAAACGTACGTGTGTTTAATGCAGACTTGATTCCTTGCAAAAGGTTTCTATTTGGTGATTGAACATCTTAACACCTAAATTTAGATTTAAAGCTTTCGTGACTGCAGGGATTCATATTCTTGGTTCTTTCGGTAAAGTCACGTAGAAGGGAAATAATAAAATAATAAACATATTAAACTATAAAAATTCTCACGACGTTTCGACTGCAACACAAGCACAAACACACCTGATGATGATTGCTTGTGTTGCAGTCGAAACGTCGTGAGAATTGTTATTGCTTTATATTTCTATTATTTTATTATTTCCCTTCTACGTGAATTTACCGAAAGAACCAGGAATATCTTAACACCTGTTTTATTGCCAAAAACGGTCAAATCTATTCTTATTTTTCATACTTTGATGCTTGCAAAAAAGGTCCCGTTCTCTACGTATCTCATTCGATCGCTCACAACAAATTCCACACCGTGCAAAAGTTGATCACCCAGGAATTGAGTGACCCAATTTCCTTCACCATTGTGAGTCGATGTAAAGAAAATTAAATGTCGAATCAATTTCAAAGCGTAATTTAGGCCAAGGCCCTCGAAAATTTACGATTTGACAGCGTGCGAGGTTTTATGTGTGTGTTTATTTCCTCATTTAATTTAATAGGATACTTAAAATGTTTCATCGCAGGCAATTGAGTTGTTTTA
Organism: Lethenteron reissneri; assembly: GCF_015708825.2. Lineage (NCBI taxonomy): Eukaryota > Metazoa > Chordata > Hyperoartia > Petromyzontiformes > Petromyzontidae > Lethenteron > Lethenteron reissneri. The sequence continues at coordinate 10,877,217 of NC_083806.1, read as the reverse complement.
ATTAATCAAATTTAATTATGGGGGTGGGGTTACATTTTTTTTCGACACCTGTGCATGGTGTTTGTAATATGTAGGCCAGGGGGTTTATATTCTGATGATGAGCCCCTGTTGGTGCAGTGTAAACAGCCAATAAAGCCGCTGTAAGAGTAAAATCTCTCCGTTAAGCCTCTCTCGCATTCGCAGCCTCGGCAGTCATTTCCTTTTTCGTTCGTAATTAGCGCACAATCCTCACTCACTCACTACCCCACCCCCCCCCCCCCCCTTTAGACGGAATCCCTCAGTGGAGGTGACGGGAGAAACATCCCTTGACGAATATCAAAAAACATAAAATTAAAAATAACCTGTGCAGCAACGGCGCTTTCTCCGCAGAGAGACGCGTCACGTGGTGCGGGGACGACGCTTGCGACTTTAATTTTAAACTAAAAAAATATATGTTGTTTATTTCACCAGGTAAGACCCCACTTGAGCTGTGTAGGTTTTTGTTTCACAAGCGACCTGGCCACAAATGATAGGTCGACGAAGTGGCTTAACATCGTGTGGAAATTTATAGCAGACAAATATTCTAACCGCGTGGTGTTGATTCTAAATGTCGAAGGAAAAACCGGAGGAGGACCCGGAGACAAATCCACGCGACCACGGGGAGAGAGACACCGCAAAATCTAAATATACAGCAGCAGGCGGCAGGGTCTGGATCGAACCCACGACCTCCTGTGTACCAGGTGAGGTAGTTAACATTTTCTAGCCACCGTGATGATGATGTTGAGAGAGAGAGATACGCAAACTCCAAATCTACAGCAAGCGTCAGGGTCGGGATCGAACCTACGACCTCCTGTATACCAGGCGAGGTAGTTAACATCTCACCACGGGGGGCAGAGGAGGAATACGGGAACCCAAAACGCGCAAGACGCACCGAGATGTTAAACGGTGGAAGCGTTTGACATCTTGGGTATCATTGTCACGAAGCTTGAGGTGGAGCAGTTGGAGTGAAACCCGTAAGCAAGATGAGGGAAGGCAAGGTTGTCCAGACAAAGATTTGTATGGCACCGAAAGCCTGACACTTGGCGACGATGATGATGACAAGGGGACACTCAAAGCCATATGGTTGTGGGTGTAACAGCAGCCCTTGAAGGATGCGTTAATCGGGTAACAGGGGGAGACCTTGAAGGTCAGATGTTAACTTTCAAGCAACGACGGGATATGGCAGGTTAGGGATGAAAGTGATGTTTTATTTACACACTTAATATTTATTTTCATGTTTATTCGATGTTTCATCACATTAGTTTTTTTTCCATAAAGGATATTCTTGCACCCCCCCCCCTTCCCTCCTCCAATGGATGGCCCTGCCTATGAACGGTGGTCATCCCCATCCAAGGCCTATCCAGGCTCAAGCACTACTTAGCTTCCGAGATCTGATGAGAAATGTGGGGCGTTCCGAGTATGCAGATCACAATTCTGTGATCTGGTGACAGTCTTGACGTTTCTTTCATTTGGATAAATAAAAGACTATTAATGTTATTGTAGGCACTGACACGGATTTTGAATCCAGATCACAATTCTGCTCTTTCCCATATTTTCCAAGGAATGGACTGTGAGAGTCTTGATGTTTCTTTTATTTGGATAAATAACAGAGTATCAATATTATTATAGGCACTGACACGGATTTTTAATATAGTTGGTTTGAACATATAAAATAAAATTATTGAAATTCACATCACAGCTTTTGACAGAAGACCTGGCGTTTTTTGTCCTGTCACCAGATATATTCATGCAGTGCCTTTCCAAAACAGCCTCCAAGCATACATTTCAAGTACAGCAGTGCCAAGATATGATCACTTGGAGGCTTTTAAAAAAAATCCCAAATGCAATAGGGTTATTTAAATCAAATGTGATTCACAAGCTTACATTTCAAGGAGCGCAGGACCAAGATATGATCACTTAGAGGTGGGGTTTTTTTCCGTCTCAAAAATCCCAATTGCAATAGGCGGGTTACTTAAATCAAACGCGATCCACAATGTGTCTTTCATCCAGACTTTGGTGCTATCCGGCATGGCTGGTAGGGGGTTTTCTCGCCTTTGGCAGGTAGGAAGTGAGGGCGGCTGTCATTTCTAAAGGGGCCCAAGAAGTCCACGTTTTGATGTGTCGAATGTGAACAGCACGTGGGGTATGGCGGTGCACGTCTTTTGGATCCAAGGGTTGGCGGATGTTTGTATGTGCGTATGTTGAACTTCTTTCGCGCCGTACGTAGCCAAGCGTGCTAATCGGAGGTGCGGGCAACACCATTAGGCATCATCACCATCACCATCACAACACCCATCACTATCACACAACACCATTACATCACCACCATCACAACACCCATCACCATCACACAACACCATTAGGCATCACCACCATCACACAACACCCATCACTATCACACAACACTCATCACATCACCACCATCACACATCACCATTACATCACACAACATCATTCCACATCACCACCACCTTCACACGACACAATACACCCATTACACCGTGACCATGTAAAGATTTGCAAAACTTCCAAACCTGCGGGGCTGCGAGGTCACCGAAAGATGGCAGTACAGTGAGCGGGTTCATGAACCCATCTGTGCAAGTCCTTCGAGTGCTCTGCCCTCATTTGTTCCCGGAGCACTTTCGATTTTGCTCACACACCTAAAACACTTTTGAAACAATGAATTGGCCACAAGTCCTAATGCTTACACTCTCCTTTAAAACAAGAGTATTGAGACTCAGTGAAGCTTTCCAGTTAAGTTGTCGCATATCCTCGCGTATACGCCTTGCCCTCGCCGATGAATTGATAAGTTTGACTTGTGAGGCAACACACGTCGTAGGCTCGCTCTCCAAGACAGAGGAACGACTCGAAGGGCACGAGGAGGAACCACAGGCGTGCGGGAAGGCAGCCACGCGATGAGCCGGTGCCAACAATTCCCCAAGCTTTGCCGTCCTCGATATAGCAAGATGCTATTGGCCAATTCACGAGTGCTTGATGTGGGAGGAAACCGGAGCACCTAAAAGATGAACTGCCCATACTGAGTGCAGTGTTTGGATTTAACTAATTTTCTATTGATGCTCAAATTTACGGTTATTTCACATATTCGCAGATACCTCAGTCGCCAGCGAGTGAGATATACGACGTCTTGTCTAAACATGTTCTAAAGCCTCAGCCCACGAACTGGGCCTGCCGATTAGGCCTGTTTCTGTGTGTTCCTACCCCTGGCTGCGTGGGGAATAACCCATGGGCGACCCTCAGTGGAATAGCCCACAAATCCGTATTAGAAAACAAATTAAAGAGGTTATTGACTGGCTCAGTGGGAGAATAATCTTCTTATGCAAGGAACTGCACCAACACGCATGTATGTGTGTGTGTGTTGACCTCGTCTTAGCTGTTTCTGAGTTCGACACTGAGCGACCAAGCACAACATTCCTTTGGTTAAACCACGCAAAAAAAAACCTCCACGAAGACAGACCGACGGTGCAAAGTAAGTTAGTCAGGCATTCATACCTCGCACATTAACGTACGTGGGCAAGACAAATTCTAGATTGTACCACGGCTACATTTTTTGTCTGTTCGTAAAGGTGGTGAAAGGTGGCGCCGTGAAATTACTTTTCATTTCCACGGCTGGTGGAAGGGCCTCCTCACTAGGTGGTATGTTGGCCTGCTCTTCGATGCTGGACTTCTCTTCTTGGAAGAGCTGGGATTACCCACAATTTACCCCCACCGCACGCAACGACTAACTATGGCGCACCCATTTATACTTCTCGGTGGACAAGAATCCCGTAACCATTGTTTCAACTGCAACCATGGCTTCAACTTCGACCATTCTTTCAACTGCAGCCATTGTTTCATCTGCAGCCATTGTTTCAACTGCATCCATTGGTTTAACTGCATCCATTGTTTCAACTGCAACCATTGTTTTTCAACTGCAACCATTGTTTCAACTGCATACATTGCTTTAACTGCAAACATTGTTTCGATTGCATCCATTGTTTTTCAACTGCACCCATTGTTTCAACTGCAAACATTGTTGTAACTGCAATCATTGTTTCAACTGCATCCATTGTTTTTCAACTGCATCAACTTTTTCAACTGCACCCATTGTTTTAACTGCAATCATTGTTTCAACTGCATACATTGTTTCAACTGCATCCATTGTTTCAACTGCAACCATTGTTTTTCAACTGCCGTTGTTGGAGAGATCTCTAACTGAACTGGCGAATTTTTAATTTCAAGTACAGTGGCTCAACCATTTCACAACGGCAACAAACAGATTCTTTGGTAAATATAAGGCTGTGGGTTACAAAAAACTACTGCACTGTACGTAATGATCTCAAGAACATTATTTATTTATGGAAATTAGGCACAACGATAATAAAAGTTGGTGTTTATCAACGACAGCTTCAAGTGCGTGTCAAGACTCCTTTCCAGAAGGGTCTCCCGCATTGGAGTGTTTGGCCAATTTCAGTGTTTGGTCTGTGGGAGGAGAACTGGGGTACCTGGAGAGAATCCACCGAATCTGAGAAGGGATAACACTCCAAAGCCTCTGCAAAGGAAGCTCAGGAAAAGCTTCTGCGTGGGGTTTTTTCCGCGGTGGCGCTGTGTGTAGCTCACCGCGTACAAAAAAGGATCCAGTTCACTGGATTATTTTGATTTGAAAAAAAAAAGTTATTCACGTGTAAGTTTATCACATATATCGCTGCACTGGAGGAGGGGTTTTCTGCTGTTAAATATAGTACCCATATTATTCTGCAATCCTTACCCATAGGAAGTGCAAACAAAGGAAGATATTGAAAATATATATTTATCACTTGACTCTCTGTCATTCACAGCGATAGAATCGCATCAGAGAGACCTCCGACATGCTGATTGTACCCTCATGCGACGCGTGAGCAACAGCGGAGGTGCGCATCTCCAATATCGCGCAGTGCGCAGCATTAAAGCAATGCATTGTGCCGTCTCAAAGCCCAAACTCAACAACGCTCGCCCTGCCACGTATCACTGGGAGCTAAAAATACGCAACGTGAAGAAGGCCCCTTGCAAACAATCTGTCACACACATGCGCCCATCATTTTCGGCTGGGGAATTTCCCCTTGCGCAGCGGTTAAGTGCAAGGCGACCTGAGCCGGAGGTGAGCGACATCAAAAGGAACACTTCCCCTGGAAGCAAAGTCGGCAGTGCTTTTATCCGGAGCAGTGTGCTTGTATCAGAAGGTTGCCCTGAGCCTTCTCCCACCAGTGGAGTGTAAGCATGTGTTACTCATATCAGAACTTTGATTCATCGCACATAAATGTTCCTTTATTTCTGTGCTACGAAGGGCCATTGCCAAAAAACATCCCCCAATGTAAAAATTTCCTTTAAAGGCCACAATTTTGTTGACCTATTGAGTTTAAATTTCGATTTAAAGCTTTCGTGACTGCAGGGATTCATCTTCTTGGTTCTTTCGGTAAAGTCACGTAGAATGGAAATAATAAAATAATAAAAATAAAAACCATAATAAAATACAATTCTCACGACGTTTCGGCCACAACGCAAGCAGCCGTCCTCAGGTGAAGAACAGGTCTGTCGAGAAGACAGTGTCTGAATTAATTCAGACTCTGTCTTCTCGACACGACGTTTCGGCGTTGTGGCCGAAACGTCGTGAGAATTATTTTATTATGTTTTATTTTTATTATTTTATTATTTCCATTCTATTGAGTTTACGTATTTAAATGATCATTATCTATGCTTGTGCACCCAATGCCAATGCATTTTGGCCAAGGGGGTTATTTTGACCATACCTCACCACACTGGTTGCCAAGTGCCTGGCGGATGTGGGTGCCCTTATTGAGTATGGCTCCTCGGGTCACTCAACGAACCTCAGGCGTGGCAGCTATTGATGAAGTGCAACACCCATACAGAAGTTTTTCATTCAGGTCGTTGAGCCACATCATTTGCGTCGGGAATAGCAGAGCGGTGCGTCACTGTCACGATGATGATGATGCCCCCCCCCCCACTCTTCGTATTTGTGAACTGGACCACTGAGTTCGTGAGATATTTCGCGGTTCTGTTCTGGGTGACCATGGTCGCGCACTGCAGAGAGGGGTTTTAAACTCGACATTTTTTGCATTTGCTGGTTTTTGTGGCCCATAAACTTACGTGGATGATCGACGGCTGTCGTAGGTGTACGTATTGTGCTGTATTTCCAATTGGGCCCACCCCACCCCAGAACTGAACTGTTTATACGTGACCCTTGCTTGCTCTTATTTATCATGAGTCTGAACATTTCAGCCGTATTTAGTCTATGCTTCTAACTCTTTCCTGCAAGTTTATTGCCATTGGACTGTGTAATGACGATGCTGACAGCACATCTAAGTTGGATGTTTTCTCCGTGGAACTGTGTGCCTCTTTTCTCTGATCCACGTCTTGCAAAATATCGTTTGATGTTGTGAATAAGTTTGGCAAAAATGTACCGGACTGTCTGACTCCCCAATGAACATGTACGTTGACATTTTCTTCGTGTACTCTTCGTGCAGCTGTTCCATGTTGGCAAATGTTTTGTTTTACTTAACAAAACAATACATTTATGCCTTTCCTCGTGACAGCTTGGATGACTGCATTAATTTCTCCTGAGCCAAATGCCTTTGTCAAAGCCTACAATGGTCAGGCGCCATGGTGAATGAAATTCAATGGGGTTTTTTTTTCCAGAACCTGATTAATAGTTTTGTCTGTAATCGATGGAAGACAAACTTTTGCTAAACACTGCTTGCTCACATGGTTGGTTGGCCTCTAAATTTTCCTTAATGTTAGTAAACAATTTGTATGTGTGTTGAACTTCTTTCGCACCGTACATAGCGAACCGTGCTCATTGGAGGTGTGGGAAATGTGTGATAATGGGCTAGAAGATATGTAGGACTTTCACAAGTTTGATCTGAGTTTGAAAATAGAACAGTGATTTAGGCATCATTCCAAGATCAGTCTGTCAATTCTATCTAAGTATTTGTTGAACAAGTCTGCTGATACTGGTAGGAACCACCTGGTTCCACAAGCCCACAGGGGATTATTGTGTCCGTCCGTCCGTCGTGCAGAGAGGGGCTGGGTGGGGAGGGAGGGGATGGATGGGGAGGGGAGGGTGGGGAGAGGCTGGGTGGGGAGGGTGGGGAGGGGCTGGGTGGGGAGGATGGGGCTGGGTGGGGGGTGGGAGGGGTGGGGCTGGGTGGGGAGGGGCTGGTCACCCCGTGGTGCCCTTATAAAACTCAACGTTTCACCTACTCACGCCGGCTTGTGCCCGCCCTCACAGTCGGCCATATTTGCGGAATACACCACGCCGCCGTTGACCCTGGCCATTGACCGAGCAACCCAACGTTCCTACCAGCTCCCTCCGCAGGAATGCGTTATTGTTTTTACAATCAGTCCCACTTTTTTCACACCGGACGTAGCCAACCGTGATAATCAGAGGTTCTTTATTGAAGTGCGAAGTGCAGAGTTGACTTCTTCCTGTGTGGCATCTGGAACATTTTCCTCTTCATCTGAAAGATGATCTGATGTATAGGCTATGTCATTTCATTTGCTATTGGAAATCTGCTTAAAATTCCTCCATTGATTTTACAATGGAGGGATTTTTACGGTTCTATCCTTCTCCATAAGGGCTACCACATGTAAATGTTTTTAAATGCAAATCATCAACATCCTTATTGCTGCTTTAATGCTCCCACACCTTGCTATGATGTCTTCAATCATGGTTGTCTTTGTGTTCATTGATTCTTTTTCTCATTATTTTCCTAATCGTTCTGTGTATTCAATCTTCAGTTTCGCATCTCTGCCTAGTTTTATATTTATCCTCTTCCTCAGCAACGACTCGTTTTGTGGTTTCAGACAATCGTCTTAGTGTGTTCTGCTTTCTTATCTATCACCCAACTTTCAATGCACTATTCCATTTCTATGTTGGTTAGACCACTATAAAAAGCGGTAACATCTGTCTCATCGATTTGATGGAGAAGGTTGCCACTCTTCTTCAGAAGCACGGAGTTCTTCGCTGCTTTCCTTTACACCTCACCAACAATATCCCACGTTTGGGAGGAGCAAGGTATCAACAAAAAAGTGATCAAATATTGTTATTTTCAATTAAAAAATTAGATTTTTTTTTTCTCCCGGGGATAGAACTTCATTGTCATAGGAGATTCTCAAACCCCAGTTCTCTGGCACCACTGCTGCAGAGTTCAGTGTTTACCGTTCTGCAGACGCATGCAACGTTACCTCGTTTGTTAAAGGAGAGGATTTGGTAACCGTGGGTTTGGTAACCGTTGGGTAACTTGCACCACGATGGGGCATGAGGACTGGAGTTTGAGAGACCGTTATCCAGGAAAATTGCAGCGGTTTTAATGTTTTAGAAATGCAAACGGTAGGCAGGTCAAGATTCATCGTTTCAAAACAAAATCTCATGCTCATGGTACATGCATCAAACACGCAACGCGGGGGATCACTATTCACGATCCATACAAATTACATGCAGCAAAATATCGTACGATGCTCGCGTTACATTTAGGCAACACAATTTTTTAAAATCACGGTTTTTGCCGATCACAGGCTCAAAGGCCCAAAACACATGCCAAGCAGCCAGCGAACACACAGCAAACCGTCAACGTGGCAATTGACAAAGCGTGAATACGTCGATTGAATTTAGCAACAGCGAGAGCGACAGAGAAGCTCAATTAAACTTGGGGAAAGAAAACTACGGCGGAGGAAATTCCAAAGAATGCGCGGAGCGGTGCAGCAAAGGGCAAGACGCGGTAAAGAGAAGTGCTTTTGACCTGCATTGTGTTGGTTGAACACAGTATGGATGAGCTGAAACAGTCAGTCTGGCAGGTCGATTCCTCGAAATGGGTAGAGGAACGAAACTGTGCAAACGAGCCAAAAGAAAAAACATGAGAAACCATACAAAGGAGATGGTAAAAATGAGACCAGAAAATAAGCTGCTCCTTCAATCATAATCGCGACCCCACGAATCGTGACAATTCATCATACCACTTGGATGGGGTCGGAGGGAGGGAGGGGGTGGTGGTAAGCATTGCCGTCCCCACGTGGAGGGGACACCGCACTTATTTTGTCGCCGTTCTTTGCTGTTTTACATTTACACATAATGCACCCAGCCCACCGCTAGAAGGCACGCGTTGGTCATACGCGCGAAGTGGCATTCACGCCACGCGTCAATCAATGCAATGCTTCACAACACCGCGTTTACGTTGGGTACGTTGGGTTTTGCGGTGACGACGGGTGATGGTGAAGGGGGGGGGTGGCTTGAGATGGAGCGATTGTGAGGGTGCAGTGGCTGTGGGCTTCGTGGCGTTTGGGCTGAGAGAGGCTGAGATCGGGGGCTTGATATCTTGTCGAGGAGGTTAGAGGTGTTTGTGTCGAATGGGGGGATGAGATGGTGATGCGCGTGGCGTGTCGCCTCCCGCTTTGAACGTAAAAAAAATGCCTCCTCGCGCTGATTAGCCTCGAATGTAATTGCCGAAGCTGTGTGAGAGGCCACGCGTAAATGGGACTTACAAACCGTAGATCCGTATTCACTGCCCCCAAGACGGTGACACAAGACGTCTTAATTCATAATGGGAGAGAGAGCCCCGCGAGATGCACACATCTACATGCCGGAGGTGTTCTGGCCTTGGGGAGGGTTATTATCGTGAACTAAGAGGCTCACTAGAGAAGCCAGCAAACAGGTCGGAGGGGTGGAAATTTGTATTACGGGGCCATTCATTGCCTGGAAACAAGATAACCGCGTACACATTCCTTGTTTATTATATGGCGTTACATTTATGAGAAAAAAAATGTACATCAATAATCTTCATGGTTCTTTCGGTAAAGTCACGTAGAAGGGAAATAATAAAATAAAAAAATAAAACATTATAAAATACAATTCTCACGACGTTTCTGCTTGCGTTGTGGCCGAAACGTCGTGAGAATTGTATTTTATTATGTTGAATTTTTTATTATTTTATTACTTCCCTTCTACGTGACTTTACCGAAAGAACTAAGAAGATGAATCCCTGCAGTCACGAAAGCTTTAAATCGAAATACATCAATAATGTTCTTTGGGTCTTTCGATAAAGCCATAGCGAGGCAAATCTCTCGCTATATTTTTTCACCTGATGACGATTTCTTGTGTTGCGATCGAAACGTCGTGATAATTATTTTTCTATCTACGTGGCTTTACCGAACGACCCAAATAATATGAATTCCTGCAGTCACGAAAGCTTCAAGTCAAGATTTTGCATCAATAATGGTTTGTCCCAATTTGAAATTCATGGAAAATCTCGAGACAACGGTCTATGATCTTAATTTTGGAGCTTTCGTGACTGCAGGAATTATTCTTTGGTTCTGCCCCCTCCCTCTTTCCGCCCCCGCCCCCTCTCTATATTTAAGGCCCCGTCACAGAGGCGATCTCTCTTTGTGCCGATACGTGTTCTCTCTCTGTGTGTATCTTTATGATGTCTGTCTGCTTATATGTCTGTCTATAGTTTTCTGGTTAGATTTTGTTGCTATTTCTTTTATACCTGATGATGATTGCTTGTGTTGCAATCGAAACGTCGTAGTATGCTATTATTTAATTTATTATTTTATCTTTATACGTGACTTTACCGAAAGAACCAAAGAATAACGGTCTATGACTTACAGTCCCCGAGGTGGTATGGGGTGGGAAGAACTGCTATTGTAGCCCCCCCCATCCCTCATCACCATATGTGCACCTCCGCTACAGATTTTACCAAGTCTCAATAATACGAGATGAGATGGAGCGACGAAACCAGCCCATGTGCTGATGCTTGGGCCCATCACTACAGAATCGCGAGAGAAGGGGGAGCCACTTGGCAAGGCCTTCATCTAGCAGTGGATCGAACACGCCTGACGACGATGACGATGCGTAGCCGCTTCATTATTAGACATTAAAGACATCGCGGTCGATTCTCGACACGCGGACACATTACCGTGGTCTCACAGCGCAATAAATGCGCGATGTCGATGGCTCGTCACTCGATTCATCGTGGGGCGGTGTGCATCCACAGACCCATTCCCATCCCCCGCAATGCCATGCCCCCCCCCCCCTCAACACCCCCCCCTCCCACGCTCTCCCCTTGCCCCTGTCTGACCCCCAACTGAGCTTCCTCCACTCCATGTCCCCAACTCCCTCCCTCCCTCCCAGACTCGACGCGCACATTCCCCCCCCTCCCGTTGTCTTCTGCACGTGACCCCCCCCCCCCCCCGCTGCTTCCCCCGGCAGCCTCCGATAGGCCCTCTCGTCTGCATCCATTTGTCAAATCTGGTTTCGTACAATAATAATAATTGTGGTGATTGATTCATCGTAGCGAGTGACCCTCGCGCGCTCCACGTTCAGCGCCAGTGGCTTTGGCAACGGGGGCAGGTGTTGGATTTGCCTGCGCTCGTTGATGCTCTGTCGGGAGGGCCTCCGATGGAATTATTGGTGCCGAATTAGTGCCAATTACTCTTCAAACATCGACGAGGCGTCTTGGATAAGGTGGGTGGGGGGTGGGGGGGTTACCCACACTTCACCCCACCACACTCGACGCGTGTGTGGTGGGGTGAAGTGTATGCTGTATGTTGAAACTTCTTTCGCACCGTACGTAGCCCAACCGTGCTAATCCGAGGTGCGGGGGAAGGGCAACAACGCTAGACATTAAATTCTGTTCGAAAGAAAATGAGTTTTCAATCTGGATTATTTAAAAATGCACAGCTCCAGACGCACGTTTTCTAGACACTGCTGGCTGGATAAAGCCGGCGGCGGCGGTGGTGGTGGTGGTGGTGCTTGGATTAAAAAAAACCCGCCCCCGCTGGTTCAGCTGCCACGCCGGGTGGTCGAATGGAAGCGGTGACCTCCGTCTGGGTTGCGAGCCCAGCGTGGCGCGTAGCGCGTACCGCACCGCCCCGGCAACAGCGTCCCGTGAGCCGCGGTGAATTGATCGAGATGCGGAGGTCGCTTGCTGTCCGTGCTGTTGATGGCAGCCGCATCTCTGCTATCGCTGCGAGCAGATCCCGCAAGGTGTTGGCTCAGCTCACGCCCACATCCGACCTCTAAAGTTCCGCTCTTATACAGAGCCCATCCCGCAGCCATCTGGCTTCAGGGTTTTTTCCCCTTTTGATAGATAACTGTTGGCCAGAAATAAGGGGGGGGGGGAGCGACGGGGGGGGCTAAGTCACTGCCCCCCCCCCGCCCGCCGCCAAAAAGCACTTTTGGGTTGTGTCCGGTTTGTTTTTCCACCGGCGAAGTCAGACGACAATGACCGATGCCAGCTATTGTCGTCTGCATCGAAGCCGAACACGAAACGCGGGCAGCTGCGTTTGCTTGGGGCACGCAAAGCGACATTTCACTTTGGGCTCGGTGAACCCACGGGGAAACCCTCACGCAGCATGCATGGCTCAGTGACATGATGACCGAAAGGTTCACAACTGCTTGTTATTACAATTTAACGCCCCCCCCCCCCCACCTCTCTCTCTCCCTCGAACGATTCCGATGAATTGCCTCAATTTAAGATCATGATTCCATTCGAGAATGGAATTATTTTGTTGTTCTTCTTGGTTCTTTCGGTAAAATCACGTAGAAGGGAAATAATAAAATAATAAAAATAGAACATAATAAAATAATTCTCACGATGTTTCGACCACAACGCAAGCAGCCGTCCTCAGGTGAAGACCAGGTCTGTCAGACGCTGTCTCCCCGACAGACCTGGTCTTCACCTGAGGACGGGCTGCTTGCGTTGTGGTCGAAACGTCGTGAGAATTATTTTATTATGTTTTATTTTTATTATTGTATTATTTCCCTTCTACGTGACTTTACCGAAAGAACCAAGAAGATGAATCCCTGCAGTCATGAAAGCTTTAAATCGAAATTTATTTTGTTGTTCTTCTTTTCCGGTGTGTCTTGGGACAGTGCGGTTGTTGCCGTTGGGCGCAGCGATGCCCGACGTTTCGCTCCGTTTGCTGCGACCTCCGCAAAAAACGCGCAGCAACTGAAATTTCGCCTTCGTCGGAAAGGAAGGTGGGGGGGGGGTGAATTTCGGTTCCTCGAGAAGAAGCTACCAGCACGTGGAGCAGAACATCGGACACCACGCTGGACAAGTGCAGCGGTACAAACTCGGAAACGCGTCGGAGAGCTGTACAGCGCAACCGCAAAAAAAAACTTACGAATTCGCTGTGTCTTGGTGGTGGCGGGTTTAACGACGCACTTAAATCTTCTTGGTTCTTTCGGTAAAGTCACGTAGAAGGGAAATAATAAAATAATTACAATAAAACATAATAAAAAAATTCTCACAACGTTTCGGCCACAACGCAAGCAGCCGTCCTCAGGTGAGATGCTGTCTCCCCGACAGACCTGGTTTTGCGTTGTGGCCGAAACGTCGTGAGAATTATTTTATTATGTTTTATTTTTATTATTTCCCTTCTAGGTGACTTTACCGAAAGAACCAAGAAGATGAATCCCTGCAGTCACGAAAGCTTTAAATCGAGACGCACTTACATTTACGCAATCTTACCCAACAAAAAATATTTGTGGATACTGGTCGCAAAAGCCTAACGCGTTGAAACATCTCTGCTCTGTATTGTACGGTGTCTCATTTTGTTTTCTGTCCCGTTTTTGCATTTCTGTCCACTCCAATCACCGAAATGTCACGGCGGACCGCATCATTCACAGTCACGATGCAACGCACGTATCTCGAGCGCGGGAGTCGAGGGTGCTCTGATGGATCGATGCATTGTTACACCTCCCTTTGAAAACCTCTGCGCTGAGTGACTTGAAGATGGGCGCATATTAAGCTTCATTCATCAATTATTGATTTAATTAGACATCTCCGGCTGCATCTGATACAGATCAATCGCCGTGTCCACTGGCGTATTGTTTAAGCCTTCGTGTTGCTAAATCCCCGCTTGGTGTTGCCGGGAGGCGAAGGTCATATGCGGTGAGCACTCCCCGCATCGGAGAGGGCATTTCCGCGACGCCACCTCCAAATGGCAGGGTCTTGGCGCTCCGCTGTTCATTAATGATGCCTCTGGTGGAGGCGGTGATTACAATCGAATGGGTTTTGCCTCACCTACATTCCATTCCAGTTGCTGGTCAACTCACTGTTAAGTGGCATTCTAAGATTGAGCCGGTTGTAATAGCGCTTTGGGGTTACCAATCTAAATTGTATTGAATAATTTACCTGCGATTTTGTGAGTAAGCTTCCCATACTGGCCAGAATTAAATAATTGCGAATATAGCCATGCCTTTAATTGTCGGTATTTCGTCGTCGTCTTAAGTCGTCGTCTGTCCACTGCTGGACAAGCCCCCCGCCCCCCCCCCCCCCGATGTCGTCGCCACATCTCGTGTTTCTGCGATGCCACAATCTGTGCCATTTGCACGTGAACTGATGTCATCGCTGCGTCTCAGTGGTGGCGGTGCTCTTGGGGTGCATTCTGTCCCCTCGGTTGAGTACCAAGACCTTTGTCAGGGCCGGTCAATTCCATTAAAGGGCGTTTTGGTATGGGGGAGGTAAGCTGGAGTACTTAGAGGATATCCACGAATACCATTTTCTGTGTATAGATTATTTCGAACCGTGAATTTAGCGAGCACGAGATTGTCTACATTCGAGAAGATACGCAGGTGAATGACGCAATGCTACCTGTGAAGTAAAGTCGGCTTGGGCAGGGCAGAATCAGAACGTGTATTTATTCTGGAGGAGGAATCTGATGCTCTACAAAGCTCTTTTTCACAGATCTCCAGTAGGGGCACTGGGTACGAATGTTACAACAATAAATACAAAAACACGATAGAAAAGTACAAGAAAGGTAAACAAATTACCCAAACGTATAAATGAAAATAAACCATCTCCATCCTACCAGACAAACCCCACTGGGGTATTCACTTATTTTTCAAAAGCGACCTGCCCACAAATGATAGTCCAACAAAGTGGCCGATCATTTGGACATTTATAGCAGGCTAAATAATTTAATGGTCGTTTCCAATAATCGTGACAGAGTGGCCCACCGGGGAGATGGAGCGCTGAAATCAGCTCGTGAAACAGAGATTGCTTGAGGAGGGCATTATTGTGCAGTTGACAGATCTTGCTGGCGGTGGTGGTGATGATGAATAGTGAAAGAGATGCACCTCTCCAGAGAAACTCTGAGCAATAAACACGTGCGTCTGCAGGATTGTCCGATGCCAGGATCGTGATTGGTGGTTGGCGGCTTAGGGGGTGGGGGGGGGGGGGAAGACCTTCATCCAGCAGTGGATTGATCATGGAAAACGTTGACGATGTGGATTTACAACACATCTAATGAAACCAACAGTACCCTTAGAACTGAGGCATTCGTGTGCGCCGAACTCCAATGTGCCCACAGCAGCTACGCAGATAAGGGGAGCGAGTGGGACACATTGGGATTGACTCTTCGTGGGGAAGGACTGAGGTGGCGAGATTTTTTGTTTTGCTCGCCTGTCTCCAGGCGGCGAGTGAGCGGTGCGGGGGAATTCGCCGAAGGAAACGGAACAATGCTCACGACCGAGATCACTCGGACTGCGCCCGAACAATTCGGTTCTCAGAAGCTCAGCAGGGCAAAAAAAATGTTGAGGCTGGTTAGTGTGCGGTCAGGATAGAGATGGCTGAACGCCCCGGACAAACGTGTTATCATGAGATATCCACATTTGTTTAATATTTTTCTTCTGCAGTTTTTATTGAAAATGCAATATTTGAGATCTCAAAAACCTGATGTGATAGACAAAAACTGATGCCAAATTTGGAATCAGCACCCCAAAATTACCTTAAAACTGTTGGAATACCTTATGCCAGAAAAAGTGTGTTGACCAGTGTAATTTATGGACTAAGTAACACGCTCCTTATGCAGACAATCTAAGGTATTTCACAGTACAGTACACGGTTGAACAATTTCTATTTCCTTTACAAAACAGAGATGCGTTTTGTAATCCTGCTGCAAGATCGGTTTAACCCACATGAAGGTCACGTGACACGTGTCGACACGGGCCGAGCTGCCATTGAATTCCATAACAATGGATCGTGAACGTCACACTGAGAATCGGATGGCGGTGGGTTAATGATGCCAGTTGTTTGTTCCATGTCTTTAATATAAATTACTGGAATTATCTCGATTATTGCTTCTGAAAAAAAAATCTATGTTTTACTCTTTAGAGCCGTTCGAAAAATAAAATCGAAAATAATTAAATTTATTCCATTTTCATTCCGGCAACGGATGAAGGCCTCCTCACGTTACGCCAGTTGTGGTGCTTTTGTTTGACCATACTTCACCACGCTGGTCATTCTGAGTTTCATACCTATGATTATAAATGTCATCTTTGGGGTGCGTTTTTGAGTGTACGGTTGGCACGACAATTGTTGAATCAACAAGCGGACACATTACGCCTCCTTCACCATATTTTTCTGTCCACATGAAACATTCCGAACACGGCACGGAATTTTGGGAGCGTATTCTTACAGCAGAATTTATTCAACTCAAGGGGCAAACTCCGGGCCGGTTTCCACATTCAATGTCTCCATCAGCAGCGTCAGGCTTGCTGAAAGCAATGCTGCTGAATTTGCCCCCATATCTATGAGGCCAAGGACTGTTAACCGTTACAAATGGCCCCCAGTTGATAATTGTTTTTTTACTCTTTTATCTGGCCACAAAACTGACACTTTTTTTTACAAGGAGTCATGTTTGCATTGACCACAATACCAACGGTCAGAATGCAAACAAAAAACACAACTCTGATAATGTATGCACTGTCCTTAAAATTGATTGGTCCACACCCGAGACAGCTTTTCTTAGAGCCTCGTCTCACATGGTGTTGGGTTTGTTGCCAGATAAAAGGGTAATTAGCATATTTTGCTACTGGCAAAGGAGGTTCCAATGGTGGTCCCCAGTTATTATTATTGTTAAGACGCACAACTTTAAAACACACGGCACACACACACACACTAAAAACACAATCAGCGTATTCGACAACGTCTCGGAGCCTTACGCGAATATTTGTACTGGCGATAAATACGCAATTTGCTTTCGGGCTTCTGATTTGAGTGAGCCTGATCGAGTCTTAACATCGCCGAGGCCACAATATTCTGCATGAGCTCCAAGTTGTTGCTGCTGCTGCCGCTGCTGCCGCTGCTACTGATCCTCACCGAGCCTGCATATTCGCACAGCACTATCGCTCGCACTGCCGGCTAAAAATAGACATCTGCAGTGGGATGCAAAATGTCACCACCCCCCCCCCCCTTGCATTGCGGTGCTACCCCCCCCCCACATCCACCCCACCCCCCTTGCCAACAGTGACGCACAGAAAGCGCGGTGCCAGGGGAAATATGCGCCCCACGGCAGTCTGACAAGCACCACCCACACACACACACGCGCGTGCACACACACACACACGTGCACCCACACACACACGCGCGCGTGCACCCACACACACACACGCGCGTACACACAGACACGCCCCCACACACACACGCGCGTGCACCCACACACACGCGTGCGTGCACACACACACGCGCGCGTGCACACACAGACACGCCCCCACACACACACACGCGCGTGCACCCACACACGCGCGTGCACCCACACACACACGCACCCACACACAGACACGCACCCACACACACACGCGCGTGCACACACACACACGCGCGCGTGCACCCACACACACACGTGCACCCACACACACACGCGCGCGTGCACCCACACACACACGTGCACCCACACACACACGCGCGCGTGCACCCACACACACACGTGCACCCACACACACACGCGCGCGTGCACACACACACGCGCGCGTGCACACACACACACCACACGCGCCTGCACCCACACACACGCCTGCACCTACACACACACGCGCGCGCGTGCACACCACACTCACACACACACGCGGGTACACGAAGACACACGGGCACCCACACATACATACAGACGTGCATGACATTGCGCGTGCATCTGCGTGGACACACGTAGACATACGCGCGCGCACACACACACACACACGGAAATATATTCCTTATATCATACACACACGTAGAACTACATACGTACGTACATGCGCGCACACGTACAAAGAACACGGCATGCGCATGAGACAGGTCCACATCCTGTGCTGATGTTTTACCGCACCAGGCACTCCTCATTTGAGGCTTAGTCGACCTAGGGGAGGCCCAGGACCGGTTCACATAATCGTCACCGGTGTTTGGCCGTGAGCAGGGAATCGAACTCGGGTGGCCGGGTTCAAACCACAGTGGACTAACCGCTGCACCACCGCTCCCCACTCAGACACAAAAAGACAACGATCCCCCGTATAGCCTTAACAGACTGTTGGGGCAAGTGCTGTTAGCGAGTGACACCTATGAAGGCCGGCACGGCACACGAGGGGGTGGGTGGCCAACACCACGCACTGCCGCCTTTGTCTCCCCGGTAGCGATATTTTTTTTACAAAATCGCCACCGGTGTTAGAATCAAACTCGGGTATCCCGGGTTCAAGGCACAGTGGGCTGGATAACCCCTGCACCACCAGTACCAACACCCAGCCATTGGCCACCAAGTGACGGCGACGTCACCACGGCGTCTGTGCCAGGCCAGGTGCACTTTGAGGCCACGTGAAGTGTCGAAGGCTCGCTGACATGAGGAGGTCTCGGGACAGACCCAGGTGGTGCCATGGGTTGGCTGACTGAGATGACCGGTAGATGGACCAGCTGTACCCCCTACTGTGCCAGGCTAGGTGCAGAAGGTATCGGGACAGACCCAGGTGGTGCCATGGGTTGGCTGACTGAGATGACCGGTAGATGGACCAGCTGTACCCCCTACTGTGCCAAGCTAGGTGCAGGAGGTCTCGGGACAAACTCAACAGGTGCCATGGTTTGACTGACCGAGATGACCACAGATGCATCACCAGCTGTATCCACAACTCTGCCCACTCGCTGCATTTTTAATCCGCCCGGCGCTCCGCTCGTTGTTGTGAGCGTCGCTCCTCTAAACCTCCGTTGTTGTTGTTGTTGCTGGAGGGCGAATGCCTCCAACGGCCCTGCAGCAGCAGTAGCAGCAGCGTCCTTCACGAGCCTCCTCCCCCCACTCAAGGCAGACGCGCACACAGACGACTTCGCTAATCCCCTACACAGCACAGTGCACGCGCAATTTCGCACACGAGCGCACAGAACGCCCGCTCCGCACGCACCCCTCCTCCTCCTCCACCGACACAGAAGCCATCGCATTATCGCCGTGCCTAATGTGCACCACTGCCTTGCACGAGAATTGCTATTGGCATTGGGGGGGTCGGGGTGGTTTGGGAGTGGACGGGGTGAGATAGATGGGCCTTCATCCAGCAGTGGATTGACCATGGCGGGAGTACGATTTGCCTTGCTATTGTTTACGAGGCAAATCACAGAAGCCCCGATCGGCCCACACGCGCGCACACGGGGGGCCTTTAATTCGAGCCGGAGCGCTCCAGGGCTGAGCTCCGGAAAATGTCTCCGCCTCTGCCCGCCCACCAGCAGCAGCAGCAGCAGCAGAGGGGAGGCGGTGTGGGATTACACTGTACAGTCGCTGGGAGGGAGGGGAGAGCAAATTTCCGTGAGAAGTTAAACCCCTGACGGACAAAATCGTGTGCGTGGGAGCTTAAGAGGCACACACACACACACACAGCGGCTGCCGCTTCAGCTGTATGGGCCCTTCAATATATTTGCATCGTTACCTACCTCCCTACCCCTGGATACACGCAACTTGGGCCACATGTATCTCATAATTACAACAAAAAAACCTTTTTTTTTTTTATTTTACCAGGTGAGGCCCCACCACTGAGCCATGCAGATCTTTTTCAAACGCGACCTGGGAATCGCAAATGATAGCTCAACAAATTGGCTTATTATTACGTGCAGATTTATAGCAGCCAAATAACGCGTGGTGTTGATTCTCAATGTGGAGGGGAAAATCGGAGGACCCGGAGAAAAATCCACGCGACTACGGGGAGAGACACATGCAAACTCCAAATATACAGCAGCAGGCATCAAGGTCGGGTACGAACCCACGACCTCCTGCACACCAGGAGAGGGAGTTAACATCTCCTAGCCAACGTGATGATGATGATGAGAGAGAGACACGCAGACTCCAAATATACAGCAGCAGGCGTCATGGTCGGGATCGAACCCACGACCTCCTGCACACCAGGAGAGGTAGTTAACATCTCCTAGCCGCCGTGATGATGATGAGAGAGAGACATGCCAACACCAAATATACAGCAGCAGGCGTCAGGGTCGGGATAAAACCCATGACATCCTGCACACCGGGAGAGGGAGTCAACATCTCCTAGCCACCGTGATGATGATGAGAGAGAGAAAGAGACACACAAACTCCAAACACACAACAGCAGGCGTCAGGGTCGGGATCCAACCCACCATTTCCTGTGTACCAGACGAGGTAGTTAACATCTCCTAGCCACGGCGGCATCCTTGAAGGTTGTTCCCGGATGCTACCGTGGTGATCCATGTTTCGCGCGCTGGTTTGATTTGACCAACCGCGCGTGGCAGGTGAAACGAATGGGTCCCAGGTTCTAAAATCATCACCCCCAACTCTTGTGCCACCCAGGGGTAAAAACGGCGTTCGGCCACAGTCGATCCTTACGTCGTTTGCGGTGAGGCAAAGTGTGGGTAACTCTCGATTTAAAGCTTTCGTGACTGCAGGGATTCATCTTCTTGATTTTTTCGGTAAAGTCACGTAGAAGGGAAATAATAAAATAATAAAAATAAAACATAATAAAATAATTCTCACGACGTTTCGGCCACAACGCAAGCAGCCGTCCTCAGGTGAAGAACAGGTCTGTCGGGAAGACAGCGTCTGAATGACGCTGTCTGAGAATTATTTTATTATGTTTTATTTTTATTATTTTATTATTTCCCTTCTACGTGACTTTACCGAAAGAACCAAGAAAATGTGGGTAACTCCTTAAATTTTTTTCCCCAAGTATATTTATTTATTTAAAATGCCTCATATTGGGTTTCACTCGAGCTCCCTCAACCGAAGGCGCGTCCTCCAGCGCTGACGTCACAAAGCTCTGCCCCCCCCCCCAAATAAAACATGCCGTCCATGAATGACGTCACGCGATTTTTGACGATTTTTGACTATCCCCCCCATTCGTCACACGGCGTCACAAAAAGTCAGACCACCCCCTCAAATATGACGTCACAAAGCACTGCCCCCCCCCCCCCCTCCAAAAAAAGAAAACATGCTTCAAATCGCTTTCAACTATTGTCATTGTAATGCGTATTTAATGTGTCGCTGCACTCTGATGTTGTAGGAGAACACATTTATTAAAAAGTCTATTTAATTAAGTAGAACGTGTTGTCTATATTTATTTAAAGTTGCGCATTTTGATGTGACGTCACATTTCTCAAACCGCCCCCCCCTCGTCACACATCGTCACAAATGTCTGACCCCCCCCCCCCCCTAGGTGCGTGACGTCATTTATGGACGGCCCCACAGTACTGTAGCTCTTTAAATGCAATCTCCACCACCATCTCAGTTGAGTACTCTACTGGATTAACTTAGATATATTAAAACTTGTTACATACTTTATTTTCGGGTATCTCTCGTTATCTTTTTGGTACTTATTTTTTAAAATTAAAAAATAAATTACTTTTACCACCAAAAAATCACCATCCGCAGGAACGCATCCTAATGATATGTAATGAAGTCAATGGTAACAAAAAAGGTTTTCTATTTACGTTGTTTCGACTGACGTCGCGTGATCCAGGGTCGCATACCCAGCGTAGATAAACGACTTCTCGTATGCCACAGTTAATGTCAGCGGCGAGTGATAAACGTTAATATGTTGCAACGTTTTGAACTGGACCCCGGGGTCCCGAATAAACGGAGGTCAAAATCGTAATGAATGAATGTATTTCTGGCGACTCCGTCCCACCGCGCACACAAACGCCACGACCCGCCTGGCGCGGATCATTCTGTTGTCGTGTCCAAGCGCAGCGGCGAGGACGAATGCGCAGAAGAAACAAAACTTTGAAACTTTGATGAGCTCATCGTGTAGAGCTCGTCGAGAGGAATAGATTTCCGTGTCGTTCGCCTTCGACAGACGTAAAATGACGTCGCAACGCAGTTTTTGCGAGAGCCGTGGGCTTACGAGACCCCGGTTTCCCGCCATGAGGTTCATTTGTAAATGATTTTCCAACACTTCATTTTATGTTCACAATTTAATTATTTTTTAAAAATGAAATCTGACTCACCGCTCACTACCAACGTTATCTTCTACGTCACCCCCCCCCCCCCCTACTGCGCATCATCACCCAGCACCAGATTCTGTGCCTTCTTTTATAAGCTAGCACCCCTTCCGCTGTGTGCTCCGCTTGCGACGCATTAGTATGCATTAGTATGCGCTGCACTCGGGATGCGTGTCCCAAACGTCGGGGTGGGTGGGTGGGGGAAGACAAAAATAAAACACTCCAACACGGTAATCTGAAAACCGACCGACCACCCTCTGAAATGAAAACCTCATCCGAGAACGTGGAGGGAACTTCTTCCGTTTGTATCCCGATGAATCCCTGCAGTCACGAAAGCTTTAAATCGAAATTCACGTAGATAGGAATAAATAAATAAATTGCGACGACGTTTCGATCGCAACGCAAGCGATGACGGTCGCTTGTGTGGCGATCGAAACGGCGTAATTTTTAAAAAATATTTTTTTAACCTTTCTACGTGACTTTACCGAAAGACCCAAAGAATATGAATTCCTGCAGTCACGAAAGCTTTAAGTCGAGATTTATTCTGTTGTCTTTTCCCACCTAAAAGTGACGTCACTCAAAGGGTGGACAAATTACCCCCTCCGAATTTGAGACCCCAAAAATTGGTATTTTACCAATAGGGCCCTCTTTAAAAAGCTTCACATTTTTGGTCCGCCCGTTCAGAACGAAGACAATCAAATTCGTTCCACGGTGTAAATGATGCTACAGCCTGAAAGAAAGAAAGAAAGAAAAAAACCCCATCAAAATTGTCCTTAAAAATCTGACATGTGATTTTTTTTTATTTAATCTGAAACTCATCGCCTAATGCACACTGACACGCGTTTCACACGGCGCTTGACACGCTCACACACGAGGGCGCACCTCATGCAAATCACAAATCGCACTCACACTTCACGCGTGTAGCCAAGGTCATGCAAATCCACTAACGGACGAGAAGATACCGTGTGTAAATTAAAAATAGGGGTACACTGTTTGTAAATTAGCATCGTGCAAAAAATAGAACTGGATGGAGGCGGTGGCACAGATGCTCACCCACGATGCTGTGAACATGGTGAGCCAAGTTCGATTCCCGGCCAAGTTGAAGGAAGGTGGTAATCTTATCTGAACTGGTTCTTCACCAACTGTACTAACCATGACAAATACTACGTGGATTGAAAAAAGGTTGTAGTTATTACATTTTTTTGGTTTAAAAAACACATTCCTGCGGAGGGAGCTGGTAGGAACGTTGGGTTGCTCGGTCAATGGCGGTGTGGTGTATTCCACAAATATAGCCGACTGTGAGGAGGGGCACAAGCCGGCGTGAGTAGGTTAAACGTTGAGTTTTATAAGGGCACCACGGGGTGACCAGCCCCTCCCCACCCAACCCCACCCTTCCCACCTCCCACCCAGCACCACCTTCCCCACCCAGCCCCTCCCCACCCTCCCCTCCGCACCCAGCCCCTCCCCACCCTCACCACCCAGCCCCTCCCCACCCAGCCCCTCCCCACCCTCCCCTCTCCACCCAGCCCCACCCCTCCCATTTTGGGATGCACGACGAAAGGGCGGACACAATAATCCCCTGTGGGCTGGTGGAACCAGGTGGTTCCTACCAGTAAAATATACAAATAGGCAGGCTCTTGACAGGAGTATGGAATTTTCATCACTCGTGCACCACTCCATGTCCGTTTGAGAAAGTAGCCCCTTAGACATGTCATACATTATGGTAATGCTACATGGAGTTCATACACAGGCTTTCACGGCCAATATTCACATTCACAGTTGGTTTCTTTTGGGTTAGATCATTGAGCAACATTTTACGCTTAGGATTTTTCAGGACTGCTTAAAATACCACTTGCCAATTAAGCCCTTAATTGTCTGAGTAATCCAGGTCACTGGGTTCAATCTGCAGTCCACGGCCCACGGTGTACCACCGTTCCACACACATATAAGACACAAAGACAAAGATGCCCCGTATAGCCTTAACATACTTTCCGGACAAGTGCTGTTAGCGAGCACATACGAAGACTGAAACGGCACACAAAGGGGGTGGGTGGCCAGCAACACCCCCGACCCCCTTTGTCTCCTCAATGGCGATGTTTACACACTGCACCAGGTACTCATTTGAGGCTTAGTCGACCTAGGGGAGGCCCAGGACCGGTTCCGAGAATCATCGCTGGTGTTGGCCGTGAGCGGCAAACGAACTCTGGTCGCGCGCGCACACAAAATGATGATGGCGTGGCCATTTCAGCAGAGGAGATGCGAAGCGCTTCAGGGTGACCTGAAGCACATCGCTCACTTTAAAAAAAAATGTTTGTTTCAAAATAAATCATTCATAACAAAAAGCCTCTTCCCAAATCTATGCCAGGCTAAACGTAACGTCACCGCGGCGGTGGCGGTTGCGCAACAGTCACCGCTCCACCACCGCCACGAGCATCTGGGACCTCACCACCAACCTCGCTGCTGATGCTGCTGCTGATCCTGCTGCTGATGCTGCTGATGCTGCTGCTGCTGATGCTGCTGCTGATGATGCTGCTGCTGCTGCTGATGATGCTGCTGCTGATGCTGCTGATGCTGCTGCTGATGATGCTGCTGCTGCTGATGCTGCTGCTGATGCTGCTGCTGCTGCTGATGCTGCTGATGCTGATGCTGCTGCTGCTGATGCTGCTGCTGATGCTGCTGCTGCTGATGCTGATGCTGCTGCTGATGCTGCTGATGGTGCTGCTGCTGCTGATGCTGCTGCTGCTGATGCTGCTGATGCTGCTGCTGCTGCTGATGCTGCTGCTGATGCTGCTGATGCTGCTGCTCTCACCCACCCCATCTACTTGACCAAGCTGGCGCCCGGCAAAAAACCGGGCATCGTCGACTCACTTCACGGCGACGTTTGACAGCCAAATTAGCGCCGCCCGAAAATAAAATGCGCGATGGAAATACCTTTAAAATAAAGTGGTGTTAATAAATCAATTTATTGTGCTCCGAGAAAGATTTTTTTTTTGGATGACTAAAGCTTCCATTTTGGGAAATGACAAATTTCTGGTGAGTGAGATATTCTTTTGTGTTAAGGTGGGCAGCGAGGGTGCTACCCAACGGCTTGAAAACAAAAAGATAATGCAGAAGGGTGGGGATGGGTCAGGTGATTACCCGGTGTAGCCTCTTCTCAAACGTTGCCGCACCGTACCGGAGCCTGCGATGAAACGGCGTTTGTGAGAGGGACGTCAGCCCAGCAGTGTGCGTTGTGCGCCACCACAGAGCGAGCGGAAGGTCTTCTTGGTTCTTTCGGTAAAGTCACGTCGAAGGGAAGTAATAAAATAATAATAACAAAAATAATAAAATAATATGATAAAATAAAATAATATTTAAAAAAATATATTATTCTTTTATTTTTATTATTTTATTACTTCCCTTCTACGTGACTTTACCGAAAGAACCAAGAAGATGAATCCCTGCAGTCACGAAAGCTTTAAATCGAAATTCGAGCGGGAGGTGTTTTGGTGTCGCCGGCCTGAGGCATTTTTACTGATTCGATTCTGTTGCGTAAGGCAGCAGCGGCAGAAAACGTGTTTTCAGGAGAAAATCTGTGCCGTGTTTGCTATTCCTCTGTTTAAGGAGTACAGACAACTCTAGCGCACAGGGGTTTACTGATATGCTCCGCAGTTTTGGGTCGCATGGCCACAATTACACTGCGGCTGTGTCTTCAATAGTTTATTTACTTGATGAGTAATTGCCACGGATGTTTATTGCAAGCCATATATTTTTTGCTGCAGAACAAGATCTCGGAGAGTCGTGGGTTTTTTGGCGCAATGACCCCCTGTGGAATATTGCGGTTGACCCTAAATACAGGGAGCTGCAAAAACATGTTAACACTTATATGTGACTATCGTTTAATATGGAAAAAGAACGGATAATACGCTGTAACATGGTTAAAATGTATGTTAATAGCTTCAAAAACTTAAAGAGTATCCACTTGTTGGCCATCATTGTCAACGCGTGCCTGGAATCTTCTCCAGGTGGTCTTCAGAGCCCGGTGGGGCAGCACATTTCTTGTGGTATCGTTACAAATTGTCAGAAGTGTTCACATTTTTGTTGAAGCAGCCTGTATATCCCCTCATTGTTGGCACGGTGCCTATAGTGCCCAGACTCGGGCAAAGCCTCATGCAAGGTCGACCCAGCTTATCGACACCCTGGATATCTTCTTCATCGACATTGGCCATGGTCGAGAGCCTCTCCAAGCCGCCCACCATCTCTCACGATCCTGAGATGTCATCAATCGACCGCCCCTATAGCACCTTCGCTTGTGAGCGCACACCGCTTCCTCTGAAAATGTATTGCGATTGAAGAGGTAAAAAATCCAACTCATTCAAACCTTGCGCAAAAATGTCATTTATCTTAAATCACACAAAGACATCAATGTGCACGAGTTTTCCGATGCGTTCGTTTGTTATGCACCTGCAGCGTGTACAATGTTATTGGGGAGTCTGGGATTTTGTTGTTGTTGTTGTTATTTGTTGTTGTGATTCTAAGTTTGCGCGCGCTGCTCCCTGTGTACGGCGCGCTGGTCACTGGTGCCCCTTCATTTCGCTTCGGGACTCACACGCTTACACTCGCATGAGGCGTGACATGAAGTAACAAATCAAGATGACGACGACGATGCGACGAGTAACAATTTGCGGGAAGTCAACGTCGCTCATGCCACGGTGGAACTGGCCCTTGCCATGGGCGTGTGGAATTTCCAACCTACTGGCTGCACGGCCACTAAATGGGGGAATGCGCATCTTGACATTTTCACGTTCGAGTAGGGAGGAGATGCTTTCGTCCTGGATATATGTCAGGCCGTGTTTGTTCGCCACTCAGCCCCCCCCCCCCCGCTCTCCTAAACACCGCGGCGATCCCAACGTGGCCAAGTAAATATTACAGCGAGAGAGTGCGGTTAAGATGTTGACCTTCGAATTGGATGCGCTGGGGCGGGAGTCACTGGAGGACTTCAGCAGTAATGATGGGGAACACCGCACCGCAGTGTATTGCATTGACGCCCATGTCACTGTGTGTTCCAATACACGGCGTGCTCAAAGGCACTTGGAATGAGGCTGTGCATGCGTGTGTGCACTTGTTAATACAGGTTAAAGCAAGAAAACATATATAGGTGGTGGGAAGAGAGAGCCTTTCAACAATAATACACGCTGTGGACCGCCAGCTGACTAGTTAATGTTTTTCTGTGGTACAGTTCAATGGTAGATTGTGTACCTTGGACAGCTGAAATATATCAAGGAATGTTCACCCAATCCAAGGTTTTTGAAATATCTCTTTAAATTCACCTGGAAGGAATTCTGTGCTGCGTGAAAGCCTAAATAAAGAAATAAAAGCGACAGCAGAGAGAGGTTTTATCCACTCCCTTCAATAGAACACCCCACTCCACACAAGCCTCGTTTGGCCCTAGGCCCATTCGGAGAAACCGACAGAGAGGTCGCCTGCTACGAGGAGAGGGCCGCCTGGGAAAGCTGCCGCTATTTATGTCGTGCGTGGGAAACGTTTCGGCGGCACGACATGGCAACAAGCCCTGCAACCACTCACTCACTTTAACACCACGCAGGCTTTCGCGATCAATATCATTCATGATTGTTGGGTTAGATCGCGTAAATATATAAATGTGTCGTTAAATCCACCACCACCCGAAACAGCCAACTAGTAAGGTTTGTCACGGAAACAGAACGTGGCCGATTCGTTGCTAGTACAGCACACCGGTGTGTTGGAGAGCAAATCCACAACATTCACAATCTGAGCACGACGTTTCGCCAATAATTACAAATAGCATCACCACCTATATTGTTTAACGAGCCGTTACAGCCCACTGGACATGGCACCCAACTGAATGTTGTTTTTTTAGTCTCTTAAATTGTCCCTCTGTGACTTCAACACCTGCATTCTAATGATTTAAACCGCAACTTGGTTTTTTTTTTTAACCAAGGGCAAGACGGAATTATGCTCGAGACGGAGAGTAATTGGTGCGTGGACGCGCCTGCGGTGTGCAGCGCTGTATCTGTCGCGGTCCCTGAGGACCTGTGGCTCCCAATTAGGCTGTGGCTTGCCCCTGGTTCGTATGTCCCCAGAACGCGGCCAAATAGAACACCAAGTGTCTCCCCCCCCCCCTCCAGACTGTGTTGCTGCTCTCTGAAACAAGGCGCGTTCATTCCTGTAGAGCCACCATTGTGTTTTTGTTGGGTTGTGTGGAGTCTGATCAAAATCAAGATCACACGGTCATCATGGTCAATGCCATTTAAAGCCACCATATTTATGAGCGTTCTAACCAGGACACGTGGTGGTGGTGGTAACCCGGCACTCAGGTAGCCCCCGGCATTTACCATGAGTTCAGTGTGAGGCCAACACATTTTTTGCATCGGGACAAAATGCCAGGTTTCCACAAATGATTCAGGACACGGGAACAAACTCTCTACAACCGAGAATGTCCCAGCCGTACCGGGACGAATGATAGCTCAAATGAAAACTGATTCGACCGCGCAATGTCATCACTTCCTCCTGCCATACCCCGCAACCGATGCACGGGGGATACCTGATCCTGACAGGTGTGCTCTCCTTACATTTCTCCGTCATCTGCTTTGGGGAGTCATTTCCCATTGGTCGCCAACCTCGGGGTGAAACCAAAGCCATCTCGATTCGCGACGACGCCTCCCCATCACCGTCCCTGCCGCCCGAACTCGACGCGCGATGACACGGGGCCTTCCACACGTGCGTAAAACAACACCGCGGCGAAGTTCTACTGCATTGCCGAGTACGACAAAACAAAAACCCCCACGGTGAGCGATAGAGCCCTCGTGACGACGTCGAATTATCAGCGTGCAGCCCCATTTGCCACTCCCAAAATTGCAGATGAGGCCCTTACCCGATCCCCACGCCTGTGATGGGCAGTTCGTTATGAGCGTGGAGCTCCCCATTTGGGGGCTTCTTTGACGAAGGTGGGAACCGTACGTGGACGCCTAGAAGTACAGTGCAACAATTGATGTGTGCTGTACTGCTCTCTTCTGCCCACGGCGTAGCCCCCCCACAACAGCCCTTTGGCAACCTCTTGTGCACGGTGGTCGCCGATCCGAGCACCATCCAGACTCAACCCTGCGTAGCTCCCGAGATCTGTTGAGATCGGGGACGTTGCAGGTGATTTGTTCACAGGCCAATGATAACTGCCATTAATAATTATCCAGGCGGGCGGCGCGGTTGTCAAGAGCGTGTGGTTCTCATTCTGAAAGTTGCGAGTTCAAATCCCAGCCTCCGGGGGTGGGGGGGGGGTCAGTTCAACCCAGAGGTCGCAACCGGGTACCCGATACCCATACCCTACCCGATACCCGGCTACCCGTACCCGGCCAGGTACGGGTACCCGTTTGCGACCCTGGTACGGCCGGGTACAGGTACGGGTAGGCCGTGAGTCACTGGTGAGTAACCGTCTGTCATTCATTTCCCAACGTCTTGTCTCTTCTCACAATTCAAGTTCTTAGAATCAACACACCCGCGCCTGCAACATGGCTTCATCCCAGAGGTCGCAATCGGGTACCCGTACCCTACTCGATACCCGGCCGGGTACGGGTAGCCGGGTATCGGGTAGGGTACGGGTACCCGTTTGCGACCCTGGTGCGGCCGGGTACGGGTACGGGTAAGGAATCAAAAACCGTTTGCGACCTCTGGTTCAACCCAACTTTCTGTCCAGTGTGAATAAAATGAGTTTCGTTATGTTGAAGGTCAACAGTTGTCGTCCGATGATTAACCGCGGGTCCCCCGCCATGGGCACGTGGAACGTTCAACCGTTAAGTCAGGGCCGTCAATGGGAGGCGAGATACCGCTCCGAACTTGCGTTAGTGGGAAAACTACCCTTAGCTTCTCCTGTGTATGAACTTCATTAATAATTGTCCGGCCCTTTCCATTGCGGTGCCACGTGACCTGGGTGCGATATGATCTGGGGACACCGTGGCTCGTCGGCAGCTCGCATAAAAACAGCTGAAGCGTTTGTCGCGCCCTTATCTTAGAAACGCTTGAAATGACCTGTGGAAAATTCCACTGCTGGTGTATTGCGGAATTGGTCCCCAGGACTTGATTCGTGTTGCTTCTCACGTGGATGGGGTTTGCAGAAATGACGTCAAGACGCCAATCTGCCCTTGTCTCTTGATTGGTTTGCTGCCGAAAGAAATAAATTCCACTCACAATGACGCATGGATTGGATTTGCATGGTGGAACAAAAATCCAATGTAAAGCGTTTAAAAACAAATGTTTACTCTTTAAGTTTACAGTATCACAATCGCGCTATCGACATCGCATCACGAGAGAAAGTGTCGATTCGGAACTCTGACGGTAAGCGGTGGATTGGCCCGTGTTCGAGAATGGCCCACAAAAGCAACTATGACAGAACCACTTCTGAGATCCCTCCAAGTAGACCTCTTGTATGTACAATACTAGGGAGGCACCCTATCACTTGCCCCGCTACAAATAAATGTCAGTCGCATAACAAACTGATATTTTTTGTTATTCTTAGAGCGGCCGTTTAGCCAAATTGAGTGAACAAAAAGAGACGATATGTAAAAGCGCACTGGGAAGAGATCGCAAAGAGTGGAAGGCGTTTGGGAGGATGGCTGAGAAAGAAATATGTAAAAAAAAGTTTGAATGTGATTGTTATAATCGTGTAGTCATTAGTGACAGGTCCAAGACCGTCCACTGACTCCACTTGAACACTTTTTTTTTAAATCATGGGCTTGCTGCCCAGAGTGAAAAGCCACGATCTTTAGCAATGCCGGCAGATTGTTACTGGCCCCCCCCGAATCTCTTACGAAGTCACCTCCAGTGTGGAAGGAGGGTGCTTGCGTGCGTGAGAGAGCCCGGGACAGATTATTTTGCTCGTCAGTCCCATCCTGTGGTGATACAATTTAAGTAGTGGCAGATGTCTTTATACGACCAGTAACGGTAAATGGTGGTGGTTTTTGTTTTGTTTAAACGAGTTGGAACGATGAAATATTGCACTTTCATCGGGCCAAGGAGGACATTTGTGGCACTAAAGTTGTTCAACCTGAGGCGGTGCTTACTTCGAGAAGACCGTCAGGATAGTTGCCAATGCAACGTTTTAGCAGCCAAAGCACAACGTGGGTTATAAACGCAAGCCGGAGTCTCGCTCACGTCTGCACGTGGAGGAAGACTATCTGGTGGTACAGGTCCACGGGGGGTCCTAGGCAGAGATTACATTTGCCCGAACCCCCACTTTCAATTCATAAACTCCCGAGTGAGATGATAAAATAGATAAGAGAAGAGAGAATGTAGTGAGAAGAAAAAATGTAGTGAGATGAGGGAGATGAGCGCGGAGATAGACATGAAACAGAGATGTAGTGAAACGAGAGATGTAGATGAGAGAGAAAATATGCATTTAGACACAACAGGGATACATATATTGAATACGCTTTTTGTCATTTTAATTAACTTTTGTATGCTTATTATGATTTGAAGTCGAGCTGACATTTTGCTTCACCAATATTTCTTTCACGATTCAGGCCCTCCCCCCCCCCCCCCCCATGGGATTACTTGGGATCCTACGCTTTTGCTTATTTGCCACCAATACGATATAAGCTTGTCCACTGCCTATCTTAATGCGGCTTTAGAAGACCCCTTCTCAGGGGCACATGGCCCAGCGCCCTTTGACTCGAGTGCTCATAAAAGTCCGCAGTTCAGCGATGAAGCCATCGGGACAGGGAGATGGCAACTTCGCATGTTGTGGCTTTGCTCTCCAACACACCGGTGGTGCTGTACTAGTAACGAATTGCCGTGGTCTGGTTACGTGACGAACCTTACTAATTGGCTGTGTCGGGTGGTGGCGGGTTTAACGACACTTTTATATATTTACGCGATCTAACCCCCAAATAAGTATAACCCGTTTTTCACTATAAATCCTTTATATGCGTGGCGGCTAGAGTCTTCTCGTCCTCTGGCTTGAGATGGCTGCCACCTATGGGTCAGATGATTGTCTGCCAGTATTAAGCAATTGGTAATTAAATATTGAATTTGTTTTCCCTAAACAGTGTACAATTTTGGAAAAAAATTTTCACGAACATTAATTGTCTCGCACAACGAGTCTGTGTGCAAAATGTCAGCTCGATTGGATCACGGGAAGTGGGTTAAAAAACGACCGAAAGATTTGCACGGTCGTAAGCAAGCAAGCACGCAAGCAAGCAAGCAAGCGAACTTAATATAAAGGATTTTTAAAAACCTGTATTATGAACAGGGCCGGATTAAGACACGGGGGGCTTGAGGGGTTTGCAGCCCATGGGCCTCTGCCAGCCAGAGGGCATCCAGAGATGAAGTGGAAAGTTATTTCATTTTTTGAATGCTGAATTTTATTTGTTGTTAGCCTTGTAAAAATATGTTTTTATTGAACTTTGTTTTCCTTTTGAAAATATTACTGGGCGCATCACAGTACCTGTAGCCCACAACATCTTAATCGGGCCTTAATAATGAACACAAACAACCTTGTTGTGCCTCTTGTTTAGACAAGTGGGTTTGGTAGCAGGGTTAGTGGTTGTTGTTGGTGGTGATGGGAGTCGTGGTGGGGGGCTAACCCACAACAAACTAAACTAAATGATGTGTTTATTCAGATGTGGCCCATTATTTTTGGTGTATGCCACATGCATACTTTATAATATCGTGGGTAGATTGAAAAAAAAATGTTTAAAAAATCCGCGACATTAATCACCACTCGCTCTTGCCAAACACGAGATGTTTGGCTGGGGACTACGTTAATTACATGTATTTACAGTCGCCTTACCATCAACATATAGTCATGATGTCTTCATCAATACGGGGTGTATGGATATCACCCATCGACGGTGTTGATGGTAACAATGATAATCGATTAGGCGGCCTTGCCCTGCACACACACACACGGGCTAATCGTTATAAGCCTGTGTGCGTCACCATGTACTTTAGCGTATAAATACCGCACTGTTGGATAAAAGACGGTTACAATTATGATGATAATTATATAGAGATCTCCAGGCACAAGAAGCTATCGATATGGGAAAGCTTTAAGTTGGATCGATCACCAAATGTTTCTAGCGGCATCACGTCAAACGTGAGGCAAAAGTAAAAATGCAGTGCATTTGTTTAACACTTAGTAAGCTCTCGCGATCAATATTATCCAGGATAGAGTTTTTTTTTGGGGTTAGATCGCGTAAATATATAAATGTGTCGTAAAACCCGCCACCACCCGACACAACCAATTAGTAAGGTTTGTCACGTAAACAGAACGTGGCCAATTCGTAGCTTCGTCGTCTGCCTGGAAACCGCAAGGCACCTTTCCATCATCCTCGTTGAATTGATCGATTGATTCATTCGTCGAATAAATTGATTAAAATAAACGCGAACGTTTATGGTGCGTGTATGAGGGACGCCGCGAAGTTGAACCATTATTATAATCAAATAACTCGCTCGATTCTCATTGGCCAGGAGCTGTCACGGGGGGGAGGAGCCAACGCAGGGCGCGCGATCTGATTGGAAGACGTGAGAATCGTTCAAGTCTGATTGGTCGTCAGGGTAATTTGAAAAAAGCGCGGGAAAAAAGCGATTTAATAATTAAATATTTTCCCACCCATCGGGTCTAACGGCTCGCGAGTTCAAATAACGCGCTCGATTCTCATTGGCCAGGAGCGTGTGATGGGGGGGAGGAGTCGACGTAAGGCGCGCGATCTGATTGGAAGATGTGAGAATCGTTCAAGTCTGATTGGTCGTCAGGGTAATTTGAAAAAAAGCCCGGGAAAAATATGCAAATGAGGTGTCGGTTGGGAGACGGTGAGGAGAATTGAAGGGGGATTGGTGGAGAGTCGGGGAAAGTTCCAGACAGGATGGGGAAGAGGAACAAAGGAGTGGAGATAAAGAGTTCGGGACTGCACCTAAACGGAGTAATTGCCTGATGTGTTAGTGCTGTGCTGCAGACAGAATACATCTGTGAAAAAAAGCTTCATAGCTCATCGGATTCCTCCAGCCTAAATAAAGATTTTGAATAAAGTCCAAGACTTAGTCGGGATGGAACTCCTTTCTCACACTGGCATCAAATTAGAGCAGTGCCGACTGATTAAGTTGCTTTTCAACTAAAAGTTGCAAATGGTCTACTTTTTGTGATTGATTAAAGTACTGGGGTGCCCTCCCCCCCTCCCTAACAAAGTGAAGGCTGGAAACCCCTTCACCAAGCCACGCCCCACACACACGACGAGTCTGATTATGCAAATTATGTCACCGAGCCCCGCCCATCACCTCCCATCCAGCGGCACAGCGTGGGAGCAGAGGCGAGAATGTATCCCCCCTCCAACTATTGTTTTAGAAATAGAATGGATAATTGGTAGAGTAATCGATTATTTAAATAATCAGCCCAGCTCCACGTCAAATCATGTTTAACTTCCTGTATATTTAGTGCACCACTTTGGATGTCACACGCACCAACAATGGGACAAGTTTGTTTCGATTACTGGTATCAACTCGTTACCCAGAATCATGACGATTCATTAAATCACCGAGGTGGAGGAATGTTTATTTATCGACAGCACAATACAATTCCCAGCACTCTGGATCGTAACGAGGATTTCCATGACGTCGTTGATCCATTCACCAAGCACTGTAATGCATTGATCATCACCATTTTTCATATATTTTTTATGGACTTTACATGTCATTAAATATCAAACCGCGTGCTAAATGGTTTAACCTGCAAACCAAATGCCCACAGATCTATAAACACAGCTAATAAAGCAACCATTTGCCGTTCTCAGAAACACGCAAATAAGCACTATGCCACAAAATAAACATTTAGCATCCATTTGTTTCCTTGTGCAATGCACGCAAGTCATTGTTCACGCATAATTTGACAACAAAAAGTCTAAAATCTGCTCGTCTATGTGGTGATATTGGCCAGGCAACCCGTTACATGACGCCACCATAACAGCAAAGACACACTTCACAGGTCTGATGTTTGGCACCTGCACCAATATGGGGACTAACATTGCGACTGATATCGTCTGTCCCATCTGTATGGAATCGAGTGTTGCTCCCTCGCACGCGTCGGGTTTCTCTGGTGGGTGCTTGGCTTTTCCTCCCACGTGTAAACACTCGTCATTAACTGACCGAGAACATCTTCATATATAGAGGACCGCAGAGCTTGTGGGGGGGGGGGGATATGGCGCTAGCTGCTTTCCCGTCGTTCCCTCTCTCTCTAACAAGTGAACACCTCAGTGGGCTTTGTCTGGTAGGATGGGGATGGTTTAGTTCCATTTGTTTGTGTGCTGGGTGATTTTTTTCCTATCTTGTACTTTGCGCTCCAGCCGTGTTGTTGTACTGTCTGTTGTGACATCTGTGTGAAAAGAGCCTTATCGCTCATCGGATTCCTCCGGTATAAAGACATATCCCGATTCTATTTTCGAGAGTGAGCAACTACTGCGCAGTGACGTGTTACCAGTTAAAAAATAATACTGGTAGGAACCACCTGGTTCCACCAGCCCACAGGGGATTATTGTGTCCGTCCGTCCGTCGTGCATCCAAAAATGGGAGGGGTGGGGCCGGGTAGAGAGGGGAGGGTGGGGAGGGGCTGGGTGGGGAGGGTGGGGAGGGGCTGGGTGGGGAGGGTGGGGCTGGGTGGGGGGTGGGAGGGGTGGGGCTGGGTGGGGAGGGGCTGGTCACCCCGTGGTGCCCTTATAAAACTCAACGTTTAACCAACTCACGCCGGCTTGTGCCCGCCCTCACAGTCGGCCATATTTTCGGAATACACCACGCTGCCGTTGACCCTGCAGGCCATTGACCGAGCAACCCAACGTTCCTACCAGCTCCCTCCGCAGGAGGAATGTGTTTATTATAATTACCCGAAGAACTTTCTTTATTGATCATCATTGGCCATGATCAATCTACTGATGCATTATCACTTGAATGTGATAACTCCTACTTCACATTCACGATGGCACACACCACGTTTTGACCATACTTCGCCATCCTAGTGAGCGCGCCACTGACGTTCAGCCAGTGTGATCGTCTGTGGTGCGGTGTGATAATCCACGACGCTGCCACCCCACCGCTAAGGGGCCGTCCATAAATGACATCACGCGATTTTGGACGATTTTTGACTCTCCCCCCTCCCCCCCTTCGTCACACGGCGTCACAAAAAGTCAGACCCCCCCCCCCCTCAAATATGACGTCACAAAGCTCTGCCCTCCCCCCCCCAAAATAAAACATGCTTCAAATCGCTTTAAACTATTGTCATTGTAGTGCGTATTTAATGTGGCGCTGCACTCTGATGTTGTAGGAGAAAACATTTATTAAAAAGTCAATTTAATTAAGTAGAACGTGTTGTCTATATTTATTTAAAGTTGCGCATTTTGATGCGACGTCACGTCTCAACCCCCCCCCCGTCACACATCGTCACAAATTTCTGACCCCCCCCCCCTAGGTGCGTGACGTCATTTATGGACGGCCCCTAAAGCAACTGCCTTGAGCGCATAGCCTGTGATTCACCTGAAGTTTTCCATAACCAGAGCAGCCACACAACACATCAGCGTAGGCAGCGTGAATCATCCTCCATACCCAGTCGAGCAGAGAACGTTGAGCCAATATTTTGGGCCAACAATGTCAAACAACTTCTTGGTTCTTTCGGTAAAGTCACGTAGAAGGGAAGTAATACAATAATTAATCAGATGAGGACGTCTGCTTGCGTTGTGGCCGAAACGTCGTGAGAATGATTTCATTATGTTTTATTTTTAATATTTTATTACCTCCCTTCTACGTGACTTTACCGAAAGAAACAAGAAGATGAATCCCTGCAGTCACGAAAGCTTTAAATCGAAGTGTCAACCAACATTGCATGTTTTCTGGGTTAGCTGCATTCAAAGGTAGTGATCTGGGCACAATGCAACCAGCTGTGCTACCATGTGGTTGTTTAAATGTTTATTTAAAATACGAGCAAAGAAAACATAAATACTCGTTGTAAATGTGACCTAAAAGATGCTACGCAAATGTTCTCAGCGTTTTTGACGAAGCGAGAAAAGAGACTGACTGACATGCCCTCCGATAGCCCGTTCACACTCACTTGACGCTCCACGAGGAAA
This sequence comes from Lethenteron reissneri, assembly GCF_015708825.2. Lineage (NCBI taxonomy): Eukaryota > Metazoa > Chordata > Hyperoartia > Petromyzontiformes > Petromyzontidae > Lethenteron > Lethenteron reissneri. The sequence goes on along the minus strand of NC_083806.1, from coordinate 10,839,839 downwards.
AATGCAGAACCACAAGACAGGAATCCCGCTGCATAGCCCGTAACAGACTTTTGGGGCAATATTCAAATATGCTGTAAATGTCCCCCTCAATATATTGCTATAAAAATATAAAAAGGTAATCATAATTCCTATGCTATGTAAATAAAAACAACAATTTGCTAAACCTTGGCCACAATATCTGGACTTGTCTTCATATAAATCAATGCATAGATTTCTGTTTATATGATTGTGGTTATGGTTGTAATTTATTAATCCATAATCTCAAACATTACATACAATGAAACAAGAAATGGTAAAAAATAAAAAAACAGAGCAATGTAATATTATTATTGTAAAAAAAAAATTCCATCCCAAGTGTTAGTGAATTTTTTAATATTTTAGGCAGGAAATGGTCCCCCCCAATGTTGACTCCATAGCTACGTCCTTGGAGTAGCACCAATGAAGGTCGGCACGGCACACGAGGGGGTGGGTGGCAAGCGCCACGCCTGACCGCCTTTGTCTCCCCCAATGGCGATGTTTTTTTTTACACACCGCACCAGGTACTCATTTGAGGCTGAGCCGACCTGGGGGAGGAGGCCCAGAACCGGTTCAGAAAATCGTCACTGGTGTTTGGCCGTGAGTCGAACTCGGGTCGCCGTGTTTGTCGCGCAGCGTAGCGCGAACCACTGCACCACCGCTCCCCATAACGAGAACCACAACACCCACGCACTGCGGGCTCCTCTCTCGTCCCAGCGAACAGCAGGAGGCGAGACCGTCAACTAAGATGGATCGAGCCACCCCGCTTGTAGAAATAACACAGACCGTGCCTTCAAGTGGTACGATGGCACCTGACAATTCAGCTTTGCCTCCCTCCCACGCTCTCTCTCTCTCTCAGTGTGTCCACATGAAATGATTTATCTTTCCAGTGCACATGCCGCTGTCTCAATAATGACGTTTTGGGCACTTTCAAGCTTACTGTACTAGAAAATTGCATTGATTTGCATAGGTTCCTACTTTTAAACCCAAAAAGAAAATTATCCGTGCAATCTAAACGATGGGGTGGGAAAGTAGGATGTTGGAGCAGATGCATCTGTGTCTCTAGATGGTAACGAATACAAATTTTACCCAATTATTTTTGGGGACATTTTCATAACAGAGCGGTTTGGGTATTATTTTCCTTTCTTTATCGAGATAATCCATGCAAGAAAAACATCCTCACGCTAGCGAGTAGACACGCAATCATCAGGGGTGGAGGTGATGCTTTTGATTCGTGCTTTGCTCTGGATTTTTAAGCTCAACAAAAACATTATACATTTCGAATCTTGAATAAAACCGTGATCCTCACTCGTGACAATCCATTGACTTGCTGTGCAAGTAGATTAAATGACGATTGGAACGTAACGGTAACGTGTAGTGGTGGTGATGATGATGATTGATGATGATTATTATGCATCAGTGCTGGGCTCCTACCACACGATTTGCGTGAGCTGCATGCGGCCATCTGCTGGAGAAAGGACTAATGGTGAAACCACTGGCAGTAGCTTCTCGTTTCTCAGTGGGTATCTACGTAGGCATTTGGGTCTGTATGTGAAACTATGGTTCAGTGTGTGGGTATGTGGGTGAATGTATGGGTCTATATGCGAGATAATGGGTCTCTATGTGAGTCTGGGTCTACGGGTGTCTGTGGGTCCCCATGTAAGTCTATGGGTGTCTGTGCGAGTCTGCCGGTCTCTATGGAAGTCTACTGCTCTCGATGTGAGTTTACGCATCTCTCTGTGGGTTGTTGGCTCTACGAGAAAGCACTGATGGCAAAGCCACTGCCATCGGCTATCCACTTACTCGGTTAATCCACTAACGCATCTGGAACGATATCCCTCTGCACATTCGCAGCATCACCTCAATCGCCTCCTTCAAGAGACACTTAAAAACTCACCTCTACAATCATGCTTTTGAGCGACTCTGAGCTTGGCTCCGCGCCTCTGAGTTGCGGCCACTACGTCTGCAAATTTGCCCGCGTTACAAATTGTACTATTATTATTATAATCCAGTGAGATTGGAAGCCCCAACGTGGAGTGTGGAGCCTCCTCAACCTGGAGCGAGCCACGCATTGCATCGCCAGGGCGTGATGCATTTTCAAGCCTCAGTGAACTGCACCGAGGGATCGACTCAGCTACGTAATTTCTAAAGCATAGAGACGAGAGGGCACGGTTAAGACATGTTTGCCAATTTACGCGCCAGTGTCCTCGGCTTAACTGCTTAGGAGTTATCGAAATGTCCGGCGATGAAAACACTAAACTAAACTAGAAACTATTTTGAAACAATATTTTTGGTTCTTTCGGTAAAGTCACGTAGAAGAGAAATAATAAAAATAAAACTATTTATTATTTCCCTTTTACCTGACTTTACTGAAAGAACCAAGAATATGAATCCCTGCAGTCACGAAAGCTTTAAATCGAAATTTATTTTTTAACAATGAACTATTTTTTTTATTTTACCATGTAAGGCCCACTCTGAGCTATTTTGCTCTTTTTCAGAAACGACCTGGTCACAGATGATAGCTCAACGAAGTGGCTTATCACGTGGACATTTGTAGCAGCCAAATACTCTAAACGCATGACGTTTATTCTAAATGTGGAGGGAAACACCGGAGTTTGGAGAGGCATCATCGCAGCGAGATATATTTTCTTACCCATAATTGTTGGGATATTCAGAGGGCAACGATGTGAGCCAGATAGAGTCCTGTAGATGTGAAACTTTGCAAGCAATAGACCGGGCGTTTCCCAGTATATGCCGATTGCACAGCACACGACATTGAGTTTAGCTCACGGCTCTGCAACCCGATAAATTGCACGTTTAAAGTTTAAACACATGCACACTCAGCATACCCACATGTTTTAACAACAGCGTGTGACTGTACTCAGTTCGCACATGCATGCATGCAAGTATACACGCTCAATCCACCTGCACATTTTATAACGACCGGTGTCACATTAATATTTGTATTTCCGTATGCATGAGGATGAATGGAGAACGGTGCGAGTTTCCACCAAGGTACGGAACGCGATCAAAGAGCACGTGCACCGTGGAGATGGAGCGTTAACAGCTTCGGGAGGAATTCATTCAACAGTGGATTGATCTTGGCTCACGATGATTATTCTGTTCGTGGTACTTGTTTGCGCTCTTGTGATATACGTATAATTAATCAGTCGTCTAACCTACTCCATAATCTTACACTTGTCACAGATGAAAGACGTCATCCTCGACAAAGTCTGAATGACGTCATTGTTTTTCTTTTGGGGCTAGATTGCGTAATAGTTTTCAAATGCTCGAATGTAGGATTTTCTTTCTTCATCCTCACTGCCTGTGATCTACTCGCAACTGGATTAAAGTCTCCCCCACAGCTCCTGTCACCTCTCACGGTCTCGTGATGCGACAACGCGCATGGCACCCGCATGCAAGATGACTGTATCGCTCCATCTCCACGGTAGATGTCCTCTCGGGCATATTCCCTCCATTGGCTACTACTCCCATCATCGCTGGTCCCGCCATAGTCCAGGGGGTCGGCAAATCTGCTTCGTCAGGTTGTTTACCGAGGACCCATCGTCTCATATTCACCCAATTCGAGAAAAAAATGTCTCTTCTTGTTATTTTTGGTTGCTTATCCCTGGGGTGTAGAGTACCCCCTACCGAGCCCACTTACTTTAATTCATATGCTGTCTCTAACTTGTGTGTGTCTAACTTGTGTGTGTCCTCCAATCCATGTGTTCGTCTTTCTGTCCCTCAATTTTAATTCCAATCGTGCATCTCCCCCACGCCTCGTTATGCCCTTCTCAGCCTTGTGTTGCCTTCTCTTTGTCAATGTTTACGCTTTTTATCATCACACGAGACATTGACTCCAGAAGAAGAACAATATCCGTGTTTCCCAGCTCACATGGACTCGGGCAGTTGTGCTGATATTCCTGGGCCACCTCTACAGATGACACGCGGACATGGCGAGGACTTAGGGTGGAATGGTGGCGCAGTGGTTAGCGCACTATAAACATGGCCAGTTTGATTCCTGGCCCAGAGCTGACGTTAGTGGCGAGTGATGTCTAATGCATAGTGACCGCCTGCAAGGGGTGGTGCTGGAAGGGAACACTGGAAGATGCGAAGGGGAAGAAGACTCCTCGATCTGAATGGACGCGAGGCATCAGACATAGGACGGGGAATGGCAGTTGTCTCAGTTGAGAGATGCAACAACGCACATATATTATAATTGGGGTTTTACCCTTCTATCTGGCAACAAAACTGACACCTTTTTACAAGGAGTCATGTTTGCATAGACCGCAATACCTGCAGTCATAATACAAACAAAAGAACATAATTCTGATAATGTGCACTGTCCTTGAAGTTGATTGGTCCACACCCGAAACAGCTTTCCTTAGAGCCTAGTCTCACATGGGTTGGACCAGATGACGCCAAAAGGCGCACAACTCAAAGACAATGCACCATCAGAGTATGATAGCGCATACATTGCAAGGAGATATTGGTGAAGGAAACGGTCATGACCAAAATATTTGAAAAAGGATATGAAGTATTTGAACCAGGAAAAGCCAGAGTCCGTCACCAGGGAAAGGGAGGTCTGGACCGCCCTACACAACACACTGCTGCCACGACCCTCACCAAGACAAGCCGACTGAGAAACGAAGTGTTTGGAGCAGTCCTGGGTTTCGCCTTCACAAATCCGTAATGGTCAATGTGGTAAAGCGATGGTCAAACAACTTCCAGAGCTAACACAGTCGACTGACAATCAGCTGAATATGTAGATATTGTGCGGACCAGTCTCTCTCTCTCAGACAATCACTGTTCACTTCACACCTCTGCAAACAATGGTTGAAAAATAACATGGCAAGAGCCCTCTTTTTTTGTATCAACAAGGTGAATAGGATAAATGAGAGGGTGCAATCAAGGCACGGGTAATGCGGCCTACTCAGTGTATCCATTATGAAAGACTTTGACGATCAGACAATCCAAGCAGAGTCTCCACAAGCTGACAAGCTATTCCAAACCGATGTTTAACACGGGCTTCTAACCAGCAGAGGAATTGTGTGAATACCAAAAAAATATGTTTATCTTTCTCATTCACTGCATCCTTAAATGAATTTACTCGATTTGAAAATACATTTGGGGTTGTGTAAATACTGTATCCCACTGGGTTTCCAAATTCGCCTCTTTGATGGAATAATTACTGGCGAGGGGGGGGGGAGCTTTTTCTTGTACTTAAAAAGGGTTGGAAAAATCGATAGGTTTTTATAAAAATAACAGTAAATGCATCGTCCAAATAAAGAATCCAACGTACGGCCAGAAACACATTTACACAGCACTCTTCTTTTGTTCATCAAGCGTACGTTTAAGATGCAGTGAATCATCACGATATCTTATTTTATTCACGCGAATGGATTTCTTTTCCACTCATGCCAAACCCAATTGTCTGTATGTCTTCGTTGTGTGCGGGATGGTTTTAAAAGGGTGCGTATATATATTTTTATCCATACTATCGATTCGATGTTGCCAAGGCCCTTGTCAAATAAACAGCACTTATTCGTGCAAATTGGCAACACAGTGCACGCTCATGAAGGTGCAATGATGCAATTGTGTGGCAGGGGGGGGGGGGGGGTTGGGCTTGAGGGGGTGCAATTACGTCATCGGACTCAAATCCGTCAGGAATGTCACCACCGCAATGACGTCACTGAGTCATCGCCCCCCTCCCCCAGCCCCCGCCGTGGATTCCTATCGAGCGGTTTGCGTTGGCGAACGCTCGGAAGGTGATTTTCCTCATTGTCAACAAAATTGACAATGCGGGTTCTTAGTTACAGACTTACGGTGGGGAGGGGGAGCGGGGCATCATTTATTTATTGTCATCTTTCAAAACGCTGCGAGAACGTAGAGCTCGCGTTAATAAATAATGCAGCCGCATTTTCTATTGTAAAAGTCGGGGGTTACTTAATACAAAATATATATATATACAATAGGCCACATTGTGCTTGTGTTTGCTTCGACCTCAATGACCTTGATGTTCTCATAAAGATGCAGCGTATATCCGCTGTATGCCCAAACACAACATTCGAGGGCTATGGTCACGCGAGTTGGAGTAGCGGTGATAGACGTAAAGGTCTCCCGGTATTAAACATTAATTTGTCTCGGTGATGGTAGAAGCCATCTGTTTTGTTGTAGCGCAAAGCCACCATGGTGTGCGAGGCTGCAAATAACAAATCGTAATGATGATGGCCTTTACCCAGGAAAGCCTCTGTAAAGCTCAGCAATGTTTTTTTTCCAGTAGAGTCTTGGATTGGGACGCTTGGCCGATTCCACCAATTAGTGTGGCATTTGGGAAACCCCACGTAAGTGAGAGGATAACACACAAAGCTCTGCACATGGATTTAAGAATCCATTGATTTTATGTTACTTCTATTCCCGAAACCTGCACTACCCTGGAATTGTCAATCTCCTGCATTCAATTCCTTGCTTCTGAGATGAGCAGTCAGGGTGATTTGATCGTAGTTTTCATTGGTGCAAGACAGCTGATTTAACAAGAAAAATGGAAATAGTTTGCGTTTGGGCATCACCAGCCCTGAATGGTATTATTAGCATTTTCCCCCATGAATAAACGATAAGTTGTGCAGATCTGCAAAGCATTTGTTTATCCCGTGTGTTGAAATAATTATAGAACGTGGCCACATTCTGTCTGCTCACAATATCAGCTCAGAAATTAATCAATGGTGCCATTAGTGTGCATTTATTTTTTTGCTCAAGGTCAAGAGGACATTGCTGCGAATGCCACCACGCCTCACCACCGCTCCCTTCCACCAGATACCGAAAACCGTAGTGGAGGCAACACCTGACAACGTCTCAGGACCACACTGCTCAGTGAGTCTCGAGGCCTTATCGTCAGGAGGTTTCCAAACTGGTATGTTCCAGCGCAATTGCTTCAGGCAAGATGCACCCAAGAACGAACAGCTCCCAACCTCTGCAGAGCCGCACCGACGCCACGTATTCCCCGGGTGCCCGAAGCTACGCTAATGAGAAACAAAATACTCTAAAGTTGCGGGTCACAAGCACGCCTTCGTGGCACTGCAGTGGCGTCAATGCGACATCGCTGCAATACCTCTCCTTGACATTGCGACGGCATACCGAGGTGGCGATTGCCGTGCGCGTGGCCGCAACTCTGAAGGTGTCTTCTTGGTTCTTTCGGTAAAGTCACGTAGAAGGGAAGTAATAAAATAATAAAAATAAAACAAAAATAATTCTCACGACGTTTCGGCCACAACGCAAGCAGCTGTGGCCAAAACGTCGTGAGAATTATTTTATTTTTATTATTTTATTACTTCCCTTCTACGTGACTTTACCGAAAGAAGCAAGAAGATGAATCCCTGCAGTCACGAAAGCTTTAAATCGAAAAATCTGAAGATGTCGTTTTCTCATCGGCGCGCAACGGAGGCGTCGGCCTGCAGAATGGGTGCTGAAATGGACAGCGCTCCGTGGTGCAGCAATGCATTGTAGGTAAGGGGTTCACTTTTTGGCGTTCGACTCTGGTCCTGATGCTGGTTGAGACTAGGCCCTCAAGAAGGCTGTTTCTGGTGTCGCCCAATCCGTTTCAAAGACAATGCAAATACTACCAGAGCGTGCTGGTGTTTGCATGCTCACCACAAATACTCTGTGTATGTTAATGCAGACTTGATTCCTCGAAAAAGGTTTCTATTTGGTGTTTGAACATCTTAACGCCATCGTGTTTTATTGCCAGAAACGGTAAAAACTTGTTCTTATTTTTTCACAGATAGGGCTTGTGTAACGTCGCCCTCCTCGTTCAACGATTCGTAGCGAGATTCGGCGTCGCGATTCCATTGAATCACCTCTCACGTTTAACATTGCGTCGAATGTAGCGGCCTCCAGTGGCTTGAAAGTTCACGTGAACTCATTACATGCATGTTAAGCAAATTCGTAAAGGAAGAAAACCACTTTGCCAGTGTGCCCTTAGGCGATTCCATGCACGTGGTGTCTCGAGCTTAACAATTCATATGAATCGAAGATGAATCGATTATTACTCTCGGTCATCGTGACGCATCGATTGTTATTATTGACTGCATGCGAACACCACATGCCACGTTGAGCATACAGCAACAAGTGCACACTTTAGAATATACCACGTGGCCATTTAATCGGAATTTTTAAATAAATGATGGGGGGTGAGGGGGGGGAGTGGGGGAACACGTCCCATACGAACTCACAGACAAAGACAAAGATCCCCGTGTAGCCTACACAGGCTGTCGGGGCAGGCATTGTTAGCGGGCGCCTATTAAGGGGGTTGTGTTGCCAGAATGACGCCCGGCCGCTTTTGAACTAATTTAAGGTTGAGTCGACCTAAGGGGAGGCCCAGAACCGGTCCAGATAATCACCACTACACCACATGGAAATCGAAGCCGGGCCGCAGGAATTCGCAGCGCCGTGCGCGAACCACCACGCTACCGCTTCCCACAAAAAAAGACCAAGATCCCTGTATAGCTTTAACAGACTGTTGGGGCAAGTGCTGTTAGCGAGCACCTATAAAGGCCGGCACGGCCCACGAGGGGATGGGTGACCAGAGCCTTTTGTTACCCCAGTAGCGATGTTTACACACCGCACCGGGCACTCATTTGAGGCTGAGTCGACCTAGGCGAGGCCCACTACCGGTTCAGATAATCGTCACCGGTGTTTGGCAGTGAGCGGGAATCGAACTCGAGTCGCCGGGTTCGTAGCGCAGCGTGCTAATCGCCACGCGACCGCTTCACACAAAAAAGAAAAGATACACGCGCGCACGTACACACGCGCGCACGTACACACACACACGTGTCTGCGCGCGGTGAACGCGTACAGAACGGTCTGGTTCCCCTGCACACGTGGGTGACCTTGAACACAGACACGGTCTGTTTCAAGTTCATAAGTGCCGTGTGTGTGTGTGGCATCAAGCTCCACGACCCGAGTTCCATTCGTGCTCAGGCCCAACATCGGTAACGATTATATTATTTGAACCGGCCCTAGGGCCTGCCCTAGGTCGACTCAGCCTAAAATGAGTACCTGTTGCGGTGTATAAACATCGCCATAAGGGAGACACTAACGGCCGGGTGTGGTTGCTGGTCACCTACTTTCTGGTGTGCCGTTCCGGCCTGATTCATAGGTGCTCGCTAATAGCACTCGCCCGATCAGTATGTTACAGGCTGAATAATGCGATTGTGTTTTTCGTATTTAATTCGCCATTTCATTCTCAAGGAAGGCGTTCATTTCTGGATGCTATTTTAACAAAACCATAACACGCCGAGGTCTCCGTTGGCGGCGGTTTTGCGCCATCAGGAATGAACAGATGCATTTAAAAACGGGAAATCCCATCAAGAGGGAACTTTGATCCGAAACGTCAAACAACTTGACATAAATGTTGCGTTTTAAGGAAGTGTTCGCAACGAGTGTGGTGAAAATGCAAGAATATAATGGGCTGCGGTGACATTGCTAGAACATTTTTTTAAATATATATAATACCACCCGTATCACAAACACCACTTTTATGTTGATTTAGAAAAAAAAAGAAATGCGTGCCTGTAATCGGATACCATTTCAGGGACGATGGCTCACTTTCAAAGTGTCGTATCTGCGTTTGCCTTTTGTCAAACGACACAATGGTCGAGTGGGGACTGACTGGGTTTAGGTTACGGAGGTAGATTGGTGACCCGTGTAAGCGGGGGGCGGGCGAGGGTGGCGGTGGTGGTGGCGGAGGATGGGGGGGGGCGAGCGATCCAATGAGTCGCTCCCCATCATCAAGCGGCAGCGAGACGACAGCGCGAGACGCGGCGTGGACGCACGTGCGGCAGGGGGTTGCGCGCGCGCGCGAGAGGGGTTCGTGACTCAGCGCGCACGGGGGCGGAGATGACGAAGCGTGCGGGTGATGAGGCGTACGCGTGGGTGGATGTGCGTGTGTCTGTGCGTGTGTGTTTGTGTCTGTGTGGGTCTGTGTGTGTGTGGGTCTGTGTGTGTGTCTGTGGGTCTATATGTGTGTCTGTGTGTCTGCGCGTGTGTCTGTGCGTGTGTTTGTGTGTGTGTTTGTGTGTGTGTGTCTGTGTGTGGGTCTGTGTGTCTGTGGGTCTGTGTGTGTGTCTGTGTGTGTGTCTGTGTGTGTCTGTGTGTGTGTCTGTGGGTCTATATGTGTGTCTGTGTGTCTGTGCGTGTGTCTGTGCGTGTGTTTGTGTGTGTGTTTGTGTGTGTGTGTCTGTGTGTGGGTCTGTGTGTCTGTGGGTCTGTGTGTGTGTCTGTGTGTAGGTCTGTGTGTGGGTCTGTGTGTATGGGTCTGTGTGTGTGGGTCTGTGTGTGTGGGTCTGTGTGTGTGGGTCTGTGTGTGTGGGTCTGTGTGTGTGAGTCTGTGTGTGTCTGTGTGTGTGGGTCTGTGTGTGTGGGTCTGTGTGTGGGTATGTGTGTGGGTCTGTGTGTGTGGGGGTCTTTGTGTGTCTGTGTGTGTGGGGGTCTTTGTGTGTGTCTGTGTGTGTGGGGGTGTTTGTGTGTGTCTGTGTGTGTGTGGGTCTGTGTGTGTGTGGGTCTGTGTGTGTGTGTGGGTCTGTGTGTGGGTCTGTGTGTGTGGGGGTCTTTGTGTGTCTGTGTGTGTGGGGGTCTTTGTGTGTGTCTGTGTGTGTGTGGGTCTGTGTGTGTGTGGGTCTGTGTGTGTGTGTGGGTCTGTGTGTGGGTCTGTGTGTGTGGGGGTCTTTGTGTGTCTGTGTGTGTGTGGGTCTTTGTGTGTGTCTGTGTGTGTGGGGGTCTTTGTGTGTGTCTGTGTGTGTGTGGGTCTGTGTGTGTGTGGGGAGCGATAGCGCGTTGCGCTAAGAACCCGGCGACACGGGTTCGATTCCCGCTCACGGCCAACACCAGTGACTATTATCTGAACTAGTCCTGGGCATCCCCTAGGTTGACTCAGCCTTAAATGATTCGATGTGTAAACATCGCCACTAGGGATACAAAGGCGGCCGGGCATGGTGCTGGCCACCCACCCCCTCGTGTGCCGTGTTGGCCTTCAATAGGTGCTCGCTAACAGCACTTAACCATCTATTAAGGCTATGGGGGGGGGGGTCTTTGTCTTTGTAGGTGTGCCTACTTGACATGTGTTTGTCAGGCGACACATTGTGTGGGTGATTGGCTGTGTGCGTGTCTCCGTGTAGGGTGTGCTAATGACTAGCTGTGTTGGTACTTGTGTGTGCGTGTGAGATTGTGTAAAATTGATGAGTTTAACACGTAGGCTTTCGTGACCAATATTATCCATAATACAGGTTTTTTTTGGGGTGGTTAGAACGCGATCTAACCCCAGCAACAACAAAACCCTGTATTATGGATAATATTGATCAGTTGTGTGTACATGTGACTAAGTGTGTCGGCTGGCTTGCGATGGTGCTGCTCGCTAACAGCACTTGCCCCAACAGTCTGTTAAGGCTACACGGGGGGGGGGGGGGGTCTTTGTCTGCGCGTGTGTAGGCGCGTGCGTGTGTGTGTGTAGGCGCGTTTCCGTGTAGGTGGGCGTGTAGGTACGTGGGTAGGTGTGTATGTATGATTGATCTGTGAGTGTGATTAGGTGTAAATGTATGATTGATCGTGTGTGATGAGGTGCACGTGGGTGTGCGTGTGCACGTGTAAGTGTGTGCCAATTACTTGGTGAGAGTAGATGTGTGTGTGTGTGTGTAGGATACGCGTGTGTGTAGAATTGTGGTTGTGTCTGTAGGTGGCAATGTGTGCGTAGACGCCCGCTCACGGACAACACCAGTGGCGATCATCTGAACCGGTTCTGGGCCTCCCCTAGGTCGACTCAGCCTCAAATGAGTACCTGGTGCGGTGTATAAAAACATCGCCACGGGGGAGACAAAGGCGGACTGGCGTGGTGCTGGCCACTCACCCCCTCGTGCACCGTAACGGCCTTCATAGGTGCTTGCTAACAGCACTTGCCCCTACAGACTGGTAGCAGGCTACAGAGGGGGATATGGGGAATCATTGTCATTGGGGGCGTGGGTGTCAGCGTGTAGGCGTGTCGATGAATAGGTGTGTCCCGCTGTCTATACAGGTGTCTATAGGTGTAGGTGTGTGTGTAGGTGTCTGTGTAGGTGTGGGTTTAGGTGTTCGTAGGTGTGTGTAGGTGTCTGTAGGTGTGTGTATATGTTCGTATGTGTTCGTAGGCGTGTAGGTGTGTGTAGGGGTGTGTGTGTGTATGTGTAGGTGTCTATAGGTGTGTATGTAGGTGTGTGTAGATGTGTGTGTAGATGTGTGTGTGTAGGTGTGTGTGTGTAGGTGTCTGTAGGTCTGTGTAGGTGTGTGTGTCTGTAGGTGTGTGTAGGTGTGTGTGTCTGTAGTGGTGTATGTGTAGGTGTGTGTGTAGGTGTGTGTGTAGGTGTCTGTAGGTGTGTGTAGTAGTGTGTGTAGGTGTCTGTAGGTGTGTGTAGGTGTGTGTAGGTGTATGTAGGTGTGTGTGTAGGTGTGTGTGTAGGTGTCTGTAGGTGTGTGTGTAGGTGTGTGTGTAGGTGTCTGTAGGTGTGTGTGTAGGTGTGTGTATAGGTGTCTGTAGGTGTGTGTAGGTGTCTGTAGGTGTGGGGAACGGTAGCGTAGCGGTAACCGTGCTTCGATTCCCTCTCACGGCCAACACCAGCGACGATCGTCTGCACCGTTCCTGGTCCTCTCCCCTAGGTCGACTCCGCCTACAATGAGTACTTGATGCGGTGTTTAAACATCGCCACTGGGGAGACAAAGGCGGTCGGGCGTGCGCCCTTTCCAGACCTTCATAGGTGCTCGCTAACAGCACTTTAAGGCTACAACAGTGAGAGGTTGGTTCATTGTTATTGTTGTTATTGTGTTATTGTTGTGTGTGTGTGTTATTGTTATTCCTATGTTTTTTCTGTAAAGTCACGTAGGTAAAAAAATTAAATTGAAATGAATAAAAGTAAAATAAAATAAAAATCACGACGTTCTGGAGGCAACACAAGCTTCCGTTTTCCGCTGCTGTGTTATTGTTGTTGTGTGTTATTGTTGTTGTTGTGTGTTATTGTTGTTGTGTGTGTTATTGTGTTGTTGTGTGTGTGTGTTATTGTTCTTGTGTGTGTGTTATTGTTGTGTGTGTGTTATTGTTGTGTGTGTTATTGTTGTTGTGTATGTGTGTTATTGTTGTTGTGTGTGTTATTGTTGTTGTGTGTGTTATTGTGTGTGTGTTATTGTTGTGTGTTATTGTGTGTGTGTTATTGTTGTTGTGTGTGTTATTGTTGTGTGTGTGTTATTATTGTTGTGTGTGTGTTATTGTTGTTATTGTGTTATTGTTATTGTGTGTGTTACTATTATTGTTGTGTGTGTTATTGTTGTGTGTGTTATTGCTGTGTGTTATTATTATTATTGTTGTGTGTGTGTTATTGTTGTTGTTGTGTGTTATTGTTGGTGTATGTGTTATTGTTATTGTGTGTGTTATTGTTATTGTGTGTGTGTTGTGTGTGTGTTATTGTTGTGTGTGTTATTGTTGTATGTCTTATTGTTATTGTTGTGTGTTATGGTGTGTGTGTTGTGTGTGTTATTGTTGTGTCTGTGTTATTATTGCTGTGTGTTATTATTGTTGTGTGTGTGTGTTATTATTGTTGTGTGTGTTGTGTGTGTTGTGTGTGTGTTATTATTGTTGTGTGTGCGCGCACTCACTAGCGGCTGAAGAACTGCAGGCAGAGCTCCAGTGTCTCCCCCTCCACCTCCGACTGGACGAGGCTGGACGAGGGCGGACGCAGCGGAGGAGGCGCCGCGTCTTCGCCGGCCGACTCGGGGGCGACGCGCAGCTCGGCCAGCATGGCCGAGAGCAGCTTCCTCGTGCCCTGCTCGTCCGCCATGGTTTAGCGCACGAGCCAGTGACAAAACACCCCCCCCAAAAAAAACAACAACAACAACCGATGAGGATGATGCACCCCCCGACCGCACGGGCACGCGCACTGCAGCCGCCCGCCTCTAACTTAGAGCGCGCGTGGTGTGTGGTCTGGGGGGGTGGTGGTGACGGTGGTGACGGTGGTGTCTCGGTTGTGGTGCTGCTGCTGCTGCTGGTGGTGGTGGTGGCGTTGGTGTTGGGTCCGCCGACTGCCGTCGCTGAGCTCCGCTCCGGCTATTTAAAGCTTTGCCTCCTCCGCAAGTTTCACCCACAAAGCAGCAGCGGCGGCGTCTGTTGTCGGCAGCAGCAGCAGCATCATCATCAGCAGCGGCAGCAGCAGCAGCAGCGCAACCCACTCGCTCATCATCCCGGGTGCGCGGCGCGCTCGACATGCGTCGTCGTCGTAGCGGCGGTGGCGGTGGATGAAGGCGGCGCTCTCGCTGAGCCGACGCTGTCAGTCGACAGCGATGTGCGCTGCGCACGTTGAGGCTTTGCCATTGTGCGCCGTCTCACGCCTGCCCCTCTGTGTGTGTGTCTGTCTCTGTGTGTCTGTGTGTGTGTCGTCTGTGTGTCTCTGTGTCTGTGTGTGTCTTTGTGTCTGTCTCTGTGTCTGTGTCTCTCTGTGTGTCTATTTCTGTGTGTGTCTGTGTCGTCTGTCTCTGTGTGTCTCTCTGTGTTTGTCTTTGTGTGTGTCTGTGTCTGTCTGGGTGTGTCTGTCTCTATGTGTGTCTCTGTGTGTGTGTCTGTGTCTCTGTCTGTCTCTGTGTGCGTCTGTCTCTGTATCTGTGTGGAGACAAGCGGACAAGGGAGCGGTGGTGCAGCGGTTAGCGCGACGCTGCGCTCCGAACCTGCTGTCCCGAGTTCGATTGCCACTCACGGCCAACACCCAGTGACGATTATCTAAACCCGGTCTGGGCCTCCCCTAGGTCGATTCGGCCTCAAATGAGCAGCTTGTGCGGTGTGAAAAAAAAAACATTGCCATTGGAGGGACAAAGGCGGTCAGGCGTGGTGCTGGTCATCCGTCCCCTCGTGCGCTGTGCCGGCCTTCATAGGTGCTCGCTAACAGCACTTGCCCCAACAGTCTGTGCAGGCTATACGTGGGGTCTTTGTCTTTGGAGACAGGCGGACAAGGGAGGCAGCCCCTCCCGGCTAATGCGAGTCAATATCATCAGCGGTCACCTGTTGTGCGCGCGCGCGCGCACACAATGCGGGGAGCGGTGGCTCAGTGGTTAGCGGCACTGCCCTACGAACCTGGTGAACCCGAGTTCGATTTCCCGCTCACGTCCAAATACCAGTGGCGCTTTAAATGAGTGCCTGTTGTGTAAACATCGGCGTTGGGGAGACAAAGGCGTTCGGGCGTTGTTCTGACCACACCACTCCCGCGTTTGCCGTGCCCGGCCTTTATAAGTGCTCATTCAGAGCACTTGACCCAAATGCATTTTGAAGGTTATACGGGTGGTTGGGGGGGGGGAAGGGGTGGTTATCTTTGTGCATACTTACTGCAACTGATGCGTTCGTATCCTGGCTGAGTGACCCGGGGGCTGTCAGCCACCCCTCTCCTCTCTCTCTCACTGCCCGCATGATTTACCCAGGAGTCGGCCACCCTCTCGTTTGGCTATCGGAGGGCACGTAGATTTGCTCCAATGCGAATTTAATATTGTATGTATTTAAAAATATATATGTATACACACGTGTAGATGGGGAAATCGGTGTTGCAGAGGTTGTGAGAGCCGAACGTAATTTAAAAAGATTTTTTTTGTTCACTCAATTGCATCGAAAAAAATTCATCCTTTGTTAGTCTACTTCAGCAAAGGGCATGAATACACCCACGTCGCGCCGGTAATTAGGTGATTGGTTGACCATACTTCCCCACTCTGGTCCGTACGGATGATGCCGCTGCTAGATGATAGCCGTGACCAAAAATAAAACTCGGCTGGCCAGGAGCGGCGTGCATGTGCGATGCCGTTAACCGCTGCGCCACCATTCGTTGTAAAATGGTGAGTGCGGGACGGATGCATCTTTAAGGGGGTGGGTGGGTTGGTGACGAGCTTCTTTAATAATCATAGGGGGGTGACCACATAATGAGTGTGCCCGGGGGATGTGGTGGTGTTTCACTCCTCGGGCGATTTCCCACCCCCCGCCCCGCTCATCCTCCTCCTGTCCTGTTGGGCGAGCCAGAGGAAAATTCCACTTCAAGTGTTTTTATGCAACCGGTCACAGATTCTGACTGGGTTCCACTGAGATTAAAGAGAGAGAGAGAGCACTTTACATTCAGTGGGGCAGTGACCTCCACCAACACCACCACTGCCAGCAGCAACACAAAGTGATTAAACACACATGTATCGCTCTCTCACTCACACTCACCACGGGACAACGAAATAAAAGTAAACAACATTTTAGTTCCATCAGACGCCGACGCCGTAAATGGATATCGCCCTGGACAAAGCAATAATCCAGAGGTCGTCAGGGTCGATCGTCAACATCGGTTTAAGTTTCTGAAATCCACCCTCCCGTCAACACCTCCACCGCTCCCTTACGAGACTCGCCCGATCCAGCAGAACAAACGGAAACACCGCGCTCGATCGGCACATCTCGTGGAATGGAGTAAAGTGTGGGCACCTCCATGGCATCTCTAATCGTGGGGGACCCCGTTTGTCAGCAGCGGCGTGAGCAAGCGATTAACTTCGTGAACTTTGAGTCCATCACACCATAGAGCCTTTGCAGCGGCTCCAATATTTTGCGTTTATTCCGCAGCGCGTTGGGGCTTGAACGAACGCCGGCTACCGGGCTTGCCCCGATGCTCGACACGCACGCCACGTGGGCCCCTCAACGCGTCCAAGGGCCCATTGAGCGCAGTCGATCAACATTGTGCAACATACATCGTCGTGGAACAATAACATCCGTCACTTCATACCGACCAGTCACTTCAAAGTACCCCCCCCCCCCCCCGCCGCTCCATGCTCTAGGAAATGTTCAGCGACCGAGGCAGTGGTGGAAATTCCACGATCCAATGGCAGGGGGCGGTCTCAATACGCAGTCCCCGGTGGAAGACGTCCCACGTCCATCCGTGAAGCGTCGTCTCCACCGCGCAGCGAGCAACCCTCTGAACCACGGCGCTACGCAGCGTTCACGGCGTGCTCACGGCAGCGAAGGGCAACCCGTGACGGCTGCGCTTTTGACGGCGAGAGAAGAAGGATGAGACGCCCCAATGTATAACGCCCCGGCGAACCTCGAGCAATATAAAGAAATGTACAACAACAAAAACACACGATCGTAGGTCGCGGTCGATGCTCGTAAATAAATGAAACGCATTGAAAGGCAAACACGTGGAGTCAGGACCTCCGCGGCAGACGGCGGTAATGGGAAGGAGCCGGCAGCATTGTTACAAGCAGGGACGAGGAGGATGACGACTTCTGCCGGTGCCGAGGGCACGGGGCCCAAATGTGCCTCTCCCCTGCAGGTTGGAGGACTTCTGCCTTCAATGTCCAAGCAAGACGTCGCGACTTTGCCCACGGTGGCCTTCATCATTCTCGATTTGAAAACAGTCTGCATCAGCAGCAGGCCATGCTTTCCCACCTGATGACGGACGCTTGTGTTGCGCCCGAAACGTTGTGATTTAATTTAGTTGTTTTCATTTATTAAATTTGTTATCTACGTGACTTCACCGAAAAAACCAGAGTATGAGGCCTTATTCATGTTACGTTTACGACCCTTTTCCCCCAAAACCGCTGCTGGATGGGGTGGGGGGGGGGTGCGGATTATTTTGACTCGGCTGGTCAGTGCCGATTGGTGAAATTCGTGGGCATAGACGTGGGAGCGTAGAAGTATCGTACAAGTGGATATCGATGCCCTCTGCTGCTCGCCACGTGGGTAACGCGAGCCCTGTGAAACCGTGTTGGGTGCAGGGTGGTTCGTCCACATCCACGCGCGATTATCCAAGGCACCCGAAATCCTGCCGAGCTTCAGATCTATCGAGTTCAGGCCGAATTGGTCTATCGCCGGTCTGATATTACGACCACTAAAATCACCACCATCACTGTAGACTTTCTACAAGACCCAGAGCCCCATCAGGCGTGGAGCGTGCAACATGGTGGGGGAAGAGTTGTGTGGTGCAGCTTTAAAGGCCCCATTCCAATCGAAGGAGCAGCACACTCCAGACGGCGGTGGAGGAAAGGGCGAGACACAAGAGACGAAGCAGTGGCGTCCTTTTCGAGTGTGCAGGCGGTGCAACTGCCCCCAGGCCCACGGGCCGGATGGGCCTTGACGTTGGGATAAAGAAAGATAACGGGGGGAGGGTAGGAAATTGGACAGGGGGGGGGGGGGGGGATTTAATTACTTGAAAGCCAGGGCCCATGACAGCCACGCACGCTACGCCAGTGGAAGCAAGTGTGTTGGGTCTGTGTAACCCTCTCTTTGGATCAGTGGTCGGGAACCTATGGCTCGCGAGCCATATATGGCTCTTTCCGTGACGGCATATGGCTTCCCAGACAATTGAGTTGAAAAAAATAAAATAAAAATATCAGTTTGGAACTGATTTTAAAATACTTGTGATATTGCTTAATAATACTGTGTCATTTTAAAGTAAACAGAAATTAGTTTTGAAGATAAATTTCACGGGTCACGGGGCCTCAACGCCTGCATGAAGCTCAACCTCACCACGTACGAACCAGACTACAAGGCCATCAGCAATACCATGCAGCACCAGAAGTCGCATTAAAAGACATTTAATTTATTATACGTTAAAAATACTATATGGCTCTCAATGCAATATATTTAGAAATATTCGGCTTTTATGGCTCTCCCAGTCAAAAAGGTTCCCGACCGCTGCTTTGGATGATAGAAATGTCAGGCTGACGACGACTTATACGATCTCCTTGCTGCAGATGAAACGCGTCTTTTTTAAATAAAATGCTGTGCCACAACTTGTGATCACGAAGTGTTCAGATTCCCGGACAAGAAATGTTTGTTTGTGTTTTTGATCGATGGAGTTGACGGCTCAAAGTGACCAACATTTCGTTGTGTGTGACATTTAGAAGACGTATCGTGTAGCAACGTGGCTGGTTGGTTAATGCATCGGTGTGTAGCGATAACGCGTGGGTTTTCGACACGGCTGGCAGGTGACAAAGGTTGATTGTTGGACTCATGGCGAGGACTGCCTAACACGTAACCCTCCCCCCCTTCCATCCGCCCCCCGTGGCCACACGCGTAAACAGCCCAAATCAGTAACCAGGAGTGGGCGAACAGCAATTTGGTCCCGGAGAATGAGACACGCCACCCCTGTCGGAACATGAGAAAAAAAAGCTCATCGGATTCCTCGCGTGTAAGTAAATATTCCGATCCTGTGTTTGTTTACGCAGCGACATCAATATACATAGCCCTCTGGATAGATTGATGGTCATGAGAGAACGTGGCAAGAACTACGAATGTCGATCATGAAGCAGTGGTGGTGATGAATTGGGGCACGTGTGAAGGATGAAGATGGGGGGGGGGGGGGGGCAACAGAGACAGATATTGGAGTGGCACCCAGAGGTCTCTGACCATTGGGAAGGACATAAAGCCAGATGTTTGAGATACTTTAGGAGGCCTAAGAGAGGGTGCGTATTGACTGAACAGCTGCAGGGTCTGGCAGATGAAGCGCAGGGCCGGATGAAGGTTCTTGTAGGCCCTGGGCACTTGTTTCGTGGGCCTTCAGTGACAACTCTCTACAGGTGGTACTACTGCTGCTGCTGCTGCCCCGTGTAACTACGACCGCCGCCGTCACTCGCTCGATTGTGCGAAAAACAACACCATTTGCTAATCTTGCAATGAAAAAATCTAGAAAAGTGAATATCTGGTGGTTTTCTCTCACCTTGTGAAAAAACGTTGACATTGACACGAATCTTTGTATCTTACACTGTGCCTAACCTTTGCTATATAAATGCAATTATTCAAGATATCTTGGTTACATTTTGTATCTCATACAAACAAAAAGACATGGTACATTATTTTTCTTGTCGGCCCTTTAGTTTCCGTAGGCCCTAGGCAGTGCCTACAGTGGCCGATTGTATAATAGGGCCCTAAGCGTGATGGTGGTGCGGGTGACGGCAAAACAAAATCGGCCCACGTTGACTTCTTGACATCTCCGAACCTCGTGACTACCCACAGTGGAAAAACCTGCATCCTTAAAAACCTCGCAGCAGGATTTTCCATCGTTCATTGTCGACACGTGGTTTCCACCGTTTTACTGCACGCTACTGGAAACATCCAGTGAACTTCTTTGTGGAAAGTTTATAATGCAGATGTTTTATTCCTCCACCAACCCCCAACCTTTAAAATGGGCCTAGTGTGTGCGGTTCTTGAGCACAGATCGTTTTATATCCACTCAGCGTGTTCTTTTCTCAGTTGCAATTGAAAATTAGAAGAGATTTGCATAGCAATTACATTGCCGATTCTGTATATCCCAGCAAAAACGTTCGGTGTATGTTTCTGTTTGACTTCGGTGGTATAATTGTTTACTTAGCAGTGTGGCATTGCCACAGTGGCGATGTTAACTCTCTCGCCTGCTATGCAGGAGGTCATAGGTTCGATCCCAACCCGGACACCTGTATACATTTGGAGTTTGCATGTTCTCCCCGTGGTCGTGTGAAATTTTCTCCGTTTTAGAAACATGCGTTTAAAGTATTTGGCTGCTATACATTTCCACATGATAAGCCACTTCGTTGAGCCATCATTTGTAGCCAGGTCGCTTCTGATAAAGGGGCTTTATAAAGCTGGTGCAATTAAAAAAAGTTTAGTTTTTAGTTTATTGCTATTCACATTTGCTCCCGTTTTTTCACCTCCCAGCCATATCACATGGAATGCACCAAATCTTGTCAGATCTCAGAATGCAGTTGAACCCGAACAGAGATGGCTGAACCTGAACCAGTCGCAACATGGCACGCGTATAAACAGGCATTTTGCGGGAAGCCACCAACCCCCGACTTGGCCAGCGTGCGGTCAAGTGTCGTCAAAATATCCCTCGCGGCCTGCGAGGCGTGGTAGAGTAGTCCCCTCGTGCAGTGATGGATTGACAAACACGGGCTGTACACGTGTGCATATGCCGCCGCGTTTGCACTTGGCGTTGAGTCAGGTCTCCCCTCTGCAAGGGACTCCGAACGAGAAAAAAAAGTTAAACATGCGTCCAAGTTTCATGCGCGTTTGCATTCTCGCACGTGTTCACGTTGCGGTGACATGGGCAGCTGTTATAAACACTTTATTTGCCATATATATAAATCAAATAAAAATAGAAAAAAACTAACATTACAAAGACAATGAAATGCAACGATATGCAGGAAATCTTACGTCACAGGGAAGTTTTCGGCAAGGCCTGCGTTTTAACAAAAAAAAAATGGCCACACAAAAAAATAACGTATAAACTATGTGCAGCACTTGCATCCTCAGAAGTGGAATTCAGGTGCTCGTTGTTCTGAAGACTAAACTTGTGCTGCAATTCCGTGTAATGACATAACACTATGCTCGGTAGTGCAAGGCACGCATCACGCAGATGCGTTAAAATGCACAGCATTAACAACGGTGGCTTTTATATTACTTTGCTCTGACCGCCGTGACGCACCAAGGCAGCCTCTGCAGTTACCTGCAAGGCACAACACAAAGTGATTTCAGAAAAACTTTAATGAATTTAACGTGTATTTTTTTTTTTTTACACTTTGCAACACTTAAGAGGTATCCAAAATTATTTGGTGCCATGGAACATCCGTGTAAACGAATCAAAAAGTCGATGTGCACTCGAGACGGGGAGCATGGGATACGAGCGTGAGAATCACACAAAACGTGCAAGCACAAATGTCCACACAAATGCATGCACTTTGACAAATTCACGTGGTGACCTGCCACAGAGATGTGTATTTTTTTGCATCCGTAATAATGTTAATATCTAGCCAGGCTACGCTGCAGTTAGAAGTATTTGTAATCGAAAAATTGCAAAGTTAAAATTTCAAAGGTCAACTCTACCCATTATAATCATCATCGTCCCACTGCGGTCGAAAGATGCAAACCTTTTGCACCAAAGTCAACAGTGGGTTGTTACACACAGAGACCGGGTACTCGCATGGAGAATGTGGAATTTCTCCCATTGGCTCAGGACTGTAAATCCATGACAAGTGCTACCCTATTTGCTCCTTATAGCAGCATAAACTTTGACTTTTGTACCCATTCCGTAAACATGCTAATTTGCTATATATATAAAAAACAAAATGTAATCACCAGGCAGCATCGTCAATCATTTGGTATCCAAATCGG
This sequence comes from Lethenteron reissneri, assembly GCF_015708825.2. Lineage (NCBI taxonomy): Eukaryota > Metazoa > Chordata > Hyperoartia > Petromyzontiformes > Petromyzontidae > Lethenteron > Lethenteron reissneri. The sequence continues at coordinate 10,817,665 of NC_083806.1, read as the reverse complement.
CCACAAAACTGTCCTCCGAAGCATCTTCTGAAATTGATCCTGGGAAAAAAAGCATAGACACAAAGGGCGCTATAGTTACATTGCAAACATAATGCGAATTATATGCAACTATCACATTCATAATAAGAACAATAATCCAGACACATTTTGCTCATTGCAACCACGCTAACAGCACCATGGGAGACGAGATGTCATGAAACCTCAGGCCCTAAAGGGAGTGCGAGACCCCATCTCACCTCGATACCAGCGAGGCATGAGATGAGATATGCACGTATTATTAATGATAACAATTAGTATGCAATGCTTTTTTTTTAATCCGACCAAAAACTGGAGCTGCGGTGAGATTACTCGACTTGCAATTGTTAGATCACCCGAGTAAAAATAAATCCTGGCTAAATGTGGAAAACTCGGCCAACATCACCCCCCTCCTTGGTCCATTAAAAATGAGTACCACTTTGTGGAAAGTCATGCTACGTAGAGAATGGCCCTCACGATAGAAAAAAAAAAGTGGAATTCTATCACTCGCACGGTAATCGGCACAGATGAGCGATGCCCTCCAGCTCGACAGAGTGCACACGTTGACGTTTTAATTACGAGTAATTAGTAACGACGTTCGTTTACATTTGCGCCACCCCCCACGTCACAGAGGTATGAACTACGGCTTCTGCGATCGGTGGATAATTTTAGACGACCCAAGGGAACCTCTCGTTATTGGTGCAACCACTTATCCCCACAATCGCATCCCACCTGCTCCAGTCGGTGGATCCATTTAGATTTTACTGCGCACTCAATTTTCACGACACAGTAACATGAATAAAAAGTGGATGTGGTCCTTTTTTGTTGTTGCAATCTTGCACAAAAGCTTGGATATTATGGCAATTAAATCAATTTTGCAGAGTACACTTCGATGCACAGTCGACGGAACAGTTAAAGAAAAAAATATGCATGCGAGTGGATTCAGTAACACTGGCCTGCACATCTCCCGCGTTTTGAGAAACCCCCTTCGATCAATTTGGCCAGGGAAAGTCCCTGAATGGCAACACAACATTATTCTAAGGTTTCATTTATAATGGATCATCTTTTAAGAGTTATAGTGCCACCCCTAGTGACAGACCGACGGGCAGATGGGCGGACGGAGCTCACGCACAAACACTTTCAACCTTCAGTTGGAATGCATTAAAAATTAACAGCGGGTTTAAATGTTTGCGCTCACAGCAGGGCGCCACGGTGGCGAGATGTTACCTACCCCGCCTAGTATACAGGAGGTTGTGGGTTTGATCCCAACCCCAACGCCTGTATATTTGGAGTTTGCGTGTTCTCCCTGTGGTCGCGTGGATTTTTTTTCTCCGGGTTCTCCGGTTTTTCCCTCCACATTTAGAATCAACATCAAGTGTTTAAAGTATTTGGCTGCTATAAATGTGCACGTAATAAGCCACTTCGTTGAGCTATCACTTGTGGCCAGGTCGCTTCTGAAAAAGAGCTACGTAGCGCGGTGGGTCGTACCTGGTAAAATAGAAAATAGTTTGTAGTGGTCAAATATATATATTTGTTATATATATATATATAGAGTAGTCACGGCACGAGCAGTCCTGTTACCTTCCTCCCGTAGCTCAGCTGCTGCCTCCCTTTCCTCGGGCTCCAGGGAGCTGTCCATGTCAGACCCCGCTAAACCTGAGCCCCCCAGGTCCGGTGAGACCCCACGCTCCGGTGCGGACAGACACTGGGGTTGGCCAAGCTCCAGCAGCCCCCCACACAAGCCGGACGTCGGCACCATAACTGGAATAGACAACAACAAAACAACATCCACAATGCGCCTTTCATTGAAAATAAATCATTTCAAAGTTAGCTTACACAGCAGTGGATGGTATGGCACCCTCCCCCTCTCCCCAGTCCACAGGCCTCCATGCCCAACCCTCCCCAGGTTACGAAGGCCACGATACACAGACCACATCCTGGCTATGGTGGTCTACGGCGGTGTTAGCAAGACCCAAGAGACATTCGTTTCATGTTGTGCATTGGTGCAGCCAACGTGGCACTGGCATTTCCCATGTACATTACGGATACCACAGAGCTACCTTTGAGATCCCCTCCCCCCCTTCTGCAAGCGCGCTCTGGTCCACACAAAGCGGCCACAGCAGGAGCAGAGATCACAAAGCTGCCTCGAAGATCACTTTGTCTGGGCCGCCACGGTGGCGAGATGTTAACTACCTCGCCGAGTATACACGATGTTGAAGGGTTTGATCCTGACCACCGATGCCTGTACATTTGGAGTTTGCATGTTCTCCACATGTTGAGTTTGTTGTAACCTTTCCCCGCAACTCCCAACAGCACGGTTGGCTATGTACGCGGTGAAAAAGAAGTTTACCATATTTTTCGATTTAAAGCTTTCGTGACTGCAGGGATTCATCTTCTTGGTTGTTTCGGTAAAGTCACGTAGAAGGGAAATAATAAAATAATAAAAATAAAACATAATAAAATAATTCTCACGACGTTTCGGCCACAACGCAAGCAGCCGTCCTCAGGTGAAGAACAGGTCTGTCAGAAAGACAGAGTCTGAATGCGTCTTTCCGACAGACCTGTTCTTCACCTGAGGACGGCTGCTTGCGTTGTGGCCGAAACGTTGTGAGAATTATTTTATTATTTTAATTTTTATTATTTTATTATTTCCCTTCTACGTGACTTTACCGAAAGAACCAAGAAGAAGTTTACCATACATTACAAACGTCTTCACGCAGGGCATCCATGCCGCAGCCTGCATTCCCACCCAGAGAACACATGCTCACTTACATAACAACACTGCGGCCCAACTGTCATGTAAATTCATTCGGGTGCTGTAATTCAAACACCGACCACACGATCTATCCTCATAAACGACGGCTCAAATTGGACACTTATTGTTGAAAATGCAATGTTCTGCATTCCGACTCGAGAGGGGGCAGAGGTGCAACGGTGACGCTCGCTCTCCGGCAACGGGAAAAATCCCCCCAATGCAGTTACATGCAGAGGTGAAGAAAATAATGAACACACGCAGTGTATACCGTTGTCAACGTCTGTTTTTTTTTTTAAATAGAAATACTGGATTGTTGAACTGCATGCAACATAATGTATGCTACCTGCTTGTGCATCGAATTAAAATAAAATCAATGGACAAATCAAATCCTTGGGCAGCCCCTCCTCTCAGCTGGTGTCCCCTGATACAGCCGTGATGTGATCTTCCTTGCCTGGTATGCAGGAGGTCGGGGTTCGATCCCGACCCTTACGCCTGCCGTATATTTGGAGTTTGCATGTTCTTCCTGTGGTCGCGTGGATTATTTTTTTTTTTCTTCGGGTCCTCCGGTTTTTCCCTCCACATTTAGAAACATGCATTGAGATTATTGGTGCTATAAATGTCCAAACGATGGGCCGCTTTGTTGAGCTATCATCTGTGGCCAGGTCTCTTCTGAAAATTAAGGTTAATACCTGAGTGGGCTTTGCCTGGTAGGATGGGGATGGTTTAGCTGTATTTGTTTGTGTTTGGGTAATTTATTTACCTTTCTTGTACTTTTTTTTGTAATGTTTGTTGTTGTAACGTTCTTACCCCCGTGCCCCTACTGGACATCGGATTCCTCCAGTATGAATAAATATTCTGATTCCATATCCCAATGGCATGGGCCAGAATCCTCAAAGGACAACGGCTTACGAGTGGTGCAATTCATTGTGGGGGGGGGGAGGGCCGGATTAATGTTCGTGTAGGCTCCTCTGGCACTTCTGTTTCGTAGATCTTCAGTGATAACTTTTCAACAGTTGGTACTGCTGCCGCCCATCTGACTACTGCCGCCACTGTCACTCGCTTGTTTCTTGCGCGTACTTCGTCCAGCCGCCGGACAGACGTCGTTACTGCCGATACGTTCACGATTTAGCCCGTGCCCTGATTCGATGGGCGCGCGCTGCGTGCCGCAGATAAGCAGATTTAATTTGCAATTCTATGGGAACCTCCTTTGCCAGTAAAAATATGATAATTGGTTTTTTAACCTTCTATCTGGCAACAAAACTGACACCTTTAGTGCGCCTTTTGGCGTCATCTGGTCCAACCCATGTGAGACTAGGCTCTAAGGAAAGCTGTCTCGGGTGTGGACCAATCAACTTCAAGGACAGTGCACATTATCAGAGTTATGCCTTTTGTTTGTATTATGACTGCAGGTATTGCGGTCTATGCAAACATGACTCCTTGTAAAAAGGTGTCAGTTTTGTTGCCAGATAGAAGGGTAAAAAACCAATTATCATAATTTGCAATTATTGAAAAAAAACAAGGTACGCCTAAAAATATTACAAGATATCTTTCTTACTTTTTTTTATCATACAAACAAAAAAGACATGGCAAAAAAAATCCCCGTAGGCCCTTCAGTTTTCATAGGCCCTAGACACAATGCTTACTGTGCCAATTTGATAATACAGCACTGTTTGGAGGGGTACGGAAAGGGTTGCGGTGTCTGTGATGTTAGCTTACCGTATGCTTCAGTCGCGAGGCAATGTTAATGAGAATGGTGGTGGTGGTGGTGGTTGTGAAGTATTTTTAGCCGTTGTTTCTACACAGTGCCGCTGCCACGGGTCCTTGAAAATTTCAATGATGAATCGTTGGAAACGTGAGCGGGGAAATTGCAGGGAAGAAGGAACGTGGCCCTGTTGTCTTTAATCGCCAAAAAATTCTGAGCGCTCCCCAGAACCAACCGTTAAAAATAATCCAGCACTTGCATGGGGGTTGACAGCATGTGCAGCCAACTGCAACACGGTTAATTGAGTCCACCGTAATTGGTTTATTAACTTTGAAATCAAAAGCAATTAAGTGGTCACACCTCCCAGGTGAGCCTTATGAAGAACACCGACAAGTACTTTGTCCCTAATAACACGGAGCACGGGCGATGCATCACAAAACCCCTCTTAGTGAAATGAAATCGTTGGGGTAATAAACGTGATGGGCCACATACGGTAGAAACAAGAATAAAGCTGCCCTGCTGTCACCGGCTCCTTGTTTATTTTAATAATATTAAGGGTGCGCACGCCAAAATGACAGTTATTCTGACCAAACGCTGAATACCAAAATAAAATTGAATCAACCGAGTGGACTAAACGCATGTCCAGCCTCATCTTGCCAATGACCTGCTTCTTTACAGTCACCTTCTCCCTTCTATCGATGTACTAACTTCTTAGGAAGACGCAACGCAAAAAAAAACAGAAAACTGGTTATTATCTTGTAGCTACGCAACGAGAGGCTACATCTTATCTCAAGCCCAAATAAATCATCTAAAAACAGTTGTACATTGTTATTCTTGTAAATGATTATTACAAGTCATGTGCTTAAACTGAACAAATATGTTAGCTCCAGTTAATCCTAAATCCACGTGATCGCCCCTACAGTACAGTAGTTGCATATCTTTACAACAGTGGGCGGAGTTGGATTGATGTTGATTGGCGTGGCTCTGCTGTCATCCACTTAGTGGGCAGCGTCTTTTGCGCAGGAGCACAAGACGCTTACCCCACTGAGCAAGCGCATCGATCGGGCGATCGAAAGAGTAACAATCAAAATCATCAGTTGTGCTTAATTTTGAGCGATTTATCTGATCATTTATTGAGCGAATTTCTAATTGATAGTGTTTTTTGGCATAGAGATCTGCGAAAATTTATATTTTTGGACTATCCGCGATTTTTAATTATCCGCGACCGTCCTCTTCATTGGATAATCAAGAGTCTACTGTACTACCCACAAGCTAAGGTTTGTAAATGAGAAAAAATAATTTAAAGTCACAACTACGTGACTTTGAGACATTGCCAATAGTGGCCTCTGGTACAATCGTAGCCATGGTAGAGTCGGCTCGCCTACGCTAACGAGACAAGCCCCGTGACCCCAACTACATCACGATCCACAAACCGTTTCAGGAGTCTCGCCGTATCTATATACACGTGTGGGAGACGCGGAAGTGAATTCTGCTCAGATATACGTTTCTGCCACAACAGTCGATGGAGCGTGGTGCGAGGATGGAAGCATTTGGAATCTGTAATGACAGCACACCTATCGCCTCGATCGAATCACCGTCAGCAAAGCTGATCACAAGAGTCGTAGGCGGTTGACATTAGAATTTAAAACAAAACCTGTAAACTGTAATCAGGCAGAAAGACAGAGGTGAGTAACGAGTTTCCAGAGTTTTGCGGCGACGGGGTGTGTAAAGGATGAGCTGCAGCAGCAGTGTGCAAGGCGGGTCGATAAGGAAACATAATTCGCGTGGCAAGATTAAGAGAGGCGAGCGCGACGAGTGGGCCGACGGGTGAAACAAAGTGTGGGGCCCTTTCGGAAGGGCGCCGATTACAGGCGTGCCGGTGGAAGCGACAAAGGCGAGAAACAGAGCGACGGTAAGATAGAGAGACAAGGGAGAGGTGGACAGGGCAGCAGCATCATCAATAATGCAGGCAGCTGTTGGTTGGATTCGATTAGGATTTACTGTTGCAGGCAGCAGGCAGCTGGGCTCTTGTGGTTGAATCATGAGTATATTTCCAGGAGGACATTTCGACTGCCGTTGTTACCATGTATTGATGTCTTTTAAATCTTCATTATCATCGGCCATGATCAATCCACTGCTGGATGAAGGCCTCCCCAAGTCATCAATAACAATACCACCTGGCAGCTGCACACGAGCTGATTTAATTTCTCCTCCTCCTCCTTGGTCGACATACTTTCACATGCATTCCATTTCTTGACTGCCACTCCTTTAACTGTTATAATCGACCATCATCAAAAGCAGGCCCGTTCCTGCTGGTGTCATGGTCCACACATTTGCCACGTTTGAAAATTTACCTGCAAATTACTTAATTGGAATAAACGTAGCAATCATCGCCTCCACCTGTAAAGGGCTTGGGGGGCAGTCACGAGACTCAGTGAAGCTTTCAATAGGTAAACAAAAGCTTAAGAACAACAACAACAATGAACCATCATCTCTTTTCGTGACATATCCTGCCCAAGTCCACCTATTTTAATTTTTTTCAAGGGACTCACATTTATTCCTAACACTGCCTTAAAACAATTTGCATTAATAAATAATCGGTGAAGTTTTGAGCATTGGCCCTTCTTCAAAGCACAAACAGTAAAAAAAAAATTAGGGTTGGTGACTTTACTTAACGTCTATGCGACCCTCGTGAAAATTACAAGAATTTTTTTTTCTTCTGATGACCAGTTTATAAATACGGATATGAATAGTTAATTACCTAAGAGTAACTACTGAGTACCAGATAAGCCGGAAAAAAACAACAAAAATATCACTTACTTTATTAATAACCTCTGAGTTTATTTCGTTCTACTTTTTGGATTATTGATGGGTTTATCTAGTACTGTGTAGGTAGACCTTCTTTCGCACAGTACGTAGCCAACCGTGCTAACAGGAGGTACTAAATAGTTTCTAAGAGGTAACAATTATTTTTCCAAATTATGTAACTGGTCAATGGGATTTTATTTTAGGATGTTTTCAACCAATTTCTGACATGTGGGAGGGAAAGCAGAGCACCTGGAGTATACCCACTGATGCAAGGGTGGGGGGCAACACAATCCCCGTACAGATGGAAAAAGATGATGATTAGTCCAATTGCTTTCCTGCCTTCTCCTGGTTCGTGAGAGTATGGCACCGCAACACCCACGCAGGAAGGAAGTTTCACAACATGATGGAGAATTTTAAAAAATCAATTTGTGAATCAGGTATCCTAATTTGCCACGGTTTGTGCAGTGGATGCGATTTAGGGTGGACTGAGCTTAAACATAATGCAATAAAGCAGTAGCAGCAACCACAGGACGTTCGGGTTTGGGTTTTGAGGTCAAGAAAAGGGGGTTTAGAGAGGTACTTTGCAAGCCCACTGGCTATCAGCAAAGATTCGTTCATGAAGCCATCCATATATACAGACACAATTTCAACCGAGAGGATGGGTACAAACTCAGCAATCATTGGAAAGATGTCATCAACCACTTTGGGTCATGACTTGATTTGTGTTTTTCTTGTTAAGGGAGCACAGGTAAAGTCGAGACTTGATTTGTGTTTTCTTGTTACCTTACCCCAGGGCACATATGCCCCGCCCACTTTGTTCTGACACCAGGACGTTTTGTGGCCCTGCATGTTCCCATACCGCCGCCTGAGCGCTTGTGCCACGCCGACTTTCCTCCTGAAGACGATCGCTCGTGTTGTGATCGAAACATCGTGGTTTTAGATTGTTATTTCATTTATTATTTTTAAAAATATTCTATCTACGTGACATTACCGAAAAAACCAAAGAGTATGCGTTTAGAGAGAGTAGTCCGCGTCTCACCGTGCTCCCCACGGTCGCCTGCCCCCTCGCCGGTCGACACGACGGTGCTCGTGTCCGACTCTGCCCTGCGGTTCTCCGAGTGGCGGACGCGCTGCCCCGGCCTGCCAAAGTGGGATCAGCGGAGGGGAGAAACATTCACGACGCGTTTAGAAAGCTGCACCGTCGAGAGTGACGACGTTCGCATCGCTCTCCGATGGTATTTTTAAGGTTCTAGATTTGAAGCTTTCGTGACTGCAAGGATTCATACTCTTAGTTTTTTTAATAAAAATAAAATAATAATAAATCACGACGTTTCGGAGGCAACACAAGTCTCTGTCATCAGGTGGGACCGTCACAGCCAGATTTGCTGTATCAAGTGAATACAGCAAATCTGGCTGTGACGAAACGTCGTGATTTTTTTTATTTGATTATTTTTTGTATTAATTTAAATTTCATTTTTTACCTACGTGACTTTACCGAAAAAACTAGGAGTATGTTTTTAAGGTTGTACCGCGCGCGTTGCTGTTCGACGCAAATTCATCGGGACAGCTGCAGCCGCGACCGGGAAAACCTACGAAGCAGAGGACACTCACATTCTCTCTCCTTCGTGCTCGCTGTTTGAATCACATTGCGTCATGCTGAATAGCTATTTCATGTTTTAGATATACGGATCTGTCCGACTGTAGCATCATTAACACAATCCCTATCTGGCTGCAACACTTGTCACAGTTTGAAAAAAAAAATTCAAATACATTTTTCAGCATTGGGACGTTTGGCTCATACTAGTTGCAATGTATGTTTAAAAAAAATATATATATATGGAAGGAAACCGGAGAACCCTGAGGAAACCCATGCAGAAAAAGGGGAGATCATACAAACGCAACACAGAAAGGCGCTAGAGCAGTCGGGTATCGAACCCCGAGGCCTTCCTGCTGTTTGTGTTACTGCTGCCTGAGCGTTGCTAAAATTGTTACCATGCGTCACCCTGCCTCCAACCACCCCCATACTAATTTGCATAACAATGGAATGGAAAGGACATGGCAACCTATCCGAAACAAAGTACCCGCCACGCATCATTCGCTCGCTGCCATAGTGATACTCAAGAAAATGGGAAGTCACTGACTTGTTGTAACATACACATGGACCTCGCTGCACTGCCAAAAGGAGCGCGAGAATAGAAATTGCTGTATCGAGCCAACGCCGGTGAATCATTGCATTTTTAGTCTGGGAACTAAACGCAGCCACACAACTTGTTCCAAGAAGTGATGGCAGACATGGGCGACTGTAGCAAGCACCTCATGAAATGTGTGATATGCACATGGAGAATTTCAAGTGTAAAATAATATGCCGAAGTGCGCAGTATCAAAACAAAACGCATTTCTCGGTGTACACAACTTGCTGAACCTGCCATACTTGTCACCTGTAAGTATGAAATAACAGTTCTCAGATTCAAAGCAGTATTTGCATCTTAGTTGATAACGTTGAACGTAATTTTCTTAAAGCTTCTATGATTAAGGACTCGTCAATCATGTGGATTGCGCAAAAGAGATATTTTTTTAACAATTTCTCACGATTCGACATTTCATTGCAACAATTTTAGTTAATGGAATTGATTTACAGATTTAATTATTATTATTATTGTGAATGAATGTAAAAAAAAAAGTAACAGTCATGCAACAGAAAATGATGGTCACGAAACTCCTGTCGCAGACAACGCTCCGGGGGCTCCGGCGCGTTTTGCTGCCGCTCCCCGACACGTTTAACTTCATTTGTCGTATGTCCTCCTATTAGCGTCGCCACACTTCCTGAGGAATCAATCTGGGCAAAGGGAGCCGCTGGCCGTTCGATTGGCCTGAACTCTCAAACACAGTGCGCAGTGGAGCCCAAAACTCAAATCTCCAACGGGCGTTACCCAACAAATGTCGTAGCCTGGGCCCTGCCGGCGATAAATACGGAGCACATAATAAATTAATAAGTCTATCATCTTTCTGTCTCTCACTCCTTCCGTGTGTCTCTCGGTCTCTCCCCTCCATCCGATGATGCCCTTGTTTTATACTGCGTCTGTCTCTGTGTTCGGCTCAATCTGTTAAGTGTGCGTCTCTCCGTGTCCGTCTCTTTCAATGTCCGTCTGCCTCTCTCCGCTTTTTCAGATATATCTGTGGCAGACCTTCCCCTCTCTCTGTGAGGGCCCAATCCTCTCATTGCCCTTCCTCCTCTCTTCCTACATCACGTTTCACCTGCCGTGACCCAACGCCCACCTGCCCACCAAAAACACTAAATATGTTTGATCCGTGATCACTGCTTCGAAACCTTCAATAACAAATACGTTTCGCTCAGCTTGCCATTTCTCCTCAACGATTTAAGGGAACCGCTGAAAGTTGTATACTTTGAGTGTACACTTACCCAACCGAAAGCACCTTGCGTACCATCTCCAGGGACGGGACGCTGCTGAGGGCCTTCGCGAGGTCATAGCCCCCCACGGGCACCGGTGCCGGGCACGCCGACTCCTCCTGCAGCTCTTGCCCCGGGGTCGTGCCGTGCCCCGACCCTGCGTCTTGGTCGCAGGGCAGTGGAGGCGAAGAGGACTTGGGGGAAACCCGGCGTCTGCCGCACGCAGCTATGCCTGTACCGGTACACGCACGCGCAATTCATTGAGGCGGAATCGTAAGCACGTACATGTACATACCGCGTGTCAATACACTGCTGGATGAGGGCCATTCCACACCGTGAGACGTGGGGTTATCCGACTAAACCAAATTGGTCAGTGTGGGCTGGTGAAGGTCGGAAGCAGAGATTTGGAAGCAGAGAAGTATAGTACAACAGTAATGGGTATATGTTGCATTGCTCTCTGCTGCCCACCACGTAGTCACACAGCAGCCTATGAAAACGGTGCATGGTGGTCACCCGTCAAAAAACTATCCAGTGCAACGATGCTTAGCTCCGGAAATCTGATGAGATCAGCTGTTGCAGTCGTCACCCTGATCTTCAAAGTTTCGCTCTTACAGTATCCCACTCTCCGATTCTAGGTCTTCCCCCTCGGTCACAGACCTCTGGGTGGAAACTCCAATAACGCTCGCCTCGGTAACCCGACTTCCTCTATCCTGCAAACGTCCCCTACCCCATAATAAAGCATGTAATCTATACACCACTTGGTAACTGGAGAGAAAACACAACTGCCTGGATAGATTAATTTTTTTATGAGTACTGGACACAAAGTCATAAAAAAAATCCTGTGTTTACATGTGGCCAAAGAATTGAGTTCTACTAATACAGTATTTGCTTTTACCGGTACTGTAACAGTTGAGGCGAAGCAGCATTGGGCACCATTTGCAAGAGAGTACAAGGTTAACACTGTATATCATTCCGGACATGGTCATTTTCAGTCTGTGTAATGTTACTGTACATTAAACCGCATTGTATTCATCTGTATAAATGGGGGGATTTCTGTTCTCAAAATAACCCAAATGTTAGGGGAATACATCAACGTGCAGCTCACGAATAACAAAGAACCCAATGGCGAGGCCTGGTTGCTTCGACGGCACCGGCCGCGATGACCTCTTGACCTTGCCCTCATTATGCGGAAGCCCCTGCCGGTGCAACATGGCACGCGTTACCAGGGGCCTCACGGTGCGAGCTCGGAACATCGTGCGGCCTGACTGATGAGGCCCCGTGACTCTGCTGACCTTCGCTGTGGGGCTGCGCGGTGTGCCTCTCCGCCTGCATGGAGCGGCTGTCACTCTCCCTGCTGTCAAGCGCTCGCTGCAGCGACAGGGGTCTCCTGGCGCTCACCGTCGTCGCGCGGCCCCGAGTCCGTGATGCAGGCAGCTTGCCTGCAAGGCGCGACAGCAGTGCGCAGTAAACACACTCGCGGTTACCACAACGCTGGCATGCGACGCTTTTCTTCAGGAGTACACAGGCGGAGTCTGTCTCCGCGCTGTCACGAGCGGACCAAGTGCTCATTGCATCTGGCAGGTTTTTGAGCCAGTGGCGAAAATTCCACATTCCTGTGGAAGGGGCTGTCTCTTGAAGGAAAGCCACCGTGGGCGTATTTACATTTACAGCCTTTTTTCAATGCGCCGCCGTGTAGCTTCGGGTTATTTTGGCCATACTTTACCATGCTGGGCAGTACGGGTTGGTAAAGGGGGGGTGGTACACAGAATTGGTCAGGTAGAATTACAATACAGCAATGGAGTTTACTGCACTACCCTCTGCTGCTCACACAGCTTGTTTATATTTAATTGTTTCTAACTGCTGTATACACATCATTTAATCAATTTAACCGTTGTATTCACAAGCTGTGAAACATGCTTAACTGCATAACATAACATTATTTTAAATTATCAATACGTTCATAAATGTGTGTAGATAAGAAGCCGACTGAAAATGTAATATTTCATTTGGTCGAAGTTGACTCAAAATGTATTCATACTTTCCATAATCAATCTACTGCTGGATGAAAACCTCTCCACGCCCAAGTAATCACCATCTTTTACGGTCCCTGCGATGTAACAATCTATCAAGCACCAAAGTATGACGCCTGCTGTATATTTGGAGCTTGCATGTCTCTCCCCGTGGTGGCGTGTATTTTTCACCGGGTCCTCTGGTTTTCCCCCCCACATTTACAATCAACGTGCGTTTAAAGAATTTCTACATGACGATAAGCCACTTCATTGAGCTATCATTTGTGGCCAGGTCACTTCTTAAAAATAAATATATAGCTGAGTGGGCCTTACCTGGTACAATAAAAAAAATGTCTAGTAACGTGTACTACAAAGCACTCGTGTGTATATCATCACTGCGCATCTCCTATCCAGCTGCGCTATCGTCGCTGTAAAGTCCTCACCTTTGCCCTCCGCCACCTGCGCTTGCAGGCGTTTGAAAACGTCAGCAGAGTTCCGTAGCAGCGACTGCTGCCTCCGCTGCTGATCGCGATCCTTCCTCTGGTGTCCTGCCACCAGCGAGACGTCTCGACCACGTTAATCGCACGGCCCACCTCCGTTTGTTAATCAAAATTTTAAATATATATATTTTTCTAAGAATACAACAAGAATTCAAACCGTGCAGATTTTCGCAGATTGTACTGTAGCAGCTACCCTACGTGTTTCCCGGGATACGCCAGAGGTCGCAAACGGGTTTTGATTCCTTACCCGTACCCGGCCGTACCCGTACACTACCCGTACCCAGCCGGGTACGGGTAGGGTACGGGTATCGGGTACCTGATTGCGACCTCTGGGATGAAGCCATGTTGCAGGCGCGGGTGAGTTGATTCTAGGAACTTGAATTGTGAGAAGAGACAAGACGTTGGGAAATGAGCGACAAACAGTTACTTACAAGTGACTCACGGCCTACCCGTACCCGTACCCGGCCGCACCAGGGTCGCAAACGGGTACCCGTACCCGGCTGGGTACGGGTTTGCCGGGTATCGGGTAGGGTATGGGTATCGGGTACCCGGTTGCGACCTCTGGGATACGCCGCGTGTTGTTCGGCACACGATGGCCGACATTTCGCTCCACGTGCCGGTTAGCTTTTGTAGTGCGTGAAGAAACGTCGGACAACGATGCCAAACAACAACAGAAAAAAAATACAGGGAGCTGCAACTTAAAAATATATCCCCCCACTCGCACAGACGTGGGGTAAGCGTGCATCGCCACTTAAAGCCCTGAGCTTGTGGTGGAAAGCCTTTCATGGGAAGGGCCAATCACCTCAAGCTAAGCAGCTCTGAGTTTGAATAGCCCACGAGTGTGTGACCACAATACGTATAACAGGTATTATAGGTTGCTGCGGGGCTACGTTGTCATCAGAGGATATCATTGTAGTCTCCTATGTACCCACACGACTATGCTCTCCACCGTCATCAACCCGCACTGACCCGCATGGTTAAATAACCCCCATGAACGACACGGCACAAGGGAGGCCCTCATCTAGCAGTGGAATGACATTATGGCTGTAATTGTACACTTGCAACACAATCAATTCTCACTCGTTCTCTATTTGATGCACGCATTGTGATCCTAAGAATGGACTAAGTGATCAATCGACGATGCGTCACGTGCCTAACAGCACGCGATCGATCAGGCTCAACAAAACGCGCAGCGAGCGTGGCTTACGTGATGACGAGTGCAGCTCCGGTGGGTGTGGTGGGAAGTCCCACAGGGTCTCCGATTCGCCCAGGTCCAGCAGCTGCAGCAGCAGGCTGGGCTCCAGCTCCAGGAGGCTCCCGGCGGCGCCCGCCAGGCCCACCGCGACGCGAGCGCGGCCCCCCCGCGCTCCCTCCGCCAAGCACGTGCCGCCTGCTGCAACGTGCACAAAGACAAAGATCCCACCCCCGCACCGTATAGCCTCAACAGACTGTTTGGGCGAGTACTGTTGGCGAGCACCTATGAAGGCCAGCACGGCATACGAGGGGGTGGGTGGCCAAGAACACGCCCGGCCGCCTTTGTCTCCCCCATAATGGCGATGTTTGCACACCGCCCCAGCTACTCATTTGACGCCAAGTCGACCTAGGGGGGGCAGGACCAGTTCAGAAAATCGTCGCTGGTGTTGGCCGTGAGTGGGAATCCAACCCGGGTGATCTGGTTAGAGGCGTCTCTGTAAAACCACACTTAGTCAAATCGGAGCCTTTCAGTCGATGCGAGCATATGTTACTTAATGAAATTAAATAAAGCGGATGCATGAAGTAGTGTATAGATGTTGTCTTTGGGTATCACTGGCATTTCATTTCATTGAGAATATATCAGTTGACTTTGAGTGTCACAAATGCAATGTTGTATATATTTTTTTACGAATAATTGTTATGCCCTTTGTAGGCGTGGGTTGTTTTTTTTTCTTCCAAGCACTCCCATTTCCCTCCACGTGAAAAATCCAATGAGGAATTGAGGACGCAGGTCAACGTGACAAGTCCATTGGTAATCATGAGCAAATTGTGGAAATTACACATTCCCATGGCAACACCAGTCACTCCATAGATCGACAATAGATCGGAACACTCCTGAAAATTAGCGTGGAGACTCTGAGGCTCGGCCTGAATGAATGCAGTGCTATTGTTCTCATGAGCGTATTTAGGAGATTATGAGACACTCCGGAAAGAACCATGCACCTGAAACCCGAACTCGTGCCGCATGTCAATAAAGTTACACATCTGATCATAAGCAGCACAAATCTACCGGATTAGGAGACGCACCCCGCTCCCACAACTTTCTTTGAAATACATAGGGAAAATTGTGTGTTATATAATCCTAGAGAATACGGTAAACGTCCCTCATGATAAATGATGAATCAGTACATCGTGACGTGCCTGCTAATGACAGCATACGGAGTAAGACTCGACATGTCCTCAAAGGCGAGCGCATCGGGTGAACTTGCACGCGGCTTGACACAACCCAACCGGACAGCTGATCTAGCATAAGAGGCAAGAGGTTACACGGCTGTTGTCACTGCTTTCGGTGCCGATGCTGCTGCTGCTGCCTGGAGTTGTGCTACAAATGCAGCTGACTTTGGCTACAGCAGTGACAGGCGCTGTGCATCCCGCCGTAATTAATGCTCACCGACAAGACCCGCGGGGCCCCCACATTCCTCTCGCTCGATCGGCCCGAATCGGTGGTTTCCAGGTCTCAAGTCACCCCCTTTACCCCCGTCTCATGGCCAAAATAACCCTCCAGCATTAACCGCACCGCCATAAATATCACCGCGTCGAGACCATAGCCCATTGCCCTATACCCCCCCCCCCACCCCCCGTGCGTGTAAATAAATTGATGTCTTAATTATCCCTCTGTTTACTCGGTGGCAATTTTTGTATTTAATGTCTCCAAAAATATGCACAGGCAGATCGCTCTGCCTTTGCCCATGAAGGATTAATAAAGAGGTCAGTGATTTTCTGATCAAACAAGTACTGAGGCAGTGCTCATCACCCGTTTACAGCTCTAGGCCAGCGATATAAATTCCACATTCTTATAGCGGAGGCGAGGCTCTCCATGGGACAACTGCTGTTAACTTCCTCACAAAGTGGTACTCATTTGATCGATCGCTGAGAGATGATTTGCCGAGTCAACCCCCAATCGGCGTTTGAACTCGTAACCTTCTGATGTTCCAAGCGGCCCACCCTACCCACTAGGCTGTCTGGCCGGTTAAAATCATGACGAGCCATAAGAGCTGCGAGCCGAGGAGGCGGTGGCGAGACAAAGGTGGTTGCGTGACACTGACCGGCCGCCCCCAGGGCCTCATCCAGCAGCTCTCCCTCTTCCAGGTCCATGGCTCCACCGTACTCGACGTCATTCTCACCAGACCTGCCTCGGCGTGACACACGGGGGAGACGCGTGAATGCACGCACACAAAGACAAAGATTTCCCCCCCGTCGTATAGCCTTAACAGACCGTTGGGGCAAGCGCTGTTAGTGAGCGCCTATGGCGGGCACGGCACAGCATGCGGCGGGGTGGGTGGCCATCACCATGCCCGGCCGCCTTTGCGCACACACAAAAACCTCCACTCGCACTCTATACACCCCCCTAGTAACCGGCATATGAGTGGCAGGGAAATTTGGTTTCTTCATAACTTGTGTCTCCATAATCTGTGATGCGAGGGTAAAAGTATAATGTACAGCCTCGTGTCAATACACTGCTGGATAAAGGTTTTCCCCATGCAATGTCAGCCACGGGGGTTGCTTGTCCAAACTTCATCGCGCTGGTCAGTGTAGGAAAGTAAAGAAGGGGTGGTGGTGGTCACAGAACCGGTTCGGCCATCAGTCGCCAACGATGCGAGCCGTGGCCAAGAATCAAAAACTCAGGACCCTGGCTTCACCGCGCTAATGAACGCACCACACGGCTCCCGCAATCTGTTACCGAGCTATAAATTGGTGCTCTAAATAGCGTTGACATATAGTAAGGCCAGAGGTATGTGATAATTACGAGTGAGCCAGCCACCAGTACATCCTATTGATGGGGTGATTTTTTTTTGTCCACTGCAAACATTAATAAAACCACGTGGCACGGGTGACCTTACGAGGGTTGTGACCGGGCGGTGGAGGACTTCGTATTAGCTGAAATTTTGCCCACGAGGCAGCGCATCACTCATTGCTATTAGCACGGTGAAAAATGTTCATTCGTGGCTTTTCACCTAAGGTCAAAGGTCGTACATATCTCATCATCAACACAGTAAATGGGCCCCGGCTCTCTCCATGCAAAATAACCCTTAATCGGCTTTGCACAATGAAAATGCTCAAGTGCTAATGACTGAATGACACACAAATGAATAAATATATGTATGTACATGAGGATTATTGTACCTGTATTATATAAATAGATTATACCATTTCATACCCATAAAATTACTCGCTATACATAATTTAGTCTGCATTATCCAAGCTTTGCAAGATATCAATCATTTGTACAGCAAAGTATGTACAATACAATTTCATAAAATGTAATACCTAAGGCAGTGGCGTGGCTACAGAGTGTGGCGGCAGCTCAACTCCAATGAGGCACACGGACCACAGGGGCTGAGGGCACCAGGCTATGAACAGTGGGGGGATAAAAACTGTACAAGGGACCACCACCCCTCAACCAGGGCCCACACCAACCGCACTGCAACACTGGCCTAACATGAGCGCGCTGTACAATATGGCGCCATGCTAACAACAGTGCCAGTCGTGCTGGGGAGTCATGAACCCGGAGGTGGGCGACCGGGCCGTGGCGAGGCGCGCACATGGTCTCCGTGTCGATGTCGTTCTCCTCCGTGCTGCTGCTGCCGGCCGTGCTGGCCGAGCTGCTGCTGCCCTCGCCCAGCAAGTTGTTCTCCTCCTCGCCGGTGAGACACTCTCCATCCAGGTCCCCGTCAGAAATCTCCTGCTGTGCACATACGCACGCACGAGACGCGGGGCTGCCATGCACGTACGAGACGCGGGGCTGCCATGCACGTACGAGACGCGGGGCTGCCATGCACGGACGAGACGCAGCACCACTATACACACACACGCGTATCTGAGAAGCAGGGTCGCTGTACGTACGAGACACGGTGCTGTCATACGGACAAACACACGAGACGCGTGACGGCTGTAGATATGAGACACGGTGCAAGCCCTGGTCCCCTCCACAATGTGCTGCGCCCCAGTGTGGAGTTGCCAGCTCTTAAACAAACCCTGGCGATAGCGAAATGAACATCGCACTTCGTATTATCAGCTGAACTATAAAGTGCACTCCACTCCCGTGGCTTCCTTGTGCTGGCAAGTGTCGTCGCAGCCAGCCAACGTCGGACGCGATGCCGCGCCAACCCGTGGAGGCATCACGATATTACGGATAACATCGCTCTGCCCGTCCCGAGAACGCCTGACAAGAACCCCCACGCAAATTGGCTGAAATCCAGGAAACCTTTCTAGATGCGCGCTTCTGCTCCAACAGCCAAAAATAAAATATAATCCAGCACTTGCTGGACAGGGATCGTGGGCGGCTACGGAAGTGGCAAACAAACACCGCACGGAGGACCCGACTGTGGGTGCACCGGGCTCTCCTCTCTTGCACGACGATCGTGGACCTCGCTCTAGCGCGCTCGAACGCAACGTGGGAGGTGCGCGTCCACCTTCCACAAATGGAACAAAGAATCACCGGGCCCGCCACTGTCGTGAAGTCCAAACAACAAAAAACATTTCACGCTAACGAATTCGCCATCCACGTAACATCCAGTCTCTGCGATATTGCAGCGGCGACTGCCTCCTTTGGGTCAGTTGAAAAAACGTAGCGTTCAACTATACACAACGCACCACATACTCATTGAAGGCTAGGCTGACCTAGGGTAAAATAAAATAAATCACGTTTCTTTATTTTACTACCTACGTGACTTAACGAAAGCTTCAAATCAAGATTGACCTAGGGTAGGCCCAGGAATGGTTAATTTATTCACCACTGCTGTTAGCCGGCATCACATCTGGCCGCCTTTGTCTCTCCAGCGACAATATTTCCACACCGCTCGCTCCAGGTACTCCTTTGAGGCCAAGCCGACCTAAGGGAGACCCAGGACCAGTTCAAATAATCGACACTGGTGCCGACCGTGACCAGGAATCGAACTCACGTCGCCGGATTCATAGCGAGGCACGCGAACCCCGCTGCACCAACCACCCACACAAAACGCACGCGTACGGCAACACACACCCGAGCATAATCTTTCAAACCGCAGCAGTGAGAGACCAGGATGCGGCGCTCACGTTGGAATCGTCATGCTGCGTCTTATCGTCGTCCTCTTCCTCGACAGGCAGCGCGCCGCCGCCTCCGCCGCCGTCCCGGGGCAGGGTGCTGTCCCTGGAGCAGCTGCCGTCACGCGGCGAGCGGATTCCGACCGCCGCGACCGACGCCAGCGCGCCGGCCGCCTCGGCGCACGAGTGCGAGCTCTGCCGGCCGGGACGTGGCTGCTTTGTCCGAGACGGGCCCCCGCGTGGACTCGTGTGGCTGCTGGGCAGAGTGGCGGCGCGGCCCGACTGGGAGCGCGACAGCTCGATGGTGAGCCTCTGTAATGGGATCAAATGAAATCTCATCGGTCTCGCAGGTGGTGGGCGGTGGGGACGACACTGCTTTGTGGCTTCAACCGAGTTGGAAATTTGCGAGGACAGTATTCCCTTGTTATTCACGAGCTTGCCGTTCGCGATTTTGGCTATCCGCGAATCGCATCTAGAACTCTACACGACTGCATCGAGAGAGAGGAAAAAGGTGAGGATAGAGACAAGTGATGAGATAAGGTGATGATGATGCTACTGTGCAGCATCATAATTTTATGAAAGTTTATTTTGAAACTATTATTTAGTACTTTATGTTTATTAGAACCATTTTTTTGTGTTGTCATTCTGAGGTTTTTTAATAGATTATTTATGTAAGGTCATTCATTATCTGCGAAATGTGCTATTCATGAGCATCTCCAAAATGCATCCCTCGCGAATAACGAAGGAATGCTGTACACTCAAACTTCGCCCATCGCAGGTTTTCTCATCGCGGATTTGACCATTCGCGCCAAATTCATCGAGGTATATAGCTCACTGATCACGCCCCTGCGGTTCGACCATTCACGGTTGACAGCAAGATTCCTGAACGCATTGTAAACTAGTACTGCAACCTAAATGCACTGCTCGCGATCATACTACTGCGGGAGAATGTACGTATGTTGAACTTCTTTTTCGCCGTATGTAGCCAATCGTGCTTATCGGAGGCAAGGGACAAACGAAAACACAAAAAAGCAGTTCTAAATAAATTAGTTCTCAATCTTGCTGATTTAAAAGTGCACAGCTCCAGCGACTTCCTAATATCGGAAGGAAGAGCATTCCAGACGGCCGCAGAAGCACACCAGAAAGCGCGCGATGTGGTCACCGTCTTGTTCGATGTTTCGCGAGAATGGCGGATGGACAAAGGCCTCAGTCGCAGCTACGGCGAAGACATGGTGGATGTGGGAGCTGGAGGTAAAGGGTCCTGCGACCGATCCACGACGACACCGCGTCGAGGCGGGACGAGAGAGCGGACAGTGGGAATGGGACGCGGCTAACGTAACCATACCAAGTGAGATATATTCAATACATCACCGAGGGTGCAAGCTGATAGGCACGTATTGATTTACCCCCCCCCCCTCACAATTCAATTGTGGTTGCAACTTAATTAAAAAACAAACATATTTTCAAACTGCACGGTTTGACGCATGTAACGTGAGCATTAGAATACATTTTTTTAAACGAATGTAAGCATCGTTACATGTCTATAACCTCTCAAATTTCGAGTCGATGTGAATTACTATCAACCATATATAAATATATATCCACCAAGGTCGCACAATAGTATAATAAAATGGCACAAAACAACATCGACAAACGACTCTACATGATCGCTCAATCAGGATGTGTGCTATTAACCCTTTCCCGTTCCGAGACATCTGCAAGTTGCAGGGTGGGTGTCCCGTTCACCGCTGAATCCCGGAACGCGCAAACGGCTCAACATTAATTTTATTTAGAAAAGATTACTAGCGACGTTGTTTTTAAAGACATTGTACTCACCGCAGAGAACCGTAGCGACGCAACCACCGCAACTCTACGATAGCTGGCGCCAAACTGTGCCACACTCCGTCCCACATGGCCTTGTGGGAGCCTCGGTACCGATAAAGTTACAGTAAAACATTGGATTGCGAGTAACTTTGGTCTGCGAGTGTTTTGCAAGACGAGCAAATTTTTTTAAAAATATATCAATTTGATAAACGAGCGAGGTCTTGCAATACGAGTAGTACGTGTACACGCTTTGTCTGCCGAGCGTCACGTGATCACAACTGGTATACCAGTGCTTTGATATACGATTGCTTTGATATACGAGTGCTTTGATATACGAGTGCTTTGGATTACAAACACGTTTCTGGAACGAATTATGCTCGCAATCGAAGGTTTTACTGTATTTTATTTTTTATTCCAGTTTCCGTTCCGATGAGGTATGTGTACATCATCGGAATGGGAAAGGGTTAAAAAGTAGGTCAATGGGGGCTGTTTGAGCATATGTCACCATGCTGATTAGTGAGGGTTAGTGAAGCAGTGGGGGGCAGGGTTGGAGAAAGTTGGAGGGGGGGGGAAGCAAGACCGGTTTCAATACCCCTTGCCACTGATGTTAGCCGTGGCCAAGAATCGAACTCAGGTCACCAAGTTCACAGCACAGCACATGAACCACTGTGCCACTACTCCACCCCATGGGCTCTTACGTGATTATAAACGATTATTTATTAAAGCTTACATTCGTAAGACTCAAAGGAAATATACCTGTGCTGTGGCCAAATAAAACTAAAATATATTGGTGCACAGATTAGCCTTATAAACAACACTTCCCAAGCACTTATTAACGGTGGCAAGAGACAGGATAGGGTAGTGTGGCAAGCCCCACCGACTATCTTCATTTCCCCAGTATTAATTTTCACAGTGCACCAGATACTCAGTTAAGGCCGAGTTGATCTAGGGAAGGTCGAGTACAGGTAAGTTTATTGAATTTGCACGTCTGGGTTTGTAATGCAGCAGTGTGATAACGACCACACCGTCAGTCTCCACATCTCCAAAATGAACACGTGCGCAAATATTCACAAGTACACAGACAGCGGACAGCAATGGGGGACAGACCTCTTTAAGGTCATTGGTCTGCTGGATGTAGGCTGCCTGTGCCGTCTCCAGCTGGCTGATGTACCACTGCTGGTCGCGACACTTCTGGTGAAACGTGGGCGGGCGTAGCTGAAACCTGCCGGAAGGCACGCATCCGATACAAGCACAGGCAAAACGGAGGCCCAACACCAGCTCACGTCAATGTTCAAGAGGTTAGCATGAATAATACCATTGAAGATTTTTTTTTTATCTACAGACCCGGATATATCGGTGGTTTGTGTTTGACCATACTTCACCATGCTGCTTTGTGAGGGTTTCTGGAAGGGGGTGCCAGGGATTGGTTAACATAACTATCATTGTTGATGTTAACCGTGGCCAGGAATCTAAGTCAGCTTGCTGGGTGCATCGCGCAGTCGGCAAACCACACTGTGCACCTGCGACACCCCATTCCAGTATTGCTTTGGTTACCGTTATTTTATCAATATCTGGTGAGGTGATACTGTGGCAGAATTTAACTCGCAATCAAAAAGTTGCAAGCTACATTCCAAGTTGGGGATCAACTGATCCCATGAACATCATCCTTTTGCGGTAAATAAAACACGTGCCACCACTTTGCGGGAAATCAACGGTTGCTGTCAAATGTATCGGCTGATCGCTGCCATTGAAAGGCAGAATTCAGGGGGCCACGAAACAGAAATGAATGCCAGCCCACGCTCGATAAAATGGAGATACAATTCCACACGACACATATGAAAGGCGAGTGAACGAAATGGCAGAACCACGTGGTGCTTACCTGAGCACCACGGAGTCGTTGTGAGTGTTGAGGTAGCCCTCGCTGGCCAGGAGGTCGAGGCGGAAGAAGCGGTTGTATCCCCAACACTCTCCCACCTCAAAGTCGGACGCAAACTCGCGGATGATGTTCTTGCTGGGGTCGCTGGACGCCTGGTGCACCATCTCCACCCGGTACTCGTACCTGCGAGACACCGCCGCAGCAAGTTCGAGCCCCGATGATATAGATGGGCCCAACCTGTAGTCGTGCGGTAGGAGTCTTCTTCAATCAAGACCGCTCAAGTTCGCCGTTTGTGTAATAACGTGGCGTTTCAGTTAACGTTATTAGACGCTCGTCCCCATTTAACTCTGAGCCCGTGCTGCACCTGAAATCAAAGTGTCTCCCTGATCAGATGAACAATGAGGAGGGGGCTAATTTCTGCCGGAGGTCTTTAAACCAGCGGCGTGAATTCAACATTCCTATCACGCAGGGTCGGTCTATCCACAGGATGACCACTGTGGACTTCTCACAAAGTGGTACTCATTTTAAGGACCATAGAGGGATGATAGACCAAGTCAAGCTCATAGCGGGTCTTGAACTTTCTATTGCGAGTCACGCACTTTTATGACAGTGCTACAACTAACATCTGTAGATATACAACATTGTTACTGCACTGCTGGATGAAGGCCTCACCACACTGGACGGGTTTATGAGAGTTTATTTGACCATAATTTGCCACACTGAAGAGTGTGGGTTGTCAAGGCTGGGAGCATAGATGTACCGAGCGTAGTTCAGTACTAAATTGGACTTGCCATCTGCTGAGAATGTAACACCCAATGACGATGTGATTGAAACCATGCAGAAAGAAAATATCAAATAATGTAGCGTGCAATCTTACATGTTTCATATTTACTTTAAAAATGTTTGCTTTTATTAAAGTAAAATGTGCATAAACTTATTTATCTTAAGCATATTTACATTAAACATACCTTGTGCAGTGGGCAAACTGACCCCATGTTGTAGTCTGTTAAACCGTTCCCTTCATTTGCAATCACCACCGTGCAATTCATAGAAGAGTAATGTTAACCACTCACTTGGATGTCTCTGGCAAGCCCGCAGAGAGCTCTAAGAACACGGAGAGGTAATTCCCTCGTACCACGCCATTTCCATCCTACAAGGACAGAGGGTGTAATCATTGCCATACAACAATCTACCATTACCACCATGATCCCTGCAGCAAGAACAATGTAAGCACGGGACAAGCTTGTAAGCCAGTCCATTAAGTGATACACCACTTCGTGGTTTAATGCTATGTCATTTGAGTCTAAAGTGTTGGGGTACGGTGTTTGATGGACAAGTGAATTTGCAATGCCAGGCAAATCCTCATGTATTCACGACTGAGCTCGAAACCTCGTGCGTGAATGGTCCGGAAATGTTTTCTTTTTGTTAACAATCGAAAGTCTAGTTTATTAGCACTGATAAATGTATGTGTATGCGTGCAGACACATGACCACATCAGAGTGGTCTGTAACTAATACATGAAATGTGTGTTGAACTTCTTCGGCACCGTACGTAGCCAACCGTGCTAATTGGAGGCGCAGTACTAACGTGGGCGTCGTGTTCGTTTTTATCAACCAAATATAACATTACACAATTTTCACGCGAGATTAGACACACACACGTTGCTGGGTTGTTGTACGTTACGTTTGATTTTTTCATATTTTCTATCTAAACGATAGAACGACATTCAATGGAGCTCAAGGTCAGCCATTATGCACGATTAGGGGGGCTTCACGAGCCTCCTCCATTCTATAAAGATCCCCCGTATAGCCTGTAGGAGACTGCCGAAGCAAGTGCCGTTAGCGTGCAACTAACTACGAAGGCCGGCACGGCACACGAGGTGGTGGGTGGCCAGCATCACGCCCGGCCGCCTTTGTCTCCCCAGTGGTGATGTTTACCAGACCAGGTACTCATTTGAGCTTGAGTCGACATAGGGGAGGCCCAGTACCGGTTCAAGTAATCGTCAGTGGTGTTGGCCGTGAGCGGGAATCGAACTCTGGTGGCTGGATTCGTAGTGCAACGCGCACACACTCACCGGGTACACTTTGAGCCTCCAGCATAGGCCGGACACCTGCAGCGGAGGGCTGTACACTGGATCGGCTCTCTGCCTCAAGATGCTGCGTGGCAAGTGGGGGACAGATGGCACCACCGCTCACCATTAAACCCACCAAAAGCAGGCACAACGATCATCAACGCGTATCCGTTTGGACAGTCGCCATCATTTTACACTGCCTAATTTAATGCCGTAGATGTTGGCTAATAATACAGTGGGGCAGATGTGCAAAGTAGCATGAAGCAAATAATGCACGTTGTGATAATAGCACAAGATGTGGCAGGATGCTACGTGAATCCCTATGGCCAGATCACCCATAATGCACCTGGTCTAGTCAGATCTCAGGATTGAGCCTGGAGAGTTCTTGAATGGGTGAAAGCCAAGCATAACAGGTTTTGTAGGTAGCGTATGCACAGCTACGTGGGGGGAACAGCAGAGAGCAATGCGGCAATTTTTTTAAATGTTAGTACACCTCTATGTTACCAAACCTTCCATAACCTACACTGACAAGCATGGTGAAGTATGGTCAAACACCCGCCATAGCCGACATGGTGTGGGGGAAGGCCATTATCTTGCACAGGATTGACAGGTTACACTACACTATACTCTTTGGTTTTTCGGTAAAGTCACAATGGGTGGGGGGGCTGGGTGGGGAGGGGTGGGGCTGGGTGGGGAGGGTGGGAGGGTTGGGGCTGGGTGGGGAGGTGCTGGTCAACCCGTGGTGCCCTTATAAAACTCAACGTTTAACCTACTCACGCCGGCTTGTGCCCGCCCTCACAGTCGGGCATATTTGCGGAATCCACCACGCCGCCGTTGACCCTGGCCATTGACCGAGAAACCCAACGTTCCTACCAGCTCCCTCCGCAGGAGGAATGTGTTAATTTCATTTGTTCACTGCCCATTGTGTAATGTCAATCTCCCAAAGTGTTTTTTTTTTGTTCACCTCGACAATTAATTGTTGACGAATTGTTGTTGTTAAAACCACCAAATGAATCGTCGATTCTCAAGTGCGTACCAATCACGGACACCCACCTGAAGTTTGAGAGCACAAACGTGCTGGAGTCATAGGCAGGCACCAACTCACTGTGAAATTGAAAAACAGAGAAGCGTACGTATAACCGCCATTAAAGTGCACATCACGTTATATAAATCTTAAATGCATTGCAGTGAACAGAACCATACATCAATGTTATTGTCAGAGATGTAAGCACAAGGCTTGCTTGAGATGGAGATTATCAGCACAAGGCACTACCCACTCAAGTACAATGTATGCCTATGCATAATTTTCCTATATTATTTTACCTTATCTGATAATCCTGTGAAGATAGTTATACATGTAAAAAAAAGGTGAGATGGATATGGCATGCAAAAATAATTCCCTAAAGCAGTTTTTTGGACTGTTCTGGTTGAAATTAATCACCGGAATGAGTATTGAGTGAATATATACAAGGTTGAAATGTTGATATAATGTGAAGCCAACATTAATTTTATACATGTGGAAAGTTACACAATTTTGGGTTAAACAAATGTTTTCCGGAGGAATCTAGAGCTCTAAACGTTAGTGTTGTTGTGACAAAACAACGTAATATATCAACACACTGTTCATGGAAATGTACTCAAAATATTAATTAAAAATGCGAGGCTCAAGATTAGGAGCGGTGATTGACAAGTTTTAGCTCGACAGAGCAAATGGCAAGTAACTGATTAAAATGTTATTTTACAACACGATCCTCTTCAAATGTGATGCACTTCGTGCCGATTGGCGCTCCAGGGCTTTAAGCCCTGTCTGGAAGAAGTCTTTGCTTTAATCCTGACATCTTTTGGACACATCCCTCCATCCCTCCCGTCTGTCCCGTATGAAACCCCCTACTTGTCACGAGAGGCGTTCTTTCATTGCGAGTATTTCTTAGAATGTGCAGCAATTTAATGGAAGCCAGGTCCACCCCTATGATTGTTTTCCCAGGTTTAAGCATTTTTTTTTAACTAGGCCTGTGCATATTCTTGGTTCTTTCGGTAAAGTCACGTAAGGAAAAAAACGCCACTTTTTAAAAAAAATTCTTGCTGTAGATTTCACACCTGATGATGATTGCTTGTGTTGCAGTCGAAACGTCGTGAGAATTGTATTGTTTAATATTTTTATTATTTTATTATTTCCATTCTACGCGACTCTACCGAAAGAACTAAGAATATGAATCCCTGCAGTCACGAAAGCTTTAAATCAAAATTTAGGCCTGTGCATATTCACCTTGCTCCTGCCTCCTGAGTGAATTTAAAAATTCACGGTTGTGATTCGATTAACAATATAGCGCAGCTGTGTAGCACCTCTAGCGGCTCCACGGATTAAGTGAACCAATGCATTGTACGTGAATAACACAACTGATTGACACGCAGGACTTGACGCACGTATCCTGCGGCATAACAATACATTTACATCACGAATTGATGCATCTATACACCCATAGTTTTGATCCGTTCTTCTTTCAATGTCTCTAATCTTTTCAGATTTTTTTATTCTTTATGTCACTAAGAAAAACCCCCATTCCAATTGTCTGTAAAAAAAAACAAGGTTAATCTTTTACCATGACATTTGATAATCCTAAATAATGTAACACTCTGGCACCACGGTGTAGCACCGCTTCTCCTACGTCAAGTCACATGCAGATGTTTTGACCCTCCCTCGCCCCACGCCACCTCATGAGAGTATTTTGGTTCGTGTCTCTCCCACCTCGTGAAGTCAGGGGGCACCGGCGCAGTGACGAAGGAGGCCATGGGTCGGCGATGGACCTGCTGAAACATCTGCAAGATCTCCGCACTCTTCATGATTAGTTCACTCTTGCTGCATGAGCGTACCTGCAGGGAAGGGCGGCATATCAGACGTGAACAACAATTATACAACTTTATGCAAAATAACGTGACACTCATTGAACAGAAAAATGCATGCAAGCAGGAAACTGACATTAGCCTCAAGGTTATTCTCTTACAGGATCAATGAATTAAATGAACAGAGAACATTATGTAAGCAAATGTTGCTTTGGACTACATTTTTTGGCAAAATCGTGACCAATTGTCAAAATGATGCATTGCAGCCATTTCATACTGGTAGGAACCTCCTGGTTACACCAGCCCACAGGGGATTATTGTGTCCGTCCGTCGTGCAGGGAGGCGCTGGGTGGGGAGGGAGGGGCTGGGTGGAGAGGGGAGGGTGGGGAGGGGCTGGGTGGGGAGGGTGGGGAGGGGCTGGGTGGGGAGGGTGGGGCTGGGTAAGGAGGGGCTGGTCACCCCGTGTTGCCCTTATAAAACTCAACATTTAACCTACTCACGCCGGCTTGTGTCCACCCTCACAGTTGGGCATATTTGCGGAATACTCCACGCCGCCGTTGACCCTGGCCATTGACCGAGCAACCCAACGTTCCTACCAGCTCCCTCCGCAGGAATGTGTTTAAGATGCGAATCTGTCCCTATACCCAACTCATTGGCAATGTGGTCACAGCACCTGACTCACAATTGCAATGTCGTGACTTAAAATATTGGTTTAGGAATCATCTCAATTTTTCAATGCTCCAGAACAGAACAACGGTGGCTCTTAACAATGACTCTCCAAAGGAAAAACTGGCTACCCACCATGAGAATGTGGAATTTCTGCCACCAGCTCATGGTTATTAACAGCAATGATTGTTGAATCAGAAAGACGCTACACCAAAGGGAACATTACCCGTTTAATGAGCGACACACATACATCTGTCACTTGTAACAATTACATCGGCTGAGCACTCGCCAAATCTGCATAATGATCATACGAGAATGTAGAGCTGCTCGGTTTTTAAGGCACAGTATGATAAAGGAATTAATGATAATGTTGATAATTGCATCCCTTACATTTGCAGGCAGTTGTGATTTTAGTTACACATGAA
Organism: Lethenteron reissneri; assembly: GCF_015708825.2. NCBI lineage: Eukaryota > Metazoa > Chordata > Hyperoartia > Petromyzontiformes > Petromyzontidae > Lethenteron > Lethenteron reissneri. The sequence continues at coordinate 10,788,488 of NC_083806.1, read as the reverse complement.
TGGACAAACCCCGACTTTGTGTTTGAGCCAGTGGTAGTGCACTCACGACAGATTAAATGTTGCACTACCTGGTGTTCCACCTCCTGCAGCAGACTCTCCAAAAGCTCCGTCTCTTTCGTCAACGAGTTCTTTTGGCCTAGCCGAACAAATCGACACATTGGCAATCAACAGCACACGGGGAGAGAAAGAGATGCCAAGCCCGGAAACAAGAGGCATACGCATCGGCCGCATTCACAGTGACGCCACTAAGATACGTCAGAGATGGGAAGTTTCATAAAGACAGGGAGCACATTGCATCGGGCGTCTACGGCGCTCACCCATGAGAGTCAGCAGCTTGCTCTTGAGCTGCGTGTCCAGTCGGGCGATCATCATCTCCACGGCGTTGCGGATTTCCCGCACTCGGTCGTCCTTTGCGCCCCTGACGGACTCGACGTTTTTTTCCTGCACACCCGAGTCACGTTTGGATGATCATTTGTCATGCGCTAGAACCCTCCAATCATGCTGCCGTGGTGCAACGGTTAGCAAACGGAGCTTGCATTTCGGTCGACTGTTTGATCTCCCAGTGTGGGCAGTTAAAGCCAAGCGCTACGAGTACACACCGCAGCAAGTTGCTCATCAGGTCACACATGGTGGGGTAAAGTGTGGGTAATCTCATCTCTTCCGAGATGTCTGACCAGCATGGAAGAGTAGGCCAAATATCCTCTAGAGGGGCTCTCTAAAAGCCCTTCTGTGGTGGAGGTCCCTCTGCCAGCAGTGGTGTGAACGAGCAATTGTAGGGCTGCACCTTTACCATTACACTCCAATGTAGCTGGCTGACACACCGCCCACACAGTTGGCTTGCCTGTGATATCGTACGAATCGATATGATGTTATTGTTGCGAGTATATACAGAAATGTCACCGCCTAAGGAATGTGGAATGTCGAATAATATCCAAGGATCACCAACGGCACCCAGTGCTCATTTGCGTAATGTGTCATTAGCAGGCCGAGTAAAAAAAAAAATCAACAAATACGAATTACTCGTTGTGCTCACAAATACGCAAACATATGAGGTGACCTTGTTGAAGGGACACCCTTTGAGCCCGCACATACACAGCGGAATACAACACGAGAGCAATCGGCCAAGACACCGCTGCAGTGCCGGTCTTCAGGCAGCCCAATGCAGTAATTGTTGTTATTCCCTTTGTAATGCAACATTAACATTCCATAAGCATACAAGGAGAAGGCCTTGGTACATTGCAGTCAAACGCAAACCGAGGGTCAATACGTGCCCAAATTAAATTAAACCCACCATATTTTACCCACGTTCAAGCTTGCACATGGGGAATCGTATAACAACAAAAACAATATTGATTCGCCAACCTCAAACCACTGCCCGGTCAAATGCAGTGCCTTTGACACATGGTGCTGTTTGTCATCTTCTATCTAATTTTGTTAGCCCCTTGACATGCCTGAATTGTAACACAAAGTGGTGGCCTCGTTAATAAGTGCTTAAGGAGGGTCACGTAACAGCCACAATACTAGAGACCAAAACTTTTCTACGACTGCCACATTCAAGAACTCTTGAGAAATGTTCCACCCTGGGCTCTATTTTTTTGTATCTGCTCATTATTCTTCGTATGTATGTGTGCGGTTGACTAAGTACGGTGCGAAGAGAACTTCGACATACATACATGTTGAACTTCTTTCGCACCGTACGTAGCCAACCGTGCTCATCGTAGGCGGCGTGGATGCGGCCGCCACTCACCACTTCCTGCACCAGGCTGATGAGCTCCATCAGTCGCCGCCGCAGCTTCCCCACCTCCTCGTTGACCTGTGACACGTGTTGCTCGTAGATCTCCGACAGCGGCTTAAACATGTGGCCACCATGCTGTACAGCGCACGAGATAGATGTGCGCGCGCACACACACACACAAGTTTGCACGCACAACCACTGTTAGCCACTAAGTGTCGGTGACGGCTTGTGCCAAACTCGGTGCACTCGGAGGTCACGTTAAGTGTTGAAGGCTTGCCGACAGGTCACACAGGACAGACCCAGGTGCTGTAGCTTGAGTGAATGGGAAGACTGGCAGATGCACCACCTGTGCTCCCCAACATGCTAAATCGCTGCGTTTTAGCCGCCCGGCGTTCCGATCGTTTTTGTGAGTGTCTATCCTCTACCCTTTGCTGTTGTTGGAGGGCTGGTGCCTCCAACTACCCAGCAGCATTCTTCACGAGCCTCCTGCAGAGAGGCTTGAGCTTGACACCGCTAGTAACAGTAATCTGCAAGTTCAATCAACTCCAGATCTTTCTGTACCACATTAGTCCATCTCTTCTCGAGCCTGTGCCACGCCCCCCCGTTTCGCTCCCTCAATAAAATGGAGCCATACCTTGACTGCACCTGGGCATCGATCAGCTACGTATTGCATCTGTACTAGATACACCAACACAGCCACCAGTCGCCATTAAATTGGCGGTAACATCGCCACAGCGCTTGTGCCAGGCTAGGTGCATTTTGAGGCCACGTGAAGTTACAAAGCCCTTTGGACACATATGCACACATAGAAAGGCACACAGACGCAAATAGAGAGCCAGAACATTCAGGAAAATGCCAACCCGTAATAGTAAACACCTAATAAGGTCGGCATAGGACACGAGGCGGGTGTGGTATAGTCAGCAGGACACCTGGGCACCATTATCTCCCCAGTGCTCAATTAAGGCTAGCACCGATTTAAGACCGAGTTGATCTGGCAGAGGCTTAGAGAACAAGTTCAATCACCAGGTGGCCACATGTGTGCGTGGCTGGGAGTTGAACCCAGTTCACGAGGAAAACAGCTCAGGATGCAAACCACACACAGCTATAATGGTATTGGCTAGTATCGAATTAAAATCAGCAACAACGGTGGTGTCATTAATTCTGGTGATTGGGTTATCAGCAGATCACATCATTAAGGTGTATGGGCCCAATAGATCCATTCATTATGTTTCACAAGTGAATAATGGCATCCCTTGTCAAGAGGTGAAATATCTACCCATTTGCTCATGAAACTAAGATCCTCTCTCTGGTCAATGAGCATTCTCATCAACACAGAAAAAAATAATGCCAATTACAAAAACATCAAATAACACAGGCTAATCTGTCATACTATTGCAGAACATCGCAGAGGACGCAATGAAAACCTGACAAGGCACGTGTATATCTGTGCGGCATTTTCAAATTCCAAGGCAGCTAATCGACACGACAACCTCGCGTTTTATTGAAGCATTTCCGACCGAGGTTGCAAGGGTTTACCGCCTTGGCTCGATCCGTCCACTTCTGGTGGGAGGGCACTATAATCCAATATGAACGAACCTGTAGTACCAAGTTGTGTTGCTATTCGGAAGCCACCTTTGAAAAAACCAAAGTTATTATTTTTTATATGCTCCGAAGAAAGGCCATTGCACAAAAAATTGCCTATTATAAATGTTTCATTTTAAGGCCACAGTGGTATTGACGTATGTATTTGCGTTTTTCGCAAATTGATCATCGGGTTTCTCAAACCATGGAGACACAAACCAGAGAAAAAAAAATGACTTTTTAAATATGCAAAGGTGTTTTGATAGCTACCCGTCATCTTTCATACCACTAACGTTCTTGCATGGACGTTTACCAATCTTTTAATCATCGGTGCCTTGTCACATGCTTTGCGTGCCAACTTCACTCACGCCGAAGTTGCCGGTCAATGCGAGTACAATCCCCGGTGGCTCTTCACATGCAGGGAAGTGAAGCGCCGCCTAAGCCCCCACCTCACTTTCCATTGGTTACCCCCCCCCTCGCTAGCCACACGCATCCTGCGGCAACGTAAAAAACTAAAATGACATTGACACAACACCCAGACGACACAGTCGCCCCGGAGGAGGTTGTTAGGACTGGAACATTTCGGGTCAACACACGTTCATAAGGCTGCCATGGCTACATAGCCGAGAGCGGGCCCAAGTCTCGCATACACAGCTTTAACCCACACATAGTGCGTTCCAGTCTAAATTGATCTGTTACCGTTTTTAATTTACACATCAGTCTATAGTGACCTATGTATACTGTAAATAGCTTTGCAATGTATACAATTAATAAAACAAATACAACTGTATAGTATATACACTCCATGCGTGGTAGAAACACTGTGCATGCAGTATGTATTTCATGCACAGTGTTTTTCAATTAACTGTATATCGCCAGCCACAATTTTCCTCCGCAAGATAGACATTTCTCATTGCATTGAAATGCAACGATCCGCATGGCAATTGTCTCAGCATGTCAATGTCAGCATAAAACCAGCACGTGGGAAAAGGCCCACTGCAATGCAACTTAACTTGAGATAAAGAGATGACGAATGGAAACACGTGCAATATCGTTCCCTGTAACTGTTAGATTTCATGTAGTGTCAAACAGCTGTAAATGTCACGTTTTTGCAATTCACACTGACCTTCCGCTGGCCCATAACACAATACAGTATATAAAAAAATACAACTGTGATGGCACCGATTTATACAGGAAGGCCTCGCCGAGTCCCGAAGTTTGTTTCGTTGATTTCAGGAGGAAAAAAAACACGCATATACGATTGTGGAATAACACTCATACAGTCTGCACAGATGGGTTGACCAACACATTTGGTGCACTGCCATCTCCAGGCCACCTCAGAGGCCCAGCGGATACAACATTTTCATAAACCTACGTGGGGGATCTCGCCACCCCGAGCACAGCTTTGCCTAGCTCACAAAACAAACAACTACAAAAACATGAACGTCACGTGGAGACATGCCATGGATCCACGTCAGGGAGACGGCAAGCACCGCCTCGGGTTCTGGTAACTTGCAGGTGACGTGAGCATGCCCTATTAATTCACGAGAGCACAACAGGAAAGCGGAAACTACATTCGTCGTTCCACTCGTGGCTGCTGCTGGGCTGCCACAAGACCTGTTCTCTTGGGAGGGTGAACAGACAACTTGGCTAGAAGACCTCAAATGGATACTCTTAGGTTTTTTTTCTTCGGTAAAGTCACGTAGGTAAAAATAATAAAAATAATGGAAATAATAATAGAAATAAAATAATAAATGACGACGTTTCGGAGGCAACACAAGTCTCCGTCATCAGGTGAAACCGTCACAGCTAAATTTGCTGTATCAAGTGAAGCAAAATTCCAAGAGACAAGCTCTTAAATACAAGTTAAGGGGGAGGGGGGGGGCTTGTCGCTTGGAATATTGCCTTACTTGATACATTAAATTTAACTGTGACGGTCCCACCTGATTACGGAGACTTGTGTTGCCTTCGAAACGTCGTGATTTTTTATTTTATTTCTATTAGTATTTCTATTATTTTTATTATTTATTTTTACCTACGTGACTTTACCGGAAAAAAAACCTAAGAGTATGAATCCTTGCAATCACGAAAGCTTCAAATCTAACCTCAAATGGAACCTACTTCCCACCTGACCTGGAGCCATGAGCACACATCTCACATGAAGGTGTTATGTCGAGTGAGACGGCGGATATTTTACTCACCATGCCGCCCCAGAGAGCGCACTGGTGACAGATGCACTTTTTACAGGTCCAGCAGAAAACGCTCAGCTTCTCTCTGTGCAGTTCACACCTGTTATTAAAGGCACCCATAACCAAAATGACCACACAAGTATTACAATCGTAAAAAAAATTGTGAACATTTACTGGTGCTCCCAATATAATTGCATTCCAAATGTCTTCCTGCTCCATGGAATGATTGGAAAGGACTCATCTTGGTTTGTGCCTCTCAGCCGACAGTGACCATTCCATATCCACGTGGCAGGAGAGGCTGGTCTCTTAACAGGACGAGACCACTTCTGACTTTTCACAAATCTGCCCTTGCACGACTGATCCTACAGGGGTGATTGGTCGAGTTGACCCAAGGCTGGCAGTTGAACTCCTAACCCTGCAAAACTGAGTCACATGGCTGCAGCCATAATACAGCCCGGGGCCAAATGTGCGTTAGCTATAATATTCACAGCCCCTTGTCAATCCACTGCTGGATGAAGGGCTCCCCACGCCATATTGGTATCGGGAATTGTATGACCACACTTCACCATGCTGTTTCATTATGAATTTGTGAAAGTGGAGGGCCACAAGACTAGTCGAGATAACACTCGTCACTGATGTCAGCCACGGCCGGGAATTTAACACGGGCTGCCGGGATCATAGCACAGTGCGAAAACCACTGCGCCACCCCTCCACCACTGGCTATACAATAGGAAACATTTGTATCATCCCTCAGTCATCTCACGTGGCTGAGCTGTCAAAAGTGCCATTTAAAAACACCGACTTTTAACACGGCCATTTGGTGCCTGCGCTGGAACTCGACGGTCAAACGACTCAAGGACGTACTTGTCCTTGTCGCCATCCTCCTGCTTGCTAAGCCCACACATGTGCAGTGTGTCCAGCTGCTGTGTGACCTCCTCCGCCCAGCGGCAGTTCACCAGCTCGTGCAGCTGTAAGGGTGCCCTGTGATGACAAAGACAAGAATCACCCATTTAGCCGTAACAGACTGTTGGGGAAAGTGTTGTTAGCGAGCACCTATGAAGGCCGGTACGGTACACTAAGGGGGTGGGTGGCCAGCACCACGCCTGGCCACCTTTGTATCCTGAGTGGCGATGTTTACACACCGAATTAGGTACTCATTTGAGGTCGAGTCGACCTAGGAGAGGCCCAGGTCCAGTTCAGATAATCTTCACTGGTGTTGGACGTGAGCGGGGATCGAACTCGGGTCGTCAGCTCATAGCGCAGTGACGGCACGCACACTTACATTATTTCCCTTTCATACCAACAGTAGCATTCCGTGTCAACAAAGACATACCGACTTGATAATTGATTACCACAGTTTTGCCAAGTTTTCTTTTTCTCTCTGTACGATGTTCTAAAATATCAACGGTTATGCATTTAAAATTGCAATTATTGGTTGCTGTGCATTTTCTAAAAGAGTAATTTTTTAAAAGCCTGTCATGGACAGCGATGTACAAATTTTTGTTCGTTCGTTTCACAATCCGCTTTTCCTGGGGAGGGTCGCGGCGACAGCATGTTGATTAGGATGTACAAATGTTTGAATATTCCACTAGTGCTTTTGAAACCATGCCATGAGGGGAGATTTTAATTTAAATATTAAAAAAACAATCATCATGAAAAATGGCCTCTGAAAGATGACATCAGAACTACCTGTGAAGTCCATTCAATTGGCGGTTATCCACACTGAGGTAGTGCCCCTCACACGATTTGCTATAGAGTGGCCATTACATAGCGCTGGAATGTGCCAAATATGTTAAGTCGTGAAACTGGACGATGCTAAATTCAGTCCATAGTAGTTATTGGTGGCAAAGTTGAATGACAACATTTCTAACATTTCTGCCTTCCATGTTACTAACTACAAACTATGGTTTAGGCCAGCGGTTCTCAACCCATGGGTCAGGCCCCGTGAAAGCCTTTTGGAGGTGGCAGGTGGGTGCAGACTGCCATACGAATACTTAACTTGACTAGAGGCTGGGACTTATACATTTTCTTTGCAAGTATAATTTTACAACTATGAATGTTCAAGTAAAATGTATCCTTTTTGCATACATTTTTACTATCGCTGTTATGTTTCCGTCATTAATAGTCGTTTATTTTGTTTATGTACGATCGCTTAATTTGGCTACCTACATAACTTTCTCTGTCATTTTCCACCATTGGCGACCAGCTTGGGCCGGATGCCTTTGAAAAAGTTAATTTCAGCTCATCGGGTTCTTGCGGCTTAAATAATGCCTGCATGTCTGTCTGTAGAACCGTGGACGTGCGATCTCTCCATTGTGACCTTAGTGACCTGGGGGTGGGCGCAGGGGCACCAGTGGTCTTGATTGGGCCCGCCGTACCAAAAATGTTGAGAACCACCGGCACAAGGCGCTGGTAATAATAGCAACTCAAACACTGTGCTGCAATGTGCTTCTGGATTTCATGTCCTGTTAATAAGAGCTACACGCAGGTGCAAGCTTGATACGATAGCTGTATTGAAATTATTATTTTTTTACACTCAACTATTGTGTAATATTTAATTATTTCAGGTTTTTTTTAAAAATCGTAGCAACGTTTTCAAGAGACCCTTGGTCTCTTAATAGACTACCTAGAAAATAAGGGGTCATTTATATATCTATCTGCCCACGACATGATATAACAATACAAGTTGCTTGTTCAAATTCAGTTATAGCCTCAAACCTGACCCTCTCAGTGAATAGCTGAGACTTAAGTTAAAGTAACAAAAACACCTTTCATACCTGCAGTGTGGACATTGAGCTCTCTGTTCTGTGAGCCACCGCTAGAAAAACAAAGCGAGCAGTGAAGCTTCATTCACAAATAACCACACCATAAAATGTTATCAACACAGCATTGCCCACTGTAACACGTTAACGGTTTAAGTAAATCATGTGCGTAGTGTCGATCTAGTTTTACATTTTAAAGGCAATTCGACGATGTTCACTTTGAGAAAAGAAAACATGATGTGCAATTGTTTGAAGGTGTAGTTTGAAGGTATTGCTTGCATCAATTAAAACTCGTAAAAATTACGCTAAAACTGCATCATAATTTCAACGGAGTGCTCTTTCCAATAAGATCTGGCATTTTCTTAACAAGCTGGATTATACTGGAGAGACCGATCCAGTTTGCATGATTAACAAATGCTTCTTGATAATATGGTCCGGAAAGCCAATATGCTAAATGAACCAAAAATATTTGTATTTTTATGTCTGGAGACAGAACCAAGTTCTGCTAATATTTGCTCTTATCCACAGCAAAGCATGGGTCTGCACAATGTTAATTAGTTGTCTTGCACAATTTGGCATATACAACGCAACACTTGATGACGTCACTGTACCCATATTCTTGGTTCTTTCGGTAAAGTCACGTAGAAGGGAAATAATACAATAATAAAAATATAAAACATGATTTTTTTTATTTCCCTTCTACGTGACTTTACCGAAAGAACCAACAATATGAATCCCTGCAGTCACGAAAGCTTTCATTTCACTGTACCCGTATGCAGCTGAAGCAGCAAAGCTTGGAGCAGTGGGGACAGAGGCGAGCGTCCCGCAGCTTTTCCATGCAAATGAAGCATCGGAACACCTCCGCGATGCTCTACAAAACCACAGACCGATTCCTCTCAGTTGCCTGTACACGTTAGGGAGCTTTTTAAAATCTTCTGCGGAATAATGGCCCTCTCCACACCGTGCCGTTTGTAGTGGGCATTGTTTAACCATATTTCACCACGCTGTGCTAGTTTGTGAACGTGGACAGCAAACACATGGGTGGATAGAAGTACAGTATAACAATGGATTTTGCTGCACTGCCAGCATGTAGCAGCGCTGGCATTCAGTATTAACCCGTTGAAACAATACAAGGCTCAAACCCTGCTTTTAGCTTTCAAGATCTGATGAGAATGGGCACATTCCAGGCGACTTGGTGACAAGTCTGCAATGATTTAAGAGAATAACTATGCAGTTATGCATTTGAATTAAGACATTAAATATCGAGATTACCAATTACTTGGTTAATACAAAGAGGATCCCACATGAACACTGTAAATTCATTATGTAAAAAAAAAACTGCATGCATCGACTAAATCATAAGATCACCGTAATTCATCGAGTCACCAAAAGCTAACAGAAAGTTTCATTATTTTCATTGTTCATTTTCACGTGCCTCAGAAAATAGGCACCGTGCGTGGCAATTAACAAACATCGCAGTGGACGAGGTTAGTCTATGCAATTATTGAAGCAAATCATCAGCAGCACATTCAGTGTATTTCGTTATATCCAATCGATGGCGAGATAATTACGTGCCAAAAGAAATAGACTGACAATGGAGTTCCTGGTAGGGGCACATGAATGCAAAACGAACTCTGCCGCCCTGTCTTAAAACTGGTACATTAATGCAATTAGTACATTGGCAAAAAAAAATGGCTAGCACATACAGTCCTATAGAGGCAAAGGGTTTGTAGAGCATGTAGATTTTTTTAAAACCCCAGGAGGTTATTAGAAGATGACTAGAATAAGCTTACATGTCTGTGCACACCTTTGAGTGTTCATATGCATGGGGGGGGGGGAGTTCACTAGCTGTTCTGGTTTCTTCACACACAGAAAATACTCCTAAAAATCCATTACTCAAATATCCCAATGCGAGACCCTTCCTGAAAATTTGTATTGCAACCATCCAAGGTGTTCCTGGATAAATATTACGATTATGTTGTGTTATTTCAAAAGGTATGTCTAAAATAGAGATAAATAAGCGGAGCCATGTGTAGCAGGCAGAGTCAGATCTGGCTGAAGAGGAAAGTATAAGACAGCAATAAGGCGAGTATTAACAGATAAGAATGGCAAGCATAAAATGAGAATTACGAGTTTGATATCTGGGACCACAAGAACTGATGAGACATCTATAAAACAAGGAGAAGAGAAAGGCAAGGGTGGTGCTGTCTATCTCACACACGCTGAGAGAAAGTAAACACAGATGGTTTAGGGCAGGTCTTGGAAGCAATAGGGTAGTAGAGACTGAGAGAGGCAGGCACGGGAAGAGGGTGGTTCAAAGTGGTGAACCAGGCGTATTAACGTGGAGATGGACCCAAGCAGGAATGAGTGAATGCAGACCCCAAAATTTGGAAAATGCCAGGGAGGTTAGAATTGATTACCCAAAAATTTGCCGACTATAACAACAAGCAGGCAACGTTGTCGTATTATCTCACCTCGACACTATTTTCATCCATGGTGCTTTGGTTAGTGGTACGGCAGTGTCAAGGAGCAGAGCGAGAAGTAGCCAAACGTTCCAAGCGAGGGAAGCAGGGAGGCAGGTCAGCGCACTTTCACCAGCAGTGGAGCAGCACTACTGGACGACTGGCTTATTTAAAGACACTCAACTTTCACACCATGCCTACAGTTCAGAGCTGCACAGAAACAAACACATACAACCCCAGTGTAAATATATTACAGGTAAATGGCTACTGCGTTTTACACATGGCGGGGCACTTGATTTACAATTGGAAGACTGCCAGTTAAAATAATCAGTTAGGGGTCAAATCCCTCATGGGTTGATAAATAGGAGCCACTCTTATGGAGGACAAAGTTGTTGTCTTCATGAGAAATGGTTTAATGCCACAATGTGCAATTTCCTCCAGTGGCTGAAGCCCTTCAAGAGATCAACGTTGTATCAGAAATGGGATTAATTCATTGAATGTAATTGGTCACTCGTGGAATTGACCAAACGTGTGAAGGCAAGACCCTCCTAAAAAAGGTTTTCGAGATTCATTAAAGCTTTCCTTATTCAGAGGTCAACTTTGAATTTGATCAACAAACGTGTGTTGGATCCTTAACTTCTGCAAGTCAACATACGTTTTTCCTTATCTCTAAAACCACAATAAACCTTCAATTGTTGATAAACAAGCTGCAGGCCATCATAATTTGTCATCCCACGGAGGACTGGCCCCTGCCATGAGGCATGGAACTTATACCACTGATGCAGATGACCACATATTCCTGCTGGTTTGGGCAAGCATGTTGTTAGTTTGATTCAACAAAAATTATGTTCCTTACCTACACTAAACAAAAAGCAATGCATCACACAAGCTGTATTGGTCATGGTTTAAGCACATGCACATTCCAGATGATTTCAATGCAACGCGGTTGTCAACAGTATTTGACATTAAGTTATTGCATGTGCTCAAGGTTGCCATGGGAGATGCGAAAGGCCCCCCACTTATCTCTTTCTCAAGAAGACAGTTTGACTTTAGTTTTAACTTTCAAACACTTGCAGTTTTTGTACCAGGCAGGGCAACTCTGTTGTCAAACATTCTCGATCATGAGTTTAGAATTCAATCCCTTCCTGGAAACGACTAAGCTAAACATCGCCCTCTGAGCCCGTTGTCATTAGATCCACTTTGTGAAAAGTCTCCTGAGAAAATTGATTTTACCATGGAAATACAGATATTCCACCACCGGATTCAAGGTCGCCAACGGAGATGAACATCGTCCCATAGCTCATTCGAACGGGGATACATTTTGGCTTTGACTTTATTCATTATACCATAGCCATTGGGGCCTGTACCCCAATCTGTGTTAACATTGATTGGGATACCATCGTGGTAGCATTTAAGACTCTTAAATATCAACCCGGCGACTTAAGTTCACTTGTCGGCAGAGGCGAACATCTGAACCGGCCCATGCCCACCTTCGCCAACCCGCACTGACCAGCGTGGTGAAGTATGTTCAAACAACTCCCTATGACCGACACAGCAGAGAGGGAGGCCTTCATCCAGCAGTGGAGCTGACGAAGCAATAACTACATTGGGTGGCAGCAGCCTTCGCTGCGGCCACTGCAGTCATAGACATACAAGTGTCCGCTCTAACGAGACGCACTGATCTTGACCGCCTACCGGTGGAAATTCAACCACGACAGGCAGAGAATGCCTGTCATAATCATCAGCCACTGGTTAATCCACTGCTGGATGAAAGCCTCAAAGGCCGCCCCAAGCCGTTACCAACTCCCAAGGCCCTGCGATGTAAGAATCCACCCAGCAGCACCTGCGCGCAAGCTCATCATTGCTCCATCTCCACGGTGTACGTCCTCTGTGGGAAGCAGAGAGTTTCTCAATTGGCTGGGAGTTGCTGTTACGGCCCTTAGCCAATGGTGGAAATTCCACAATCTCAGGATGGTGGATTTTGGAATAAAATAGGCAACGCTTATATCCAAAATTGCCGCAAATAAATAAGCAGATAATACGCACGCCTCCTTCACATGGAATGTCCTTCCACCCTCAGACATTACAGTACTTTTTTTCTTTACACATTTCATCAGCCACACGGCCTTCTGGAAAACGCATCATTTCAATAGCATTGGTTGAACGCCAGCAAACAATGCCTCAACTAGCAGAAGTCCGGATTGCTTGACCGGTCCATAGTTAACTCGCGTTGAGCGAATACCGCTGAAATTATGAAACTTCCCTGGGCTACAGGTACTGGTGAGGCCCCCAGTAATATTTTCAAAAGGAAAACAAAGTTAAAGAAACACAAAATTGATTTTTACATGGCTAACCACAAATAAAATTCAGCATTCACAAATGAATTAACATTTCACTTGGAGGCCCTCTAGCTGGCAGAGGACCCTGGGCTTGCAGCCCTTAATCTGGCCCTAACCATAATACAGGGTTTTTTTATGGGGTTAGATCACGTAAATATATAAATGTGTCGCCACCACCCGACACAGCCAATTAGTAAGGTTTGTCACGTAAACAGAACATGCTGGTTCATGACTAGTACAGTACTAACCGGGGTGTTGGAGAGCAAAGCCACAACATTTACAATCTGAGTAACGACGTTTCGCCAGTAATTGCAACCAGCTTCATCAGGCGACAGCCAGATTTGTGGAGAAATCCTCCTGTTTCGTTCCTTAGAGGGCTAGATGTGCTGGCACATTCATCAATTTACGCGTTCTAACCCCCACAAAACCCTGTATTATGGATATTTGATCGCGAAAACATTCTCATTACGTGTTAAACTGACAATTGTGATACCCGAGGCACTGTACGGCAATACCGAATTATTCCGTTCACATTCGCTAGGGCGATGGAACGCGTCCGGGAGGACATCCACGGGAGGAGACGGAACGATGTCACCATCTGGGGTGCAAGTGGTGGATCCTAAATCGATGTCTGCATCGGAGGATTGCGAGGGATGACGGCGGCTTGGGGAGGGGGTGACTCTTCATCCAGCAGTGGATTGGTCTCGGCTATTGCTCCTGCTGATGGTGGTGATGGTGACAACCGGGCCCCTAATCTATGCTCACAGCGATCGGGATTGGCGGTGCTTCTACTCCTGTCCTCCCCCCCCCCTTCCGTTTAACGACCTCGAACAGATACGGCCACTCCACATTGCCGCGGCGGGGGCCGGTGCGGCAAGAGACGCGCGCCGAGCGATGTTGTAATCGCTGCAGCCATGGTAACAGCGGCAGCGGCGGCGGGGGGGGGAAAGAAGAACACAGCAGCAGCAGAAGCAGCAGCAAGCTCGGCAAAGAATTTAAAAGAACCAACCAAGTACACGAACGGCCGCCGCGTTCGCACGAGGAGTTACGCACAAGCGAATTAAAAAGAAAGCCACAAGATAAGACGAGAGAGAAAAAGAGAGAGAGAGCGAGAAAGAGAATGTTAGCGACGGTTTAAATGTGTTTAAAAAATAATAAAAAATAAACAATCCCGGAGGGTGAACGCGCAGCGGTCGTCTCACGTACGTTCACCGACTTCATCGCTAGACCGCACTAACGCGTCGCGCGCCTCGACTCGTCGCTATTTATAGTGCGCAGCAAATCCCCCCCCACCCCCCACTACCCCCTTTCCACGCCTCTCATTGGCTCAAACGACAAAGCAAGCGCGCCGCTGATTTGTTAATACAGGGGGGCCCCGTCTCGGCGCTCGGCCAATCAGAGAGGGCGCACGCGACGGTCTGTGCTACGAGGCTCTTTGCGGCGACGCGGAGCTTTGCGTGATGACGTCGTACGGGGCTCGCGTGACGTCATGACGTGAGAGCACGCTCGTTGTTGCGGGGGCTCACAAGACGTCACAACACACGATGGTAACGTGAAGACATCGTGCGGGGCTCGCATGACGTCATCACGTGAGGTTACGCTCGTGCGGGGCTTGCATAACGTCCACTACGCGATGACGTAGTAGCAGGCGAACGTCATCACGTAAGATCACGTGATGACGTTCCTCGAGCTGCTGCTACGTCATCACGTGAGATCTCGCTCGGCCAATAAAAAGCGCGCGCGCGGCCTTTCTCCACGACGCCGCTTTGCGACGCGAATCTTGCGTGATGACGTCGTGCGGGGCTCACGTAGACGTCATCACGTGAGTTCACGCTCGTGCGGGGCTTGAATTACGTCATCACGTAATTTTACGTGATGACGTTGTAGCCTCGAACACGCCGAGCGGTCCACGTGACGGGGGCGGGGCGAGCCGCGTATCGATTCCATTCAAACACATTTCGATTCGATTCGCGATTCCACTACTGTACCGCACTGTATATCAATTGTAATATCGATAATTTTTGGTACAGTCGCCGCTAACGATGCTCTGCTGCTGCTATAAAGTTTTAGTTTAGTTGAGAGATAATCAAATGTGTTTCCTTGAGGCTATTTGTCCGAATAAACGAGATTATTAACGCAATAAATAGTTTACGTTGCATGTACACTGCATACAAGACAACGCGATACAAACGGCGCGGTAGAAATCGAACCGCTATAAAGTCACGCGTTAGGGGCCGCCATAAATGACGTCACGCACCTGGGGGGGGGGTCAGACATTTGTGACGAGTGGGGGGGAGGGTGAGAAATGTGACGTCACATCAAAATGCGCAACTTTAAATAAATATGAAATTAAAATAAACATAAAAAATAAGAAATAAAAAATATATAGAATTGTTATAACAACACAATAAATACGCACTACAATGACAATAGTTTAAAGCGATTTGAAGCATGTTTTATTTTCAAAATAAAAATATGGTTTTGGGGGGGGGGGCATAGCTTTGTGACGTCATAGTTAAGAGGGGGGGGGTCTGACTTTTTGTGACGCCACGTGACTAAGGGCGGGGGGGAGTCAAAAATCGTCCAAAATCGCGTGACGTCATTTATGGACGATCCCCTTAATCGTTTGCCGCGATTGCAAACTCGTAGACGATCGATTCCGACGCTTTAAAAAAAAACAAATCAACGTACAACGGCCTCTAGCGGCTGCGGCTTGCGTCCAATCGGCACGAGGTTGGTGGGGACCGAGAGAGACGGGAGGGGAAGACGATGGCAGTCCGCCGTGCTCTGCACTTCGTGTTCAAAGTGGGAGACCGAGGAGCGAGCCTCTCCTTTTACCGCCACGTGCTGGGCATGCAGGCAGGTAGCCGGGGGTGGTGGTGGTGGGGGGGGTGGGGGTGATGATGGTGGTGTGGTGGTGTGGTGGTGGTGGGGGTGGTGGGGGTGATGATGGTGGTGTGGTGGTGTGGTGGTGGTGGGGGTGGTGGGGGTGATGATGGTGGTGGTGGTGGTGGGGGTGGTAGGGTGGTGGTGGTGGGGGTGGTGGGGTGGTGGTGGTGGGGGTGGTGGGGTGGTGGGGGTGGTGGTGGTGGGGGTGGTGGGGTGGTGGGGGTGGTGGTGGTGGGGGTGGTGGGGTGGTGGTGGTGGGGGGGGTGGTGGTGGTGGTGGGGGTGGTGGGGGTGGTGGGGGTGGGGGTGGTGGTGGGGGGGGTGGTGGGGGTGGTGGTGGGGGGGTGGTGGGGTGGTGGTGGGGGGGGGTGGTGGGGGTGGTGGTGGTGGGGGTGGTGGTGGTGGGGGTGGTGGGGGTGGTGGGGGTGATGATGGTGGTGGTGGTGGGGGTGGTGGGGTGGTGGTGGTGGGGGGGGTGGTGGTGGTGGGGGGGGGGTGGTGGTGGTGGGGGTGGTGGGGGGGGTGGTGGTGGGGGTGGTGGTGGTGGGGGTGGTGGGGGTGATGATGGTGGTGGTGGTGGGGGTGGTGGGGTGGTGGTGGTGGGGGGGGTGGTGGTGGTGGGGGTGGTGGGGGTGGTGGGGGTGGTGGTGGTGGGGGTGGTGGGGGTGGTGGGGTGGTGGTGGTGGGGGTGGTGGGGTGGTGGTGGTGGGGGTGGTGGGGGTGGTGGGGTGGTGGTGGTGGGGGGGTGGTGGTGGTGGTGGTGGTGGCGGTGGTGGGGGGGTGGTGGGGGGGGTGGTGGTGGGGGTGGTGGGGGGGGGTGGTGGGGGGGGGTGGTGGGGGGGGGGTGGTGGGGGGGGTGGTGGGGGGGGGTGGTGGTGGGGGTGGTGGGGGGGGTGGTGGGGGGGGTGGTGGGGGGGGTGGTGGGGGGGGTGGTGGGGGGGGGTGGTGGGGGGGGGTGGTGGTGGGGGTGGTGGGGGGGGTGGTGGTGGGGTGGTGGGGGGGTGGTGGGGGGGTGGTGGGGGGGGTGGTGGGGGGGTGGTGGGGGGGGTGGTGGTGGGGGTGGTGGGGGGGGTGGTGGGGGGGGTGGTGGGGGGGGTGGTGGGGGGGGTGGTGGTGGGGGTGGTGGTGGGGGTGGTGGTGGGGGTGGTGGGGGGGGTGGTGGTGGGGGTGGTGGTGGGGGTGGTGGTGGGGGTGGTGGTGGGGGTGGTGGTGGGGGTGGTGGTGGGGGTGGTGGTGGGGGTGGTGGTGGGGGTGGTGGTGGGGGTGGTGGTGGGGGTGGTGGTGGGGGTGGTGGTGGGGGTGGTGGTGGTGGGGGTGGTGGGGGTGGTGGTGGTGGTGGGGGTGGTGGGGGTGGTGGTGGTGGGGGGGTGGGGGTGGTGGGAGGGGTGGGGGTGGTGGTGGTGGTGGGGGTGTGGGGGTGGTGGTGGTGGGGGTGGTGGGGTGGTGGTGGTGGTGGGGGTGGTGGGGGTGGTGGTGGTGGGAACGTCATACTCTTAGTTCTTTCGGTAAAGTCACGTAGGTAAAAAATTAAATTAAAATTAATAAAAATAAAGCAATGAAAATCACGACGTTTCGGAGGCAACACAAGTCTCCGTCATCAGGTGGGACCGTCACAGCCAGATTTTGATGCAGCAAAATCGTGCTGTGACGGTTCCACCTGAAGACGGAAGCTTGTGCTGCCTCCGAAACGTCGTGATTTTTATTTCATTTAACTTTTATTAATTTTAATTTTTTACCTACGT
This sequence comes from Lethenteron reissneri, assembly GCF_015708825.2. Taxonomy (NCBI): domain Eukaryota; kingdom Metazoa; phylum Chordata; class Hyperoartia; order Petromyzontiformes; family Petromyzontidae; genus Lethenteron; species Lethenteron reissneri. The sequence goes on along the minus strand of NC_083806.1, from coordinate 10,770,790 downwards.
GACTTTACCGAAAAAAACTAAGAATATAAATCCTTGCAGTCACGAAAGCTTCAAATCTAGAATTGAACGTCACGATGTTTGTCGTTTATAGTGAAAATTCCGTCTATGATCACTGTTTCGTGGCTTTATTTTGGTGATTTCGAAAAGTTTTTTGGTTTGGCCATGTGTGTTTGTTGTAGTACGGAGTAAGACTGATGGCCTTAATCTAAGTTGTCTTGTGGTTGTTGTTGTTGTTTGACTTGCATCCCACTGGGGTGTTTGCACACAGCGTTGGTGTACGGTGATTTTTCTGCAATATTTTGTTGTCTTTACTTGGATTTTCTGTTTGCACTTAGTCACATAGTCACTTTAAGATGTTTTCTTGTTTATGTTTTTGTTTGTTGCGGTTGCACCCGATTCAAGAGCCGAATGGCTCACACACGGCTATACCTAATCAATGAACTTGAACGTCCACGGCTGCGTTCGATAGATGTTTGGTGGTCGATTGGGACGACTCATCTCTAGTCACTGGAGTTGTTCGGTGGTGGCAACAACAACAAATAGTTAAAGCACTTTGCGAGGAAGTGCACAGTAAATTATCCGTGGGGATGGATTGGATTCCCGGCATAGGCATGTGGAATTTTCACAATCGTATGTTTGCCTTGACACGCCAGACAGACGTGATCGATGGGTGTCTGTCTCTGTGTTGCGGCTTTAGCTGAGGTCGCGATTTGATTAAGAACGGAGACTGTTGTGGGCATTGTAGCGCCTCTGGTGGCTGTAAGATTCTTACACATTACATAAACATTACTCAATAATATCCATTATAGAGGTTTTTTATGGGTTAATTCGCGTAAATATATAAATGTGTCGTTAAAGCCGCCACCACCCGACACAGCCAACTAGTTAGGGTTGTCACGTAAACAACACGTGGACAATTCGTCACTAGTACAGTGTAGTGTAGTATATAGTGTAGTGTATAGTGTAGTGTATAGTAGTGTGTAGTGTAGTATATAGTGTAGTGTGTAGTGTAGTGTATAGTAGTGCAGGTGGAGAAATGGGGAAAAAAACAATCAAATCGATAAACGCTCCCCTGAAGCCCCTCCCGTCGTTGCTCGCAGATCTCAACGCGGGGGATTGGGGCCGTCCATAAATGACGTCACGCGATTTTGGATGATTTTTTACTGACGGACTAATGCCCACTGGCTTACAGGTCGGTGCACTGCCTTCACCTCGTGCCGTACAGGGACAGCCACCTGCCGCAGGGCGCGCCGAGAGACGTACCGCACGGCAGGCGCGCTGTGAATATTCAGCGATGATGTAAATGACTGTACTTTGAGCATTTTTAGATGAGGCACAACGGCTGTTGGTTTTTTTTCTGCTGAGATTTCCCCAACGTGAGCTTTATTCACGCCGCGTGCTGTCACTTTGCAGGTTTTGAGACACGAGGAGTTTAAGGAAGGATGCAAGGCCACATGCAATGGGTATGTTCAGCACACGGGTGGACGGTTACATTCGCAAACACTCATTTGGTTCTGCAGCTTTCTTAATTTAAACACGTAGCCGGAGGCTTTCGCGACCAATTTTATCCAATAAAAGAGGTTTTTGGGTAAGATTGCATAAATATAAATGTGTCGTTAAACCCGCCACCAACCCGACACAGCCAATTAGTAAGGTTTGTCACGTAAACTAGAGGCCGACCGAAATTCGGTTTCGGTTTTGGCGCCGAAAGTTGACGAATGGCCTCTTTCGGCATAGTTTCTGTTTCGGCCGAAGCCAAAAAGTTAACTTTCGGTTTCGGCCGAAACTGATATTGACTTTCGGTCGTCATTTGTTAACCGAAGATCTATTTTTAGAATATAACGCTAGTGCTACGTCTATCATTCTGCCTATCGGCCAGTCAGTCGGCGCTAGGCAATCCTATGCGATAGGCTGCAAACACACGTCAGCAGCAGCAGCAGCTTGGGAGCGAGGTTACAGCCGCAACCACGGTCTGCTAATTTATATTAGAGGCCGACCGAAATTCGGTTTCGGTTTCGGCGCCGAAAGTTGGCGAATGGCCTCTTTCGGCAAAGTTTCGGTTTCGGCCGAAGCCAAAAAGTTAACTTTCGGTTTACTTTTGGTTTCGGCCGAAAGTAAATTTTTAACTTTCGGTCTGGTTTCGTTTTCGGCCAAAACCAGAAATTCAGTTTCGGTCGGTCTCCAACGTAAACAAAATGTGCCAATTCGTTACTGGTTCAGTTCAATACACCGGTGTGTTGGACTCTGGTAAGTGTGGGTTGGTGAAGGAGGTAAACCTCGAGTACAAGCTCACACATCACTGTTTGCCACAATCCAAAACTCAGCTCATTGTGTTTGTAGCGCGTTGCTTTAAACCACTGCATCACCATTCCACACCATCGCCATATGACCCTGTAAGTTAGCTGGTAATGTTCCACTTGACCGTGTTGGGCGTTGTGACAGGCCCTATGATGGCACGTGGAGCAAGACCATGATCGGCTACGGGCCCGAGGACGATCACTTTGTTGTGGAGCTCACCTACAACTATGGGATTGGCACGTACCAGCTCGGCAACGACTTCTTGGTAAGGCCGCCTCTACTGCCAGAGGCGAAACCTGGGAAGGCCGAGGTTTGCATCCCTCTGTGTGAATCTTCTAACCACCTGGAACGCGTCCTGTCCCAGTCTGATCTCCGAAGCTGTGCAGAGTTTAGCCTGTTTAACACGAAGGCTTTCGCGACCAATGTCCATAATACAGGTTTTTTTTGGGCTAAATCGCATGAATATATAAATGTGTCGTTAAACCCGCCACCACCCGACAGCCAGTTAGTTAAGTTTGTCACGTAAACAGAACGTGCCAATTCGTCACTAGTACAGCACACTGGTGTGTTGGAGAGCCAAGCCACAACATTTACATTCTGAGTACGACGTTTCGCCAGTAATTACAACGAGCTTCATCAGGCGACAGCCAGATTTGTGGAGAAATCCTCCTGTTTCGCTCCTTAAATAGAGGGGTAGATGTGATGGCATCACTTGTGAGCAATTCTTGCACGAAGTGGTGGGGGGGGGTTAATGAATGCATATAAATGACAGTCGGTATCCATTGGCGGTTGGGTTATTAATATGGTAATCAACGCACATTATGCATGCACGTTATGCAAGCACATTGTACTTGTACATCTTGTCGATTGTGTGTACTAATGGAGTTTAGCCAGCCTAGTGTTCAGATGCACAGCCACTTTGGTTGCCCGGTTGTCACCGAAGGCTGCAGAGTGGTGCTACGTAGCAGTTAGCATTCAACAGAAGTGTGGCAAAAAGCAGTGTTGTGCTGGATTTCCACGTCACCATATCTAGGTTTCTGCCTTCAAATGTAAATGTCCAGTGTGGTGAAGTATTGATAAAACATATATGGATAAATAATAATGTAGGTTTTTCAAGTGCCCTTGAACAATGGATATCAGAGTGTCATACATATGAATGAGGAAATAAGCGATGAGTAACCCAGGGAGAGAAAGACTAAGGAGACAACAGCACCGTTGGCTACATACGGTGTGAAAGAAGTTCAACATACAACTCGAGGGAGAAAGACATTTTGAATAGGTGGCGTCTTCAGCCGGGCTCTAACAGTTTCCATGGACTCCGAGTTCCTTGACCTCCAAGGGCAGGGAATCCCAGAGCCTGGGCACTGTGCAAACAAACGCTTCGTCATTGGTACCTCATTTGCCAGTACAAATTATGATAATAGTTTTTTTACTCTTTTATCTGGCAACAAAACTGACACCTTTTTTATGAGGAGTCATGTTTGCATAGAACACAATACCTGCGCCTTTTGGCGTCATCTGGTCCAACACCATGTGAGACTAGGCTCTAAGGAAAGCTGTCTCGGGTGTGGACCAATCAACTTCAAGGACAGTGCACATTATCAGAGTTATGTTTTTTGTTTGCATTATGACTGCAGGTATTATGGTCTATGCAAACATGACTCCTCGTAAAAAAGGTGTCAGTTTTGTTGCCAGATAAAAGGGTAAAAAAACAATTATCAAAAGCTTCGTCGTCACCCCAGGTTCGAAGCCTGGAGCATGCATGGTACACTAAGTAGGGCACGATCGGCAGATATCAAGAGATTTCAACGAAATGTATGGCCGAATCAACCCCTAATTTCTTTAGAACTGCTGTTTGTGTTTAGTTTGTTGTCCTTCCCCTGCACCTCCGATTAGCGCAGCTGGCTCCGTACGGTGCGGAAGAAGTCGTACGTACATATGTACAATCTCAACATGGTGATCTTGAGGACTAATTAAACTGTGCTATTAACTTAACTCATAATGCTGCCAAGCTACCAAACTACTGTCGTAAAATTATCTGGCCGGCTGGTGCTGTGGTTCGAGTAATTGAATCACGATCGGGAGGTCTTGAGTTAAAAACGTCATCCCTGTATTGTCAATAGAATGAATACCGCTTTGTGGTATTTCGTTGGTTGCCTATGGATAGACCATGGAAGTGTTGGAGTTGCCACCACTAGCTATTGACTGTTGATGGATATGACCACCACCCAACACAATTTTGAGCATGGAAGCAATATTTAATTGACAAAACAAACAGGTTACATGTATGCATGTGTATGCATGTTGAACTTTTTTCGCACCGTACGTAGCCAACCATGCGAGTCGGAGGTGCGGAAACTCGCATCTCCTGACCCGCAAGGACATTTAATAATCAACATGCAACCCATAGCCACATTTCTTTTCCGTACCCACTGAGGAAGTTCCCGAGATTGTTAATGCTTTTTGTTGTTGTTGTTGTATCTTCGTGTTTTAAGGGAATGACCATCCAGTCCAGCAAGGCGGTGAAGAATGCAAGGCAGCTTGGCTGGCCGATGAAGGAGTGCGACGATGGCACGTTCGAGATGGAGGCTCCGGGAGGATACAAGTTCTTCTTGATTGACAAGGATGAGCCCAAAACTGGTAAAGACTGCATAATATGACTTTGAGACCCCCCACCATCTACGCATTACACAAGTAGTGACTAATCCCATATCTGCATTTTCCATAAATATGCTAAATTCCTCTGTTGATATGCAAATTCCTTTGTCAAGGCGCCCTTCCTCCTCTAACCAAGCTTAAATATACGCTGCCAAGCTTGGTGGTGTTCATTCAGACGCTGTCTTTCCGACAGACCTGTTCTTCACCTGAGGACGGCTGCTTGCGTTGTGGCCGAAACGTCGTGAGAATTGTATTTTATTATGTTTTATTTTTATTATTTTATTATTTCCCTTCTACGTGACTTTACCGAAAGAACCAAGAAGATGGTAAAGACTGGTTGCAAGTAGATAACAAACTCGATGGATACGAGTTCACATGGCCTGGCAGGACACACAGTCGCCACCGACAGATGTAATATCCAGTTGATAACCATGCCATGTGGAGAGTGTGAGAGAGGCTTATGTGGAAGGCTGCCACACCACCACTTGTGCCTGTAGGAGAGGGCATGGCTCCACCTTCCCCTCTCTTTATTAACGACCCAGGGAGCAGGCCCCGGGATTTTGGCGGTATCTTGGTCGATGCAGCAATGGTGTCCAGGGTCTTTGCCCCGGCAATTAATGACGGTGAAACGTACTTCAATGCCTTCGTTGGTGATCGGACAAAGTCAGAGCTGAAGGGAAGCGAGTGGGTGATCGGTGGTAATCCAGTTCCTTTGTTTTTCTTTCACTCGCGCAGATCCTGTTCAGAAAGTGTCTTTGGGTGTCTCGGATTTACAAAGATCTCTTCACTATTGGGAGGCGTTGTGTGGCATGAAATTGTACAAAAAAGATGAGGGCAAAGCTTTGTTGGGTTTTGCCGACTCCCAGGTAAGCATTTACCCACCGCCCACACTGTTGATTTTCTACTCAAAGGATTATACACCTACACATCCTGACCACTGTCAGAACTTTTATATGAACGGTGATCGTTCTTCATTGTGAAACCGTTGAAAATATCGTCATCCCACATGTGTAAGCCTCATTTTATTCTATGCTTTATTAAGCTGTTGTCTGGCTGGGTGTGTCACTGCGGCACGCATTCCTAATTGGGCGTAAAACTTGTGGCGTCGATGAAATTAGTGCGACTTTGTGACGCGTCGGCACGAATGCTACGCAATAACTCGCTACCACCAAAAGAATGTGGAATTTCAATGACTGACGCGGCAGATGAGTGCTGACCCATGTGCTTTTTGAGCGGCGAACCACTTTATCCTTTCCGACTGGATCTTTCTGTGGTGAGAGCGTTATTTTAAGTCGGCGGTCAACTCGGTCCATCACAATCCGTTGAGGATCCAGTGAAAGAGTATCGCTTTATGGGAAGTCTGTCCCTTTCATGCCATAGAGAGAGACTGGCCTCTGCAATGGCAATGTGGAATATACATCGCTAGCTGAGTGCCATCAGTTGAGATGATTGCCACTGCATTATTTGAGCAGGGAATCTATCTGATTGCGATGAACACAAATTCAACCCATTCGTCAATGAGACTGCCCCTTAAGATGAAAATGTATAAAAATTGGTGACATTTTAGACGGTGCAGAGGGATATTCATGAAGAAGGGCCATGGCCAGAAATGTGTCATCTGGTATCTGTCTTTTTCTCTTCGTGAATGTGTTGAGGTTTTTTTTTCGTCATTCGTGCTTTGTGCACCGCTGCCAAAAAACTGCATCGGACTGTTTTAGTTTGGCTTCGATCGAGCTGTGTTTGTAGGATCACTCGGTCGCGTCCTGTTGTGTGTCTTGCCAGTGTAAGGTGGAGCTGCAGGCCATTGGCGGCCCAGTGGACCACGCTACCGCATTTGGGAGGGTCGCCTTCTCGTGCCCCAGAGAGCAGGTGCTACACCAGCTAGTGGTCATGGGAGCCAGGGACACACTTGACTTGTTTGTAAAACTTGACCCTCGAATGTTTTGAAAGGTGCCGCGTCCATTTATGAAATCACAGCCGATCATCGAACACGTTCCTTCGGAGTGGGCAGGTAGGAACTTGGTTGGACAGCGCATTCGTGCGATCCGTGTCACGCGGCGCAAGCGGCGTGAGGCGGCGCGTCACGTGGTGCTGAGCCCGCCCGAAGCGCTCTATGAAATACAAATCGAGGGCGTGGCTATGCACGACAGACAGACAAATAATCCCTGGTGGGCAGTGTGGAACTATTGTTCCTACCTGGATTATCCGGATGCTTACAACATGATCCGGCGACAACCGCTCCAATTGCTGCTACCAGTTCGGCGATCGGCGCCATGTGCGTGACAAAAAAAATATACATTATACACGACATACAACTTAAACGATGAAAATACCGCACTATATACATCACCCCATGTGCAGAGTCTTCGAGATTGGAGTGGTAAGTACGGTACAGTAAATACAGTAACTTTTTACAGAAGGATATTTATTTTTGTCTATTCGTATGTTTCTACCAATTTCATATAGTAAACAAATTTAAAACACAAAAAAAACCTATAACAACACCGAAAAACAAAATGCCCTACAAAAATGTGCAAAAGTAAGCTATTTTAATACATGATGATGAAGTTATTATCTGGCGTTTTTGAAAATGTATTGAAGTGTGACTCTAATTAGCAGAAATATCCCATAACCAACAGCCGTGGTCAATCCCACTGCTGGATGAAGGGCTTCCCAATCTGTTACCGCCTAGAATCATTCAGAATCAACATTTATAATCAACGTCACGCGTTTAGAGTATTTGGCTGCTATAAATTTCCACGTGGTGATAAGTCACTTCGTTGAGCTATCATTTGTGGCCACTTCTGAAATAAGTAATATTTAAAAATACTTTTTTTTTTAAACACGCTTTAATGAAATGTACCGTACGAGTAATGGCAGAACTCCACGACTCCAGGAATTGGCCCCGAGGCTTGCCATAACCATGGTGATTTACAGCCAACGTCAGTTGAGTGTGGAGCCAAGCCGAAACATAACATATAAAAAAGAATGTTTTAAAATATGTTATTTATTTTTTATGATAGATTATAGTGTTGTCATAAGTATGACATAAGTATACCAAGATTGCAGTCGATACCATATTGGGAAGTGGGTTAAAATTGAGTTACAAGATTTGAGGATACGACAACAACAACAACAGACAGAGTGAGTTAAATAAAAGCGTGTAATTATAAAAAAGCTACACAGCTCAGGGGGGCCTTACGTGGTAAAATAAAAAATAGTTTCTTTTTATCTCCCACAATCCTGCAGCGTAACAATCCACCTGGCACCTGCACACTCTCATCCTCTCAGCGCTCGCACTCCCAGATGCGTTCCCTTCCTTGGCTGCAACTCATGCAACTATTCTTGAGCATCAAGCCATCAATTCCTAGTCCTGCTCAATACAACTTTTATTAACAGTTTAAATGTTTTGAATAATGAGCAATTTTTAATTGTTACATCTTTAAATTGTATATGTATTCGAATACATTGCATTTCATATGTACATGATAATTAATATTATTGAAGATGTTTTATTTGCCTTATTGGGTCCAGTAATATAACATGGCAAAGAAGTGGTGGACACGCTGCTGTGAGCGTTATTCATCGGCTTGGTTTTGGTGGTGTTTTTTTCTGCCATCTGCCAGCTGCCGGACATTCAGAGCCGAATGCAGGGGGAGCATCAGAAGGTGATCACGCCACTCGTGAGCCTAGACACGCCGGGCAAGGCCACAGTGGAGGTGGTCATCGTTGCCGATCCGGTAAGCGCACACATACACACACACGTTTGTACGTATGTTGAACTTATTTCACACTGTACGTAGCCAACCGTGCTAATCGGAGGTGCAGAGGGAAGGACAACAAACTAAACACAAAGCAGTTCTAAAGAAATTAATTTTCAATCTAGATAATTTGAAATTTCATAGCTCCAGTGGTTTCCTAACATCGGAAGGAAGAGCGTTCCAGACGGCCGAAAGTGCATACCAGGTGAAGGAGATAACATCTTGCCACCGTGGCACCCCTAAGTATGGTCAAACAACCCACATGACCACCACAGCGTAGGGAGGCCGTCATGCAGCAGTGGACTGAAAGATGGGCTGTATGTAGACATCAAAGGGCCAAGTTGGACTCCCGTATCACTACTTGAAGTAGTAATCTCTAACATTCTCAATCGGCACAAATCATGGTCAAATAATCGCCGAGTGGTCCTCGCTGCCATTGATAGTTGCGAGTACCTAAGGAATAGTGGACTGAGTTGACTCAGTGCGAGTGAATCGTGGAGACGCTTTGGCTTTTTGCGCTGTTTTGCTTATTGCTGGTTTTCATATGGTGCCAACTTAGTAAATGTGTAACGATTTGTCGACTTTGCATTTTCCGAGGATGACCATGAGATCTGCTTTGTGGGAGATGAAGCTTTCCGTGAGCTCTCCAAGCCAGACCCCGGCGGAGATTCACTCCTCAACCAGGTCAGCTGACGGCAACAACATGCAGTCACGTCTTATAACACTTCACAAATATGAAAGAAAAGGAGAGAGGGGGAGGTCAGAACAGGGGACACATGGCAGAGAAGGGAGAGGGCAAAAACCACGGCACAGCCTGGGACAAAGCATCTGGAGCCCCCAGGAAGAGCCGGGCATCCTGGGCGTCACCAATCAGTTCCAGGAAGGACTCACCACCTGCACATTTATGCACTTACCTGCTTGTGCCACCAGTGGTTTAGATAACAGGGCTTAGGCCCAGTTCACAAGGCCATGTATCTATTTTCCTGCCACTAATTCCTTTTCAAAGAGGCTTCAGCGTATGTCATTCCAGAAAAAAAAACTCATCACGTTTGACATTAAAGCTGCCTAATTAATGTATATATAACTGGGCGATTTTTTTTGCGAAGTACAGAGCAAAAGGCAAACTTAATGCGATGGTTCGTTCCGTAGCCATTTGTGTGAACTAGGCTGAAATCATCAACTCGCTACATTGGAGAATCGGCTTCAACCGTGAGCAGCTGCCTGGTATTTGAAACCCAGTATCTCAGCGGTGCCGGCTCGGCGCTCCAACTCATCTAAGCATCCCAACCACCTCGAACTAACGTGTTTGTGCGTGTGTCTCTACGCCGTTTCTTTCCCAGGCCATTGCGGAAGACAAGAGCGGTGAGTGGTACGCCAAGCACAAAAGGCAGAAGCCCACAGCGTGAAGCTAATTACGTGCTTTCCAAAACAACCTTGAGCCGATGGCTAAAATAAATGCTGTCATTGTGCATGCTGCTTGCAATTATAACCGCCCAGAGCAATATGGCATTTGGAGCTATGGCAATTGTAATAAAACGCAGCAGGGACCATTACGTCGTTCGTACACTTACATTTTTTTTACCTTTTTGGTATCGTTCGTTTATTTCACCACCCAGTATTTAATTGTGGTACTGCTTTTGATGGCATAGCAGCGTGCTTTAAATCATAATTTGGCTCAATAGTGCAGTGAGGTGTGGTGGCTTTGGGGTTACTGGGAGGGTGTCCTTGTTCTGTTACTTGCGCTTACAAATGGGCTTTCTCCAGACATCTTCACTTAATATTACCTAAATAAGTATGGTGAAAAGAGGGTTGAAATCCTGCACAGTACAACACCCCAATCGTGATCAACACAAAGGGCCGAACGAGCACGCCGAGCTTGCTGTGACACGAAGAGCGTGGGAAACCTGTGGTGTGTGAAAAGCGTTCTGCGCAACCCAACTTGGAGCAGCGTGAAACGTTCACGAGGACAAACGAACAGACTGTGCATTGTTAAGCAAAACATTCCCCAATTGTTTTTAAAATAGACATTCAAAATTCTATCAATGCGAATATAATTACTTATATCGAATTTGTTCTGTAATTGATAAGTTACGTTTTTGGGAAATTACATATTTTGAGTTGCCGTTTAACGATGGATAGCTGTATAGTCATTATATATTACTGCCCCTACAGATTCAAATATTGTGTTGCTGGGCACTCACTCGGGTTCAGCTAAAACTAATTATGCAGGAATATGCCGCGAGAAAATCGCGTACCGCGTGTTCCACGAACGGCCAATGCGAGTCAACTTGAGCACTATAGTTGGTCTGACTTGGTGTTTGGTCTTCTTGGTTCTTTCGGTAAAGTCACGTAGAATGGAAATAATAAAAATAAAACATAATCAAATAATTCTCACGACGTTTCGGCCACAATGCAAGCAGCCGTCCTCAGGTGGAGAACAGGTCGAGAAGACAGACCTGTTTTCCACCTGAGGACGGCTGCTTGCGTTGTTGTCTTCTCAACAGACCTGTTCTCCACCTGAGGACGGCTGCTTGCGTTGTGGCCGAAACGTCGTGAGAATTATTAAATGTTTTATTTTTATTATTTTATTATTTCCATTCTACGTAACTTTACCGAAAGAACCAAGAAGGTGAATCCCTACAGTCACGAAAGCTTTAAATCGAAATTTGGTGTTTGGTGTACTGCATTTGTCATGGCGAGTTGATGGATAACTCAAGTTGGTGATTAAAAAAAAGTGGCATTTCCATGTTGTTGTTGTCGCGTGAGTTGGACAAGTGTTCCGCACAAATACCTCCCCAGCTTGTGCTTAACACGGACGCACAAGCTAAAGGTCAAGACTACATTTCTGGAAAAATGAAACGTGCTTTTGATTGACATGCATGGGGCGATGTACTAACGTTTGGCCTGGTTTTGTGACGTAGAGAATTCAGGTCGGGTCACAAGGTGACTTTGTTGAATGCAAACATGGGAATCGTGGTTTTGCTGCTCGCGTTCGTACCCGAGTCGTGTGGCTTGTGGTAAATGGGGTAATCCTGAACAAACGGGATGTCTTTGCCGTGGTCCGTTGATTTAAATTCACTGTCTCCAGAACCTATTATGGCATTGATATGAAATGATTTTGCTGTGGTTTGAAACTGACAGCATAGTAAAAATTAACCCGTAAAAACAAAGTTTTTCACTATAAATCCTTTATATGCGTGGCATCGGTTTTATTTTATTATTCATTTCTGTTTTTCTTGAGTAAGAGTTTCATTTTTATCACATTGGTATTTTAAATGAAATCTGAAAAAAAAAATTCCTAAAAAGTGGAAAATTTTGGATTTTTTTTTCCTCGAAAATAAATTGTCACGCACAAAATGCCAGCTCGATTGGATCACGGGAAGTGGGTTAAAAAACGACCGAAAGATTTGCACGGTCGTAAGCGCGCAAGCAAGCAAGCAAGTGAACTTAATATAAAGGATTTAAAAACATACATTTGAACCTCGTGGCGGGACCCCGGGTCCCGAATAAACGGAGGTCAAAATCGTAATGAATGAATGTATTTCTGGCGACTCCGACCCACCGCGGACATAAATGCCGCGACCCGCCTGGCGCGGATCATTCTGTTATCGTGTCCAAGTGCAGCGGCGAGGACGAATGCGCAGAAGAAACAAAACTTTGAAACTTTGATGAGCGCATCGTGTAGAGCTCGTCGGGAGGAATAGATTGCCGTGTCGTTCGCCTTCGACAGACGTTTACACTGGTCAACACACTTTTTTCTGGCATAAGGTATTCCAACGGTTTAAAGGTAATTTTGGGGTGCTGATTCCAAATCTGGCATCAGTTTTGGCATCAGTTTTTGTCTATCACATCAGGTTTCTGAGATATCAAATATTGCATTTTCAATCAAAACTGCAGAAGAAAAATATTAAATAAATGTGGATATCCACATACAATGATATTATAAACAGACTATCCTAAAAATACAGCACCATATTTTAACACTAAAGCAGTCACTGACTCGCAACAACTTGCAATCATAAGTGACAGAGTTAATTTCGGGTAAAATCAATGAAAATGGGGTATGCCGATAGCATAAAAATGAGATGTGACAGAGCAAATCTGAGATCAGATTTGGAATCAGCACCCTGAAATTAGTCTAGAACAGCTGCAAAAGTCCAGGCCAGAAAAACATGATTTTTTGTTGTTGACCAGTGTTATGAATCGATTGTTTGTTCTTGTCTCCTTCGTCTGGTTCCGCCTATACGAGACGAGATTAAACGTGAGCGCGAAGTTGCACATTTGAATAATCAACACCGGCGTGATAATTAGTGGCAGTCGATGCACTTTGGTACAAAATGATGCGGAAATGCATCGCGAGCGGACGCATCGATGATAATTATCGATAATCGCTACGCTTCAAGTACTCTCTACGCTAATTATGCAACGCGTCGATATAATTTATCGATCATTAGCCACGCTCTATCCCCTGCTGGACGAAGTCGCGGGGCCTACACAACGAGACGGGATATAAAAACGAAGAAGATTTAATCCACGGCATTTTAATCGATTCGTAACCGACCGTGCTCGAGCACTGCCAAATAAGTAAAAAATCGATTTGTGAAGCAAATGTTTTTTTAATATTGGTTCCAATTTTTTAAATTTTTATTTGTGTCTTTTTAAAAGTGATTTATTAACATTTCCTATACTTCGTTTGTTGTTGCATTTTATGTTTAAACGTTCTGACACGCCCGTGCCCTGACTGGAACATCAGTTGGGAAACAGAGATTTCCATTCATACATGATTTTTGGGGGGGGGGTGTTTAGATCGCGTAAATATGTGTCGTCAAACCCCTCCACCACTCCACACAGCCAATTAGTAACAGGTTTGTCACGTAAACAGAACGTGCCAACATCGTTACTAGCACAGCACCAGAGCTGTGTCGGAGAGCAAATCCACTACAACATTTACAATCTGGGTACGACGTTTCGCCAGTAATTACAAGCGGCATAATCAGGCGACCGCCAGAGATGTTTACTCTCAAACACACAGCTCTGGTGCTGTATTAGTAGCGAATTGGCACGTTTTGTCTACGTGACAAGCCTTACCAATTGGCTGTGTACTGAAATGTACTCAGATTGTAGATGTGGTGCATTTACTAAATGTGCGCTGTACTAGTAACGAATTTGCACGTTTTGTTTACGTGACAAACCTTACCAATTGGCTGTGTCGGGTGGTGCCGGGTTTGACGACACATTTACGTGATCTAACAAAAACAATCCCCTGTATTATTGATTATATTGGTCGCGAAAGAGCTATGTGGTATTCACAAGAGCTTCACAGCTCATCCGATTTATTTATTGTTTTTTTTATTGTTTTACATTCATATTATTTTATTATTTCCCTTCTACGTGACTTTACCAAAAAGAACCAAGAATACATATACATCGTCTGCTTCTCATCACAAACTGGATCGATTCCTCCAGGAATCGATGTAGTGCGACGATCGCAAGAATCGATTCGACCGCTCGCTGATGACGTCAGCGCGGCTTCCGCCACGTGCTCCTCCGCAGCGGTGGCTCGGAGCTTGTACAGTAACGTGGACAGTACAAGACGCGTGGTCGGTGTAACTCTGTAGGGTGATCTCAGTCCTTCCTATCTTCACTTCTAAGCTCCTCTGTGCGCCTTGCCTCGAGACCCGCGTGTCCTCTACGGCCGGTGAGTGTCCCGCCACGATGCACGCACGCTGGCAGCAGCCTCCAACCCACACAGCTCGCTGGCGGGGGTTGTTGAGAGGGGTTTGGGAAGCGCTTGGGGGACTCGTTTGGTTAACATCGGTAGTCGCGTCGTCGTAGAGGTTGCTCACGGACAATGTTGATGCTGCCACCATCACCACGCCACCAACACACCACCGCCACCAACACCATCAGGCCAACACCACCACCACACCAACACCACCACGCCACCACCACCAACACGCCACCACCACATCATCACCAGGCCACCACCGCCGCCGTCACACGACCACCAGGCCACCACCGCCACACCAACACCGCTGCTACCACCACCACCCCGCCACCAACACCACCGCACCACCACCACCGCACCACCACCAGGCCACCACCACCACACCAACACCACCACTACACCACCACCAGGCCACCACTGCAACACCACCGCCGCCACCACCACCACCACGCCGCCAACACCACCAGGCCACCACCACCACTATAACCACCACCACACCAACACCACCACACCATCACCACCACTACACCACCACGCCACCACCACACATCGTCATCGCGTCCCATCGTCTGTCGGGTTCCATCGCGCCTTCCACAGAGGTTCGTGGTTTTGAATTCAGAGGCCGTCCCGGCTATTCGCACGTGTCAATGATAAGAGGTGGGCGGGGGTCTTGTGACGTAATTCGCAAGAGGTTAGACCTTTGCTGGCTTCGTGGTCCAAATTTAGCAAATTTCAAAATATTTCACAGAGCTACTGCATAAGGCGGGGAGTCCTCGCCCTCGGATTCCAACTTTTGTCAGGAGCCTCCTGACTTCGTGAGGCTTTCCTGAGCAAAGAATATTCAGAGCCTCCCCATCGGTGTGCCGAGACAAGCTTCGTCACCACCTCTTCCTTGAGACGTTTTACTTACACAGTCGATGTGGTCGTTCTACAAGGACCCCACTTATCATCACCACGAGCTGGGTGCTTGCACTTCCAATGCCTTGGACTCGCATGAGTGTCATCACTTATCAACAACTTGTTCTGCACCACGTCTTCAACACATCACTGTTGCATAAAATTCACAACTCCTCGATGTGACTTCATCATGGCATGAGATTCGTACACCATCTCATGGCATGAGATTCGTAGCACACAACGCATACACTTGGGTTAAAAGGCCAGACGCTCCTCTTCTACTCGTTCCTTGATTAAATTCCAATTATATTCTTGGTTCTTTCGGTAAACTAGGGAAACAACAACAAAAAAACAAGAATATGAATCCCTGCAGTCACGAAAGCTTTAAATCAAAATTTAAATTCCAATTGTCTAGCGAAATACATTACTGGTGCTTCATTCAGTCTCAACCAAAGTTGACCTTAAGTAACATCCCTCGTGGGTTAAAACCTTACACGTGTGGCTAACTTTATTTAGTGACATCCGCGTGATTTGTAATTTAAACCACTGGTTCTTTCGGTAAAGTCACGTAGAAGGGAAATAATAAAAATAAAACAATAAAATACAATTCTCACGACGTTTCGGCTACAACGCAAGCAGCCGTCCTCAGGTGAAGAACAGGTCTGTTGGGAAGACAGCGTCTGAATGAGACGCTGTCTTTCCGCCATTTAGATGCTGTCTTCCCGACAGACCTGTTCTTCACCCGAGGACGGCTGCTTGCGTTGTGGCCGAAACGTTGTGATAATTTCATTTTATTATGCTTTATTTGTATTATTTTATTATTTCCCTTCTACGTCACTTTATCGAAAGAACCAAGAAGATGAATCCCTGCAGTCACGAAAGAAGCTTTAAATCGAAATTTAAACCACTGGCTCTGAGATGCTGACAGCGGTGAACAAATGTCCCTCCCACCGTGGGCCACAGTCCGGCACAATTCGCTCAAAACTGGGTCAGAGTACACCCAGTGAACACGCGTGGAGTTCGAAGCCATGCTCATTTGGGCAGGAAGACAATGACCTGCCTCGAAACCTGCAGCAGCAATTGAGTGTTGCGAGCTCGCCTTAGCCGTGGCCTTTAACCGCGTGTCACCGTGATATTGCTTCATCCAGACCGCGGGGAGGAGCCGGAACCCAGGAGGAGGTGAAGATGGACATCGGTGCCCCCGTCAGAGGAAGGACAAAGCTGGAGGAGATCCTTGCAGGTAACGTTACCCGCTGCTCGGTGCCAGCGCCTCGTAACCATGGCGCTCGTTTTGTTAACCCCCCCCCCCCCTTTGTCAATTCGCTGCTGGATGGAGGGCCCCCCATGGCATGTCAGTCATGGGGTTTGTTCGAAACGCTTCGCCGCGCTGGGCGGCGCGAGTTGGCGAAGGGGAGAGGCGTTCAGTAGCCGTGTCGATATCGCTCCCCCACTGATGTTAGCCTTGGGCAGGAATCGAACTTCAGGAAGCCGTGCTGTTTGCGCCGGTCCGCTAAGTGCCGCGTCACCACTCTATAAGAGTAAACACGGGCACACGCTCCTAATTTACCCGAGCGGGACTCGCCGAGTCTGGCATACCTCGCCACACCGAGTCTCAAGACTCAGTCCTGTATTGGGATGTTTGGACAATTTCATAAATTCGTGTTCGGCTTGCGTGAAGAAGCTGGAGTGCCTGGAGGAAATCCATCCCATGGATGGGGGTGCAGTAATAAGGCTTTACACATTATTAAGAATCCATTGCTATTACTGCATTTGTTGGCCACCTCACAGCCAAAGCATAAAATATCTGGTAATCAATCTTGATTTGAAGCTTTCGTGACTGCAGGAATCCAGGTAATCCTTGGTAGTAGTCTCCCATCCAATTAGTAAACATTCTCACACCTGATTATTTGGTTCTTTCGGTTAAGTCACGTCTAAAGATAAAATAATAAATTAAATTAAATAATAGCATACGACGTTTCGATTGCAACACAAGCAATCATCATCAGGTATAATGAAATAGCGACATAAAATCTAACCAGAAAACTATGGACAGACATATTAGCAGACAGATATCACCAAGATACATAGAGGGAGCAACACAGGAACCAGAGAGGGGTGATCATCTCTGTGGGGTGGCCTTAAATAGACACGAAAGTTCTAAATTAAAATTAAGATTCTCACACCTCTTTTTGGTTCTTTCGGTAAAGTCACGTAGAAGGGAAATAATAAAAGAAAAAAAAGAAAACATGTTTTATTTTTCACGTAGAAGGGAAATAATAAAATAACAAAAGATGTTTTATGTGTATTATTTTATTATTTCCCTTCTACGTGACTTTACCAAAAGAACCAAGAAGATGAATCCCTGCAGTCACGAAAGCTTTAAATCGAAATTCTCACACCTGATTCGCTTCCAAGGGCTGATGAGATTGGGGGCATTCAGGCCGATTTGTTCATTTACAGCCTTCTTGCCAATCCACTGCTGGCTGAGTGTGTCCATTGGCTGTGTAGGTGACGGGTGTTATACTGCACGACACTGCTCAGGACACGTCCGGGTTATTTGGTCGTAGCATTTTCATTTCAGCACTTACCAATGTGGATTATTGGCACACTACAATATACAACCTTTCAGAAGTGGAAAATAACGTTGATGTAAAATATTGCCAAATCGTCAGTGGCACAGGGTCACTTGTGTACCAATGTATCAGTGTTATCGGGTTCTGAAGTTGCAGTTTATTGTTTTTCTGTTATGCTATGCTTCCCAGCAGGTCCCCTGGTGTTCTGCAGTAAAGTGGCCATACTGCAGGGCGGGCTGCTGCTGGCCGAGAGGCAGCTGAGGCCAAAGCGTCTTGAAGAGATGGACAAGGCCGACTGGAGCACCATCCGCGACGCCATGCAGGGCATCGCCAATGAAGTCTGCTCCTCTCCGGAGCACTCCGACATCAAGAAGATCCATTGGAAGAAAAAGATCTTGGCTCTGCTGTGGATGAAGATGCTCCGGATGTCCTCGCACTGCAAAACACACAATGACGGTCTCCAACTCGATGACGATGACGATGATTCTGAGAGCGATCTGTTTTTCCCCATAAATCACATGATGCCCTTGATAAATCGGACGTTTCTGTTTGAGCTGGTGAAAGACCTTCAGGCTGCAGCTGAATTCGCCCAGCTTATGAATCTCCTGCCGGCTGACGTGTGCGCTCACGAGACGAAGCATTTTGTAGCCCATGTTCTCAAGGACGCAGCGGAGGCAGACGTCGCATTGCTGCTTGATGTGTGGAGAGGCATTCTTCTGCACGCGGGTTGCAAGAAGCCCGAGGGGGAGCTGGAGAAAGCATTTCAAGACAACCTGAAACCAGCGAGCCCTGAATCGGTAGACATCTGTCCAGCTGCCAAACGGCCTAAAAAGGACAATGATTGTGGTGTAGTGTTGGAGAAAGATGTAGGAGCGTCTTCTGTTGCATTAGTGTCAAAACCCATCGCTTCTAACTCTAATGATATTCCAGCATATTTTATAGAAAGCCTCTTTAAAATTGCAGGGAAGATCATCGCACCGGTCCACAGATACGAGGCTCTCGCAAATTTCGCCGATACATTATTTAAGTCTGCCTTGCACCAAAAGGGTCTTGACCTGTGTGGTTTGCCGGTCGAAGAGTACGTGGACAAAGTCGGCGTGCTGCTGCATCTCAGAGGTTTCAAAATGAGCAGAGACCATAACAGCACGGTGGAACAGGTCCGGGAAGTCGAGAATGAGGTCTATAACAACCATTCTGGTGGGGTGCTGAGACTGGATGTGTGCCAGCTTGACCGTTACTTTAAGTCTTTTTGCGAACTTCTGGAGGCCTGGAAGGAGGGACTCTGTGCAATACAAGAGGACCAGCCTGTAGCCAGTCGGGCAGCTGTTGAGTCATACCGTATGGTGGACAGTTTGAGGCGCCTGTGTTCAGTCATGTCGCTAAACGAGAGTGTTTCTGAAGATCCGGTGACCACAAGTGACGTGATCTCTTTCGAGACATTGCCTCTGAGCGGCATTCTTGCTCGGCTTGAGCCCACGCATACGTGGCAAGTCCCCGACAACGTGCAGCTGCTTGTCGCCACGTGCATGGTCGACAGGAAGATGCGCAGGCACCAGGACGTCTGCGAGTTGATGATCGCTCGCGTCGACTGGGCAATCAAAGAAGAACGGTGGATGCAGTGCTTGAAAAAAAACATTTCACGACTGAACACGCCACAACTCGTCTTGGCTTTGGCGAAAACCTTCGCCAAAGTCATTGCGCAGCTCAAGGGAGGGCTCGCGAGCGAGAGCTTGCTGCTGCTGAAAGCAAAGAGGCTGAAGGAGTTGCTCCTGAGTACTTTTTCCGCACTGGCCCCAGCGGGACGTAACGAAGTCCTGCGCACGGTGGTGGAGGAGACGGGCGGTGACGGTTTGGGAGTTGAGCGGTTGGACGCTTTGGCAGAGGACTTTGCCATGGACATGAACCTGGTGTTCAACTGCATCACGGACACGAGCTCTGGAGACGGACTTTCACGAGCCATTTGCACCGTGGGTACGGCCGCCCTCCTGGCTCCACGTGCCACCGTCAATGAGATTTGTCGTCAGGCCGTAACGAATGTCGGAGCACCCTCGATTATGGCGCAAGTTCTGCTGGGACTTCCTGCTTTGGCTGTGCCTGTTAAAAACTCCAGAGGGGACAGTCTCAGCATGCTTTTGGACTGTCTCTCGACTCGAACGTTAGGGCAGCTCTCGACTGAAAAGGAAGAGCGACAGTTTGTGGAGTTTTTGCGCGCCCTCACGCTTTCACCACAACAGTCCAGTGATCCACTGATTTCTCCAGCTGAAATTCTCAATACCTTTGTCCTCCCGTATTTGCAGGAGCAGGGCAGCATTTTGGAATTCGCTCTTAATATCTTTAGCCAAATTTTGAATATTGAAGGGGTCACTAAAAGTGACCAGAAAATTGAGCCATTGGCTCTTGGTGGTGGTGGTCGTGATGATACCGAAACGATTACCAATGTCCAGCAAACTGTAATTCCCTCTAGTGTTGTATCAAGCAGTCAGTTTTCTGAGTTACCTGTCAATGCTGCCCACCCGCAGACAAAATCCTGTGTCCAGCACTGGCTGATGGACTGCTCGCCATTCCCAATCATTACGTGTCTCAGCCAGCAGCTGGAACGCCGCAAGGTTTGCCGTTGCCCCGATGGCTTGCAGACGGGCGAAGGTGAGCATGCGGCGATGGAGATAAAAAGCCAGCTCATGGAGGTGCTGGCTCAGGTTTGTGCGATCGTGCAGAATGCCATGAGTGTGGAGACCACGGACTGGGTGCGCTCTGTGGACTGGCTGGAACACAGCGTTGCTTCGATGGATTGGTCCGTTCGCTTGCACCTGCTGCCCATCCTGTCCCCGCAGCGCAAGGCGTGCGCTCCAGAAGTCCTATTCGGCGTGTGCAAGCTTCCCGATGGTCAGTGGGAGCGATGCCGCAGCGAAGACTCATCGGCGTACGGCCCGGGAACGGGCCTGCTGGCCTGGATCGAGTGCTGCCGTGTAAGCGACGGGCTCGCCGAACAGATGATCAAATGCCTGCACGTCGACCAGACGCAGCCTGAGGATGTGAACCTGTTCAGCAAGGGCTTTCTGCTGGTCGTGACGCAGATCCTGCCCGAGTGCACGCTCACCGAGTGGCGGCGCGTGGTGAGGGTGATGTGCCGCCTGCTCGAAGCCAGGGTCCTCCACGTCCCCGTCACGCTGGAGTACGTGCAGTTCCTGCCGCTGACCGACCTGCGACCCTTCTCGGTGGCGCTGCGGGTCTCTCAGCTCCTGCTGCGTGTCTTCCAGCTGCTGTGCGGCTCGAGCTGCGCCGGGTGGCTCTCCCACGCCGGCTGGGCACACGCTGTGAGCCTGGCTGCCAGCACCTTCGTGGACATGATGCGAGAGTTTGGAACACGGAGGAGTAACGCCGCCCCGAGAGGCAAAGCGAAGCACGCCGAACGCGCAGCGGCAAACGACCTATCCATGGCAGTGCCTGCCGAACAGAAGATTGGGCAGAAGAAAGCCAAAGGGAAAGTGAAAGTTGAAGTCGACGCGAAAAGTAAAGACGGTAAAGCACAAGGCAGAGTCTCTGTGGAAACAGAAACCTGTGAAGGTGTTGCTGGAGTGTCCGCACCGGAGGGAATCGGCTTCGCTGCCTGTCAGCTCTTCTGCCATGCGCTGCACATCATGGCCATGGTGAAGATTGACCACTGCGAGTCGCTGTTCTTAGCCGCCCTGGAGATTTTGTCCACAGTCGCGGGGGCACGCGGGGCAGCCGATAGCTCGTGCAGTATCCTGGAGCAAGCCAACCAGAAGCAATTCCTGGAAGCCATCGCAGAGAACGCAGCTGTCCCAGAGCACCGTGCCACCCTGCTGCAGAAGATCTCCCAGCTTTGAGTTACCAAGTTCCGCACTTGCAGCGTTTGTTGCAACAACAAAAAAACACTTCCCTTCGTTAGTCCTCTGCCCAAGGACAGGTCTTGAGCTTGTGTCATTTCTTCCTTCAAGTTGCCAAGCAGGATTCCTTTTCTGCCTCGTGGTTTCTTTCCCAACATTGTTGCTTCGGGAAGATTCCTTCATTGAGCTTCACCACTAAGAATGTGCCCATCTCTTGCATTTCCTGAATGGTTGTAATTCTCAACCGCCTGCTCTAGATTAACCTAATTTACTATTTCTTCTTGCTGGAACCCTAAACAGAAATGTAAACATTGATACGTATTGTATAAAAGCAGTAAGTTTTGTATATTGTACTTTGATTTGTTATTGTGCAAAGAGGTTTGTGTTTGTACATTTTTAAACCGCAGTTCCTGAAGTGAAGTATCTGTTTAAAGGTTTTTTTTTCAAACGTGGATTACAAATCTGTTTTAATTTGCCTTATTTTCTCTACACACCATGTTTTGCAGTTGTACATTTTGTAGTTAACAAAAAATAAACGCCTCACCTGCCTGTTGCACTCGTGCAAGTATTTTGAGCTTGCGGCACTTGGAGGCGTCACCTCCAATCGTAACGTAGCACCAAGGAATCTGCGCGGCACGGCTTGGGATGTTTTTGCCGCTACTCTTAGGGTATTCGATTCGTTCATTTGGTTCGCCCGTTGAAGCCTTTGCCACGTTACACTGCATCTTAGGAATCCTAAGCATGGTCTGGTTTGACTTGGGCAGATTTCAGTGGAGCGACCAGTGCTTGAATACACTGAAATTGTTTTCTTAAGCCATTATCAGGAGTCGTATTATTAACACGTTCCTGCCTTAGCACTTGCATCGGGGCTGGCTTTCTGCTGGACGCATGTCGTGCTAAACGCCTCCCGAACACGGCAAGGGACGGACGCCGTGTTTCATCCCCAATATGTAACGGGAAACTTCTCCTCCCTGTTTCCTACAGCCAAACCTTTTTTGTAATCGCTATTTCAAAACTTTTTTTTTAGTCGCTATTTCATTTTGTTTGCACTTGTGCTTGCAAATACAGCTTTTGCGTGTCTCAGTTCATGTAGACGTGAAGAGCTTCCCTTTGATATAAACATTATACTTTGTATATCCTGTGCAGATGAAGAAGAGGTGCAGCATTCATGTGACAGCTGGCAGGTTGTTCTTAGGACAATCGCTGTTTAATTAAATAGTGCTTACCTATGCCCGTGTTGGCAGCCAGCCTTCGTGTCTAAAGGCCAAACGAGGTGAAAGCCAAAACATTAGAAGTGGATGTTGTGCCGTGACTGCCACGCTGCACGGGACCAAAGGGCAATGCGATGTGGAATGTGGAAATGCTGCTGCCAGATCTAGGGGGGGATTTAAGCCTCTAGATCAATGGTTCTTAACCTATACCGCAGCCTTTCACCCCTTTGTTTCTCAATCGTAAACAAAATGTATGTTAATAAATACATAGGTTCGATTAAACACAGAAGGTGTACTTACGTAACCGTGCATAAGTTGTGTTTTCGATTATTTACCTTCTAAAAAAAGCTGGCCACGTCTCATTACCCCCATAAAGGGCATCTCGCACCTCCAGGGAATGTATGATGCACCTCAGGTTAGGGTTAGCCTGGTTATGGTTAACCTGGTTAAGGTTAACCCGGGGTTCAGAACCTAGAGCAGCAGCAGTCAGGGCCGGATTGAGGTTCTTGTAGGGCCTTGGCATTTCTGTTCATCACTGGAGGCCAACTACTCCCGCTGGCACTCGGTTGTTTCACGCGTACTTCGCCGCTGGACAGATGTCTCCGGTCAACCAAATGACAACGCTTTTGTCTTCCCATGCACTGCTCTCTGTTGAGAATGAGATCGTGCGAAAAACACCATTTGAAGATGTTATTTGCTAATTTTTCAATCACAAAAATCTTGAAAAAGTTAATCTCCAGTGGTTAATTTATCTCACCTTATGAAAGAAAAAATATAATTGACTTTACTCTGCCTCTTTGTATATACATTGTGGCAATCCTTGCTATGTATACGTATATTTAGTCAAGAAGAAGATATCTTGGTAAAAAAAAAATTCATCCCAACCAAAATAAACATGGTCAAAATTAGTTTTCGTAGGACCTAGGCACTGGCCACTGTGGTCTATTGGATAATACGGCCCTGGCGAGTGAATAGGTGGGTGGCTGGGTGAGTGGATGGCTGAATGGGTGAGTGGATGGATGGGTGAGTGGATGGCTGGCTGGCTGGATGGCTGGGTGGATGGATGGCTGGGTGAGTGGGTGGGTGGCTGGGTGAGTGGGTGGCTGGGTGGGTGGATAGCTGGGTGGGTGGATGGCTGAATGGGTGAGTGGGTGAGTGGATGGATGGTGAGTGGATGGCTGGGTGGGTGGATGGCTGGGTGAGTGGATGGCTGGGTGGGTGGATGGATGGATGGATGGCTGGGTGGGTGGATGGATGGCTGGGTGAGTGGGTGGCTGGGTGAGTGGGTGGCTGCGTGAGTGGGTGGCTGGGTGAGTGGGTGAGTGGATGGGTGGGTGAGTGGGTGGCTGGGTGAGTGGATGGATGGCTGGGTGAGTGGGTGGCTGGGTGAGTGGGTGGCTGGGTGAGTGGGTGGCTGCGTGAGTGGGTGAGTGGATGGATGGCTGGGTGAGTGGGTGGCTGGTTGAGTGGGTGAGTGGGTGGTTGGGCGAGTGGGTGGCTGGGTGAGTGGGTGGCTGGGTGAGTGGGTGGTTGGGCGAGTGGGTGAGTGAGTAGGCGCTAGGCACAGTGCCTACTGTGGCCTATTGGGTAATACGAGCCCTGATGAAGCGGTCCCAGAGCCGTTGTCCGCATACCAGGCGAGGTAGTTAACATCCTTGGCACCGCGGCGCATTGCTACTGCGATAAAGCACTGAGGTTCTCACGTTAACAAAGAATAATCCGGCCAACTGGCTCAACGGTTAACACCGTTTTGTAACAAATACAACAAAATAAACTTGTAATTGTGTTTAATGCAAACTCATTATAATACGTGTGCTGCTGTTATGTAAATTACCGTAGTAATGTTTGTGTTTATATTGCATAAACTGTATGTGAAGGGTTGTGGTGAGACAGTTTAAACGATAAACTAAGGCAAAAGTCAACCTGTCAACCCCTTATCAGTGCCTAGCTTACTACAGACCAACCCAGACCTTATCGGTCATCCCGTGCCCCTTATGAATCGCAAAGTTCATCCTACAAAGTCCCATCACAAGGGAGAAACCCAAACAAATAGACAAAACACTTGTCTTAGTGAAACGGCTGTACGCCGTATGGACCTGAAAACTCAAATTTCCCTGATATGAGAATAGGTTTTTCATTGTTTTCTGGCAACAAAACGTGTGTTAATATGTTAAAACACCAAACTGAAACCTTTTACAAGAAATCATGTCTGCACTAACCACAATGCTTCAGTCAGAATGCAAAAAAAACTGATAATATTTGCATTGTTCTTGAAACTGATTGGTCCACACCAGAGACCGCTTTCTTTTGAGCCTCGTCTCAATTGGTGCTAGACCAGAGGACGCCAAAAAGCGTTCAACAGCCCAAAACACGTTCCTTCGGAGTGGGCAGGTAGGAACATGGTTGGACAGCGCATTCGTGCACGACAGCCAGACAACTCATACCTGGTGGGCAGTGTGGAAGCTGTTACTACCTGTATAAGTGTAGTGTATCGTGTCGTGCAGTGGCGGCTCCTGCAAAATCTCTCAGGGGGGGCAAATGTCTGGATGATTGATAAGGATAAGGTCCACCCATGCAATGAATAAATTAACAGCTTAAGCATGTAGAGGCAACTTCACTTCTTTAATATTAATGAAAAATAAAGTGACTCTTACAATACATCTTGTTTGTTTATATACTCACTATTATAACAAACCACTCAAGTTTATTTTATTAAAGATTCCACTAGGTGGCGATAAATTATATTGTTGGATGAAACGTGCTTACGTATGATGACGTTAGCACGTATGATGACGTAAGCACGTTAGTGCATGCCCTCCCGGAAGCCATAGAGAATGCATTGGAGCGCCCGCCGTTCGAAAAAAACATCTTTGAATGTAAGTCTATGGGGCCACTCGGGGCGATTCTCAGCCGGAGTGAAATCGCCCAAAAAGAGGCGGTACTCCACAGAACGTGACATGGCGCTGATTGGACTATATCCAGAGGCTGACAGTGATGGCTAGCGTGACTCTGTGGTTGAATGACATTGGTGGTGCGTCGCCCAATCGCCCGAATGAAGAAACCGCCCCTGGTGTCGTGTATAGTGTAGTGTGTAGGTTAAACGTTGAGTTTTATAAGGGCACCACGGGGTGACCCACCCAGCCCCCTCCCCTTGCTTAGGCCCCTCCCATTACCCCCCTCCCTTAGGCCCCTCCCCTGACCAACCCCCCATATCCTTAGGCCCCTCCTCTGAACCCCCCCCACCCCTCAGGCCCCTTTCATGACTCCCCCATTCCTTAGGCCCCTCTCCTGACCCTCCTCCCTTAGGCACCTCCCCTCTCCGTACCCGGCAGTAGGTCTCCACCAATCAAAAAGCTGTTTGTAAGGTCTCCACCAATCAAAGAGCTGTGTGTATTATATATTTATTTATGCACGACAGACAGACAGTCAGACAGACAGACAATTAATCCCTGGTGGGCAGTGTGGAACATTGTTCCTACCTGTATAAAATGCCACCATCAGAGTAATGAGAGCTCGGGGTGAGCAGCTACATCATGGGACCTCCTTGAGGTCTCAAAGGAGGTCTCCTTAGCAGCAGTGGCATTCGGAGACTTCCCCTCCACCTCGTTTCTCTCCGCCTGATGAAGGCCGCTTGTGTTGCTATGGAAAAATACTCTTAGGTTTTTTTCGGTAAAGTCACGTTGGTAAAAAATAAAAATTATAGAAATAATATTACAAATAAAAAAATAATAGAAATAATAATAGAAATAAAATTATTTTATTTATATTATTATTTCTATTATTTTATTTCTATTACTAAAATAATTATTTTATTTCTATTCTGATTTCTATTATTTAATTTCTATTAAAATTTTTATTTTATTTTTTACCCACGTGACTTTACCGAAAAAACCTAAGAGTATGAATCCTTGCAGTCACGAAAGCTTCAAATATAAAATTGCTATGGAAACGTCGTGGATTTTTTGCTTTTATTTTTAATAAAAAAATGTTTTTATTTTTTATTTTCAACCTACGTGACTTTACCGAAAGAACCAAGAATCAGTACTAAAATGTTATCTGTAAGCAGTTTACAATAATAATACAAAATTAACCGGAGGTAGAAACCTCGACACTGGCACCACAAGTGGCGGGTGGGCGTGGTCCTTGCGCAAGCCTCACGTGACCAGGGATGCGCGGTGCATCACGGGAAACGGCCATCTGAGTTTGAAGCCAGAGAAGCGAGAGAAGAGGTGAGACGAGGCGAGGTGAGGGGAGAGGAGAGACGAGGTGAGGGTAGCGGTGAGGGTAGAGGCAAGGGGAGAGGGGAGGGGAGAGACGAGGTGAGGGTAGAGGCGAGGTGAGGGGAGATGAGAGGTGAGGGTAGCGGTGAGGGTAGCGGTGAGGGTAGAGGCAAGGGGAGAGGGGAGGGGAGAGACGAGGTGAGGGTAGAGGCGAGGTGAGGGGAGATGAGAGGTGAGGGTAGCGGTGAGGGTAGCGGTGAGGGTAGCGGTGAGGGTAGCGGTGAGGGTAGAGGCAAGGGGAGAGGGGAGGGGAGAGACGAGGTGAGGGTAGAGGCGAGGTGAGGGGAGATGTGAGGGGAGAGGAGAGGTGAGGGTAGCGGTGAGGAGAGGAAAGAGGTGAGGGGAGACGAGGTGAGGGTAGAGGCGAGGTGAGGAGAGGGGAACGGCGAGCAGAGAGGCGAGGTGAGGGTAGCGATGAGGGGAGGTGAGAGGCGAGGCGAGGTGAGACGTGGGTAGAGGTGAGGAGAGAGATGAGGGTAGAGGTGAGGGGAGAGGAGAGAGGCGAGGAGAGAGGTGAGCGGAGAGGTGGGATAGCGGTGAGGGTAGAGGCAAGGGGAGAGGTGAGGAGAGGTGAGAGGAGGGGAGAGGGGAGGTGAGGAGAGGGGAGAGCCGAGGGGAGAGTTGAGGAGAGAGGTGAGGTGAGGGGAGGAGAGGTGAGGTGAGACGTGGGGAGAGGTGAGGAGAGAGGTGAGGGTCGAGGCGAGGTGAAGAGAGACGAAAGTGTCGATGAAGAAGTAGGAAAAAGCAGACTGAGAAATGGAGCGGGTAACGAGGTGAGTCGAGTTTAAGATACGAGACGGCGGAGTGAAGAGGAGGAGGAGACTTTTACAAGTTCAGGAGGATGAGGAGGTGGGGGACGCCAGAGATGCGTTGAAACGAGACGGCACCGACACGCGGCAGTGATCGAGTGAACACAGAGATTACACAAAGATGAGACGAGGTGAAGAGTGAAGAGGTGGTGTAGGTGGTGGTGGTGTAGGAGGTGATGATGATGGTGGTGGTGTTGTAGGTGGTGGTGTTGTAGGTGGTGGAGGAGGTGATGATGATGGTGGTGGAGGTGTAGGTGGTGGTGATGGTGTAGGTGGTGGAGGAGGTGATGATGATGGTGGTGGTGGTGGTGATGATGGTGGTGGTGGTGTAGGTGGTGGTGTAGGAGGTGGTGTAGGAGTTGGTGATGGTGGTGGTGGTGTAGGAGGTGGTGGTGTAGGAGGTGGTGATGATGGTGTAGGTGGTGGTGGTGGTGTAGGTGGTGGTGATGATGATGGCGCTGCTGCTGGAGGCGCTGCTGTCCACAGGGGCGCTGTTTCTCCGCGTGTACGAGGCCGCGTGCTTCGTGCTCGAGCTGCACTTCGCCCTCGTCTCGGCGCTGCTGCAGACGCTGCGCCTGCTGCTCGGCCTCCCCGGGGCCGCCCTCGGCCTCGTCTCCTCCGGGGCCGCGGGCCTCCTCACGGCCTCCTGCCGCGCCGCGTGCGGAGGCCTCGCGCTGCTGCGCGGCCTCGGCCTCGACTGCCTCGGCGCTTTGATGGCCTTGCCCGGGGCGACGGCGGAGGCCGCACTCGCCGCGGGCCGCCTGCCGGCCTCGGCCGCCCTCGGGCTCGCCGGGGGGTTCCGCGCGGCCGTCGAGGCCCTCGGCAACGCGGGAGCGGCGTTCGTGGCCGCCGTGGGGTCCACGGGGTCCGCGGTGGGGGGCGCCGTGGTGGCCACGGGGTCCGTCGTGACAAACGCGGTGGAGGCCACGGCGAGCGGGGCCATCGCGTCGGCGATGAGCGCCGTGGGTGCCGTCACGGACACGCTGAGCGGGGCCGTCGCCGCCACTGGGGGTGCATTCGCGACCCTGCTGAACGCGGCAGGGTCGGTCATCGGGTGGTCGGTGGAGGTCGCCGCGGGCTCCGTCGCGTACACGCTGGGCCTCGCCACAGGTGCCCTGGGAGCCACTTCAGCTGTCGCGACGGCCTCCCTCTCAGCCGCCGTGGACTTTTGGCTCTTCGCGCTGCGGTTGCCGCTCCGTCTGCTGACGATTTCGTTCGGCGCCGTGGCGACGGCCGTCACGCTGCAGGGGCTCTTCGTGAGCGTGGCGCTGATCGGCCTCAGCGTCTGGTACCTGAGCCCGCAGCCGCGGAGGCGGGCGGCGGTCTACGCACGCGTGCCACGGCCACGGCTCCGGCTATCCGCGGCGTTGCGCGTTGCCTTTGCGAACCTGACGGGGCTGATCCGCACGGCGCTGCGGCGGACAGCCCAGGGCAGACACCGCCAGCGGCTCGATGTCTACCCGGCCCCGGTGCCGGCACGGATCGACGCTCTGCGCCCGGAGCCACTCCCGGAGCCACTCCCGACGGAGCCGGTGCCGGACGAGCAGCACGAGGCGGAGGAGGCGGCGGCGGCCGTCGCGGCTCACGAGCGGCTGCGAGGTGAAGCCGCGCGGAATGGCAGCGGCGAGGCCGCGGTCGTGAGGCAGCAGCCGTGGGAGCAGCAGGAGTTTCCACGGCAGGAGGAGGACGAGGAGGATGATAATCACAAGAGCTGCGTAATTTGCCAGGACCAGCCCAAGGGAACGGTGCTGCTGCCTTGTCGTCACCTGTGCCTGTGCAGCGCGTGCGCGCGTACCATCATGCGTGGACCATTCAACCAGCAGAAGTGCCCTCTGTGCCGGAAAATGATCGTCCACACCATGGATGTGTTTATGTAGCAGATCTGGGGTCAGTTCTAATGACAATTACGCAATGGAGTTTAACAATTGCTTTTGTGGGTGGCAATTCGTTTTTGAATTGCACGATAACAGTTGTAATTGACCCCGAGGTCGCTCCCTCTCTCTCACCCACCGTCTTACCAGAGCAATGTGAAGTCACGCCTGGCTTGGGGTCGTCACTGGAGAGGGCACCTCGACCGATCTTTGCCGAGCATTCCAAACTGAGCATCCGCTAATGTGAAAAGGTGTCCACGTCGTGAAAGATGGACTATGAACTCCGAGGTCTTTGGGACCACTTTTGGTGGGCACGCGTGGGGTTTTGTTAAATCTTACAGCCAGCGACTGATGGCACACCGCCGGTGAGGCAAAAGAGACCCCGAGGGTAGCAGCTCCTGCAGCTAGTTGCCCCCCTCAAGGAATTTTCTCCAATTAATAGATCACATTTTTGTCCAAACAGTGCTTCCCTTGGGTTTCATTTGCTGACATTAAGGGATTGCGCACTTTTTTTCGTTTAGCGTTAGGGGGTTTGGATTATAGGTTAGATTCTTGGGGTTTTGAGTTTTGGGTTATGTTTATTAGCCACTAAAACTGCATTTTTTTGCCACAAATTTGTAGGGACATAATTTCAAAAGACTGATTTTTTTGCCATGCATGATATCTTGGCCAGTTTTAAAATGAGCAGTTTTCTTTTTTAAAGTGTCGTTGAACGTGTGCGCCGGACTGCGTTTTTGCACGCGCGTCTTTTATCACTGGATCGTTGATGTGTGAAATGCTACTGTGCCCGGTGCGGTGCACTAATGTGCTGTCGAACAGCAGTGCACGATTTGCTTAATTGCGGACAACTGGAGTTTTTTTGTTGTTGTTGTAGCCCGTGTTGCCCATGGGAAATCGGCTCGATGCAAGCTTGCTGCATGCACATGGGCTGCATATTTGTTGGAGCCAAATTAAACTTAACTGAAGTAAAAATATAAATGTTAATTGAAACAAATTCTCAAGAAAACAATTGGCTAAATCTTGATTTGAAGCTTTCGTGACTGCAGGAATCCATACTCGTTGATTCTTTCGGTAAAGTCACGTAGGTAATAAAATAAAACAAAAAATTATACATCACGACGTTTCGATCGCAACACAAGCGGTCGTCCTCGCTGGTTCTACTGCTGGATTATTTTTTTTTCCTCCTGAGGACGACCGCTTGTGTTGCGATCGAAACGTCGTTATATTTATTTTCTACCTACGTGACTTTACCAAAAGAACCAAAGAGTATGGCTAAATCTTGCGTGAGCGTTCTTATTTTTTTGATATTACCTTTTGACTTCTACAACAAAAAGTTGCTTAGGGTCTGCAAAGGATTGTTGTATTCCATAGGCAGTCACGTAAAGCAACAACATAAGCGGGGGCAGTACAAGGTTGATGGTTTTTGTGCTGGGTTCTAGACCATATTCAGTATTCTCACAGGGGACAGCTGTGGAGGGCACCACGTGGCGAGTTGTTAGCGATTTCGCCTGGTACACAGGAGGTTGTGGGTTCCATCCCGACCATGACGCCTGCTGTATATTTGGAGTTTGCATGTTTCTCTCTCCATGGTCGTGTGGATTTTTCTCCGGGTCCTCTGGTTTTCCCTCCACATTTTGAAACGTGCGTTTAGGGGATTTGGCTGCTATAAATATCCACGTGGTGACGAGCCGCTTCGTTGTGCTATCATTTGTGGCCAGGTCGCTTATGAAAAATACCTATATGGCCTTACCTGGAAAAATAAAACAAAGTTTAGTTAAGTGTATGGGATTCTCCCTTGTTATGAATTCTCGGCACAGCAGGGTATGCATTTGTCTTCCTGCTCCACATTCACCTCTTCATCCTAGCCAGCCCATCCTCCACCGACTCTTTAGGCCCTGTTAGGGGGATGCCCAATGAGTAGCAAACACAGCCCCAAGGTTCTAGATTTGAAGCTTTCGTGACTGCAAGGATTCATACTCTTAGGTTTTTTTGGTAAAGTCACGTAGGTAAAAAATAATAATAAAATAAAATAATAATTAATCACGACGTTTCGGAGGCAACTCCATCTTCAGGTGGGACCGTCACAGCTAAATTTACTGTATCAAGTGATACACATCAAGTGATACACTTGATACAGTAAATTTAGCTGTGACTGGTCCCACCTGAAGACGGAGACTTGTGTTGCCTCCGAAACGTCGTGATTTATTATAATTTTATTTTATTATTATTTTTCCCCTACGTGACTTTACCGAAAAAGCCTAAGAGTACAGCCCAAAGGCTTTTATAACGATAGCGGCAGTTTTTTGCCCAATGCTTGCAAAATATGTGGAAGCAGGCAATGCACAGATGCGCCTGTAATTAGCTCTGCAATGTTTTGTCTGACTTAAGCTCCTCACACGATTAGTGGTACAGTCGAAGCTGGATATAAACACACGCGACCTTGGAGCAAGGCCCCACATGTCTTTATGCTTATATCAGAAGCGGCAATTCACCCCCCCCCCTGCCACCACCAGTGTTATCCAAGCATGTGTTGCTTATATCAGAATTGTGCTTATATAAGGTGTCAATCTTGATTTGAAGCTTTCGTGACTGCAGGAATCCATACTCTTTGGTTCTTTCGGTAAAGTCACGTAGGTAGAAAATAAAATAAATCACGACGTTTTGGGCGCAACACAAGCGTCCGTCATCAGATTGTGTTGTGCCCGAAACGTCGTAATTTATTTAATTTTATACCAACGTGACTTAACCGAAAGAACCAAAGAGTATATAAGGTGTGTTTATATCCAATTTTTTTATGCATTGTGTGACAGTCCAAGTGGACTTAACAGCAATTGTTCCGTTAAATTGTTTTGGTGTATGCCACGTGTGAACAGAATGTGCCGTTGTAAGGAACTGCGTCCGGTCACGTTGTGAAATGGATGTTCTTTTTAGGTCTGTCGAACAATTTGGCCTTGTTGGGACGGTCGTCCGCACTGAAGTACAACATTGCGTACCCACCTCGCTACCGAAATGTGTCGGCGGAAACGTTTAACAACGTTGGATATGTGTGAATATCGATAGAAAACGATAGTTGCGCTAAACACAATTTTCATTGTTGGACAAAATATGAATCGCGTTCTGCTTCGAACTTGGAAACATCCTCTGATGTGCTTTAGAAGTAAGCAAATGTACACGAGATTAAGACGTCTGTGAGAGTATAGCAAAATTAACTGTCACGCCTTGCACAAATACTGCCCTATGTGTGGTGTGGTGGTTGATTGGGTTATAGTTGGAAATGCAACGTACTATACCGTATGTTCATTTTCCCAAGTTTATAATAGCTAAACATAATAGGGTACAATATTTTGCGCATGGCAATCGTTTCGATCACCATTATTGACACTTTACCATTTAAAATCGAAATTGTGAATGCCACGTCACATTACACATTTACGTTCGATCCCCACTGCATACAGTATTGGGGTTCTATAAAGCTGCCTATGACCATATGTATGTATGTTGAACTTTATCACCTGGAATACGCCGAATCTCGACAGATTGAGCCCTGGGTCCGTGCTACGCCTGGATGGACGACCACCATGCTCGACACAGGCGTTGCAGCCTCCTTGTAAGGCAACGTTTTCAGCAGAGGGCAGTGCAGCCAATTGTTGTATTGTAATATGCACCCAATATCTGAGCAGCTCACCTTCAATCCACACTGACTCGCGCAGTGAAGTATGGGCGATTAATCTTCCACAATGGTGTTGGTGAGGCCCTCGTCCAGCAGTGGACTGACGAAGGGGCTGTACATGTGCAGGCCGACCATGTTCTCCAGATTAACAGGCGCACCAGGGGGCCACACATTGAGTACGTACGCATGGAGGGGGAGGGGGGGTTAACACAAATGTGTACGCTTGTGTTTGGGGAGGTCTACTGACAATGTACGCATAGGAAACGGGGTGGGGGGGGGGTGAAGCCTCGATAATAATTTGTCTACATTGGCCTTCAAATGAGCCACAGTTCAGTGTCTCCAGCTGTCAGACAACAAGTCCTGCCGGGAGAAGTGGGACTGTGGGAGAGGTGTCACTCGTGTGCCACCGTGGCCCTGACTGCAGCTATCACGCAGCTCAGCAAACAAGTGGCCCAGGTACGCGACTTAATTATTTAATGCAGCTGGCGGTGGACTGTCTGTTTGCTTAAACACGTTAATAATATTAATCCTTTGTCGTTTCTGCGTGGATTAAATATCGGCTGTTCTACAGGATTGGGGGGGGGGGGTGCGTCAAGCTTACGTACGCACGCATGTGGGGGGGGGGGGGTCAAGTTTTGACATTGCCAACCTACTAATTGAATGGCCCCCAGAAAGTAAGAGACGACCCCAAATTTTGGGTCATGGTTCCAAAAAACCATATGAGTAAATACGGTGTGCAGTTAAATGTGAAGTGACATTGCATATAGATTTTGAGAATCGCGGTTTGCTATGTGTGAAAGTAGCGTAAAGTGCAGATGTTGCATTGCTTTATAAATGTGCGAGGCAATGCCGGTCAAATCGAATACTGTACAAGCAGAATTCTGTGCTGTGTCCACATGTAAATAAGAATAAAGAGTCGTATTTTTATACAGAGTTTGTGAACATTCAGTAGCAGTGAAACATTTTCTCTCCAGTCACTTGCAAAGATCCATTCATCGGACTTGTCACGTCACATGTCAGAATCTGAATATTTATTTTGATTGCCAGAGGAATCTGATGAGCTATGAAGCTCTTTCACAGATGTCCCGTGAGGCCGAGTGGGACATGGACTGAGCAACGTGTGGCTGAATGGCACGTGGAGTGTGGCGTAGAGGCAGTGTAACATTGAGTGGTTATGTCGACATGAGTTGGCGTATGGACGTCGTGGATGGTGGTTCGTGTCGAGGCTCTGGCTGTGTGAGTGGAGGCTGTTAGTTTGTGTTGAAGCCGTGGGTGAGTTAGTGACCAGTCTGGGTTCGTCTTCAGACCGCCTTATCTTATTGTTAGCAACTCGACAGTTCTCTAATGTGTTTTCGGGTTGTTGCCCATGTATGTTGAACTTCTTTCGCACCGTACATAGCTAGCCGTGTTATATATTTATGTATTACATATGTTTTTTAAAAATGTTACCAGGTAAGGTCCACTGAGCTTTTTATATCTTGTTCAGAAACGACGTGGCCACAAATTATAGATGAAATGGCTCATCATCACGTGGAAATGTATTGCAGCCAAATACTCGTGATGTTGATTCTAACTGTGGAGGAAAAAAACCGGAGGGCCCGGAGAAAAATCCACGCGAACATGGGGATCGACACGTAAACTCCAAATATACAGCAGCAGCAGGCGTCAGGGGGTCGGGATCGAACCCACGTCCTCCTGTATACCAGGAGAGGTAGTTAACATCTCTTAGCCACCATGACAATGATGAGAGAGACACACAAACTCCAAATGTACAGCAGGCTTCAGGGTCGGGATCGAACCCACGACCTGTATATCAGGCGAGGGAGTTAACATCTCCTAGCCACCGTGACGATGATGAGAGAGACATGCAAACTCCAAATATACAGCAGGCTTCAGGGTCAGGATCGAACCCACGACCTCCTGTACACCAGGCGAGGAAGTTAACATCTCGCCACCGTGATGAGAGACACGCAAACTCCAAAAATACAACAGGCGTCAGGGTCGGGATCGAACCCACGACCTCCTGTATATCAGGCGAGGTAGTCAACATCTATCCACCGTGATGATGATGATGATGAGAGAGACATGCAAACTCAAAATATACAGCAGGCTTCAGGGTCAGGATCGAACCCACGACCTCCTGTATACCAGGCGAGGTAGTTAACATCTCCTAGCCACCACGGGGGACAATCGGAGGTGCCAGGGGGTTGTGCCGCGTTGTCCCCCCCCGATGTCTTTTCTCGGCGTGCCGAAGAAGATGCTCCTCGTCAGCACAGCGAGGTACGAAATGTCAAGACGACATCGCGCGGCGTTCAGGCAAAGCACATCCTTGTACTCATCATCCTCGCGCAGAGGTGTTGTGAAATAGCACTTGACAATTGGAAAACGAGTAATCGTTTCCACGTTTTATTTCGCCTACATCATAGCAAAGCCGATTTATACACAACTGTTAAAGGGGCCTCATTTGCACGAAGCCAACACGCATCCGAAAAAAGAATTTTTTAAAGAAAAATCCCCGCGTCTTACCAAATATTTTGTGATGAAAGTGCAGTGTTATGCATCTGCAACGCATAATCTATCAAACACGTACTTAAGTTTCCCACCAAAAGCATGAATACAAATGAATGTCTTAACAAGGACAATAAAACATTGCATAGCATTTGTATAAATTGTCAACTTTTAAATTAAAAACACTTAACGGCATTTCCACTAAACGGTTTTACATTTGATCCTTATGGCGGTACCCCGGGGCGCCAAATAATACAAATTGGCCGAGGCAATTCAATATTTTATTTCTGGGACACTATTTTTCTCCAGGGGTGTGCTTCACTCCGCGACAGGGGCACCAATCAATCCGAAATCAGGTGCCACTCCGCGATGTCGAAACGCCAAACATCAGCATAAAAAAATCCGTTATCGAGAAATTAAACTTTGAATAGTGCATCGTGTACAGCTCGTCGAGATGAGTCGATTGCCACATCGCTGACCATCAGACTAAAGATGACTGCATCACAGACATTATGCGAGAGCCAGGGTACTGCCATAAGGTTCAATTCATCTGTTGAATATCCAACGTTTAGTCACAGCTGATTGATGTCAATTGGCACAATCAGAATGTAAAAAAAATATTGAAACGGTTTGTTAGAATGCAAAATTATCACTCGCGAGATTTACCCTGTGACAACACGTGCAGCGTTTTCATGAAATGAAGGAAGCACTTTGAAAAACGATTGTGAACAAAATTCTGTAATTCGCGATTGACAGCATATTTACACCGAGTTAAGATGCTCAACAATTTTCTCATGCGGATGGAGCTCAATGTATGGATAAACTTTTTTAAAAATCCAGCAAATTCATAGTTATTATATAGTCTGAAGGCCTTACACATCTAACGCACACTGCCCAATGTGACCAACGTGAAGAGGACCGATCGGGTGAATGAACAGCAACCATTTGCCACGTTGATAATGATAGCAATCAATCTCCAAGTTTCACAAGAGAGGAGACCCGCAAGGATGACATTTTTTGCACCCCCCCCCCCCATCCGAGCCCTATAAGCACAGATAATAGCACCTCCAGCAATATTAAACGATTCAAATAAATCTTTCACCAATGCCAGCCGGGTCGAATCACTTATGCAAGAATCAGTTTGCGATTAAACTCATTGCAATGTTCACGGCGAAAAATCTATAGCGACTTCAGATTTCAAATGTATGACGCCAATTCTATGCTGTAGCAGCTGTAGATTGCAAATACACAATGGGGAAAAAGTGAATTTTGACCAAATAATCAACTCATTGAACTGCAAAAGGAAACAGTTACTCCCATCTCAGCAATGCACAGGCCGATGTTAATCCTCGTCTCAATGATCCAATAGATATGTCAAAGGGCACGGTGATTAAACTGGCGATATTTGTCCCACGCAGTCTCTGATGGGGCAAGTGACGAGTCTGTGGGTCTAAGCTGGTTGGTATTGCCACTGCAGGTAGACGTTGACCTCCCTGGGACCGTGTGGAGGCTGTGGGTCTAAGTTGGTTGGTATTGCCACTGCAGGTAGACGTTGAACCTACCTGGGACCGTGTGGAGGCTGTGGGTCTAAGTTGGTTGGTATTGTCACTGCAGGTAGACGTTGAACCTACCTGGGACCGTGTGGAGGCTGTGGGTCTAAGTTGGTTGGTATTGTCACTGCAGGTAGACGTTGAACCTACCTGGGACCGTGTGGAGGCTGTGGGTCTAAGTTGGTTGGTATTGCCACTGCAGGTAGACGTTGACCTCCCTGGGACCGTGGAGGCTGTGGGTCTAAGTTGGTTGGTATTGCCACTGCAGGTAGACGTTGAACCTACCTGGGACCGTGTGGAGGCTGTGGGTCTAAGTTGGTTGGCATTGTCACTGCAGGTAGACGTTGAACCTACCTGGGACCGTGTGGAGGCTGTGGGTTGACGTTGACTCTGGGGTTGTGCTCGAGGTCGTGGGGTCAGTGTTGCGTGTTAGCAGCGCATAATTAACATGGCTCGCAAAAAAACGAATCGGTAAAAGTTCGGCAGTTACATGCACAGACCGTATGACGTTCCGACACCACGTGACATCATCCAGATGTTAGGTGGCTAGCCGGCACACGCCACTGTTAGTATACAGCCTGCCTGTAAACAGATAATTCTACCATGCCAGGCATGCGGCTGCCACCAGGACGACTACCTGGTTGCAGCTTGGAGCGTTACAGACATGTTAAGCAACATGCAGCAAGCACCATGTTGGGGAGGGATTATATGAAACAGGTTTTGGATCCTAGGAACCATTTTCCCTGCATGAACGATCAACAGCACCCCTCTTGCCCACTGACAACACGTGAACGGTGCAGCATGCCGCCCTCAACATCGTACAACGCCACTGCCCTTGTTACTACTCATCATCCACGTGCTCATGTAGGTCCGGCCTAGCCTGTCACTCAGCTCGCTTCCCTCCACCACCCACCCACCCTTCCCAAATTCATCAGCAGCATGAAATCAAAACACGTTTGCCTGGCCCGACTGCCTTACAATAAATCAGCCGTGATTGTCCACCAAAGCATTGTACGATTTTGTTTTATTTCATCGAGCTGGGCAATCAGATGCCCAGTTATTTTCGGCTCTGCCAGTGTGCGTCAGCCTTCCAAAGACTTACATTCACTCCTTCTCAGCAGAGTACATTTGATGACAATTGTAATAAAATGTGCAGGTTGTGGTTATATAGTATGTTGGAATATCTTAACATAAACGCATTTTTACACATGGGGACACATCAGTGTTGACAAAAAAAAGAACCGAATGTTAATACATGCGCCGTGTCAAATATACCATTGTCCTGCACTTTCCAATTTACGTTTTACACCAATGCTTGCACCCCGGTATATTTCCGTGCAAATATCAATGTTCATAATTCTAAAACAAAGCTCCAACCCAGCCTGCCGAAAATGTGTTCGTTGTAAAAGTTGGAATATTACGTAACTTGCAAAACACTATAAACCCAATAAAACTCAAAAAAAGGCAGAAACACATGTTTAATTTTTTTAAACAAGCAAACATGATATTTAACTTTAAAAAAGTCCTTATTTCACTACCAACATGAAAAATAAATCTCTATGCCCACCCCCGTTTGACAATAGCCACAGACACGGGATGCAAAAGCATTTTCACAGAGTGCAAACATGAAAAAATCCAGTGCGCTCCCCCAGACCACCGAAGAACTTGCGAGGGATGTTACGTTCGAATGAGTGGTGGTGGTGGTGGGGGTTGGCACCAGTGGTAAATTCACCATCGCTGGACAACTGGGAAATGTGCGGTGCAGTGCCTTGCCTCAACCTCCTAACAAAACGCGTGGAGGAACTCCCTCTGCCCTTTTGGGCAAATACGGACACGGGCGGCCACCGTTTGAGCCACACCGCCACGTTGCTTTTGGAGCCGGCTACCAGTTGTAGCCCTGAGGCGTCGGCTTGTCGTCCTTGCTGCTCTCCAGTGAGAAGGGGGGGATTCGGGTGTCAAACTGCGAGCTGTCCGGCTTTTCGAAGCGGAAGGTGCCCCTGGAGGACGAGGTGATTGCAGGAGAGTGAGGGGGGGGGGGGGCAGCTCTTGCCTCTCAAGAAGGCCAAGACATAAAACCACATCTCTGTTAACACTCGGACACACACACACCTGTATACACGACAAACAGCCACCGAAACAAACTTTCACAATGTGCGCCTCAACACATACGAAATGTTAAAATTTATTTAGGTCACACCGTTACACATGCTGCAGTTCCCAGCCAGAATCATGATGAGCAGACTTATACGGCATCGATAATACTTTCAATCGCTGTGGGAATTTACATGCGTGTACCTGTAGGCTGTGAATCTTGAAAAAATCTCCTCCCGACATAGGAAAGAGGCAAGTAATTCGGTGCAAGTGTCATAAAACTATAATGCCAGATGTTAAATATATATTTAAGTGGCTCACCAAACTTTGATGACCACGTTTAGGCATATTGTTACGTAGAAAGATAAATATCCAAGTCACTATTATTTAAATACATGAAATACACATCACACTATTCATGCCTTTGCCTCTATGGGCTGACAGGCTAAGGTCGAGGAGGCCAGGCGACCTTGCATCCAGTTTCCAAGACCCTTGGAAATGAAATTCACTTTGGGTCCATCACGGTTTCAATGCTTTGTCTGGCGGGTTTTGCTCCCCAAAATGATCATTCGGACTTGATGGTGACGTGTAATTTCACCGCCACTCTAAGACCTTTCCTGGGAGCAAGGTTTGGCAAGTTTGGGGTGTCTCCCGATTTTTCACATTTTCTCCATTTTTCAAAGCTTATTTCTACACAAAGAACCACCACACACATCCATGTCCTTATACTAATTAGAGGATCTTTACAAAATTAAATTACTCACAAATGCGAATACTACGAAGCAGTTCTATACGGCACATGGCCCATACATTCACGAGTGGCGATTTGCCATTTAAAGTTTTATTTCAGGCACGATACTACTCCGCATGATCAGTGCAAAAAAGGCATATAATATAATTACTTTACATAAATACAACTTCAAACAATGGATGATTAAAATGGAATTGGCGATGAGAGACAATGGACACAGTACTATACATATCAACCAACGAAATTAGTAAAAGTACAGCAAGCATTAGTACATATTTTAACGAACTCAGCGGTCACAAAAGACGTTGTACAACATACACAATGAGTGCCTGTTATTTCAACGTCAACTTGGAACAAGAGATGTCGTTTTGAAGGAGGCAAATGTCATGGTATGTGCCAATGTGCGCACACAAGACAAACAATCCCAAAAACCATGACGGTGGCAGCACCTTGTGTTACATGCGATCGGCTAGCCAGGGGAACCGAGCCTGCAAGCATGAATACATGCAAAGAGGATTACAATAAACAGTTGGACTTTATGAAGAACAGAAACTAAAATTATACATTTTATTCCAGTTACTAGTCAAGTTCCAGTGTCTACCCTATTTATACCAGCAACACTCATCTCCATTGGTGGACATTCCACATTCCCATGGCAGCAGCCGATTTCTCCACAAGACTTCCCGACAAAACACACTTCCTTTTCATCGACTCAGAGGAGCAGAGGCTCACGGGATGGAGTTCACCTGTGACTTGGATTTGAACTGTCAAAACATCTGACCAATGAGTCAAGCAATCTAAGATCACATGAGACACCCAAACCAGTTGAAGTAATAAAACAACGTTTATGTTTTATTTAATACAACCTGAAATTGCTGTGTAGCACTCTACTCTGACCACAAGGGGCGGTGGGGGTTGCCTGGGTGGATACTAAAATGTATGTATGGGATATGTGCGCCAGTGGTGAGATGTTATCTCCCTCGCATAATGTGCAGGAGGTCGTGGGTTCGATCCCGACCCTGCTGGCTGTATATTTGGGAGTTTCCATGTCCTCCACGGGGTCGCGTTGATTTTTCTTGGGGTTCTCCGGTTTTTCCCCGTCCACATTTAGAAACGTGCGTTTACAGTATTTGCCTGCGATACATTCCCACGTGATAAGCCACTTCGTCGGGTGATCATTTGTGACCAGGGTCGCTTCTGGAAAAGAGCTACATAGCTCAGTGGGCCTTACCTGGTAAAAATAAAGTGTTGGAGTGCCGTGTGGATCTGCAGTGCGGGTTGCATGTCACGTGTTCCTCCCTTCAAACCAGGTTCGCGAAAGGGCCGGAGTATGCATCCGTTTGACTGTCCAGGTCAAAATTTGGGATCTGTCCTTCAAAGGAACTCCCGTTGTCTCGCTCAAACCGAAACGATCCCCTGAGAAAATCGAATACATATGTTGTATCGTAGACGGAGGTACTCGGAGACGGAGGTTGAGTTAGGGGCTTCCGCCAGGGTTTATTAACACTTATCACTATCCCTGGTTCCCTCTTTACCCCTTCCACTATCCCCGTTCCTCCAGTGACCCCGCTTACGTTACGGGGTCTCCCTTATATACCCTCGGAGGGGTGATGTCGCGTGCACTGCCCAGCGCGTGCGACCCCACGTCCCGTGAGGTCACCGCACCTGACAGCGCACACGACGCCACCACTCTCCACTACTCCTCTACATCACCCCCCCCCGTAAAAAAAAACAGCCGACCCGGCTGCAATCAACCTTAGGGCAGCACGGCCCTTCAAGCAGAACAGTAACAACAAAAAACAAAACAAATAGAGCCCGAAGGCCTCATCCGCCGGATAGCGCCGAACGGGCGCCAGGGGCTAGGCCCGCTGAACGGCCATCAGGGCCGTCACCGGAGCCGCACCCCCCTCGAGCGGGTATGCGCTGCTGGCCCGCTCCCTCGTGCGGTGTCCGCCACCCGTGCAGGTGGGCCGTCAGCGGGCAACAGGCCCACCGCCGTGGCCTCCGGTGCCTGGGGGGTCTCTGTCGGCCTCACTCGGGAGGGGCCTGGGGGCACACACACAGGTCGGACGTCACCTCCGTCAACGAGACCCGGCCGGTCAGGCACGCCGGATACATCATCAGCCGGCCGCTCCGGAATTGGGGGTGGATCCCCCAGGGTAGATGGAACATAACGTTTGAGCCGGGACGGGTGCACTATCCACTGCCTGCGACCGAATCGAATCCGGACGCATTGCGGCCGGCGGACCTCCACAACCTCCACGGGTCCCTGCCAAGGGCGATGCAATTTGGCCGATGTGCCAACGGGGACCTGGGGACAATGCAGCCACGCTTTTTGACCCGCTACCCACGGGAGGCCAGCTGCCTGGTGTTTTGGCAGCCGCTCATTAGCCGCCTGCCGGCTTGCGGAATTCTCGGCAGCGGCCTGTCGCGCCTCGCGCAGCCGGTCAAGTGCGACCTTCAAAGGGGTCGGCACCGACGACCCCTTCTTGGAGGAGCCAACGTCCATCTGGACGTGCACCGGGGGCTCCGGTTCCCTACCGTACATTAAATAAAAAGGCGAAAATCCCGTGGAGGCATGAGGGGCCAACCGATACGCCGCCAAGACCCCCGGGACGAACAGGTCCCAGTCTGACTGGGACGTGTTCACCTGGTGGCACAGCATGGACGTAAGGGTGCGGTTCAAGCGCTCTACCATCCCATCTGACTGGGGGTGGTAGGGCGAGGTGCGGATTTTCTTGGTGCCAAGGAGGTCACACACCTCCTTGAGCAACCTAGACGAGAAATTCCGCCCCTGGTCAGTCAACAATTGTTCCGGCGCGCCCTTGTCAAACACGTATCCCTGGACGAAGGCCTCGGTGATAGAAGAGGCCAACTGATCGACCAAAGGCCATGCCATGGGCCAACGTGTGAGGTACTCAACGCCCACCAAGAGGTATTTGTGGCCCCGTTGGGATGCAGGGAATGGCCCCAAAATGTCGAGCGCCACGAGCTCATTAACGCGAGAAACCCGGATGGACT
The DNA here is from genome assembly GCF_015708825.2 of Lethenteron reissneri. Lineage (NCBI taxonomy): Eukaryota > Metazoa > Chordata > Hyperoartia > Petromyzontiformes > Petromyzontidae > Lethenteron > Lethenteron reissneri. The sequence continues at coordinate 10,727,265 of NC_083806.1, read as the reverse complement.
GCAGCGGGGCCCGGTCCTGGACAACTGGGGCCTTCCTCCGCGCGCAGTCGTGGCAACCCTTCAAAATCAGTGCTACGTCACCCTCAACACCCGGCCAGTAATAGTCCCGCTTAAGGGTCAATAAGGTCTTGTGGTAGCCAAGGTGCATAAGCTTCTCGTGAATGGCTCGGGTTAATTTACCACGCAGGCTAGTGGGCACAACCACACAATAGCGTTCCAATTGGGCATCCCAACGCATGAGTAGTCCGTCATGCACGGCGATCGCCGGGGCAGCCGACGAAGCTAAGCTCCGGGCGTTATGTCCGACACGGCGCCGTAGCTTCAGCAGAGAGGAATCCTCCATCTGCAAGCCGGACCATACCTCCCGGGGAAGTCCAAGGCCGAAATCTGCGGTCGACGCCGCACCTGGAGGGGTGTCCGCCTCGGCCGACGCGACCAACTGGGCCGCGGCGTCCCCTGGGGCCTTGCAACGGCTAGAGCCCAGGGCGCAAGCACACCCGCCGCCTGCCGGCAATCGGGATAAACCGTCCGCATTTCCATGCTGTGTCCCCTTCCTATGGATTACATCAAAAGGGTAATCCTGGAGCACTTCGAGCCAGCGAGACAGCTGACCCGAGGGCTGACTAATCTTCAGCGAATATTGCAGGGCCGCGTGGTCGGTTCGGACCGTAAACAGCCTACCGTACAAATATGGTCTATACAACTGAACAAAATAAACTATGGCCAAAAGCTCCCTCCGGGTCACACAATATCGCTGTTCCGTCGAGGACAGAACGCGACTGCCATAGGCTACCACCCTCTCAACCCCGTCGACCACCTGGGCCAGGACAGCCCCAATTCCCGTGTCGCTGGCATCGGTATCGAGCAGGAAGGGTTTCGTAAAATCCGGGTACCCCAAGGGCGGCGCATCCGCCAAGGCCGTGCGAAGCGCCGCAAAAGCCGCCTCCTCCTCCGCGCCCCAGTGAAACCTTTGTCCTTTGGCGGAAAGGGCGTGCAGTGGCTTCGCAATTGTCGCAAAATCGCGGACAAACCGGCGATAGTACGATGCGAATCCAACGAAGCTACGCACCTCCGCGACAGATGTGGGAGTCGGCCACGTCCGGACACAAGCCGTTTTATCCGGGTCCGTGGCGACACCTGACGTGCTAACAATGTGTCCCAAATACCTCACCGATGGTTGTAGCAAGTGGCATTTCTGGGGTTTGAATTTCAAGCCAGCAGCACGCACTTTGACGAACACCGCCTCAAGGCGTTGCAAGTGCTCGCCAAACGTATGGCCAAAAACAATAACGTCATCCAAGTAGATTAGACAAGACTCCCACTGCAGCCCCGCCAAGACCATCTCCATGAGACGCTGGAAGGTGGCCGGGGCCGAATGGAGACCCATAGGAAGCCGATTGAACTCGAACAACCCCTGGGGCGTGCGGAACGCTGTTTTGGGTCTAGAGGCCTCATCCAGTGGCAATTGCCAGAAGCCGGAGAGCAAATCTAAAGTCGAAAAGAACCGCGCGCCCGAGAGGGCGTCCAAGGAATCATCCATGCGAGGCAATGGATATGCATCAGCCACCGAGATCTTGTTCAATCTACGAAAATCGACGCAGAACCGGAGACTCCCGTCCCGTTTCTTGACTAGCACAATGGGGGCACCCCAAGGGCTAGTAGATGGGGAGATGATGTCCGCCGCCAACATTTCCTCGACAGCCGAGCGGACATGATCTTTTTCCGCTGGGCTAAAGCGGTGGGAATTAAGTCGAATGGGGGCCGCGTCGCCCGTGTCTATGTGGTGGTCCAAAAGAGTAGTGCGACCCAGATCAAACTTACTTTGGCTGAACACATCGGTGAACCGTTCGATGAGGTCGCGGAGTTGCCGACGTTCCCCGAAGGACAACGAGGCATTCTCGTCGCACAACGTGGCGATCCATGATGCGTCGGGGTCCCCCGTGCGCATCACGCCCGCCACGACCCCTCCATCCGGGGCAGCGCTCTCGGGTGGAGGAGCCGGGGTTGCGTGTGCCAGGACGGCGCCGGCCGGGACTATGACCGGCAAGGGTCCCGAATTGAGGACCTGCAAAAAAAAGTCCTGGCCCCCCGACACGGCTGTCAAGGCGCCCACCAACCCCTTCGTCCTTGAAAAGTAGCTTGACGGGGACAGGAGGATACCCGTCTCCGTGGAGCCCATTTCGAGCGGTTTGCGCAACCTAAGGGGTATCAGGATTTGTGACGCCGGTGGTACGGTCACCGGCACTTTATTCAAGGCCCGTACACCGGCGACCAAGGGAGACAGGACGGTAGGTGATTGTAGGAATTGCAGCCGCCTCCCTGACGGCATTTCCACACAGCCCTGGTCAACGAGAATTCGGATGGGCATCCTAGACAAAAAGTCGGTCCCCAAGAGGCATGGCACTGCCAAGGTCCTGGAGACCAAAATCGGCCCGGCCAACTCAATCTCGTCAACCCGAACCGACGCTACAACGTGGCCCAGGATGCCCAAACTGCCGCCGTTCGCGGCGACACAAGCCCCGCGAACCGGCCTTAATGGACCCACGCTGCGGGGTAGCAGCCCAAAAATGGCCTCAGAAATAATGGTGGCCGACGCCCCCGTATCCACCAGGAGGCGAACGTGCACCCCTTGCACATATCCTGCCACCGCTGAGGAGCCGGCAGCTGCCGCCACCATCCTATGCGCAAGCGCATCCCAGTGGCGGGTCTGTCTGGGCCATTGAGGGGGTGATGACGATGGTGCACCCGACCCTTCGAGGACAACCCCATGACGATGGGCCCTAGCCCCGCTAGATGCATGAGGTGAAGGGAGCGGCCGCGCAGATGATGCGTCGCGACTCGCCTGGGGCCCCGAACCCGATGCCAAGGAGGGTCTGGGAGAAGGTGGAGTCCCTTTTCCAAAGGCCCCCGGGGCATTCCGGCAGCCCCGCTCAATGTGGCCCCGCTGACCACAGCGGAAGCAGGCCACCGTGTCCGCCTCCTGTGGACGGGAAGGTCCCGGCCGCCCCCGCTGCTCCGGACGGCGACCACCCGTCCCCCTTCCTCGACGATCGGGCATCGCCAGGGCCGCGAGGGTGTCCCCCCCGTCCGGCGCCAGGATCCCCGCACACGCCGCCATCTGAGGCCGTTGGCGGAGGGAGAGGTGCGCCTGAATGTTTTCTGCGACCGCCAAGGATGTGATCTGCCGATCATTGTTGATCGACAGAGCAATTCCTAGCTCCCTTGCCAGGTCAAGCAGCTTCCCCAAGGCCATAGAATCAAGTGCCCTGCCGTACAGGTCAGGGTATGCAGCCTGCGCCAGGGCCAGGAGCGAGCAGCGGAAGGCCAGCGGCAGTTCCCCCTCCTCCCGCCGCCGCAATGAAAACTTTAGCTGCGCGGTGGACGGCGGCTCAAAAACGTTGGCCATTTGGATATAGGCCGCCGGGAGTGTAGCCCGATTGGCCGGATGGATGGACTTGAAGGCCTGCAGAGCCCTTTCGTCCAAGCAGGTCGGAAGCGCCGGCAAGGCCTCCTCCATGGACCAGCCGACCGACATGTATGCCGCGTCGAACCGGTCCTGGAAGGCCGACCAGTCGCCCCCTTGCGCGACAAACGGCGCAACGTCGGGTAACCTGCGCTGCCATTGGCCGCGCGGCGCCGCGAGGTGTGGAAGCCAAGCGGCACCTGCGGGCCACCCAGCGGACGCGACGTGTTGCGGCGGTGGCAGCATTGCGGCTCCCGCGGGCCACGCCGAAGACGCGGAAAGGTGCGGTGGTGCTGCGGCCCCCATGGGCCACGCCGTAGGCGCAGCGAATTGTGGCTGAGTTGCGGCCCCCATGGGCCACGCCGTAGGCGCAGCGAATTGTGGCTGAGTTGCGGCCCCCATGGGCCACGCCGTAGGCGCAGCGAATTGTGGCTGAGTTGCGGCCCCCATGGGCCACTCCGTAGGCGCAGCGAATTGTGGCTGAGTTGCGGCCCCCTTGGGCCACGCCGTAGGCGCAGCGAATTGTGGCTGAGTTGCGGCCCCCATGGGCCACGCCGTAGACGCAGCAAAGTGTGAAGGCGCCTGCGCTTTCGCGACCCACCGGTCAGCGGCGGCGTACGAAGCCACGGCGTCGTCCCGCGACGCGGCGAGGGACCACGGCGTTGCAGCCTCAACGGGCCACGCCGAAGACGCGGCGGTGTAATTCGGGCCTGCAGCGGCCCCCGCGGCCCACCCCGCCGGCGCAGCGAGGTGCGGGACAGCGGCCGCAGCCGCGGCAACCTCTCGCGATGCGGCGAGGCACCACGGCGTTGCGGCCTCCCCGGGCCACGCCGTAGACGCGGCGGTAAAACACGGAGCCGCGGTGGCCCCCGCGGCCCTCCCCGCCGGCGCAGCGAGGTGCGGGACAGCGGCCGCAGCCGCGGCAACCTCTCGCGACGCGGCGAGGCGCCACGGCGTTGCAGCCTCCATGGGCCACGCCGAAGACGCGGCAGAATAACACGCAGCTGCGGCGTCATCCATGAGAAGGGACGCAGGCACGGCGAGGTGCAGAGCCGCGGCATCGCCGGTGTCCGGCCCCGTGAGCGCAGCGACAGGTTGAGCCGCGGCAGCACCCGCGGCCCATTCCGGCGGCACAGCGATGTACGGGGCAGCAGCAGCCGCCGCTGCCCACCCCGGCGGCCCGGCGAGGACGGCACGCGCGTACTTACCCTGGGCCCCCCCGGCGGGCGCCGCTTGATGTAGAGCCGCGTCGTCGCCGGCGGCTGGTCTCGCAGGAGCGGCGTGCCGAGAAATCCCGGCCGCGTCGGTGGAGAGACGCGGCGTCGCGGTCGCCATGGCAGCCGTAGCAGCGGCCGCATATGGCTCCCGAGCCAACATGGCCGCCGCGGATTGAGTCGCAGCCAACATGGCGGCCATTTCCGGTGGAGCGGTCGCTGGGAAAACTGCGGCGCTTTCAACGTTGGCAGTTGACAGTTGCTCCCGTCCCGCGTGCGGGGCGGTTGGCTGCGTCCGCGCCTCCACCTTGGCCAACCTGGCTGTCAGCTGCCCCACCGCCTGCAGGAGCTGCTGCAGCAGAGCTGCGGGGACGCTCTCCGTCTCTGGCGGCGGCGGTGAGCTGGCACTCCCCGCAGCCGACTCCTCCCGCTCCGGCCCGCTCGTCTCCACGGGAACCGTCACCGGGGTCCCGGGCTCCGGGGTCACTGCTGGAGCCTCCTCTCCGCCTTCGGCGCCCTCCAAGTCATGTGCCGGTGGGTTCCTACGCCGTGCGCCCGCTTTATACATGTTGGCGACGGTGTAAACTTCTGACACCAGTTGTTGTATCGTAGACGGAGGTACTCGGAGACGGAGGTTGAGTTAGGGGCTTCCGCCAGGGTTTATTAACACTTATCACTATCCCTGGTTCCCTCTTTACCCCTTCCACTATCCCCGTTCCTCCAGTGACCCCGCTTACGTTACGGGGTCTCCCTTATATACCCTCGGAGGGGTGATGTCGCGTGCACTGCCCAGCGCGTGCGACCCCACGTCCCGTGAGGTCACCGCACCTGACAGCGCACACGACGCCACCACTCTCCACTACTCCTCTACACATACAAGGGGGTTTTTACAGTCAAACCTTGCGAAAATTAAAATGTAGGTCAACAGTGGTGATTATTCAATAACGGATAGGAACACAGACAATTTCGCAGACTCAAACCCTTCCCCTTCTTCCATCAAATTACCAACTCACAAGTTCCCACAAATCGAAAAAAAAATTACTTTGCAGCCTCATTTCATGACCCTTTAATAAACCAAACTTCAGTGTCTACCAACACCCAAAACGAGGCTAAGCGATTACTCGTGACAATCAGTAGCCCGAAGCCACGGGTGGAAAATAGCCATTACTTTGGCAGGAACCAGTTTATCAACATATCCACGGTTTACACAGACTGCAGCACGGCCACCTGCTGTTGTGACTTTCACCAAACTGGGTGTTGCTTTTATAAATCCCAGAGTACCAATGGGCTGCGTTGACCCCGACTTGAATTTTGAACAGACCATGGGCTTCCCAACAGCATTTGCAGCCGCTACTGCAGTGAAACAAGGGCAAACGCCGAGTATTTTATTTACAACTGAATGCGGTGAAGTTAGTCAAGACCTCAAGTCTACTGCACCCCTACATACACCAGCTTTGCCCTTACAATCAGTTGGCTGTCGGGATGCCTTTCTCCACAGACCTCAAGCTCTCAATTTCCCATACAAACACTTACATGCAACCTTGATCAGGAATTGTAAATAATTGAAATGGTCAACACATGAATAGAATGCATTTATTATGTATGAATTGGATAAAACCTGTCCTAAGGGAGTTACCCAATGTGGATAATACCAAAGGCATGATATCAGAGCACTGAAATAGAACAGTCAAGGCTAACAGGAAGAGTCAAATCGTAACTTTAAATATTCCATTATTGAAAAAAAATTTGCGTGGAGTTAACAAACCTAACAAAGGAAACTTGGAGGAAGACGCATGCAAGGTTTTAAACCGAAAGAGGATAATGAAAATTCAACTGCAAGGTGTTTGCAACACAACCATTCGCCGTATACCTAACAGCGAGACAGTTTATTTAACACAAAGCTGTAACCCTTAGATGCTACAGCCATGGCACCTCTGCCAGGCTTCCCAACTGTTTACATCTCGTTACCGATTAGCCTCAAATCACCTGCCGTGGGCCTGCATGAATAGATAAGATAATGCGACGGTAAAACAGCCTTGACCGTTTCAGCCTCAAGGAGAAGCAAAGAAAATGTGTCAAACACCACGATTGTTGATGACAATCCTCTTGCTGCCAACTCCCATCCGAGGCAACGATGTTTGCTGCGTCTCGATGCAAAGCAACTCCGGAACGGCGGTGGTGACGTCATAATAAAACACTACAAATAGGACGTGAAAACGTCTGAATGTTAACCTGCAAGGGAGCTGCTGTAAATAGCCATCTCTCATGGAGGCAAATTCCATCATCGGCCACGATTAAATCACTGATTTAAAGCTTTCGTAACTGCAGGGATTCATATTCTTGGTTCTTTCGGTAAAGTCACGTAGAAGGGAAACAATAAAATAATAAAAAATATAAAACAATTAAATTATCACGACGTTTCGATTGCAACACAAGCAATCATCATCAGGTGTGAAAACCACTTTATTCAAATTTTCTTGCTGTGGTTTTCAAACCTGATGATGATTGCTTGTGTTGCAATCGAAACGTCGTGAGAATTTTTTTGTTTTATATTTTTTATTATTTTATTGCTTCCCCTTCTACGTGACTTTACCGAAAGAACCAAGAATATAAACCACTGCTGGCAAAACTGACAAACGGGCCTATACTCGTACGGCATGTCTGCAAGATCACCGCTTTACAAAACAGCTACCACCCAATAGCATCGGATTAGAAAACGAAAAATGTACACAAAACCAGCAACTGCAGCTCTATGCCAATACAGAAAGCCGGAAATGGTGCCAAGAAAACAGGGAGTAGGCGTACAGTCGGTCACATAACAGTCCAGAGGTGGGACAAAGTCATTGTTATGCAAGTCCAAGTCGAGTCTCAAGTCATCAAATTCATGACTCGAGTCTGACTCGAGTCCAAGTCACATGACTCGAGTCCACACCTCAGAGGTGGGACAAAGTCATTGTTATGCAAGTCCAAGTCGAGTCTCAAGTCATCAAATTCATGACTCGAGTCCAAGTCACATGACTCGAGTCCACACCTCTGCATAACACCACACGCCAAGCCACAAACTACCTCTCCTCCGAGAGCTGCCAGTTTCGTAAGGATTCCAGCTAGGGGCAGCTGTAAAGAATTGCTATCTTGTGAACATTCGTTTAAGCGAATGCTTCAGGAAGATGGAGAATTATGCACGGGGAATATTTTCACAGCATCACACCGATGCGGGACGCGCATAAACTCAACAGAAATGAAAGGACAGAAAAAAACACCTGCACCCAATACAAAGATGTAATAGGGGGATTAGTTTGATTTCAAAATTTAGGATCAGATCTTTAGGAAAATTCACCATCTTTTAGATTTCCTGAAGATTTTGATTGTGTAGTAATTTAACGTGCCTACTAACAAAAGTAATGTCATCCGATGCCACTTTTGGCATAAAAATCATGTGACATTGAAGCGACGTAAACGTCTTGTGACGTTATTTTTGGATAAATCCGCAAACTATATCGGATATCCGAAACTTAGTATTTTAAGCACAATTTTCGGAATTATCTGAAAATAGGTCACTTTTACCAAGTGTAAGTCAGCCTGTGCTTCAGGATCACGGATCTCGTGCCGAAAAACTAAAACACTTCCACCCTCCTAACAACTCCTACCTAAAGAGCACACAATTTGATGGACATTATAGCATGGAGAAGGAAGCATCATTGGCATCGGCCACGGTGATCTTATTAAAGTGCGAGATGTGTGGGGGGGGGGGGGGGGTTAATATCTACACAAGTGCTTTGGCACAAGCATGACTATTCTAAAAGAGCATGGTTTCAACCAAATCGTTCCCAAGAAAGATTGGACCTGGTTTTACAAAGGGTGTAAGAGAAACTCGTGTATTTTAATGGGTCGTGATTTTTAAAAATTCATTATAATCCATGTTCAATCCATTGCTGGATAAAAGTCTCAAAGCCATTCACCACCAACATCACAACCCTGCAAATGCAGCAAAAACCCACAAGGCAAATGAACAGATTTCGTCTCTCCACCTCTCCGCTAGTTTTCTTCAGCCGCGTTGCATTCCGCGTTATTATTTTCCTCATCATTCTCGACCATCGGCCCTCATTCCCCTCTAAAGACTTGTCTGTCCAAGCAGTTACTTCTTTCTGCAGTCCGAATTCTGTCATTAACCTAACGTTCTCAAATCCACGCGTTTATCATATCTTTGCCTCTCAACGTAATTCCAAGCGTGCGTCTTCTAACCTTTCAGTTTTGTTCCATATTTTTCATTCATGAGCATTTTTAGACCCATAAATCATAGCAGGGCTGATAAGAGACCCTTTTTTGCCCTCCCCCCCTTTGATACAATAACAAACACGTGACAAACACTGGAAGCCTCACACACAACAAGAAAGCCGTAGGCAGAGCCAAGTAAAAAGAAGAGAAGCGTCTCACCACATGTGGCCGCTAGATGCCTGCAGCGAGACGTGGCTGCTGTACTGGAAGGCCGGCTGCTCTTTGGACAGGATGGGCTCCTGCAAATTAGAGTCACACGCACATATCCATTAGCCTCAAGGTCGAAGCAGTCTCCCCGCTCGTATAAACGGGGAGCTCATTCGCCACTATGAGACCTCCTTTACCAGTGGCAAAATATAGTAGTAGGTTTTTACCCTTGAAACTGGTACAAAACTGACACCTTTATACAAAGCATCATGTTTGCAATAACCGCAACACAAGCAGTCAAAATGCAAACAAAAAGAAACAACTCTGATAATGGTAATGATATGCACCGTCCTTGAAGTTGATTCGCCACTGGCAAACCCGAGCAATCGTCAGCAACGATCAATCTACCGCGGGATAAAAACCCTCCAAGTTGTCGCCAACACCTCAATCCGGCAGCTGCGCGGGAGCCGAGTTAAATCGCTCCCCCTCTTGACGGCGGATGCAGCCTCGCGAGTGCATCCCCCCCCTCCCTCGACTGCCACTGTCGTTATTCTTGGACATTTCACCGAGCACCAGCGCAGACTTCACCGTTTCATCTCTCCGGCGGACATCGCTCTGGGGTGCGTTTCGCCCCCTTTGACTGCCACTCCATCTTCATTCTCGACCATGAGCCGTCATCTTTTCAAGTGACGGGTTCTGCCCAACCAAATACTTTTCTTAACAGTCAAAATGACGTCTTTTGCTGTATATTCTCGAAGCCATGTGTTTCTTTTTCCTGCATCTTAAATGGTATTCTAATAATGCCTCTCTCCCCATGCTTCTTTGCGGACACTTTTGACCTTTTGTTCCATTCTTCATCAGTGGCCATGTGTCAGTTCCATGTGATAACAATACTCAAATATAAAACCGATATTGATAGGCAAAATTGGACGTTGCTTTTCATTTCAAAGTTCAACTTTCCTACCTCTCTCCAACCCACTTTCAACCACCTCTATTTCACATTTTTGATGTCGGCCTGCTTTTAATAAGGGACTTAATAAAGGTATATGTATTGTTGTCTTTTCCAGTTTATATTGAGTCCAACTCTGCAAACTTCTTCGAACATTTATTTTAGTTCATGCCCTTAGCTTTGTTAAAACTACAAAATGACAAAATAATCTGATATGTATGCTTGGTTCTTTCGGTAAAGTCAAGTAGAAGGGAAATAATAAAAATAAAACATAATAAAATAATACAATTCTCACGACGTTTCGACCACAACGCAAGCAGCCATCCTCAGGTGGAGAGAACAGGTCTGTCCGAAAGACGGCTGCTTGTGTTGTGGTCGAAACGTCGTGAGAATTTTATTGTTTGATTTTTATTATTTCCCTTCTACGTGACTTAGGAGGTCCACGGGACAGGCCCAGGGTGCCATGGGTTGCCCGATGGAGATGACTGACAGATGCACCAAAGACAATGCATGTATAGTCAAGAGCACGTTTTGTTTGCATGTCTTTCCCCAAGTACGTGTGGCTAATGCAGACTTGATGCCTTGCAATAAGTAACCATTTGGCGTTTGAATCATCTTTAACACCTCCCGTTTGATTGCCAAAAAGGATAAAAAGCCTATACCTTTTTGTCCATAATTTGTGATTAAATTACACGACCGCAATATGTTATCCCTCGTATCTTCCTCGCTCACCCGGCCGACAACGCCACGGCCGCGCACAGTCTCCAGCGTTCCCGAGAGGCTGAAGATCCTCCAGTGGCGCTCTCTCAGCTGCACCGTCTGCTCTCCAAGGTTCTCCAAGCGGATGCAGTACCTCCACTGCACGCGCCACCGCAGACCCGCGCAAAAGAGGCGGAGGGGGGGGAACACACCACATCCTTACGGCAATGGTGATGGAAATGTTCCCTTGACGTTTCCCTTGCTCAAACAAGTACGGGGAGGCGGGGGAGGGGGTACAATTTCTCTCCAGGCAGTCTGAAGCCAGTGGTTGAAAATGTTATGTTACACAATGTGGTGGGTCAGGTTCCTTAGACTGTGTACGCAAAATTATTCAATTTGTGTTGCAAATCAACATCTATTTACGGATTACAAAAAGGTGACCTGCAAAATGTATCACTCCATAAAAAACTATATTTCTCGGTCCACCAGCCTATGGGCATTCCAGACCATTATCATCCAGGAGCATTTTCTTACACAAAGAAAACTCTGAAGTGGTTTCAACAATTTGGGTCAACATAGTGTGATGAGGTTAATGATGATTAGAATTGTGTTCGAACAGAGAGGAATCGTTGTTTTATGTTGGAAAAGCTTCCGCAAATTAAAACGGGAAGGATTGTATAGAGACACATTCTAAGGGGGCAATGCCCATCTGAGAATATTTTTGTCTCATCCTCTGTAGCGTTTCAAGGTTAATTATTAACGTGTTCAAAAGTGGCAGCCAGCTGCCAGAGCTGTTGCAGAAATAGGACTTACCCAATAAACTAGGGCATTCTGCGTTTCCTGCAAAATATAAAGAAAACCCGTACACGTTAACAAACCAACGATTTTAATCACACAACACGACAACTTGCAACTTCCTAGAGCATTTGTTCGAGATCTTCCAGTGGCCTGAACGGTGTCGGTGATGTAAATCCCACAGGCTCATTTGCAGGGGTCAATTCCTCCAGCAACACATCTGTTGACATACAATCTGCATACACCATGACCATTTAATTCTTACACGCACGATTCGATGGATAATTTGTGAAGTGCATGAAACTGCTTGAAATTATGAACGTATGTATCGCTACAGGTCTAGTTTTCACACAATACACCACAAAACATGTTTTTTGTCTGGTTGAAATTTAGATTCAAACGCTATTCCAAACCGACTCTCAATCGCAACACATTTCACATGGCTCAACGGCAACATGCCCTGCTGTTACAATATTCGCTATATAGACCTCACATGTACCACTCTCAAGGCAATGACAGTTCACTATACGCTACTCTAGAGCACAGATGCTAGATAGCTCAACACCATTTCTCATCTGGCTATTTCGTAACGATGAACGCCACATCAAGTGCTCCGGCTGACGAATGGTCGTCACAAAAATGCAGGTACCCACTTTCGCTTGTTTACCGCAAAATGTACCACTCGAGCCTTTCTGTGTTTTTCCATGTTGAGTTTATGCAATGGAATTGGCCGGTTTGCTTTCATTACTCCTATAATAAGCCAAGAATGTGTGTGTCCCGCACGTGACGTCACTCCACGAGGCCCACCCCCCCCCGCGTGACGTCACTCCACATGAGGGCCACCCCCCCTCATTAATATTCATGAGCGGGTGGATATTTACACGAAGGCAGAGGAAGGTCGAGCTGAATTAAATAATTTATTGCGCAGTCGCTTCAAATATGACGTTTCTTTACAGAAAGTGACGGTAAAAAATAAATCTACGCAGCACAGTGCTACATCCGTGCGTGACGTCACTGCAAAAGAGGCCCCCCCCCCCTTCATGAATATTCATGAACGCGTGGAAACTTACACTACCGCACAAGGTCACGCACTCCACATGCCGCACCCCCCCCCCCCATTAATAATCATGAGCTGAACAATTGTTCTATTGAATATTTCACATTTACTGCAATATACACCCATCCTTGGACAGGCAAAAAAGCTCGGCAGGCACGGCACATAGCCACCAGGATGTTTACACACAATTCCAGGTACTCGCTGACACAGCCAGGTCGACCTAAAAATTGGCCCAGGACTAGTTAAAATATTTATCACGGATATTGGCCTTGAGTGGGAACAAAACTCAGGTCACCGGCTTTGCAATCAGGTTGCACGAGGGTTTGTAGCACGGTGCGCTAACCGCTGCCCCATCACTCGTGAACACACACACGTACACAAAAAGATGAAGACAAAGATCCCCATATAGCCTAAACAGACTGTTGGGGCAAGTGCTGTTAGAGAGCACCTACGATGGCCGGCACGGCACACGAGGGGGTGGGTGGTGGCCAACACCACACCCGGCTGCCTTTTTGTCTTCCCAGCGGTGATGTTTACACGCCACACCGGGTACTCATTTGAGGTCGAGCCGACCTAGGGGAGGGCACCAAGGCCGGTTCAGATAATCATCACCGGTGCTGGCCGTGAGCGGGAATCGAATTTGGGTCACCGGGTTTGTAGTGCAGTCTGCTAACCGCTGCACCGCCACTTGTGAACGCACATGGGCATACACACACACCGTACCCGGGCACCCATGTAGAACGGTGTGACGGTGACACGAATGCCCTCCGTGGTTTCTCGGTGCACGTCCGAGAGCTCCAACCAAGGATGGTTCTTCTGCTGCCAGGCGTGCAGTGTCTCGCGTGCAGAAAACACGGGTACTGGGGAATAAGTGGAAAGGGGCAAAGATAACTACCCAGTTGTATTACAAATCGGCCACTTTTTTTTTTAAGACAGCATCTCCCCCCTCCTCTTCAAAAGAGCAATGGGTGATGCTCACCTCTGCTAGCGAGCCCAAAGTCGGTTGTGGAAATGCCATATTCTCATGGAGAGGGCCAGTCCATTAACACAAACCACTCCATTTCCATCACAGCGGTGGTCACCAACGGCTCGGAATAGTTAACGTAGAGAAGGGCTGGCACATTACTCGCTTGAGCGTGGACACGCTTACCTTTGAGCAAAGGTAAAGGAGCAGCCCCTGCAATTGCTTGCTCGCAATTGCAAGCGGAAGGGCTTTCATTAAGGGAGGGATCTCTCAAATCCGTCGAGGGGTATATCTTTGCATTCTCTTCCACGCTGGGCCAGACGTCTGGAAAGAGGTGGTGGTGGTAGCCAAAATTTACTCCGCCACGCACAACCAGTCGATCGAATGTGACGGACCAATTTACACAGCTGGGTGGAGAGAGGTGGGATTTAATAACTTGCCCATTGCTTCAAGTGCCATGCCAGGAGCTTGAACTGGCAACCTCTGCATGTAGACCTTCTTTCATGCCAGTACGTAGCCAACCGTGCTAATCTGCGGTGCAAGTCTAGTGTGCTAACCATCACAACACCATTGAACAAAGGATGTAGTGAATACTGCAAGGATGCTCATGTTACCAAAGTCTTTGCCTACCCTTGGTAGCGTCGTAGTTGAGGAATCTGTCAAACAGTTCATGCTGGATGGGATTTTTGTCCATGGAGTTGTACGGCAGAACGTCCTCATGGCTTACATAGTCCAGACCTGCAGGCAACAACAACCCAACGTTACACATTTGTGTTGGGGAGAAATCTAAACACATTCCTGCGGAGGGAGATGGAAGGAACGTTGGGTTGCTCGGTCAATGGCCAGTCAACGGCGGCGTGGTGTATTCCGCAAATATGGCCGACTGAGGGCGGGCACAAGCCGGTGTGAGTAGGTTAAACGTTGAGTTTTATAAGGGCACCACGGGGTGACCAGCCCCTCCCCACCCAGCCCCACCCCTCCCACCCCCCCCACCCAGCCCCACCCCCCCCACCCAGCCCCACCCCCCCCACCCAGCCCCACCCCCCCCACCCAGCCCCACCCCCCCACCCAGCCCCACCCCCCCCACCCAGCCCCACCCCTCCCACCCTCCCCACCCAGCCCCACCCTCCCCACCCAGCCCCTCCCTCCCCACCCAGCCCCTCCCTCCCCACCCAGCCCCTCCCCACCCAGCCCCTCCCATTTTTGTATGCACGACAGACGGACACAATAATCCCGTGGGCTGGTGTAACCAGGAGGTTCCTACCAGTATTATTGGCCATTTGCACTTTGTGAACGTGCACTGACCGTTGTTGATATTGGGATCGTTTCTAGGGGCTGCACGACCTCTTGGATTTTGGCCCATGGTGTGGTTGGTGGGGGTAGATGCGACTGGAGGGGTTTGAAGGGTTGGTGCAGTTGATGTGGTTGGGCGGATTGTTTTGCGAATGAGACTCCCTTATTGGCAACAAGTTTCAGCGGCTGTTGAACCAACCCTATGTATGCAAACTCATCATTTTCTTATCGCATGTCATCCCAACTTCTTTTGCCCTATTTTCTGCCCCAGTCGCTTTGTATTATGTGGATTGTGTTGCAAGGCGTTCTGAGATGACAGGATTTTAGGTGTTAGATAACGGAAAATCCGTATCAAGATCGACGCACCTGGGATGGCATAGAGGGCTCGGCTGTCTTCGTGATTCGCCAAGAATGTCACTCCTTCCGTCTGTGCACTCTGCGGCGACGATGATGATGAACACATCAGCCACACGTTCAGCCAAATGAAATACCTGCCCAAATAAGGTCTTACTTATACGGCGATAAAATATTTAAAACCTGCAAAATATTAGCCAAAACTATGATGGGGTTTTAACGATTTAACTCGAGCATTTCGAGGTATCCACACGTTGTCAATGTACACAGATGTGAATTTTAGTTTTTACACAAGACCTTTATTAACTCGGGTGAAAGTCTCGCCTTCCCCAACAATGGTTTCAGCAATGAAGCAGAAATAATCTTAATGGGCAGGAAAAAAAAATCGTCCAGCAAAGCACAGTATTGCACATCAAAAGTTTTCCCAACCCATAATAATAGTAAACAAATCATTTACCGATACCGTACTGGCAGTGGTGTACAAGAACAATTAACATACAAAATCACATTCGTTAATGACACCGCCTTACAATGTATATATTTATTACATAGGTGATTTTTCGGCTAAAGACCCTTCTTCATAGCACAGACCGGCCAAAGATATACAACTAATAAGGGCTAGAGACATTGCAATTAACACCATCACCAGTTTTTGAATAGGCATACGAATAGTTACTGAATAGTAACCGTCGAACAACAGACTTTGTACTTGATGGCCAGCAATCATCGCTTCATAGAGACGTGTCCTGCATGAGGTCACCGTGCTTTACGAGGATGCAGGGCTGATGTGAAAATAGAACAAGTAGACTCTTCTACTTACAAACGAGTTAGGTTCCAGGTCTGTTCCCAAGTCCAAATTTACCCATGTCGATTCCAAACATGTTGTACGGCGTATAAACTAAACACGGGAAATGGCTTTAAAAGTTGTACAATCTCCTGCAGATTCAGATGCCACTGGTTCTTCATGTCCTGCAGATGTAGATGCCACCGCCGCCACCTATTGTGGGGCAGTTGAACTTACGACTATCGGTTCCCGAACAGGTAACTGGACAGACGGGATCAGGTTTTTTTCGTATCTCCGAAAGCTTGCAAGTAGAATGATTGTAAATAGAGAGAGTCACAGAACTTCAAAAGTAACAGGTAATCAAACACAAGCCCATTGGTACGTACAATGTGAGGGCAATCGCGGGCATCGATGAGGACCTGGTAGTACGTGTGGGTCTTCCCCTTCATCTCCTTTCCCGTTTGTTGACCCACCGGAGGCTCCGATTTGCTACTGAAGGTCAAGACGGGTATTACGCAGAAAATATATACAGTTAAAAGTATAAAATGCGAATTAATTGTACGCGGCTATTGAATCAAATGGCTATAAAACAGTACCCGACGTTAATCTAACGTTACCAAAATCTCACAATTTTGCTGGAATTGCATAACCATGCTTATTTAAATATACATTCGATAATTTTCATCATTTGACATGTTGTAATGGAGTATTTTATGTATCATTGCCAATGTCCTTATATAGATAGATTGATACAGTAAAACCAGTTGTACAATAGTTGTTATTTTTCCACCCCAGCCAAGTAACCCGACTAGCTGATTCACAATGCACTTCTGAGAGCACCTTCCATAATCACTCTTTGGTTCTTTCGGTAAAATCACGTAGGTAGAAATAAAACAAAATAAATCACGACGTTTCGAAAGATATCGCGATTTTCACCTGAAGACGGGCACTTGTGCTGCGTTTGAAACGTCATGATTTATTTCGTTTTATTTCTACATACGTGACTTTACCGAAAGAACCAAAGAGTATGGATTCCTGCAGTCACAAAAGCTTCAAATCAAGATTCACCTTCCATAAATGGACACGCATCGAATCGTGTAAATGCACACAAACTTCACCAATCGCAGGTTTCCCCCATTGCGGATTTGATCATTCGCGCCAAGTTTACGGGAGGATATAGTTTGGCGATCGTGCCCATGTTGACCGTGAGATTCCTGTATTTATCGCAAATACCGTTCCTTCAATGCACTGCTCACGATTATGCTTCTACCGAAGAATACACACGTTGTTGTTGTACCGTTATTATTTCTTTGTAAAGCCCTTGGTTAAGGAGCTACATATTTTCTTGCATCGAACAAAAATCTCCAGGAGAAGATGGCTATAAAACAGTTGCGTGTGGCACCACAGATCGAAATCCGCCGGTTGCTCTAGCACTGAACGCAAACAAAGGATGGGTGGACACACGCACACCACATGTGCCTTTCTTCGTCATTTCCTGCAGCATCTCGGTCGTAGAGCCTCGCTTGCCACGGGAAGAGCACAACGCCACGGTATCCGAAAACTCTGTGCAGGAACAACTGCAACGGCAATTCGAACATCGGTACACTTTAAATACACGAGGCTTCCGATTTATTACGAGTGAAAGATTGCGCAAAGTATTTTTAGACTGCGTGCTTTGCATGTTGCGAAATAAAACTCTGGATTCCGAAATGCCATTTACAATTGCAGTGTTGTTCTAGATCAAGCTACCAGCGTGAAATGCATTCCATATTTGGCCTCTCGTAAACTCCCAGGACAAGAGATCAATAACCAAAAGGCACTTCAGGAATGAAACTGCATATATTCACAAATTGGTCGCGTGATTTTCTAAACAATAGTTCTAAATAGATGGTTAAAAATGGGATAAAATATTGGCCTATTTTCTGTGTTTGTAGATGTGTAGGAAGTAATCCTTTTCAGAATTTGTTTTACATTACCCGGAATCATACGACTATTCAAAATAATCTATGCCTCAAGTTTCCTGGATGGGCTCCCTCCCACGTGCCACCAACTCTCTCATTACTGGAATTGGCCAAACATTCCAATGCAGTGTATCCTAAAAATGTTCCTTGGTGTGGAGGCTTTTCCTGGATATAATGGCCTCTACGCAGAACACAACGTTAAATCTGGAAAGCAAAGGCAGCATTAATGAATGCAGTGCTCGTATGGGCCAGCGGAAATGTCACCAACCTGTCCAGTGTCATATTTTCCCTGTCTTGGCGCTTCCAGAATGCCGACAGTCTCCAGCACCTTGCCTTCAGCTCTGTTCCTATTTCAATCAAGAACGAGAGTAAAGAAAGCAACAAAAACAACGTTGTTCAATCACGTGCATGCATGCACAGATACATGCACGAATAAACGGACATTTGAAACAATCAAACATTTCCCATTTCAAATGATGAGCAAAGGGCAGTGTGCGGCACACATCCTTAAAGTCGACCCTGAACCGATGTCAGAAATTCCACATTCCTATGGACACGGGCACTCTCCATAAACACACAACACACCTTCCCATCGGAGTGGGTACTCATGTTACCAGCCAATGAGAGATGGGTTGGTTGGAATCAACCCTCGACCAGAATTAACTCTCAAAAGTTTCCAATTGATAGAAGAGACCACAATGGGCCATCAAGTCAGATGACAGATATGCAACTTTGTCTTACTCAGAAAGTGGTGGAAAACGACAACGCGGTATAACGGGTTCTATCGTCACAAATAACATAATTCAAAGAAGTTCAACGTAAATACATAATGGCAAAGGCAGTAATGGTATCATGGTCAGTCGACACGTTCTGGCAGGAGAGCAAATTTCAAACTGGGTGCAAAGCCAGATGTGTAAAAGCAAGCGGCTTGTGCAATGTGTTTATTATAAAAGTATGGTTTCACATGCCATGTGAATTGAGGACAAAAACGTGATGCATTGAATATCGCGTGGCAACTCATCCTAGCGATGGAGGGCAGCAGGGCAAGTGTCACGATTTCGTATATTCCCCCATCTCTCCCGACTACTTTGTTATTCTGATATGCCCATCCCTGTATTTCACTTTAGATTGAGAAACGTAATATTACACTGAAAATTACACGTGTGACAACACCATATTTTCTGGATCACAAGATACATCAGAAATTAAGACACGCGATTAAAGTTAAACAAATCTGGTTACACATACATACACCGACCAGATTATAACCTACACCTATAATTTTTGCTTTAAAACACAGGGATGGGGGGGGGGAGAGCGAGTCATATAATCCAGACAACACCGACATAAAACATTTTAAGGGTGGCCGTTACATTTTTGTACGTGAGCAATGTACGCCAAGGGTTAGAAGCATTGCTTAAAATAACACTCCATACTAGGATGAAACAAGCCAGCAGTCCCAATTTAGAAAAGCAAGGAATTCCAGTTTACGAACATGCAGTATTTGTTCATGATGAAAATATTCCTTGCACGCAAAAAGGCACTCAGAAATTTGGTCTGGATAGTAATCAAACCATTTATAAATCGCGCATTCACAATAATAGCAATCCCAATTTCTAACTAGGCAGTTCACGAATTGGATGCAGTGTTTCGATTGAGGACTCTTAGGATGGAGGCACGGTGCTCTGAAGCCCCTCGCATGCCAGCCTGAACTGGAGAGCCTTGAAGCTGCCCACTGGAAGGTAGATTGGTGTTCGATTGCTACAAGTATGTGCTGCGGGAGAGCAGTCCAGACGGCTGGTGCAACTACGGCAGAAGCGCGGCTCAGCCAGGGAAGTCCTGGTTCTGGGTGTGACGAGCAAATCATTAGACGCGCAATGTAAGACGCGAAAGTTTGCCGTGGATCAGTGGTGTGAAAATGGCGGGGAGGTATATAGCAAGAGGTTAAAGAGAGGTCGGTGGTGGCACAGGATAGCAATTTTGTAACATAACCTGGAGTTAACTGGGAAGCCAGTGCAGAGTTTAGCGAAAACATTTGGCCATGCCCAATTCCCAGAACTAGCACGTGACGTATTGTTTGGGTCTTTCGGTAAAGTCACGTAGATCGGTTCAAAGAAAATAACAAAAAAACTAAGTTTTTTTATTTGAACCTATCTACGTGACCTTACCAGAAGACCCAAATAATATGAATTCCTGCAGTCACGAAAGCTTTAAGTCAAGCACATGACATGTTGTTTTTTGGAGCCAATGTAGCTTGTTGGAGGTGTTTTAGCCGATGTCCGAGTAAGGATGAATGCTGAAAACGCTACAAGCCTGAGTGGTTTCTGGGGCTGTCGTCAACGACGGGCAGGTGTGCCCATGAGGCCCTGAAATATAGACTGCGTGTGTTCATGCCTGGGATGCCCAGAGTAACCGGGATTAAGTGTGCACTATAAACATACATTTGACTTGACGAGATTAGTAAAATGCAGGTGGTTGTTTATTTAATGTAGATTGTGCATTCTAACTCAGCCAAAGTGCGGTTGAACTAGCAAGCGACACAACATTTGAGTCGATTGTCTTCATGGAAATTGACGACTATCAGTAATAAATTCCACAAAATCCAGCTAAAGGTACTCCAGCACACCTTTAGTGCAGTGAGTGGTCATGCAGGCTTATTTTACAGACGTACCACACAATACGTTGTTTATACCATGTACTATTAATGTTGAATAATAACGATGCGATTCATTTATAAATATTCCACAATTTATGATAACCCTATTAACTTTCTATTCAAAACAATTGTGGGGAAAAAATGGCTCCATATCTTAAGAGGAACAAAGGTGGTGGTGGTATAGCATTGTATCAGGAGGGAGTTCAACGTTAACCGAGATTAGTGGGAGACATGTGAAGGTATTAAAATGACAATATCCAAAAAATTGAGCAGATAACTATTTTATTTCAGTGGTATTTCTAAGGATCACCCCCATACACAATACAAGAGTACATTCAGTGAGAAAACAATTACGGATCTCAGTGAACTGGGTGTAAAATTACTCCGACAGTCATGGGGGGGTTTTTCACCAAAAATAACAATTTAAATCCATCACCCAAAGGGCATTCTGGACCAATGCTGCCATCAGAATGTGTTTGCCGGCAAACCAGTGTCGATTTGGCAAGTATTCTCAGCAAGGTTTGTGGTATGTTATACCACTATGCTCATTGAAACAATTAGACATTTTTCATTAACAGGCAAATAAGAAATCACCTATATTTGGTCTAATAGATCAGGTCTAAAGATCTGGCGATTATGTAGATATGTTATGTTGGGCATATGATTTGAGATAATGAGTGGTGCAATGGAAGACATGAGATAATTATCATAACCAGGCATGGCAAAGCCACTCTCGCAGCCTGCTGACACGCATGAGCAGCTTACGCCACAGGCCCACAACTGGCACACTTGCAAATACCATTTCACTGAACGTGCCTGCATCGCACTACTGCATGCAAAGCGAGCTTGTTGGCTTAATTCAAAAGCGATGCATTTCTCTTTTTTTAATAAATCACGTTTAACCGACCCGCTAAACTGTCTCTTGTAGCCACAGAAGTGGATCCTTATTCCTATTAAAAAATATATATTTTCTGAAAAAGTATTTCTCTGTTGCTGCTTCACGTTTGTGAAACACTCCTCCTTGCTGCTCATCTCTAGCTTTGGTTCCCTCCTCCACCTCCCTCTATATTCCTAGAAAGGCAAAATAGAGATTACTTTCACGTACACCAAACCCCCCTCTTGTTCCCACATGTCTGCGGTCTCTATCCAATTCGCGTGTTTTTACACCACAAAACGTAAAGCTTACTCTCGTACTTTCATCGAACTTTCCCTGCCACCTCTTGCGCATATATTATACTAGTTCTTAAAGGCCCGTCTTCGCAGGGCAAACGTTTTCCATTAATATAATAATTAACCTGATTTTTTTTTTGAGTTTGTACCTACCATCAGACACTTTACTCCAAAAAAAAAATCCGCAAAAAAATACGAATTATTTACTTGATTCAACTTCTTATAAAGACGTACCCATCAGAAACCGCTCTATTTAAAGATTCCGTTCCTTTTTTATTACAAGGAAATAAAATAAAATTAACTTAATACTCTGAAGGGAAGATCCTATCTTTGACCGTTTTCGAATTATTCAGATTTGATCATCATAAAATGCATATTTTAATCCCAAACCGCTTGAATCTGCAATATCAGAAAAACAAATAAATATATATAACAATGGTTCTCGCTTTAATTTCACTTGTCGTTTAGCGCTCTATCAAATAAAAAAAACCCCGCAATATTAAATTTTGAACGGTTTCCAAATGAAAAAAGGCAGACATGTTTATGGGGCACTTAAAATAAAAAATCTAGAATTTTCAGATGTTCCCCATTATGTCCTAAAATCTTCCTGTGTAGCTCCTTCCAGCTTTCTACCTTGTTGAAAAGCACCCTAGAAGTTTTAAAGACAGATTAAGGTCTTCATTTAGATCGACAGATTTCCACTGTTTTTTTTATTCGTGTGCGTTTCGTTTGTGACCATTCGACAACGTGTTTTTTTTAGTTGTGAAATACTCCATAAGGGCATTGCTGTTCTCATTCTCTGCAATATCGCCGATGTTTGTTGTTGTTGTGCTCAAGCACCACGGGATCACCCATTGTGAAATAGCCAGGAAACTGGCTAAACGGGACCATCCATGTAACAAATAAATATCTACCAACTGAAATAAGTAAAACAAATCTTGGTGGGGATTGTCATTATTATAATTCGTGACAAGCATGTTTTTTTGCCCGCTAAAAAAAGCAGAAAGTAGATTTAACAAGTGGAAGAGGGATAGCACACATGGAACGATGCAGATCATCAAGTGTGGCGAGAAAGCGAGAGATGGGGAGGGCCAATGTTGATGTACAAACCGTACTGCAAGCAGTACTTTTGTGTTTGTGTCAAGGGTTTCACAATAGTTTGCTGTGTCATGGTTTCAAAATAGCCACTGGTGGTCAATGGAATTGGAATGACAGCATGCGCGCCCGTGTGTTATGTCCACCCGTTGAGAAAGTAGCCCCCCCTACATTACTGTACTTGGATTAGTTTCAATTGAATTAAAATCATTTTTAAAACTCAACCGTGGTAATCGTAAAAGTTTACACCATTTGAACTCGAGTTCCATTCTCTGCAACTGCCTATGGTAAATGTACATACAATACTGTAGCAGCTTTACTGTTGCAACATTTTATTTTTACAATCAAGCCATGTGCAAGGTTTTTCAGTGCCAAAATATTACAAATTCTGTTTAATTTGCCACTTGCTCATCTATTTTCGACTTACATGCTGGTGGCATTTCGTAGTTACTGTGAACTTGACCTATCAAGGTCTACCAAACAATATCCATCTCATACCACACCTCGATCAACCACGAACACTGCAGGTCAGAGCAGCTCCATTCCCTCCCATCGACTTTTTATTTCCCCTCAAGCTCCAATGACCTTGCTCAAATCAAGACACTTGCCACAAACTCACCCATTACAACTTTGTGACACTTTCATTCGGCCTTTGGGGCCTATGCTCATCAACTGCGTAAAACAAATTACCTTTTGCTTAGAACAGAGGTTCCAAAACTCTCATTTCCCTGCTGACCAGCAATTAAGGCCTTAATGATGTCCTCAGCTAATGGGCAAAGTGACCAGAACCACCGTCACCGTCCTTCACCCGTGATCCATCCTAACCCTATACTTTAAAACTCACAAGCGGTGTCCCTTGGTATTTAATGAACCGATAGCTAAACAAATTCGAGGTAAAGAGTCACTTGTCTTTAAAATGTCAACATGCCACTCATTAACAATCGAATCGGCCCAACAATCCAAAGGAGGATCTTCCTGAAAGACAGCCCTAAGGACCGGCTTAAGAGAGATAACTAATTATTATTACATAAAATAAACACGCGTCCCGACATGGTTAAAGAATTAGACTCAACAATGGAAAGGGGTTAAAAGTCCAAACCCCAAGTAGCTCAAAACTTTCCACATCATCCCTGGTCAAGGTCTAAACATTAATCAGAATATTTATTTAGACTGCAGGAATCCGATGAGCTATAAAGATATATTTTTCACAGATTTCCAGTAGGGGCGGGTACGTGTTTTTGTACTGTCTGTTGTAATAACAGACAGTACAAAAACACAATGCACACAGATCACCCAAACACACAAATTACACAAAACCATCCCTCATCCTCCCAGCCAAAGCCCAATGAGACATTAACTTATCTTTCAGAATCGAGCTGGCCACAAATGACAGCTCAACAAAAGGTGGCCCATCATTTGGACATTAAAAATCAGGCAAAATAATCGAAACAATCTCAAAGCTTGTTTCTAAATGCGCTGTAATGAATGGCAATGACCCTCCCCTCCTTGAGTTACTAAGCATCGTCACACGACCCTCTGACCCACACTGCGCAGTCAAGAGAGAGAGGCCTTCTTCATACAGCAGGATGGGTTCTTAGTTCACCTAGAAATTGGCCACCCAGTGTTGCAATTGCTTTTTTAAAGTACCAACACACTTATTCTTAGGTTTTTTCGGTAAAGTCACGTAGGTAAAAAATTAATAAAAGTAAAATTAAATAAAAATCACGTTTCGGAGGCAACACAAGCTTAATTTTTTACCTACGTGGCTTTACCGAAAAAACCTAAGAATAGGAATCCTTGCAGTCACGAAAGCTTCAAATCTAGAATTAATACCACCACACTCACCCTTGCTGCGGTCAAATGTGGAATTTCCACAATTGTCGATATAAACATGGAGAGGATGGGGGGGGGGATCAATGCTTTCATCAACAGCGCAACACGCGCGGCAATGATCGTTAATAAAGAACCAATGTGCTCGCACGTAGTCGATCGATCGATCGATCACCCCCCAACAACAACAACGAGCTCACGCCAACAACAACAACAAGCGCCCCACCTGGACGAATAGTACCGCCGGGCCTGCAGCAACAGGGCGCAGCCAGAGCAGGCCCGTGCCTCCTCGTGGTCTTGCGGCGGCGGCGGCGGCCGCGAGCCCTGCCAGGGCATGAGGGGTCCTGGCCCACCGCCCGCCACGAGGGAGGCGAGGAGGCCGCGACCGGGTTGACGACGGAGGTACGTGAAGGTGCGCAGCGCCATGAGCGCGAAAATCCACGGAAGATTCGAATGACGGCGGAGTTTGTGGAGTGGTGGTCGTGCGCGTGGTGCGTTCCTTTTATAGCCGCGCAAACTCCTCCCCCCCCTCCCTCCCCCCTAGCGTCGCGCCGTCTGATTGGTCGAAGCGGGAGCGCGCGCGCGCGTGCAGTCGCCGCGTAGGCCAATCATGAGGCGGGGTGATGACCCCATTCTAATTGAGACTGTTGGGTTGACATGCCAGGCTAGAGGTTTTTTGTTATGGGGGGGGGGGGGGGGCTATAGGAGTTGGTGGCGTTGGTTGACAATGGATTTAATGTTGTTGTCCCTTTTTTTTTACGGGTGAATTTTTTTAAACATATAAGGGGCCGTCCATAAATGACGTCATGCGATTTTTGACGCTTTTTGACCCCCCCCCATTGTCACACGGCATCACAAAAAGTCAGACCCCCCCCCTCAACTATGCCGTCACAAAGCTCTGCCCCCCCCCCCAAAACCATATTTCCATTTTGAAAATAAAACATGCTTTAAATCGCTTTAATGTGCCGCTGCACTCTGATGTTGTAGATAAATGTATTAAAAAGTTTATTCAATTAAGTAGAAGTAGAATGTCTATATTTATTTAAAGTTTCGCGTTTTGATGTGACGTCACAATTCTCACCCCCCCCCCCCCTCGTCACACATCGTCAATGTCTGACCCCCCCACCCCAAGTGCTTGACGTCATTTATGGACGGCCCCTAAATCAAAAGATATGTATTTTTTCAATATTTTAGTTTTGGTGGCGTATAAACTCGTCTGAAAATAACGTGGCGCGATATTTGCTCGAGACGTCACCCGATTCGCACGTGATGTAGTTGTTTTGCTTCGTTATCAAACTTGAAACGCTGCCACGCGATTCAAAACAACAACAATAAAAACAACGCCGATTTCGGGCATCACGTTCATTTGGCGAGCGTCAAAGTGGATGGATGAGTGACTTTGAAATTCTTGGACACAACTCGTGGCGACCCCCACAACCATCACCCCCACTACCCCCCCACCACCACCCCCCCCCCTACACCACCCCCCCCCACCACCATCCCCAACTCCCCCCTACCCCCCCCTACCACCATCTCCAACCCCCCCCAACAACCACCCCCTCCTACCACCACTCCCCCCCCTATCACCATCCCCAACCCCCCCCCCATCACCCCCAACCCCCCCTACAACCCCCCCAACACCACCCCCAACCGACCCCCTACCCCCCCCCCCTACCACCATCTCCACCCCCCCCCCAACAACCACCCCCCCCATCACCATCCCCCCCCTACCCCCCCAACCCCCCCTACCACCACCCCCAACCCCCACCCCAACCACCACCCTCAAACCCCCCCCCACCCCAACCCCCCCCCCTGCCACCACTGCCACCAACCCCCCCTACCACCCCCACCCCTCCCAACCCCCCCTACCCCCCTACCACCCTCAACCACCCCGCCCCCCCTCCCCCTTCTCTGTGTTGTTGTTGTTGTTCCTCCCCCCCCTCCCCCCACCCCGGAGGTGATGGAAGCGAGCAGCAGGAAATCGTCAACGCCGCCCGCCAGTCGCGGCGTCGCACATCGATGACAACATCCACGTCGCGCTTTAAACACGCACATTTAAAATACTAATACAGTACTACTACCACAGCCATCATAATAATCACCAGCATCTTAAGTCGTCGATCGTCGTAAACCTTTACGCCATCTCATTATTGCCGGTGGTGGTGGAGGTGGTTGACGGTGGTGGTGGAGGTGGTGGAGGTGAATCTGTGGGGGCGACGAGGCGCAGGAGGCCCGTGACCTTTGCGTGACGCTGGGTGAGAGGCGACATCTGCGGGCTGCCCCCCCCCCCCTTGCTGCTGCCCCCCCCCCCCCGCTGCTGCCCCCCCTCTCTCTGCCCCCCCCGCTGCTGCTCCCCCCCCCCGCTGCTTCTCCCCCCCCCGCTGCTGCCCCCCCCCCCCGCTGCTGCCCCCCCCGCTGCTGCCCCCCCCGCTGCTGCCCCCCCCGCTGCTGCCCCCCCCCGCTCTCTGCCCCCCCTGCTGCCCCCCCCCGCTGCTGCCCCCACTGCTGCCCCCCCCCACTCTCTGCCCCCCCTGCTGCCCCCCCCGCTGCTGCTGCCCCCCCCGCTGCTGCCCCCCCCCGCTCTCTGCCCCCCCTGCTGCCCCCCCCTGCTGCCCCCCCCCCACTCTCTGCCCCCCCCACTCTCTGCCCCCCTGCTGCCCCCCCCCGCTACTGCCCCCCCCCCCGCTGCTGCCCCCCCCTGCTGCTGCCCCCCCCCCGCCACTCGGCACGCCGCTCCGCGTTCGTTCCTCTTCCCTACGAGACAGACACAAGAGAGAGAGAGGAGACCACCGTGAGTGGATCCGCGGGGAGATGACAACAAAAACGACAACAACAACAACGATTATTATTCGTGCGTGTTGTTGTTGTTGTAATAGTGGCAGCGCAATGGTCGATGTAGAAGCTCGTTCGTGTCGTACGATCGGCGTGGGTCAGGGTGCTGGTGGTGGTGGTGAACGCGCTGGCGCAGAGAGGCACAGAGCTGCGGGTCGGAGTCACTTGGAACTTGGGGGGGCCTCGGTCCAGATGTTTCATTTCGCCGAGACCTCGACACCGACCGATAGAAACGTCGCGTTCTGATCGACCTCTTCGTACGGCGCGGACCCGGAGATTATATCCAGTATACACACACACAAAAACACGTGCGCATTGCATTCTGTTGTATATTCGGGAACATGAGTGATAATTATTCTGCTTGAGCGATAGATTTAAGAGTCACGTTCTCTTTAACCTTGCAGACAGGGAGAAGCAGTCCTGTTCTGGGACCTACAGACGAGAAAAGTGCCCAGCTCCCGTGCGGGAGGCCTGAGATCGCTTGGGGGCCAGAGAAGGCCTCACTGCGCGCCTGCCTTGCCTAGCAACCCCGCCGCCTCCATCGACTCCTCCGCCCGCCTCCTCCCATCGCCACCCCCCCCCCCCGGGGGTCAGGATGGCCACTGCTGTGAGGATGACCGCGCGCGTTCGCGAGGCGTTCTCGTCGGCCCTGAGGGACGAGTCCCTGGCGGGGGAGCTGAGAGCGGAGCTGGAGGCTGCGCTGCGGGAGCCGGACGGAGCTGTTCCCTTCTCCACGTTGCGCCACCTCCACGGGGCTTCACGGAGCCAACGTAGGCACCTGCTCGTCGCGTTGCTAAATTCGTTTATAAAATGTGTGGTGCTGGTTGGATATTTTTCAGGTTCATTTATTTTGTATAGTCCTGTGTGAGCCATTCGGCTCTTGAATCGGGTGCAACCGCAACAAACAAAAAACAAAAACATGAACAAGAAAACATCTTAAAGTGACTATGTGACTAAGTGCAAACAGAAAATACAAGAAAAGACAGTAAAATATTGCAGAAAAAACACCGTACACCAACGCTGTGTGCAAAAATCCCAGTGGGATGCAAATATTGTTGGGTCCACGCGCAAGTGGGTTTTCCTATTTTTTACACCCAACAATAAATACTTCGTGTGAATGTATCTGCCGTGGTGTTAATGGCCTTCATAGGTGCTCGCTAATAGCACGTTGTCCCGACAGTCTGTTCAGGCTATAATAGTGTAGTGATTAGCACACTGCACCTGCAATCCAGAGGTGACCTGTTCGATCCCCGGTTGAAAACAATGGGCAATTTTTCTTAAACCATTTGTCCACCCAACAGCATAATTGGGTTATTTCCACAGTCGAGTAGTAATATTGCGTGTGGTGGGGTAAAGTGTGGGTATGCCCACCTCTTCCAAAACGTTTGGCCAGCATGGAAGAGGAGGTCAAGTCGGTCTGGTCTTTTGACCAGGACATGTTTACATATTCATAACCTTTTTGAAATGTCTGCATATTTAAGATGCAGTGAATGAGAAACTAAGGGTAAGAGTGGAATAATTCGCACTTTAAATGGAGAAACCAAGTTATGGTGAATGACAATATTGGAAAAATGTAGTTAAATGGGGGAAAAACGCCCAAGTGTTACCTAGAGGTGACTGTGGTGGTAATGCAGGCTTGGGTCTTGCACAACTAATACGTTGCTGTAAACCAGTGTGCTGTGTTGATGTCCAACATTGAGCCAACAATATTTTAATCTATGTATGTTGCACTTCTTACACACCGTACACAGCCAACCATGCCAATCGGAGGTACGGGGGCAGGACAACAACCTAAACACAAAGCAGTTCTAACTAAATTTTCAATATAGATTTTTAAGTGCATAGGCAATACGTGGTTGGTAACTGGTGTGATTTGATCTTTCGTGGTCATACAGGCTACAATAGATTTGTCGTCATTTTGCCGTACTGTCCACCACCAAGGTAATGTCGATTTTTTTTTATCACTGGCTCAGGGCCCCTAACAGAGATGAACACCACCCCAATGCTCATTTTAACAGGGTGACTCTTTAGCCCGATTTAACCCTTGTTTGAAAAATATCAGAATACGTTTTTGATAAATGTTGATTTGTCATTTACAGAGGAGCCGCTCTATCTGCATGAACTCCTGGAAGGAAGTGAGCTTTATTTTCCTGAACCTGAGAAACCTGCCAGGGTAAGTAAGGTGAACTGATTGTCATGGGCATTAATTAAGGAAATAATATAAGGTACATATAAGGTTCCATTTACATGGCATCCGAATATAACATTGCAGAAAGGCAATGTTGTTCGGCAGTGGCCCTTTATCGGACATCAGAAGGGACACTACTCAAAACGTCGCCTATTATATTCTTCCTTTTAAGGCATCGTTATCTACAAATGTGTTGCGTTTTAGGTATTGCACCACTGCCAACGCAGTATCACTAAATAATTAGGTATAATTATAGGTGGCTGAAATCCCAATTTAGAACACAGAGCCTCATAGGTGCTGGACCAGTTTCTGAAGTGGTACTAGCCCCCCTGAGTTGCCAAGCTATCTTTGTTGACTTTTTTCTTCTTGACTGCGTGCGGTACCGTGTAGAATCCAGAGCTGGTGGCACGGCTGGAGAAGCTAAAAGCTCAACAGGACAATGCGGAATACAGACGCATGGTCCGGAACGTGGACTGCAAGGTTCGTGTACTGTGCGCGC
This sequence comes from Lethenteron reissneri, assembly GCF_015708825.2. Classification (NCBI taxonomy): domain Eukaryota; kingdom Metazoa; phylum Chordata; class Hyperoartia; order Petromyzontiformes; family Petromyzontidae; genus Lethenteron; species Lethenteron reissneri. The sequence goes on along the minus strand of NC_083806.1, from coordinate 10,697,040 downwards.
GTTTGTGTACAACGCCATTGTGGGTGCAAGGGCTTCCACGAGAGGCAGCGATAGGTTATTTTGATATTCTTATCGCGTTGTACCGAGCTTTGCGTGCTTACCACAATAAAAACATTGAACAAAAATGTTTTTATTGAACATACAACACAAGCACAACCGATGTTATACAAATTGGCGTGCGGAAAATATGTGGGCGGAAGCCGTGCCGTCTTGGCGATTCTCCCCGTAGCGCGGGCCGGTTAGAGTTTCCTACAGCGGTAGGGGCTAATGATTGGGAGCGGGAGATTAAACGAAGGGAGGTTAGGGGAGAACGACGGGGGGGGGGGGGGGGTGAAAATATAGTTCAATATTATTTATGTTATTTGTACATTTAGATTTAAAGCTTTCGTGACTGCAGGGATTCATCTTCTTGGTTCTTTCGGTAAAGTCACGTAGAAGGAAAATAATAAAATAATAAAAATATAATAATTCTCACGACGTTTCGGCCACAACGCAAGCAGCCGTCTTCAGGTGGAGAACAGGTCTGTCGAGAAGGCAGAGTCTGCCTTTTCGACAGACCTGTTCTCCACCTGAAGACGGCCTTCTCGACAGACCTGTTCTCCAACTGAAGACGGCTGCTTGCGTTGTGGCCGAAACGTCATGAGAATTGTTTTTTTGTACATGTTTAAATAAATATTTGTCATGTTTAAGCTGTAATTAAATATATTTTAAGGATTTTTGTCAACATTTAAAAAATAGTAAATGCAAGTAACAAACAGGAAGGTGCAGAAGAACATGATAAGAGCCAACATATCTGATTGGCATGTCATCATTATAAGCAATCCACTGCGCAATTTCCGCCTTCGAAAATGTTTGTATTTGTAATTGGCAAACAGTGACTTCTTGAAAGCTGAATTAATGCAATCGATTATCTTGATTTTACTTTGCAGAGGCTGAATCAGTACGGCTCCATCGAAGACATTGGAAAGGAAAGTAAGATTTCTCTTCACAGTCTGTGTTTTGCGAGCGAAATTCCAAGTCGGTTGGATTAATGAGATCACCAAACCGAAACTCTTTCCGAAAACGATCAATAATTAAAATATTAAAATATAGTATTTATACTGACGCGATGTCACGATGTAAAAATCTAATTTTCTGACTTAAACCAGGGGTGAAGATTCTCTTCTTTAGGCCCATCCCTTTATTATTTATTCTTGCAGCCCTTTATCAATCCACTGCAGAATGAAGACCTCCCCATGCCGTGCCAGTCATGTCGTTAGACCATACTTCACCACGCCAGTCGGTGTGTGTGTTGGGGGGGTAGTTAACATGAGTGCCATTGTGCGGGAAGTCAACAGTACTGTAGTTGTCTTCTGGAGAAACCGATCTCCGCGATGAGCAGGTTACATCTCTACTCTTTGGTTCTTTCGGTAAAGTCACGTAGATGAAAAAAAATTGAAAATAACTAAATTAAACACAAGCTTCCATCATCAGGTATTTGTGACAAGCGATTATACAGGGTAAGAGGGGGGAGGAGCCAGGGAGGAGGGATGCAAATAGCTCTCTCTACTCACTACAGTAATTTTGCTGTGGCTGTTCCACCTGATGACGGAAGCTTGTGTTGCCTCCGAAACATCGTGATTTCATTTAGTTATTTTCATTTTATTATTTTTATTATTATTTTTCATCTACGTGACTTTACCGAAAGAACCAAAGAGTATGGATCCTTGCAGTCACGAAAACTTCAAATCTAGGTTAAATCTCCACTGATGCCTTAGGGCTGCCAAAGTAGATGAGCAATGCTTGTTCGAGCAGGGAGACAAGTTTTATGTACGTGAGCAGAAGGCACTTTTGTTTTTAAAGTTATTTTCGCTGCCACATCCGGTGTAATGAGCCATATGAAGTTAATGCTTGTTTTGTTATCCACAGTGAAGTCCGTGAAGGCGATGGTCGTGACCATGTTCAATTTCCTGATTACGGTGGTGGCAGCGTACGTGTGCGTCTACCTGGCCAGTCAGTACGTGCTTCCCAACACCACCTCTGTAAGTGCAGGGATAGGGTGGGATGATGAAATACACATTACATGACATTATGTACCACACAACAGTACAGTAAAACCTTGGATTGCGAGCATAATTCGTTCTGGAAACGTGTTTGTAATCCAAAGCACTCGTATATCAAAGCACTCGTATATCAGTTGTGATCACGTGACGCTCGGCAGACAAAGCGTATACGTACGACTCGTATTGCAAGACCTCGCTCGTTTATCAAATTAATATTTATTTAAAATTTTTGCTCGTCTTGCAAAACACTCGCAGACCAAGTTACTCGCAATCCGAGATTTTACTGTATTCCAGTGTATTTGAAATGTGTATTACACAGTGCTCACCTCACCGATATCCTGACATTTTGTGCCTTAATTGGCGTGAAGTGCTGCCGCTTGGTGCTCAGTCGGGCTACGTGTGACCCACGCCACTGGCAAATCATGCGCAGACTCGGTTACCTGTTTAGCTGACCATAACTCGGATTTGGCAAATACAAAAAAATTTGTTGAAACCGAATTGAATCTCTATCTGCATTCAAATCTATCACATTCCTGATAATTACACACACATACACATGTTGAACACATTTCTTAAAAGATAAATTGGCCAAATCTCTCAAAGCAGAGCTCTCCTGAAAAGAATCTTGAGGTTCAGGGAGGCTTTCTTGGATAAACAAATTACATTATTGTTTATTTCTGGTATGTGATGAATTAATACAATATATTTTATGCTCATGATACATGCATATATTTGTGCCATTGAGAATAATTTATAATTATTAAATGGTGTCTTAAGGTGGCACAGTGGCTAACGCACAATGCTGCAAACCCAGTGACTTTATTTGAATTCCCGACCGCCGCTAACATCAGTGGTGAGTGATGTCCACACTGACCAGCATGATGAAGAACGGTAACACACACAACCGGACAAGCCTCAACCAGCAGTGAAATGACAAAAGGGCTTTTAGATGATATGATATATGTAAGTTACAGTTAATTTGCTGTGCCCTTTTTTGCACCTGATGAAGGAAGCTTGTGTTGCCTCCGAAACGTCGTGATTTAATTGATTTATTTTCATTTATTATTATTTTTTACTTACGTGACTTTACCGAAAAAACTTAAGAGTATGAATCCTTGCAGTCACGAAAGCTTCAAATCTAGAATTGGAAAGACTGTACATTTGCCATTACTTTCATATGCATACATTACTTTTACACGGGTATCATGAGTGCTATGAGGAGGGTTGAAGTGTGATGCAATGGTTAGCAAATTGCACTCTGAACCCTGCGGCCTGAGTTCGATTCCCGACCATGACTACTAACTGGTCATGAGCCCCTTCCACGTGACAAATCGGCAATGATCAGAGCAGTCAAATTTGGTTAAACTACCGCCAAGACCGAGACGGCATGGAAGAGGCATTGGTTGATAAAAGCATGGACAATTATTTTGTGTCATTGTCAGGAGTGTTGGAAGTGATCTTAATTTATTTAACGCGATATCACAAATACTTATCAATGGTTGTTGGTAGTGCGTGTGAACACTAAATCTCTTAATGGATGGTTTCCATTGTGTAAAATACCCTGTAAATTACTCGGCTTATCTCTTTTAACGAGGCGTTTATTTACAAACAGCACGTCCTGTCGGTACAACCTGTTTATACCGAATGAAACCACTGTGCAGTGTTTTGCCGTGCTCACAATACAAGCACAAATTGTTTTGTGATGGTGAACATAACGTCGTGTGATATCTTAGTTCGATGTATATGGCGCCTTAGTCCAAGGCGGTTTCGTGACACAGGAAACCCCCTCTATGTTCCCGAGGATCTACATTCTTGAAAAAACACTCGCAGATGCATAATTCTCGAATGCAGAAACCTTGTTCCAGCGGGGGAAAAATGGGGTTACGTTCCTGGTACGAGTGAACATTGGGGGGAGACAGTAAATGTTTAACAACAATGGCTAAAATAATTAAGTTATAGAGAACAATATTTTTTGTTGATTACCTTTGATGGTGATTTTACGATGACTGAGGTGGTGGTGATGGTGAGGAATTCAGGAGGATGACTCCTCTGGAGAGGCAGCTGTTTGATAACAACGTCGCACAGTTGTTATCATTTTAGCACTCTGGGGGAGCGTGAGCCGCAAAACTTTCCCCGATTGCATTCGCGTTCTTTTTAACGAACCGCGCAGTCGGCAAGTTTATACCAACATGTATAAACGAGTCGACTGCAAGTCCGTATAAAGTAAAAATAATGGCGAGTTCAAAGCGGAATTACTGCGAGACTGAGGACAACGCGGGCATACGAAGGGGCGTGCCTAACCTTCGCACACCGTTTCAAATGTCACAACATTCTGCACGCACCTCCCCCGGTGTCGGAAGTGTGGCACCACGTACACTCGCCAATACCGGAGCCAGGCGGGTCGCGAATCGGGGCTTGCTATACATTTAGTCACCCGCGAATCCAGAACTCGCGCGTAGCGAGGGTTTACTGTACACTATTTTGCAATGTGTTACGTATACAGTATTTTTATAAACGCACTATGTGTGACAGTCATTTATTTTAATATAAAGTGTGCCCGAGAGTGAGAGATACGGCGAGAGAAAAAATAAGGGGACGAGATGACGCGACGCACACAAAGATGCTCGAGGTAGAGGAAGGCACGCCGTGTATCACAGCGCGCTCATCAGTACTACAGTTCCAGCTCCCAGCACCGCCGAACGACGCTGCCAACACTCGTGCTGCTCAGAAAAGTAGTCCGTCACACGCTAGACTCGCGTTATAGCGGAAAACGGCGTTAAAGAAAAAATGCGCAGTGTGTGAACACCCGTTACATTTCACATTTCTTGGTTGTAGTGATGGAAACTTGATTGTCGTGATGAATACTTGAAAGAGGCTGGAATTGCGTGCAAAATATGACCACCACAGAAGGAGTGATCATGTGTCTCCATGTGCATGACTGTCAGCATGGGGACGCTTCATCCAGCAGTGGATAGATGATGGCTAATAATGATCTGTCATTGCGGTGCAGATTCACTGTGCGTCGATTTTACCATACTCGGCACAAAGAAAACCACGCCGCTCTGCGCATTCACTCTTGTTGGATGATGTTCGCAGTGCTGTGTGGAGGTGCCTTGCGAGAGATAGCAGTGACAAAGACACGTGCACACACCGCCCCCTGCTGAACTTAGCGGCGTCAACTCAGCACTCTGTAACTCCCTCTGAGCCACGCGAATATTTCTGTGTTGTTCCTGACATGTTTTTTTGTAAATGTGCCTCTCCCACGGTCCCTCTGAAATGCGCGTAACTCTCGGCCTGTGTTTGCTTCCGGCAGCGTGTGCTCGCAGGAGTGATCGCCGCCTCCGTTGTGGGACTGGCAGAGCTCTACGCGCTCGTGAAGACTGTGGAGGGGGAGATGGGAAACCTGTAGCCCCGCACACAACGGCCACACACGCTCCACTGGGCCGCGTAATGATTCAACAACCAATTACCACACCACCCCTGTGCAGAAGTCGCAACCGGGTACCCGATACCCGTACCCTACCCGATACCCGGCTACCTGTACCCGGCCGGGTACGGGTACGGGTAGCCATTTGCGACCCTGGTGCGGCCGGGTACAGGTACGGGTAAGGAATCAAAACCCGTTGGCGACCTCTGCCCCTGTGGTACCATCGGGCGGGGGGTGGGGGGGGAATCGCTGCAGGGAACTGAGCACCCCGCCGCCACCCCCCTGATTCTCTCCCCACTGCATGCTCAGCTCCATTTCCAAATTATAAATTTGTATTTATTCCGTCAGTATAAGTCCTGCACAGCAGTGGTTAACTCCTGTCTATCCCTGGGGGGCGGGGCGGGTGATACCTCAAACGCCCATCCCCTCCCCCCAACCTCCCCATTTCCAAATTCTTGTAATCAAGTCAAAACATTTAACAGTGGGAGGGGAGCGGTACAAAATGCTAAAATTGACACAATTAAGCGATGGGTGTGCTCAGCCTTTCCCCAATACACCCGAGGAGGTGAGAGCGAGACCAGAATGTGTGATAGGCAACAGCAGGTCGTATCGTTATGCATTCTGATCATCGTTGAACATTTTAGCATTTGTTTTTTCAAGTGGACTATGTTGTGTATGCTTCCCGTTTAAAGAACATCACACTACTGGGCTGCCCAACCCTGTCACGATTTGTTGATTTGGGTTCATGGTTTCAAGAATCAATCACATTGTTTTTCATTGTTTTATTTGTCCATGTCTTTCATACTATTGGCAAAAAACGTAATTTTTTAAAATAGATTTTCCATAACCATAATCATTTTCGTACTCGTGCAATGTATGTATTGTGAGCATAAGAATCAATTTTAAATCGATTACCCATTGCATGCCTAAGAGTGATCATGCAATTGCAGCCGTGCAATGATAACGTTGTCTTAAGCAAACCGCAGCTGTACATTTTTTGCTGAATAGTTTTGCACACGAAATGTTAAGTGCGAGCTTGTCCACTCATGAGACCTGGGTTGGCCGGTCGGTGTGTCCAAGTTTGGAGAATTGTGTAGAATAAGTATTTAATTGTTCCCTTCATGAATGTTGAGCAGGACAAAATACGTATGTGATGAGCTGGATAAAGGACACCTTACCCTGATTTACGTATGTCTGTATGTTGAACTTCTTTCACACCGTACGTCGTCAACCGATGCTGCAGGCCAGCATCTAGGCTGACCATTGTAGTCTGCTGTCCACCTGGACATGCTCACTATCAGTGGTTAGACAGGCCATCCACATCACTGGAGTGGATTACATCATTATATTTGATTATCACTGCAGATGGTAAATGCTGTACTTTTCTTTTGTCCAGACATCGATTAAGGCCTGCAGTAGCCCGGACTGCCAAACCATGCTGCAGTTAAATGAATCCCGCACAAGCTCCAGCAACCGCGACCATCAACAGTAGCTACGACCACAAAATTCAGCCGAGTTCTCCGCAGTCTGCTTCTACACGATCACAAAAACCACACGTTCAGCCTGCCTTGGTCGTAGTGACGTCGAACAGTTGGTTAGAGACCCACAAAATCGTATAGACATCGTAAGGCTTGTAGATTGAAAATAGAGATGCATATACGCCATAAGAGATGCAGACTCAAAACGGAGAAACACAATCAGATGCCCGCGCACAGAGACCTATATAGATTGATACGGATCAGCGGTGGCCAAGCGGCATCTCCGTAGCCGCACGCGGCTCTTTAATCCACCACACACGGCTCTATTGAAGGGTCAACGGAGAACATACTATCACAGTAGCAAAGAATAATCAATTAAAGTTGTATGATATATACACATTTGCTTCTTGGCAGAACTCATGGGTACCTTTTGTCTCTTGGTCTGTTGTTACAGGCTGGCCACCCCTACCGTAGAGATTCGGACTCAAATCTGGAAACAATGAGATGGTCTCACATCGAGACTTGTCGATTGATATAGATGCTGTGGGGTCTGTTAGGACTGAGAAGCCAGTGTTGGCATGCCTCCCTGGTAGCCTCTGTGACACTTTCACGTGTGAAAGGGCTGTGTAAAACGAGTCCCCCATATGCCAACATGTATTATTCATCTGTTTAACGAGTGCATGCAAGATATGTGCGTGTTGGTGAAGTAACACATAAAGCATCAGCTTGTGCATCCAGTGATTGTTTTCTGTTAACAAATTCAGCAGTTGACATGATTTCATTTCAAACGTTTAAAAATCGCTGTAAAAGTCTCGTAATTATTAAGCATTGCGTACTTCTTTATGATTCATTGCTTGCACTTACAGTTACACGAAAGGCAATACAATTACTGCTACGATTCTGCATGTCTGTGACTGATGTCCTTAAATACTGACCCCAAACACGTTCCTGCGGAGGGAGCTGGTAGGAACGTTGGGTTGCTCGGTCAGTGGCCAGGGTCAACGGCGGCGTGGTGTATTCCGCAAATATGCCCGACTGTGAGGGCGGGCACAAGCCGGCGTGAGTAGGTTAAACGTTGAGTTTTATAAGGGCACCACGGGGTGACCAGCCCCTCCCCACCCAGCCTCACCCCTCCCACCTCCCACCCAGCCCCTCCCCACCCAGCCCCACCCTCCCCACCCAGCCCCTCCCCACCCTCCTCTCCCCACTCAGCCCCTCCCTCCCCACCCAGCCCCTTCCTGCACGACGGACGGACACAATAATCCCCTGCGGGCTGGTGGAACCAGTGGGTTCCTACCAGTATGCTCTTTATCCAGGCTCATTGAGCGTCATGTGGTCTTGATGGAGTTTGTTGTAATGAATGTGTTTAACGATTTTATTTGTTGGTAATCTCATCATCGTGGGATTTGGGCTGTGATGCAGGCAATGGCTTATGCGTGTGAATAGCGACGCTACTGGGTGTTAAACCTCCAATAGGAAGGAGACTTCACATGTGGGAAATTTCACACTAACGGGAATTGAATAGAGGGAATTGTTAGTCCATTCCATAGTAATGTGGAATATCCACCAATGGCTCAGAGCTGTCAACAGGAGATGGGCACGAGTCCATAATTTTTGACCAGCAAGCCATGTAGATTTTTGTCGGATTGACTCTACCCTACACAGGTCACAGAAGTGTGGTTTGTTTCGTTGGTAAAAATGGTCTTGGTATTTTTTAAATTTATTCAATTGTGTTTCCGTTAAAACTTTGTATCTACAACCTGCACGCAATAAAATGCAATTGCTGTGCATTTTGCGTCACGTGTTTTACATGCTACAGGTATTTACATGGTGGATTAGTGGCGCAGTGGTTAGCGCACTGCTACAAACCTGGCAATCTTGAGTTTGATTAATAGCCATGGCTAACAAATAGTGGCAAATGATATCAGAACTGGTTCTGGATCTTCCCCCTACTTCACTTCATCCAATTTTGACCAGCGTAGTGAAGTATGGTCAAACAAACCCCCATGCTCCATACGATTGGGGGGGGGCTTCACCCAGCGGTAGCTTCACAAAAGACGGAGCTAATATTATTACTGGGAATTCCAAAGCTACACGTATAAATGAGGACAATATTAATACATTGCACAGTGTGACATTGCATGCATTTCAAAAAAACGTCATGTTTAATGCCACGGTGCAATGCAATCTAAAAATATTACAATCTTATAAGTTCTGCTTTTTAAAATAGTCTGTTGTTGCGCCATGGTGCAATGGTTCTTACATCGATTCGATCTCCCGCGCGGTAGTTGATGACAATAGGCATGGGAAAGTGTCTTAAATATCTCCCTGCCCACTGTCCACCCAGCGGAATAGGAGGACTTTATCTGGCGGGGTAAAGCGTGAGCACTTCCCACCGCTTTCAAAACGTATGGCTAACATGGAAGAGTAGGCCAAGTCATCTCTAGAGGGGCTCTCTAGAGCTCCCTCTAGTGGAGGTTATTCTGTCAGCGGTGGTAAGAGCAGGTAATTTGCAGGGCTGCACCCTTATCATCTCATTATTTCGTCACCTCTGCGTACGCACGCCCTCCCTGTCTGTCACTGCCCTTCATGGCTCTAACAATTCAGGTTCTGCAAGTCTTGTTGAACGTTGAACGTGAGATGTGGATTCTCACTCAGCATGACTAGCAGGGCACGTGCGCGCCCTTTCAGTTCAGGTCACGTTGTCCGTCCCCCAGGGAGAGAGTGTAATCGCATTGCTCAACGATTTAACCAGGGGGGTGAATGAATTACAAAATGATGTTGATGGCGCGAATAAAGTTTCGCTTGAACGTGTTGTGGGTGGTGGTGGTGGCGGAACGGGGTCGGGGCCTGGGCTGGTGTGGATGGGTGGGCACTCCAACAGGGCAAGTCCGCAGCCATGGAGTCAACATTGGGGGGGGCAAATCTTCCAGGGGGTCTGGGGGTCCCAACCCAGAAAAATATCTACATTTGAAAACTAATTTCCTGCCTAAAATATTTTCTAATTCACTAACACATGGGATGGACTTTTCATTTATTTTTTACAATTATGTCTAATAGTGTATTGTATTTACATTGCTCTGTTTGAACTTTTTTTACCATTTCTTGTTTCATTGTATTTAATGGCAGAGATTAGGGATTAATAAAGGACAACCATAACCACAATCATGTAAACATAAATCTATGCGTTGATTTATATGAAGACAAGTCCAGATATTGTGGCCAAGGTTTAGCAAATTGTTCTTTTTATTTGCATAGCATAGCAATTATAATATATATTGGGGGGGGATGTGTCCCCCCAAATATATATTATAATTACGGTCTTGGTGTGAGGCGTGCCTTGCCCCGTGTGAACTCCACTGCTGGATAATAACCTCCCACAATGCCGTGTCAGTTATACGGTTTGGTTTTTTTGGACCAGACTTCACCGTGCTAGTCAGCGTGGCTTCGTGAGCATAATCGCAGGGAGCATAGATAGTACCCTACAATGGATTGTGCTGCACTGCCCTCTGCTGCCCACTTGTAATATATACACGATGTTTTTCCGTTTATTTAAAAGGGGTGGCGCGAAGTGGATGGGTGGTTAGGGTGGCGGGGTGGTACCCGTCACCACGTGGGTGGATGTGTGGTTGGAGTGAGGGGCGGGTCACCCGTCACCACGTGGGTGGATGTGTGGTTGGAGTGAGGGGCGGGTCACCACGTGGGTGGATGTGTGGTTGGAGTGAGGGGCGGGTCACCACGTGGGTGGATGTGTGGTTGGAGTGGGGGGGGGTCACCACGTGGGTGGATGTGTGGTTGGAGTGAGGGGCGGGTCACCTGTCACCACGTGGGTGGATGTGTGGTTGGAGTGGGGGGGGGTCACCACGTGGGTGGATGTGTGGTTGGAGTGGGGGGGGTCACCTGTCACCACGTGGGTGGATGTGTGGTTGGAGTGAGGGGCGGGTCACCACGTGGGTGGATGTGTGGTTGGAGTGGGGGGGGTCACCACGTGGGTGGATGTGTGGTTGGAGTGGGGGGGGGGACCACGTGGGTGGATGTGTGGTTGGAGTGGGGGGGGTCACCACGTGGGGGGAGGTGTGGTTGGAGTGGGGGGGGTCACCACGTGGGTGGATGTGTGGTTGGATTGGGGGGGGGTGCCACCACGTGGTTAGATGTGTGGTTGGAGTGGGGGGGGGGGGGTCACCACGTGGGGGGATGTGGGGTTGGAGTGGGGGGGGGTCACCACGTGGGTGGATGTGTGGTTGGAGTGGGGGGGGTCACCTGTCATCACGTGGGTGGATGTGTGGTTGGAGTGAGGGGCGGGTCACCACGTGGGTGGATGTGTGGTTGGAGTGGGGGGGGGTCACCACGTGGGTGGATGTGTGGTTGGAGTGGGGGGGGTCACCTGTCATCACGTGGGTGGATGTGTGGTTGGAGTGGGGGGGGTCACCACGTGGGTGGATGTGTGGTTGGAGTGGGGGGGGTCACCTGTCATCACGTGGGTGGATGTGTGGTTGGAGTGGGGGGGGTCACCTGTCATCACGTGGGTGGATGTGTGGTTGGAGTGGGGGGGGTCACCACGTGGGTGGATGTGTGGTTGGAGTGGGGGGGGTCACCTGTCATCACGGGCGTGGATGTGTGGTTGCAGTGGGGGGGGTCACCACGTGGGTGGATGTGTGGTTGGAGTGGGGGGGGGTCACCTGTCATCACGTGGGTGGATGTGTGGTTGGAGTGAGGGGCGGGTCACCACGTGGGTGAATGTGTGGTTGGAGTGGGGGGGGGGGGTCACCACGTGGGTGGATGTGTGGTTGGAGTGGGGGGCGGGTCACCTGTCACAACGTGGGTGGATGTGTGGTTGGAGTGGGGGGGGTCACCACGTGGGTGGATGTGTGGTTGGAGTGGGGGGGGTCACCTGTCATCACGTGGGTGGATGTGTGGTTGGAATGGGGGGCGGGTCACCTGTCACCACGTGGGTGGATGTGTGGTTGGAGTGGGGGGGGGTCACCTGTAACCACGTGGGTGGATGTGTGGTTGGAGTGGGGGGGGGTGCCTGTGACCACGTGGGTGGGTGTGTGGTTGGAGTGGGGGGGGGCTCACCTGTCATCACGTGGGTGGGTGTGTGGTTGGAGTGGGGGGGGTCACTTCTAACCACGTGATGAGGTTCGTGTGGAGGGGGGGGGTGGATGAGTTATGGAGAAGGAGAGGCAATGAAGTGGGGGTGAGGATAGCTCCGACCACGTGTGCCGAGGGGCGGGGTGTGTGGGTGGAAGGGGAGGGGTAGGGGGGTGTGTGGGTGGAAGGGGAGGGGAGTTGGGGGGGGGAGCCTCGTGCCCGTATTTGGCTACAAATCCGCGGGGCTTGCTGGCCACGCGCATGCGCACTCCGCTCCCGCCGGGCCCACACGCAACCACGTGGGGAGCAGCGGCAGCAGGAGACGAAGAGAATCAGAATCAGCAGCAGCAGCGAGGAGGAGGAGGGGAACACAACCACAACGAGGTGGAGGAGGAGGGCTCTAGCTTCAGGTTCACCTCCTCGCAGCGCGACCTCCACCAACAGTCGGCGCCACGGAAGAGGTGGGATGGTTGATGCCTGCGCTGCTGTTGTTGATACTCAAAGTCAAAGTGTCAAAGTGCGCGCACCTCGTGTGCAGCAATGTCCGCGAGCGCCTTGCTGGGTGCGGGGTTGACGAGGGATTATTTGGGGTGGCTTCGGGGTGGTTGGGGGGTTGGTTGGGAAGTTCCACATTGCTGTGGACGGGGCCCCGGTGTGGTTTGTCCTCATGTGTTTGGAAGAGCGGTGCAGCAAGCAGCAGCAGCTGGAGTGGACTTGCAAAAGTGCTTCGTGATTCCGTGATTGGTGGCGTAGCTGGGATGGCGTGAGTTTTACAATTGAGATGAGAGCGACGAGGTGAAGGAAGAGTGTGATTACACAGACGAGGTGAAGAGGGATGATGATGATGGTAAGAATAAGTAAGAGTAAATAAGAATAAGTCAACAAGGGGGTTTAGGTAGCTGGTGCAGCGACCACGGTGAGTGAGGTTGTCAAAGTAAAACACGTGGTGACGAGGTGACGGGCTCTGTCATAGTGTGAGGGTAAAGACGTTACTGACGAGGGGCCGAAGGCGATGTGGCTGACGAGGTTGGTGGTGGTGGCATGGGTGATGAGGTTGGTGGTGGTGGTGGTGGCAAGGGTGACGAGGTTGGTGGTGGTGGCAAGGGTGATGAGGTTGGTGGTGGTGGTGGTGGCAAGGGTGACGAGGTTGGTGGTGGTGGTGGCAAGGGTGACGAGGTTGGTGGTGGTGGTGGCAAGGGTGATGAGGTTGGTGGTGGTGGTGGTGGCAAGGGTGATGAGGTTGGTGGTGGTGGTGGTGGCAAGGGTGACGAGGTTGGTGGTGGTGGCAAGGGTGATGAGGTTGGTGGTGGTGGTGGTGGCAAGGGTGACGAGGTTGGTGGTGGTGGCAAGGGTGATGAGGTTGGTGGTGGTGGTGGTGGCAAGGGTGATGAGGTTGGTGGTGGTGGTGGTGGCAAGGGTGACGAGGTTGGTGGTGGTGGCAAGGGTGATGAGGTTGGTGGTGGTGGTGGTGGCAAGGGTGACGAGGTTGGTGGTGGTGGCAAGGGTGATGAGGTTGGTGGTGGTGGTGGTGGCAAGGGTGATGAGGTTGGTGGTGGTGGTGGTGGCAAGGGTGACGAGGTTGGTGGTGGTGGCAAGGGTGATGAGGTTGGTGGTGGTGGTGGTGGCAAGGGTGACGAGGTTGGTGGTGGTGGCAAGGGTGATGAGGTTGGTGGTGGTGGTGGTGGCAAGGGTGATGAGGTTGGTGGTGGTGGTGGTGGCAAGGGTGACGAGGTTGGTGGTGGTGGCAAGGGTGATGAGGTTGGTGGTGGTGGTGGTGGCAAGGGTGACGAGGTTGGTGGTGGTGGCAAGGGTGACGAGGTTGGTGGTGGTGGCAAGGGTGATGAGGTTGGTGGTGGTGGTGGTGGCAAGGGTGATGAGGTTGGTGGTGGTGGTGGTGGCAAGGGTGACGAGGTTGGTGGTGGTGGCAAGGGTGATGAGGTTGGTGGTGGTGGTGGTGGCAAGGGTGACGAGGTTGGTGGTGGTGGCAAGGGTGATGAGGTTGGTGGTGGTGGTGGTGGCAAGGGTGACGAGGTTGGTGGTGGTGGTGGCAAGGGTGATGAGGTTGGTGGTGGTGGTGGCAAGGGTGATGAGGTTGGTGGTGGTGGTGGTGGCAAGGGTGACGAGGTTGGTGGTGGTGGTGGTGGTGGCAAGGGTGACGAGGTTGGTGGTGGTGGCAAGGGTGATGAGGTTGGTGGTGGTGGTGGTGGCAAGGGTGACGAGGTTGGTGGTGGTGGTGGTGGTGGCAAGGGTGACGAGGTTGGTGGTGGTGGTGGTGGTGGCAAGGGTGATGAGGTTGGTGGTGGTGGTGGCAAGGGTGATGAGGTTGGTGGTGGTGGTGGTGGTGGCAAGGGTGACGAGGTTGGGTGGTGGTGGTGGCAAGGGTGATGAGGTTGGTGGTGGTGGTGGCAAGGGTGATGAGGTTGGTGGTGGTGGTGGTGGCAAGGGTGATGAGGTTGGTGGTGGTGGTGGTGGCAAGGGTGATGAGGTTGGTGGTGGTGGTGATGGCAAGGAGGTGTGGTGGGGGGGGGGGTGAGGAGGTGTGGGGGGGGGTGAGGTGTTGGGGGGGGGGATGAGGTGTTGGGGGGGGGGTGAGGTGTTGGGGGGGTGAGGTGTTGGGGGGGTGAGGAGGTGTTGGGGGGGTGAGGTGTTGGGGGGGTGAGGAGGTGTTGGGGGGGTGAGGAGGTGTTGGGGGGGTGAGGAGGTGTTGGGGGGGTGAGGAGGTGTTGGGGGGGGTGAGGAGGTGTGGGGGGGTGAGGAGGTGTGGGGGGGTGAGGAGGTGTGGGGGGGTGAGGAGGTGTTGGTGGGGGGGGGGTGTTGGTGGGGGGGGTGTTGGTGGGGGGGGGGTGTTGGTGGGGGGGGGGGTGTTGGTGGGGGGGGGGTGTTGGTGGGGGGGGGGTGTTGGTGGGGGGGGGTGTTGGTGGGGGGGGGTGTTGGTGGGGGGGGGGTGTGGTGGGGGGGGGGGGTGTTGGTGGGGGTGAGGAGGTGTTGGTGGGGGGGTGAGGGGGGGGGGTGAGGTGTTGGTGGGGAGTGAGGTGTTGGGGGGGGTGAGGAGGTGTTGGTGGGGGGGTGAGGTGTTGGGGGGGGGGGGGTTAGGTGTTGGGGGGGGTGAGGAGGTGTTGGGGGGGGTGAGGAGGTGTTGGGGGGGGTGAGGAGGTGTTGGGGGGGGGTGAGGAGGTGTTGGTGGGGAGGAGGTGTGGTGGGGGTGAGGTGTTGGTGGGGGGGTGAGGTGTTGGGGGGGGGGGGTTAGGTGTTGGTGGGGGGGGTGCGGTGTTGGGGGGGGGGGTTAGGTGTTGGGGAGGGGGTGAGGAGGTGTTGGGGGGGGGGGGTGAGGTGTTGGTGGGGGGGTGAGGTGTTGGGGGGGGGGTTAGGTGTTGGTGGGGGGGTGAGGTGTTGGTGGGGGGGTGAGGTGTTGGGGGGGGGGTGAGGTGTTGGGGGGGGGGTTAGGTGTTGGGAGGGGGTGAGGAGGTGTTGGGGGGGGGGTGAGGTGTTGGGGGGGTGAGGTGTTGGGGGGGTTAGGTGTTGGGGGGGGTGAGGAGGTGTGGGGGGGGGGTGTGAGGAGGTGTTGGGGGGGGGGGGTGTTTGATGCCCTGCCCGCTGCTGCCGGCCGTGACCTCGGCGTGGCCGCGGCCCCCCCCCCCCGGCGAAGCCATTGGGGGGGGCCTCATTCAGCCGCAGCTGCCGTCTCTGTTGCAGCGGTAGCAGCAGAAGTAGAAACAGTCGCTGTGTAAGAAAGTTATAATATCTTCTTGGTTCTTTCGGTAAAGTCACGTAGAATGGAAATAATAAAATAATAAAAATAAAACATAATATGTATTTTTATTATTGTTGTTGTTGCTAATCCTGCTTCTCTTATACAACTATAATAACTTTCGATTTAAAGCTTTCGTGACTGCAGGGATTCATCTTCTTGGTTCTTTCGGTAAAGTCCGAAAGAACCAAGAAGATGAATCCCTGCAGTCACGAAAGCTTTAAATCGAAAGTTATTATAGTTGTATAAGAGAAGCAGGATTAGCAACAACAGCAGCAGAAGAAGAAGCAGCAGCAGCGTGGAGAGAAACCACGTGGGCGGAGCGCGGTGACATTGCGTGCGCGCACTGTACTCCGCACTGTACGCGGCGTGGGTGACACATGGCCCGCGAGATGCTCTCTCAGTGGCTCCACGATGAGGCTCACGGTGGCTCCACGGGGAGGCCTCGCGCTGGATCCACTAGGAGGCTCGGTGGCTCCACTAGGAGGCTCAGTGGCTCCACGATGAGGCTCAGCGGCTCCACTAGGAGGCTCAGTGGCTCCACTAGGAGGCTCAGTGGCTCCACGATGAGGCTCGGTGGCTCCACTAGGAGGCTCAGTGGCTCCACGATGAGGCTCAGCGGCTCCACTAGGAGGCTCAGTGGCTCCACGATGAGGCTCGGTGGCTCCACTAGGAGGCTCAGTGGCTCCACGATGAGGCTCGGTGGCTCCACGATGAGGCTCAGTGGCTCCACTAGGAGGCTCAGTGGCTCCACGATGAGGCTCGGTGGCTCCACTAGGAGGCTCAGTGGCTCCACTAGGAGGCTCAGTGGCTCCACGATGAGGCTCAGCGGCTCCACTAGGAGGCTCAGTGGCTCCACGATGAGGCTCAGTGGCTCCACTAGGAGGCTCAGTGGCTCCACGATGAGGCTCAGTGGCTCCACTAGGAGGCTCAGTGGCTCCACGATGAGGCTCGGTGGCTCCACTAGGAGGCTCAGTGGCTCCACGATGAGGCTCAGCGGCTCCACTAGGAGGCTCAGTGGCTCCACTAGGAGGCTCAGTGGCTCCACGATGAGGCTCTGGCTCCATGGTGAGGCTCACATTGGCTCCACGGTGAGGCTCACAGTGGCTCCACGATGAGGCTCAGTGGCTCCACGGTGAGGCTCAGTGGCTCCACGATGAGGCTCCGTGGCTCCACATTGAGGCTCAGTGGCTCCACTAGGAGGCTCAGTGGCTCCACGTTGAGGCTCACAGTGGCTCCACGATGAGGCTCAATGGCTCCACGGGGAGGCCTCGCGCTGGCTCCACTAGGAGGCTCACAGTGGCTCCACGATGAGGCTCAGTGGCTCCACGAGCCTTGCGGTGGCTCCACGATGAGGCTGTCTTACATCTCTCAGAATGCCTCCATGTGTATGCGACACCGATGTCTGCGTTTTCAGTTTCATTTATTTGGTGTAGCCCTGTGAGCCATTCGGCTCTTGAATCTGGTGCAACCGCAACAAACAAAAACATAAACAAGAAAACATCTTAAAGTGACTACGCGCGAACAGAAAAATTCAGGAAAAAACTTCAAAGTCTTCCAGAAAAAAAGCACCGTACACCAACGCTGTGTGCAAAAATCCCAGTGGGATGCAAGTCAAACAACAACAACAACAACCACGAGACAACTTAGATTAAGGCCATCACTCTTACTCCGTACTACAACAAACAAACATGGCCAAACCAAAAAACTTTTCGAAATCACCAAAATAAAACCGTAAGCAATGTAACAGTGATCATAGGAACTGACCGAGATTTCACAATAAACGACATGGCTTTCATATTTACCTTAGGATGGCTGGCTCCATGCGTCCCTGAAGCCGGCTCCATGTTGCCTTTAGGGTGGCTGGATGCTTCTGTGACTGTGGCTCCACGTTTCCCTGAGGGTGGGTTCCATGTACCGAAATTAGCACCGTATGTTTCTCGACTCGACTCCATTTCTTCTCATGAGCGTCAACTCCATGTCGGTCCTGAACTGGTTGTCCCAGAACCAGCACCATGCCTGTTCCAAGCAGGATCCAGGTGTCGCAAACCGGCTCCCATCTCTCTCCCAATCCCGATCCACCCCCATCTGCTCCCTTCGCCGGTTGGGATCGATCGGATCGCTAAAATACAGGCCAAACATTTTTTGTAATTATTTTGTGTTTCTCCTTAACATTCCTGCCTCTCCATTGATAAATCGTTGTTTACACACGCAGCTGCGTATTGACGCAGACTGCGGTAAATACAAGAAAACTGCCATTCCATCCTGCTGAACTTCCTAAACTAAATACAGTGCAGTATAAGGGAACACACCCAACATGTAGAAAAAGTTAACCGATGTTTTGGTAAAATTGCCCTTGGGGGATGAATGTAATGGTGCCCTGTATTCACCATGATGATTGTGTTTTGAAAGTTGGACCTTCGTAGTTACGTGTTTTTTACAGAAATATTAAGCTCGTTCCTATTTCTTCAGATTCCTATCACCCTGAATGCATCCGATTGATCGTTCGATCTTCGTTACTGTGCCCATTTATAACCCGTGCACCCATGTTGGCTAAATTGTTCCAGCGGTCCGGTGGCTCCGTCTCGTCAATGACGTCTCTCAATCACCGCACGGTGGGTCACGACACTTCTCTTGCCGCTTCTCTTTGCCCCTCGCCACTCGACTTGGAGAATTCCCTCGTCGTCGTTTCGCTTCTCCCCAAGTTATTGTAACTTTAATTCTATATTTGAAACTTTCGTGACTACAAGGATTCATATTCTTAGGTTTTTTCCGGTAAAGTCACGTAGGTAAAACATTAAAATTAATAAAAGTAAAATAAAATAAAAATCACAAGCTTCCGTCTTCAGGTGGAACCGTCACAGCCACGACAGCTGTATCAAGTAAATGAGAGATTGCAGGAGCTACCACTCCGTATATATAATGGTTGGAGAGGGGGGAAGGGCCAAGTACAGCACACTTTTGATTTATTGTAACTTTTTATTTTTACTTATTGTAACTTTGCTCGGTGTCGAGAAACGCGTTCTCTTCTAACCAATTTTGATCGGCGCGTTTTCTCTCTCGGCTGCTTTGGTGTTGTATTGGGCCTTTGTGCTCTCCCACTTTGCAAAATCAGCTTCGCTATTGAGTTCTACGTTGATGTCACCCAGCTCTATAAGCCACGACTTGAACTGTAAACTTTTTTTTATTTTATCAGGCAAGGCCCACTGAACTAGTGGCTTATCGCGGGAAAATGTATAGCGGCCAAGTACCCTCAGCGCATGTTTATTAATTTGGAGGGGAAAAACCGGAGGACCCGGAGAAAAATCCACGCAACCACAGGGAGAACACGCAAACTCCAAATATACAGCAAGCATCAGGGTCGGGTTCAAACCCACGACCTCCTGTACACCAGACGAGGTAGTTAACATCTCGCCATCATGGGCCCCCTTTAACATTTCCATTGCCTCCACAACCCTAACCTCACTGCCCAGTCACATGCTGCCCTGACACAAGTCTCATTTTATAATGGTTCTAACTTTTTGCAACTTAACGTTGCCCAAACTGAAGTCCTTGTTTTCTAAAAAAAAAACCACCCTTGGTCAAGATTGAACTTAATAATAAAGTGCAGCATACCAATATGCCAAACAAGACTTTTAATTATTCTACATTACCTTCTGTGACACATTGATCAGAAGCATAAACATTGATGACGGAAACGAAAACAAAAGCTAAAAAGTTTGCAGAGACGCGTGGAGAGCTACCTGCTCATAATTTCACTTGGAGACAGAATAAGACTTGGATCAGTGAGCATATGTAAATCAAGTGACATTGTTATACACTTTCGAGGAGTAAGTGGGCTTCAAGGGATGATGGCCAGTGGTCTGCAGAGTGGCAGCCAAAGGAGGCAGCATTTCTCCCTCTCCTTTGGCTGCCTGTCCTGTCCACTGCTGAGATGCAGCAATGATATCGGGGTCACGTGCGTGAGCTGGATTGGATCGTTGCATTGGGAGACCGTGAGAGGTGGTGCGACGACTTGAAGGAGGAGGCCTTCCTCCGTGATTGGATTGGCCATGGCTGATGATGAGCAAATATTTGTGCTTCTTAAACTCTGACATTTTACTCTGCAGGAACCTCATAGCTTCAACGTCCATCCCTGTCTCCCAGCTGCTGCCGATACCCTCACACACACCTGCTTGTTCCGCATGTTGAAGACTTCCCACTATTTTCCTGCACTGTGTAAATGTGTATTGTAACGGTTCGGAAGTACAGCGGCTTCCTTGAACGCGGCAGATGCGTTCCTGAAAAGTGCTCTGTGAAGCGAAAACAATTTCGCCGTGACATAAATAATGGCGCCGATAACATCGTGATAAAGTTTGGCAAGGTGCGACGTACGTGCACTCGGTAAGATGGCGGCGGGACAAATAACTGAGACTATGGTACGCCGCCGCGTACTGTATCATTCCGCGCGTATACCCAGAATTCCCATGCAGCTCAAGAGAGTAGTAGTAGTTCGTCGTCGGCCGCTCAGAAACCGCTTGATAACTGCTCGCGTTCCGGGTTGTGGGAAACGAGTTCCCGAACAGGAGAACCGCTTTATAGCGAAACCGCGTTTGTGCGAGCACGCGTTAAGCGAGGACTTGCCGTAGTGCGATTTTGTGGAAGATTTGTAAAATTTCCACCCATCCTAGCCTCTTGTGCGAATGGAAGACTGCAACACTGGTTTCTGGCTTCGTGAATCTCTCCGTACACATCTGTGAGTTTTACCCTCGTGTGTGTGTGGGTTTTATCTGGGTCCTCTCCTATCACATGCAAAACACTCCTTTTTATTTCTAAGAAGGCATTTGGCCAAGAACCACCGCCGTTGAAAAATGTTTTCCTGAAACTCGCGGAGGCTTTCTAGGATAAATGCATGACATAATTTCCACAAGGTCACCGACATGTGCGCAGGGTGAGTGTCAGTGTGCGAGTGTAAAAGTGTGTGTGTGTGTGCGCGCACGGTGGGCTATGCCTGTTTGTGGTTTTAATGGCTAATGCTCACCTGTGCAGGCCCGGTGCTTTGGCGTCAGGCTCCGAAGTGATTTTTTGCCACGCGAATTGTGCAGTCTATTTTAATGGCGTACAAATTGCACGAGCAGTTGGGTTATGCGCAAGCTTTTTTCTTTCTTCCAAGTAATTTATTCATACTCTGTAATTTGCCAAGTTGAACAACATTGCCGTTTTAGTAAACGTGAAACTGAACCAGTCGTTCGTTGCTGCTTGCTCCTCTTCAACTCGCAATAGACGGCGTGCTAAAGTATGGTCAAACCTCTGCCCCCATAAAAAATTGTTTAGAGCAACAAGCTGCTTGAAGATGGCACTCCTCTGCTTGTCTCATGGGGGTTGTCTGCGGCGAACCATGGGAGCGCACAATGCGGTGGTAAAACTTTATTGTTCTCTAAACTTCTTCAAAGAGTCTAACAATTTTGTCGCGCAATTATAAACTGAAAAAGCTTGGACACCTCGGCCAATCACAGTTGCACGCTGCGCCAGAATGAAATCACAGCTCTCTGGTTGTGATTGCGGGTTGTCTCCTGTGTTGTTTGGGCATTAAGTGGTGAGATGTTAACTGCCTCGCCTGGTATTCATGAGGTCGTGGGTTCGATCCCCCGACCCTGACGATGCGTCCTGTATATTTGGAGTTTGCGTGTCTCTCTCTCTCTACCTCTCATCATCATCACCATGGTGGCTAGGAGATGTTGGCTACCTTGCCTGGTGTACAGGAGGTCGTGGGTTCGATCCCGACCTTGACACCTGCTGCATGTCTCTCTCTCTCTCCCCGTGGTCACGTGGATTTTTCTTCGAGTCCGGTTTTTTCCCCTCCGCCTTTAGAATAAACGTGCATTTCTAGTATTTGACAGCTATAAATGTCCACGTAATAACCCACTAAACTGCGCTATCATTTGCGGCCAGGTCGTTTCTGAGAAAGAGAGCTATGTAGCTCGGTAGGCAATATCTGGTAACATTTCACTCCAAGTGCTGAAACCTTCCACGGGAACCAAATTGTCTTTAAAAAAATACTTCAACGTTCTAGTCGATCACACCGTGTCAGTGATGGGCTGTTTTTAACCATATTTCACCGCACCGATTAGTGCGGGTTTGTGTAGCTGGGGCACTCTGCACCGGTTCAGATATCGCGTGCTGCCTGATTGATGTGAGCTCAAGGCCAGGAATCGAGCTCAATGGTGTGTGGCAGCTTTCACAGCACAGTGTGCCAACCGCCACGTATATGCATGTTGAATTTCTTTTGCCGTACATAGCCAACCGTGTGAATCCGAAGGTGCGGGGCAAGGACAACAAACTGAACAGAGCCTACGCCAACACCACCACTCCCCCTGGGCACCGGCGCACGTGTGGGACGCCAACATCGGCACAAAACTGGAGCGGGTGCGGCTGGGGGTGGACTCAAGGGCACCCACCCAGCCACCCCACGCCACTGCCCTAACGAGGCTTGCTTGGTCGTCCTGCTCATTTTCCAGAGGGGCAAGGATTATCCCAAGCTGTGTGGTTTTTTTTTCCTAAATGGGGGTACCCCTTTACGTATGTACTGTATGTATGTAGAACTTCGTTTGCACCGTACGTAACCAGCATGGAGGTGGGGGGGGGATAAAACCTATACTCTTTTTGGTTCTTTTGGTAAAGTAACGTAGTTTCCATCATCAGGCGGCCACTTCACACAGTCCGTGCCTACTATAACGCCTGGCAAGGCTTGGCGATTACTCATCCAAGCGTTCACCAGGCTTCTAACCCTGCTGATGCTCCGAGATGCGACCGAAGTCTGTCCGTTCCCGGTGATTTTTCGAAGCGGCCGAACCTGCAGGGATAGTTGGCTTGTTTACTCCGTTCTATTTCGGTCACATTCCCTGCATATAACGACCGTGCGTTCTGTGTTTTGTTGTATAAATACAGAATATATATATTTCAACAAAGCAAGTTACAACCCTTCTGAAGGAGATGAACTAAAAAATTTTACATTTTGGGTCAAAGTATTTGCACGAACTAAAACTAGTGGTCTCTTGGCTCCACGTTTAAAATTTGTTGCGCCATCTGTTGGGAGGAAGCCGTCGCTCCCAAAAAACGACGTTCTTATTTATTGTGGCTTCCCCAATGACCGAATCGCCCTGAATCCACCCGATCTCTTGATCAAGCGGGGCTTGAGCCTGGGTAGCGCTTGAGTGGACCACCACCATGCACGTGAGAGTTTGTCGAAGGATGTGGTGGACAGCGGAGGGCAGTGAAACAATATCCAATGTATTGCGCGTTTATGCGCCCAACCTTCATGAGCCAGAATCGGACTATTTGTTTATACTGGAGGAGGAATCCGATGAGCCGTGAAGCTCTTTACTCACTGATGTCCAGTAGCGGCACGGGGGTCGGAACGTTGCAACTTAAAACAATACGAAAACACGATGGGAGTGCAGAGTATAGCAAAGGTAAACAAATCGGTAAAATCTATTTTACCAGGTAAAGCCCACCGAGCTACGAGCTTTTTCAGAAGCGACCTTGCCACAAATGATAGCGCAACGAAAGTGGCTTATCGCGTGGACATTTATCGCAGCAGTGGTGAAGCACAACGGACCCCCACAAGTCTCGCGGCGTGGGGAGGCCCTCGTCCAGCAGTGAATTGCGGGCCTGCACCTTCGATGCTCGTCCCAGAAAAGTCCGACCCACAAGTTGGAAGCGATACTCTAGCGGAGAAACGATCGTTGAAGCGCGCGATGTCATCACATTGTGGCGCTCTGGTCACGTGATAGCAGCGTGCTGCAGGACTTTTTAATAGCGTCACTGCAGTGATGTTACGAGCGAACGTACTCTTTAAAGTGTTTATATTCGGGACCTTTTTTTTGCCAGTATCAAAGTATGAAAAAATAAGAATAGGTTTTACCCTTTCTGGCAATAAAACGGGTGTTAAAATGTTCAAACGCCAAATAGATACCTTTTTTGCAAGGAATCAAGTTCGCATTAACCACACGTACTTGTGATGAATATGCAAACAAACATGCTCTGATAATGTGGGCATTCATCTTCTTGGTTCTTTCGGTAAAGTCACGTAGAAGGGAAATAATAAAATAATAAAAATAAAACATAATAAAATAAAAAAGTGTTTCATTTTATTATTTCCCTTCTACGTGACTTTACCGAAAGAACCAAGAAGATGAATCCCTGCAGTCACGAAAGCTTTAAATCGAAATGTGGGCATTGTCTTTGAAACTGATTGGCCTACACCAGAGAACGCCGAAAGGCGAACAGTTGAAAAAGGTTTCTGTTTGGTGTTTGAACATCTTGACGCCTGTTTTAATGTCAGAAAGGGTAAAGCCTATTCTTATTTCTCTCATACCCTGTTTTTATTGACTCTTTAAACGGTAGCTTGGCATGTATCTGACAGGCCCGCACACGCAGCCCAGATGGGCATCTCGTAGATAAGAGGCGTTTATTTGTTTCGGTTTCCGTTGTACAGGGACTCCTCGACTTACAAACTTTCGGAGATACGAACAAACCTGGTCCGTATGTCCATTTGCCTGTTCGAACCGAGAGTCGTAAGTTGAACCGCCGTGCAATAGATGGTGGCGGTGGCATCTGCAGAACATGAAGAACCAGTGGTATTTGCATGTACAGGAGATTATACAACTTTTAAAGCCATTCCCCGTGTTTAGTGTACTTGCCGTAGAACACGTTTAGAATCGACAGGAGTAAAGTTGGCACTTGGGAACAAATCGACTTGCAAACAGACCTGCAACCTAACTCGTTCGTAAGTAGAGGACTTCCCTGTATTATGTAAAATCCATCACAGCGGAAAAGTTGTTGGTTACCTGAAGGAGGCTTACTCAACAGAAACACGATCTTCCCCTTCCTTCCTCGGTGACCGCTAAACATCTCCTGTGAATGCAATATTGAAATTGACACTTTTGTGTGTAAAAAAAAAACAATCGGTTGCATTGAAATTCTAAGTTAGAGACTTGGGAACTAGTGTAGTAATGTGGTGTTTCGGAGTCTCCCACAATAAATTAATACGGAGCAGTTGGAACAGTCGTTAGTGCGCTGCGCTACCAATCTGGTCACCCGAGTTTGCTTCCCGGCTATGCATAAACTAAAAGTCTTTATTTTAGCAGGTACGGCCCACTGAGCTACGTAACTATTTTTCAGAAGAGACCTGCCTATCACAAATGATAGCTCAACAAAGTGGCTTATCACGTGGAACGTTTGTAGCAGCCAAATACCCTAAAATGCACGTCGATTAAAAATGTGGAGGGGAAAAAATGGAAAATTTGGTAAAAAAAATTCACATGACCACGGGGAGAGAGAGACGTGTAAACTCCAAATATACAGGTGCCAGGGTCGGGATCGAACCTATGACCTCCTGCGTACCAGGCGAGGTAGTTGGCATCTCGCCCCTGCGGCTCTCCTCGGTGATATCCGAACCGGATCTGTGCCTCGGCTCGATTCGTCTCTTTTCCATTGACCAGCATGGTGAGGCGTGGTTACACAAACCCATAACCGATACACCGCCTTGACAAAATCGTCTGCGAGTTAAAACCAAGATTGGCACACGTTTCGATTTAAAGCTTTCGTGACTGCAGGGATTCATCTTCTTGGTTCTTTCGGTAAAGTCACGTGACTTTACCGAAAGAACCAAGAAGATTGGCACACGTCTTCTTACATATGGATTAATAGCAGCAGATTAAAGATGTAATTTTAGATGTTGCATACCTATCAAACCCATTATCAGTGCCAATTCAGACCTTATTGGTCCCCCCTTGCCCTTTATAGATCTCAACGTTCATCCTACAAATTCCCATCACAAGGGAGAAACACGAAAAATGTAACTTTAAAAAAAATTCAATTTCCCTGTACAAGAATACGGTGTGATGTTGTTATCCGCTCAATTATCTGTTGAGAAGCGGCGTGGATCTCGTCCGTTCCTCCTTTTTAAATCCTTTATATTAAGTTCGCGTGCTTGCTTGCTTGCTTAGGACTGTGCAAATCTTTCGGATCGTTTTTTAACCCACTTCCCATGATCCAATCGAGCTGACATTTTCCACACAGACTCGTTGTGCCAGACAATTATTGTTCGAAAGAAAATTCCCAAAATTTTACACTTTTTAGGCAAAAAAAAATTATTTTACATATATTCAAATAGAACGCATTCATGGCTTTGGCTGAACGTCAGAGTGTAAGAGCCCACAGCGTAACCCCTCCACAGGCCGTGGTGGAGTAGCGCAGTTGGTAGCGCCCTCGCTTCCCATGCCAAAGGTCGCGGGATCGATCCCCGCGTCCTCCACAGGCGAATATATTTTTTAAATCCTTTATATTAAGTTCGCTGCCACGCATATAAAGGATTTATAGTGAAAAACTTTGTTTTTACGGGTTATACTTATTAAATCCTTTATATTAAGTTCACTTGCTTGCTTGCTTACGACCGTGCAAATCTTTAGGTCGTTTTTTAACCCACTTCCCGTGATCCAATCGAGCTGACATTTTCCACACAGACTCGTTGTGCGTGACAATTAATTTTCGTGAAAAAAAATTCCAAAATTTTACACTGTTTAGGGAATTTTTTAAAAATATTTAATTACCAATTGCTTAATGCTGGCAGACAATCATCTGACCCATAGGTGGCAGCCATCTCAAGCCAGAGGACGAGAGGACTCTAGCCGCCACGCATATAAAGGATTTATAGTGAAAAACTTTGTTTTTACGGGTTAATTTTTAAAGGCGTGAAGACTGCAGTAGCGGTGGAGCGTTTGCGATGCGGTCCATGATTTGGGATTCGTGGCCACACTTTAGTCGCAGACCACCGAATCTTCGACGCGCCATTTGTGGCATCGGGGTGGCCGCATCAGCCACGTGGCCCGGTTCCGATTCGGTCGATGTTTCGACCATTGGCGGCGTGGAAGGTTAAAACCGGGAGGTTCGATGGTAGGTTCCTGTACGAGATGTTTATTTAATATTATTGGCTCACTGAAGTAATGGGGAGCACTTTGACCTCTGACATGACGCTGCTGCAACGGTTGCTCTTTGACCCCCCCCCCCCCCTCCCCGTGTTAGTGCGTTGACACACACACACACACGTCTGAAATGAGTGTTGTGGCTTTTTTTGTGTCTGTCTCTGCGTTCAGATTATTTTGCTGGAACAAAGCGGCGGCCATGTTGTGGAGGGCGCTGCACAGGTATTACCCGTACGCCCTGCCGGGGGTGGCGGCAGTGGCGGCGTGGGCCTGGTACTCCTGGAGGAGGAAGGCGGCGTGCAAGGCCACGAGCACGGGAAACTCCACCAAGAGGACTCGGCTCGTGTGACGGCGTCGCGGCCAACGCGGATTCCTCCCGTGCGTGCGCAAACCCCGACGACGAGCTCAACGTCTGCGCCGCACCGGACTGTCGACCCGCTCGAGCCTCGTGAATATCCTGACACGTGCCCTCCCGGATCGGCCGGCTGCCCGTCGGCCGAGGCGTGCGTCGGCCCGTCCGTTGGCGACGCGGATGGAGTCTTGTCGGACGCTACATTCGGCGCCGCCGTTTTTCCGGACAAACGCGACGGGCTCGCGTGTGGAGCGCGAGAAGCGACGGCGTCTCCCGGTGAAACGGCGGAGGTCCCGGTCGCGGCACGTGCGGCTCCCGAATTGTCGGCGTGTGCACGCGAGAGTCTCCCTGAACGTGAAACGCTCGTCGAACGTCCCGAAGATAATTTGTGCGATGCGCGGCCTTCGAGCGATGCGCACGACACGCCGAGTTTGCTCGCCGCGTCGTCGAACGGAAACCTCTTGGCCGAGCCACTTGCAGCCCCGCATTCGACGAGCGAGCACGAGACCTTCGCCACGGCAGACACGTCGGACGTTTCATCCGCTGCCGACTCCATCAGCCCCCTGTCGGCCGGTGCGTCCGCGGACAGGTCCAAAATGGACATCGGCGATGCCCCTGGTCGAGTCAACAATTTGGGTGCGTTGTTAACCAACGAGCGTAAGGATTTGTCGAGTTCCGATTTAAGCAATGGTCCGGATGCAATTGAAAGTGTTCCTAAAGCAGCGGCCGTCAACAACCAATCGCCTGGAGATGCAGGAGATGCGTCGACGTCGACAAATGCGAGCGGTGCCAAACGCGACGTAATCGCAGACGCACCAAGAACCTCGGAGCCTGCGCGGACGCACGGTTCACCGCGAGTCGGCGCCGCGGACGGCACCGTCGCCGCCAATGCTGGCAGACCCAGCGCTGTGGCGACCATCTGCAGTCCTGATGTCCCGTCGTCAATTGTTAAAGCGCCTCGCACCACGTTGGTCAGCCGCGACGTGGGCGAATCGGCACGAACGCTCGAACGGTCGGAGTTGCGTTGCCAGAACGGCGAGGAGTGTGAAGCGAAGGGCGCCGCTACGGAGGGCGCGGCATCCACCAACGGGTCGAAGACGTCCGCCGGAAAAATGTTGCGCGAGCGTAATGTTTCTGACGGCGTGCTCTCAGACGAAGGGGTTGGCGGTGGGGCAGCGTTGGGCAAAGCGGGCCGCGTGGCGACGGGCGGCTGCGACGATGGAAAGGCGCCCAAGGGCGAGGCTCTGGAGCGCGTCGGAAGTTGCGAAGTCGGCGACGAGGGACGGGCCAACGATTGCGGCGAGCGCTACGATCCCGAAGGCAGCGACAAAGTGGACCCCTTGTGTCTGAAGATGGAAATGGGAGGGAAAATCTCGAGAGAGAATTACCTCGGTGGATCTGGAAAGGATGGTAAAAATGACGAGCGTTTTATTCAGGAAGCTGAGCCTCTTGATTTGAAGGATACGAAAGCGGTCCGCTGTTCTCCTCCGCTTGAAACGGCGAGTCGCTCGAATGATTCGCAGCCGACTCCAGGGACGAATTCGGTGGCGGTGGCTGGAGGCGTCAAATGTGATTTGGAAATCTCCGGCAGCGTCGAGAGGAAGGCGAAGGTTCCAGTCTCGTGCCACGAAGAAGCGGAGAGTTCGCCTCCGGACAAAGCCACCCGCGCCGAGGAGGTGCGGCACAACGGCGGCGACGCCGCGGACTGCAAGGCGCTCGAGGAGCGGTTCGCTTCGGGTTTTGTGGAAAAACTCATTCGGGATGTGAGGGTGTCTTTCGCGAACGTGCGCTTGGAAGGGGACGACGAGTCGGAGAATCGGCCGGTCCTGAGCAGCAGGTTATCGGCGGAGGCGGCCCCCTTCACGCCCACGTCGGCGGAAGCCACGACAAACGAAGATGCGCTCCGCGGAGAGGTAGAGTCTCCCCCGGTCCACACCGCAAACGAGGGGCGGCGTGCTCGTGACCGCGAGCCGGCCACCGGCGCTTCGCCGAGCGACGCGAAGGGGAGCGACGACGAGAAGGCGGCGGAGTCGCCGTCGCTTGTGAAGAGCAATCTTTCGGCGGAAGCCGCCCCGTTCACGCCAACCCTGGTGGAGAATCTCCCTGCGGATAAACGTCCTGTTGGAGAGGAATCATCGGAGGGAGAGGCGACGTCCAAGAATGCCTGGTCCGTCGACGACTTGTGGAAAGGTCTTAATTTTGGGGTGAATATGAAGGAACTAGAACACTCGCCGAACAAAGGAAAGTCGGGTTCAAAGTTTTTCCCGTTGTCTTGTCCCGAAGGCAAGTGGCTCATGAAGGACAGAACCGCCGAGAAGTCTCCGAAAAGGAAAGCGGCGAAGGTAGCGGTGGAATTTCTCGATAAAAACCCCACCGGCGGTGGTCACGCGCCGCCAGCTTTACCGGTGGACGTCTGTACGAGGGGTGACCCTAAAGAAACCGCGGTCGACGCAGAGGAGAACATGACCAATGGATTGAGCACGAGTTCGGAGAACAGCGAGTCAACATTGACGCTCGATGGTGACTCTTCACTCGGTGAGAAGTCAATTTTTTTTTAGCTCTTTGTGATGGTTGATGTTCACTCGCCTGGTTGAATGCACGATCGTTGTGAATAATGAACCGCGGGTTCTGTACCGTTTAGACGGCCCGCGGACGTCGGCTAACGACGGCAAAATTTCTCTGCACACTTTTTCGTTTGTTATTGATGAATTCTCAGCAAGGAAAATGTAATGAACATGGGAATGTTGATGCAGTGCTGTTTTTAAGAACGGCCGTTAATCTTAACGCTTAATCATCGTCGGCACCCATGATGCTAGATGGACGAACTTCCTGAAGCTACCGCAGCCTCGCAACGTTTCCTATCATTGGAGTTGGTAGTTGGCAATTCGCTTTTTCTCTTTTCATTGACGACCCTGAGGCTGTGGAGGAAATTCCGCATTTCTCTGGTAGGGCTGGGGGCCCAATCTCTCTCCGTACGAGTAGCACTTTTATCAACCTCACTTGGGATCGATATAAATCAAAGGCAGCCGTCCTCCCGACGTGCAGTTTGTTCCCTCTATAACGCCGCGTGTTGTCTTCATGACGCGAATTGAATTTGACGCGATGAATGTTTTGGGGAACACTTTTTATAAAGCGGATGCGAATTGGATACGACGCGGTCGAGTGAACGGGACTAACGTCGCGCCAGTCGGATTAAGCGGTCGCACGGCGGCCTCGGCATAGCATCGCACGAGGCGGGATGCTGTTGGATGCTTCTAGATGCCACCCACGCGTGCCTCAGCCTCTGTTCAGCCCGCGTACGCATCCAGCGCGTTATCGCGGATTGCGCTTTACCCTACGTGATATATGATTTATTATAACGCGATTTTGCCATAACACAACTATTGCGTTTTATAGGAGAACGCGACTGTACGTTCGACACGTGATCATGTCCCTTTTTGTCTTCCACGTTGCACCTCTTCCCGTGCGACATGCAGATTTTTACGGAGAAGCTGTGAGCGATGGCAGCTGCCCGTGTGCCACTGGTTCCGGTGACGACAGTGAAATGGTGATCTGGGAGTTCCACGTGTCAAAGGTGAGCGGGCACCTTTGAAGGCTCGCGCGAGGGTGTTGTGGGCCAGGACCACGCCCGGTCGCCTTTGTCTCCCCAGTGCTTGTCGTCATCAATTAAGCTTATTTGTGATGACAGTATTGTTGAATGCAACTTAATTTTGTAGTCGTGTTATCCTTCCGGGGAAGTGTGGATGGCGTGTTGTACTGCTTTCTGAACCCCCGCCCGCTCCCGGAGTTCGATTCCAGGCCACGGCGAACGTCGTCGGCGAGTGACGTCTTAACCCTCTCCCGTTCCGTGATGTCTTAACCGTTGCCCTGTTCTGAGACGTCTGCAAGTCCCGGGGGTGGTGGGGGTCGGTGTCCCATTTTCGCCGCCGAATTTCGGAACGTGTGGGTGGCTCGCCTCGCCGTTTATTATTATTTTTAGGCGGGCCCAGTAGCGCCACGCTGTTTTTTTAAAAACATTGAACTCGCTGCTGACAACCGAAGCGACACGCATGACGCACTCTACGATAGCTGGCGTCAGACTGCCGCACGCACTCGCGAGCACAGCCTTTCACTCCCGATTCCCCTTTTTAACAAATCTGCACTCGCCAAGTCGGATGAAGTTGTGCGCCAACAGCCCTCGTGACCGACGCGGTGACGGTGGGGGGGGGGGGATGAGACACGTTCACTCGGATAGGCGGAGTCCCAACTACAGCAGCCCCAAGTCTCCCGCGCATCTCCCAGGCAATTCCCCCCCTTCCCGTACTTTCTCGCTGGCTCTAGACGCTCGCTCCACCGGCAGACTCCACTGGCGGACTCCACCGTCTTCTTCCGTCATCTGGCCCCACGCTCCTGTTCTCGATCATTCCCGTCGCCACCAGTCCCTTCGTACTGCAAGCTGGGCACCCCTTTCATTACCTCCCGTGGCCACTAGCCCATTCGCACTGTAGGCTGACTCCCCTGTCACTACAGTAAAACCTTTGATTGCGAGCATAATTCGTTGTGGAAACGTGTTTGTAATCCAAAGCACTCGTATATCAGTTGTGATCACGTCACTGCTCGGCAGACAAAGCGTATACACGTACTACTCGTATTGCAAGACCTCGCTCGTTTATCAAATTATATTTATTTAAAAATTTTGCTCGTCTTGCAAAACACTCGCAGACCAAGTTACTCGCAATCCAAGGTTGTACTGTACATATATATGCTTGCTCCTAAATGATTTTAGCAGAGCTTTCCGTGGATTCACTCTGCACATGGGCCGGTCGGAAATTGTACAGAGGAGACGTTGGCACGTGTTGCTTGCGTTGTACCATTCCTTACCGGCGTGTGATGATTTATGTTTGCGTGCTCAAAGTGGAATTTGGTGCTTTGACGGTGTTAAGCTTTCCAGCTTGAGCCATGTGGTTTTTTTATTCTGTGGGTGACAACTTCCTTTGTGTGCCTCGTTGTGCTGCCCTAAACCCAATCGAGAACCAAAGTTAATGCGATAGATTTTGTTGTGTGCGGTCATTGGTAACAGGCTGAGTGAGCGAGCAACACATTTAACTTGACAATTGAGAACCGAGTTTTTTTTACTTTAATGAAAGTAAATGAGTTTAGGTTAGAGCCCTTCTTGTTGATCCACGCTGTGTCGGTCACGGGGGGGTTGTTTGACCGTACTTCACCACGCTGGTCAGCGTGAGTTCTACTGAAATCTGTGCCAGGACCGATATATATTTTTTTGGTTGCCACTTCTCCACTGCTATTGGCAGTTACCGGGAATCGAACTCGTGTTCCCAGGTTCCGTAGTGCAGCGTGCTAACCACTGTTGCCCCATGTTCTAGTCGAGGTCCCTCTCTACGAGCCGTGTGGCATGAGCTAGTAATTGCGGGGCTGCCCCTTCACTCACAACTCCTGCGTTGCCTCCTTGCAGATTTTGGTTGGCCGCCTCATCGGCAAGCAGGGAAAGTTCATCAACTATCTGAAGGAGGGCTCCGGAGCGAAGATCTACATCATACAACTGTCCTTCACGGCTGATTTTCAGGTCGTCCATATAGAAGGTAGGTGTCGATTGTTCTGTCCGTCTGGACGCGCTGAATTGTTGGGACTTCCATGGTACACGGTAACGGAACGGACTGGATCTGATTTTTTTTTTATCGGATCCTATTTCCACCCGGTCGCAGCCATCTATCCCTTTTTTTTTAAGGGAGATGCAATCCACAATACAAATGTCCCTTGTGTTGTAGATCTGTACGTACACAGGCTGTGTGTCCTGGCTGTTCTGATACAAGTTTGAAGCTTTACTCTGATTTTTTTTTTTAATCATCGGAAGTGTCGCTGCAATGAACTTGTAATGGTGCTCGTACCATGAAGATGCAATTATAACCTACTCATGCCTTCCAACTAAGGTAAAGCATGAACTATAATAGTACCTTCTCTGGCAATAAAACAGGTGTTAAGATGTTCAAACGCCAGAGACAAAGGCTGACTCTGGTGTAGGCCAATCCGTTTCAAAGACAATGCCCATCTATTATCAGAGCATGATTTGTTTGCAAGTTCACCACAAGTACGTGCGGTTGATGCAGACTTGATTCCTTGCAAGAGGTTTCTATTTGGTGCTTGAATGGCACACGCGTGGGTATAAAGGGGGATGTGTGGCAAGCACCATGTCAGGCCGCCACCATTCGCAAGTAATTTGGCAAAAACATTTTGGCCCCGGTACACAACACGGTCTTACACTTCTTTTGGATACTACCCTGGGGCATCTTAATGTCCACTGAGCATCCGACGGTGCGCATATTTTTACGGTTGATGCACCCCGCGGTGTTCATTAACCAGGCCGGCCACGGGGATTGAACGGCAGAAGCCTCTGCAACGAGCAGCTCGCGCGCTCACCTCCTCGGCCTCGTCACCTCCCCCGCAAGTAACTTAGAAAGTCACCTTGAGCATGGCCCCTCCGTTAGCCACACTCGGGGGGCGCGAGTTCTGTTCGCTTTGCAGATGGTGTTCGTTGCACGCCAGACGAAGATTGGTCGCCGCATCGCGCGCGCTTTCACCGCGAGCTACTCCGGCCGTCTGGAACGCTCTTCCTTCCGATATATTAGGAAGCCACTGAAGCCGTGCACTTTAAAAAATCATCGTCTAGATTGAACACTGCGGTGGCCGCTTGTTTTGTGTTTTAGTTTGTTGTTCTTCCGCCACACTTGCCGATTTAGGACTGTTGGCTAACGCACAGCACACAATAATTTCGGCGTACATGCGATCAAATGACAATTTTTCCTTCACACAGTTGGAATGAAGCGTAATGATGCGACAAAACGAAACTGAATCGTGATGGGTCTTGTACGTGTCGTCTTTGGGGTGACTGTGCCGGGACGACTGGCTCGCACACTCGAAAAACCCGAATTAATAACGGGTAGTGGCCCTGATTTGAGCCCAGGATTTGACCGGTGTTTGAGCGACGTGACACCGCATTAGGACCCTGAGCCACTTGGCCACCTAGCGCAACTTTGATTTTATTAATAGGTTTGGGATGGCCCGAGTAGCCGCGGGGTGTATCTCCATCTCGGCCTGCCCAATCATATGTTGATCAGTTGGCAGCCAGTATGGCATTCCGCTACAGTAGTCGGATGGATAAATAAGCACCTGTGAGCTGTCGTGTACGTACACGTTTGTTACAGGCCTGTAATGCAGAGTCTCGATACAGGAATGTATGTTTTACATTGTTGTACATTTCCCTGCTTGTTATAGTGGCTGCGGGGATCACTTGAACGTAATTATGTACAACGTGTAAGAGTTTAAAAGTAATCGATTCTCGCGCACGAATCGAATTTGCGAGTCGACGCATCGTTTACTCCGCCGATGGTTTGCGTTTTGCACTTCATAAGAATCGTGATTTTGTTCGTGAAAGGTCACCATTGTTGTACGGGCAGGGCATCGCAGAGCGCTTTGCACGTGATAAGAACCTCGCGTCAAACTCCCCTCTCAAACACTTTAAAGTCCCCCCCCCCCGGCTGTTTTCCTGTGGGCGCCATGTGACCCAGCACCGGTTCGTGTCTACGACGTTGCTGCGTGTAATCCCGACAGAGTAAGTTGCGGATCCGTCTTTTTATCGAAATTTCCCAAATTTGGACCACGACTCTGGCGCACAATGGCCTGCCCATTTCGCGTGACGTCCCTGTGATTGTTGATGTCCGCTGCGAAGCGGACCGGCGGGCGTATATGTTATGGTTCATCGGGGCAGCCAGTTGCTTGCGTGTACCTCCCGTTGAAACTGGTTTCGCGCTGTACATAGCCAACCGTGCTCAACGGTTGGCTACCCACGGACGTTCGTGTGGCCGTCCTGCAACGAGGGGCGAACGTGCCGCTGCTGGGCCGTGTCAGACGTTGCAAACCCCCCCACTTTCGTTTGGCAGGGACGGACAAGCAAGTGGACGCCGCGCTGAAGCTCATCCGCAAGAAGTTTAAGAACTTGAACATGAAAAACATCGCGGCCCCCGTGCTGCCGCCGATCGGCCATGTTGTCGTGCCCGTGGCACCGGTAAAGATGCCCCACACACCACGGCCTCCGTACTGACTCAGACACTCCGCTGCACTTTCATTCGGTTGCAGTGAAACTCCCTCTTTGTCCGCCTTCGCGGTGGAGAGACGTTAACTACCTCGCCTGGTATACAGGAGGTCATGGGGTTCGATCCCGACCCTGACGGCTGCTGTAATATGTGGAGTTTGCGAGTACGCATTCAGAAACATGCGTTTCCACTATTTTGGCTGCTATAAATTTCCACTTCATAAGCCACTTGGTTGAGCTTTCATTTGTGGCCAGGTATCGTCTGCAAAAGAACTACGTAGCTCAGTGGGCCTTACCTGGTATTAAAAAAATATTTATATTAGTTAATACCCACTTTGTCTATTATCCTCCCAAAAAAAACAACGCTCACAGCGGAGAGGGAGATGGAATGACACGAGGCCCCCTTTCTCTCTCGCGTGCCCTTTTTTCCATCCTCCCCAGGTGCCCATCCCTCAGGGCATTTCGGTGGACGTGACGGTGCCGTGGTTCGACGCGTACGGGAACCTGTTCCTGCAGCAGTACACGCACCCCACGTTCCACGCGCTCGACTCGCTGGACCAGGCCCTCAACGCCTGCTACTCGCAGCCCAACCTGCTGACGCTGCCTCCTCTCACCGGTGCGTGCTCTTTGCTTTCATTAGGAACACGCGGCTGCTTGAGTTGGGACCACCCAAGAGTTGACGATTTGCCTGCTGTGTAAAAAAAAACACGGGAACTTTATGCCAGTGTGTAGTGCGTTTTATGGAAGTCGGAGACGGACCTTGGAGGCGACACTTTATTCAATACACATACTTGGCAGTACAGCCATGACTCACTCAGGGCAACGGCCATTATAACCACTGCCTGGGGAGGTACTGGCTCCGGGCTAACGTGCTCTAACACGGGACTACGGCTCTGGGTCCTCCGGCTACGGGTGCCTCGGGGAGGCGACTCTAACCCTACCTAGCCAGGGTGCGGGTTCCGACCACTGGCCCACTCGGACCCGGCCCTCACAAGGACGTCGGGCCCGGGGGTTCCCAGGGTCTCATCACTGAGCCACGCAAAGTCCCGGCCCTTACAAGGGCAGCATGGCTAGGGGTCCCAGGGTACTGGCTAGCCGGTCTTCTGGCTTCTCTCTTGGACTGGCCCCGGACCCTTCACGGGGTCCGGCTTTTATAGCCAGCACCGGTGCGTCAGCCCTGGCTCCGCCCACTTTCTAGAGAGTTCTAGAGGGGGCTCCGGGGGATCCCAGGATACCCTGTAGCCTCCTGATTCTGGGCTAGGGGTATATAACAACTGCCCCTGCTGGACCCTGACTGCCCCTGCAGGTAAGTGTACACAGCCCATCGACATCGCTCCACCAGTATCAAAGCATGACAAAATAAGACGAGGTTTTAACCTTTCTGGCAGTAAGACAAACAGATGTTTGAACATCTTAACACCATATTCTTGGTTCTTTCGGTAAAGTCACGTAGAAGGGAAATAATAAAATAATACAAATATAACGTCGTGAGAATTTTAATTGTTTTATATGTGTATTATTTGATTATTTCCCTTCTACGTGACTTTACCAAAATAACCAAGAATATGAATCCCTGCAGTCATGAAAGCTTTAAATCAAAATCTTAACACCAGTTTTATTGCCAGAACAGGGTAAAACCTATCATTTTTTTCATGCTTGCTGTGGTTTTTTAGCGTTAATTTATGTTAAGGTGGTGTCTACGAAGGTTTGTGCGTCGTTACGTTTTTGTTTTTTTGTAGCCTCAAAAGATTTTTCTCATTGGCTCTTTTTTTGCGCAGGCGCATTCGTAAATTGCTTGCGTTGAGCCATGGATTAACTTAAATTAATGCGTGCCCCCCCCCCCCGCACCTTGATAGTCTACGTTTTCTGTGCTTTTGCGACGTCTGTTCCGCACTTTGTTATTTGGGATATAAAATCGTGTCGCTCCCCTGCTGGGAGCTTCTGCGACAAAAAAAAATTCCAAACATCGTGCGCTTACATCCACAAAAACCCCAAGCGCACAGCACGAAGAACCTATGTGGTAATTCAGTACTTAAAAAAAATAAAGTTTTTTGTCATTATATATGATATTATGAGCACGCCGAAATGAAAGCGCTAATCAAGCGTCACTTGTAACAAGGGTTAGTGGCTGGAATGAATGAAAAAAATGTGGGGGAGAATATCTACAGAAATGGTTACTTGCTTGCTGTAAACACTAAAATATAGTTTCAAAAAGAGTGCTGTCCAGTGAGTTTAATGCGTCTGCGAGAATCTGCCTTGATCATACGCCGAGTACTTTTAACAGTTTAAGTTGCGTAAATCGTCAGTAAAACGTGCTTTTTGGAATGAAGCTTTGGTTATTAATTACTGAACAGTTGTAGCTGGATATAAACCCGTCTAGTTTAAGCACAGTTCTGATATAAGCAACGCATGCTTGCAATTATATACTGGTGGTGGTGGGGGGAGTGGGAGGGAAAGGTAAACTTCAAATTCAAGGCCACTACTTTAGATGTCAGCACAGCTGGCCCTGCTGCCAGGGACTGCTTCTTCTACCTGGCTTCCCGCCTCTTTGAGTCGCATGCACTTGGAGCCGAATGAGTTGGCATATTCAGAATCAGAATATTTATTTATCTGGAGGAATCCGATGAGCTATGAAGCTCTTTTTTTACACAGATGTCCATTAGGGGCAACGGGGTAATAACGTTACAACAACAAACGGTACAAATACACGGTAGCAGCGCAAAGTAACAGAAAGGTAAACAATTCGCCCAAACGCATACAAATACAGCTAAACCATCCCCGTCCCACCAGACAGAGTCCACCGAGGGGGCGACGTTAATCCGACTGTTGACGAATCGATGAGCCGAAGTCGCGTTGGGCCCTCGTTTTTGTGACGAGCCGTTACTCCCATTCCTCAACGCAACGTTGGGTTCTGCCACCGCCGGCGTGTGCGGCGTCGGGATGAACACGGCCCCCCCCCCCCCCCTCCCCGTCTGAGCCGCCACGGCTAAGCGTGTCCCTGTGCTCGGCAGTGCAGGGGCACTTCCCGTGAGCGGAAGCGAACCCTAGCGCGACTCTTGCCAGTACTCCGTGCTAGCTCCGTCCCCTGTTCGCTGACAACATCGGGGGGGGGGGGGGGGGGGGGGGTAGAACTCGTTGCCTCCACTTGTACCAACACTCGGAGCTTGAATGTTAATATCCAGAATGTAGTGAGTTCGGTAATGTGCCAATGTTCCATTAGTATTGGCTGCTCATTTGCGGAGTTAAATAATGTTTGGAAATTAATGTGTTCATCCGGGGTTATTGCCACCCCATCTAAGTTGTGTTCTTGTGAGCCCTGCCCGTGCGATTTTGTGTTTGTGTGTGTGAATTTGTACACTAAGTGGTTGTGTAGCGTGCTTCACATTTGAAACTGAGAAAAGGATGAAATAAAAAAAATGTGCATTTGTAGAAACTGTGCGACGGTTTATTTTGTGTGAGGAACGAAGCCAATTTAGAGGAGTTCACCCGCTCTCTGTGCATCACACAGAGGTCACTTGCCGCGTCCTCCTTCCACAGTGGTGAAGAATCGGAAATGAAAGGAGTTGCTGAACTCAAACGAATAAAAGCCTTTTTTTTATCGCAAAAGCGTGCCAGCGATATCACCGTGACGTTGCTCGTGGACGATGTCATTTCGGTGACGTCGTTAGGAGCACTCTGTGGGCTTTAAAGTCTTGTTTTTATTTTCATGGCTGGATCCCAAAAGCTCGTGCGAGACAGCCATGGGAACGCAGTCAAGGAGAGGGGGGGGGGTGCAGCTAGGGGCCGGTTTGCATGCTTTTAAGTTGAAATATTCTTTTACATCCTTTGGAGAAAAATAAAATAAAATCACGACTCTCTTTCTCTTACTCTTTGGTTCTTTCGGTAAAGTCACATATAAAGAGAAAATAATCAATTAAATACTAGCATACGACGTTTCGATTGCAACACAAGCAATCATCATCAGGTATAAATGAAATAGAAACACAAATCTAGTATACTTATAAATGTAATGTAATACAACAGAGTGTCTGATAACACACCCTAAGTCAACACCCTACCTGGTTGATTACGTTCTTCCTGAGAATGCTAATTTGAGAGAGAGATAAAACACAGAACCAGACGCATATAGACAGACATATAAGCAGACAGATATCACAGAGATACATAGAGAGAGACAAACATAGGCACACAGAGAAACCACGCCTCTGTGTCGAGGCCTTAAATAGAGAGAGGGGGCGGGGGCGGAGAGAGAGGGAGGAGTTAGAGAAATTAGCATGTCAATGAGTGGCACGGTGAGTGGCACGGTGCAAAAGCTTGAGGAAATTAGGAGACAGGGAGAGAGACACATTGAATTAAATAACCTAGCAAAAAAAATTAAGTTTGCTTTCTCTTTTGGTTAAGATCGAGCGTAGAATCTGTCCTTATCAGTGTAATGTCTTGATGCATACCACGTCGTTGGTATCTTGTATGACATAGATTTTTTTGGTGACGGGGGAAATGGAATGGTGTTGGTGGTGGGGGGGGGGAGAGCTAAGCGCCGTCCACTCTGTACATCAACTCCGGTATTGTCGCTGTACCTCCAGGAGTGGTGCGTGCCCCCCCCCCCCTTGAGGATGGCGCGTCACCAGTGGACGCCCTCGCGCGGATAAATATAACATGATAAATATAACGTAATTATTTTTATACTGAGTGTCTGCTGCTGCTGCTGTGTCCTGTACAGCACTTTGAGATCCATGCTGAAAAGCGCTATGTATATGGGATTATTATTATAACTAGTAAACAGAGCCAGCAAGCAAGTCGATTGAAGGGAAAAGCCCCCCAATTGCTTTTTGGTATTTTCTACAAAGAAATGCGCGATGTGAACGGATGGCACTACTTGACTGAGGGTGATATATGGCGCCTAAATATCAAAGATTTATTTTTTTAAAAGTTTATCAAGCTAGAAGTACGGTAGCGCCGTCGACATTTGCAATAGTGAAAACAATAATTGTGAATCTTCTTGGTTCTTTCGGTAAAGTCACGTAGAATGGAAATAATAAAATAATAAAAATAAAACATAATTAAATAATTCTCACGACGTTTCGGCCACAACGCAAGCAGCCGTCCTCAGGTGAAGAACAGGTCTGTCGAGGAGACTCTGTCTATTATTTCCCTTCTACGTGACTTTCCTGAAAGAACCAAGAAGATGAATCCCTGCAGTCACGAAAGCTTTAAATCGAAATAATTGTGAATTTACAGTAATGTGACCTTAAATATGTCAACGGTGCGCATACCTGTCAAGCCATACGGTGTACCTGTATTCTAGTACAGGGAAATTTAGTAAAACAATATTTTTTGTCTTTGTGTTTCTCCCTTGTGATGGGACTTTGTAGGACGAACGTTGAGATGTATAAGGGGTGACCAATAAGGTCTGAATCGGTCTGTAATAAGATCGAAGCTGATAAGGGGTTGACCGCTATGATTGCTTTCGCAACCAGTGCCGTTCACTGTTTGGGTTATAGTGGTGGCGTCATCTTGCTCTATTTAAGGCTGGAAGTAGGTGGATCTTTACACAATTCTGGCAAATCGCCGATGATGCTGGATGTAATTACCAGCGAAACGTCATGGAACTCAAATTGTAAACGATGAGGATTTACTCTCCAACACACCGGTGGGCTGAAGGAGTAACTAATTGGCGCGGTTTTTTTACGCGACAAACCTTACCGGTTGGCTGTGGCGGGTTACGACGCATTTATACTTTTGGGATATAATTTTAAAACCTTTATTGTTGGTGGGACGGTTGTACTTGTTATTTATTTGAATGTTCATTATTAGAAAGTAAACTGACATCTTTTGCGTGCTTTAACAGAATCCATAAATTGTTTAATTATTCTCAAAATCCCAATTCGCAGTTTGTATTCACCGAGCAAAGATATAGTCTTGCGCGTTATTTAATATTTGATAATGCACACAAAAATAAACTGCAACGCGTTTGACGGTGACTCAAATTAAATCAATAAAATTAAATCCCAAAGAGTTTTTACCCTTCTGCGTCTTTTCTTTTTGTTCACAAACGAGCCATATCTGTAGTTGTCTTGTAAACTCATTGTCTTTTGCATTTAATACACTCCGGGTGTTGGCCCATTCATGCCAATTCTATTTAATGTTAAGTTCTCCGAGACCATCTTTTATTCATGTCAAGTGTGCTTTAATACGTAACTTAAGATTGATAGATTGGACTATAGCACACCCACTGGCATAATTGACACATTGGTTACTGCCACCTTTCCTTGAGTTATGTTAACATGCACCATGGCATTGTAAATTGCAAATAGTAAAAACCAGTTCAAGACGGCAGAGGGGTGCGAGAAATTTATCGAGGCATTTGGCGATTAATAGATTCAAAATAAATACATATACCCACCGTTTCACCAGTCTGATAATGCGTGTGTTAGTTGGTTATTTTCGATTTGTGTATATTTTCTTAACTTTGTTGGTTCTATAAAGCTCTCAAGATATGTGGCCAAACTCCCCCCGACTTGCCACAAAACAACATGTGGTATGATCCAAAAATGCACATCGCAGATCGGATACGAATTTTCCCAGAACGATATTGGTCGTAGCAAACGAGACTGGACAAATGATAAATGTTGTTGTAAACCCTCGATCTGACATGGCCAGTA
The DNA here is from genome assembly GCF_015708825.2 of Lethenteron reissneri. Lineage (NCBI taxonomy): Eukaryota > Metazoa > Chordata > Hyperoartia > Petromyzontiformes > Petromyzontidae > Lethenteron > Lethenteron reissneri. The sequence goes on along the minus strand of NC_083806.1, from coordinate 10,655,190 downwards.
AGGATTGTCACGTAAAAAACGCGCCAATTTAGTTAGTCTCCGACCGGTGTGATGGAGAGTAAAAATCCACAAGATTTACAATAAAATTTACAATAAATGTTGTGGACTGAAGTTCAGTAAAACCTTGGATTGCGAGCATAATTCGTTCCGGAAACGTGTTTGTAATCCAAAGCACTCGTACATCAGTTGTGATCACGTGACACTCGGCAGACAAAGCGTATACACGTACTACTCGTATTGCAAGACCTCGCTCGTTGATCAAATTAATATTTATTTAACATTTTTGCTCGTCTTGCAAAACACTCGCAGACCAAGTTACTCGCAATCCAAGGTTTTATTGGAGTAGTAACCCAATTGGCGCGTTGTTCACGTGACAAACCTTACTGGCTGTGTCCGGTGGTGGAGGGTTACGACACATTCATACTTACGCGATCTAACCCAAAAAAACCTCTATTATGAAATTGTGGCCAGTTAATCTTTAAACGTCGACTAATATTGTCGACCTTGGTTCGAAGACGGATGGCCGTTCATGATTACACTGGGTTAGAGCAATTTGGTGTTTGTGTTGCCCCGCTCACCCACCACAACCTAGACAACAAAACACTATTGATTTTTAAATGTGAATTTGGTCATTTACTTTTCATTTTCCCGGCTCTGCTGTGATGAATCGCATAAACGATCACAGCTGTCGGCAGTGGCAGAACACGCGTGCCAACAAGGACACTCAATTGATTTTGATGCTGTTGAGGTTCTGTGCAAAACTAGCTACTACTGGCCAAGACTAATTAGAGAATCTAGCGAAATTGAGAGAAAATAATTTTAATTGTTTGGATAGCTACAACCGGCAATGGATACCATTGTCATTTATATGCCTTCATTAATCCCCAACCCCCCCACACTTCGCAAGAAGGGCTCACAAGTGATGCCATCACATCAACCCCTCTATCTAAGGAACGAAACAGGAGGATTTCTCCACAAATCTGGCTGCCGCCTGATGAAGCTAGTTGTAATTACTGGCGAAACGTCGTACTCGGATTGTAAATGTTGTGGCGTTGCTCTCCAACACACCGATGTGCTGTACTCGTAACGAATTGGCACATTCTGTTTACGTGACAAACCTTACTAGTTGGCTGTGTCGAGTGGTGGTGGGTTTAACGACACATATTTACGCGATTTCACCCAAAAAAACCTGTATTATGGATGAGATTTTGCGAAAGCCTGTGTTAAACTAACGATCACATGATTGACTATTTTCTTTTTACAAAAATAAGATTTCAGTTTTAAGTGACGACGCTTATCTTATCTGTAGTGTTCTCTCCGTGTGTGCGTGTCTATGTCTGTCTGCTGTGTGTCTATATGTCTGTCTGACCTTCAAAGGTGCTCGCTAACAGCACGTGCCAACAGTCTTATAGGCTATACAGGGTCTCTTTGTCTTTGCTTTGTTTGCTGACCTGTAGTGCAGCGGTTAGCACGTTGCACGACGAACCTGGCGACCCGGGGTCGATTCCTGCTCACAGCCAACACCAATGATGGTTATCTGAACCGGTCCTGGGCCTTCCCTGGGTCAACTCGGCCTCAAATGAGTAGCTGGTGCTGTGTGTAAACATCGCTACTGGGGTAGACAAAGGCAGCCGGGCGTGGCCACCCCCCCTCCTCGTGTGCCGTGCCAGCCTTCATAGGTGCTCGCTAACAGCACTTGCCCAAACAGTCTGCTACACGGGGGATCTTTCTGTCTGCTGCTTGGCTATATACAGGAGATCTGTGTGTGTGCGAGAGCAGTCGATATCGTCACTCATTATTAACAGCACCTTCCCCAAGAGCCTGCACGGCTATAGGAAGTTCATTGTCTCTGCTTGACCCACGTTTCCGCTGGAGAATCGCACTCCGAGAGAGGCGTGAGCTCATTGCTTTCACTGGTGACGGGGATTGTTTTTTTTAAGTTATTTAAGAAGTTAATGCTGAAGATCTCTGGTTTTCAGCCTTTTCCTGGTCGTACGAGGACTTGACTACACGCGTCCCAAATTTCAGCTTTCTAGCCCTTCCAGAACATTGGTCGAATTTACGTCATTTGCTGCTCGTTCACCATCGCCGATATTGCCGTTTCTCAACTCCGGTCCTCAACACCCACCGCCCCCCCCCCCACCACTGTCCGCCTTGTGACTTCTACTCACGTGTGAATTCAGGCACTTCACACTGCACGCACATGATAGCTGGTACTCTCCGAAAACCGCAACGGGTGGGGGGGTGTGGGGGGGGGTTCACAAGGACTGGATTCGAAGAAGCTGTCCGCGTGTATATTTTAGAGCTCGCCAAAAAGGCCCCGCCTTGATTATTAATTCGTCGGCCGTTTACACGCGGCGCCGGTCCTCACGGGTCCGCGCTGGGTCCGCGCTGTGTCGTTCGAATTTGGCGAGATTCGTCGTCATTCGCCGACTGTCGGCAGGGCGGCCCTGACGAGCCGGTGCTAGGGTCACGCTCTCGCGCAACATTGGTGGACCGATTTTGGCAGTTCGTCCTGATTGGCTGAGGAATTTGATGGGTGAAACCCTCCCCCACCCCACCCTCGGGGGCAATTTGAAAGTGAATTGGAGGGAATTTTTGAAGGCCCTTTGAAAAACTTCGTAACCTTTACTGCAGCCTTGCACCCCTTTGGTTCCCCGAAAGGGCATCTCGCACCCCCAGGGGGTGCGTGCGGCCCAGGTTAAGGACCGCTGGCATAAGGGATTGATTACGAGTTAAGGGGGTATTTGTGGGAATCTTCTGAATGGGATGAGAATTTATATATAAAGGGGGTGGGGGGAGGGGGTGCGATGAGAGATGAGTTGGTGTTACGACCAGAATAAAAGTAACCCACCTGCTTGGGGCTGGAAGACTCCCTTTGGTTAGATCAATTAACCACGTGTACGTCCTGTCATTCCTGCGAGTTGTCTTGACCGTGCTGCCGTGCGTCGTCTTCATTGTCGTTCCACAGCCAACACTGTGTGCGCGGCGCTCTTGGAGAACCACTGGTATCGAGCACAGATCGTGGAGTACGACCCGGGGAGCAACGAGGTGGAGGTGAGGTGCCTCGACTACGGAGGGTACTACAAGATACTCGCCTCCGACCTGCGGCAGCTCAGGTGACCCATGCTCGTGGAAGGGTGGGGTGGGGGAGGGGGTGGGGGAGGGGGGCGGCCGTGGAGCGGGTCGCGCGCTTCGCTCCTCCGGAGCATGGCGTGGACGAGCGGTGGCAGCGCGCTCGCTGCCTGTCCGCGGGGCTTACACGGTTTGGGCCGAACGGCTGCCCCCGGTTTACACCACGGGAGATCCTTCGACGATAAGTGCGGGGGGGGGGGGGGGGGGGGCAGGCGCGCTCTAAAGTTTGGTAAATTCGCCGCCGAAAACCGCCACGATAACGACGCGGGAGCGTGCCCACAGCGCTTGAGAACGAAAAAGTAAAAATGTACTAAACTTTTTATTTCGCCAGGTCAGGCTCTCTAAGCTGTACAGCTGTTGTTCAGAAGCGATACCTGGCCACAAACGAAGTGGCTCATCTAATGGAAATTTAACGCGGACAAATACTCTCAACGCACATCGATTCTGAACGTGGAGGGAAATAAACCCGGAGGGCCCGGAGAAAAATCCACGCGACAACGGGGAGAACTTGCAAACTCAAAATATATAGGTGTCGGGGTTGGGATTGAACCCACACACTCCTGTATACCAGGCAAGGTAGTTAACGTCTCTCCACCGTGGCACCCTTTAGAAGAGGCTCAAAGGGACACTGTGTGTGTGTGTTCTTATCTTTACAGGACTGATTTTCTGACGTTGCCTTTTCAAGCATCACTTGTGTTTTTTGCGAATATCGCTCCTCCGGCTGGTAAGTTGTCTGCTGCCAGCAGTTTTTCACATCACGGGTATTGAAGTTCACCACTTGTAGACTTAACACTGGTAACCATGTTCAATTGCCTCCTGAAATGCAGGAAAATTATATATATGTTTTTAATCCGTTGACAACCATAACTAATCGGTGTCTCAAACGTTTGATAATTTCCGTCTATGCGTGTAACGTCTTGTGACATGATTCAAAATGCCTAGACAATGCACGTCCTGATTTGGCCTGTTACCACGTGTCAAAGCATTATACTCGTAACAGAGAGAATTGCCAAAAAACATCTCGATGTAGGATGCTTCCTGTAAAAAAAAAAACACCATCTGATTGGGATAAATTACCTGCATCATTATTAGTCACCTTTCAATTTTAAGCGGGTTGCAGATTAACTTTGCTTGTGGAAAAAAAAATCGATTTTACGGGCAGCACTGGCTGCGTTTCGACTATTTAGATTATTTAGCTGCTATGAATGTCGAAATGATAAGGCCACTTTGAGCTATCATTTGTGGCCGGGTCGCATTAAAAAAAAATACCTGGTAGAATGAGGCTGGTTTATTATTATATTTGCGTGTGTTGGGGTGATTTGTTTACCTTTCTTGTACTTTGCTTCCGATCGTGTTTTTGTACTGTCTGTTGTTGTAACGTTCTTACCCCGTGCCCCGACTGGACATCTGTGAAAAAGAGCTTCATAGCTCATCGGATTCCTCCAGTATAAATACACATTCTGATTCTGATTATTGTCTGATCCTCACTGGTTGAGGTGTCAGTGACTCATTGCGCACGTAGTCCGCAAAGGCAAGCGAAGCGGTTGACTTTGAGACGTTCTTCATCCACTTGGTACATGGGTTAACAATCATTACGGGTTCTCCGCTCACTTTTGTTGTTGTTGTTGTTTTATCCGGGCCATTCCCTGCTTCCTCCCAGCCCCTCCCCTCCACCATAACCTCAGACAATCGAGGGATGACTGTAAGAAATGACTGTGCGAGTTTCCTCGAGAGCAGGCTGTGACACGCAAGCTCTGCACTGTGTTTCCCACGGCTGCAGATCACACGTGCTACTCAGAGGAGGCGCTGTTGGCTGTGAACAAGCTGACGCTGGGCGCTCACCTCATCGCGGAGGTGGGGGCGGGGGGGGTCGCTGGTCTGTGTGGCGCGAGAGGGCACGCGGGCGGACGATCGTCTCGTGCCAAAACGATTGTCAAGGGGTCACATACACAAAGGGTCACGTGTACACAAAGGGTCACATAGGCTGCACGACGCCACCGGTGTGTCAACGCGATCGGCATGTTTTATTTTGAGTCTAATCGATGAGCACCTGTTGGATTTTAGTCGAGTCACAGTCCATGGATTCTATTTGGTAATTCTTTCTCTAGGCTAGTGGACTGGAGCAGTCAAACACTTTGTCCACTCGGTTCTTAAGCGATGGCGTGCATGGTGCACAATTTCCCCTCTCGATGTGATCAGGTCAGCCAATCGGTGACCTCGGTTAAATCTCTTGCTATCCGTATCACGCGAGGTGACCAACGTGGTGTGGTCTACCTCGGTTAATTTCTGTCTCTAATAACATCACTTAATGATTGTCGTCTGCGTCTTCATTCGGAACTGCTAATGTTGTCTCGGTCACGCTTTGGTCGCTGGCGGGCAGTAGTTACGGTTAAATTATTTTCCTGCACTCGTGGTCATCAGTGACGAAAATAAAAATTAAAACCCCGCTTAACCAACATTTGATCGCAAATTTCGTTAACAAAATTTAACAGTGGGGGGGCGGTCGGGGCAGGCGGGGCAGTCACCTTGGGAGATTTTGTCTCCTTACTCGTGAAGGAGATGGCATCGGCACATGTTTCGCGAAAGCTTGGATGGATGAAAACGAACTCTCACCGGACGTGTTTTTAACGGGCGACCCAAAATTGTCCCCCGCCGCCGCCTCCGTGTTCAAACGGCAGCGCTCCTACCCGAACTCGTCGGTGCCCCCCCCAATCCAGTGGTGTCAATTTCACATTACTCTGTGGTGGAATCCAGTCCTTTTTAATTTCATCACATGTATTAACGGCAAATTGTTAAAATGTCACCCTACCCCAAATAAGCATTTGGGCGGCAGTCGTTTCCATTCGTGGTCCGATGCCAGTCGACATTCCTTTTTGGAAGTCAACTTTCCGTGTTCACACAATACATCTAGAAATCTCCTCTCAAGCAAGAGGCGTGCGCAGTATACGCGCGGTACGGTGATGTCGCGTGACACGCAGCGCATGACGGGGGGGGGGGGGGGGGGGGGGGACCGATGCGCCGTATTGTTATTATGATTACGAGACTCTTTCGTGTCTCGGCTGCGCAACACACTTCTCCGTCTCGAGCTCCTCAACCATTTTCAAGATAATCGTCGGCGCGTTGGCTTGGCTTTCCAAGTTGCCAGGACCGTGATGACTTTGCTATGGTTTCTCAGCAATTGGCAGCTGCGTCTTGATGAACCCATTTGCTGCGTAGGCTGTCAAAGACCCCATGTTGTAATGGCGGCGGTGGTGGAGGCGGTAGGCGTTGTTTAAAACCATGGGGGACCTCCTTTGCCAGTATGAAAATATAAGAATAGGTTTTATCCTTTCTGGCAATAAAACAAACAGGTGTTTGAACATTTAAACACCTGTTTTCTTGCCAGAAAGGGTAAAACCTATTCTTATTTTTTTTCATGCTTGCAGTGTTTTTTTTGTGTTATGTTAAGGTGGCGTCGATGAAGGTTTGTGCACGTTATTTTATTTGTTACCTCGAAAGATTTTTCTCATTGGCTTTTTTTAGCGCATTCGTAAATTGATTGCGCTGAGCCATGGATTAACTGATTTCAAAATGCCAAACTGAACCTTTTACAAGCAATCATGTCCGACAATGCAGTATCATTGTCTCTGTGCTGTCCGCTTTTTGGCGTCCTCTAGTCTAACACTGTTTGAGACGAGGCTCTAAAGAAAGTGGTATGGACCAACCAGTTTCAAAGACAATGCATATACTACCAGAGCATGTTTTTTTGTTTGCATGTTCACCACAAGTTTGTGTGGTTAATGCAGTGACATGATTCCTTGAAAACTGTTCAGTTTGGTGTTTTAAAATCTTAACACAACTTGTATTTTTTTATTTTGATTTATAGCTTTCGTGACTGCAGGGATTCATATTCAACTTGTATTGCCAGAAAGGGTAAAACCTCTTCTTAAACTGTGAAAAAGTTTGATCGCTCATCGTATTTTTCCGGTGTAAATAAATATTTCGATTCTGCTGTGCCGACCGCTCGCGCGTTGCCGCAGGTGACGCAGTTCGACACGGTGTCACAGATGCCCTTCGTCAACCTGTGGCTGATCAAGGATGGACGGGTGAGTGTCGCGGAGGATTTTTGTTTCGTTTCGCCAAATATTTCGCCTGGAGGGGAAAAAAATTCCCACCCCCCGAGATGGATGGAGAACGTCTCGTTCCATTTCCAGGGTTGCTGATCGCTAGGCAGCCCCCCCCCTCCCCCCCCCGCAAAGGTAGTTTTGAATACAAACTTCCCCGCAGCGAATACATAATGATTCGCTTTCAAGAATCTGTGTTAATCAAATTTTACAAATTGATTTTGTTTAGGACACGAAAAACAATCTGGTTTTTTTTGTACATTACCAAATTTGTATAAATCGCAGATAATCTATTTCCTTCCACGCTTCGATGCAGGTGGTGTGGGCATCAGAATTGACTTCAACTGAATAATGGATGCGTTATTATGTGCCTACTTTGCAATTGCATTTGTAGATTACATAGTATAAGAAACCTCATGTGAACCTAATTTACAAATAATGCAGTAATTTGTCTCGGGTTAAGCAAATTTTGGCTGTAGACCTAACGTGTATAGAATTTACCGTAGGAGGGGGGGGGTGCTCTTTGTCACCTACATCTGGGGGTGCCACGGTGGCTCGGAGATGTGAACTACCTTGCCTGGTATACAGGAGAATGGTGGGTTCGATCCCGAACCTGATGCCTGTATATTTGGAGTTTGGATGTCTCTCCCCGTGGTCGCGTGGCTTTTTCTCTGGGTCCTCCAGTTTTTCCCTCCACATTTTAGAATCGAGGTGCCTTTCGAGGATTTGGCTGCGATACATTTCCACGTGATAAGCCATTTTGTGGCCAAGTCGGCTACGTAGCTCAGTCGGCCTTACCGGGTAAAATAAAAATAAAAAATTGTGGTCATCGGGCAGCATTTGTTTTAGTCTGCAAATGAGACCCAGAAGATCAAAAGCAATCCAGAGTTTGCTGAAGTTAACAAATGCTTCCGAATAATATTGGTCTGAAAAGCCGATAGGCTGATGGGACTTAAAATAGTTTTTGCTTTCAACGTGGAGAGACATGGACCGGACATCTGCTTCCAATTTCCTGTCACCAAACAAAGCTCCGTGGCAACGCGTAATGGGGTCGTGTACGGTAACGTGTCCACGGTCGGCTGGAATCTTGATCTCATCTTGACGAGCGGCCGTCATTTACCTACGTTACCTTTTTCACGTTTTCTCTTCCGCCTCCCAGTCTCAGATGATCAACAAGATTCTGGTGGATGCCGGCCACGCGCGGTGGCTGTCGTAACGCCGTCGCCACGTTCACAACCTCCTCTTGGTGGTGGGTACCACGAAGAGAGGATGCAGTTGAAACCCCTCTTAACGACGGTGATGGGTTCCACGAAACCGGTAGTGAAGTGATTTGTGTCGTTAAGCGAGTATAGGAAATACACGCCCAAAGGCTTAATTCGTTCCGATAGCATTGAAAGGTACCATGTTTCACCCAATAAACGTACTTTATAATAATATAATTAAACAATGGATATTAATACAGAAAGATACTAACAACATTATGAAAATGTTCTTGGTTCTTTCGGTAAAGTCACGTAGAAGGGAAATAACAAAATAATATAAATATCAAACAATAAAAATTTTCACGACTTTTCGACTGCAACACAAGGAATCATCATCGGGTGTGAAATCCACAGCAAGAAATTACATCGAAACATTATGAACATGTAATATCAAAAGAAACATTGTTAATCGATGGGGGGGGGGGGGGTGGTCGTTAAGAGGGGTTCTACTGTATGTCCTTGGGGCACTTTTCCTCGCTTACTTGATTGCTGTACTTTTATATTTGTAAATAATTTAGAAGTGTCGCCACGATTCAACTCGTGCCGGGGTGTGAATGGTGCGCGCGCGCTAATGACCGGCGATGATTTTGATCCGTATTTCACTTTTTGTTTTCACTTATTCTCTTTCACAAATATAAAACTACTATTGGTTTTGGTCACCGTAACTTCTGTGGTGAGCGTTGGAAATTAACTTACTTCAAAACACTAGAAAATGCCCTATGATTGCAGATGTCAAACTGGAAAAAATATTTGTACATTAATTGTGTTCATTGTTGATGGCTCCTATTCTCTAAATTTAATCGTCGAGCCACTTGACGATAACGTTAACCTAACATGCCATTACAATGTACAAGTTGCACTTGACCTCGAGATTCCTGATCCTGTCCGACCGTGTGTAAATGCGCTCTCCATTGGACAGAGGTTAACTCGTACAGAAATTCGCAAAACACCTTGTTGTGAAAGGCCCAGCGCAGATGATCCCCTGGGTTTGATCTTCCACGAAGCTGCTAGTGTTCCACTCTAAACCGTATCCACTGCACAAGTCATGGCACATGCGGATACCCGATGCACAAACAGAAAATAAAAAAAACTCTCCAGTCGGTGTGCGACTGTGGGTCATCTAGAACAAAGACCGTACAACTTATATCGACGCCGTGTCCCGGTCCACACATACGATGGAGACATCATCGCGTCGATACACTACCCCGCTGCTCCTGATGCGGTCTTTGTCTGGCCTTGACCACCTGAATGCGAAATTGTCGTCGTTTGCTCTGCGTCTACATCAGCAGCCGCACGGAAGAAGAAGTCGTACAACTGCAGCGGTTTTTTCGCAGTCAGTATGTACGGCTGTGTTTTCAGGCTGGTACCGCGCGCTGTTCCGCACGTTGTTTCGAAATCATTCCGAAACAACGTGCGGCACAAAATTACTAAAACACATCGGAATATTACGGAGCTTAACGTAGGCACGCGCACCACGTGGAATGTAAGCAAATGTGTCCACTCCCATACCTCAGCAAAGTTTTGTTGTTCTGGCTTGGGGAAAGAATACTGGGTGCAGTTTATTCTGTCGACTACGTTCCCAATGCGATACGAATTGATAACTTTGGTAAGTGAGGAATTTTTTTATTAAATCTAAAGAACAAAATTGTGCTTTGTAAAACGATTGTTACCAAATACTGTGTGTGCAAAACAGGCCGTCGATTTTATTGTGATTTTGAGATCGCAGCAAAATTATTTTTTTTCTAATTTATTTGTAGCTTGTTAACTGTTAAACATGCTCCACTGTTGAAATGTTATGGCTACAAATAAACGAGTTGTTGTGCATTGGCAATACCAAAGGCATGGGGCCTAGCCGTGTCTGGATTGTTATTTAGTTTTCTAATTCGCAGCTCGATTGAGATGCTTCCACCGCGTGGCCTCTCATGGGCAGGTATCCCTCGATTTCGTGAATGGGAATGCGTTCTTAAAAATATGTGTTAAGTCGAAATCTCCTAATTACACTGGTCAACACACTTTTTCTGGCATAAGGTATTCCAACGGTTATAAGGTAATTTTGGGGTGCTCATTCCAAATCTGGCATCAGTTTTTGTCTATCACATCAGGTTTTTGAGAACAAATATTGCATTTTCAATAAAAACTGCAGAGGAAAAATATTAAATAAATTTGGATATCTACATAAAATGATATTATAAACACACTATCCTAAAAATACAGTACCATATTTTAACACTAAAGCAGTCACTGACTCGCAACAACTTGCAATCATAAGTGACAGTTAATTTCGGGTAAAATCAATGAAAATGGGGTATGCCGATAGCATAAAAATGAGATGTGATAGAGCAAATCTGAGATCAGATTTGGAATCGGCACCCTGAAATTAGTCTTAAACAGCTGCAAAAGTCCAGGCCAGAAAAAAAGGTTTTTTTTTTGTTGACCAGTGTAATTGACCTTTTCGGCGAACTCGCCAAAAGATCCTGCCGCGTGTTGGGATGGCTGGCAAGGTGGCGGCGGCGGCGTTCTGGGGGCATCACCGTTGCCACTGCAAGTGACACCGTGACGATGTCAGCCTCCCGGCTGTGGCTTCTCACTTGACGATGTCACTGCGCGGACTTGACGTATTGACATTTCATTTAACCCGGAGATTCGATTCAAAATTCATCGAAATCGTGTCCGTGATTCGTTCAAGTTATACATTAACGCGACATTTCGTAAAAAAAACCCCAGCGTTTCGTAAATCGAGGGATACCCCGTGTGCAGTGTTTCTCCTCCTGTACGTTCAGGAGAGTTGTTGCAGCAATGCCACGGGCACCTCCTCTTGAGCAACAATGTAACTTTGTTTTGGTTCGACGTCTACTGATTTTGTCGTCGTCCGGTTCAGATTCACGCCCTCGCAAAATGGCATCAAAACTTCGATTGCCTTTTGTAACGTCACACCTCGTTCGTGGAACCATTGGTAACCATTCTTGCGAATGTTGGATGAAAGTTACGGTTCACCAACGTGCAACTCGCCACCGATTTCCCTTCATGGTGTAAGGGTTTGCGTAATGTAACGGGGCGCTTGCTCGAAAGCCTTGTCCAACTTCCAAAGCGCGCCTCGCATCATCACGCATCATCTCCACCGGTTCCAATGCCCTGCTATGGTCTAGCCAAGTGGCAACCAAGTGGCTCCCCAGTGGCAGCTGTCACCTCCACTGCACAGTGTGCTCTGCACAGCAGTCAAATCGGCATTAGTCTTGCAATGTTGCTGTTTTTGTCCCCCCCCACCCCCCAATTTCATAATTTGCAAGCAATTTTTCAAATTTGGACTGTGATGCTTCGCGCAGACGATGGCCGCAAGTCACGCGCTGCCCAGCGGTGCTTTTCATCCGATTAAATATTTTGTGACAAATGCGCAGAATGTTTCCATCGCCAGCAAAGAGGGCAGCATCGCAGCAGCGACCCATCCGTTTCGGTCATTCAGTCGAGGCACGAACCTGGACCCGATGAGTACCTGTTCAAACTGAAGCCACTATTGTTTTTGTTGTTGATTGCTAGCCGCACTGATTTTTTTTTAATGACTGCTACAATTTAGCGAGTTCACTCTAAAATGTCGCCTGACCTGTGTTGGTCATTAAAGCCTTGTTTCTCTTGTTTGTTTTTTTGCGGCACTCTTATGAACGTCGATTTTTGTACAAACGTTAACATTTTTACAACTTTAAAAGGGACATTGCATCGAGTGTTAAACCGATTTGAGGATTGATGCAAGATAAACTGTGCCTAATATAGCCACTTATTATATTTTGATCTCTGTATTATATTGCTTGAAAATAATGTTACTTTGAGAAAGTGTTAAAACAAAATCACGTGTTCTGTGTGTGTGTATATAACCGTCATGTTCACGTGTGTATCTAATTGCCGAGCACTGGAATATTGAGTCTTTTTTGTTGTTGTTGTTGATGTCCGTGTAACCTCCCCGACCGCCCGAGGGGGGATCATAGTTTTCAAATGTGGTTGCCGGGTCCGAAATGTAGAATCGTTCATTTCGGGAGCGCACGGATTAAAAACGGAACCGGCCCATGGTGTTGCGAGCAGGGCTGGCCACTCCTACACCCGGTGTCGCACCAAGATCTACGCGCGTATCTTGGGCACGTGTTAAACCACGCGTTGTAGGAGACTATGCGCGCACACGGTTTTTAGTCATCCGCTCTTCTTAGGTCTGAAAATATGTAAATTTGGTATATCAACGTTTTAAACAAAAATATATACGTGTGGCTGGTTCAACGGGAGAATAACGTATTTACATTTTAGAAGAAGAGAAGTATTTAAATGCAGTCATGACCACCAGCGTGATGAACTCACCCACGATTAACTTATGGCTAGAAAGAAATTGGGAAGCGGATATCGTGGGTATTTTGTTTTGGGGGGTTGGTTTTGTGATATGCTATGTGGCCGTGTTTTTTTTTTGTTCAGGAGATACTGTGCAGCTTCAATTGCCCCGGCTCTCATTTCACCAGGTGGGAGTGGTGGCCGAGTGGTTAGCGCACTGCGCTATATAAACACCGAGGGCCTCGATTCAATTCCCAGCCATAACTTGGCATCGGTGGCGAGATAATATCTGTGCACGTACTGGGCCGTCCATACTTTACCAGCATAGTGAAGTATGCTCAAACGATTATTTAATTTCACACGTCCATATTTCGACTCGCGTGTATCATTTTTGTCGTAACCTTCGCTCTGGCGAACGTCAACCCGCGGTAATTATTTCGTTTTTTTTGTTGGGAAAAAATCCTGACGACCTTTTCTTTTTGTGGCCCCCGTTACTGCGCGACGGGTACATTTTTCTTTGTCGATGTTCAGCAAAGGTGTGCCGTCCGCTGCACGGCTCTCTCGGTGGACCTGTTAAAGTTCAGACTTTTAGAATCTTCGTCGTCGTTGTACACAGAGCGGCGAGCAACGGCGGCCCGGCAACAACATCTGCCGTTTTATTCTTTTTATTTGGAATCCTCGTACGAGTCGGGCACGACTGCTTATTCTTCAGAAGTCGAAGGCGCACACTGCTGGACTGATCACCACTGGCAATTACCGTGTAGGCGTCGATGAGTCCTGCACAACTGAAATGCTGTTCACCTCTTTGTCCCGTCCCGTCCCATCCCCCCTCCCCCCGGTTAATCGTTTGCGTTGTTTTACCTGGGAAAGGATATCTGCACGGTTTTAATATTTTTTTTTGTAAAAAAAAAACTACTTTGGAGTTACAAAAAAACAGTTTGTTAACCACCGATCATTTTTTTTTTAATAACTTAAAAAATATATAGTGGTTAAATGTTGGGACTTGATTCGTGAAATTGCATTGGAGTGTACAAATTGAATGGGCTGCTTGTTTAATAAACGTTTGTGCAAAATGTGGTTGTGTTGCGTGCGTGCTTTGCCTTGTCACGTTTTCTCCCGTCTTCATTTGTACGGCGGAGGAGTTGATGACGACACCGGCGTTTGCACGATGACGACACCGACTTTTTCACGATGACGACACCGACGTTTGCACGATGACGACACCGGCGTTTGCACGATGACGACACCGACTTTTTCACGATGACGACACCGACGTTTGCACGATGACGACACCGACGTTTGCACTATGACGACACCGACGTTTGCACGATGACGACACCGACGTTTGCACGATGACCACACCGACTTTTTCACGATGACGACACCGACGTTTGCACGATGACGACACCGACGTTTGCACGATGACCACACCGACGTTTGCACGATGACGACACCGACGTTTGCACGATGACCACACCGACTTTTTCACGATGACGACACCGACGTTTGCACGATGATGACACCGACGTTTGCACGATGACCCCACCGACGTTTGCACGATGACGACACCGACGTTTGCACGATGACGACACCGGCGTTTGCACGATGACGACACCGACGTTTGCACGATGACGACACCGACGTTTGCACGATGACGACACCGGCGTTTGCACGATGACTACACCGACGTTTGCACGATGACGACACCGGCGTTTGTAGATGACGACACCGACGTTTGCACGATGACGACACCGGCGTTTGCACGATGACGTAGCCTACCGTGCGCATCGGAGGTGTGCATTGGGGAGAGGGAGGGGGGGTACAGACGGATGCTATTTCTGTGCGCCGTGCAAATATTTCGGTCGTGTTTTAACCCACTTCCCGTGATCCAATCGAGCTGACATTTTCCACACAGACTCGTTGTGCGTGACAATGTTCGTGAAAATTTTTTTCCAAAATTTTACACTTTTTAGGACAAAAATATTATATTTAATTACCAATTGTTTAATGCTGCCATGCAATCATCTGACCCATAGGTGGCAGCCATCTCAAGCCAGAGGACGAGAGGACTCTAGCCGCCACTCACATAAAGGATTTATAGTGAAAAACTTTGTTTTTACGGGTTATACTTGTTCTCACGCGTCAATGCATTTCGGTGATCTGCTCTGCCCGTGTGTGACGTGGCACGCACAGAGTCTGTGTGATTGTGTGGGGACTACGAAGCCAGCGACCCCGAGTTCGATTCCCGCTCACGGCCAACACCTGT
Organism: Lethenteron reissneri; assembly: GCF_015708825.2. Classification (NCBI taxonomy): domain Eukaryota; kingdom Metazoa; phylum Chordata; class Hyperoartia; order Petromyzontiformes; family Petromyzontidae; genus Lethenteron; species Lethenteron reissneri. The sequence continues at coordinate 10,640,119 of NC_083806.1, read as the reverse complement.
TAGGATTACATGAACCGGTCCTGGGCCTCCCCTAGGTCGACTCGGCCTTAAATGAGTAACCTGGTGTGGTGTGTAAACATCACCACCGGGGAGACAAAGGCGGTCGGGCGTGATGCTGGCCACCCACCCCCTCGTGTACCGTTGATCGGTGCTACTCGCTAACAGCACTTGCCCCAACAGTGTGTTAAGGCTATACGGGGGGGATCTTTGTCTGTTAGTAACTTAATTTCGGAAACCACGAGCACCCTCAAAACAAATGGTTGATGAGAAAATGCACGCGGCGTAAACTCCAGGTGGAAGCTCCAAAGTTCGCCACGTTTTATTCGGCCGTCAATTAGAAAAACACGAGTCGATATCAATTATATATTTTCTTGGTTCTTTTGGTAAAGTCACGGAGAAGGGAAGTAATAAAATAATAAAAATAAAACAATAATATTTTTTGTAAAACAATTATATTCATATTCTTAGGTTTTTTTCGGTAAAGTCACGTAGGTAAAAAAATTAAAATTAAGAAAAATAAAAAATAAATAAAAATAAAAATCACGACGTTTCGGAGGCAACACAAGCTTCCGTCTTCAGGTGGAACCGTCACAGCCCGACAGCTGTATCAAGTAAATGAGAGATTACAAGAGATACCACTCCGTATATATAATGGTTGAGGGGGGAAGGGCCAGGAACGGCACACTTTTGATTAATATGGTAAGGTGAGGCTTAAGACTAAGAATAGACTGCATAACAAGTGACTGAGCCTTTGTTATGGAGAGGTTCGGTTTGTGACTAAGCCTGGCCTACATAACAAAAGTGTGAAAAAAGATAGCTAAACCTGGTAAAACAGAACTGGCTGTCTATCAGTAACTTGTAATAGTTGTCTGTCAAATAAGATGGTCCAAATAAGTGTAGTTAAATCTCTTTTGCATGGTTAATCACATCTTTCCAATGATTACTCAGTTTGTAACCGTCATCACGGTTGAAATTATGTCTGTGTTTGTATATTTGTATGGCTTCGTGTACAAACCTTTGATGGTAGCCAGGAGGTTTGCAGAGAACCTTGGTCTCGAAAAAGACAATTTCATGAGAGCCCACCGAGTTGTAGCAATGATCGGCAACGGCTGAAGAATCAGTTCTGCCGTGTTTCAGATCTGACTTGTGCTCGCGGACTTTACCGAAAAAACCTAAGAATATGAATCCTTGCAGTCACGAAAGCTTCAAATCTAGAATTAATGTAAAACAATCGTTTAATTACTTTCGAGGGGACGGGAATAATTTAAGCTGTCGGGGTTTTGCAAGCCAGCAGCACTGCCGTGTCGGCATTCAACTCCAGTTCGGTGTCAGGAGCAGTTCTGCCCATCGCCTCCTGCAACCTGAAGCACACCGCACCATCCGTCGAACTCAGAACGCAACACTGACATTCAAAAAGTACGATGACAACTACTACGGTACAACAGACACCACCACTATGGCAGGCAAATGATTGCAGCAGCACATTGGGCTCTGTGAGAGAATTCCACTGCAGCATTGAGACGATGTTATAGTTATAAAAAAAAAATCAATGGGAGAGGAAGTAGAAAGAGCATATCCTGACGTTCAAGTTCTGTCCTGATTTTACCAGGATTGTCATCTTCAGGTAGCTGAGCCAGGGACACGCCCCCTTCATCCACAACCTGCCCCACCACCACACAACCCGCCCCCCACCACCACCCCACCCGCCCCCATCCACTACCAAACCGACCCCCACCACCACCCAACCCCCCCCCACCACCACCCAACCCGCCCCCACCCCCACACAACCCACCCCCACCACCACCCAACCCTCCCCCGCCACCATCCAACCCACCACCACCCAACCGACCCCCACCACCACCCAACCCCCCCCCACCACCACCCAACCCGCCCCCACCCCCACCACCACCCAACCCTCCCCCGCCACCATCCAACCGACCACCACCCAACCGACCCCCACCACCACCCAACCCACCCCCACCACCACCCAACCGACCCCCACCACCACACAACCCGCCCCCACCACCACCCCACCTGCTCCCACCACCACCCAACCCACCACCACCACCACCACCCAACCGACGCCCCACCACCACCCCACCCGCTCCCACCACCACCCAACCCTCCCCCGCCACCATCCAACCCACCACCACCCAACCGACCCCCACCACCACAGAACCCGCCCACACCACCACCCAACCAACCCCCACCACCACACAACCCACCACCACCCAATCGACCCCCACCACCACACAACCCGCCACCACCCAAGGGGCAGGGCCTAAACAAAGAGGGGCGGGTCCTAAAAAGGAAAGGCTGAGCCGACAGAAGAGAAGACGAAGCAGTCGTAAGGTTAATGAAAAAGTAAAGTAATGAAGCAATTGTTTTACAAAAAATATAATTGATATTGACTCGTGAAGAAGATGAGTCGTAAGCTTGTAGAAGCATAGAATCAAATGCGTCCAGCAAGGCAGCAGCAAACCTTTCGTGCCGCAGATGTGGCCACAGGCCAACTGGGGACTCGTTCGACTGCCGTACATAAACATTTTTGTTTAACATGTAGCACATGCTCGAAATTGTGAATTTCAACCACTTATGAATGTTACCACACACACACACGAACCTCTGCTCTAGAGACTGCATGAAGGTGTCCCCGCGTTTAGGGTCCTCTTTCCGCAGCGCCTGGTATTCGGAAAAGCAGCCGATGAACCTCAGCAGATCCTGCAGTGTCACCTGTACGGACAGCTCAATGCCCTCCTTCCTGAGAGCCGAGAGCAGAACAAAAACACCACCAGCAAGGAGCCATCTCCCCTTAGAAAGACAACCGGAGCCTATTTTTAAGCCGGTTCTGTCCAAAACCTGGAAAATGTGTCCACACCCGGCACGCCACATCCAGTATAGCTGTGGCTGCCATTCACGTGCCTACCAGCGACACAGAAAATTACCATTACAGGGTTTACCCCCCCCCCCCCTCCAAATCAGCCATGTTTTGTGACATTCCCAATCGACAGGCGGTACAAGTAACTCTGGGCTTGGATAATGCGCATGCAAAATGTACGTTGATTGCCATGTAAATAACCCAACCGGCAAAGCATACCCACTGTCATTTACATTAATTAATCCCCCCCCCCCCCACGTCGCCCAAGAACTGCTCAAGTGACGTCACCACATCTACGCCTCTATTTAAGGAACGAAACAGGAGGACTTCTCCGCAAATCTGGCTCTCGCCTGATGAAGCTAGTTGCAATTACTGGCAAAACGTCGTTACTCAGATTGTAAATGTTGTGGCGTTGCTCTCCAACACACCGGTGTGCTGTACTAGTGACGAATTGGCCACGTTCTGTTTACGTGACAAACCTCACTAATTGCCTGTGTGGGGTGGTCGCGGGTTTAACAAAATTCATATTTATGCGATCTAACCCAAAAACACCTATATTATGGATTCTCAATGTAACCATTTTATGTGACCAGCAGTACCCCTTAGTGTACCTGGATAATATGTATTTCGACATTTGACATCTTAAAATGGTCAAACATTTGACAGTTTGCAACTCTGTGTTGTGTTCCCGATGGATAAGGGAACATGTTGACCGTGGCTTGCTGCAGGTGGCGTTCACGGCCTTTAGAAAGATGTGTGGGGGTGGTTATTTTCAAAAATTCTCACAACGCAAGCAATCATCATCAGGTGTTGATTTCACACCTGATAATGATTGCTTGTTGTGCAGTCGAAACGTCGTGAGAATTTGTATTGTTTCATATTTTTATTATTTTATTATTTCCCTTCTACGTGACTTTACCGAAAGAACCAAGAATATGAATCCCTGCAGTCAAGGAAACCTTTAAATAAAAAATTTAGAGGCCCAAATTATTCTTTTTTTTTATTCACTTAACTAATATCCCCTGTTTTCAACGCCGGCAAAAGATTATTTTTAAATAGGCGAAAGAGCAAAGGCCCTGTCACGCTGGACGGTGATGAATTCTCACCGCTCCTTGTCAGCGAAGGTGATGCCCGTGTAGATGTCAGCGTAGCCATTCCGCAGGTGACGCATCCTCTCGTGTTCGTACGGACGGAGCTCCTCCAGCATCTGCAAACACACGCCGTGGATGCGTGGGGAAATTTGGCCCGTCTTACAATCGCCATCAAATATCGGGCCCCACGATCAATTGACTGCTGATTGAAGGCCGCCCCCCCTCCCCCACCACAAGCCCTCCCCCATCTCTCAAGGTTCTGCGATGTATGAATTCACCTGGCAGCACGCACGGCAGCCGAATTCGTGGTTTCTTCCTCGGCGGTCGACATCCTCCCCGAGCTCTCTCCACTTTGTCGTTGAGCCTTTGACCATCGGCCACCGTCCGACGTGTCCTGCCCGAGGCCACTTTGTATTTTATATTCTTAACGGTCAACATTGGAGGTCTTTGAATGATAATCATTCATTGCTTTTGATATAATGCCCTCTTACACATCCCCATCTCATGGGTCACTGCCCCCCTCCCCACCGCCAGTGACAGCCGTCTCCGTGGGCACAGGGTGGACTCGGCACCTCGTCTGCAAATTGGGCTTGAAGTCTGCCAGTAGGGGGACGACGATTGATATTTATAATCCCAATTGGGTAATTTTGCAGGTAATTTTAGACAATTTCGCCGCAAATTTGGACCCCGGTATCAGCGCAGAATGCGAATGACATCAAGAATCTTTGTCCTCACTGGCGAAGCAGATGGCACGTATTATTACAGTTAATTACACTTCCAGTAAGAAAATCGGGATTTATGCCGGGTTTGGAACGTGAACCTCTGCATTCAACGGTAAATGATTTGTCGGCGATGCCACATCGCATCACCGCAAGCCCGCGAACGTTCTCTAACCTTTCCGTCTCTAAGGGTAACAAGTTTTGTCCAAGTTCCATGTGAAGGGCGATGTATGCAGTTGATAATCTTCATAATGAGCGGAGAAGTATTCAGGGATTTATTTAGTTTGTGGTTCTTTGCTTCTTTCTCTTGCTCATTTCCACTCGTGGGGGGGGGGGGGGGGCCTGGGCCACGACCGGTCCACAACGACGAGCTGCCAGCGAGCGGTTTTTGTTGTTGTTGTTGGGCTACCTCATGGAGGATGGCGGTCAGCTCGCTTGAGATGCCACCGTACTTGAGCCGCATTGGGTAGAGCATGGCATAGATGGCGAGGCAGCCGCCTGGCTGCAGGACCCGCGCCGCCTCTCGCACGAAGTCGGGCAAATTGAAGACGTTGGCGGCCGACGTTGCGCACAGGAGGCCCACGGAGCCGTCCAGGAAGGGGAGCTTCTCCGCCGTGCCGACCCTTCAAACCAAAGTCAACGCACAGCAGCCGGCCTAGATTGGCAAATTAGGATTATTTAAAAAAAAATAAACTGGGACGATGTGTGACTTACTGGGCGACCGCAAATGCAACCGAACAAAAAAAAAAACGTTAGATGTAATTTCGTCTTCTTAAGAAGTGGGCTCACACGGGACACGTTGCTAAAAAAATTTAACCCGTTAAAACAAAGTTTTTCACTATAAATCCTTTATATGCGTGGCGGCTAGAGTTCTCTCGTCCTCTGGCTTGAGATGGCTGCCACCTATGGGTCATATGATTGCCTGCCACCATTAAGCAATTGGTAATTAAATATCATTTATTTTTTCCTAAAAAGTGTAAAGTTATGGAAAAAATTTTTACGAAAATAAATTGTCACGCACAACGAGTCTGTGTGCAAAATGTCAGCTCGATTGGATCACGGGAAGTGGGTTAAAAAACGACCGAAAGATTTGCACAGTCGTAAGCGCGCAAGCAAGCAAGCAAGCGAACTTAATATAAAGGATTTACAAAGGGTGGGATGGCTGCAAGGCAAGATGCGTGCTTGGGATGACATTGAGAGACGGAGCGACACGCGAATTGGAGAACACGAGCTGATCAATGGCACCTTCCGTACTGTTCAGAAAAGTAAGTGGGCTTGGGCAAGGACGCACTGACAGGAGGGATAATGGCGGGTGGTCAATTAATAATAAAAGTGGCAGCTGGTGGGGGGGGGGAGAGGGTCTCAGAGCACGTCCACCAAGTAGATGGAGCGACATCAGCTCGTGTGCAGGAGCTGGATGGATTGCTGCGTTTGTAGCCAGTGCGGGCGTACCTGGGATAACATAAAATATGTTGCGCTTGGTCGCGTGTTTCGGCCCAGGGATGGCGCCAAGCGAGATTTTTGTACCGTATCTTTGCCGCTGCACATCACGTATTTGAAGGCGCGATTGCCAAGCTGTTAGCGAGGCCTCTTCTACACGCACCCCGTTGCTACAGGAGAGGGAAGGGTAGGCGTTATTCATCAGCGACTCGGCGATTGGATCTTGAGCCACGCGTGCACGGCGTAATCCCAGAAACCGATTTGGAAAAAAATTAACCCGTAAAAACAAAGTTTTTCACTATAAATCCTTCATATGCGTGGCATCGGTTTTATTTTATTATTCATTTCTGTTTTTCTTGAGTAAGAGTTTCATTTTTATCACATTGGTATTTTAAATTAAATATAAGGAAAGTCGTATATAAGGACATTGGTCTTTGAAACGGGCGGCTAGAGTCCTCTCGTCCTCTGGCTTGAGATGGCTGCCACCTATGAGTCAGATGATTGCCTGCCACCATTAAGCAATTGGTAATTACATGTAAAAAAAATCCTAAAAAGTGTAAAATTTTGGAAAAATTTTTTTAACGAAAATACATTGTCACGCACAACGAGTCTGTGTGCAAAATGTCAGCTCCATTGGATCACGGGAAGTGGGTTAAAAAACGACCGAAAGATTTGCACGGTCGTAAGCGCGCAAGCAAGCAAGCAAGTGAACTTAGTATAAAGGATTTTTTAAAAAGCTGCGAACGAGAGAGAGGGGGCCCCGCCGATTCAGATTTCAGCAGCCTGGATGACAGATTTCGACATGTTGAAATTCATTGTTTCGAGATATTCAGGAGGCGCAGAGCCAAAAGCTCAAAGTTCCCTCTTAAGGGTCGGCGAGGTCAAAGAATCGCCGCCGTGGCACGCTGCCCCTTACGTGTAGGCGATGTTCTCCGTGCTGTTGACTCGAGTCGCCTCGCGGATCATGGCTTCGCTCACGTCCACCCCGACCACGCGCGTGCAGTACTTCGACAGCAGCTGGGTGCACTGCCCGCTGCCACAGCCCACGTCCACGGCAAGACTTGGCACGCCGCCGGTCTGCGGAGTGCCCAGCAAGTCCCCGGTTCGCCATCAGTGGTGGACACAAAGGTTAGGGGGGCGGGGGGGGGGGCGAGTTATGGGGGTGATTCGGTAAAGTCACGTAGGTAAAAAATTTAAATGAATAAAAGTAAAATAAAATAAAAATAGCGACGTTTCGGAGGCAACACAAGCTTCCGTCTTCAGGTGGAACCGTCACAGCCACGACAGCTGTATCAAGTAAATGAGAGATTACAAGAGATACCTACGTGACTTTACCGAAAAAACCTAAGAATATGAATCCTTGCAGTCACGAAAGCTTCAAATCTAGAATGGGGGTGATTGTTCCATCCCTTGGCAGCCACTCCTGTTGTTATTTTCATCGTCGTCATCATTGACCACTGGCCATGGTACCTTTTAGGTGACGTGGCCTGCCCAAGCCCATTTACTTTTTCCGAACAGTTTGAATTGTCGATTTAAAGCTTTCGTGACTGCAGGGATTACTGCTAATCCTACATAATACACGAGCATAATATGACTTTGAGACCCCCCCCCACCTCCTACACATTCCACAAGTAGTGACTAATCCCATATCTGCATTTTCCATAAATATTCTCAATTCCTCTGCTGATATACAAATCCCTTTGTCAAGGCGCCCTTCCCCCTCTAACCCAGCTTAAATATACGCTGCCAAGCCTGGTGGTGCTCATTCAGACGCTGTCTTTCCGACAGACCTGTTCTTCACCTGAGGACGGCTGCTTGCGTTGTGACCGAATCGTCGTTAGAATTGTATTTTATTATGTTTTATTTTATTATTTTATTATTTCCCTTCTACGTGACTTTATTGAAAGAACCAAGAACTCTGAATTGTGGTCATGAATGTGAAACTCTGGAAATGAGTGTTATTAACATTTACCGTGAAAATAAATGTAATTTGTCACGCCGCAAATGGTGATAAACAGGTCTTTCAGCTCAATCAGGCGTTTAGTACCAGGGGCCAGGCATAGGGAGAAAGACCGAAAACGACAAAATACATTCCGCAGCCTTTAAAATCTGCGGACAATCACGGGCGGCCCGTCCTTGATGCAACCCCTTCAACTCTAGAAGAGTAGGTGTTACACTTTTTGGCAATAAAACAGCTGTGTTAAGATGTTAAAACACCAAACTGAAACCTTTTGCAAAGCCGTTTCACCGCAGGGTGACTGCGGTGAAAAGATGTACACACACGAGTCAAACTACGGTCGACACGCGACCGAAGCCCGTTCAAGCCATCAGCCGCCAGATGACGCTCCATTCACGCTCGTGCACCTACTGGATCGGTGGCACGAGCCGTAAGTTGCGTTAACAACAGAGCAAGGACACACACCGATGTTGCGATGCGAAAGTCGCGTATCGGATGTACGTCTCGAACTTGTCAATAAACCGCAGTTGACGTTTGTAACACCAGTTCTGCAATAATTTGCTAGAATCAACAACCCTCTTCCAATGCCTTTAAAAATGGCTGGACCTCCATTCAGTCTTTCCCCGGGACTTTTTTTGTTTTGTTTCAAGAGTTCTAGATTTGAAGCTTTCGTGACTGCAAGGATTCATACTCTTAGGTTTTTTTCGGTAAAGTCACGTAGGTTAAAAAATAGTAATAATAATAAATTTAGTTATTTTCATTTATTTTAATTTTATTATTTTGTTTCAAGAGTGTTGTCAGAAAGCATCCCCTCCCCTCCATCTGATGGTAAACTCCTTTGCGTTTATATTCTTGGTTATTTCCTTTACGTTTGGTTGCGTGACCCAGCCAGTCGTTTTCCACAGTGCGCTGTTAATGTCAGCATTGAGTTTGTTTTGTAAATGCAAAGATCCACAACACTCAGTTTTATCACGTAGGCTTTCGCGACCAATATCATTAATTTCATACAGGATTTTGGGGTGGGGGGGTTAGATCCCGTAAATATTTACGCGATCTTACCCAAAAAAAAAAAACCTGTATTTTGATCGACGACACTGTTGGAGCCAACGTGAACACTCGTGTGTTTTTTTGTTTGCAGGTTCACCACAAAGTACGCGTGGTTAATGCAGACTTGATTCCTTGCCCCCCCCACCCCAAAATCCTGTATGAAATTAATGATATTGGTCGCGAAAGCCTACGTGATAAAACTGAGTGTTGTGGATCTTTGCATTTACAAAACAAACTCAATGCTGACATTAACAGCGCACTGTGGAAAACGACTGGCTGGGTCACGCAACCAAACGTAAAGGAAATAACCAAGAATATAAACGCAAAGGAGTTTACCATCAGATGGAGGGGAGGGGATGCTTTCTGACAACACTCTTGAAACAAAATAATAAAATTAAAATAAATGAAAATAACTAAATTTATTATTATTACTATTGTTTAACCTACGTGACTTTACCGAAAAAAACCTAAGAGTATGAATCCTTGCAGTCACGAAAGCTTCAAATCTAGAACTCTTGAAACAAAACAAAAAAGTCCCGGGGAAAGACTGAATGGAGGTCCAGCCATTTTTAAAGGCATTGGAAGAGGGTTGTTGATTCTAGCAAATTATTGCAGAACTGGTGTTACAAACGTCAACTGCGGTTTATTGACAAGTTCGAGACGTACATCCGATACGCGACTTTCGCATCGCAACATCGGTGTGTGTCCTTGCTCTGTTGTTAACGCAACTTACGGCTCGTGCCACCGATCCAGTAGGTGCACGAGCGTGAATGGAGCGTCATCTGGCGGCTGATGGCTTGAACGGGCTTCGGTCGCGTGTCGACCGTAGTTTGACTCGTGTGTGTACATCTTTTCACCGCAGTCACCCTGCGGTGAAACGGCTTTGCAAAAGGTTTCAGTTTGGTGTTTGAACATCTTAAAACCTCCTGTTTTATTGCCAGAAAGGGTGAAACCTATTTCTCATATTTTGATAGTGGCAAGGGAGGCTCCCGTGATGTAGACACTCAGTTTCCGTGTCATTTATTTGGTATAGCCCTGTGAGCCATTCGGCTATTGAATCGGGTGCAACCGCAACAAGCAAAAAACAAAAACATGAACAAGAAAACATCTTAAAGTGACTATGTGCAAACAGAAAAATCCAGGAAAAAACAGCAAAGCTGTGTGCAAAAATCCCAGTGGGATGCAAGTCAAACAACAACAACAACAACAACCACAAGACAACTTAGATTAAGGCCATCAGTCTAACTCCGTACTACAACAAACAAACATGGCCAAACCAAATACTTTTCGAATTCACCAAAATAAAGCCAAAAAAGCAATGTAAGCAATGTGATCATAGATACTGAACGCGAAATAGGAGGCAGCGTTTCCTGCCGCTCGGAAACGCTCAACAATATCACAAATATCATTCGGCGAAACGAAAAACAAAGAAGCACACTCGTGGCTTAGTCAAGTTCAGACTCTCAGGTTAGGGCCATTAACGCTCTGCTCTATCATCATCAGTTTTAACATCAAAATGGGATTTATTTTTGCACGGTTTAGTACGCAGCATAAACAAACGGTGCGTTTTTTCTGGAAGATTTTATTGTTTTTGTAGGGGATGTTTCAATTTGCGTACAGTAAATTTGGTTGTTGTTGTTTGACTTGCATCCCACTGGGATTTTTGCACACAGCGTTGGTGTACGGTGCTTTTTCTGGAAGATTTTTGCTGTTTTTTCCCTGGATTTTTCTGTTTGCACTTAGTCACATAGTCACTTTAAAATATTTTCTTGTTCATGTTTTAGTTTTTTGTTTGTTGCGGTTGCACCCGAATCAAGAGCCGAATGGCTCACAGGGTTATTCCAAGTAAATAAAATTAAAAAAGTAAAGTTTTCTCGTACTGCAAATGCACAAACGTTGAGTCAAGGTTGGCCACGAAGTTGTACGTTTACTGGGCTGGTGTTTAAATTCCAACCAATTTCAATACCCCCCCCCCCTCCCATGGACGAAGACCTCCTCCCTCTGTCATGTCGAGCACGAAGGTTTTTTTTTATCATCATCATACTTCACCAATTTGGTCATTACGGGTGGGTGAAGGGGGAGGGTGAAGGACCGGTTGCGATTTCGTCTGCCACCGATGTTAGAAACAAATCAAATTCCTATATATGAACAACAAAGACAAAGATTCCCCCCGTATATAGCCTCAACAGACTTTTAGGGAAAGTGCTGTTGGCGAGTAGCACCTATGAAGGCCGAAACAATACACGTTTAGGTGGGTGGCCAGCACCACGCCCGACCGGCTTTGTCTCCCCAGTGGCACCGCCTACACACAGCACTAGGTACTCATTTGAGGCCGAGTCGACCTAGGGGAAGCCGAGGAGCAGTTCACCGGTGTTGGCCGTGAACCGAAATCGATCTCGGGTCGCCGGGTTCATAGCGCAGCGCGCTCACCGCTACGCCACCACTCCCCACTCCGCCAACACAAAACACATGGACACACACACACACGCTGCACGCAACACATTCCCAGCATAGCTGTGACAAGTGCTGTTCGAGAGCACCTATTAAGGCCGGAAGAGCACACGAAGGGGCGGTATGGGCAGCACCACACCTGGGCCGCCTTTGTCTCCCTAATGCCGACGTTTACACACCGTCGACCTAGGGGGGTTGCCCGGGTCGGGGTTCAGAGTCCACCTCGCCGCTGATGCAAACTTCAGCGTACGAGTTACCACCCGTGCCACCAGACGACTGCGTTCATTAAATCACGACGGAGGCCAGCCCACAGGGGACGGCTGTACACACAGAGCCCTCCGTGGCGGAGTTGTGGCTCGGCATGGGAACTGACAGAACATGTCTGTGATTGTAAGCGCGAGCAAGCACGATGACAACCGCATGTTTATTGGAAGCAATGCGTCTGTCGCTCGGTACGTGTTCACACACGTGCCTTTGTTTTTTCTTGCTCATGCGTAAGCACGGGGCGTGTACACTCTCGATGCAGCAATAATGTTAATCATATTCCGCCAACAATCTAACATACCGGAATGTTTTTCTACGTTCAGATTATAACAGTAAATACAAATATGAAACCTCTTTGTATATTATTGGCAGAATAAAAATCCGCGTGCCAAAAAAACCCCACCGCACTCTGTTTGTTTGTCCAATGGGACAGCTAAAACGAAACTTTTCATTTTTTATTTTACCAGGTTAGGCCCACTGAACTACGTAGGTCTTTTTCAGAAGCGACCTGGCAACTCGTGATAGCTCAACAAAGTGGCTTATCGTGTGGACATTTATAGCAGCCAAATACTCTAAACTCATGTTTCTAAAATGTGGAGGGAAAAACTGGAGGACCTGGAGAAAAATCCACGTGACCACGGGGAGAGAGAGAGACACGCAAACTCCAAATATACAGCAGCAGGCATCAGGGTCGGGATCGAACCCACGACCTCCTGTATACCAGGCGAGGTAGTGAACATATCCTAGCCACCGTGATGATGATGAGAGAGACACGCAAACTCCAAATATACAGCAGCAGGCATCAGGGTCGGGATCGAACCCACGCCCTCCTCTATACCAGGCGAGGGAGTTCACTTCTCCGTGGTGGCACGGTGGTTTTATCATTCGTGCCTCGCAGTAAGAATTAGCCTGGGTTTGACTCCCAACTCGATCTCCTCTCTGTGTGGAGTTTGTGTGCCCCACCCCTGCTTCACATGAGTTTCCACCGGTTTGTCCGGTTCCCTCCCATAGCTAAAGACAAAACCAAAAACCCATACAGTGTATAATTGGGCTTGTCCAAACATCCCAATGTTGAAAATGTTACTGCAAATTACTTCATTGGCATTGCACGCAGCATTAACTCCCCCCCCCCTTCCCCCATCAAATCGCACCCTGCTTAAACCGCGCATGCCATAAGTGACACACCAAATTATTAAATAAGTCTATCAACTACAGTATGCTCACGAATGTCAAACTTTTTTTATGGAACTTAAATTTTTCGACTTTTCGTACATAACTTGGTCAGGAAAATAAAAACGCAAAAACACGCAAAGACAAAACGCCCACGTCAATCACGGTATATAGCTACAGCGAAGAAAACGGACGAAAACAACGATCCCCCTTTTGATTTTATATCGTACGGAGGAGATACCATGGTTATATATCACGACAAAGCCCGTCCGTGTGTTGTTGCGTGTGTGTTTTTTACCGCACAGGTTTAAAAGCTCCACACCTTGGCACGCACGTAGTCCATGATCGCTGCGAAGGCGGCGTCCGGCACCCCGGGGTGGTAGAGGTTGTAGGCCTCGGCATGTTCGGGTCGCTCGAACATACGGAAGGCCATCGTGTGTGACAAGTGGCGCTTTTAGTTGCCGAACTGTGAAATCCACAAACATCATCGCACGCTGTTGCAGGGCTTACGTATTTTTTTTGGGCGGAACAAAGTCCACAACGCTGTTCCAGAAAATATGTTGGCTTGCAACCCATCGATCATGCCTCATTTTTACCCGTCCAAATTTTGGATTAGCCTGTTCATCGACTTATCTATGGCCTTCATGGCCATAAAGAAGGCTGTCTCTGGTGTAAGCCAATACGTTTCAAAGACAATGCCATGTATTATTATCAGAGCATGTGTAGGGTACATGACAAGGGTTGTAGTGGGGTCAGTGGAAGTGGGTGGAAGCAAGTGCTGGGTACTGTACGAGGGAAGGTTCAAGAAGGGAAGTAGAAAACGGTAAAGTCTGCTGGAAGAATCCGCCAGGCGGAAAGTACTGGAAGTTACCGGGGCGTAGCCGAGTGGGGATATAAGGGGGAGCGAGGCCCGTGGTCGGGCCTGAAGGACGACTGCAGGTGGACGACATCGGGGCCGACTGTCCGAGATCTACATGGTGGAAACCATCAAGAAGGACTGTCCGAGATCTACATGGTGGAAACCATCAAGCAGGACTGTCTGAGGTCTACATGGTGGAAACCATCAAGAAGGACTGTCCGAGATCTACATGGTGGAAACCATCAAGCAGGACTGTCTGAGATCTACATGGTGGAAACCATCAAGAAGGACTGTCTGAGATCTACTTGGTGGAAACCATCAAGAAGGACTGTCTGAGATCTACTTGGTGGAAACCATCAAGAAGGACTGTCCGAGATCTACATGGTGGAAACCACACTATGGGGACCTCATTTGCCAGTAAAAATATGATAATTGGTTCTTTACCCTTCTATCTGGCAACAAAACTGACACCTTTTTGAAAGGAGTCATGTTTGCATAGACCGCAATTATGACTGCAGGTATTGCGGTCTATGCAAACATGACTCCTTGCAAAAAGGTGTCAGTTTTGTTGCCAGATAGAAGGGTAAAGAACCAATTATCATGGTGGAAACCATCAAGCAGGACTGTCTGAGGTCTACATGGTGGAAACCATCAAGAAGGAATGTCTGAGATCTACATGGTGGAAACCATCAAGAAGGACTGTCTGAGATCTACATGGTGGAAACCATCAAGAAGAACTGTCTGAGGTCTACATGGTGGAAACCATCAAGATGGACTGTCTGAGATCTACATGGTGGAAACCATCAAGAAGGACTGTCTGAGATCTACATGGTGGAAACCATCAAGAAGAACTGTCTGAGATCTACATGGTGGAAACCATCAAGAAGGACTTCTGAGATCTACATGGTGGAAACCATCAAGAAGGACTGTCTGAGATCTACATGGTGGAAACCATCAAGAAGGACTGTCTGAGATCTACATGGTGGAAACCATCAAGATGGACTGTCTGAGATCTACATGGCGGAAACCATCAAGAAGAACTGTCTGAGGTCTACATGGCGGAAACCATCAAGAAGAACTGTCTGAGGTCTACATGGTGGAAACCATCAAGAAGAACTGTCTGAGGTCTACATGGTGGAAACCATCAAGATGGACTGTCTGAGATCTACATGGTGGAAACCATCAAGAAGGACTGTCTGAGATCTACATGGTGGAAACCATCAAGAAGAACTGTCTGAGGTCTACATGGTGGAAACCATCAAGAAGGACTGTCTGAGATCTACATGGTGGAAACCATCAAGATGGACTGTCTGAGATCTACATGGTGGAAACCATCAAGAAGGACTGTCTGAGATCTACATGGTGGAAACCATCAAGAAGAACTGTCTGAGATCTACTTGGTGGAAACCATCAAGAAGGACTGTCTGAGATCTACTTGGTGGAAACCATCAAGAAGGACTGTCTGAGATCCACATGGTGGAAACCATCAAGAAGGACTGTCTGAGATCTACATGGTGGAAACCATCAAGGACTGTCTGAGATCCACATGGTGGAAACCATCAAGAAGGACTGTCCGAGGTCTACATGGTGGAAACCATAAAGAAGGACTGTCTGAGATCCACATGGTGGAAACCATCAAGAAGGAATGTCTGAGATCTACATGGTGGAAACCATCAAGGAGGACTGTTCGAGATCTACATGGTGGAAACCATCAAGAAGGACTGTCTGAGATCTACATGGTGGAAACCATCAAGGAGGACTGTTCGAGATCTACATGGTGGAAACCATCAAGAAGGACTGTCTGAGATCCACATGGTGGAAACCATCAAGAAGGACTGTCTGAGATCTACATGGTGGAAACCATCAAGAAGGAATGTCTGAGATCTACATGGTGGAAACCATCAAGGAGGACTGTTCGAGATCTACATGGTGGAAACCATCAAGAAGGACTGTCTGAGAGCTACATGGTGGAAACCATCAAGAAGGACTGTTCGAGATCTACATGGTGGAAACCATCAAGAAGGACTGTCGGAGATCTACTTGGTGGAAACCATCAAGAAGGACTGTCTGAGATCTACATGGTGGAAACCATCAAGATGGACTGTCTGAGATCAACATGGTGGAAACCATCAAGATGGACTGTCTGAGATCAACATGGTGGAAACCATCAAGAAGGACTGTCTGAGATCCACATGGTGGAAACCATCAAGATGGACTGTCTGAGATCTACATGGTGGAAACCATCAAGAAGGACTGTCTGAGATCTACATGGTGGAAACCATCAAGAGGGACTGTCTGAGATCCACATGGTGGAAACCATCAAGAAGGACTGTCTGAGATCCACATGGTGGAAGCCATCAAGAAGGACTGTCTGAGATCTACATGGTGGAAACCATCAAGAAGGACTGTCTGAGATCCACATGGTGGAAACCATCAAGAAGGACTGTTCGAGACCTACATGGTGGAAACCATCAATAATAACTATCCGAGATCTACATGGTAGAAACCATCAAGAAGGACTGTCTGAGATCTACATGGTGGAAACCATCAAGAAGGACTGTTCGAGATTAATCTCGTGGAAACCACCGGGGCTGCAGATAGCCATAGCCTTGTGAAACGTGTGAGTCGTACTCTTGCCTTGTAAATACGTTACTGTAAAGTAAATCGTCTCGAAAATGGAACCTTGCGAGGGAGCTTCTGTACACACGTGTTTGTTTGCATGTTCACCACAATTATTGTGCGTGGTTATTGCAGACGTGGTACCTTGCAAAAGGTTTCTATTTGGCGTTTGAACATGTTAACTAGTGTTCAATTGCCAAAGAATTTCAACATGCATACATAGGAATACAGAGTACAACAATAGAGGATTCTAATGGACAGTGTCTTACAGCAATAATTCCGACTCCAGGCTGCACGTTCCACCACGCTTTGGGTGTGTAGTATCAATATGGCATAGTCACGATACGTAACAACCCCAACAGGTAGACGATCCTACAGCTACTCTCTCACCCCCCCCCCCCCCCCCCAGTAAAACCCACAACACAACATGCACCCGCAGTTTCTGGTTAGAAAATTAAGAGTGTATAGTACAGGGTGATCCAGATGACTTGTGACCCCCCTCGATTAATTTACACCTATTTTTATTATTATTTGATATTGCTTACATCACACTATACACCCGTTGGTATACCACAATATAAAGTTTTAGAGAATTAAATGGGGGTCACTAGACATCTGGACCACGCTGTACAATAGTTTTAAATTACCTTTATTAGGTTATTCGTTTTACTATTTAAGTTTGAAAGTAACTTAGTTGTGTTTAAACGTGTTATTTTCGTAGGTTTTATGGTCAGAAAATATCTCCTAAAATCACGCATCTTTATGTTATAATGACATAAAAGATTTTTAAAGTTCCATTTTTCACTGAACATTTCAGGTCTTCAGCACGCTACTCCTGTAACGATATTCACGAATTATTATTATAAACCGCTGCGCTTATAGTTCATAAATACATAAGCGCGTATAACAACTCACTGCGATGGGGACGATATTGGGGGAAAACTTCCACTCAACGTTGCGATCGTCTCTGCGGCATTCGCATCGAACGGATAAACAAGCAGAGAGTCCAATGGAGGGGGGTTTATTCTGGCACTAATCTATGATTATCTAATTGTTATACTGATCTGGGGCGAGAAAAAAATAGAGAGAGACCTCTGGCACGTAGATTATTGGCAGACTCAGCAGTATTCTTGCCAACAAACAATACCCCAAGGTCGTGTTCATCCAGTCTCGGCGCGTACGATTTAAAAACGCTGCCAGTGCTGAGAATAATTAACATGACAGCCGTGCGTGGTTCAACCCCCTGCTTGGGAAAGTTCATCAAAGCCACCCTCCGATCATAATCTCCTGGGATGCCACCAAGGCGCCCAACACCTGATCTGGCCGTGAGCCCATTGCGTTGCTTGTTCCAGCCCTCAAAATTGAACGTCATCTCAGATGTGTTCCTTCCATGCCTCGGTCACCACACATTCACCTGTGAGCCGTCACTCATCATTCACCTGTGACTCGTCACTCATCATTCACCTGTGAGCCGTTACTAATCATTCACCTGTGACCCGTCACTCATCATTCACCTGTGACCCCTTACTCATTATTCACCTGTGGCCCGTCACTCATCATTCACCTGTGAGCTGTCACTCATCATTCACCTGTGACCCGTCACTCATCATTCACCTGTGACCCCTCACTCATCATTCACCTGTGACCTGTCACTCATCCTTCACCTGTGAGCTGTCACTCATCATTCACCTGTGACCCATCACTCATCATTCACCTGTGACCCCTCACTCATCATTCACCTGTGAGCTGTCACTCATCATTCACCTGTGACCCGTCACTCATCATTCACCTGTGACCCGTCACTCATCATTCACCTGTGAGCCGTCACTAATCTTTCACCTGTGACTCGTCACTCATCATTCACCTGTGACCCCTCACTCATCATTCACCTGTGACCTATCATTCATCATTCACCTGTGAGCCGTCACTCATCATTCACCTATGACCCCTCACTCATCATTCACCTGTGACTCGTCACTCATCATTCACCTGTGACCTGTCACTCATCATTCACCTGTAACCTATCACTCATCATTCACTTGTGAGCCGTCACTCATCATTTACCTGTGACCCGTGCCGTGTGTGGACCACAATGCCAGAGTTTCCACAGCAGCCATCCGGGTCGGGGTGGGGGCTTTGGCAGCGTCGGGGCAATTAACGGACGGGAGCTTGCGACGGGCAAGCCGAACTCCGCTGTAATCACGATGCGAATGAGTGGATCGGAGCGGCGCTGGCATCAGAAAGGGGGAGATGAAGACCGCCTGAGTGCTCTGTGAAGCCGGGATGGAAGGGCAAGAACCCCGAAGACAAAAGGGTGTCAACTCCGGAGCCCAGGAGGACCATCGGCCGTCCAGTAGGGTCAACTTGGGTTAGTGTTCGGAAATGTCACGCGAGCCAGGGCAGGAGCACTGGAGCGCTCTTACAGACTCTGAATATTTATTTATACTGGAGGAATCCGATGAGCTGTAAAGCTCTTTTGTCAACAGTGTCCAGTAGGGGTGGGTCATCACGTGACGACAACAAACTGTACACAAACACGACAGGAGAACAAAGTATAGGGAAGGGAAACACATCACTCTAAAAATAAATACAAACACATTCCTGCGGAGGGAGCTGGTAGGAACATTCGGTTGCTCGGTCAATGGCCAGGGTCAACGGCGGCGTGGTGTATTCCGCAAATATTCCCGACTGTGAGGGAGGGCACAAGCCGGCGTGAGTAGGTTAAACGTTGAGTTTTATAAGGGCACCACGGGGTGACCAGCCCCTCCCCACCCAGCCCCTCCCCACCCTCCCCACTCAGCCCCTTCCCACCCTCCCCTCCCCACCCAGCCCCACCCTCTCCACCCAGCCTCTCCCCACCCTCCCCTCCCCACCCAGCCCCTCCCTCCCCACCGAGCCCCTCCCTGCACGACGGACGGACACAATAATCCCCTGTGGGCTGGTGTCACCAGGAGGTTCCTACCAGAAATAATATACAAAAAATACTATTATAAATAATATATACATGATTAAAAATAAGAAATATTATAATAACTATTTTAATATATACAAATAATATATACTAATATACAAATACATCTAAAACATATATACACAAATAAAGCAAGGTTTTTATCTTGCGAGATAAATCCCACTGAGCTCTTAACTTACTTTTCAGAAGCGACCTGGCCATGTCACAGAGACGAGGCTCTCACAACATTAAAACAAAGGGGTTCTGCCCGTGGGGCAGAGGTCGCAAACGGGTTTTGATTCCTTACCCGCACCCGTACCCGGCCGCACCAGGGTCGCAAACGGGTACCCGTACCCGGCAGGGTAGCCGTTCCCTACCCGTACCCGTACCCTACCCGACATGAGTGACAAACGGTTACTCACCAGTGACTCACGGCCAACCCGTACCCGGCCGCACCAGGTATCGGGTAGGGTACGGGTATCGGGTACCCGGTTGCGACCTCTGCCGTGGGGCCTGTGGACAAGGTTGAGCGTGCGTGCTACTCAGGGCAATCCACGTCAAGCTTTCGTTGCAGAGTATGGCCTGCGAAAGAATTGCCACTGGATTGTGTTACTGCTTATGAAAAACATTGTAGGACAGATTCATAAAACACGCGCAAACCTATATTCTTGGTTCTTTCGGTAAAGTCACGTAGAAGGGAAATAATAAAGTAATACAAATATAAAACAATAAAATTCTCACGTTTCGACTGCAACACAAGCAATCATCATCATGTGAAATCCACAGCAAGAAATTTTGAAAAAAGTGTGCTGCAGTCGAAACGTCGTGAGAATTTAATTGTTTTATAATTTGTATTACTTTATTATTTCCCTTCTACGTTACTTTACCGAAAGAACCAAGAATATGAATCCCTGTAGTCACGAAAGCTTTAAATCAAATTTTACGCGCAAACCTTTCTTTGCAGGAGAGTGGGCATATATAAAAATAAACAAAGTTAATCCAGAAAATAGTTGAGTGTAGTGCTCGCTATTAAGCTGCATGATTTAATTCTTCTTTTCACGGATAGCAGCTGAGAATATTAAACGCTCGTGAAACAATTTGGAACGCTCTTGCCAAATGGTATCATTTATCAACAAACCCGACTTGATGTGAGTGAGACTCAGACGGCTGATTAAACAAAAATTCCGGTTGATAACATTGGTCTGGGATAGGCATGGGACATCAAAAGTAAAACATCAATACACTGCACACTCAATTTGATCAAACATTTAAAACGTGAATATACATTACAAGATTGGTATGATAATTTAGTTTTCCCATTTGATGTTTTTTGTTTAAATACATTTTCAAACAATTTAACTGTGAGAAAAAAAATTGTAAATAGTCAAATGTATTTATTACGGACAATAACCAATAATACATTTACAAAAATACAATTATTAAAAAGCACAAGGCTGTTGTGGAAAGGTCAACACTCGACCAACAGCAAACTTGCATCTCCTTTCGAGAACATTTAAACGAAGCCTATCCACAGTACAGTATTTACATCTGTTAAACAAATGTTGGCAGAGGGGCCCCAAATATATTTCATACGCCGGCATATTTTTCTGGCGTTATCGCATCGAGTGCAAAGCGTGAAACAACATTGATGTTGGCCCCACCGGTATCGGTGGGGCCAACATCAAAACGTCCACGTATCAGAACAAAAAAACATCCATATTACCAAATTATCAATGTTTGGTACCCATCCCTCGTCTAGAAACCTTGACGTTCCCCACCAGTACAATCAGCTTAGACCCCCAGCCCATGCCAGGTGGAGAAGGCGGGGGGGGGGGCTGAATGGAAAGGGCGGTTTTGAGGACAAAATGCTGGAGGGCTTGCCCTTAGTAATTGATAAAATGCCGTTGCGTCTCAAAACGATAAAACGGCGCGCAGAAAAACCACAAGACCGTCGTTGCACGCAGGGTCGCGAAGCGCCGTCGAAAGTCAAACAGCGATGAGTTCAAAATCCAATGTTACACGAGGCTCAAAACCGTCCCGAGCCCATCACCCAAAACACACAGACTGTGCGTCCCAGCGATGCCAGTCGCCTCCCTCCCGTCCACAAACACAGGCCTCAAGGAAAAATCCTGGAAGCGCCGTCACACAGCGGCAGCCCCAGTGAGTCAGCGGAGAGCCTCAACTTTCACACGGCACGGCTCCCAGCTGATCACGGGAGCGACATGGCAAAGCGTCGCGAGATCATGGGAGGGGAAAAAAACCCCCCAACACAATCATGGCACGAATCTTGCAGCATAGCACGAGCAGACCACCGAAAGAGCTCATTTACCGCTGCCACAGCTCAATAATTCCAATCACGCCGATACGGTGCCACTACGGCTGACTGCCTCTCTCGCCGACCCACGTGGTTCCCCCCCAGCATGCCCGCTTTGGGCAATTTGCCTGCTGGCGTATGTGCAGCCCCCGGTGTCTCGCTCATGGCCTGCGCTTCAACAGCCCTGCTGGGGCCTCTGCCACCTCTGATGGTCTGCGTCTGCCTGTGGTGGCTGTGGAGGTTGGTCATGCTTGGACCTAAAATTATTCCCTCTTGTGGTCCACACACAGCCACTCTCGCAAGCTACAGCCACCTCCCAAAACACAAAACTCAGGAGCCTACCAGTCAGGCAGAGATGACGTTTTCCCAAACAATTTTTTTAATAACCTCCCAAGCGGCAAATATATCGTAACACGAAACGTGTGAATAACAAAACAGATAAGCATCTGTAAAACCAGCGTGTCCTGTCCCGAGTAGTCTCGAAAGGACGTCTGAGTTTCAGTCAGAAACCCATATTCTTGGGTTTTTTCGGTAAAGTCACGTAGGTAAAAAATTAAAATTAATAAAAGTAAAATAAAAAATAAAATAAAAATCACGACGTTTCGGAGGCAACACAAGCTTCCGTCCTCAGGTGGAACCGTCACAGCACGCTTGCTGTATCAATTTACTTGATTTTTATTTTATTTCTATTTTACTTTTATTAATTTAAATTTGAAATTTTTACCTACATGACTTTACCGAAAAAACCCAAGAATATGAATCCTTGCAGTCACGAAAGCTTCAAATCTAGAGTCAGAAATCCCTCCAGCTTCAGATCCATGGTTCAGCCCGGCCCCAAAGAGGTTTATGGGATTCAGGCCGTTTTCTTCCAAAACGTTGGGCACTCATGAGCCTCGGACAGAGCGAACAGCCAGTGACTGAAAACATGTGGTCCCCCATGGGCCACGGATGTCTTTAAGGTCTCAAACGAAGAAGAAATGTTGATACTCTGTCACGGACTCTCCCGGTGGTGCCTTGTAGGGAAGTTTTGTTGCCTCCAAACATCGAGCGGTTGCTTGTTTTATCTTACCAGGTAAGGCCCCACTGCTCCTTTTTCACAAGCGACCTGGCCATAAATGATAGCTCAGCGAAGTGGCTTATCACGTGGACATGTATAGCAGCCAAATACTTTAAACGCACGGTGATTCTAAATGTGGAGGGAAAAACAGAGCACCCGCGGAAATATCCACACGACCACGGAGAGAACGTGCCAACTCCAAGTATACAGCAGCAGGCGTCAGGATCGGGATCGAACCCACGACCTCCTGTATACCAGGCGAGGTTGTTGACATCTCAACAGCGGCTAATACGAAAGACTGGCAGGCAGCATCAAGGTGAAGGCCTCGGCGAACTCGAGATGATGGCCCTCATGAGGTCACGTGACACTTGGAACATGGGTGGCGGTGGTGGTGGTGGTGTCAAAGTGTGGCTTGCTGACTTCCCAGGAGAGCCGGACATCGTTTCGGGCGCAACACAAGCGTCCATCATCAGGTGGGAAAGCATAGTCTGCTTTTTTTTAAAACAGTCTGCCTCAGCAGCAGACCATGCTTTTCCACCTGATGATGGACGCTTGTGTTGTGCCCGAAACGTCGTGATTTATTTTATTTTATACCTACGTGACTTTACCAAAAGAACCAAAGAGTATGGATTCCTGCAGTCACGAAAGCTTCAAATCAAGGGTGAAGCACTGTCAGGAAATTGACGACGCTCATAGAGTAAAGATAAATAAGCCTGGTTCCCTTACGAGGATCAAAGTATGGACAGGATCGAAAATAACCTTGTCAAATGGGGTAATGGTTAGCATGGTTGCCTTTGCAGAGGCAACATTGTGGACAAGTTAGACGCAACCTTTGCCAAACTGGAAAGATTTAAAATAGTTCCCGTCCTAAGGCAAAAATGTCGACAAGTTAGACATTAACCGAGTCAAATTGAAAGCCCCGTGTACTAAGGGGAAATGTTACATAATCGAAACGCAAATGGGCGTGGGGGTCAAACAGTAGCTGATGAAATGTGAACTGGTAATGACGTTGCTCGTTTGAATACCGACTCTTTTGGAACCAAAGTTCTCGCAGTGTCTGTATAAAATTCACAGGCATCGACTGTCTATATCAGGCGTCGGGAACCTTTTTGACTGGGAGAGCCATAAAAGCCAAATATTTCTAAATATATTTCATTGAGAGCCATATAGTATTTTTAACGTATAATAAATTAAATATGTCTTACTTTTATTGCGACGTCTGGTGCTGCATAGTTTTGCTGATGGCCTTGTAGTCTGGTTCATACGTGGTGAGGTTGAGCTGCGTGCAGGCGTGACCCGTGAAATTTATCTTCAAAACTAATTTCTGTTCACTTTAAAATGACACACTATTATTAAGTAATATCACAAGTATTTTAAAATCAGTTCCAAACAGATTTTTTTTTCAACTCAAAATTGTCTGGGAGCCATATGCCGTCACTGGAAGAGCCATATATGGCTCGCGAGCCATAGGTTCCCGACCGCTGGTCTATATGGAGAAGGGGCCGAGGCTCGCAACAGCAGTCGAAAGAAATTACGTTTAAAAAAAATCTGTTCTACGCGTCTGTGTAAATTTACCCAGCTCAAACGGCACTCAGTGTCTTCATCAGATTTGAACAAGGTGCGGGTCACGGTAAACATTAAAAATATACCTAGTTACACAAAAATGTTTTACTTATCTGACTCAAATATCTTGGGACGGCTTACCGACAGAGCCCCACCTTTAAGGAGCATAAACCATCATCACGCAAACTCCGATCATCTTCGCAACAACAGCAGCGACTTGTGGCTGGCCATCGAACAAAGACGCTCACCGCATCGCGCGATGGTACCCTGTAACCGTGTCATTAAGTCGTAGTAGTAAGCCGACGAGAAATCATAAAGAAAAACATTAAAAAGTAAAATAAAATAAAAATCACGACGTTTCGGAGGCAACACAAGCTTCCGTCTTCAGGTGGTACCGTCACAGCCACGACAGCTGTATCAAGTAAATGAGAGATTGCAGGAGCTACCACTCCGTTTATATAATGAAGACGGAAGCTTGTGTTGCCTCCGAAACGTCGTGATTTTTATTTTATTTTACTTTTTAATGTTTTTACCCACGTGACTTTACCGAAAAAACCTAAGAATATGAATCCTTGCAGTCACGAAAGCTTCAAATCTAGAAATCATAAAGAAGCCCTCTACATCTTCTTGGTTCTTTCGGTAAAGTCACGTAGAAGGGAAGTAATAAAATAATAAAAATAAAACATAATAAAATATCATTAATATTAAAATAATAAAAATGAAACATAATAAAATATTATTAATATTATGTTTTATTTTTATTATTTTATTACTTCCCTTCTACGTGACTTTACCGAAAGAACCAAGAAGATGAATCCCTGCAGTCACGAAAGCTTTAAATCGAAAAAGCCCTCTACAGGACGTGCCTCTGAAGTCATTGCGTTACACAGGCATGCAACTGCCATAGCCCTAAAAACAACAGGACAGACACGGCTCGAGCAGACGGTGCAATTTATCTGCACGTAGCTCAATTTCCAATCCGAGAAATAGCGCTTCCCAGATGCCGCTGGTCTTCAGAAACGTCCGCGGAATAGCATTTGCGAGACTAAAAGTGTGGGGAGAGAAAATGAGGCAAGGGTTGTTGTTGCGAGGCACCATGCACATTGTATTTACGCAAACGCGCACGAGCATCGTACAACTCTGCAGAAGGCCCATTTGCCCCAACTTGCCGCGTTTGAGCACCCCACACATCCCGTGTACACGGGCGCACTCGGAGGACGTGTCACACTCATCGCAAGCGCTTAAGGCATTCTAACACAATCTGGTTTTGTCCGCCGTAAAGTTAAACGTCTTAATAGCGGGTACCTAGCTTTCTCCTGCTTTCCTCCTTCCGACCCGGCACGCCAGCTCTTTCTTTGATACGCATTTTTTTCAACTTTTTGAAGTGGCGTTGCGTGTTTTGGCACAGGTCCTGGTGCCAGGAATGAAATGGGCCCCCCCCCCACTCCCCCCCCACTCCCATGTCCAATTTTTCACCCCTCTTCATGGACCTCGAGTGCATTTTCACCGCCTGACTGCACACTCAATAGGTGTGCCACTTACCTTCCCCCGCACCCTGTCCGCTTCGTTCGTTGCCTGCTTTACAAAATGTGTGGGCTATTTGTTCTGAGCCTTGGGTGGAATCATGGGTTGGCCGTCCTCAACCAGGAATTACAATCATTACCCGCTGATTGTGAGCTGTACATGCACGCCACAGTGCCACCCCCAGCCTTACACAATCCAAGGCATCACATCCCGTCCAGTAAATGTGCCCGAGCGTACGTTGTGTGTCTCTCTCAGGCTTATGTCGTTTATTGTGAAAATTCGGTCGCAGTTCCTATGATCACTCTTTCATTGCTTTTATGGCTTTATTTTGGTGATTTTGCGGAAAGTGTTTTGGTTTGGCCATATTTGTTTGTTGTAGTACAGAGTTAGACTGATGGCCTTAATCTAAGTTGTTTTGTGGTTGTTGTTGTTGTTGTTTGACTTGCATCCCACTGGGATTTTTGCACACAGCGTTGGTGTACGGTGCTTTTTCTGCAATATTTTGCTGTCTTTTCTTGGATTTTCTGTTTGTACATAGTCACTTTAAGATGTTTTCTTGTTCATGTTTTTGTTTTCTGTTTGTTGCGGTTGCACCCGATTCAAGAGCCGAATGGCTCACAGGGCTACACCTAATAAATGAACTTGAACTTATGACTGCAAAGCTACATTAGTCAAAATGTGTCTCAAAGGATGGTGTGCCCCCTAGTGTGTATGATGATGTACCAGGCGGCAGTGACAACTGTTGCCACAGACGCAGGGAAATTAGGAGTAATTAATTTCGAATTCATAGATGTTTAGACAAGTTTTACTCCTACGTTACTATTAATTTAGTAACCGACGAATCACCCCGCCCCCACAAACGCAAGGTATATATGAAACAAGCGTGCCACTCGTGTCCCTCCCCACTGATGTTGATCCATAGGCCGGATTTTTTTGCCATCCGACTTTTGCTGCAGAGGGCTTCTCGACACTTCGCGACTGATGTCCTCTTTCCCCCCACCCAAGTGTGCAGATACTACTGACTCTATTGTAGATACTGACCCAGTAGATACTGACTCTATTGCATGTAAGGTATACATTTTTTAAGGGAGTGGGGGGGATCGAAAATTGCTGTAAATTTGTTGGATCAACTTTTAACCCCCACATCTATAACTTTTAGATTCAGGCCTTCTGAAAGGCTCTTATAATTTAGTTGATGGACACACGGAACGCCGGGCTTTTATAATAGATTGTGAATACAGTGCCCATTCAGTGATCATTTGCAATTTCCACTCCTTTAGCTTTCAGTTTAGATATATATGTTTTATTAAAACATGATTTTAGAATCAGAATATTTATTTATACTGCAGGAGGAATCCTATGAGCTATAAAGCTCTTTTCACAGATTTCCAGTAGGGGCACGGGGTAAGAATGTTACAAGAACAAACAGTACAAAAACGCGGTCGGGAGTGCAAAGTAGAAGAAATATAAACAAATCACCCAAAAATAAACAAATAAAACGAAACCATCCCCATCCTACCAGGCAAAGCCCATTGAGGTATCAACTTATTTTTAAGAAGCGATCTGGCCACAAATGATGGCTCAAAAAAGTGCCGTATCATTTGGACGTTTATAGCAGCAAAATATTCTAAATAGTCTGAACGCATGTTTCTAAATGTGGAGGGAAAAACCGGAGGACCCAGAGAAAAAATCCACGTGACCATCGGGAGAGAGACACGCAAACTACAAATATACAGCAGGTGTCAGGGTCTGGATCAAACCAGCGACCTCCTGCACACCGGGCGAGGGATTTAACATCTCCTAGCCACCGTGATGATGATGAGAAAGATGCAAACTCAAAATATACAGCAGAAGGCGTCAGGGTCGTGATCTAACCCTCGACCTCCTGCACACCAGAATTAATGTTTGCATTGAATAACAAAGTTTATTTTAGATTTTACTTTTTCCTTCAGAAAAACACAGCTTTCATTTTAATCATGAAACAAATGAAGTGTTACTCTTTTGTTTTAAGTAGATGTGCTGTACGGTATTTAAAAAAATAGATTTAGAAAATTACTAAAAAAGTTGAACATTTTAAATTCGGGTCACAAAAGTGTATCTCGAATCCCAAACTTAATCAAAAGCAGATTCACCTCGTTTCATCCATCGTAGCAAACAAGGCACAGTTGTAACTGTACACTGTAACAATTTAATATGTAAATATATGAAAAGTAAACTAAATTTACATATTCTTGGTTCTTTCGGTAAAGTCACGTAGAAGGGAAATAATAAAATTATAAAAATATAAAACAATAAAAAACAATAATTGTTTTGACTTTACCGAAAGAACCAAGAATATGAATCTCTGCAGTCACGAAAGCTTTAAATAAATTAGTTTTTACATATATAACCCTTGCCCCCAACATCGCCAGATCTCGGAAGCGTGGATAATTGCTTGAATGGACGGGTCACACACACGCAGCATGTGCTCCTGGGCAGGTGTAATACGCCTTTGTCAGCAGTAGAAGGCAGTGTCACAGATCTTGTGCATACTCTTAGTTCTTTCGGTAAAGTCACGTAGGTAAAAAATGAAATAAAAATTAATAAAAATAAAATAAAAATCACGACGTTTGGGAGGCAACACAAGTCTCCGTCATCAGGTGGGACCGTCACAGCCAGATTTGCTGCATCAAGTGAGGCAGGGATTCAAGATGCAAGTTCTTAAATAAAAAAAATGAAATAAAAATTAATAAAAATAAAATAAAAATCACGACGTTTCGGAGGCAACACAAGTCTCCGTCATCAGGTGGGACCGTCACAGCCAGATTTGCTGCATCAAGTGAGGCAGGGATTCAAGATGCAAGTTCTTAAATACAAGTTAACTTGCTGTGACGGTCCCACCTGATGACGGAGACTTGTGTTGCCTCCGAAACGTCGTGATTTTTATTTAATTTTTATTTAATTTTTTACCTACTTGGTGACTTTACCGAAAGAACTAAGAGTATGAATCCTTGCAGTCACGGAAGCTTCAAATCTAGAAAGAACGTGTGCACTCCCGCCGTCAACCGCACATGAACCATTGTGATGAACTCTAGTCGATCATCGACGACCCGACTGCTTCCAACGCGATGCGGCGGTCCCGTAGCCGATCCGGCGAAACCTGCCAAAACTGTGACCCAGTCCGGCGATTGGAAAACGCACATCAAGTTTGCTGAAACGAGAGCGGAGTAGTAACTGCGTACACATCGACCCCGTGATTGCAGAGTCTTCGAGATTGGAGTGGTAAAGTTACAGCAAGTACTGTCACTTTTTAAGAGTAGGATATTACTTTTTTTTCCTATTTATTTACATCGATGTCATACAATAAACGAATGTCAAACACACACACACAAATATATGCACAACACCTAAAAGCACGTTATGCAGGGAGGTGCAAAAATTTGCTATTTTAAATTAGTCATTGTCCGGTGGATATAATTGATGATCTCCTGTATGGTAAAATATTACTGGTAGGAACCTCCTGGTTACACCAGCCCACAGGGGATTATTGTGTCCGTCCGTCTGTCGTGCATCCAAAAATGGGAGGGGTGGGGCTGGGTGGAAAGGGGAGGGTGGGGAGGGTGGGGCTGGGTGGGGGGTGGGAGGGGTGGGGCTGGGTGGGGAGGGGCTGGTCACCCCGTGGTGCCCTTATAAAACTCAACGTTTAACCTACTCACGCCGGCTTGTGCCCGCCCTCACAGTCGGCCATATTTGCGAAATACACCACGCCGCCGTTGACCCTGGCCATTGACCGAGCAACCCAACGTTCCTACCAGCTCCCTCCGCAGGAATGTGTTATATGTCCTACCCCGCACCTCCGATTAGCGCGGGAGGCGACGTACGGTGCGAAAGAAATTCAACATACAAACCTGTCAACCCCTTATCAGTGCCCTACCTTATTACTGACCAATTCGGACCTTATTGGTCACCCCGTACCCCTTACGCATCTCAACGTTCACCCTATAAAGTCCCGTCGCAAGGGAGAAAAACAAAGACACATGCTGTTAGCACGTATTGAAACGGCTGTGGCGCCGTATGGACCTGAAAACTCAATTTCCCTGTGCAAAAATACGTGGTAAACCGTACGGGTTGACAGCGATGTACATACGAGTATACAATGAGCGTGGGGAATCCCTCGTCCAGCAGGATATGTTTAATACAGTCACTGCATATAGACGATTAAATCTCTGAACTTGCATTAATATCACAACCATGTCGGCGGTGGCGAGTGAAATCTGAGCTGGTTCTGGGCCTCCACTAGGTTGGCTTCGCCTTTGTGCAAACATCAGTACTGGGGAGACAAAGGCGGCCGGGCGATGGGCTTGCCAACCACCCCCTCGTGCATCGTGCCAGCCTACATAGGTGCTACACGCTAGAAGCACTCGCCCCCCCATCCCCTAAACCAGGGGTCGGGAACCTTTTTGACTGGGAGAGCCATAAAAGCCAAATATTTCTAAATATATTGCATTGAGAGCCATATAGTATTTTTAACGTATAATAAATAAAATATGTATTACTTTTAATGCGACTTCTGGTGCTGCATGGTTTTGCTAATGGCCTTGTAGTCTGGTTCGTACGTGGTGAGGTTGAGCTTCATGCAGGCGTTGAGGCCCCGTGACCCGTGACATTTATTTTCAAAACTAATTTCTGTTAACTTTAAAATGACACAGTATTATTAAGCAATATCACAAGTATTTTAAAATCAGTTCCAAACTGATTTTTGTATTTTTTTTTCAACTCAAAATTGTCTGGGAGCCATATGCCGTCACCAGAAGAGCCATATATGGCTCGCGAGCCATAGGTTCCCGACCGCTGCCCTAAACAGTCCGTTAAGGCTGCACGGGGAGAACTTTGTCTTTTTGCGCGCAACACACGTTCATTTATTAGGTATAGCCCTGTGAGCCATTCGGCTCTTGAATCGGGTGCAACCGAAACAAACAAAAAACAAAAACGTGAACAAGAAAACATCTTAAAGTGACTATGTGCAAACAGAAAATCCAAGAAAAGACAGCAAAATATTGCAGAAAAAGCACCGTACACCAACGCTGTGTGCAAAAATCCCAGGGGGTTGCAAGTCAAACAACAACAACCACAAGACAATTTAGATTAAGGCCATCAGTCCAACTCCGTACTACAACAAACAAACATGGCCAAACCAAAAAACTTTTCGAAATCACCAAAATAAAGCAATGAAAGCAATGGAACAGTGATCATAGAAACTGTGACCGAATTTTCATAATAAACGACATAAACAACATGTACTATCAAAACTCTGCAGCCATAGCTGGCTGCATGAGTCACTCCACAACAGCAGGAGCATCAGTCGGAGTATCAACATTTTTCAATGCACCTTTAAAACCAGCACACTAAATTAAAACACAGGTCATAATTTGTAGCGATCATCCGGAGCGAAACATTGTATTTTAGGCCACTGAATAGCAGTGGCAGATAGGGGTGTACAACTCCTCTAGAGCAGTTTTGAGTGAAGATCTCATAGGTAGTGATTCAACTGCTCGTAACGACATCTGTGCCATCGGCTCAAACGGGGCCCTGTGAAAAATGCCCATCCGCCGATATTAATTAAGTTCGAGGAGGCATGAATATAATTGTGTCAAAATGTGTTACCCTTTACAAATGACCGGCCACAGAAGGTCATCCGAAGGCCCCCTTTACGCATCTCGGCATCTCCCATTCATCTCTCACAGACTCGAGCGGTGGGGGGAGGGGGGTTGATATTTCGAAGCAGAGGGGTCATTCACGGTGAACTCGCCCCAGCTTTGCAAGGCGAGATGCGTGGCCGCCACCAACCCGGGGGACTCATTCCGGCCGGGTCCGCGCGAGATTTGGCGGTCGGGCCGGGCAGGGGATGGTGGTGGAGAGGAGTTTTTCAGCACCCCGCGCGCACAAAATTCAAAGTTGTGGTTGTTATTGTTTGACTTGCATCCCACTGGGATTTTTGC
Organism: Lethenteron reissneri; assembly: GCF_015708825.2. Classification (NCBI taxonomy): domain Eukaryota; kingdom Metazoa; phylum Chordata; class Hyperoartia; order Petromyzontiformes; family Petromyzontidae; genus Lethenteron; species Lethenteron reissneri. Next base: position 10,608,238 of record NC_083806.1, on the reverse strand, counting down.
ACACGGCGTTGAAATACGGTGTTTTTTTCTGGAATACTTTGCTGTTTTTCCCCCTGGATTTTTCTGTTGCGTGTAGTCACTTTAAGATGTTTCTTGTTCATGTTTTTGTTTTGTTGCGGTTGCACCCGAGTCAAGAGCCGCATGGCTCACAGGGTTATACCTCATGTCCTGGGCCTCCCCTAGGTCGACTCAGCCTCAAACGAGTAAGTCGTGTGGTGGGTCAACATCGCCACTGGGGAGACAAAGGCGGCCGGCCGTGGTGAATCCAAGTCCCGGGCGAAGCCGGGTAGTAAAGCTATTACCTAATAAATGAAACTGAAAATGTCACAACTCCAGCCACGCTCCACACCAGTGGCACTGTACAGACACGTGTAGACACGTGTGTGTGGTCAGACACGTAGACACGTGTGTGTGTGTGCAGACACGTGTGTGGTCAGACACGTGTCTGTGTGTGTATTTATACAGACACGGGTATTTGTACAGTGAGAAGGCAACATCTTGTCAGGGGGAGGCACAATGTTACACAACTCAGACACGCGCTTTCACAATCCTGCGGGTGTCAACGTTCCTAAACCTGTGTTTAATTTAAAACAAAACTAATTCACCCTAACCCCCCCCCCCCCCAAAACTCTCTGCACGATAAAGGCTTCTCATCTCGGCCATTTGTTACGGGGGGGAAGGGGGGGCTTGTGGTCAAAGTTCAATCACGCTGGTCACTAACGGGGCTGGGAGAAATTGTCTGGAACCCTTCAGTCACCTGCAACTCACGCCGGCTGTGGCCGGGAATCGAAAAAAACTGATAAGTAATATTTAAAAATATTTTTTTAATAGAATATAGTATTGTCACCAGTATGACATCAGTATACCAAGTTTGCAGTCGATACCACATTGGTAAGTGGGTTAAAATTGAGTTACAAGATTTGAGGATACGACAACGACGACAACAACAGACAGAGTGAGTTAAATAAAAGCGTGTAAATAATAAAAAAAAAAACCACAGGGTTGGTAGCGCTACTACGACACCGCTCTCCACAGCAGCGCGACGCTGTTTCATCACCGTTCCTGTAACATGAACAGTTCAACAGTGACAAAGTAATCTCCTGCCCGGGTGAGCATTGCAGCGGCGCTCGCCTGATTACAACCGGTGGTGGAAATTCCACATTCCTATGGCGAGTGTCCGTATTGCACAACCACGATTATAACATAAATACTATCAGAAGATGTTTTTTTGTTTGCATGTTCACCACAAGTACGTGTGCTTAATAGGGACATGCTTCCTTGCAAAAGGTTTCAGTTTGATGTTTTAACATCTTAACACCTCCTGTTTTATTGCCAGAAAGGGTAAAACCTACTCTTATATTTTGATACTGGCAAGGGAGGTCCCGTGCCACTGTTATAACAACTTCCCCGCAAATTTTTCGGGCACGGTGATAACTTGCGTCTCGCAAGCCCAATGCGTGGGAAACCTTCACGTGTAGCGAGACTTCGCACAATTCTGGCATCGCTTTTCACATTTAAAACACCTCCCCGGTACAGGTTGGAAACTCCGACGTGGGCCGATGCAATCACGGAGATGAGAAGACGCGCGTAGCTTCCTCCTCTTCCTCCACCGCGAACGATGGCGGGGCCACTGAACCCCTAGGGTAGGGCGACTGTCCGCACGCCTACCTACCTGCCCGCCTACCTGCCTACCTGCCCGCCTACCTGCCTGCCCACCTCCCTGCCTGCCCGCCTACCTACCTGCCCGCCTACCTGCCTACCTGCCCGCCTACCTGCCTGCCCGCCTACCTACCTGCTCGCCTGCCTACCTACCTGCCCGCCTACCTGCCCGCCTGCCTGCCCGCCCGCCTACCTGCCCGCCCACCTACCTGCCCGCCTACCTGCCTGCCCGCCTACCTGCCCGCCCACCTACCTGCCCGCCTACCTGCCTGCCCGCCTCCCTGCCTGCTTCCCCCATGCTTCCCCCATGCTTCCCACTTGTTTCCCACGTGCTTCCCACATGCTTCCCATGTGTTTTCCACTCGCTTCCCACTCCACTTGTTTTCTCATTCATTCATATACATGATGACGGTTGCTTGTGTTGCAATCGAAACGGCGTATTTTATTATTTATTTTATTTTGCTGGAACTCCCTCTGTCAACGACCCATCACTTATGTTCCATTTCCATCACTTATGTTCCATTTATGTTCCATTTTCCGCGAATGTTTCGCAGATAAGTGACTTCAATGGTAAAATTCATCCTATGATTTGCGATTATCCCCGGGTTTTTGTTGTCAGATATAAGCTGGATAAATTCAGATACAATTGCGGACAATAGAATACGCGATTTCATCCTCACATCTCGGGATAGGAGGCATTCGTGGGTGTCCTTAAAAAAAAACAACCTCCAACTGAAGGCCAAGCCGCATTCACGGCTGCTTAGATATGCAAATGAACGTATTAAGAATACAGTAAATGTTGAACAAATTGTACTGAATTTCTAAATAGAGACTCAGTTGTATTTTACATCCGTTCAATGGGGCCTCTTGTTCACCTTTCCAACCAATAAACCATATGGAACATTGGGGCAAACGTTGGTCCAATGGGTTCTAAACAAATGGCGATGTTGGTCAAACTTTGACGTTGACTGGGGAAAAAATTGTTTCTTGGTAAAATAATTGCCGTTAAATAATGGTTACATCTTCAGGGCCATGAGAGATGACGATAGCTTTGGGAGCGCCTTAATCCAGCAGTGGATTGACCATGGCTGATGATTAAGGGATTGGGAAAATGGGCCACGCACAGAATTAATTATCCCTTTAAAAAAAATGTAACCACTCCAGACCAGTACATAGCATTACAACAACCACATATTTATAAAATATATACTGTACAGTACATGCATTTTAGATGCATTAAAAATATTTTTGTAATCCATGTAATTGGGAGTAATTTATGTTTACAATTGGAAATCCACTATCAGTGTGCCAATTGTTACAGTACACGGGATTCTGCCGTAGTGACACTGCTTTGCACACTGGACACGCCAGAGGGCGCCAATTTGATCTCGCCGTCGTGGCAGCTCAAACAATGAACACGTTTATACTGGTAGGAACCTCCTGGTTCCACCAGCCCACAGGGGATTATTGTGTTCGTCCATCCGTCGTGCATCCAAAAATGGGAGGGGTGGGGCTGGGTGGAGAAGGGAGGGTGGGGAGGGGCTGGGTGGGGAGGGGAGGGTGGGGAGGGGCTGGGTGGGGAGGGTGGGGCTGGATGGGGAGGGGAGGGTGGGGAGGGGCTGGGTGAGGAGGGTGGGGCTGGGTGGGGAGGTGGGGAGGGGCTGGGTGGGGAGGGTGGGGCTGGGTGGGGGGTGGGAGGGGTGGGGCTGTGTGGGGAGGGGCTGGTCACCCCGTGGTGCCCTTATAAAACTGAACGTTTAACCTACTCACGCCGGCTTGTGCCCGCCCTCACAGTCGGCCATATTTGCGGAATACACCACGCCGCCGTTGACCCTGGCCATTGACCGAGCAACCCAACGTTCCTACCAGCTCCCTCCGCAGGAATGTGTTCAATCCCTGCACCTACGTCCACCCAGCAGTTACAGATGGGCATCAACACCAACGTTGATCGGCAGGTAGGCAGGTCGTGTGTGGTGGTGGAAAGTGAGGGAATCTCTCACATTTTGCACATCTATCCAGCGTGGAAGAGTAGGCCAAATACCGCGTGGAGGGTCTCTCTCTCTCTCTATAGCTCACTCTAGTGGAGGGAAGAGCAATTGCAGGGCTGCGCCTTGACATCTTACAAATCCGTCCCGCCTGTTTAAGGCTTCGGGTGCCTTGTGAACGTCTGCTCATGGGAAATGTCAATCCAAAACAAGTGGTGTCGGCTTTCTTGAACCGCTCGGGTTATTTTTAATGGACCAACTGTTCATCTTTCTGCCCCTTCTAGCACCACCACGACCAGCCACCACCACCACCACAATCTGGATCAACACGAGTGCTCCAAAGGGTATCAACATTTTCAGGAGGGTTCGCCACGGTGGCTCTGAGACAAATATGTTCAAAATGTCCCCCCCAATATATTGCTTTAAAATATTTTAAAATTATAATTGCTATGCTATGTAAATAAAAACAACAATTTGCTAAACCTTGGCCACAATATCTGGACTTGTCTTCATTTAAATCAATGCACAGATTTCTGTTCATATGATTGTGGTTATGGTTGTACTTGATTAATCCCTAATATCAAACATTACATTCAATGAAACAAGAAATGGTAAAAAAAGTTAAAACAGAGCAATGTAATACAATACACTGTTAGACATTATTGTACAAAATAAATATGAAGTCCATCCCACGTGTTAGTGAATTTTTTTTATATTTTAGGCAGAAAATTACACCAGCCCACAGGGGATTATTGTGCCCGTCCGTCGTGCATCTAAAAATGGGAGGGGTGGGGCTGGGTGGAGAGGGGAGGGTGGGGAGGGGCTGGGTGGGGAGGGTGGGGAGGGGCTGGGTGGGGAGGGTGGGGAGGGGCTGGGTGGAGAGGGGAGGGTGGGGAGGGGCTGGGTGGGGAGGGTGGGGCTGGGTGGTGAGGGAGGGGCTGGGTGGGGGGTGGGAGGGGTGGGGCTGGGTGGGGAGGGGCTGGTCACCCCGTGGTGCCCTTATAAAACTCAACGTTTAACCTACTCACGCCGGCTTGTGCCCGCACTCACAGTCGGGCATATTTGCGGAATACACCACGCCGCCGTTGACCCTGGCCATTGACCGAGCAACCCAACGTTCCTACCAGCTCCCTCCGCAGGAGGAATGTGTTTAAAGCCCCCACAACGACATCAGAACCACCTTACCACAGTCCAGTATTTGTTGTAAAATACAACAAACTCACACTTTTTTTCCCGATTTTGTCCAGCGACAACGACGAACGCGGCGCTTGCTTCGCTATTCACGTCGGCACACCAGTCAATTGCCACACAGACACAGCAATCTCTCAAAAAATATCTAAAAATGTAATCTTATTATTGTGGTTGTTGTCGATGTTGTTGTTGTTCCGACAGAGGTTTTTAAGTCCCTCGCATCTGACAACGCCTCGTGCGGCGAGCCGCACGCAGAGTCCCGCCCTCAGCACGGGGCGCGCAGCGGCAGCAGCAGCAGCAGCGCCATCCCTCCTCGGCTGCGATTGCTTCCTCATCATCATCCTCCTTCTCATCATCCTCATCATCGTCGTCGTCGTCTTCGGTGCTGCGTGCGCTGCTCGTCAACAACAACAACAACCCTGTACGCGCCCCTGGGTTCCGCAAGTGACATGAGGGCGCAATGGGCGCCAAGGAATCCAAGCTGGGCTTCCTGGCGTACGAGGACGCGCTCAAGAGAGGTGCTGGCCGCCAACAACCACCACCACCCACAATCCACAACCCACCACCACAACCACCACACATCACCACCACCAACAACAACCACCACCCACCAACAACCCACCACCACCACAACCACACATCACCACCAACAACAACAACCACCACCCACCACCAACAACCACCACCAACCCACCACCAACAACCACCCACCACCAACAACCACCACACATCACCACCACCAACAACCACCACACATCACCACCACCAACAACCACCACACATCACCACCACCAACAACCACCACACATCACCACCAACAACCACCACACATCACCACCACCACACATCACCACCACCACACATCACCACCACCAACAACCACCCACCACCAACAACCACCCACCACCAACCAACCACCCACCACCAGACACCCACCACCACCAACAACCACCACCACCACCACCACCACCACCCACCACCACCAACAACCACACATCACCACCACCACACATCACCACCACCAACCACCACCCACCACCACCCACCACCAACCACCACCAACAACCACCACACATCACCACCACCAACAACCACCACACATCACGACAACCACCAGCCACCACACATCACGACCACCACCACACATCACCACCAACCACCACACATCATCACCACAACCACCACCCACCCACCACAACCCACCACCACCCACCACCACCACCCACCACCACCCACCACCCACCACAACCACCCACCACTGCCCTCTCGCCTCTTGTCTCTCCCCAGTTCCCATCCCGCCGTCTGCCCTTCCTCGGCGACCCTTCCCTCTCTGGCCGCAGCCTTTGGCCGCCCTCCCTCCCTCCAATGTCCGCCCACATTTCCTCATGTCGGCCCCACGCCGACCCCACCGCCGTGTCCCCCTTCTTGCTCGTCTCTACACGGCCGCCCTCCATCTCTACCCCATCTCTACCCCAGCTCTCTCCTCCCACTCCGCTGCCCTTCAGAGCCACTCTCGCCCGCTCTCTGCCGTCTCCACGGTCAACCATGTGGCTCTACCTGCCCCTCTCTACATGCCCTGCCCTTCCTGCCAGCCCCGACTCCCCCCTTCACTGGTCCATAGCTGCCCTATCTCCCTGCCCTACATCTTTGTCTGCCCTACCCCTCTGCCCTATATCCCTGCCTGCCCTACCTGCCTGCCCTATCTGCATGCCCTACCTGCTTGCCCCCCTACCTGCCTGCCCTACCTGCCTGCCCTACCTAACTGCCCTACCTGCTTGCCCTACCTGCCCTACCTGCCTGCCCTATCTGCCCTACCTGCCTGCCCTATCTCCCTGCCCTAAATCTCGTCCTGCTCTACATCTGTCTGCCCTACCCCTCTGCCCGACCTACCTACCTGCCTGCCCTACCTGCCCTACCTCCCTGCCCTATCTGCCCTATCTGCCTGCCCTACCTGCCTGCCCTACCAACCTTCCCCGGCCTGACATCCATCGCGGCACCTGCTTGCATTTCCCTTCCTTGGTTGCTGCGTCCGCTAGCTCCGTGTAAACGAGCGAGATTTGGCTCCTGTGCCAGATACAGCGTGAATATTTGGGATGCGGCTGCTGCGTCTTGGATATCGTTTTATATGTCTGGGTTCGTGGCCCAATCCTGTGTCTGATGCTGGCTGTGGTTTTTGTTGTTGTGTGTTTCTGGGTTTGGGTATGCGGGCGATCAGGTTCTCGGTGTTGTCTCGGTGTTTGGTGGGGACTGGGTTCTTGACTTTGGTCTGGATTTCGGTCTGGTGTGTTCTGGTCTTGAGTTTGGAATCTCGGTTGAGTTCTGGGTCTGATGTTGCCGTGTACGTGATGCGTTCTGGGTATGGGTCTCATCGAGGTTCGGGTCTATGGTGTCACACTGATTCTTGGATGTGACTTTTGGTCGTCAGTTCTGCGTGTGGGTTTGGTGGCGACTGGGTTTCTGAATTTGTCGCTGGATCTGTGCATTGATCTGGGGGCTTACTTTGCCTGTTTCTGGATCTTAGGCTGTCTCAGTTTGGGGCTGGGGCTGTGAATGGTTCTGTTCCGGGCCCGGGTTGAGTCTGGAATTGGCTTTGGGTGCGGTCTAATTCCTTGGCTGAGAGAGGGCATGGGCCTGCGCCAGGATCTGAGAGTCTGTCTTTCAGTTAGTCAAGGTCCCATCTCGATTTGTGACTTAAGCCTGGGGGCTGTGATCTAGCGAGACTGCAGGGGGAGGGGGGGCTGGTCTGCATGGGTTTCCCGTGGTGATTTGGGGCTCAGCAGACGTTTGATGCCACCCTGGGCAGCCCAAGTCGCTGTTTGAGGCGTGGTTTGGGTAAAGCTGATGTCTGAAGTGACATATTTCCATGTGGTAGTGATGATGATAATCATTCCTCCATGATCAATAAAAATGGATTCTGAATTGTGTTGTAGACTGCAGAGGCAGTAGCAGCAGTTGTAGCTATGGAGATGGTTACCCGCCATACAAATGTGACATTTCCATCACTCGGACTGCCCCTTGTCGTGTGTAATAACACCGTCCCACTCTCGTGCGTGAATGGAGGCACTGTGACTGAATAATAATGTACAATTGTGGATCCAGGAAAAGCTTCACTGAGTCCCATTGCTCTCTGGAGGGCCTTACATTAAGATATGTGGGGTAGTTCCTTATTGAGCATTTTTGCATGTGAGAGGAAATGGCAATGCTCTGAGAAATGCATATTCAGGGGAAAACACTGAAATATCAACTTTTGAGTGTAGGTTAGAGACGTGCTTTCTGCGCTGCACGCGCACAGCTTGCAACAACGGCTGGGTTTGGAGTATCGTGCGTGCACGAGGTGATTTCGCTGTGTGAGCCCACACATTTGTCACGTTAGGAGGCCTAACTTAAGTGGTCAGTGCGTAAAGCTTTGACATGCATTGTAATGGTGACACCGTGAAAGGGTGTTTCTGAAAATAACACTGCGGAGGAAAAATGCAACATGCGTTTGCTTTACAGTAGAATATTGTATTTAAATATACAGCAAATGGACTCGGGAAGAGTTTTAAAAAATGCCAACGATTTGGCTAATTCAGCGTCGTGTACAGTGTTTGCTTAAATCTTTTTAAATGCATTTCCTGCTCTGCCTTTCGAGAACATAAAGTTCAATGCTAAATAGCAATGGTGCGCACTGGTGATTGCCCAAATAGAACCCTTTACGCCTTGCTGACAAAGACATGTTTTCATAGGGATTTAGTTTTTTGCCATCATACAGATAGCAATGATCTTATGTGAATAAATGATGTAATAGCGCACGGTATTACGTGCATGCATTTCACACGCACTTTTAATCTGGTTAGCACATGTCAAAATGAAAAATGCGTTTTGACCAGAAACTATTAGCCTTGACCCAAAATCCAATGCCTACATATTTCACATTAACATCCTCTGCTACAGTAATTAGCGATTAAATAGAACAACCAATAAACATCCGACAGTCATCTGATGCCATGAAGATGTACAGCGTGTATTTATAGTCACCGAGTTACAGTAACCTTAAGCCTAGAAGGTACACGTGACAATTACAGCCGTTACTATTGACACATTATTGTAAACCTGAATACAAAGCTACCTATTGTGATGAATGGGAGTCGGCGGTGTTTATGGAGTGAGTGTTCTTGCCTAATACATTTGCCAATGATGGTGAGAAGGAAACTACATGGTTTCCCTGTTTAAACAAATGCTGTTGAAAAACACTTATCCAGAAAGCCCTTCGCCTGGTTCACGGAAATGCTCTTTGCTTTCATCACATCCCGAGACAGGCCCTCATTTATAAAGAAGTTGCGGTACTATATCTTTTGTTGCAGATCTTGTAATTGTGCACAATGCAAGAGATGTGCGTTCTAAATTCACTTGAGCACATTGTGCAATGGTGAAGCTATGATGCCGTATGAGTTAAATGTTGATTAGGATGGCTTTTCATTTATTTTGCACATTCAACAAAGGCCTTAGATAATCTTGCGAATAAAATGTGGTGTCAGGAGGCATTTATCATGTCAGTTTTCAAAATGAATCATGACGCTAAGAATCATGGGGCTCTGTTATTCTAACTGCGAGTCTTCCTGGAAGATTTACTTTGAACTTGACAGTGCTGTGTTCTTTCCTTGAGTCGTTTTCATTAATCATGAACCCTAGGAATGCCTTAACTCTGTTATAAGTAGCAAACTTACACCGGGGAATCTGCCGGAGGACAATATTTAAATCACCTTTTCAGGAAGGAAGTCACTTCGGATATTGAGTCTATTTATTTTAGGGTTTTGCATGTACAGTATGAGGAAACCAGAGTCCTTTGAGGAATCGCATGCATTTTAGGAGAGCATCCCCCCAAATTGCACTCTTGACAGAGCCTACTTTCTGTACTGCATGCATTAAGTGCAAGTTCCGAAATGAAGCAGCAGGGAGGTGCTTCACGCAAGCTCGATCCCCTGCGTGATACACCACCTTTGCAGGTTGCTTATGGACATTATACATCATTGGAACCTCATTTGCCAGTAAAAAATATGATAATTGATGTTTTACCCTTTTATCTGGCAACAAAACGGACACCTTTTTTACCAGGAGTCATGTTTGCATAGACCACAATACCTGCAGTCATGACGCCTTTTGGCATCATCAGGTCCAACACCATGTGAGACTAGGCTCTAAGGAAAGCTGTCTCGGGTGTGGACCGATCAACTTCAAGGACAGTGCATACATTATCAGAGTTATGTTTTTTGTTTGCATTATGACTGCAGGTATTGTGGTCTATGCAAACATGACTCCTCGTAAAAAAGGTGTCAGTTTTGTTGCCAGATAAAAGGGTAAAAAACCAATGATGACATTATACATGGCAACATTTTTCGTGGCAACATGTGCTCCTCGGCTTCTCCAGTAATAATAATGTTGGTAATAATTAGTGGAGTGATGACACGGTTATTTGTGCACGGCGTTTTAAACTTGGCGACCTTTAGTTGGATGTTTGACAACGGCGAATATCCGTGGCTCGTGATATCTAAGTTGGTCCTGGGCCCACCCACTTACCAATCTAATTATATGGTGATTCGGTTTTGGCACTGGTGCACAAGCAACAGCAAATAGCAATAAACTCAACACATTCGTCAAACATTATTACTTGCACACGGCTTACTTAACCGTCCTTAAAATGATTGCTTGACAATGCTGTATTCTTATGTACTGCATTGTGTGCAGAATAAGCCGTACGTCTCGTGCTGTGTTATTTTAGCAGGGTTCTTTGGGCCTTAAACACGCAGCCAGCGGTGAGAAACGGCACGGCTCGTAGGTACATTCTGATGAAACAGGACAACGTGACTGACATCAACATTATTCCAAATGAATTCTGACTTGCAGAGTAAGGACACTAACTGGAAAAGTCACATACGATTAGCCAAATGTTGAAGGCCTGGGGTCAGCTCTTATGGACTTGACCCTAACGAATCTCAACAGGGTGCTGAAGCTAGTTTTTTTTCATTTGATTGGTGTCTCGAGTGAGTTGAGGTGTCATTAGCTGTAAAGCTTTTTTTTAGTACCATGTCTCACTAACTTGATAAGAAGATGCCTGCCTCCCACACATAATGGCACAGACAGCTAGCTGTATTCTTCTTCTTGGTTCTTTCGGTAAAGTCACGTAGAAGGAAAATAATAAAATAATAAAAATTAAACATAATAAAATAATTCTCACGACGTTTCGACTCTGCCTTCTCGACAGACCTGTTCTCCACCTGAAGACGGCTGCTTGCGTTGTGGCCGAAACGTCGTGAGAATTATTTTATTATGTTATATTTTTATTATTTTATTATTTTCCTTCTACGTGACTTTACCGAAAGAACCAAGAAGATGAATCCCTGCAGTCACGAAAGGTTTAAATCGAAATTTAGCTGTATTCTTGTTTCCATGGTAATGTTGTGGTGTACACCACTCATAACCCACAGCGGGCTTTGTGTGTGGACTGCCACTCTTGTTACCCAGGGACGGTGAACGTGGCGTTTGCTTGCTTGTAGGCGATTTTGTAAACGTGCTTTTCAATAGACGGTTGACTTTTTAGCCGAGTGTGGTGGCACATGCTAGTAACCTGGCACTTTCGAGGCAGTGTTGCTGGATCACGCAGAGATCAGCATATGATGTGAGACTCTCCTACCCCCTCTGGGCTGCAGGGTGGCAAGTACAGCAAATTGGGTTGTATCCCATTTTTAGACTTTTGACTTTTATTGCCTCGTGTATTTTTTAAAATCTAGGTACTTTGCTTTCCTTCCATATGCCAAAGGGGATTTGCCAAACATTCCAGTCCAGGGCCCCTCAAATATTCACTGGGTTTCCAATTAGTTTGTTTTTACGTCGTAAAGTGTTATGTATACTATAATTCAGTTCCATCCATTTTAATTCCACCAATGGATGAAAGCTTCCGTACATCATCTGTGTTGGTCAAGGTTTTCTTACATTATACTTCGAATACACAGGTCAGTGTGGGTTAGTGAGGGTGGGGAGGGCACGGCCGATTCTGATATCAATTGCCACTGATGTTTGTTGTGGACGGGAATTGAATTTTGGTTGCCGGGTTCAGAGCACAGCTTGCTAACAACTGTACCACCGCTGTACTCCTTGGGTGTTGTTTATTTGAGTTTAAAGCATTTGGAAAATAATTTAAGTTAATAAAAACATATTTCCTTTAACAAAATTATTTTGTTGGAGATCAGCAATTATATGTTCACGTGAGGAAGTTTTAGAAATGTATTTATTTGTATAAGTGGAATATATAGATGACCTTTAGTTAAAACAGCTGAGAGCCCATAAAAATACTGCATAAGAAACGTAATACAAGGTCATACATGGCAAAGCAACACAAAATGTAACGCAACGTAAAATTGAAATGAGAAACAAATAAGCCCAGGCAGCTCTTGAACTCATGTAAAAAATTGTGAAAACAATTTCTGATATAAAATCTATACACTCATAAGAATAATATGTACTGTATATATAAATTAAATATCTTAAGGTAGATTATGGGTGCCAATCACAAAGTGTAGGCATTTACAAAAACAAAAACTTCCTCTGGCTTATAATTGGAAGCACAGTGGCAGGACTGAGATGCAGTGAGAATTTTTTTAAATAAATGAAATGCATTTATTTTGGAGCAGTTCATCTACAAACGTCGCAATCAATGTGTATTTGCTGCATATGTATTTGGTTGTTGGGACTACAGCCACCTTTGTATATTGAAAGCTGCTTTGGAAGACCAGGCTTCATGCCAGTTTTGTTGGGAACAGCATCAAAGTAGGTTGTTCCAAATCTCCAGTAAAAAGGCGTTTGATATTTTCCGTTTTATAATTTTTGTGATAATGTCCTTACGGTACAGATGTGTTTGCATACTTCTCCTTCTCAATGTACCCAAGGGCAGGTCCCTGGCTCAAGCTCTCTCCATCCTATCCCGTCACCACTTCCTCTTCTCTCTACCTTTGCAACACCGCACTCCATGCCAGGGTTCTTGAGCCATAACTAGGGAAAGATGGTTGAGGTTTTCTCGAATTGTTTTTTTTAGGTGACACCGTGACGGGTCGGAGTTTAACATCACTCTCGGGGCGTGTTGGCATTCTACATAATTCAAAATTGTGCTGCATAGCACGTCAAAGCAATCCACCACACTTGCAGAACTCTACCGCACATCAGTTGAAGCCATTCTTCTGGTTAACTAATCCAGACATAGACGTACAAGTTGCTATTCATCCAGCCATACACAAGAAGAAGACTAGTTCACTAGTTCATTGATGCTGTGAAATGGTTTATGTCATGCCAGAAAAATACACAATACATCGTTTCACTAGCTCGTCTATGCTGTGAAATGTTTTTTTTTATGACATTCACATATGCGATTGCTGCTCATTGTTCAGTTGCCACCGCTAATTCCGTGTTGTGACCTTTTCCCTTCTGCACGCAGTGACGGATGATGAGCTGAAGAGGCTACGCGATGCCTTCAAACGGTCATGTGGTCTGGCGTACATGAACCAGCTGTGCTTTGTGAGGGAGGTGCTTGGGGAAGGTGTGCCGTCTAAAGTGGCCGAGGTGAGAACCACCAATCATCCTGTCTGTCATGATTTATAATCCGGAGAGCCTGTCGCCAGAGGTCGCAACCGGGTACCCGTACCCTACCCGATACCCGGCTAACCGTACCCAGCCGGGTACGGGTACGGGTAGCCGTTTGCGACCCTGGTGCGGCCGGGTACGGGTACGGGGGGGTAAGGAATCAAAACTCGTTTGCGACCTCTGGCCTGTCGTCAATAAAAGTTTTTAAAAAATAGCACACACTTCATCGAGTACGACGAATCGTCAGGCTAGGTTATTAATAATCCTCGGTCAGTGCAGCGATATTAACACTACTCAGTAGTAATCCTGTAACAATGGAAGCTAATTTAGCAGCAACCCATTTTTTTCCATGGTCTCTTACGTTGTGATGTCATCTCGTGCGTGAGTTTATCGATTCATAATTTCATTTCCAAAACGAATCTAACAAATTGGTGGAAATTCTGTAAGGCAAACATGACAACATCGTGTCACTTGGCGGTGTTAGCCTGCACGTACAGCTGTGTAATGTGTTAGCACGTGCGCTCACTGTACAGTATGCGGTATTCCAGTGTGGGTTGGAAAGGGCAGGAAATGTATGCTTGTAACACTTGTTGATATCACTGCTGGGTGGCGTGACCAACTAACCAAACTGGGTTTTCGGGCTTTTCAGTAAAGTTGATCTTGGGTCATGCTACACGTAAGTGTACGTATTTAACAAAAAATACATTTTTGTATATCTACAAAATCAGATATTCTAAATCAGATATTAACCCATCATAATGGTTCGTCACGATGGTATTGTTCTTCTTGGTTCTTTCGTATTGTTCTTCTTGGTTCTTTCGGTAAAGTCACGTAGAATGGAAATAATACCGAAAGAACCAAGAAGATGAATCCCTGCAGTCACGAAAGCTTTAAATCGAGATGGTAATGTTGGTTTTTTTCTTGGCTTGCTTACATATGCGCTATTATCTTGTGGGAGTATATAATCAGCTGCCTTCTAGTCTAGAAATGAAGACTTGGTGCCTATTGACAAGTTACAATGGTGAGCTTGCCCTGTGTCTAAGGGACAAATATCGTTATATTGTTGAGCTGGCACCACTGAGATATTCTGTTTTGGAATCCAGGCAGGCCGTGATTTCAAGCGGCTTCTCAAGTATAGTGATGGCCTCAGTCCGATCACTAATGACTGCACAAATAAACAATCACATCGGAGTTGTTTTTTTTCACATCATCATTGGGTTTATTCTGCCTCTGAGAATTCAAGTTTTACTTCAAGTGGCGTATGGCAAACACCCTCTCTGCGGGGCATGTCAAAAAATGTGACCCCAGTGTGCACGAAGAGGCCTGTTGAAGCGAGTGGAGGAGTATAATTCTAGATTTGAAGCTTTCGTGACTGCAAGGATTCATACTCTTAGGTTTTTTCGGTAAAGTCACGTAGATAAAAATAAATAATAAAAATAAACTAATAGAAATGATACTAGAAATACAATTAAAAATCACGAGGTTTCGGAGGCAACACAGGTCTCCGTTATCAGGTGGGACCGTCACAGCTAGATTTACTGTATCAAGTGAGGCAAAATTCCAAGAGACAATCCCTTAAATACAAGTTAAGGGGGGAGGAGGGGGGAGGGGGTTATCTGAATGTGGCAGCCAATGAATGGAACGTGTTGGGGGGGGGGCTAAAAGAGAACAATAGGTGCACATGTTGTTGTTTTACCTGGTGTTGGTTGACAATCCAAATACAAAAAGGAGAGTACTGTTAAACGCTGGGGATGTCAACACTCGGTAAAGTAGAATAGTACCTGTTACATAAGATGATCCAAAAATGTGTAGTTAAATCTTTTTTGCATGGAGTATAGTTCTGTGTCGTAATCTTCCATGGCCGGTATCCGACACGGTGAAGCACTTTTCGTTGCAAATGTAGAAACACATATTAGTAATTTACAGCTCTTTATCAATCAACTGGTGGATGAAGGCCATGCTTTTTGATCATTGGGGTTGTTTGTATGTTGAACTTGTTTCGCACCGTACGTAGCCAACCGCACTGATTTGAGGTGACTTTATTTCATTACGATTCTCTGTACCGATACCAAGGACTCATTTTGATATCACTCGTGTTAGCCTTGGTCAAAGAATACAACTCGTGTAACCGGGTTCGTATTTCAGTGCGCACACCACTGCGTCACAGCTCCACCCCTGGATGGTGAAATTTCCAAATGGTAATTTGTCTTCTGACACGCTGCCAATAGATGTACTAACACACAAAGATGTGCAGTGCATTTACAAATGCTCTGCTGCCAATAACACAATTGGATTATAATTGAGAGGAATGAAATGTAAAAAAAAAGTGTCTCTGTAGGTCAACAATGGAATGGATAAAAAGAATTGAAGACGCATCACGACTATTCAATCAAATTCGTATGCACCAAGTTAATAAAGTGCCCCAGGATTTTTAGTTGAAAAATTTCGTACAATAGTAATGTCTCTTCATCACGTAAGTAATCTTTTCACAAAGTTGCAGTGCACTGCACTGTGAACCCAGTAACCTGAATTTGATTGCTGGCGTCAGGGAAACATCTACACTGACCAGTTCGGTGAAGTATGGTCAAGCAATCACTTTTATTTATACAGGAAGGAGAGGCCCACGGTCAGTGGTCGATTGATAAAGAGCTAGGGATCCATCTTCTTGGTTCTTTCGGTAAAGTCACGTAAAAGGGAAGTAATAAAATAATTAAAATAAAACATAATAAAATAATTCTCACGACGTTTAGGCCACAACGCAAGCAGCTGTCCTCAGACCTGGTTTTCACCTGAGGACGGCTGCTTGCGTTGTGGCCGAAACGTCGTGAGAATTATTTTATTATGTTTTATTTTTATTATTTTATTACTTCCCTTCTACGTGACTTTACCGAAAGAACCAAGAAGATGAATCCCTGCAGTCACGAAAGAAGCTTTAAATCGGAGCTATGGATCGTTTTTTTTTATTTTTACAAGATGGACGAATTAAGCCTTTCAAATTGCACTCATTAGATTCATTTGGATGGCTCAGAGGGCGGAGCATTGAGCCAGTGCCGCTGAGATTCTGGATTAAAATCCAGGCAGTCGCCTGTGATTAAACTAGGTTCTTAAGTGTCGTGAATTTGTAGAGTCAGTCCGTTCACCTTACACTGCACAAACAAGACAAATCCATCGGTTCTGCACTCAATTTGGCTTTTTTTCTAACACAAGGAGTTCGTGTCGCTGCGAGGGGCATTGCAACCTCTTGTGTCTCGTGACATGACAGCGACGGCACAGTAGGGGATGGGGGAGGGGTAATTGGTGAATAAATACAAAATAAATGTAGGCCTTGTGTTGTTGGTTGGTTTTAGGTACTAATTGAACGTCTGCCTTTTGCAGGTGATATACAACTCATTCGGCGGCTCTTCAAAGGGGCTGTCATTCAAGGAGTTGGTGGTGGGCCTGGTCCTGCTCACCCGCGGCCGGGATGAGGAGAAGATCAAATGTGAGCGAGCGGCATCCGAGTGCGCGTCTCGTGACGGCTGTATGTGTGTGTGTCACACGAGTGGAGTTATTGTGCACGGGTAGTAGTGCTTCTCGCTAAAATCCCAACCACTGTTGATGAACCATGAGCCACACGCACGCTGGACGGTGATCAGAGCGCTGGCCTCCTACTTGTTATGTACTTTAACCTTGTGAAGGTCACAGCTTTCCTCACTGCCAGTTACCGTACAATGTTGCAAATATGACTAGCTGGCGACAGGCTTAAATGGAAATGTGAAAAGGTCAGATATGTGACAATCTATGAAAAATGACAGTCCATGCCCAATATACGCACGCTACTGGATGTCAGTGGTTGATTAGTCAGGGTGGATATGCAATGGCCGGATATGCGATGTTGAACCGTGCGTGAAACTTAAATGAACGCCACCTGCCGTGTCTGCCCGTGGGAGAGTGCAGACATCTTCAGTTTGTGTGCCAACGAGTCGGGCAGCTATGTGAGCCGAGAAGGCCTGGAGGGGCTGCTCCAGGCGTGTGAGACTCAGCCCCTGGCCGAAACCGTGCGCCAGTGTTTCAGAGAGGTGAGCACTCACGGGTCACCCATGCCTCTCTGTCCATCAGAGCACAGGTCACCAGCGACTTACTTGCCTCTCAACCTCTTCTTGCAGAAATGTGCAGCGCAGAAAATGCCATTGTTGGGCTCTGATGCTATGCTTCCACGTATTATGTCTGTGTGTGGTGCCTCACCTTTAGCAACCCACACTGAACCAGCGTGGTGAATTGGCCACGGTCATATAACCCCCCCTCCCTCGTGATACGCACGGCGA
This sequence comes from Lethenteron reissneri, assembly GCF_015708825.2. Taxonomy (NCBI): domain Eukaryota; kingdom Metazoa; phylum Chordata; class Hyperoartia; order Petromyzontiformes; family Petromyzontidae; genus Lethenteron; species Lethenteron reissneri. The sequence continues at coordinate 10,590,489 of NC_083806.1, read as the reverse complement.
TGTGGGGAGGCCCTCATCCAGAGGTGGAATGACAAAATTGCTCCACCGTGTACTTGTGCTTTAAGTGGAACGAAATAAACATTGTCGGGAACAAAGGCATAAGTTGTTTGATGGGTTTTCGGAGGGCCTGGATTCTCGCCGTGTTTTGAGATGCCGTGGTCGGCAATGTCGTCTCCAGCAGCCGGTGGTGACTGTGAGCAACCCACCTAGATAATGGCAAGCGCCGTAATTGATTTCGTCGCAGTCTCTCCATCAGTGGGAGACAAATCATCTGTTGGGTTAAGTGAAGGTTTTCACTTCATGCTATTATAAATGATTATACTTTATTAATTGATTTGGCTGACATTGTTGTGGTATTCCATTTGCACACATTTTTTACCACTTTCATTGAACAGCAAGCAGTTGAAGAAGCGTTACATTTAATCAATTCCATTGTCCTTCCGGATGCAACTGAAAGAGCACTATCCAAATAATGCAAATTAGTTCATTATTCTGCTGCATTAGTGATCACTTTTTACCTCTATGAGCGTGTTATTTTTGTTAGCTGCACGACTCTTTAAACCTTTAAGACAACCTGATAAGGAACAATATGGGCACAGTCCTTCTTTGAAGTTTGGCCGGATCTCTTTACACCTAAGAAAGGGCTGGATGTTAGGAGGTAATTTCAATTTCAAATTTATTTTGACTTAACAATTTGAGATCTCAAGAGACCAGGCGTGTCTTCATTTGCAAGAGTGAGCTGGGACGTTACTCTGCCAGCACGGGGCGATTACTGCTATGCGTAGGCCCAATTTAGTAATTTGTGATGCTTTTTTCGAATTTGACATTTCTATCCTGATGCCGACACTCAATGGCGTATGCTTGCGAATGACATCAGGGGTTCTTTAATGATGACGGTGAAGCGGACGGCGCTTATATTGTTCCGGCTATTACACTCGCAGTATTAGTGCGGCCGCTGGGTTCGAACCGTTAACCCCTGCAGCAAGCAGTGAACACGCTACCGCTAGGCCATGTCACTGTCCCGTGGGTAAAGGTGACAGTTTAAAAGGTAAAGGTGCAGCCCTGCAATTGCCTTGAACACGGCACTGCTGGGCAGAAGGACCTCCACTAAAAAGCTCCCTCATGCTGGACACACGCACTGTCACCCACCATCCGTGACTGACTGAGCGACTGACTTTGTCGTCATTTCAACTTGGCCAATGATTCCACTGCCGTGCCAGGAGATTGATTTGACAACCTCTGGCTTGCAGGTCCAGTGTGCTAATCATCACACCACGGCAACATTCCATTGAGTAGGAGGCGTACTGCGTGTCTTTATTTTGTATTGAATTTTGTGGATCATGTTCCCATGTATATTGTACTTATTGGCATCATAAAACGAGACTATAACATTTTATTTTGCAACTCCCGCATAAATCATTGCTTCCCCCCCCCCCCCCCCCCCATTATTGTAGAATGGCCTCCTGGAATTGTTGCATTGTACGAGATTCTCCTTCGGTTGTCTCTTATCTTCACGAGGGTCATTGTGCCTTTTCACATGGATGACTATAGAGGTGTTTGTCACTCATGATACACTAACAAAAACAACGGTCCTCAAACCTGAGAGATGCTGAATTAAGTTTTTATTTCGGGTGCTCATTGATAACCGGGGTGAGACCACCAACTCACTACTTTTTGAGAACCCAATTTTAATCGCAGGAGATTGCCGAGGCTTAAATCCGGGGATCTCGGTGCTCTGGCAGTATTATCCCTTTGAGCTGCCAGGGCCACCTGACTGACAGGAGTGGTTTTCTCTGCCTGCACTCGGCAGTGTTAGGGGTAGAGGCTCTCGAAGCCCGAGGCAGGCATTTCATCGCAGGCTTTTCTGCCGGACGATTTAAGTTACGTCTCATCGACTGCGCTGTGGCATTCGTGCGCGAGAATTGCAGCACCCTCTCGGCTACGGCGGATGAATTGAAAAACTAAATTCAAGCAACTGATGTCCGTGCTGTTGCTAGTTAACGGGTGACAAACTGTCAATGCTCCGTCACTTGAGAATTTAATCTCAGACTGGAACGCTGATGTTTGAGCCTGGAATATTACACTGGTCAAAAAAAAAAAAACATTTTTTTTCTGGCCTGGACTTTTGCAGCTGTTTTAGACTAATGTCAGGGTGCTGATTCCAAATCTGATCTCAGATTTGCTCTATTACATCTCATTTTTATGCTATCGGCATACCCCATTGTCATTGATTCCCCAAAATTAACTCTGTCACTTATGATTGCAAGTTGTTGCGAGTCAGTGACTGCTTTAGTGTTAAAATATGGTGCTGTATTTTTAGGATTGTGTGTTTATAATATAATTTTATGTAGATATCCACATTTATTTAATATTTTTCTTCTGCAGTTTTTATTGAAAATGCAATATTTGATATCTCAAAAACCTGAGGTGATAGACAAAAACTGATGCCAGATTTGGAATCAACACCCCAAAATTACCTTAAAACCGTTGGAATACCTTATGCCAGAAAAAGTGTGTTGACCAGTGTTAACAGTGATGTCGCATCGCCTAAGGACGTGCGTATAACTTGTGTTGCGAGTGCTTTGCACAACAAAGTAAAAAATGTGTTGAAGTGGATGGAAAGGGCATATTCTGTGATTATTGGACTTAACATTATCAAAATACTTTCAACAAAATGTACGCAGCTAAAATTAACTGCGACCTATCAGTATCAATTCGGCATTACCATGAAGGTGTTTGTTTTGTGGGGATTGCATGTGAATTCACAAATTATTCTTACTGTGCTGTGTGATTTTTATCCGGCTTGGTGGTGCAATGGGTAGAGCACACAACTGGCGTTGGAAGTTTACATTTTGTTTGGGGATCAACTGAACCCTCATTGTCTCTGCTAAATACATTGAACGTTCGTGGCAACTGGAAGCCAGCAGTGGTTCTCTTGCCATGTTGACATGAGGACCACCGATGAGAAATAGACACATTTAACGAGTGAGTGGAGACTGAGAATAGGGGAAAAGCAGCAGAGGAAGGCAGCTGAAGAGATGCGAGAGATTAAATCAATGAATCAGGAGGCCATTACTGGACAAGAACAATTAAGGAAATGATGTAATGGATGAAAATGAGGGTAGGTCTTTACCCAAAAAGTGTGAAGTTACAGTCCTAACAACATTGGCGGTAGTTACATTGTGGAGGGACCAGCTACTGTCATGGGGAATGCGGAATTACCACCGCTGGCTTGGGGACAATCAACAGGAGATCAATGCCCCTCCGTGGTCATTTGAGCATGAAAGAACTTTTGACTTTCCTCCGTGCGAATGCGCGCAGAGCGAGCGGGCCAACTACGAGCGCTTCAAGCAATGGCTGCTCGCCAACAAGGAGCTGCTCATCCTCTCGCGCTGGCTGCTGGCGAGCACGGTCAGCGTGACCCTGACGGACGACAGCGACACGCCCACCTTCTACCAGACCCTCGCCGGAGTCACTCACTGTGAGTCTCTCGTACTGCGCGCTCGGTGTTGCGCGTGGCGGTGTGTCGGCGGTGTGTCAGCGAGGTGGGACTCGGCTTGGGTCCCGGAGCGCATCGGTTTGTCCTCGGCGCCGCAGGGAAATTCAATGGTGGGGGAGGCACCTCCCGGTAAATCTGATTTCTTTACAAAAAAAACTTTGTTATTTCTCTTGAGCGCCAAATATTGCCACTTTCTAGCTTGTTATTTTACTTTTGTGTACTCTTCTTATTATTATGAAACACAACCAGTATCTGATATTCGAGTGAAAATCTGCCATTTCGCAGAGGAGTGGAGGAGAAAGTAACTTACAATACTACAAATAGAAAGTGTGGTCTAGAGGTGTGATGGAGCTGTACTGTCTACTATACAGCAGTGACTGTAAATTACTAAACTGGTACTGCCCTGCCCGTGATGTTTCTGTGCGGCGTAGAGTTGGAATTGCTTTGCACGCTGTTATATGTTTGGGATTCGAAGCGAGATTTTCAATTTCTTTCCTCTTTTAGTTTTTAGAGGGTCCTCCAATAAAATTCTGTCATGTGTGAGACAGTGTATCCGCTCATGTGTTATTTTGAGGACAAACTGTGATAACCTAGTGAGTGGCAACATAAGCACGGCCGCCACCGCTATAATCGTCATGATTGTTATTCTTTGTCTTGTCAGCGACGCCACCATCCCATCACCTCTCACAAACACCGCAGATATCTTCATTCTCGCTGCCATTTTCATCACTGTATTCACCATTACCTCTGGGGTTTTATGTCACTGCGCACGAAATTCCGAAGTTTTGTATAATGGATATTAGATTGCATATCTCTTGAGTAAAGTTTCTGTAAAACAATTAACGTGAAAGTCCATGTTTTTTTGGCGAATAATTTTGGAAAAAGTGATTTCTGCAGGGCATGAATCAGGCTGCTTGTCTTTTTCTCTCTCCGCTACACACATCGCAATTGATACTTGCTTGCTTGTATAAACACGTACATACACAATTATCATAATCGCATCGTAATTACTTCCTTGTGAATTACATTAACACTTGTGAGTTTGTTCCGAACAAAATCACTCTCGTTTCCTAACACATACTTAATGAGTCATTTTTGGGTGTGTTCCATGAATAAGCTTAAATGAACATATGTACGTGTGACTGATCTGCGCCCTGTACGTTTGTTAATCAGGCGTGTTGCAACATATATGGAGAGCGCCTTCAAGTAGCTCGCAAGTGTCTGCGTTATTGTCTACAACAGCCAGCCGAAGTTATTCAGGATGGTCTCTTGACTTTACGCGATAATGTTTAATTGTTTAAATGCGCATGTAAGAATATTAAAAAGCAACGTTCATTTAGGTAGGGTCGTATTAGCGTCTGTGACCGCGCGGTTTGAGCATGCTTGAAAGGCCTCTTTTCTGCAGAACCACTTTTGTCCAACCCTAACTCAGTTGTCAGATTCCAGCCCTTGTGACCCTCCCACTCGGCTGCTTTCAGCTCTGTCTTATCGCCCACATTCATATGTAAATGATGTGCGTGTTCATATGCTAACGACGGAATATGCATATTGTGCACAGTCGTGTTATTGTTCTTTGAAATATACAGCATAATCGGTCCGGGTGGGGGATTGCAAATCGCTGCACTTATTTCTTGTTTGGCCTCTTACTACCCACACGTAACAGGTAAAATATAAATAAAACACCGCTTTCGCTCGCTCTCATCAAACAATATAAATCGTTCGCGCTAGACCAGGGGTCGGCAACCAAAATAACAAGAAGAGCCATTTCTTTCCAATTCGGTACAAAATTCAGTATTTCAAGAGCCGCAATGCATCTGAGTACATACGTACTCATCGTCAAGAAGCAGCCCGTAAAGAGCCGCATGCGGCTCCGGAGCCGTAGGTTGCCGACCCCTGCGCTAGACGCTTGGCCCTCTGTCTTACAAGTTGCAAAAACAATGGAGAGAATTGCTTTCGTGAACATTTATATCCTGAATGTGCCAAAGATACAAACAGACAATTATATGGCAATGTTGTATGAATATAAATAAGTATTAGCTTGTCACAGGCTATAACTTGCTGTGCTCTGTTTTCTGCTAAACCTCACTACTGCATTGGTGGTGATAAAGTAATAGCCTTGCAAGGCTAATTTCTCACTTTAACATCATGCTAATCTCTCACATTATCATAGCTACTTCTATGCTAAATTCCTCTGTTGACATGTAAACTCCTTTGTCAAGGCGCTCTGCTCCTCCCACCCAGCTTAAATACGCTGCCAAGCTTAGCAGTGTTCATTGGAGCGCTGTCTTTTCCAAAAGCTCTGTTTATTTACCTGAGGACGACTGCTTGCGTTGTGGCCGAAACGTCGTGAGAATTTCTTTTTATTATTTTATTATTTCCCTTCTACGTGACTTTACCGAAAGAACCAAGAAGATGAAAGCCTTGCCAAGGGTCCGATTTGCCACATGAAACAAAATAACATGTCCTTTCGTCTTCCTTTCAGCTTTCTAAACCATTGTTTTCAACAGGTGTTTTCTTCAGACAGGGGTGCTCTCCGGTTCGATTTTTACTCTTTTGAGTCTTATCAGCAGTGGCCTTATAAAATGTTGCTGGGTTTTCTGATGTTGTAGGCAAGAGTCCCCTCCGGTAGCACGCAGCAAAAGTACACGAACATTTATTGCCCCGCTGTGTTCTCATCCATCCGATAATGTGGATTCTGTTAGCTCCACGATACGTGCATTGGATTGTGTATGAATCTGTGCTTTTCGTTTCGTACTGGGTGGGTCGCGAATCCGTTCTTGTGACCCCTGCAGAGCTTTAATTCTAGATTTGAAGCTTTCGTGACTGGTGGGACCGTCACAGCCAGATTTGATGCAGCAAATCTGGCTGTGACGGTCCCACCTGATAAGGAGGCTTGTGTTGCCTCCGAAACGTCGTGATTTTATTGTTTTATTTTTATTAATTTTAATTTCATTTTTTACCTATGTGACTTTACCGAAAGAACTAAGAGTATGAATCCCTGCAGAGCTACCGGAGGCTGCCGTTATAATTAATCACAACGTAAACAAAACGATTGATACGTGAACCGTGCGCACGACCCTTTGATTGTGACGATTCGTCAAATAATTGAGCATAATTTACCGTCTTTTGAACATCAAATCGGTTTGAGGAGTGGATGGTTGATATGTGCGACTAAAAAAAAATGCAAGCGAGAACAAGTATTGCAAATATAATCAAAGAATTATGAGCCAGGGATGCAGATGCTTTCATTGGTAGGCACGGTGGGTGGGGGGTTTGTGTATGGGGGGGGGAGTAAATAATGTAGATGTATAGCCAGTAGAGGGGGCATGTCAGCACTTTAACGGTTACCATCATTATCTGTGACGATGTGTGAACGGGAATGAAAAGCACTAATTCTCTGGCCTCTCTATTTCATCGCTATGAAGAAAGGGCCATTTTCCATAAATGTCCCCTTGTTTATGTACTTTCCTTTAAAGCAGTGTTATCGATGAACGTGTTGAATTGTTGTGGTACTTAAGCAGAAGAAGAACGTGTGATCGTATCTGTTTAGACTACATGATACAGAACATTACGTGAAAGCATCAGTTCATCGGATAAAATAGTACGAGTAAGAATATTTATATCTCTATCCATCAGTACATTAACTAATTGTATCACTGTCAATTGACTGAAACGTGACACTGAATAATTGCATCCCAACTGCGTATAATTTATTGGTTAGAATTAGGTTCGTTAAACAGTCGTTGAACCAGTAATCATTTACCAATTCTTAAAGCCAAGAATTTAGTGATTCCAGTGGAATTTTACTAACAAGTGCACTGTTCGGAATGCACGAAACAAACAAATATCACAGCACACGCAAATCTCATTCGGGGTCTGTCGCAGCTATCGTAAAGCACCAGCGGGCAGGCCTGAGCCATTGCGTGCTATATTTGCCCTTGTTTCTCAGTTAAAAGGTAAAACTGCAGCCATGCGATTTCTTGCTCGCATCGCTGCCGATGGACGGGCCTCAAGTAGAGGGGGCGTTCGAGAAGGTGTTTGGCTTACTCTTGCACGCTGGCCAGACAGGGCGGAAGACCTGGGCTAACCGCCACACTTTTACACTTTTATACCAGCGCACCCGACCGGCTGATAGACTTCAATGTCGTGCACCCATTCGTACTGCTTGGTGGACGTAGGCGCGCCTGGATTTAAGACATCTCCCGCTTTTGTTTCAACTGCAATATTTTGCTGTCTTTTCTTGGATTTTCTGTTTGCACTTAGTTACATATTCACTTTGAGATGTTTTCTTGTTCATGTTTTAGTTTTTTTGTTTGTTGCGGTTGCACCCGATTCAAGAGCCGAATGGCTCACAGGGCTATACCTAATAAATGAACCTGAACTGCCGTGCCATCCATTGGTCATGGCCATTACCAACACAACAGATCACTTTGTTTCTCACTTAAGCTAAACATTTTCAGCTGATTGCGAGACCATTTCTACATGTGTGTGACACAACCAATTTTTTGAAACAACAAGATCTATTTTTTTAACCTCGTTAACATACGCACGTTGGCGGGGTGGAATTGGCATGCTGTGTTGCGGTTGAGTGAAACATTTCTGGCAATGTCTCACTGGCTGAATATCTCTTAGCAAGCTCCATTAAATTTTGATTTAAAGCTTTCGTGACTGCAGGGATTCATATTCTTGGTTCTTTCGGTAAAGTCACGTCGAAAGAACCAAGAATATAAGCTCCATTAAATCTTACTCTTGTTGAATGGAACAGCAGGAGTTTCTGAGCTGTGGTTGCCTGCCACAGTGATTATGAACTTCTTTCGCACCGTACGTAGCCAACCGTGCTTATCTATGGGTGTCTATGGGTCTGGGTGTCTATGGGTCTCTGTGGTTGCATGGATGTTGAAGTTCTTTCGCACCGTACGTAGCCAACCGTGCTTATCTATGGGTGTCTATGGGTCTGGGTGTCTATGGGTCTCTGTGGTTGCATGGATGTTGAAGTTCTTCCGCACCGTACGTAGGCAACCGTGCTAATCGGAGGATTAGTGTTATACAATTAAAAAAACACATTTAAATTGTATTACATTTTGTGTTCTAACAACAAAGGGTGCGATAGACACTATTACTTCACGAACATATTTAAATCTGATTATTGGTTTACGATAGCAAGAACATATGCTTTCGTGTTTTTGTCATTTAATCTAGAATGCATTTTTAGTGTGCATTTTCAAAGTCTTTTCTGCCACTAAATGCACTTGGCAATGGAAGCGGAAATTACTCCCATGTCCCAAAATGAGAGGATGGTGCTGTAAGGTGCTTGAAGTTAAGTAGAAATGTTATTTTAAATTGAGGCACATTAAAATCTCATTACATTCAACTTCGACGGTGGTTTCTTTGTTTTCTTTATACAGTTATTATTTCCATAATGGTATAATGCGTCTTACAGTGGAAATGAACTTTGGAAGAAGTTAGAAGAACTTAATTGAAAAGGTTACAAAAGTTTGCACTCCTAGATAAATATGAGCAAACAAAAAGTCACGTACGGAAAGTTTTGGGTTTATCAGATTAACCAGGTAAGAATTCAAGACAATCGGGATGAGTATTTTGCAACAGTGACCTGGGTCACAAAAAAGAAAAACAGATGAAGTCCAGCAATGCAGCGAAACTCTTGAATCGCATGGGAAATCGAAAAACATTGCCGGAACAGTAAATCATCGTTAAATAATAAAATTATCCCTCTTATCGTGAATCGGCTCAGGCGGATTATTGTTAAAGAGCGGAGATATTTGTTGGAGGGGCACAACTAGAATGCAGGGCAGAACGTGTAATCGCCTAGGGCGGTTATCGAAGGTGTACCGAGATGAAAATGGTTTTACAGAGGTGGATGAGAGAGGGGGACACTTTTGTAAATGCGAACTTGGATCATGGTGGAGCAATATGTCAGTGTCTCAAACGAAGAACATTTTAAATCAATATGAATTTCCTGCACCCCCACTTTTGCAGCTTGGATTATTAAGTTTTCCTTCAGTTTTTTTTGTTCATTTCCAGGTGTTGTTATGAATGATTATTGTCGGCAAATATGAGTTGGTTAAGTACTGCTCCTTCCTCTGGAGTGAAAATGGGAAGTCAAAAGTGGTTTTCCTGTGGATAGACTGGCTGCTGCTACTGCAATGTTGAAAGTCCACTCCAAGTTCAGAGGTTATCAGTGGAAAATTAACACCGTCCCAATACGCATTTGAGCAGCGAGATAATTCTGCTAAGATCTTAACCAACTTGATATAACTCGAGGCATTTTCAACTAAGAACTTTGTAAAGTCAGTCCGCTCCAGGTGAGATGTTACACAGCACTTGCAGTGGCGAGCCGACAGGCTTTGTATGGCAGTGCACTGTGGACGTTTAGTAGAGCATGCACAGCTTACGCTAAATTGTAGAGGCTCTTAAGGGATTTTTTTTATTAAGGGGAATTTCTTATTCCCCTTGAGTGAAGACCCCGGGGCCGGCCCAGGACACGCTGGCGGGACTATGTCGCTCAGCTGGCCTGGGAACGCCTGGGAATGCCCCAGGAAGAGCTAGAGTCTGTCGCCGGGGAAAGGGACGTCTGGACCGCCCGACTCAACATGCTGCCGCAGTGACCCTCACCAGGATAAGCGGCTGAGTAACGAACGAACGTAACAAATGCCGAATGATGATATTTCACCATAAGCATTAGCACCCCGATTTTAAGCAGGTGCACTTCATTGTGATGTGGACGTGTCTTTTGGTGAAGCCAGTTAATGCACTCGTTTGTGAGAGTTTCGCTTGCCGTTAAAACCATCCCCTGGGCCTCGCGATTATGCGATTTATTTTTTCAACGCCCCGTTGCATTATGCCTGGTCACGGTACAGTGTGAGCCTTAAGAACCCTGGACAGCATCGGCAAAGCCTTTCTCTCTCCCGAGCATATAGGCAATCAGCAGGCTGTCCCCCGTCATATAATCTGATTCTCGCTGGCTTTATTGATTTGTAGTAATTCTTCCACTGGTTGGATTATCGGTCCGGGCGGAGCAGCTTCCAAGGTACATCCTGGCCTTTTTCTAAGCGCTGTCTCCTTGCATGCATGCGCTTGCAGCGCACATGCAAGCAAGCACCCCCCCCCTCATCTCCCTCAAGCGACAGGAATTCCCGCACTCGCTGCTGCTGCTGCCGCCGCTGCTGTGGCATACGTCCCTCGTGGTGTATTTGCGTTGAAGTAATTGGCCCATGTGCCTCTGCGTGTGGCCATGCCTCGCCTCTCCGAATGCTCTTGCTCCTGGGTTGAGCAGCGCAAGCACTTCCAGCTTGTTGTCTATCTGTCCGACTAACATAACGCCTGTGGTGTTTTCGCGGTCCAAAGGGGGGGTGGGGGGGGGATTGATAATGCGGGAAAATCTAACAGTCGTTTATTGATCGCTGACAGGTTTGGGCTTTTATTGCAAACCATTTAGAAACGTATTAGAAACGTGTTTACTCAATTCGCACGGTGCTATTCAAGTGTTTCTTTTCGTTGTGCCCCGAAGAGTCACTCCCGCGCAATGTTCGTCAAACTTCCGGGAATGACGGTGGTGCGATCGCTCAAGGGGATTTAGCGGGCGGTCAGCGTTGGCGGCCGCGCCGGCGCGCGGACGAGTGAACGCATCTGGCGCCGCGCTCTGCTAGTGCCGCGCGTGTGGGCCGCTCGTGAGGATGCATGGGCTTGAGCCCAGGAAAGGATGCGGGTTGGCGAGACCCCGACCGGCGCAAACGCGTGTGGTGTTGCTCTGCGTGGCGCGTCGTGCCGGCAGGTAGGGACCACCTCCCCTGTGCCTCCCTGCTGGTTTCCTTCCTTGCATGCCAGTCCCTTCATTCCACCTGCTCCTGTGTGCATTGATCTGCTCATACTGCACCTTTTTGTTACGAATGCCCAGTCGAAGCGTAGCAAATTTCTAGCACAGCGGCTGTTGCCAAGATCACTGCTCCCTTTGTCGCTCTGTGGACGTTCGAATCCGCGAGAACTGCTCTGTTGCTTCGTTATCTTTGAGACGAGGCTGCTCGATGCGTCTTCAGTTTCAAGGGGGAATTTGCAGTTGTCGGTGCGAGTGAATCCCCCGGTTTTAGAGGGTGCCACTTTGAGCGGGAATCACTGCGTCGTGCTGCAATAATATTTCATGCGAACACCTTTTAAGAGAATGTGTTTTTTTTTAATGGAAGACTTTCCTTTGAAATGCCAGTCTGATTAATGAGATTATAAGGTTCTGAAACAAAACCAGGCTTTACGAAAGGTGTTTCATTTTGTTGAAATATTTATTTTCCAAAAGATGGTTAATCGAGATTAATGACTTTTTTGTTGGTGATTGCATAAACACGGCAATACATGAATATCACTTAAAAAATGTTTTCTGTTGAAATTTTATATATGGGTGTGCCTGTGGTTATAGTTATAGTTGTTTTTCAAAGGATACTACTGTTAAAGATACAAAAATAAAACTCAACACATTCATCATTAACAATGTGGCCTTAAAGGAAAAACATTATAGGCACATTTTCTGCAGTGACCCCTTTTTATGTTCTCTACAGAAGGGCAATTGCACGGAACGTTGGCTATTATATATTTTTACTTTTTAAGCCTGCAGTGTTATTGATGAATGTTGTGAACTTTACTGTTAATTCTGCTTATGCACTTCTGTCAATGCAGCATTACCAAATTATCTTCATTTAGGAGATAGATTGGTATCTATAATGGCTGAAAATAAATCATCTGTTCGTTCTAATGGCAGATAAAGCTTAAAGTGAGTAGCTTACTTTGGGAACCATCCTGGGCAGCGAGGACTCTGGGAAATCAGTGATCACCATTACCCGGCCAGACTTGCCTGTCTGTGTTGAAGAGTTCCTTACTGTGAGACAATCCACTTCGAAATTCAATTTAAATGTGCCGATTTCATCCCAGTTAATTACTTGGCACATTTTCAGAAAGAAAACTAATGAGAAATATTATTTCGTGTGTCTTCGTAAAACTCGTATGCTAGTGTGTAATGCTAGCAACTGTAGGATCGAAAATAAAATGAAAGGAAATTGCCTATTTGTTTTGTTTCTCGTATTTTGGTCGCAGTAATGTGAAAACTGTCGCACGGTGACCTACGCCTGTGAATGATGATGTCTCTGGGTCATAAATGTTGACTTTGCTCTTTCCAGCAGAAGTGGAACTGCCAGCCGCGTGCAGCAGAGCAAAGGTTGCGAGCCCACTTGGCGGGGCGCATTCGCCTGTCGCGGAAAGTTTAACTTGTTAAATTTATCCCAGTTCGTAGAAAAAAAAAAACTTTTAATTATTTTTTATTGTAAGCATATTTATTCTATCTCTGTTGAATGAATTTGATTTGCGCTTCTGCATATAATGGGCTTGCATTAATTCCCATACAGAGCTGTCTGTTATCCAGGGTAATGGCGTGGTGGGGTGGCCCAGATAAAACAAAAGCACGGATTGTAATAAAAAATGTTAATTAGCTAACAAAAATTCTATTTGTTGTTCAACTACGTAGAATGGGGTGAAGGCATATGACGTGCAATCTTTTAGTGTTGCTGCCTAAAATGATAAAATAATAAGTGTGACTTGCCGACAGTTTTTGCAGCTGTGCGAGTCGCTGACCCCTCGACGGGGGGGGGGGGGGGGCGAGCAGGCTTTCGTGACTGCAGGGATTCATCTTCTTGGTTCTTTCGGTAAAGTAACGTAGAATGGAAATAATCAAATAATAAAATTTAAACATCATGAAATAATTCTCACGACGTTTCGGCCACAACGCAAGCAGCCGTCCTCAGGTGAAGAACAGGTCTGTCGAGACTCTGTCTTCTCGAGACTCTGTCTTTTCTTACAGACCTGTTCTTCACCTGAGGACGGCTGCTTGCGTTGTGGCCGAAACGTCGTGAGAATTATTTCATGATGTTTAAATTTTATTATTTGATTATTTCCATTCTACGTGACTTTACCGAAAGAACCAAGAAGAGGTTACGTTCGTTTAATTGCGTGCACGGTTAATCCGCGAGTCGGATGATCCGCCGCTTATTATATTTTCGAGAGTTAATCGGAATGGAATAGCAGCGGCCAGTCGCGTAGAAAACATCTTCGGCGCAGATTCCCCCCGTAGGCGTTTAAACATCGCGGTACAAGGGGGGGGTGGGTGGGGTGGAATGGGAAACATCATCCGGCGCCGTTACGCAAAACGGGCCACGACGTTTAAAATAATTTGTGTGCTTTTTGAACAGTTCCGAAATAGAGCATTGCAAACTGTATTTCTGTTAAACTGTTTTAATTGTTTTTTTTTTTAAAATTAGATTACACATCGTGGAGCGCGCACCTCCTGAGTATTGTTTGGTAAATACAGCATAGTAACGCACGCTCGCCATCGCGGTGGTTAAGTGCTTCCCTGTCCCTTCTGATGTGTTTAGCATGCCTTGGCAGTTTAGTCGGTGTCTGAGTGCCTCTCAGGGGGCTCTTCCCTTCAAAATGAGCTAATTAGGGTCCTGGAAACAGTCGTTCTGCTGCCAAATTACCTCCAACGCGTTCACTGGGCTCCATTGTCCCAGTGTTGGCCCCTTTGCACCTGACACCTGAAGTCTTGCACAACCTCCTTGCATGTAAAAAAAAATGAATAAAACGGTCCAACAAATATGGGAGTGCATTGACGGTGGCGTTGCCAGCCCACGCAAAATCAGGTCACCACCTTTGGTATTATCGCTGCCTTTTTGCAGGAAAAAAAAATAGTGGGCTGACGTTTCGGCTACAGGCCGAAACGTCAGAGCAGAAGGGGCAGGAGGATTGGCTGCAGTGTAATGGGAAACAGTTCATGCGTGGAATAAAAATTGTTAGTGAACTGATTTCAAATTTTCAGTGGTTGCCAGTGGTGCACTGTAAAATGAAATCTCCAGTTATAGGTGTTCCCATCTGGCCTTTCCGCCATCACCAATCACCGGCAGTATTTTGTAAAGTTCTGTCTCCAACAGGTCGATCTTTCTGCCTTCTTTTCTGCAGGACCATTTAGCAAAATGTCAAAATGTAAAAATGCCTTGTGTATATATTTGTCTGGGTTAAGGTGGGTCGGGATGAGCTTCAGGTGTCATTTTATTGGAAATTGGATTTTTAGGCTCAGATTAATATTGAATTTGATATTTTTCCAAAAAAAAAATTCCTTCAACATCAACTTTTGCATCATTATGCGCTGAATGTTAATTTTTTTACGACTTATAATTGAATGATTTTTTTTTAATCCGTAACATTTCATTGGCACAATTTTTTTTCAATATTTTAATGTAAAGAACTAGCTCCAATAATTTACGCCAAAATGCACGTGACACGTTATCAAAGTGTCATTTGCCTGACGGAACTTTTGTCAGTAAAAGCACGGAAGAGAGATCACCGTGGTCGCGGCTCGATAGCGATTTCTGTTCTCTTTCCAACAAGGATGTCGTCACGTGATGTCATTTTTTGACGAAGACTTGACGAGTCTGTGGAATATATTCACTGCACACAAAGACGATGGTGCGTTGCGCATACAGAAGCCCTTGGCCTTTTCCAAGCTGATGGGATTTATAAAGAGAAAGATTTCCAGGCTTCTCCACAACAGTGAAAAAAGGTCTCAATGTGCACAAACTTATGCAGCACATCAGACGTGGGGTCAATTACTATTCTAATTGTCATGCGTAATTAAATTCAATCACATTGTAATTGTAGCTACACCTAACGACGTTGCTTAAATAGTGATTACAATTGATCCCAGGTCTGCACCACACGCTTTGAAGCAGAGGTAATTAAAAAAAAAATCATTTTAAATATCCCTTCCATAATTTAAATGAAACAAGAAACATAACCTGTTTATATTTGAAGGAGTAAACTAAAATACCCTGACTATAATTATACAACAAAGTTGGACGAACTAAGATGAAAAAGTGTCAAACGGTTGTGCCATAATCATTCCATATTGGTGGTTTTGTGCCATTGGTGGAAATTCCACGTTCCGATAAACCGGGACCAGACTCTTTAGCACGACCTCAGTTGTCCAGCCACGAGGTTATATCACCAATGCCTTGCATATATCACAGAATACATACTTGCATGCAGTTGCCAGTAAATGTGGCAAATACTTAGATCCAGAAGCATTCTTTTTTTAAATGAGGCCATCAGCAAGTTGTGATATGCATTTTTGTGTAACGCTTCGAGCAGTACTTTCTAATTCCAGAAAGTCGACTACTAATCCTCTTCAAAGATTAAGGTGATGGACTAAGCCTCTTGCTTAGGATTACTGTTGTGAATCTAGGACGGTTACTTAGTGATCACTCGCCAGCGAGTGATCCTATTTGCGCCACAGCAATCTAAATTCTTGCTCGATCGATACATCTGCCAAAGAATGAACCTAGTGTACTTACCGGACGGTGAATGTGCTCGAACGATGTACTTGTCATCGGTTATTGCGCCCTTTGATTTAATCAGCTGTCTCCAGGGGAGTCTCTTGCTATGGTTCCATGACCGTTTGTAAGTGGACTCTTCTCCGGTCCGAGGTATGGCCCATTTACCGTTTCAGTTTCAACAGCGTGGAACCGGTCTGTGTCTCCCCCCACCCCCTATACTGCGTGAGCCGCACTGCTCCAAAGGGTTGGCGCCTCTCTCTGACACCTGCCTTCCCCTACCTACTCACTGCGATATTTTACTTTTATATTTTAAAAGTAAATACCGTAATATCGAGAAAATGTCATGCAAGCTCAGGTTGGGTCAGGCTATTTTCAAGCCAAAATCAATTATGTTTGTAATTTTATCACGCTTTTTTTGTTGTTGCAAAAACTCTTAACGTGATGTTAAAATGAATTGTTTGACACATTTACTCGTGCATAGGCTTTCGCGGTTGTACTTTATATCGCCCTCCTCCAGTGTGTGTTTCCGGGCTTTGCCGCGTGTTGCATCGTGTCCGACATTACGGTCCACATGCTGTTGCACCCATTACGGTTGGCAGACTTAAACTCCTTTTCACACCACCGGTGCTCCGTACACCTTTTGTCACGTAGGGACGGTCTTCACTGGAGTCTCCCGAGCCTAGGCTGCCGTAGTATTTATCCGGTTGAATATTGCACGTGCATGCAAAGCGCACTTACGGTGCCTAATGCACAGAATCTTATCACTCTTGCAATGTAGAATCGTTGAAAAGCCACACGGAATGATATGCGTTGCTGGCTATGGTAATTGTCGTCAGCAGTCATTATCAATGCACACCTGGGATGAAGGCCTCCCCTTCACATGCTCCATCCGCCACTGCGTTACCACGCTCCATCTGACTACTGCACGTGAACTGGTGTCGTTACTCCAACTCCCCACTATGGTTGTCTGGCTGGTTTGGCTGCCATCCTGTTACTAATGTTACCCATCAGCCATCATTCCTTCCTGCGAAGTGGCCTGCCCTGGCCCACTTATCTTAGAAGTCAATAAGATGTCTCCGATTTGTGTGTTCACTCTTTACCTATTACTGGCAATAATCTTGGAGACCGTTAGCTTTAGAAGCCTGTGGTTGTCCTATGGATAACTTGCCCCCACCATAAGAATGTGGACTTTCCACCACCGTCTCTGGGATGTCAACATGAGATGGCCACTGCAATATATTTTCTGGTTGTACTGCGTTTTGTTTAGTATGATCTCTGACATTTTTCTCCACGTGTTGAAAGCTTCATTTCCTGCAGAAGCTTCCCAATTCATGGAGCAAAACTTGTGGCACAAATCCGAAATATATAGGAGAACTACCACTGTGTATAACTGCGATAAACCTACACAGTGAGATAAGCACTGCCCACCCTATGCTTAAGTGCCAGGCGGTGGGGGCTATGCATACCCCTGTAATCCAGAGCTGTGGGGGTGAGGGTTTGTGGATTGCGCAAATATTGTGAAACTCCCTTGCCCATGGAGTTCGAGGTGCAATACCCTGGCTCGCAAAGAGACCGCGGTACTGCCAGCCAGGGCCAAATCATGGTCCTGTGAGGCCCCTGGGCACAGGTCTTTTGGAGCCCGGCCCCCCCCCCCCCCCCGCTTTCCTATATTGGTGTCTTTCTTCCTCCTCGCAAAATCATCCTCTTCGTAAAAACATCCACTAGATCGTCAAAATCTAGCTGTCTGACAAAGTCTGACTCTATTGACATGCGTGGCAATGAGCTGAAACGTGTTTGGCACATGCTACTTCGCAGCTAATTTTTTATTCTGCCTAAAAGGGAAAATGACCGCTCACCCTGGCAGTTTGTCACTGCCAAAGTTAGAAAAATCCGAAGTGCCACGAAAACATTGGGGAACACTGACTGCAGACTTGGTGCCTGCATCGGCTCAAGAAATTTAGTTGGGCACTTCTCACCCTCAGAGTCAGACATGAAAGACTTGAATTGGATGAGTTCGTTTGGCAAAGTTCATGTCCAGTTCCGATGGATATGGAGCGGAGAGTGCATTTACCTTTTCCACTATGACATCACTGTTAGACACCTGATCTGACATAAATGGAACTCCAAAGAGACTGGTCAAACGCTTGTAAGCGTCTAAGCGATGTTCAAACATGTCACTAGCTTATCAATGACCACATAAAATGTTTCTATTTTGAACTTCTCCCCGCAAGTGTCACACCTGGCTCTGAGCTCTCATCTGCAAATTTTTTGCATTTCCTCTTTTGCTGAAGATCGTGCTTATATGACACCTGTCATATTTAAGGCTGCCCTTTCAAAAGCCTCAAACTGGTCTCGCTGTGGAACAGGTCAACTATGACGTCCCAGAAATGTGCCATGAACGCCATCTCTAAGGTGTCCAATTTAGCACATAGTTCAGCCGCCTCAATTCGAGTATCTCTTTTCTCATTATCATCATTGCACACACCACCGAAGGCCTTTCTAATGTGGGTGTAATTTCTCCACACTGCCTTGGTTGACTCTGCCCGAGCACTCCACCGGGTACTGGACAGCGATTTTAATGCCAGTCTGACATCTGTCTTCCAAAAGACTTTCCCCCATCTGTGTGTGGATGAAGAGCAAAATGTGTACAGTGACTTCAACATGTAAAAAAAAACTCGTCAGCCTCTGGGCTACTGCCGTCTGAGGTGTTAACACCAACTAAGTTAAGTGAATGCGCAGCGCAAGGCACATACTCTATGAGAGGGTTTTTTTGTTTCAGGTGGGCCTGTAGCCCATTGTATTTTCCTGACATGTTGCTTGCATTGTCATGTGACTGACCCTCTAGAGTTTGAGAGGTCCAAGGCCCTCCACCATCAAAGTCACACAGTCTGCTCAACTTTGACCAGTGTGGCTTTCAATTGGCTCAAGGCCCAGGAATCGCTCCACCACGTTCTCGCTGTTGTTAAGAAACCGGAATATAAATGTCAATTGGTCCACATGTGACAGGTCTGGGGTGGAGTCAACAATCCCGAATCTCATCTGCTATTGTTTGGCGAGTTTTTGACCCAATGAGTTGTTCACATATTGTCGATGACAAATAGGACACTGTGCCTCTTCCTTTTCCGCCAAACTTTTTAATATGTTCAGCAAAGAATGGGTCAAATTGCGATAGCAATTCTAGGATGCCAATGCTTTTCTCTCACATTAACATAGCCACTTCAGCGCGCTCGCCGTGGAGGCCGCTCACCGATCTTACATTAACATGCTCATTTTTACCTGGCAGCCCTTTGATTGGTGGAAAACCCACCACTTTCACGGTCGCTGCCCATCACTTACATTAACATTAGCTGCCCTAGATTTGAAGCTTTCGTGACTGCAAGGATTCATATTCTTGGGTTTTTTCGGTAAAGTCACGTAGGTAAAAAATTGAAATTAAAATTCATAAAAGTAAATTTTTCAATTAAAATTAATAAAAGTACTTTATTAATTTTTATTTTTTACCTACATGACTTTACCGAAAAAACCCAAGAATATTAGCTGCCCTGCCCATGCTGCTGACATTTGGACTACGCCTATTTCAAAACTTTAAAACAGTTTCGCTTTAGAAGATAACCCATTTTTCCTGATGACGACCGCTTGTGTTGCGATCGAAACGTCGTGGTTTTTTGTTATTTTCTTTGAACCTATCTACGTGACTTTACCGAAAGACCCAAAGAATACGAATTCCTGCAGTCACGAAAGCTTTAAGTCAAGATTTTCCTTAGTCTTTAAGTATGGATTGGGTCTCATACATGTGTTAGTGTATGAAAAAATAAAACTTTTGCCATATTTTTTTTTATGTTTCACAAAACCGCGGTGTATTTTTAATAATTGATTTGTCAACGGCTATCTAAGCTCTCAACAAACGACGAGCCCTCGGTCTCACTAGCTGGCTTCTTAGTGCAGCAATTTTGGTTGTATGGGCAGCTAGCTAACTAATGTATGTTAACAAGCTGAATCATATAACATGCTGGCTATGGAAAATGTGCAGCTAGCTAAAATAAAGGGATAGCTAGTTACGGTGAGTCAAATAACGAACGGCTTGCCATAATGACGCCCTTCAAACTGTCCTGTTATGTAGAATGAACTGACTTGTTGGTGAATATTGTATCATGTCACAGCGTATTGTAGCGTGCCAACCAGTGGCTCGGTTGTCCAGAAGCACTGCACTCTCCGAGAGGCTCTCGTTTTAAGCATGCACTGTATGTACCAAGGGGCCCCCAGGTGTTATGCTCGATGTATGCACCGAGGGGCCCGGTGGCCCTAGTGGTCAGCTCATGCTTTAAGCACCAAGGGGCCTCACATTGTAAGCGCTGCGGGGCCCAGGGGCCCTAGTGGTCAGCTCATGCTTTAAGAACCGAGGGGCCCAGGGACCCTCACACTGTAGATGCCGATGGGCCCAGATGCCCTAGTGGCCAGATCACGCTTTAAACCCCAGGGGCCTAGGGGCCCTAGTGGTCAGCTCACGTTTTAAACACCAAGGAGTCTAGGGGGCCCTCACATTGTAAGTGTCGAGGGGTCTGGGGGGCAGTAGTGGTCAGATCACGTTTTAAACACCAAGGGGTCTGGGGGGCCCTAGTGGTTAGCTCACGCTATAACCACCCAGGGGCCTCGTGGTCAGCTTGCGCTGTGCGCACTGAGGGCCTTGGCATTCAACTTCCTTCGGAAGACTTGAGCCACGCACGGTGTGCGCGGCCTGAGGCTTGGAGACCCCCTGGCAGCCCTGGGGCACTGGCCCCACTGGCCCGGTCTATAATCCAGCCTTTTGGCCAGCGGATTAATCGCCACCTGTTTCCATCGGTGCAGGGATAGAGTGTTGCCACCCCGCACATGGCGTGGGTTTTTCTCGGGTGCTCCGGTTTCCCACCATTTGTATAAACACTCGTCATCATTCATTGGCTGAAACAGAAATCATACAATAAAAATTCAATGCAGGACGCTGCTGATAACGAGTCCGAGGACTGAATGTGGTCTTCCTAGATGAATAATATTATTCATGAATACTATTCATCGTATGATTATAAGCCTGAAAGCCACTTTGACTGGTGCATGGCAGCATTATCATGGATAATCCCCTGGCTCTGGAACAATGAAGGTGAAATAAATAAAATTGTGTGGTGGGATTCTAGAAGTCTCTCGGCTACGATTGAGTCAGTCCTGCTTGATGTGGGAATGTGGCAATTTTTCTGCCGAATATTTGCATTTATTCCAACACTTGAATTGTGCTGTTTATCCTCATTTGTTGTTAGGTGCACTAATGTACGGTTGGTACGAATGTACCACAGTTGTCTAGTTACTAGGTCAATAAAAACATTGAGTCGGTTATTAATGTTGTAAAAAAGTATCGCTTTGGTGCAATGCACACATTCTTGTTGGAGGCAACACTTGCAGGAATTTTCATTTTTCACCAATATTGTAGAGAGCCGTTCATTCATACGAAGCACGTGTTACTAAGGGACACGTCTCTTTTTCCTATAACAGTGGAGGAGTCTGACATTATTGACCTGGAGAAGCGCTACTGGTTGCTCAAAGCTCAGTCGAGGACCGGACACTTCGATCTGGAGACATTTGCCCCGCTGGTGTCTCCCCCTCTACCGCCATCACTGACTGAAGGTACGTACAGAGTAAAATTCCACACGGCGCCTGGCACACGGTACATACCAACACGGCACACGATAATAACACACGGCACATGGCACACGGCACATTCCACACAGCATATGGCATATAATTCACCGCACACGGCACACGACACACAGCGCACAGCACATGGCCCACGGCACATAATACACACCACATGGCACACTCCACACGGCATATAACACACGGGACATGGCACACGGCGCTTTTCACATGGAACACGGCACATAACATGGCACACGGCAAATAACACATGGCAAATTGCACCCGGCACCTGGGGCCCGTCACTGTGGGTATGCATGACACCCAGTAGCAGCAGAAGCATAAATAATATAATGAGAGCGGGAAGATGGCAGAGGATAGGTGGTAACATATCTATCTGATGTCGTGATGGCCACACGATGAGATTATGAGTGCTTCATAGCACCGTGAGACTGTTGGTGGGCGGTGGTATCGCACTGCAGAGACCGACTTTTAACTGCAGCCAGGCTGCTGATTGATCATGTACATGCGCAGTCCTTTTTACAATCTGCTGTTGGACGAGGGCCTCGATGCCATGCGGGTCATGGGGGTTATTTGTTCATACTTCACGCTGCTCTGTGTGGGTTGGTGAAGGCAGATGGTATAAATTTTGATTTAAAGCTTTCGTGACTACAGGGATTCATATTCTTGGTTCTTTCGGAAAAAGTCACGTAGAAGGGAAATAATATTTTTTTTTCTGTGGATTTCACACCTGATGATGATTGCTTGTGTTGCAGTCGAAACGTCGTGAGAATTTTATAGTTTGGTATTTTTATTATTATATTATTTGCCTTTTACGTGACTTTACCGAAATAACCAAGAATGCAGATAGTATAGTACGGCAATGGATGTTACTACTCTGCCGCAGGTTGATAGTATCAGTCATTGATATTTTTACGGGAGATTGGATGAGACATGATGAACCTTATTTAAAAGGGGGGCTGTGGTTTTTGTTGTTGAGCGATATCCTGGCTGGAAACACATAGTGGGGGTGCTCTTCTGTTCCTCATGTAGCATAATGCACTCGGTGCAAGTGCATTGTGCGTGATATGCGAGATACTGTACGCGCGTGAACAGTGTCACCCCATGCTTTTCGGAGCGTGGCGATGCTCCGACTTGTCTCGGATCAACACATTAATGGGCATTACCCGTGGAGTTGGTGGTTGTTGAAAGCCATAAATAACGCCCTTGCAGACACCGTTGTCAATTTTGATGCATTACTGCCGCGCTCGGCCCACAGGCATTTTCAACGCTTTTGACGAGAATCGAGACAACCACATTGACTTCAAGGAGATCTCGTGCGGCCTGTCCGCTTGCTGCCGTGGGCCTTTGGCGGAGCGCCAGAAATGTGAGTGTCTGTGTCTGTGTGCCGACCGGTTTACAGCGTCGGTCGTGTGATCGTGTGATCGTGTTCTCGATGTGCCACCGACGAAAAAAAAATATTTCCAACCCATTTTTTGTTTGTTCAATCGCACCAGCACGCACTATTAAATGTTGGCTACTGTTCTCTGCTCTGAGCAAGGCGAAGGCATCACCAGGAGCCAAATAACGTCCTTGCCATCACTTCCTTTATTCTGCTGAATCCTGCAACGGTTGCGAAGTTGACACTCGATCACCAATGGCTGTTCTTTACAGTAATAATCCCACCATCTGGCTTTACGTCTTGCCGCACCCATCGCAAACCTCCTGTTTATGTACACACATATACCACAATGCCTTCTTACCACAGTCTTATTTAGAGGTTTCACGTTGCTTGCCCCCTGTCCTGCACAGAATCATCGGTGTGCATTTGTAATCGGAGGCCATATTCTTAATTTTTGGTTGTTTGTTCAAGTTCAGCTCCTCCTCTGGCATTTCCGATTAAATGTTTAACAGTCTACTGTGCTAAAATTAAATTGGTTTCTCAACCCAATTTATTAAACAGTCATCACTTTATAAATGTGAAGCTGCATTGGTTCGTGGACCATAACCCATCTAATTTTGTTCATTGAAAAATGTTACAATCCCCACACATAATGTCAATGGTGAGTATAAATCCTGAGAGTGATGGTCTTATCTGTCACGGCATTGATCTAACGAAAATCGATACAAAAAACGGACGTCCTGTATGCTCAGTCGACGCTGCCAATCTCAGAAGACGCCCACTGTGTTTGGTTATGACGTGCTTTTGATGTTATGTTTAATGCTTAAGCTCATTTACCTTGCTGCAATATTTTGACTTGTTTCCTTAACTTTGAAACGATCTATTTAGAAGATGGGTTTAAACTGCTATACATGAGAATGTAACGTATGAAGCTGCGAATTAATAGAGTGAATACCAGATTCATTGACAATTATAACAGGGGTCTTTACAGTCGGGATCCTGCCACGGTGTAAAGCTTAGCACACTGGACGTGCAATCTAGGGGTCACAGCAGGGGTCGGGAACCTTTTTGACTGGGAGAGCCATAAAAGCCAAATATTTCTAAATATCTTTCATTGAGAGCCATATAGTATTTTTAACGTTTAATAAATTAAATATGTCTTACTTTTAATGCGACTTCTGGTCAGGGGACCCGTGACCCGTGAAATTTATCTTCAAAACTAATTTCTCTTTACTTTAAAATGACACAGTATTATTAAGCAATATCGCAAGTATTTTAAAATCAGTTCCAAACTGATTTTTTTTTCAACTCAAAATTGTCTGGGAGCCATATGCCGTCACCGAAAGAGCCATATATGTATGGCTCGCGAGCCATAGGTTCCCGACCGCTGGGTCACAGGTTACATCTCCCGATGAGGCAATTGAAGCAAATGGGCATGTCTCTTCACCCTGTAACACTCTGAAACGTCTGCAAGTTGCAGGGTGGGTCCCCTTCACCGCTCAATCTCGGAACGCGCAAGCGATTAGCGTTAATTTGATTTAGAAGAGGCGTAGCGCCGTTGTTTTTAAAAAAACATTATACTCACCGCAGAAGCCATGAGGGAAGGCCACACGCCCTTCCGAATCGCCTCGTGGAAGCCCCGGGACATCTTCCGGCCTGAAGACGTACCGATAGAGTTATTTGATTTAATGGCAAAGGGTTAAATTCCCCCTGCCCGCCTGTGTCCACTATCAATGGGTACACTACACTTAATCGATCGATGGTTAAATTGTGGGTACCCCCACTTCTTCCAGGTTGTGGAAGAGAAAGTCAAAACAGCCTCTAGTGTGGGGCTCCCTGAAGATCTCTCCAGTGGAGCCCTTCTTCCGCCAGCAGTGGTGTGAGCCAAACAGCAGGGCTTCCCCGCCTTCACCGCTTACTTGCAGTCAGAGGAAAGATCGTAGTGTATGACAAATGTTACTTATCTACAGCAGCTGACACACATTCCTCGTGACGTGAACACCATTCCGTGGTCCGTCTCCACCAGACATCGTTGAGGACGTGTTTGTGACGAGCATTTTGTTCCAATTATGAAGTATGCATTGCAGAATTCAAAGGGTAAACTGAAACTGAGTGACAGAATCTCCTGGCGTATGGATTAACACTGAATGCGTCTGAAATAGGCGGAAGGCAGCATTTGCATAATAATGTGTGGAAAAGATTAAATAGGCCAGCTTTTGACATTATAGATCATATCTTTTATCATTTCACTCCTTTGTTCAGGGCAAGTCAGATGTGCCTATTGGTAATGTAATTGCTCTGCACTGGTCCATGCATCATGCATATTGAGCAAGCGCGTGTCGGTCTGCGTGGGTACAGCAGTGGTGCAGTGGTTAGTGCACCGCGCAGCCAACTTAGAGACCTGATTTCGATTTCCACTCACGACTGATATAAGTGATGAATATCTGAACCAGTGCTGGGCCTCCCATAGGTCGACTTGGCCTTAAATTAGTACGTGCCACGGTGTGCGAACATTGGCACTGGGGAGAATAAGTGGGATTAGGCGTGGTGGTGACTGCACCTCGCGTGGCGTGCCGGTCTTAACATATCTGCCGGCGAACAGAATTTGCCCCAACAGGGCTATACCGGGTATATTTATTTATCTACGTGTATCTTCATCATTGTTTTCTGTGCGTGTGTGCGTGTGCGCACGCGTGTGTGTTGGCATATGTGTACGTGCCTGCAGTCTGTTTCAAGGTGTTTGACCGTGACCGGGATGGGCTGCTGTCGTGGCTGGAGCTGCACGACATGGTGGAAGCGCTGCTCACTGTGTGGTGTGGCAACCGCACCGAGCTGTGTCCCTGTAAGTGCTCCCCCTTCCCCCCCCCCCGCTGCATTTACACGGTCGGCGTGTCGTCGGCATGCGGGCACGCGAGAGTGACCTCACCCGAGACAACGTTGCACGCAGTGATATCATCGCGAATGGCGATACTTTTAGCGCCGGTTTTTTTTTATGTTGCCAAACGTTGGGGCAACCTTTTCATGAACGTGGCCAGTTTTGTGACGCAACTTAAACCTCACATTTTGTTCATATTGGAGCTTCTTTACGTGAGTTACAGTGCCCCCCAATCTCCCCCTCCACCCTTGCCCCCCATTACAGACAGACAGAGCTAATGCACGAACGTTTTCAACGTTGGTTGAAAAGCGTAAGAAACAACACCGCAGTCGAATTTTAACCACCAAAATCGTTTGAATGTTAAATTAATATTTCGGACGGTGTCACTTTTTTAATATAAAGCAGTGTATGTGATCACGGTGTGTCATAGTGCACGATTGATACGAAAGCCAACGTTAAAACGCAGTGACGATGCGAGCCACTTTCTGTTGCCTGTGTTGCTTGCCATTGAGTAAAGTGGCAGTTTGTCCTACAGCACAGGGAAACGTTGTAAGGAATCTGGATGAATCTGTCTTTGAAAATGCTTTTTTTTCTTCCTATTTTTGCCTTAATTACGCCTCAACAAAATGAGATGTCTGTATATTGAACTTCTTTCGCACCGTAAGGAGCCAACCGTGCAAATCGGAGGTGCGGGGGAGAGACAACAAACTAAACACAAAAAGCAGTTTTAAAGAAATGAGTTTTCAATCTTGATTTAAAAGTGGATAACTTTAGTGGCTTCCAAACATCGGAAGGAAGAGCGTTCCAGACGGCCGCAGAAGCGCAATCTGAAAGCGCGCGATGCGGTGACCCGTCTTTGTTCTATGGGCCAGTCAAAAGCCGCTGCGAGGACGGCCAGAGTTTGAGTGATGATGAGAGATAGGCCCTCGTTGAGTTTAATGAATCTGTAGCACGATACTGCGTTGCCAAACAGCAGCAACAAAGTCACATTGTTTAATGTGGAATATTGCACAACATGTCAAAAATGCAATAAAGTTAAGTGCTTGATAATTGCACCCTTGAACGTTGGCTTTGCACAAAAAAAATTAGCTTTTATATCCTTCCAAAAATTAAACAAATACAGAATTAAATAATGTTTCACAACCCTCTTCTTGGTTCTTTCGGTAAAGTCACGTAGAATGGAAATAATAAAATAATAAAATAAAACATTATTAAATAATTCTCACGACGTTTCGGCCACAACGCAAGCAGCCGTCCTCAGGTGAAGACCAGGTCTGTCGGGGAGACAGCTGTTCTACGTGACTTTACCGAAAGAACCAAGAAGATGAATCCCTGCAGTCACGAAAGCTTTAAATCGAAATTTAACGTTTCACAACTTTCAATTGTGTGAGGCGCGCATAGCTTCTCATCATTCCACAAAAACAAACTGGCTCCTGTCAAAGGAGGCAGTGCTGCACAATCGCTCATTTGATTTCCCCCTTTTTCCTCTTGCAGGAAATGAACATGGAAACGGCAGCTGTGGTCAATGCAATCTTGCAGATGCACGACACCAACCAGGTGAGAAAATGCGCAACTCTTTATTGGCAATTCCTCCTTGTCCTTTGACATCCAGTCAGACATAGGCGACAGAATGTTTACATCTTCTTGGTTCTTTCGGTAAAGTCACGTAGAATGGAAATAATAAAATAATAAAAATAAAACATCATAAAATAATTCTCACGACGTTTCGGCCACAACGCAAGCAGCCGTCCTCAGGTGAAGAAACAGGTCTGTCAGAAAGACAGCGTCTGAATGACCGAAACGTCGTGAGAATTATTTTATTATGTTTTATTTTTATTATTTTATTTTTTCCATTCTACGTGACTTTACCGAAAGAACCAAGAAGATGAATCCCTGCAGTCACGAAAGCTTTAAATCGAAATTTAGAATGTTTACTTGTACCTAAGCAGGTGACCCTCACCGTTATATTGAGCCAGTAAAAGATGCTACTGCTGTCCCTGCAAACGCTGCCCTTGTTAAACGGGAAATGGCTTCCCAGACGATGCGTCGTCAAATTTGCTGATCATTAGAATAATTTCTTATTTATATCGTAGCTCCCATACAGTACGTGTCGATGCGCCAAGGGGTATTTGAGATAATCGTTCTGCAAAGACGTGATTGCAGACAGAATATGATGTTCTCAAACAATAGACAGTATACACAACAGCAAACGAGGAGAAACCATTTGAAAAGCTAAACTTTGCTTGTGACTTACTCTCTTTTGTCCAATTGATTTAATGTCCTACCGGACATCTGTGAAAATAGCTTCATAGTTCATCGGATTCTTCCAGTCAAAATAAAGATTCTTATTTCGAGATAATCCTCCGCTATCATGAAATAATGTCTTTAATTTAGTCATACGTTGCTGAATTGTGGGCGCATGAATGATATTTCTGGGCAATGCCGTTCTGTAACTTTCATGCCTCCTGAAAAGTCCATAGCGGCAAGATATTCTGTGGAATCAAATCATCGACTCTAACCTGCTTCCAGAAAATTACACGATGTATCTAGGTCCCCACCCAGAGTACAGTAAAACCTTGGATTGCGAGCATAATTCGTTCCGGAAACGTGTTTGTAATCCAAAGCACTCGTACATCAGTTGTGATCACGTGACGCTCGGCAGACAAAGCGTATACACGTACTACTCGTATTGCAAGACCTCGCTCGTTTATCAACTTAATATTTATTTTAAAATGTTGCTCGTCTTGTAAAACACTCGCAGACCAAGTTACTCGCAATCCAAGGTTTTACTGTATCTCGTTCGCCGCCGCTGCTTTCGTCTCACTATGACCGTGTGTCTCCCACGCTCCGTTGTCTTCTCCTTCCTCGGGACAGGAGAAGAGCTTGAGTCTTGAGGATTATCAGATATGGAGCGTCACCAGCACACTGGCCCACGAGTTTCTGACGCTTCTCTTCCAGGTGGGCACAGCCTCTTAGCCTCCCAGTTGCTGGGCGCACCGCACCTCCGATTAGCACGGTTGGCTACGTAGGGTGCGAAAGAAGTTTGTCATGCATACCCCGGGCATTCCTATGCCCTCCGTGCTAAACAAGTGCTCTAAACAGGAGGCCACTGAGAGTGTTCTTGATAAGGAATGCGGTGTGCAGCTTGTAATAGCCCATTCCCCTGTTAATTTGCAAGAATATTCATTTTTAAACTAACTTTTTTAGGATAATTTTATGGGACTCTGTAAGCGTCATGGTGGTGTGATGTGATCTTCCTCACTTGGTATGCAGGAGGTCAGGGGTTCGATCCTGACCCTGACACCTGCTGGATATTTGCGTGTTCTCCCCGTGGTCACGTGGATTTTTTTCTCCCGAGTCCTCCGATGTTTCCCACCCACATTTATAAACATGCATTGAGATTATTTAGATTATGTTGGGTGCTATCAATGTCCAAATAATGGGCAACTTTGTTGAGCTATCATCTGTGGCCAGGTCTCTTCTGAAAATTAAGGTTAATACCTCAGTGGGCTTTGCCTGGTAGGATGGGGATGGTTTAGTTTTATTTGTTTGTGTTTGGGTGATTTGTTTACCTTTCTTGTACTTTTCACTCCGATCGTGCTTTTGTACTGTTTGTTGTTGTAACATTCTTACCCCGTGCCCCGACTGGACATCTGTGAAAAGAGCTTTATAGCTCATCGGATTTTTTCAATATAAATAAAGATTCGTATTGTGATCATGGAGTAATTGTATATTAGCAGCATGTGTGTGTGGTGGTTGCGTGTTTCAGTTATGGGTTAGGGATAACAGTCGATCTTATTACCACGGTTAGCATGGTGATTATCCTTCCAGTAATATGCACACACATTTGGTAATTTTTCAGTTCATTAAATGTGTAAGTGATATGTTCATGATTATAATTTATAATGAAAAAAAATGTGTAATTACATCGTTTGTTTTTATTTCCTGGTGAAATTCCTCTAATGACCATTTTTTTTGCTATAAATTTAAAATAATTACGTACCAAATCGTATACGATGCTAAATTATAGTGAAACGAAGAAAAACTCTCAACGAAGTGTAAATTGAAAAATAAAATATAAACAATAAATAAATAAAAGTAAATTAAATCACGACGTTTCGATTGCTTGCACCTGATGATGATTGCTTGTGTTGATTTCGAAACGTCGTGATAAAATAAACTTTTTTTTTTCTCATCTACGTGACTTTACCGAAAGAACCAAAGAGTATGGATCCTTGCAGTCACGAAAACTTCAAATCTAGAATGTAAATTGAAAGCCATAATGAATACAAATGTTGTATTTCATCCCCCAGGTTTGTCACATCGTGCTGGGTCTAAGGCCAGCGAGCCCTGGGGAAGAAGGGCAAATCATAAGGTGACCAACACGCTCCCCCTCTGTCTTTTGATCTCTTCACTTTAATTTGTTTCCTCTCGATGAACTAATAACAAGACGACGTTGAGAGGCTTCGCTCGGGGTGGCACTAAGAGAGCGGTCTGATTTACATTCCATCAGCACGATCTTCGTTTATTATTTACGCCGCGCGCCCCCAGTGCAGTGCATCTGGAGACACCAGGGAACTGGCGGTGTAGGACATAAATACTCGCTTAGGAAATTATTGCAGACCAAATGCGACGCTTTAAAGCAATACGGTGTAGACGATGTACACAACAAACGAGGATGAACACAATTTAATTTCGAAACTGTCCTTGAATCCTTTTCTCTTGAATTTCGATTTGAATCCCAATTGTGGGTTCACTCGCAGCATTATAGACTCTTCTGATCAGGGGGTCGGCTACCTTGGCCTGTCATTCCCCCCCCTGGGATAATAGTGAGTGCCACTTGTCAAGAAGTCAACAGGTTGTCCTGATGTGGCCGGGTGACTCATAGGGACTGTGGGCTGAGCTGGGTTCGAATCCAGCTCTGACAATTGTAACAATAATAATAAAGGATTGAATAACCCGTAAAAACAAAGTTTTTCACTAAAAATCCTTTATATGCGTGGCGGCTAGAGTCTTCTAGTCCTCTGGCTTGAGATGGCTGCCACCTATGGGTCAGATGATTGTCTGCCAGTATTAAGCAATTGGTAATTAAATATTTAATTTGTTTTCCCTAAACAGTGTAAAATTTTGGAGAAAAAAAATTTCACGAACATTCATTGTCTCGCACAACGAGTCTGTGTGCAAAATGTCAGCTCGATTGGATCACGGGAAGTGGGTTAAAAAACGACCGAAAGATTTGCACGGTCGTAAGCAAGCAAGCAAGCGAACTTAATATAAAGGATTTAAAAAGATGTGTTTTGAATGTCATGCGACAAACATTATTCTCAGTGGTGGAGTAGGTTGGGAAAGTTACGCCCCCAAACTGTGTAGGACAGTTGTTCGATTGAATGAATCTCAAAGGTCGCTCTCCGAATTCCACTTGTGCAGGCTTGTCCTATCATCGAGAGATACGAATGAATGCTTCAACTCTTCACTTGACACCGAGAGCACAATTGGGGGAAAGATAAAAACAACAATACACAGTGGTTGGTAAACTGTCCCCCCACCATAAGAATGTGGAATTTCTAGGAGTAGGCGAGTAGGAGGGCTGGGCCACACTTACTTATTTTGTGCGCTATGCTGATATAAGCAGCTGCTCGCTACGAGCACAGCCATGACGTTCTATAAAGCTTAGAGGGCATCTTTGTGTGTGCGCGTGTGCGTGTCATTTGTTCAATTTTCTAAGACTATTCGACACTAAATGTGGCCTTCAAGTGCATTTCGCCTGGCACAAGCGCCGTGGTGACGTCACCGCCACTCAGTGGTGAACGGCGGTTGTTGTTTCTGGGAATATTGTAATTAATGAGTATATGCGCATCTGTTCATTTAATTAAACCTATTGTGCATGTTGATGTGCGCAGGGGATGGCTGGAAAGGGAACATCGGCAGGGTTTCAGGCCAGGACAGCTCTGGTACCTCATCTCCATGCAGTGGTGGCAGCAGTGGAAGGACTACGTCAGATACGTGAGTTCCCTCGTCTCTTCACGGGCCTTCTTCCATCGAGACACCGCTTCGGGTCACGTGCCCTTAGCTCGTCCAATCGGGGCACCCGGCGCTCCTCCAGCACTGGCTGGCGTGACCCACAGAGACATCTAACTGTGTCTCTGCACGAGTTTGAAGCTTTGGTGATGAGGAAATTACTTTGAGGAGCACTTTGGTGGCATCCCTACCATACTGTTAAATGCATCTGCATTGCAGGGTGTCGATACAGTACTCGTTACTATGTATTGTTGTTTTTTTATGCACTCGAAGCTTCAAATGGTTTCCGGACACCCCGAGAGACAGTGCTTAAATACGGGCCTAGAAGATGAGAGGTGTTTATCCTTTTGGTCTGTGTCCTAGTTTATGAATGCATTAAACATCTATGTCGGTTTATTGTGATAGGCTGTTTTATTTGGCATAAAATGAAAACTGCTCGCAGGGTTGAGTTTCAGTGCTTAGTAGTCATGGGCTTTAAAGCAGACGTAAACACGGGCAAAATAAACATTACTCATTCAGCTGCACGGACTTTTCGGGAAAGTACTGTTAGCGAGCACCTATTAGTTACAGCATCGCACGTGAGATTGTTTTGTGTGGCCAGGATGATGCCCAGTCATGTGTGTCTGCCATGGTGCTGTGATCCGTGGACCATAAGGATCGGTTACATGGTAACTTGCTTCGTGCTTCATGGCTCCAGCGGTGTCTCTACAGCTCCCATGATGTAATATTTGAGGATTGCTGGTTTATGCTTATTACGTGGTATTTAAATTTGGTCTGTATTTGAACTGGGTAGCTCGGTGGTTAAGAGTGCACGCCACGCATGTGTTTGGAAGTGCCCAAAGGTTGCAGTGCAGGGGGCCTTTCTTGAGTAAAGGGCATTTTTGGCATTATTCATATGAATATAAACTTAATATTTATAACCAGTTGAGAGAGAGTTCATGGAGAGAAGAGTCTTTTGCGAGAAAATCCTGCTGCGAATCGTAATTGAAAGGTCCATGTCAGTGGTTAACGCAGCCCTTAGTCCCTCAAGGGCCCTTAATTTGAGTACCACTTCATGGAAAATTAAAAGAGTTGCTCTCCTACGAACAGATTCACTCACTCGCCCCCGCCTCCTGCCACGGTAATGCGGAATTTCCACCAAAAACCGCCTCGACCTTTGTCCCTTGCGGCACATTTACGAGACGCGACGTACGTCGGTCTCTTGTCCCTCGCAGGACACGAAGCCGGTGGTCAGCGAGCCGCTGTCGGTGTCGTGCTCGCGAGGGCGCTCGGCGGCACGCGCCTGGGAGAACGGAGACGCGCCGCCGCACAGCACGCCCTCCGGCTCGTCGCTCGACAGCGTCTCGCTCGCCTCCGAGGCCTCCGAGAGCATGGGTGAGAAGACGCTCGCGTGCCGTGCGAGAGAGAGAGAGAGAGAGAGCGACTTGCGCGTGTGGGTTCCGTGCGCTCTCCCGCGAGCGTGCACGCGGTCAGGCCCCCCCCCCCCCCCCCAAGCGCCAGAATCGTTAAAAGTTTAAACGTTCCGCTCTGCAGTGCTTTCGGGCCATCATGCATTGCGGCAATTTTAGGATGATTGTCACCGACACCAACCTCGGTGTTGTCATGTTCGTGATCTGATTAGAGGAAAATAAAACCCCAAAATAAAAGGCACACCTGCCTATCTGGCCCGTGTTTTTCTGGGCTGCTCGATGTGAGTTTTGAGGCTTCATCTATTGAGAGAGAAAACAAAAACTTTTGAATTGCTTTTAGGAATCCTGGAGGTAACTTACATCAATTTGTGACCGCTCTACTTTTTAAGGTGACTGTAATGACATCACTAGAGCGTGTCTGAAAGTAATTTTAAACTTCTATTTCTCAATGACGAAGCTTCAAACTGGTGTGGCATGCTAAGGTGCCGCAAGTATAGATGGCAGCTGTTTCTTCTCATAATTGTATCTGTCAACAGATTGTACGTACAAATGACAATAAGCAACGGCCGTTTGTTCTTTTCGGTTCGGGTTTTCATTTACCAACCCATTAAACACCACAATGTAAACCGACCCCATCATTTGCCCACCCTGACGCACGCCCGCACCGTACACGCGTGTGTAACCTCCCTTCCCCACGCGCCTGCGCAGGTTTTCCCCAGCCGCTGACGCCGGCCACTGAGAGCTGCTTCCTGACGCACAGCCAGAGCCTGAGTCCCGACGGTGCCACCACGCGCTGCTTCGGGAACAGCGTACCGTCCTCCGCCAGCCAGCCCATCGTTCCGCAGCAAGCCTGCCTGTCCGTTGGACCCCAGAAGCCCGGAGTTATTGACAATGTGCCACTCATCAACAGCGACGCCGTCAAGGTGTGCTTCGGATTGACCCGCGCTGACAAACGTCGGAACCGTCGAGTCGAGGGTTTCTGACTCAGTCATAATCATTAGGAGTTGAAAAATCAATGCGTCTCCCTTCTTAAATAAACAATGGGGTGGTGACCTAGCAAAGTGGAGTGTTTATCGTTATGGTGGTAGGATGAGTCCAGAACACAAGCACTGTTGTTTTCCCACAAAGCGGTACTCGTTTTATTGATCCTAGAGAGATGATAAGCTGAGTTGATCTTGATTGTCATTCTGAGTAATTAAAATCCGTCCCACTTGACTGGATTTCATTGTCGGTTGTACTTGTGCCTTTGGAGTGTCCGGAAACACATTCCTGCGGAGGGAGCTGGTAGGAACGTTGGGTTGCTCGGTCAATGGCCAGGGTCAATGGCGGCGTGGTGTATTCCGCAAATATGCCCGACTGTGAGGGCGGGCACAAGCTGGCGTGAGTAGGTTAAACGTTGAGTTTTATAAGGGCACCACGGGGTGACCAGCCCCTCCCCACCCAGCCCCACCCCTCCCACCCCCCACCCAGCCCCACCTCCCCACCCATGCCCCTCCCCACCCTCCCCACCGAGCCCCTCCCCACCCTCCCCTCCCCTCCCCACCTAGCCCCACCCTCCCCACCCAGCCCCACCCTCCCCACCCTCCCCTCCCCACCCAGCCCCACCCAGCCCCTCCCTGCACGATGGACACAATAATCCCCTGTGGGCTGGTGTATCCAGGAGGTTCCTACCAGTATAACAATAGAAAAGTGTGGTACTTTTCCGACAAGTGTCCGCCACGTACCTTGAGCCGCGTGATGCGAAATTGTCGCCTTTCATGATCGCTTCTCCCTTCAGGTGCCCACGCTGACGGCAGAGGGCGGCAGGTTGAAGTGCAGCCCTCCACTCATGTGGGGCCAGGATTATGAGATTGTGCCAGACCCAGTGTGGCGTTCCCTCTCTCACTGGTATGGCTACAACATCGTGCTACCCAGAACGGTGATTTTTTTTCTTTCTCTCTTTCGCTTGGAACATTTGCACCGGTCGCACGCATCTCACAGCACAGGGCCTCCACGCATTCCAGTTTTCTGGACCGAGCTGAGTGTTTTCAGAACTGCCTCTTGCGTTAGAAAACTAAGGGGACCGCGTTAGGCTGCCGCATGGACGGAAGTCTGTGTCATCTAGCCAGGAAGCAACACTTTGCAGACTGGTGGACATGAACTTTGAGCAATTTAACGTGGAGCAAGTGAGCCCCATGCAGATCATTGGTCGGGTTGAATAGGCAGAGTGGACGATGAATAAGAGGACCGGGGCTTCATTCACTACCAAAAGGGAGACAAAACAGCATCAGCCAATGGGCATTCCTGAATCATTGTCTTCAAGCAGCATTTACAAGCAGCAATCCTGTAACTCGTTTAACATTTGGGAGTCCTACTCTTCTTGGGCCATCTCGAAGCCCCATGCTTACTTCAGGGTGACTAGTACTCGTTTAACCAACCCCAGGGAGAGATGATAATGTTGGGCTGAGTCAACCCAGGAATGGATTACAACTCGCACGTATCCCACTATGAGGAGATGAGCGCTCAAACCACAGCACCACCTTTTGCACGCGGCACGGACGCAGTGTGGCAGTGGGGTTTGAGTGGCTGCGTTGGTCTGGCAGGTGTCGGTGTGGATGTTTAAGTAACTGTTTTGGCCTAGACGGTGATGGAGAAGTGGGAGGGGTGAGGAGGAGGAAGAGGAGGGTGGTTAATAATGAATTAAGTGGATGTGTTGACCTGGCAGGTGATGTGGGGGGTTTAAGTAACTGTTTTGGCCTAGACTGTGATGGGGGGAGAGGGGTAGGAGAGGGGGGGGGGGGGTGATTAATAATTAAATAAGTGGATGTGTTGTTCCTGGCAGGTGATCCCCCAGGTGAACGGACGTCCCCTGGAGCTGGAGCTCTACCCCGTGTGCATTTACCTGCTGAGGCACCAGCAGCCCCCAACGTGCGCGCGGCCCATCCACAACAGCATGTTCGGTATAGCGTCCCACGCCTTTCGCACGCCGCACAGCCTCACCCGCTCGGCACGCGTCCGTACGTACGTGTAGCGCGTGTACGTTGAACTTGTTTTCGCACCGGACGGAGCCAACCGCGCACGTCGGAGGTGTGGCCGGAAAGGACCAAAAGTTAAATACAAGAAGCAGTTCTAAGGAAATGAGTCTTAAATTTAGAATACCCACGCAACGCGCTTGCACATTTACCTCTAATTGCATACACACGTACACACAGGCTACCTTACTGTGTGTGCACCATCACCCACCACGTGCGTGTGTTCATCAGCGCTGATTAGTTGTAAATGCCAAAATGTTGTTGGATCTCACCTTTCTGCCTGTGTAGTTCTGCTGATTTAAATGGTTAGGGTAAGACGAGAGAAAAATATCGCGAGTAAAAAAAAAAATCACAGAATCAGTATTATAACCATTAACCAAAAATTGCAATAATGCTCAAAATGACAATACTTTGGAACACGTTCAAATATCGGAACAATAGTTATATCACACGTCAACATCGAACACATTACTTGTATAATTGTCAATCAACGACTCTATATGAGAAACCACAATTTAATTTCACCGGAATTGCGCGATGGATGGACGCATGTGATAGCGTCGTGCATTTTGTTAGGCATACGTTACCGGATATTGGCTTCGCCCCATGCGACTGACATCTCAATGGGGGGACCGCCTGCCTTCACCTGCCTTTCCCACTTAATGGTGGAGGCCTTCTGCTTGACAGCGGCTCGTTATTGTTGTCGTTTGCTGCTGTTGCTGCAGGTGGCGTAGCTTCGGCGCCAGCGCCTCCCAAGCGCTACCTGGCCTACACGGCGTGCTTCAGCACCATGCTGAGCGTGCGTCAAATCCACGAGTTCCTGGCGCAGAGGCTGCGCCTTCGGCAGGAGGACCTGCGCCTCTGGCTGATCAAGGACGAGGTGAGGAGCGAGGTCCCTTGGTGCCGCACGCCTGCAGTCGTGCCTACAAATAGATGGTCATAGTAATAATAAGAATGGTGCGATCAACTCAGGATGGCCTGTGGTGAGACTTTGGAGGGCGTGGCATGTTCCGGATAAAGGAAGCGCGCAGAAAATGTTAAACTTAAGTGCAATGTGAACGCCTTTATCGGCAGCGGGTACGTTAACAAATACAGTCAACTCCTGATTATTCGGAGTATTGTTTGCAAGTACTGGTGGCCCAGGTAATAAATTAGGCCACGCAGGTGTGTTTATTGTTCTCTTAAAGCAATCGGTTGATTTGCAGAACTGTGTTGTTATGTACCCCTAGATGAGTGAGGGGAAGTTAATATACGTAGAACCAGCGTACACGTTGAAGATTTTTTGTATTACTTTCTATCGCAAGCACGCTTATTCATACTTATTCATACTCCGGACAGACATTAAAACACCGTTCCAGTGCCTGCACTCGTTCATAACATTTGGGGTTAGGGAGCGGGGGATCGAGCCCCCACCTACGTGACCCTCTCCCTCGGCCATCGTCCTCGGGACTAAACGTTCCCTGGCTCGGTGCCACGGGAACTTTTTCTTCATCGGCTTGGTGAAGTAACGGCTGTAGCCATCGAGTATTTATCAAGGTGTGGCGTGTCAAGGCATTGGGAAGCGAGTGGTAGCATTGATTAAGGTCAGCGGGTGTGTTTTCTCACCGAGTTTTGTTAATGTAATCGGGGAGGTCACGTTGGTGGAGGAGGCACGATCTCTGGCCCCCTCCTATAGGGAGGGAGGGGTGAGGGAGGGGGTGGGGTGCCCTCACTTCTAAATGTTTAATGACATTTTTTGCATGGGCTTAGATTTCTGAGTGCTGGGCACTAGAATGGTATTCTAATGTCATCGTCCGGAGCGCGTCGGTGACCACTTATGATTTAACTTAAGCACTAAAATAGTGTGATCCGCAAGTCGTACAAATGTGCTCACGGATAATCAAGATGTAAATGTAACAACAACGCACGCACTGCTGGATAAGGGCCTCCCCCATGCTCTGTCGATCATGGAGGTTGTTTGACCATGCTTCACCGCTCTGGTTCGTGTGGGACGTTGGTGAAGGGAGGGTCCGCGGCAGGTCTAAATGGCACTCTCCGTTGATGTTTGCTGTGGCTGAGAATCAAATTGAGAATCGTGTAATGATCACCGGGACACCACTCCCCAGGAAAGCCTCGCTGAGTTTCAGTTGAAGATCTTTCAGAAGGGATCCTGCATTGGGATGTATGCCGTGTGGAAGCAAACCCGGAGGAGCTGTGGGACAAAATAAAACACGTATGAGAAGATAACACTTAAAGCTCTACATGGGTAGATTCAGTGCACAGATAATCGAATAACACTGACTCAGTCTGTCGATTGAAGCCATTACTATACTCCTACTATCTCTTGACCACTCGGCAACCCCACTCCGACAACATCGTGTGTGCGTGTGCTGGCGGTCACTCATGCGGTACTTAACCTGGTTCAATCGAGTTTCGCATCAGAGATCCGAGAAGAACAGGTGCATTCAGGTCGTAGACCTGTAATCTGTAATCCAGCTTTGTCGGCAGGGTCTGGGTTTTTCTGCCGCGACCACTATCGTCATGTAGACCAAGACGTAGAGATCCGCTGGGCCGCCAAAGGTATCAGCTAGAGGTGACATTGCAGGGAGTTCACAACGAGCCATCTGTGTGGAGCTCCTTTGAGTCGTATCTCCCTTCATAAGTGTGCGTGGGTACATTTCAAGTACCCTGGTTCCTTCCGCATTACAAAGTACTCGAACAAAGTTGCTGGTTAAACGTCCCAAAAAAGTACCACTCCTACAAAAAGAGTCTTGACGCCCGGGTGAGGCTTTTCTGTATATATACAGATGGGGGTGCATTTGTCATTGTATAGGTCCCACACAGCCTGGGACACACACTGAAGCCTCGGCACGAGGCACACCCCCCAATATACGTGGGGAGGAATTCCGGGGGAGTGGATGGTTGAATCCGTTCGTCACAAGCCCAGGCATCTCGTTGTGGCCGTCACTGTTATTGTACACATTAATATTCTTTCATTTCCATTTTTAGAATGTGGTGAATTGATGGCACTGAAATTTGGAGAGCGAAAACAAATGGATGGGTTGAACAGTTTTATATTGTGAGCTACTAGGCAGGCAAAACAAGCCTTTGTGGACATCTGTGAAAAAGAGCTTCATAGCTCATCGGATTTCTCCAGGATAAATAAAGATTCGGAAGTACATTGAAAAGGATATAAATTATAATAAAAGGCCCCATTGACTACTGTCTACCTCCTTCCCCCAGAGCCTGATATTTGGTGTTGAAGGATCAAGTTCATAATTGTGTTTTTGATGAAGGTTTTTCACTTTATTCTTATCAGAACAACCTGACTCTTCTGGACGATGATGAGCAAACAATAAAGAGTCTGAGGATTGAAGATAACCAACAGATCCTGATCGAAGGTACGGATGCTGCAACACCCATCATGTACATGAGGAGCCACGTGACGGTTGCGCTGTTGTAAAGACCTGACGGTGCTGGGTGTAATCGCTAACAAAGCGCTCCACAAAACAGTTACTGAAAAACTAAATCAATTGGCCTATTGTCCCACGTGACAGTTTGATTTCGTTGGCTGCCGGGTGATGGTTGGGTTATTATTTTAAAACATTGACATTATACCTCCATGATCTGACCCAATCGTGAGTTACATGTACAGCCCTTTTGCCAATCTACTGTTGGATGAGGGTCCGTCCAATCCATGTGCGTCCTGGGGCATTGCCTGAGTGTAACTTCACCAAGCCGGTCGGTGAGGGTTGATGAAGCCGTGAAGCACAGAAGATGTGGGAGCTTAGAAGTACTGTACGGCAATGTATTTTGCCGCACTGCCCGCTATGCAGAGGTCGCAAACGGGTTTTGATTCCTTACCCGTACCCGGCCGCACCAGGCTCGCAAACGGGTACCCGTACCCTACCCAATACCCGGCTACCCGTACCCGGCCGGGTATCAGGTAGGGTACGGGTATCGGGTACCCGATTGCGACCTCTGGGATGAAGCCATGTTGCAGGCGCGGGTGGGTTGATTCTAGGAACTTGAATTGTGAGAAGAGACAAGACGTTGGGAAATGAGTGACAAACGGTGACTCACCAGTGACTCACGGCCTACCCGTACCCGGGCCGCACCAGGGTCGCCAACGGGTACCCGTACCCGGCTAGGTACGGGTAGCCGGGTATCGGGTACCCGATTGAGACCTCTGCCGCTATGTAGCCTCCAAGGCCGATGAGAGCCTGAGTTGTGCACGATGGTCTCCCACCCAAGCCCTATTCAGGCCCAACCCTGCTTAGCTTCTGAGATCTGATAAGATCGGCCACATTCCCGGTGATTTGGTTGTAGATTTTTTTAAAAACATTTATGCGGTGCCCTTTTCTATTGTCTCAACTGTTTTCTGAGGGGTAGTCGCCGTCAAAGACGAATAGGCAGGGCTCATTCTAGTATCTACCATATTCACGTCCTACTCAATCTATTTGCTTAAACTGATTATCTGTTCGATTATGCTCGTTGATCTGTCGGTCGACACGTTTTCATTTTCCGGTGGAAGCAAGTTTTTTCAGTTTTCTGAGAGTAAACGCCTCTTTCAGAGTGATAAAAGTGCATTTGCACCACTGCAATCGGTTCTTTTTTTTAGTAGCTGTAAAATATTTCGGACCACCGCCCGCATTTGCGCCATGCTGGCCGGCCACCTTGCGCCATCGCACCTCTTTTGGAGACGGCGATTATTAGGCTTTGGCAGATGAGCCCTGTAAATCAGATTAATCAATCATTGGATAAAAATAGCAAATGCTAGGCCATCCAAAGGTGGTGACCAAGTATATAATGGTTCTGTCATGGGACCTTAAAGAAAGTGGTTTCTGCTGTAGGCCACTCTGTTTCAAAGACAATGCATATATTATCAGAGCATGTTTATGTTTGCATGTTCAGCACATGTACTGTGTGGTTAATGCAGACTTTATTCCTTGCAAAAGGTTTCTATTTGGTGTTTGCCAGAAAGGGTAAAACCTACATCATTAGACCTCCTTTTCCAGTACCAAAATATAATAATAGGGTTTTTCCCATTTTTTTCTGGCAACAAAACTGAAATCTTTTGTTGCCAGAAAAAGGGGAAAACCCCTATTATTATTATAGGGTAAAGCCTCTTCTTATTTTTCATTTAACGGTTCTGTGGATGCCTTGCCTGTGTATTAACACTGCGCGTTTCATTCGCACGCCACAGTTATTAATTTCAACACTGCACAATTGACTTGACCTTTTAGTAATAGATTTTGAAGAGTGATTACTGCGTTGAAAGGGCATGTTATTGATTTGCGCGAAACCAGCCAATGTTCAATTAAAATTGGACGGTCTTGCCCAACGAATGGCATGCCTTTTCATATATCCGGTGTTTAGTTTTCAATTTGGAATTCCTACAGTGCAATACAATTGGGATTTACAGAGCCGCCTTGATGATCGGTTCGTCCCATCACGGCACACCAGTCAGTCATTATGCACGACGTTTGAACGCTGAGAGTTGATTGAATGTCGTTTTATTCGTTCAAACTGTGCGCGGTCATCATATCGTGATACTCACTCATCAATTGTTTGTGTGCGTGCGATTGTGAGTTTTGGCCTCGGGGTGACCTCTTCGCCTGAACAAGCCGGCCTGTGTTTGTGATTGCGTTCGACTTTGCAACGAAATGTGTGCACTCAAACATGCAAAGGCACAGACCAGAGACAACACGCCTCGTGTCAATTACCATTGTAATCGTGTAATTCATAATGAATATGAATTGCAATGTGATTTTAATTTCAGTTTAACATTAGATTTGTAATTGCAACGGTAAATTGGCCCTAGGGTC
Source organism: Lethenteron reissneri (assembly GCF_015708825.2). NCBI lineage: Eukaryota > Metazoa > Chordata > Hyperoartia > Petromyzontiformes > Petromyzontidae > Lethenteron > Lethenteron reissneri. The sequence continues at coordinate 10,548,424 of NC_083806.1, read as the reverse complement.
TAACACGTACCAGCGGATGCGTGCATTAGGCCACATGCTCTTCACACCCATCCGAAGACAAATACCCCCCCCTGCATTGTCTTAACAGACTGTTGGGGCAAGTTGCTGTTAGCGAGCACCTATGAATGTGCTCGCTAACAGCAACCAGGGGGTGGGTGGCCAACACCACGCCTGGCCGCCTTTGTCTCCTGAGTTGCGATGGTTACACACCGCACCTGGTACTCATTTGAGGCTGAGTCGACCTAGAGGAGGCCGATGAACGGTTCAGATAATCGTCATTGGTGTTGGCTGTGAGCGGGACTTGAACACGGGCCGCCAGGTTCAGAGCGCAGCGTGCTAACCACGACACTACCGCTCATCCACACACATTCTAACACACACACACATACTTATCGCAGTTTAAAAAAATGTCTTCATTAGAAAAATATTTCTTTGAAAGTATTGCATTGCCAATTTTACAAAAAACTGTATAGATATGGGCATTGGTATTGGCAAGCTGTAGTAAGTTTTATAGCGATTATTTTGCCATTATTTATCATGTGAAGTGTTCTCTATTCGGCTGGCAGGCGTACCATTTCCTGGACGTAGCAAATATGAAACCTATCACGTACAAGAGTGCTCTGCAACCGCCGTGGCCCCGTAATTTGGAATTGATCAACAGACACACGGGCATTGAAATAAAATAATGAGTCAACACAATGACACACAGATGTTAACGTAAAGTAATTAAATACGCACACCGACACACAGACATTGAAATAAAACAACAGACACACAGTTACATTAAATAATTAACAGACAAGCACATAGACACACATACATCAGCATAATACATTAAATAGACACAGGCGTTGATATAAACACAGGAGACAGACACAGAAATCTAAATAAAACCATGAACAAGAAAAACAGATGGCCACCCAATTATAGACAAGTCAAAGATCGCCCATATAGCCTTAGCAGACGGTTGGGGCAAGTGTTGTTAGTGAGGACCTATAAAAGGCCGGAATGGCACGCGAGCGGGTGGGTGGCCAACACCATGCCCAGCCGCCTTTGTTTCCCTCGTGGCGATGATTACACACCGCATCAGGTACTCATTTGAGGCTGAGCCAACCTAGGGTAGGCCCCTACTACTTCCCGCTCACGCACAGACAGACGGACACATGCATTGCACTGACGGACACACATAAAACACACAACCCCCCTCTTAGTTAATTGGCTGAGCTGGGTGTCCCGGCGATTAACACGATTCGCTACGTACTGCGCGAAAGAAGTTCAACATACGTACATTAAACCCGACCTTCACACGCATCGATCGAGGGGAGAGAGCAACACACGAGGTTGTGGAAATTCCACATTTCCGTAACGGGACAGAGTCCGACCGTGGCGAAGTATCGCTTGAGAAAGAGACGCGTTCCACACATCATCAATTCACTGCTGGATGGAAGGGCTGAAAGCGATTGTTCTTCTTTTGTTCGGTGTGCCGCGAAATTCGAGCAAACTCGACGAGGGCACCGTCGAATGACAAAGATTATTGCGTGGCATTGACATACAGCCCAATGTTAAGCCCCCGTTAGCCGAGAGCCTCCCAACGCCGTGCGGGTCGTGGAGGTGGGATATCTGACCTTACTTCAGGGGCGCCGAGGTGGCTGGATGTCAACTACCTCGCCCCGGTTTACAGGAGGGTCGTGGTTTCGAGTTTGCATGTTCTCCCTGTGGTCGCGTGAATTGCACTCTGGGTCCTCCGGTTTTTCACCTCCACATTTGTTGAACAAGCGATTTAGAGTAATTGGCTGCTATACATTTCTACATGATGAGCCGCTTCCTTGAGCTATCATTTGGTGGCTATGTCGCTTGTGAAAAAGAGCTATATAGCTTACCTGGTAAAATGAAAATTGAATAGATTTCACCACGCTGAGCAGTGTGGGTTGGTGAAGTTGGGGAACACTGCCTATTAACAGGTGTTCATAATAATACTGCAGTTTGACAGTATTTCACGGCCATAGATAACCGTAGCTCCGAGGCACGGAGGCAAGCTCTGTCACTCGAAAGCCAGGCGAAAGAGATGGGAGGCCTTGTAAGTGTCTCTTAAAAATTGGACCTGTTTTATGTGCGGTAATGGCCATCCCAGCAATACTGTATCCAGACGCAAGCCTACTTAGGCTTGGAAATGTGAATGCCCTGTGAAAGGAATTGTTAAATATTGGCACGTGTCAAAATATCCACAGGGTTTTCCAACCTCCTGTCCACTCAGACGCAGTGCATTAAAATGCTTGTTATCAAAAGAAAGCTTTTAGTAACAAGTTAATTGCTTATAAACAGATACCATTAGTGTGCAACCTTGGCGTGAGATGTGTGTGCTCACGATAAATGTTGATGATATTGAACAAGCCGTAAGTGATGGCGTCGCTTTACAGCTAAGTTGTGTCACAAATTATCGATTGGCGTATTAATGCAACTTTCCAAAGCCTTTGTGGTTCCTGTGCATATCAATCAAATTAACACACATGTCGGTATTTAGAGGTTAACTTCAATTGTATTATTACTTTAACAGTGCCACGTCTCTCTCCCTGCTCAAATTAATAATGGGACAGCAATCATCTTTGTTCAAAGTCCATGCTCATCATGAACATTCTACCTTGTGGCAGGAGCCGTTCGCTCAAATTTTGGCTAACCACTATTGACTTCCCACACATGGAACTCATTTAATAATTGACCTTGGACAGATTATAAAATGAGTTGAACTACAGCAGAGGTTGAAACTCCTGACGTTCAGCTTGTGAATTGAACATTCTAACTGCAGCACCAGCCATGTACCGAATATGTATTTAAATAATTTAGAGGTTTATCCGTAGCCATAGTTTTTTATTATTATATTGTTTGTTAAACAAGTTCTTGGGGAAGCTGGCATGGTGTAATGGTTATCACATTGACTTGCAATCCCGGGGTCGCTGATTTCATCTCGTGGCTTGGAAATTGAAACCGTGAGAGTTTCTTTAACCCACCCCCCCCCCCTGCTTTGTCGACCTCGCAGTTTACATTGGTACCCCAGAGTTGTGGCGATGGGTAGGTTCGGTGGGTTAAAGTGTGGGTGTTGTGGCGATGGGTAGGGTCGGTGGGTTAAAGTGTGGGTGTTGTGACGATGGGTAGGGTCGGTGGGTTAAAGTGTGGGTGTTGTGGCGATGGGTAGGGTCGGTGGGTTAAAGTGTGGGTGTTGTGGCGATGGGTAGGGTCGGTGGGTTAAAGTGTGGGTGTTGTGGCGATGGGTAGGGTCGGTGGGTTAAAGTGTGGGTGTTGTGGCGATGGGTAGGGTCGGTGGGTTAAAGTGTGGGTGTTGTGGCGATGGGTAGGGTCGGTGGGTTAAAGTGTGGGTGTTGTGGCGATTGGTAGGGTCGGTGGGTTAAAGTGTGGGTGTTCCCACCGTTTCCAAGATATCTGGCCAGCAGAAAAAAGTATCGGCCCAACTCATCTCTTAGATGGGAGGTCCCAAGAGCTTCCTCTAGTGGAGGCTCTTCCGCCACCAGTGGTGTGGAGCAAATCATTGCAGGGTTGCACCTTTACCTCTTGGGTGTTTCTGATTGACACGAAGAAGCTTTTGGATCCACATAAAACGAATGCTAAATATTTTACGCTCACGGTTTAGTCGTTAAGTGGAAATCTATTTTGAGATGGCTCGTATTTTGACGAATTAAAAATGTTGTGAAACAACGGGCGGGTGTTTTTCTACCGTTATTGTTCTTTGCGCTTGTCAGCCCAGTTCCTCGGTCGTTCGTGTTCCGATCACTTTGTTGCTGGTTTGTTCCTGCAGTGCGGAACAAAGACATGAGCTGGCCTGAAGAGATGTCCTCGTTGGCGAACCGCAAAAGCCTGGAGCGGAGCAAGCTAGGTGCCCTGAACAACATTTTTAAAGACAAGACTGATTTTTTTAAATAATCAATTGTCGTTATTCTGCTGCAATTGCAGTGCAAATGTATTTTTTGAAGGAATCGGTGCCGTGATGGCATTGGCACAAGTGCGGAGTTCTGTATTGATACTTGAAGGATATGAATCCACGCCCGAGGGTTTCTGTGCTTACAACTCTTTATATGTTTAACATGACTTGGTAGTTTCATGCAAACGGAAGTACTATAGAAGATCTTCTTGGTTCTTTCGGTAATAATAAAAATAAAACATAATAAAATATTATGTTTTATTTTTATTATTTTATTACTTCCCTTCTACGTGACTTTACCGAAAGAACCAAGAAGATGAATCCCTGCAGTCACGAAAGCTTTAAATCGAACAAAAACTATAGAAGATGTGACATCTGGACATTTTGTTGCAACATTAATGGGGATTGGCAAAAAAAATCCGAAACTGATGTTTCCATTTGGCATTATAAAGACACTGCTTATTACTATGACAAAATAGCTGCCCCCATTTAAGTGCTTGGTAAAGTAAAGGATTTTAAAAGAATATCTTGTATAGGACATCAATACTTTATTTAAATTTATTCCGAGAATTTTGATTGCTGTGGGAGAGTTGTGAGTTATGGATGTGTGTGTGTGTTTGTTACAGTTCCCACAGAAAAAGGAGCGACCGGGCTGAGCAATCTGGGCAACACATGCTTCATGAACTCGAGCATCCAGTGTGTGAGCAACACGCGGCAGCTCACGCAGTACTTCCTCTCTGGGATGCACCTCTACGAGCTCAACCGGTAACTATACGTCCAGCCACTCCTCACCAGCTCACAGCCGTCAATCATACAATAGGCCCAGCCACTACTCACCAACTCGCATACACAGCCACCAATCGTACAATGCACCCAGCCACTATTCACCAACTCACACACACAGCCACCAATCGTACAATGCACCCAGCCACGACTAACCAACTTACACACACAGCCACCAATCGTACAATATGCCCAGCCACGACTCACCAACGTACACACACAGCTACCAATCGTACAATAGGCCCAGCCACTACTCACCAACTTGCACACACAGCCACCAATCGTACAATAGGCCCAGCCACTACTCACCAACTTACACACACAGCTGCCAATCGTACAATAGGCCCAGCCACTACTCACCAACTTACACACACAGCCACCAATCGTACAATAGTCCCAGCCACTACTCACCAACTTACACACACAGCCACCAATCGTACAATAGTCCCAGCCACTACTCACCAACTTACACACACAGCTACCAATCGTACAATATGCCCAGCCACTACTCAATCTAACACGCACACACAGACGCATGCACACAATACATGCAACCACTATGCAACTAACACACGGACACATTCACACACAGCTTCCATGAATACACCACAAGTACGCCCAGCCATTGCTCAACTCATGCACACACACACACACACGTGGACACATGCACGCACACACACACACACAGTCACTACTGCTCAACTGTTGATGTCACGCAGTATAAACCTGCCTGCTGTCGTCACACTTCTCTCCACAGCACAAACCCGCTGGGCATGAAGGGCCACATGGCCAAGTGCTATGGGGACCTCATCAACGAGCTGTGGAGTGGCACCCAGAAGAACGTGGCACCGCTCAAGCTGCGAGTGAGGATGCGCGGCCGCATTGCACACCCACGGCTCCGGCCCATGCGTTGAATTGCAATGGACTATGACAAAAAAATCGCCCCCGGCAGTTCGCCCCATCTCATCAGATCTCAGAAGCTTAAAATAATGGGATAACCCTTGGCTAGTATTTGAATGGGTGATCACCTTGCACATTAATGGGTGAGCAACCTGCGAGCCACACGGCCACCTCCTGCATGTGGTTTGTCTGCGATGTCAAGTTTATATGTACGTAGAACTTATTTCACACCGTACGTAGCCAAACCGTGCTTGATCGAGGTTTGGATTGCAACCCGCAGTGGACCATCGGGAAGTACGCCCCTCGCTTCAACGGCTTCCAGCAGCAGGACTCCCAGGAGCTGCTCGCCTTCCTGCTGGACGGCCTGCACGAAGACCTGAACCGCGTGCACGACAAACCCTACGTGGAGCTCAAGGACAGCGACGGGCGCCCCGACCACGAGGTCGCCACAGAGGTGAGTGCGCCGTGACGCCCATTGGCCCACCACCCCCGCCGCTGCCAATACAAATTGTACGATTTGTGGATTCGTTTTTTTGGGAAAAAAGGTGTAGATCGGAGACATTCTCATGTGCGCGCGTAAGCGTAAGGGAAGGGAGTTTATCGACGGAAGGAAGCTTTGAAAGAGGCCAAGAGACGGAAAGAGATACAGTTGATGCTGCTTGACGACTTGAAGTAAGGCGGGCTGATGAAGAGGAAAGAAAGGAGTTGGCATTATGCTTTGCTGTTCAAATGGAGTCACACAACGCTGAGAGATAGTCATAAGCAGAGGAAATGTGGACAGTCTTGTGCCTGGACTTGCCAGGGAATTAGCAGTATGGATAGGTAAATGGAGGTAATTGCAGACGATTAGTCCAGCCCTTGCAATGCTGCCATGGCATATTGGATAGCACACAGGATTTGCAATCCAGAGGTAGAGTTCGCCAGTTTGATCTCATGGCGTGGGCAGTTGAAAAAGTGCGAAAGTTTCTCAGATCACTCGGCCCCTGTCCACCCAGCCGTATAAATGGTTACACCACAGTTCGTCGATTGGCAGGTCCCACGCGGTGTGAAAGAGTAGGCCAAATACCCTCTGAAGTTCGCTCGTAGTGGAGAGGCCCCTTCTAACAACAGTGGTGTGAAGCAAGTTAAATGCAGGGCTGCATCTTCACACTTTATCCCGCCTACCCGAATACCCCTTCGCCCCTTAAAACCTGTGACCAATTCATTGCCCCTGCATCGCAGGCCTGGGAGAACCACCTTCTGAGGAACAAGTCCATCGTTGTGGACCTCTTTCACGGGCAGCTCAAGTCCCAGGTTCGCTGCAAGATGTGCGACCACGTGAGCGTGCGGTTCGACCCCTTCAACTTCCTGTCGCTGCCATTGCCCATGGACAGCTCCATGCACGTGGAGATCACGGGTAAACGTGGGACTGAGACGTGCGCACGCACACATCACACACATCACACACATAGCAATAACAAAGATCCCCTGTATAGCCTGAACAGACTGTAGGAGCAAGTGCTGTTAGCGAGCACCTATGGAGGCCGGCACGGCACACGAGGGGGTGGGTGGCCAGAACTCACTGCCCGGCCCCAGTGGTGATGCTTACACACCTGCACCAGGTACTCAATTTGAGGCTGAGTCGAACTTAAGGGAGGCCTGGGATCAGTTCAGATTATCGACACTGGTGTTGGCCGTAAGCGGGAATCGAACCCGGGTCGCCAGGTTCATAGTGCAGCGCGCTAACACTACACTACCGCTACACTACCGCTCCCCACACACATCTCACACAGACATTTCACACACGTTCGTGTGCTTAAACAGACAAAGTTCCCCCGTATAGCCATATAGGCTGTTGCGGCCGGTACTGTTAGCGAGCACCTATGAAGGCCAGCATGGCGCAATAGGGGGCAGTTTGCCTAGCACCACACCCGGCCACCTTTGTCTCCCCAGTGCTGATATTTACACACCACGCCAGGTTCTCATTTGAGGTTGAGTTGACCTAGGGGAAGCCTGAGACCAGTTCAGATAATTGCCCCTTGTTTTAGCAGTCGCTGGCAATCGAACTCGGGCCCACCAGGTTCGTAAAAATGCACTAACCACTGCACTACTGATCCGCCACAAAGACAAAGATCCCTCTTGTAGTCAGAAAAGCTGCTGAGGCAAGTGCTGTTCGTGAGCACGTATGGAGACCGGCATGGCTCCTGCGTACAAATGCGCACACATGCACGCACGCACATGCACACTTACCAAATTGCATGTGCACACTTACCAAATCTAACTCCACTTGCAGTGAGATTAGGAAGTTAATGAAAACCTTGAAGTGTCATGCGCTCACAACTGATTGAGTGATAAACTGTTTGTGTGCTGAACACTTTTTCGTATTATACTGGTCCATTGCTAACAGTAGAACTTTAGAAGATTTTGGAGTCATTGTGTTATGAAGAAGGGCCAATGCTCAAATTGTCACCTGTTATATATATATATATATTCACTTAAGGCCACAGTGTTATTGACGATCATGCAGAGTTTTTTAATTACGTTTGGCGAGGAGCATAGAAGTACAATACAATAATGGACCTTGCCGCACTTTCCACTGCTGCCCACTGCTATGTGGCCCCAGCATCCGATCACATTTTGTATGAGCACTTCTCAAAGGCTACTAAGCCTCCGTGATCTGGCGAGATCGTACGCATTCCGGGTGCAGGGGTCGTGTGAGTCCCCAACGTAGTTGTAACTTTGCCTACCCCGTGCCCCATACTGGTCATCTTTTTAAAAAGAGAGCATCGTATCTCATGGGATGCCTCCTGCAGTCGAAATAAAAATTCTGCTTCGGATTCTGTTAGCCTCGTGGAAACCTCTTCACCACCGGCACAGGGCTTGGTACACGAGCGGTGAGCAGGCTCCAACCAACTTGCGCGCTCAGTCGTGAGCGGGAAGCCCGTTTGACGCGTGTGCTTTTGCGGATTGCCGGCCGGCGTGTTGCCCTGCCGCAGTGATCCGCCTGGACGGCTCTGTGCCGGTGAGGTACGGGCTGCGTCTGGGCGTCGAGGACAAGTACAGCGGCCTGAAGCAGCAGCTGAGCGAGCTGTGCAGCCTGCAGCCCCAGCAGATCCTGCTGGCCGAGGTCTTCTCCTCCAACATCAGGGTGAGCCTCACAGGATGGGGCGATGGCGGCATTGTTAGCATCCTCGTCGTCATCATTATCATCGTCACCATCATCAGTGTCACCGTCATCACCGTCATCATTCTCATCGGCTTGGTCCTCAGGCGCGCATGACTGTAATCCAGCACTTTGGGAGGCGAGGGATGGTGGAACGCATCAATTCGTGAAACTCCCTACTCATGGGTATCGAAGTCGCCATCTCCTGGCTTGCCCATGGTATGATGGTAATATACAAGAAGTGGATTTGTGTCCATCTTTACTCCATCTGTACTGGGATTGAGTGTGCTACCCCCCTCGCCCGTACTCTGGCTTCCTCCTGTTGTGTATGAATGCTCATTCATGGAGTTGGCCAAATATTAATAAAAATAGCACTAAATAATCATAGGACCCACAGAGCTTGGGCAGGAGCCGTCACTGGTTCTGGTTCCCTTCTGACTTGTCTGTGGTTTCCTACGCCTCCGTGCGAAATCTGTGCACGTCACAAATTCTAGAGCGTTTTCAGACGCAATTTTCATGATTGATGCTAAATATCAAAAGAACACGTTGATATCGCTGTAAGCCGTTGTGCATTGTTATCGTCATCTGCAGGCGTTGCAAACTCAGCAATTGTCATTGACATCATCGTCGTCAACAGAGCATCATCACCCTCATCGTCGTCAGGTCATCATCATCCATCGTATGCCATCATCGTCATCGTCATCACTGTGAGTGTTATCATCTTTGTCATCCTCCATTATTAACTAAGCATTATCATGATCCATATGTCACGTTTTCAGCGCATACAAATAATAACAAAAGTACGAACAACGTATAAGTAAAAAATTACACAAGTCAGATGTGTAAATATATTTGGGCTTCATATTCGGCCGACAGACACGGGATTTTTGTAGCATTTTATTTAGCATTTTTTTGTTGATGCCGGGGGGAAGAGTGTTAATGGTGTGGTCCACCAAAGGTTCTATTTTGGTCCTCAGTAAGGAAATAGTCCCTCTCCCCCCGCCACCTCTTCTGTGCGTCAAAAACCATGGTGAAACTATGGAGTCCCACTTACCTCTTGGCTCAACGGATTTTTCACACGTTACGTCACCGGGCTATTGTGCGCAAACACCGGGGCGGATTATTGACTTTCGTTTTGTTTGGCCAGAACTTTCCGGACGACAATCAGAAGGTGAGGTCCGGTGCCACCAGCTACCTGTGCGCGTTCGAGATACCGGTGCTATCCGGGGACCCTGCTTCCACGTCGCCCACCGACACGCACTCCACACCCATCGGAGGTCAGTTCGTTGCTTCTTGCAGTCTGTGTCTCTGTAGGGCGCCACGGTGGCGAGATGTTAACTGGCTCACCTGGTCTACAGGAGGTCGTGGGTTCGATTCCTACCCTGACGCCTGCTGTATATTTGGAGTTTTGCATGTCTCTCTCCCCGTGGTCTTTTGGATTTTTCTCTGGGTCCTCTGGTTTTTCCCTCATTTAAAATCATCACACGTCTTAGAGTATTTGATTGCTATAAATTTCCACATGATCAGCTAATTTTTTTAAGTGCCGAGCTGACACCGCTGAGATCGTGGGTTTGACTCCAAACAGCTGCTTGTGATTAAACCGGGTTATCTAATATAGTGAGTTGGTGGTGTCATCCCGGTCACCACCACTGACTTCGCGAAAAAACTGTCAGTCAAATAAAACTTCAGTTCGGCACTTCATTTGGCTAAATAGCAGCTTCTAAAAATCACTAATTGCGGTCTGACGGTCACGCGGTGAACAAAGTGCTGCGGTCGCCTGATGAGAAGCTCAGAGGTGGCTCTGCAATGTCCCCTTCTGGTGGGCCATTCTCGAAGACGAAGGCACATTTGGAGTTAAAATTGGGAAAAAAATGTACAAATAAATGGAGCGTTCATGTACTAATCGGTTTTTATTGTTGGACCTGGCCTTGGTGGAGCTATGATTGGAGCGTGAGGCTCGCCATTGGAAGGTTGCGTGACTCAAACATTACACTTTCCGAATCTTCTTATAACCCAGACAACACGGTGATTGCTTGCAAAGTAAATGAGTTGTGTGAGTTTAGTAAATGATCATTTCAGGCTCTGTGACAAGAAATCCTGAATTGAAAATGATATTGGAACTGCGTAACACTTGGAACTGTACAAGCATACATTCATTCATTGTTTAAACGATAACCTCCTGCCACCATGCTTTGCCCCAACCGCACACACAAGCACAAGCAAACTATCCCAGGTGTGATAATTGTTTTTTTACCCTTTTATCTGGCAACAAAACTGACACCTTTTTTTACAAGGAGTTATGTTTGCATAGACCACAATACCTGCAGCCGTAATGCAAACAAAAAACATAACTCAGATAATGTATGCTCTGTCCTTGAAGTTGATTGGTCCATACCTGAGACAGCTTTCCTTAGAGCCTAGTCTCACATGGTGTTGGACCAGATGACGCCAAAAGGCGCACTCAATCAACTTCAAGGACAGTGCATACATTATCAGAGTTATGTTTTTTGTTTGCATTACGACTGCAGGTATTGTGGTCTATGCAAACATGACTCCTTGTAAAAAGGTGTCAGTTTTGTTGCCAGATAAAAGGGTAAAAAAACAATTATCATATTTTTTCTTCTGGCAAATGAGGTTCCAATGGTGTAAATACCCCAGGTGTGTCATCAACCATGCCCACAACCGACTTGCGCGTGAACTGTGCCCCCGCCTGCGCGACCCTCCCAGAGGAGCGAGCCGCGAGCGACGCGCTAGCACCCGTGGACGTGGGCTGCCTGCGCAAGGCAAAGAGCGACAGCTGCATGCCCAGCAGCAGCAGCAGCAGCAGCGGCTGCTCCCCTGCCGGAGGTGCGGGCGGAGTGGCCAAGAGCGCCTCCAACGGGCTCACCAACGGGCACCTGGCGCAGTCCTGTCGTCCGGAGCAATTGGGCGGCGTGCAGCCCTCCGGATACGCCATCGCCGTGCACCGCAAGATGGTACCCGCTCGCGGCGCTCGCTCGCACGGCTCGCTCTCCGTTGTCCGCTGGCTGGTTATCCTTTCCCGCGGATCGACCGTCCTGGCCCCCGCGCCTCTCGCGCGCACGGAACGAGGCACCAGGCGCTGTGTATGCGGCAGAATGGAAGCGCGTGGAGAAAGAAAATCCGGGCAGGCCGACAACCATCCAGTCATGGGACTTTTGGCTGAGAAGATGAAGGAAATGAATGATGGGGCGTGATCAACCTTAGCCCAGGATTTGCGTGTGCAGCCTTCCGATTGCGAGCCAAGCGCTCTAAGCACAGTGCCGCTCAGCGGGATTGTTTTTAAACGCCCGTGTCACAGTAAAAGGCTTGAGTGTCTCTGTAAGAGCTGTGCTTTTAATGCAATGACAGCTGAGGCATTCATTGGCCAATGTCGACAGCTATTCGGGGAACAGTATTTTATGTTATTGTCATTGCAGAATTTTGTAAACATTTGCTTAAAATTCCTGTTTTTGATTATCATCTTATTCACAAAACCTGTTTTATATGGGGAACAGCCGATCTGACGTTGTTTTCTTCACGTGGTGAAGAGGAGTAGGAATGGCGCCACGGTGGCGAGATGTTAATTACCTCACCTGGTATACAGGAGGTCGTGGGTTCGACCCCGGGCCCTGACACCTGTATCTTTAGAGTTTGCATGTCTCTCTCCCCGTGGTCGTGCGTTTTTTTTCTCCGGGGCCTCCAGTTTTTACGTCCACATTGAGAAACATGCGGTTCAAGTATGTTTTTGCTATAAATTTCCACGTGATGATAAGCCTCTTCGTTGAGCTATCGCTTGTGTTAGGACGCTGCAGTTGTGGTTAGGTCGCTGCAGTAAAAGAGCTGTATAGCTCAGGACACATAAAATAAAGTTTAGTTTTAGTACTTTTACAATGTCTTTTTATGAATAAATACTATCCTATACATTTTCCATATTTTTTTTTGCGTTTGGAGGTTTATCAAATCTCCACCCATGTCTGTGACGTGATGGCATGGGCTGAGCATTCGTTTCGCTTCTCTTCCTCTGCGCATCTTCGTGCTGTGCCTTTGCACGCGGAGGATTTTAAGAATTGTATGGCCAGGGTAGAGTTAGCAATTTTGTAATGGGTGAGAAACTTGAGCAGGGTAGAAGAGGGAAGTTTATTAAGGGAATGTATTGGAGTGGCACCTAGAGGTCGGCATCCAAGAGGAGGACCTCTAGCCAGAGGTGCAGATACTGTCAACACAGTCCTTTGAAGGTCAGTTGTCGACTGTTTAACGGCTCCAGATTCTCGCGGAAGAAAACAAATAGCCACGTGCAGTGGCATCCATAATAGTATCTGTGACGGCCTTTTGACCTCTAGCTTGATCTGGTGCTCTGCACGTGGCAGATGCGTATGGAGGTCTACTTCCTGTCATCGCACAAGAACCGACCGAGCCTGTTTGGGATGCCACTCATTGTGCCGTGTGCGGCCGGCACGCAGCACTGCCACCTGTACGACTTGGTGTGGGGCCAGGTGGCTCGGCTCGTCAGCCCACTGCCACCCCAGGAGGCCAGCAATCATGCACAGGACTGGTAATGCCACCCGCGCATCACTCGCACAACAACAACACAAACACATTCCTGCAGAGGGAGCTGGTAGGAACGTTGGGTTGCTCGGTCAATGGCCAGGGTCAACGGTGGCGTGGTGTATTCTGCAAATATGGCCGACTGTGAAGGCGGGCACAAGCCGGCGTGAGTAGGTTAAACGTTGAGTTTTATAAGGGCGCCCACGGGGTGACCAGCCCCTCCCACCCCCACCCAGCCCCACCCTCCCCACCCAGCCCCTCCCCACCCTCCCCTCTCCACCCAGCCCCACCCCTCACATTTTTGGATGCATGATGGACGGATGGACGGACACAATAATCCCCTGTGGGCTGGTGGAACCAGGTGGTTCCTCCCAATAAGATCCTTTTACAAGCTGTCGTGGCCAGGACTGCAAGCTCCGACTGAGGCTGGCACGGCACACAAAGGGGGTGTAGTGTTGTAAAACACCATGCCTGGCCACGTTTGACCTCCCCGATGCTAATACACGCACTCACGGAGATGTTAAACCGTGCAGTTATTACAAGTATTGGTGCCACGCCTCGGGCGCTGAGGAGCCCAAACACTGCCTTCACTAGGAGAAGGCAGTGCAGTACGTGGACTAATTTGCCATCTGTTTCCATCCGTACGGAGATAGAGTGTTGTCCCCTCGCACGCATGGGTTTAGTCCGGGTGCTCCAGTCTCTCCTCCCGCTTTTTATAAAATACTCTCGTCATTAATTGGCTGAAAACATCTTAAAATAAAGGCCCAATGCAGGACTCTCCTGAACTAGAGTCCTCTAGCTCAGCGCAGCTCTCCTGGATTAAAAAAAAGTAAATTATTGTAACTGTTACTGCCCAGGATAAATGTGAAAAATACAGCTTTACTTGCAGTATCCCTAACTCGCTATTTAATTGCCAATTCTGACAAATGATTTGTCTTTTGAACAGGTCTTTTTTGTTGTGCTCAGTCCTGAAACTTCAAATGTAATTTCGTGTTGTTATTGGGTCTAAGCAGTGGTGTGATGACTGTGATAGCAGGGCCGTTATTGCACTCATTATTATTCGTGTCCAAGTGGCAGCTACCATTGCATTTCCCCTAACACGACATTCACTTTTGTTTCATGTTTTGATGGTTATTAGCATAATTAACTAAATTAGCTTTTTGGCCGTCATAATTAAAATATCACGTGATAATCATGTTACACTACCGTTCGCATGTTATTTTGCCTAAAGTGACAGTGTTCTAGAGGTAACTTTAATTGTCTAATTGTAAACAAAATCAATTCCAACATTTATCCGGATGGACATTTGTGAAAAAAGAGCTTCATAGCTCATCGGATTCCTCCAGTCTAAGTAAAGATTCAGATTCTCGCATGACAACTGGATTCAAACGATTGTGTCAGGCAGTGGATGGGGTTTAGCTCTAATTGACATCAGATCTATACAGCTTGACTCAAAATAAACCCAATCAAGAATTGTAACTGTATTTTGTAGGCCAGTCATTTTCATGAGCCTCTACCACAGCTTGTTTCAGTTCCCCCATAGCCGGTGGAACTCTTGTTATGCCGTTTGAAGGTTTCCTCCATGTGGGTGCAACTCTGCCAACAGAATGTTGACCTTGTGCAATGGTGCCACTCCTTGCCCTTGTTGTGTCTCTCCTTGCAGTGACGACAGCCTGGGCTACCAGTACCCCTTCACGCTGTCCGCTGTGCAAAAGGACGGGGTCACGTGCGCCTGGTGCCCTTGGTATAGGTGAGTTAATTCTAGATTTGAAGCTTTCGTGACTGCAAGGATTCATATTCTTAGGTTGTTTCGGTAAAGTCACGTAGGTAAAAAATAAAAATGTATAAAAGTAAAATAAAATAAATATAAATAAAATAAAAATCACGACGTTTCGGAGGCAACACAAGTCTCCGTCTTCAGGTGGAACCATCACAGCACGATAGCTGTATCACGTAAGAGAAATTCCAAGTAAACAGTCCTTGTATATATACTGGTTGAGGGTGGGAGGAGCCAAGGTAGGCCCTGGATATAAATATTGTGAGGCTGAAGCACGCTGTTTTTACCTACGTGACTTTACCGAAAAAACCTAAGAATATAGGTGAGTTAGTTAGTGAATCCTCTTCATCTCCTGTGGGACACGCTTTGAGTTTCCTCCACTTTTTCCTGCCCCTGGCAACATGTTGAGCCTCGCCCCAAGAGACGTCGGTCGCTGCTCCCGGCTCGGCCTTCACGGTCTCGCGCCAGCTGGTCTTGGGTCTCCCAGTTTTCCTTTTGCACGGTAGTGTCCATCTTCGGGGTAATTTTTGATATACCCTCTTGGTCCAGTATGAGTATATGTCGGAGCCATGGGTGAGTGTCTGGGGGTTATTCTACGCCGGTACGTCCCCAGACGCGTTAGACCCTATCTCCGTTTTTCCAACGTGCGTTTGTCGGAGCTCTTTGTCTGCTGGATGGCTCAAGCCAGCGGTGCTCATTCTTTACCGTGTGGCCTCAGGGCCTCCCCTTCAAATGGGCTCTCACATAGGTCAGTAATCAGGTTCATATTGTGTGTATCTTACTATCAATGTATTATGTTGCGCAATGCAATAATTATCATGATACGCCATTTGTTTACAAATATATAATAATATTATGCCCTGCAGAAACTGTGGACATCTCTTCTCGAGAGGGAGGATGTCAGAGGCAGAGCAATAAAAGGAAGTGTTCTCTATATCCTGCGTTTGAACAGGAGCTAGGGAGTTACGGGCAGTGTACGAAATGTCAATTTTTTTTAAGTCACATTTTTAATTGGCTATGAAGCCGTTGTCTTAAGTTCGATTCCCATAAATGGCTAATGTCAGTGGCAAGTGAGGTCTGAACTGGCTTGGGTCCCACCTCTCCGACCTGCACTCAACCGCATGTTGCTGCAGCAGTAATTGGACACTCAGCTGATCATTATTGTCGATGTGTTATCATTATTCTGATGATTCATCGGTAAGCTCGAGGTGACCGAGAATGATGTTCCGACTTGCACGTCTCAACGTGTGCCTGCGCTTCCACATTTGTTCTCGTTGCGTCTGCAAGCATATAGCGGTGCATTTGTGCGATCCTGTGTGCACAGCATCCGCTTGTGCCATTTCGCGTTGACAGCTGCGAGTGTGACAGGCCTGCCGTGCCTCGTTCTCGTGTCTCGATTGGACTGCCTGCGCGCACTTCACAGGTTTTGCCGTGGATGCAAGATCGAGTGCAACACCGTGGTTTTTGTCGGAAGCAGCGGAGTGTACATCGCCATCGACTGGGACCCCACAGCCCTGCATCTGCGCTATCAGACGGCACAGGAACGGGTAAAGCAAAGAGCTCACTGCGGCATTGCATCGTCGCTCTGTGTCTTTCTCGTCCCACATTTGCCGGGCACTAGCGCTAGTACAGGGCATTGGTGGGCGCTGTTGTTGCATTGGCATAGCATGTGATGCATTTAATAGTTAGTCTGATGGTACAGTCTATGCTGAGTATGTCCTCCCAAGTACTAGGTTCATTAATTAGTGGCGGGTTGCCGCAGTATAGAGGTTGTATTGACAAAACCCCTTGAATTCCACGAAGGCCTAATTAGGCCCACTCAACCATCGTGTGCGTGTTCCTGCGTGCATGTGTGGTCCTGTGTGCGTGCGTGCGTGTTCCTGCGTGCATGCATGCGTGTTCCTGCGTGCATGTGTGGTCCTGTGTGCGTGCGTGCGTGTTCTTGTGTGCGTGCGTGCGTGTTCCTGCGTGCGTGCGTGTTCCTGCGTGCGTGCGTGTTCCTGCGTGCGTGCGTGTTCCTGCGTGCGTGCGTGTTCCTGCGTGCATGTGTGGTCCTGTGTGCGTGCGTGCGTGTTCTTGCGTGCGTGCGTGCGTGTTCCTGCGTGCGTGCATGCATGTTTCTGTGTGCGTACGTACATGCGTGTTCCTGCGTGCGTGCGTGTTCCTGCGTGCGTGCGTGTTCCTGCGTGCGTGCGTGTTCCTGCGTGCGTGCGTGTTCCTGCGTGCGTGCGTGTTCCTGCGTGCGTGCGTGTTCCTGCGTGCGTGCGTGTTCCTGCGTGCGTGCGTGTTCCTGCGTGCGTGCGTGTTCCTGCGTGCGTGCGTGTTCCTGCGTGCGTGCGTGTTCCTGCGTGCGTGCGTGTTCCTGCGTGCGTGCGTGTTCCTGCGTGCGTGTTCCTGCGTGCGTGCGTGTTCCTGCGTGCGTGTTCCTGCATGCGTGTTCCTGTGTGCGTGCGTGTTCCTGTGTGCGTGCGTGTTCCTGCGTGCGTGCGTGTTCCTGCGTGCGTGTTCCTGTGTGCGTGCGTGTTCCTGCGTGCGTGCGTGTTCCTGCGTGCGTGCGTGTTCCTGCGTGCGTGCGTGTTCCTGCGTGCGTGGCGGCCTGCCAGGTGTGTCTTGAGCACGAGAGCGTGGGCGAGTCTCGCCGTGCGCAGACGGAGCCCATCAGCTTGAACAGCTGCCTGCAGGCGTTCACCAAGGAGGAGGAGCTGGGCGAGGATGAGCTCTACTACTGCTCCAAGTGCAGGGCGCACCGCCTGGCCAGCAAGAAGCTGGATATCTGGAGGCTCCCGCCCAGCCTCGTAAGCTTCCCCCGCGCTGCCCGCTGGATGCCCCCCCCCCCCACTCAATGTTACGCGTCAGGCGGATTCCGTCGATCTATATTTTTATAGCGCACTTTACGTCGTAAAGGCAACTCGGAGAGCACTTTACAACAAATAACATTAACGTGAATTCCTTTTATATTATTGATGTGATTCACCCCCTCCAGTGATTGTTAATATTCGTAAATTTCCTTTCAAGTTTAAGGAATCGATTTTGTTGTTGTCTCGTTTTACCGTTTCTCTCGTTACTGTCTCCATTTGAACAGTTTTGTCCATTCCGCCACCCTTATAATAACAATTGTTACTGGCACTCGTTTATCCAGCAAAGTCCCAGTGATCCTCATGACTCCTTTTCAGGAGGGTCCTGCCAAGTTTCCACAGTAAGGGGGTGTGGGGGGGGGGTGTGATGATTGCTTTGTATATTTCAATTCGAGTAATGTGGAATTTTTCAAATTTGGACCACGACGCTGGCACACACAACGGCCTATTAATGCGAATGACGTCCACTGCGTAGCAGATGCCGTGTATGTTTACTGTTCATACACCCGCGGTATTAAAACAGGGCAGCCTGTGGATTAGATCCGTGAACCTCTGCAGCAAGCGGTGGACGTGCTATCGCTAGGCCATGTAATCGCCCAATGTAACGTTCACATAATGCGCATAAACCATGTAAATGATTGTCAAGCACATGATTACATCCATAAGCATAGAAAAGTAATGTTGATCGAGGAATTGACGCATCATTATATGCCTGCTCAATATTGTGTGATAGCTGCTGTGTTGGGTTGTGCACTTTAGTCACCTACATCCCGTAGAAGCAACTCCGTATCAGGAAACATAACAGCACAATAAAAAAATAACAACAGGTTTATCATGGGACCTTATTTTTTCCAGTATCAAAGTATGACAAATAAGAGTAGGTTTTACTCTTTCTGGCAATAAAACAGATGTTAAGATGTCCAGACACCAAATAGAAACCTTTTGCAAGGAATCATGTCTGCATTCACTACACACAGTGCTTGTGTTGAACATGGAAACAACCATGCTGTGATAATAAATACATTTTTACATTGCTTTTGAAACTGGAAGGCTGTCTCCGGTGCAGTCCAATCAGTTTCAAATGCAATGCAAATATCATCGGAGCGATGTTTGTTTGCATGTTCACCACAAGTACTCTTTATGGTTAATGCAGACATGATTCCTTGCAAAAGGTTTCTATTTGCTGTTTGAACATTATAATATCTCCTGTTTCATTGCCAGAAAGGGTAAAGCCTCTTCTTATATTTTCAACAACAGGTTTCTGTATGCTGTCACTCGTTTTGGCCGAAGGGCCTTCTTTGGAAATGCTGAGGTCCACGGATAGAATGTCTTCCGTCGTCTTGCTGTGGCCGCGTTGGGCAGTGGCGTGTTGCCAGATCAAGAATGTATTCGATGAGTGCTCGGCGTGAACATAATAATATGCAGGCCTCTGTTAATCCATTGCCTACCTGTGCCGTGTTGGTCATGGTGGGGGGGGGGGGTGAGTTATTTTGCGCATACTTCACCCTGCTGCTCAGTGCAGGGGTGTGGTGGGCGTATCCAGAATGGAGTGTAAGACTGAGTGATTCGTCACCTGTGTGCTCGCTGCCGTGCACAGATCATCCACCTGAAGCGGTTCCAGTTTGTGAACGGTCGCTGGATCAAGTCGCACAAGATCGTGAAGTTCCCTCGCCGCGGGCTCGACCCCAGCGCCTTCCTGGCCCCGCGCCGCGACCCCGAAGACGCTCGCGCCGTCTCGCCCGCCACCGCCGAGGCGGCCGCCGCCACGGCCATGTTCGCCACGGCCGCGGCGGCCATCGCGGCCCTCAAGGAGGTGCAGCACGACATAGGCGGGGGGGCGGCGGCCGCGCCGGGTGCCAATCTCTACGGCGGCCTCGATGCCGTCCACTCGTCGTCCTCGTCCGACTCGGGGTTTGCCGTCGGCGCGAAAGGTGAGCGGCTGTCCTGCAGCGGACACCGTGCTCGACTCGTAGGGCCGCGGCTGGAACCTGCTCGGCTCACCGGCGGTCGGTCGCCTCCTGATCACTGTCCGGTCGCTATGACCGCGGTTGGTGTTCCCGTGACCATCGCTCGTTGATTCTTCTTCGCCACGTTGAGGCCTCTGACCAGAATGACCGTTTAATTTCTCCTCCGCACTATGTTCACTCAAGCGGCACGCTGCAGGTCTGAATGCGTCTTCTCTCTTTGCTTCATTCTACACTTCTGCTCCACTTTGGAATTTCCTCCCATCGTCTCTTGCTCAATTTAAGAAACATATTCACTCTTGACCACGTTTTCAAGAATTTTGTTTGTTGCTGACCACTTGGCCATTTTTGTCTGCGCTCAGGATCTGTGATAAAAAAATCACCCTTGTGCGAGCTTCATTGTTCATTTAAGTTTCTCGTTCTCCCAGCCTTATTCCAATTGTGCTTTCGTGGCGTCATGTCCCCCTGATACTCGGTATCATTTCGGAACTCTAGCAGACCCGGCGCAACCACCAACCCCACCCCCCCCCCCAATTGTTAGAGATCGGTCCATGCAAGAACTACCCGAGTGACCTTTTTTGCTTTTAATCCACACCTTGATGCAAGGTGGTTTATCTTTACTTTCACTCGTTAATCTTACAAACACAGCCTGGCCGGTCTTGAAACGCGACCGGTCTCTTCCTGACAGCTTCAGGAGGAGGCTCCAACAGCCCAAGCCCGAGCAGTGGAGGCAGCAGGACCGGGCAGCCCCGCCGGCAGCCCGCGCTTCGGCACCAAGGCGCGCTCGCATCTGCGGCCCAAGCAGTTTGCGCCGGGGAAGGGTCCCCTGCGCCTGGCCCGGGGTAAAAAAAAAGACGGCCTCGCCGCGGGCAGCCGGGAGAACCTGCAGGGAGCCGACTCGGCCGCCCCCTGCAAGGGACAGGCCCCGCTGCACGGGGGCGACTCCAAGGCCAGCTCGACGGACGCCGTTTCGGCGGCGGGAGGCGGAGGAGGCGGCTTCGTTGGCGGTGCCGGCGAAGACGCCTTTTCCATGGTTTTGCCAAATGACCAAAATCCCAACGGTGACAGCGGCCAGCAGTGCCTTCCTTCGACAGAGAGCGGCCGGCAAGGCTGCGTGAGAGTTTGCGAAAGCGCACCGGGGCCTGAATGCAGCGACTCTTCCCGGCTGCGGGACGCTTTCTGCAGGGCGGGTAGCGGAGCGAGCCTCGAGGTCGTGAGCACTTGCGGCGGCAGCGGCGGCGGCGGCGGCGGCAGTAGAAGCGACCACGGTGACAACGCGGAGGGGAGCGTGCAGGTGTCCGGCGAGGTGTGCCTGGAGCGGAGCAGCAGCGAGACGCTGGAGGGCGGCAGCGGGGAGCCGCTTGGTGCGGCGGTGAGCTGCCCCGACACGCTGGACACGAGCAGCAGCGGCTTCAGCAGCAAGGAGGACCTCTCTGCCCAGGTGACCCCTGCCCCGGGGCCGTCTGCAGCGACATTCCGTACATTTTCTTCTTCTCGGTTCTTTCGGTAAAGTCACGTAGAATGGAAATAATAAAATAATAAAAATAAAACATAATAAAATAATTCTCACGACGTTTCGGGCCACAACGCAAGCAGCCGTCCTCAGGTGGAGAACAGGTCTGTCGAGGAGACAGTCTGAAATCGAAATTCCGTACTTTGTTGAGTCTCACAGCATGTCTTTCCTCTGATCCAAAGCAACCTGGCCTTAAATCAATCATCGTATCTTAGATTTATTTATATAGCGCTTTGTTGCAAGGCACTTTACAACAATTATACCATTGTACAATAAGATGATAGTGGTTGAAATAAAGAGTGGGGGTATTAAAAAGTGGTGGTGTAGTAGTTTTGGTGACAGTTAGGAGAAGAGGTGGGAGTGGTTAAGAGGGGTTTGGGTAGGGGTAGTGATAGGGGTTGTAGTAGTGATAGGGTTAGTGATAGGGGTTGTGGTAGTGATAGGGGTTGTGGTAGTGATAGGGGTTGTGGTAGTGATAGGGGTTGTGGTAGTGATAGGGCTTGTGGTAGTGATGGGGGTTGTGGTAGTGATGGGGGTTGTGGTAGTGATAGGGGTTGGGGTAGTGATAGGGTTAGTGATAGGGGCTGGGGTAGTGATCGGGTTAGTGATAGGGGTTGGGGTAGTGATAGAGGTTGGGGTAGTGATACGGTTAGTGATATGGGTTGGTGTAGGCCTGGTTGTAACTGGGGGGGGGTGGGGGCAGGGAGCAGTAGTAGGATAGGCAACAGAGAAGCGATGGAAACGGAAGCAGGTCCGTGAAGACGATTGTTTCATGCTGCAGTGGGAGTTTGTTCCAGTTAACGGGAGCAAGAAGGGCAAGGGAACGAGAGCGAGACTGGGCGCAGGGCGAGGGAGGCACAGAGAAGGATGGTAGAGATTAGGAGCGGAGAGTTACGGGATGGGACATCGTAAGATATCGGAGAAGAAAGATCGGGCGGGGCAAGACCGTGGGAGGGATATATAGACGAGACGATGTTATTTACAAACAAAACTACGATTTTAGAGCTACAGATTTAACGATGTATCAATTAATCTGTTAGAATCAGTGCTCTCATTCAAGATACATTCAATGAGCCGTGCATGTAAGACTCAATTGCTTGTAATCTATATTTTATTTAGCTTTTAGGTTTCTTTTTTTTTCGCAGCCACTTGTAATCTTAAGTGTTCTTCCGGATGTTGAGTTTTCTGTTACCAGACCCTAGTGCAGTCGCCTTCAAGTTAAAAAGCTCGAGACCATGATCGCACAATTTGAATGTTCAATAATTGTGGACTAAATAGTGTGCGGCGAAAGTGGTCATAACGAGAGACGGACAAGTGAGTGGGCCAGGGCAGGAGACGTCATCAGAAGGGCACACTCGGCAATAATAATGACGCAGTGTGAGCCAATGAATGGCATCAGTTTGAGAGGACATCCACTCTGGAGATGGAGTGATGAAAGTGGCTCGTATGCAGGTGCTAGGATAATTCGTACATCACGGGATTCTGCGAGATGGCAGAGGCTTCGCGAGGGATGCCATTCCATTGATAATTATCGCCGATGAGGTTTCAGTGGGAATAATGAGCGTGTGTGTGACGGAGTTGCGTGTCTCTCTCTCTCTATGTGTAGGATGGGGTGAAGGAGGACTGCGCTGGGGATATGTGGCCGACGAGCGTGGCTTCGGACAGACTCCCCAACGGAGCCCCCGGCATCGGTACCATCGCTCTGGAGCCGTCCGCCAGTGCGGACAGAAGCGACTGTGAAACGGAAACGTCTGAAGACTCTGACGAGACGAAGCCCATCTACGATCTCTACGCCATTTCGGTAGGGGGGCGTTGCCCGTGAGTGTGCGCGGTTGTGTGTGTGTGTGTGGGGAGCGTTAGTGTAGCGGTTAGTGTGCTGCGCTAGAAACCCAGCGGCCCGAGTTCGATTCCCGCTCACGACCAACGTCGGTGATGATTTTCTGAACCGGTCCTGGGCCTCCCCTAGATCGAATCGGCCTCAAATGCGTACCTGGAGCAGTGCATAAACATCGCCACTAGGGAGACAAAGGCGGTCGACGTGGTGTTGGCCGCCCATGCCAATGTGTACCGTTCTGACCTTCATTGGTGCTCACTAACAGCACTTGCCCCAAACAGTCTGTTAAGGTTATACGGTGAATATTTGTCTTTGCATTGTGTATGTGTGCGTGCCAATGATATTTATTTTATATACAAGTACGACTGAGTTGGTGTAGAGCACTTTACTCACAAATCTCGTAGAGTTAATAAATAGCCCTTTTGTGGGAGCAAGTAGTGATCGACCTGTAGAGATACTGCACTCTGCCATGCGAATGTGGAATTTCCACAACCGGCTCATACTTGAAAGTTATACATATGTGAACGGTTTTAATACTGAGCGGTGAAGTTTAAAGTCACCATTTCAAAAAAGAATACGAACGGGAGAGCCACAAGGATATTATCGTTCAGCCTTGTTCGATACCACGGTTCTACGGTTTTTTACTACAGTTGTAGCGAGCTGATATCGTTCTCAGCCCTCCCTAGGTAAAGATGAGCTTTAAGTGAGTACCTGGTGCATTGTATGAACATCAGCACATGGTGTTAGCCACACCACCCCATCGTACACATGGCTAGCCAACATTGGTTCTCGTTAACAGCACCCGTCCCAACAGTCTTAAGGGGATCTTTGTGTGAGTGATTGTGTATATATGTCTATTTGTATGTTTGTCTTTATATACGTATGTGTAAGCATCAAACAGGCCAGGGCTTGTTTCGGAGTCCCTGACTCTGCTAGCAATCATTAAGGGCCTTGGGGGTGCGACAGGGATGTCCTCTGGCTCCCACATTATATGGCCTCAAGGTTCACCTGGCCTGGCACAGACACCGTGGTGACGTGGCCGTCATTCAATGGCAAATTGCGAGTATTGCTGTGTGTGTGTCTGTGTACGCAGTGTCACTCTGGCATCATGGGCGGAGGCCACTACGTGACCTATGCCCGAAACCCCAACACCAAGTGGTACTGCTACAATGACAGCAGCTGCAAGGTGAGCAGCGGGACACTTGGAGCTGTGTTGCCATCGCCGTGTGTGGACGCCCCCGCAGTGCCGAAGGGCACCGTGGAGGGCCAGGGTTTGTGGATCACACATAATTGTGGAACTCTCTCAAGCTTGATGATGGGGGTGGTGGGGGTTATGGGGTGGTCCCGATGTTTCTCTCCACCTGCTTGGAACCTTCTTCAGGAACTTAAGAACCTTCCAGAACTTGGCACGAAATGCACCTCGACCCGAAAACACGTGGGAGAGCTGTGCAGCACGAGCACGGAAACCCCCGCGCAGTAGTCAAAACGGCAACTTCCATTCACGAATTACATTTCCGCCTCGTATCTCCCGTTGCTCTCTCTGCCGCCGCTTCTCTGCCCCCGCTAATGTTACCAGTTGCTCACTTGGCGCTTTGTCCTCTCGGCCTCAGGAGGTCCACGAGGACGAGATCGACACGGACTCGGCCTACCTCCTCTTCTACGAGCGCCGTGGCCTGGACGGGCGCGCCTTCCTGCCCACCCTGCACGGACGTTGCCCCGTCGACACCAGCAGCCTGGACGAGGACTTCGAGTCCGACTACCGCAAGTACTGCGTCATCCAGTAGCTCCCGCTGCGTCATCCAGTAGCTCCCGCTGCGTCATCCAGTAGCTCCCGCTGCGACGACCGGGGAGAGGTCTCCCGCGCCGCCGCCCGGCGCCGCTGGATCGGGACGCCGTAGTTGAGTTCGGGCCTCCGGTGAACGTTGCGCGCTTCTCGAGCCGGGGCGGGCCCGTTAATGTCGCGTGCAAGCGTATGTCGATGGGCGTTTCTGGGCCAGCACGCACAACGACGACCTCCGGATCTGTGGGGTGCGGCCGCGTGTCCTGTGGGCCGCGCCGACGAGCGTCGTCGCGCAGCGTCGCTCCTCGCAACGTATTTTCCCGAAGGCTGGCGCTTGTCCCCCTCGACTCGCGACGTCTGCCCGCGTTCATTTTTTGAAGTCAACGCGGCACGAACACACGCTGCCGTTGCCACGCCGTTGGCTTTCCAAATTCTGCGTCGGAAAATGGTGCAAGTAAGTGGTGCATGTTGCCGTTCCAGCCATCGTCAAGCCCAGTCTCTTGGAGCATACTGGCTCGTGAAATTGTAGAGCCCTTTGTTGAAGTCACGTGTCCGAGTTTGAGACGTGCTTCTCCTCTGGCATGCACCGTGCGTGTCCACAGTGCAGTCTGCCCGAGCATCCTTGAAAGAAATTTCCGTACAGCTACTCTCTCATCCGGTGTCTAGGTAGCTGTTGTTGACGTGAAGCAGCTTTGCTTTGCGGAGTTTATTGTCATGTGAGCAGTAGCAGCTGGAGGTCAACACGGGACCAAACAAGTGAAACAAAGCGACCTCACGTGGCCTCTATCCCACACCTGCCCCAGCAAGCGCCACCCTCATCCCCCCCCCCTCCCCCGCCCCCACCCCCCACATGATACCGGTGTAAATGCACACGTGTGTTTGTGTCCCAGAGATAAACCACAGCACAAATATCATTGACATCAAAAGAACCCCACGGCCGTGTCAGGAAAGTGCGTCTGCATGCAGGCCCTTGAAGAGAGAGCTCCGGGTTCGGAACGAAGTGTTGGCACGGAATCTTATCGACGCAGTGCAAGACACCAGGCCAAGGACAAATGTTGGCTGCTGATTCTTTGCCAACCCCTCCACGCCTGCCCAGTGCCAGGGAAACGGAGGGAGCCTCGGAGCAGAATGCCATGCCGTGAACACAGGCGTGCCATTCACACACACGCACACACGCGTTGCCATGCAGAGCCCGCATTGCATATGCACTTCTCAGAAAAGTGTCGGTTCGTTGCTGTCATAAACCTGTTTTTGTGGCTGTACACACTCAGTGGGTTCTGACCGGTTACTCTTGAGAGCACTTTCAGCCGTGGCCTCATCACGCAGACATGTGACCTGCGGTATAAGGGCAGATTCTACCGATGTGGTCTGGACGGAGAAGGGTCGCTTCTGAACTGTTTTCATCGGTTGAATTCAGAGTGTCACACGCATAAGCACACGCACTTGCACTCCCGCACCGGCGTCCGTGTGCGTAAGGGTGAACGGCCGCGCATTCACCGGATCAAGCGCAACTCGGTCATGGACCTTGCGCGTACACGTGCGCGTTCGTAGAAACGTGTGTGTGGATCCACAAGTACATATTCACACAGGTGAACAAAACCCTTCCATATGGACCAATTAAGCCTCGCAGACATGGGAGATAATCCACTCGTGCCATTATACGCCGTGAGAACACGACAAGCAATGTGCTCTGTTCATCCAGAAACGTCGCGCCGATTCTCAAGGCGCTTTCTCATGGAGGTTCTGGATTGGAATGTTTGGCAATTTCCTTTTAAGGAGTTATGGGAAGGATCTGGAATTATACAGAGAAAATCCACGCATATGTAGGGGAACAACTCTTAAGGTCCACACCTTAAGATGAGCTCATGAGCCCAGTTCGTTTCCCCCCCCCCTTCCCCTGGCAGTCCGGCAGGTTTTGGAGTTTCATAAATCCGTGCGATGCAGATTTACTCACAGCTCTTGCAAGACGTCTGTTTAGCATCGAAGAGTCGGCCAAATTCACCTCCAGAGCGGGGGCCACTTTCAGCTCCCTCCAGTGAAGCTTGGAGTGTGAGAATGAACTTGCAGGGCTGCTCTTTTACCTTTTACACAGGGTGCCGTTATTTTCTAATTTATTCTCTACGTACCTACTTCTTACCACCAGATCTTACACATGAACCCTTGTCTCCAAATAGCTGGTTAACGGGGGGGGGGGGGAGGGGGGGGAGTGTACCACTACACTTTGCCGACCTTGCGATCAACTTTTGAGGGTTACATTGTGGAGGTCACGTTTCAGGTTTGAGCTCCAACAAACCCGGTGGGGGGAAAAAGAGGCATTGGCGTGTTAATTCCACTGAAAATCTTGGTGTAGTTGAAGCCTCTTTCTTTAGAGCCTTTGCGAGCATCCCATATAAATAATTCAATTTATTAATTTTTAATTGGCGTCGAAACACAACACGATTCGTTTCCCCTCCACGCGCCAAGTCAGATTCACTTTTCGGAATTGCCGACATTGTCCACGTCATGTCACGCCCCGTACAACAACCATTTGTTTTCATCAGTGCGTAATCAAATGGAGAAAAAAAAATGCATTCCACCTCGTGTCGCTCATCTGTTGACGATTCTACAAACGTCGTGCTCTTGATATTCCAATGTAGGCCTCTGCAGAGAGTCGCCTGAAATGGGGTACATTTAAAGAAAGGTTCAAAAGCAAAGTTTCAAAACAATTCTAGCTGTGACATTCTTCCGCTGCAAATTATCCGAGTTTCTCAAGCCCTCACGCTTTCAGACGTGATCTGTTACAACCTTTATTTCGGGTCTTATTTATTGCAACTTTAAAAGTGCTGTTTTTTTGTTTTTGCCGTGCTGCTTGGCACTTTGGGGCTATTCTGTGCAGGACTTCCATCTGCACCCCGCGCCGTGCACAGCTGTGCGTTCGTTTTACTTCATTTGCAATTATCGTCGTCGGCCATGTTCGATCCGCTGCTGGATGAAGGCCACGAGATGATCCAGTGATTTCGATTGACTCCGTCAACAAAACGGGATTTGCATGCAAAGCTACATGCAGATTCATCACGCATCGACATATATCTGCTGTATACTGCCTATACATTATATATAAAATACAAGAATGTATATATCCTCCTGGTTAATGCCTCTGATTAGCACAACAAGCAGGCTTGGTTTGTTTTTGTCCCCCTGCGTTATCCTATAGAGCAGTGGTTCTTCACCTTTTCTCCAGCCTGGTTCTCACGCATCCCCAGGTTAAGAAGAACTACTGCTATGGACGGAGCCGATAACATTTGTTTTTATAATTAATGTACCGTGTGTAGAAATGCATACAGCGATTTGAAATCCCCGGCCCCCAACTGACAACAGGCGTAAGAGAATCGTCACCCAGCCACTGTGCAACCCCGGCGCGTGACCGCGGGGTTTTGTTTTTTTAATCGCGCGCGCCCGGACCTGTGGTCTCGTGGAGTTACGTGCAAGCCCCGCACGCATGGCACCGTGGGTACGCGCGTGCGGTCTCGTGAGCGCGTGATTTCGTGGGTCGCGTAATAAGGGATCGTTCAACTTTATCGACGTTTTTCGAAACGGCAATTAATGGCGAGCGCGCCGGGACTCGCAATCCAGAGGTTCATCGGTTCGGGTTGATCTCCTGGCGCGGCAGTTGAAAGAACGGGGCAAGATGATTAAACCACCGCCACCACCACTGCCTCTGTCCAGCCGGCAATATACATTGGGTGCACCGCAGTTAGTCATTCGGCAGGGTGTCATGTGTGGTGGGGTAGAGTGTGGATGCTCCCCACCTCTGCCAGAACGTCTGTCCAGAACGCGCTCACGCAGGGGTGGTGTGAGAAAGAGCCTCCACCTCCCGATTTTAGCACGGGTGGGCTTACGTAGCGGTGCGAAAGAAGTTGAGCATAAACGCGAAGCAATTTCGGGGCCTGCACCCTTACCTTTGCACGAGGGAATGTTTTCTGTGAGAGAGCGAGCGAATTAATCGTTGATTTTCAGAGAAACAGTTTTGTTGGAATAATTGGAAATGGCATCCGTGTAAGAGTTGGCCCCTCGCAACCAGTCTGCTTGCTCGCGACAAATGTTGGTATTGTTGAACAAGCCCCAACTGGAAGGGCTGTGGAGCTAAACTGGAAGTTTGTATATATTGTTTTGTTTATTATGAATTTATAAAAGAGCATATTTAAGTTGTTTACATGGCACCACGTGATGATGATGATGATAATATCTGTGCATCTATACCCGCCTGCCCTCTCTGCCCTCTGCCCAGAGCATCGACTGCTGTCACTCCGTGGGCCGCGTTCATTCTGTAGGCAGGCGCGTTTAGAATCGGCGTCGGGTAAATCAGCTGACGTGCTATATGCATATTTGGAAGATCGTTTAAAATGTATATGATATTAATTTATGCAAACCAATTAAAGAGTGGGGTGCGGTTTATTTAATAATTATATAGTTTTCCTCCAAGTGAACGAATTCCTTTGTAGTGTCAGTGTTAAAGTCTTTTTTTTTTCAGTATTAAAAACAGACCGGACGGGCACAGCCACGCGTGCACCCACAAGGGGGGGCAGTGGGGGGAGAGGGGGCGACTTGGAGGTCGTTTCACAGCGGGGTGGGGGGCCACAACGGGGTGGGGGGCCACAACGGGGTGGCGGGGGGGGCACGCTGAGCAGTCCATCGCGAAATCCTGCAGGGCGGGGGGCGACCTTACCGTCACGTGACCTTGCTGGTCACGTGACCTTTAATTGTCACCCACTGCAACGTCCAGTTGGCTCCCGTGGTTTCGAACTCCTTTCCACAAAATCGGCGGATGCTTGGTTGCATCGATTCTGAAGCTAAATTTGGTTTTAAACATCAAAGAGTTGATGGTATGGCTTCCATACTATAGCATAGCAATGTAAGATTATACTAACAGATTTCAACTTCATGGATGCGTTGTAGTTAGGAGGCTAAGCCCTTTGTATGATTTTGTCATAAAATACGTAACAATATACAACTTTGATATGTATACTGTTACAGATAATGCAGATGTGGTACTACTGATGTCTGGCGTTGTTGTGTGGTCTCACTATCCGCTGTGATGCTGTCAGTTGTGATCGGGATTTCGTGGATTGTTTGGAGGTGGGAAAAAGGCGAGGACGTGTCGTCCAGGAAGCGTCGTAAGGAGGCTCTCGCGTTGAATGCATCGTTGTGTTGAAGAGTAAATTTGTCAATGTCGTGTTTAGGAAGTTTTGTTTTTTACATATTCCCCGGATTAAAATAATCACCTCCATGGATCTGCGCCCAGCTACTCAATATGATAAATGTGCTTAAGAACAAAATCGCAAAGTGAGGACACGGACTGAAAAACCGAAGATCGATGTCGGGGGGGAAAGGAGAGTTGATGGTTCGTGATGTGTGAAATGTGTGTGGAGCGGGTTCAACGAGGTGGTGATGTGTGCTCAATGGAATTCGCCGGCTCCTTTAGAATGATATTTGGTCATAGAGCGAGGTTTATCTTGCGTTTAATATACGCCATTGGTGGGCGGACACGGCTGGTGTTCGTTAATTGTAACAATGTGCCATGTGTCGAAAATTGATGTCCGTAAAATGAGTTTCGGAGATACTTTTCCCGGAACGCTGGGCCCAGCGTTGATTCTCACGACGCCACGTTTCATTTTGGGTGCTTTTCAGCCGTGCTTGGTTTTGTAGTGATTCAATGCCTGAACTTGTTGTCTGGTTTCAATTCAGCCAACGATGTCAACCGATTTCCATAATTTCCGTGTCAAATAATTTGGTGGCCATTCAAAGACTTTGAAATGCCTTACTGATGCAGTTTTTTTTTTAATTAGTGGCCGGTATTAAAGGTTTCTTTGATAACACGCTTATTTCAAGTAGTCCTTCTGCCGCGCATCGTTGAAGGCGTAAGTGCTTTGTAAGAGTTTGTCTGTGCGTGTGAAATGCACTTTGTTAATTGCATTGATTTTCACGGTCGAAAAACAAGATGTGACACAAAATGCGTTAAAAAAAAAAGAATCCGATTGAAACCAATTAAGGGCGAGCGATATTGACGAGTGCCACAACATATGTCTGAAATGTATTTCCGCCCAGTGCGGATAAGGGTGAGAGGGCAAGTGAGTGCGGTTTCTGGCCCAATTTTTTTTTTTCACGTTTGCTTCGTTGGAACGCATTTGAAATGCAGTAAATTAATATTCGACTTTCATAGAGCCATCTTCAGGTTGTGTTTTTCGTTGTGGCTGCGTATGCCCCTCGCTCAATGTGTGCGTTGAGAGTGTCACGCATTCTTGCCGAAAGCGCTGTTCTTTGTTGCATTGTTATCCTTCTAGTTGTGCATGAGTAGGACAGTTACAGACGGTCTCTATCCCAGACGTAGATGATGATTCTTGAGCACCTAGTTCCTACTGGATTGTCGCACACTTTTGCCAAGTCAGCTCATACGCATGGGGCGGATAAGTGTGATGATTTGCATCTTGCTTTTTCCTTAGGCGATCCAAACATAATGAGAGTTCCAAACTTTCAGCCCTTCACTATCGGAGTGAAATTTTAATGCATCTGCCGTGGACCGAAGAGAATATGAAAAGCCCGTGTAAACATTTATTTTTTGAGAGAGTGATTTAGCCCGTTTTGGCTTCCGCGGTCCCTTTGAGGTTAATCGACATTTGAATACCGGATGCCCGGCGAAACGAGCCTGTGCAATGATTTCGACGATATGATTACTGTAGTTGTGATTTTATCCAGGCTTCATATTTACTTTTACAACTTTTAAGATGCTTTTTGCCCGTATGTGTTTTCCTAATGACAACTTTCTTTTGGAAGATTTATACACCACGTTGTGCGAACGGACACTGAGATTTGAACTGTAAAGTGCACTGATTATTTTATTGTCAATAATTGTTATTGCGTGCAAATAACAAGCGCGTGCGTGCCCGCGCGCGTGTGCGTGTGTGTGTGTGCATGCTCGAGTAGAAGTCACTGAGTGGAGCTTTAAAAATAAACTTTTTTTTTGTTCCAACTTGACAGCAAATACAACCGCTCAGGAATGTGTAAAAGGTTCCACGGAGGGGGCGGGGGTTCGTTTAATGAATATGAATAAATAATAAAAATGGCACTTTAGCAAAGCTGGTCCCACACGCGCTGTCTTTTGTGTTGAACTCGAGGTGACCCGTGCGTGCGTGCGCATACACAGACACAAACAGCGAATGACACCCCCCCCACCCCCGGTCGATGCAATGCGTCGCCTGTTAACAGCCCCCTTGAAGCTGGTGGTGGAAATGGCAGGTTCCTATGGCAGGGGTGAGTCTAGAAGCGCATGCATTTGTGTGCTGTGAAGACAACGGCTTGGTTGCCCAAAATGTCGCCTATATCAGTATCTACGGGGTGCTTCAAAAAAATGTTAACGCTTACATGAGACTATCGTTTTTAATGGAAAAAGAGCGAATAATACACTGTTACGTGATAACAAATATGTGTTAATAGCTTTAAAAAGTCAGTCTACAATTGTTCGCCATCATTGTCAACGCGTGCCTGGAATCTTCTCCAGGTGGTCTCCAGAGCCTGGAGGTACATTTCTTGCGGCATTGTTGCAAATTCTCAGAAGTGTTCACATTTTTTGAAGCACCCTGTATTTAATTCTGCTTTGAAAACCCATCTCTTTAAAGTGGCCTTCCCTCTTTAGTTTGGATCGGTTGCCCCTGGCTGTTTTTGTTTCCTGATTTGCATGCATTGTGCATTGGAACCTTAG
The DNA here is from genome assembly GCF_015708825.2 of Lethenteron reissneri. Classification (NCBI taxonomy): domain Eukaryota; kingdom Metazoa; phylum Chordata; class Hyperoartia; order Petromyzontiformes; family Petromyzontidae; genus Lethenteron; species Lethenteron reissneri. The sequence goes on along the minus strand of NC_083806.1, from coordinate 10,515,665 downwards.
GATAGAATGCGCATGATAATTTGAATGATGTATTTTTCATTTTAAGGCCACTGTTTTTGGCGAATGTGTTGAGTTTTCTCTCTACAAGAACCACTGTGGACTTCCCATAAGCGGTACTTTATTTACCCTCGATCTCGAAACCTCATTGATTGAAATCAACCACACTGAACCACAGTCACCGCCTGAAGGTCCCTGTTTTATTCCTGCTTGTCACAGCATCCCTACTCATTGCATTTCCCTGCTCAATACAAGCAAATTAAGTGATAACCTTTTTTTGCAAGCGGGTAATGTTTATCGTACAATTTACATTTTACTGGCCGCATAAATCGGTAGCAGTGAAGTATTTCCAGCTCTTTGTGGTGGCACCCGGCAAGGGAGATGTACTATGATGGTCTGCGTCTGATCGATCACTAAAACAGTCGTTGCCTGTTGTTTAATAATGCATGCGGTCCAAACGATCACGTTCAAAAGTTCGCCGATCGCACACAAGGATCGGCGGCCAGAACTTCTGTGCACGAAACACATCCCGGACTCACGGCAAGTGGCCGATTGCCGTGTCCGGCAAGGGCATCTCTGTGTGGGGGTGTACGGCAACAAAGATCCCCGTGTAGCCTGTAACAGACTGTTGGGGCAAGTGTTGTTAGCGAGCACCTACGAAGGCCGGCACGGCACACGAGGGGGGTGGGTGGCCAACACCACGCCCGGCCGCCTTTGCCTCCCGAGTGGCGATGTTTTACACATCGCACCAGCTACGCATTTGAGGCTGAGTCGACCTAGGGGAGTCCCAGGACCGATTCAGATAATCGTCACTTGGCCGTGAGCGGGAATCGAAACCCGGGTCGCCAGGTTCGTAGCGCCATAGAGCTGAACGTCATGAGTTTTTTTGAGTTTTGTGCGCCCGTGAAAGCCACAGCGTCAAACGCACGCGTCAAGAGACGTCAACGACAGCGGTGACGAGCAAAAGCGTCCACATCGTCGCTTTCAGATGTCCTCTGTTCATATTTTGTTTGTTGCGGTTGCACCCGACTCAAGAGCCGCATGGCTCTCACAGGGCTACACCTAATACATGAAACTTGGAAACTTGAATCGAGAAGGCAGTGGGAGTCGCGGTCTCACCCAGGGGCTCTGAGCCATGGGGCAAGACAGGTCCCTTTCGGGGTGGGGGGGGGGGTGCGAGAGCCCTCCTAGAGCACTTGTCCCACCCCTCACACCCGAGGTGCCACCACCTCCTACCGCTCCAGCTCGAGTGTTGTTGTCCTGCGCTCTTCACCGCGGGCATTTCGGTGCAAGGCCGTTTCAACAAGCATCGCGCGAGGCTTCTGGTAGCGCATGTAAATGTGCACAACGACGACGCACCCGGCACCTCGCACGGCTTTGCGCAGCGACGTTACGAACACCGCTGCGTAAGCGGTGACCGCCCCCCCCCACCACCGGCAAACCTCTCTCTCTTTCGGTGCCCTCGTCTTGAACTTGACGGCAACAACGTCGCGACGCGCGCCACGTGGCGACGGCTTTGCACGAACTTTGCCGCAGAGAAGAAAGTGGCACCTCGCGGTGACCAGCGCCGTGGTACATCCATCACGGGATCAGGGCCACCACCTGCCTTAGCCCCCCACGCTGCTCGTTTGAGCAGGGAAAAGCGACTTTGGGTTTTGCGACTTCAATGGCCATGGGTGGCGATGGGGCCGGCGTGCCTCGGAGCTGCTGGACGCAGCGTGAATGCAGCTGGCCGACTCGGGAGGCAGCATCCCAGCCGTCAACAGCGGACAAGTTGATGCAAGCCGGCTCCCGTTGTACAAGCCAACGCCCACAATTGAACTTGGTCCAACCTGTACCCTCAGTTACCACCCTCTGCAAGTGCCACCCCTCTCCTCCCTCTCTCCTTCTCAGGCAGGGGTGGGGAACTTTTTTTCTGCCAAGGGCCATTTGGATATTTATCACATCATTCGCGGGCCATGCAAAATTATCAACTTAAAAATTAGCCCGTTATATTTGGTCAAACAGTTAATTAACTCGCCCCTAATGCGATGGCTGGAACTGCTTCTCTTTGGCGAGGCGTGTGATGTTAGCTGCTATTGATGATGTTGCTGCTACTCGCAACTGCTTTTCCAGGTTTGCTCCTAGAGGTTTATTGAATTTCGAGTCCCGCCTGCGGTTGCCTTGGCAGGGCCACACCAAATGATTTCGCGGACCTCATACAGCCCGCGGGCCGGACGTTCCCCACCCCTGTTGTAAGACCACCTACTACTAAGGCCACGTCTCAACCTTTATCGACTTGTCGTGCCTAAACATAGAGGACGAGCCTGAAGCTCGATCGCTTCTCAACGCAATGTCAGTGCGTCGTGAAGGCAAAGCGTCAATCTACACCAACTAAATTTCGATTTAAAGCTTTCGTGACTGCAGGAATTCATCTTCTTGGTTCGTTCGGTAAAGTCACGTAGAATGGAAATAATAAAATAATAAAAATTTACCATTATAAAATAATTCTCACGACGTTTCGGCCACAACGCAAGCAGCCGTCTTCAGGTGGAGAACAGGTCTGTCGAGAAGACAGAGTCTGAATGTGTTTTAATTTTTATTATTTTATTATTTCCATTCTACGTGACTTTACCGAAAGAACCAAGAAGACTACAGCAACTGCTCACAAATCCTCAATCTCGGTCACAAAAAACGCAACTTTTCACCACGCACCCCCCATAAATGCACCTTAGTGGGTCTGAAAGCACGCGCACACATCCATGCATCTCCTCCTGTGCCTCCTACTAACACCACGTAAGGTAGCACGCCTCATTCTTTGAAACATCACGTACTCTTTGGGTCTTTCGGTAACGCCACGGAGATATAAAAATACAATTATCACGACGCCTCTACGGGGACAGTTTCCACAGCAACTCTTTTCGTGTTTCAGCAAATCTCCCGCTGTATTTTTTCACCCGATGACGATTGCTTGCGTTGCGATCGAAACGCCGTGATAATTGTATTATTTTTCTATCTACGTGGCTTTACCGAAAGACCCAAAGAACAGAATACATCACGTAGATTAAAATCATGCTGTAAAGGGCACGGGAGACGCAATACACTGCTAATATTACCATACCATGTGACAATTATGGTCCCGAAATCATTCTGCACAGCCACGGTCAATTCAACAAGGATTCGAGATCGTAGGTGATGTGAGTTTTTGATAAATATTGCTCGAGGTGCCCGTCACATATTACAGTGGCCTCTTTCAAAACACTTCTCGTCACACCTTCAGAATGCAGTCTCCCCTGCAGTGGGACACCCCCGACTATCCCCCTTGCCGTCATCCCGACTCGCAGCGGATTTCCTGTAGATGGTCTCACCACATCACAGGAACGTTGAATTCCCACCCACCCACCCCAAATGTATCATCGCTCACAATGCACAATCCACTTGATAACGGAAAATCACTTCGGTTTTTCAAACTTGCATTTAATAAATGTGACAATCACGTTGTTGCAATGAACGCTCTTTCGCCAGTCCGCCAGACGTCCGGTGACACGTGGGTGGGGAACAGGTTCCCAACTTGAGCAAACGGCCCAAAAAAAACTCATCGAAGACTTTGCCAACCAACGTTCCCCCAAGCCCACCCCTTCCCCCACCCCCCCCTTGTTAAGCGACGAAGAGACCGGTAATTTTTTTTTCTTACTTTACAACAATCAGAAGTCAAGAGACGGAAATCAGCCCGCGGTCCGCGTAGCGCAGTCGGAAGCGTCAACGGGAGGACGACAAAATCGGCCGGGCCACGGGAACGTCACCGCTGACCGCCCACGAAGCGACTCGCTCGCGGCGACGCAGCGACGGGCACCGACGATCCAACAGAACGCGGCCAGCGGGCGCTGTGGTCATCAAACACAAAAAAAAAAATCGCTCGCGTCACGGTCAGAACGGTGGGAGTTCAAACTGCAGTGCAGGGGGTGGTGGGGGGAGGGGGGTTCATAAATTCCCACCCATCGTCTCGCCGTGGTCAGTAAATGGTTGCGAAAGTTTCTAGGTCAACAGTGGTCGTGGTATATCGACTGGGCCCCACCCTCCTCCCCCACCACAGGAATGGAGAATGTGGAAATGTTCGCACATACAAGCAGAAAGTCTGATCTGTTCCATCAGCCCCATTCGGTAGCTCTCCAAGACCAACGTTATCCAGCATCATTACTGTTTAAGCAAGCAAACTCTGGAAAGATTTCCATCTCCTGGGGTCTCTTTACCAGCAGTCTGGTTTGTTCAACAAATTCAGGGCTGCCAGCAGAGGAGGGAGGTGGGGGGAAGGCACTGCCCAACGCTTGTTGGAACAGGGAGACGCTTGGACTGAACTGCGAACCTAACGGAAAGAGTCAAGAAAGTTTGCGTCCATTCAACGGGAGTTTTTCTCTCTGGAGGAGCTCGCCGGTAAAGTGGCAGGGCAACCCACAGGTGGCTGATGGGACGGCAGGAGAGCCGTCACCAGGGGCCAGGTGAATCCAACTTCCCCCTCGACATTGGTTTTGAACTCTCAAGACAACACACACACGCACACGTGTGCCAATGACGCAGCGAAATTGAGTTTCATTAGCCTGACGTACATACATCGATAATATCATAGCAACATGTTTTAAGGAATAAATGCAGTTTGATTGAAAGGCAAAGCAGCACAATAAAGAGAATTACAATTTTCCCCAAATTGCACAAACATTTTTTTTTCGCCCCATTATAACCTCATTTTCTTCGGGGCTTTTTTTTTTTTCAAAGAGACGTCGCCTCTCCTTGGATAAGTGCTCCCAGTATGGCTCTCTTCAAATTTTCGTGGCTTGTTTATGTTTTTTTTTGGCAGTTTGGCTTCACACCGCAGGCGACGAGCAAAACTGCCGTGGCACGCGGCGCCGGTAACCGTGACGCTGGCGCCAACCGATGCCACGCGCGCGCACGGTAAGAGAATCGCGTCACATTACGGTGATCATCGCCGGCGAATACAGAGACAATGAAGTGTGTGCTATTATTATCGGTTGGATTCCACATCTGAAAAACATAACGTCAACGGATTTAATGCGATTTGTGTGCGCGGAATGAAATGACGTCCACTTATCACGCGATCTTCCAAACCGTGTGAGATCACGGTCACGAAATGATGATCTCATTGGCGTCGTCGGATGGCGCGTATCTCACACATTCCCCTGATTGTATGGCAGATGGTAGCCTGTGTTAGATGGGTATGGGCTGGCACTATATGTTGCTCTGGAGAAGAGACATTTTTACAGACAAAAGTGAAGCACACAGAATGGATGAGAAAGATATTTAGAGGAAATGTGTTTACAGATAACACAATTATAATTTTCAGGCCAATCAAATGGCTCCACCCCCCCCCCCCCTCTTGCTGTGTCTGTCACGGCTTTTGACCGTACTTCCCCGCAATGGTTAGTGGCAGTTGGTTCAAGAGGGAAGCCCTGGACCAGTTCAGATATCGCTCGCCATCGGTGTCGGCCATGGCAGGCAACCGAACTACTCCGTGCCAACGCTTTCCTCACGTTTACAAAACCTATGAATCGGACAAAATGTACAAGGAAATTAAGTGTGACAAAAAGGGAAACATAGTTTAACAGGAGCCATATGCCACGTGCTTTATCACTATGCATTGATCCGGCATTATATTTTGGCATCGGTGCAGATTACAGAAACAGAGCAGCCTCTTTCCAAAACCACCACCACCACCACCACCGGCGTAGAAAGAGATGAGGAACCTCTCCCGTACGACCTTTGCAGCAACTTTTGATTAATTCCTCGGCATTAAGGACGAGTGCAGAGTGAGCGCCGACGTTAAAGCTTGCGGACGTGGAGCCTATATCACTAGGCCGAAAGAAACGTGCCGGTTTTTTTATGGAATCTTAATGGCTTTAGGTCACTCCCAGCATGATTTGTCGAAGGGAAGCAAAGCAAGCTCATCTAATCTCAAGCTGCCTCACAAAGTCATCGTTTAGGATTCCTCAGAAATATATTTAGTTTTCGTGTTGCGAAAGAAAGAAGTCTCAAGACCCGACGCCGAAGGCCCTCCCCGCCCCTCCCGCCCGACGCACCGTTTCACAAATCACAATCTTCGACAACATATTTTTAAGCCACTCGTACACATCCTTTTGGCATTAGTGTCAGTCCGCCTCAACAGATTGCATTACTGCTCTCCAAAAAACACATGGGGTGCGTATCTATAAAAAAAAGGACAGTGCCCCACTTTTGTGAGTGGCCCATGGGTTCCCCTGTCGAGCTATGGATCGTGAAGATGCAATCTCACACACATGAACAATTATACTCGAGGAAGTATGCAACAAAAAGAATTACAAAAAAAATCACACACGCACACAACGAGATAAGTGAACTATCGATAATAAATGCGCAGCGGTCGGTGAGCTCATGGCTGGTCCACGGTTAGCCTTAAGATGCCGGGAGAAGTGGGTCTTCTTCCACTGTGCGAGGAACGGTGCTCCCCCCCCACCCCCCCACTTGCGGTCTCCCTCCCACCACCCCCACCCCCCACCCCACCCCTCCTCCCACCGCGAGGGATGCAGCAGCCACATCATCTCGAGTTGAGACGCGGAGCGACCTGGGGAAACAGAGGAGCACACAGGGGACATGTGAGCGAATGCGGCCTAGGTCAAGCCGTCATCGCCCCCAACGCTCACGTGTCTCCGTTCACCAGTCCTTAAATGTAAACCACGTATGTACTCGGGTTGCAACAATTCCACGTGCAGGTGTTCGGGACATCGATGCATCGTCGGATCATGAGAAGTGGTGGAGGCTTGGGGGGGGTTCGGAAGGCCTACATATGACAATATTGTTTTTAAATCCTTTATATTAAGTTCGCTTGCTTGCTTGCTTGCGTGCTTGCTTGCGTGCTTGCTTGCTTACGACCGTGCAAATCTTTCGGTCGTTTTTTAACCCACTTCCCGTGATCCAATCGAGCTGACATTTTCCACACAGACTCGTTGTGCCAGACAATTAATGTTCGTGAAACAAAATTCCCAAAATGTTACACTTTTTAGGCAAAAACATTTTATTATACATATATTCAAATATAACTCATTCATGGCTTTGGCTGAACGTCACAGTGTAAGAGCCCAGAGCGTAACCCCTCCACAGGCCGTGGCGGAGTAGCGCAGTTGGTAGCGCCCTCGCTTCCCATGCCAAAGGTCGCGGGATCGATCCCCGCGTCCTCCACAGGCGAATATATTTTTAAATCCTTTATATTAAGTTCGCTTGCTTGCTTAGGACTGTGCAAATCTTTCGCTCGTTTTTTAACCCACTTCCCGTGATCCAATCGAGCTGACATTTTCCACACAGACTCGTTGTGTGTGACAATTAATTTTCGTGAAAAAAAATTCAAAAATTTTACACTGTTTAGGGAAAACAAATTAAATATTTAATTACCAATTGCTTAATACTGGCAGACAATCATCTGACCCATAGGTGGCAGCCATCTCAAGCCAGAGGACGAGAGGACTCTAGCCGCCACGCATATAAAGGATTTATAGTGAAAAACTTTGTTTTTACGGGTTTACTTGTTTTTATTCCCCTCCCAGTTACTGTGCTATCTGCATCGTGCCATGAGACAGAGGCATTGCCCAGCATGAACTTTTGCAGTGAGCGGCGCACCACCCAGTGTTAGAGGGCATCCCTGGAAGATGACGTTACAGAACCACTTCCGACGTCCCTTCATCCACACTTAGTGGTAAACCGTAGGTTCAACTCACCACGGAGAGGTGGCCATTCTTTGCCTTGCCCACGATGAGCTCCGAGCCCGACGAGAACTCAATGGTTCCCTCCTTGCCCGGCCCAGAGCTGAACTTGATGCTGCGCCACACAACGGGAGAGAGGGCGCGCGTGCGTGCGTGCAACACAACACGCACCACAGGACACGGATCAGGAGACCGCAATCGGCAAGTTCGCCGTGTGTACCACACGCCGACGCAACGCGCCGCTGTGGCAGCGCGGGGAGGGGGCATCGGCGCGCAACTCGGATGGTCCTCATCGGGTGGCGAGGTTCGATTCCCCGCGAGGTCTCTGCACCTTCTCTCCCTGCTCCGCGTGGGTTTTCTCCGGGGCGTCTCCGGTGTCCTCCCAAGGCTAAGGCAGCATGCCACGTAACCGCTATTGGCTCAACATCCCAACGCTGACACTGAGACCTGCAAAACTACTCAATTTGGACTACGGCACAGCGGCAACGTTGCCCCCCCCCCCTACTGTGGACGTACTCGCAGGTTACCCCCTGCTAACCCGTATGTTTCCCGACCCTAGCGACGGTGTTACACGATCGAGTGACGGTTGGCTACTTACGGTGCGAATAGAAGTTCAACATACAGTACACATACGTACGCACGTACACATGTGCGTGTGGTGCTGTGCAATGCCTACACACCTGCCCTGGGTGATGTTGATGTTGTCCGATTTCTTCGCGATCATGGCGAGTTTGGTGAGAGTCTCGATTATGTAGTCACTCTGCAGCACCACGTCTCCCTGCAGGAGCCCACAGGGAGCGGTGCAAACGAGGGACACACGAGAGACACAGCAGAACCTCGTCTCAAAACTCATCATTCAATTGTGCTTCCTGCATGCGTACGTACACACGTAGAAAAAAACTAAGATAAAGATTCCCCCGTATAGCCTGTAACAGACTGTTGGGGCAAGTGCTGTTAGCGAGCACGTATGAAGGCCTGGCACGACATACGAGGGGGTGGGTGACCAGCACCACGCCCGGCCGCCTTTGCCTCCCTAGTGGCCATGTTTTTACACATCGCACCAGGTACTCATTTGAGGCCGAGTCAACCTAGGCGGGGCCCAGGAACAGTTCAAGTAATCGTCACTGGTGTTGGCCGTGAGCCGGAATCGAACTCGAGTCGCCGGGTTGATAGCGCAGTGCGCTAACCGCTCCCCACATATATATTTATACACATATACAAACATACAAAAATTTAAATCAATTGTTTCAGTGACCACTCATACGTGTCCCTTTAAAACATACATTGGCAAGGTAATTTACAAAATAAAATTACAAATATGTTAATTGCAATCTCACTTAACTTTAGTCCCAACTTCCTGGGCTATATAATTATTATAATGATTCAATTACGTCAGAGTTGCGGGAGTTTGAGGCTAAGGCCTGACTCTGTTGAGGAGAGGACTCGTGAAAGATTGTGCGACGAAAAATTCCGCTATGGGAACGTAAACTTTGTCATCCCCTCTTGCTTATTTCGTAGGCTGGGCCATTGAGAAGAGAAAATGGCGTTGGTCAATATCAGTATTTCTCTGGTCACATTTCAAAAAAGAGTAAATACAAAAGTCTGCCAAGTGCGACCGGGTGCAGGCCTGCCTTCTGCTTGTTGTCTTCACAAGGCACGTGGAGAACAAAGAGACCGTCGCTCAGCGAGCTCACCGAGATGCCTGTCAGACAGAAACGCACGTACACACACACGCACGCACACGCCTGTTAATCTCTCCACACGCATGCATTCAAAGATGTATTTTAGTCCATCAGTCTGTTGACTCTACAGACCAATATTATTCCTCAAAATGTGTTTACGCAAGCAAACTGTGGGGCTGGTTTTGGCCTTCCGAATCTCATCAGCAGTGAGGCTCGAGAAAGAAATGCTGCTGGAAATACAACGGCGTTGAAAGGTCGAAGAGTGATCGACGGCAAAGTGGCAAGACGGACTGTCGTCCATCGTTATTGATCACAAATCCACCCACAGCAGCACACGCATCCCGAGTATCTTTGTACAACTTTGCTGGTTATTAACGCTTATTAACGATTATAATGACATGCACGTCCACCTCCTCTTGTAAAGGTTGGGGGGTGCATAGTATAACCCGGCAGATGTGTGGCTAAATTTGTGTAACTTAAAATGTGTGCGCCGTGGTGGCGAGATGTTAACTAGCTCGCATGGTATACAGGAGGTTGTGATTTCGATCCCGACCCTGACGCCTATATAATTGAAGTCTGCAAGTCTCTCTCTCCCCGCGGTCGCGTGGATTTTTCTTTGGGTCCTCCGGCTTTTCCCCTCCACGTTTAGAATCAACATCACGCGTTTAGAGCATTTGGCTGCTGCTATACATTTCCACATTGATAAGCCACTTCGTTGAGCTATCATTTGTGATGGCGAGCTCGCTTCTGAGAAGGAGCTATATACAGCTCAGTGGGCCTTACCTGGTAAAATAAAAATTGTTTTAGTTTAATTTGATGGAGGGGGGCGGGCGGGCGGGCGGGTGGACGGGCGAGCGTCTTACATTCCGGATCGTCTCATAATTTGTAGAATACGGGAATTGTCTAAGTGGCAAGAGAGCAAATGAGGCGAAGTGTGACTCGACTGGGTGTGGTCAGTGCGGAGTATTTGACGAGTGAGCAATGAATACAAACGAGGTGTTCGGTTTACACGCCTGGTATAAAGGACTGAATGTACATTCGTTATTAACATGGCCACGGGCTAACAAGACGATCAAAGGGCCAACGATATGGGTATCATTTCAAGACGAACTAGGTAAGAAAAAAAACCCACATTTGTTTTGAGGGTGTGCGCGTGTGTTTAGGCAAATGCAGTACAGGGACTTCTCTAATTTCAAACATTCGACTGACGAACTTTCAGAGATATGAACAAACCTGGTCCGTATGTCCAGTTGCCTGTTCGGACCGAAAGTACGTAAGTTCAACTCCTGCGCAATAGATGGCGGTGGTGGCATCTACATCTGCAGAACGTGAAGAACCAGTGGCATCTACATCTACAGGAGATTCTATAACGTGTAAAGCAATTCCCCTGTGTTTAGTGTACACGCCGTACAACACGTTTGGAATCGGCAGGAGTAAAGTTGGACTTACGAACAGACCCCTGGAACTAACTCGTTCGTTAGTAGAGAAGTCCCTGTATATACAGGCATGTGTACACGTGCGCACTCATAGGCACAAGCATGCTTTGCTTACACAGGCATGAGAGTGTCTGCAGCGGAACACTGATGCGTGCCCCACGACTCATAATATCGAGGCACAGCCATCGAAGCCTGCTTCGCTCCCGACATCTCAATAAGACTGGGCGCGTTCCAGGCGATTTGGGTGTCGCAGGCCGAAGTGCAAAACAAAGTGCGCACAACATGAAATGAAACCACGCTGTTGTTTGTGCCCTCTGCCTCTGTGTGCCTGGAAGCAGAGGTGTGGACTCGAGTCATGTGACTTGGACTCGAGTCAGACTCGAGTCATGAATTTGATGACTTGAGACTCGACTTGGACTTGCATAACAATGACTTTGTCCCACCTCTGAGGTGTGGACTCGAGTCATGTGACTTGGACTCGAGTCAGACTCGAGTCATGAATTTGATGACTTGAGACTCGACTTGGACTTGCATAACAATGACTTTGTCCCACCTCTGAGGTGTGGACTCGAGTCATGTGACTTGGACTCGAGTCAGACTCGAGTCATGAATTTGATGACTTGAGACTCGACTTGGACTTGCATAACAATGACTTTGTCCCACCTCTGAGGTGTGGACTCGAGTCATGTGACTTGGACTCGAGTCAGACTCGAGTCATGAATTTGATGACTTGAGACTCGATTTGGACTTGCATAACAATGACTTTGTCCCACCTCTGAGGTGTGGACTCGAGTCATGTGACTTGGACTCGAGTCAGACTCGAGTCATGAATTTGATGACTTCAGACTCGACTTGGACTTGCATAACAATGACTTTGTCCCACCTCTGCCTGGAAGCACGGCAAAACATTAACAGACGTCCTATCGTCTGTCCGTGTGTATGCGTGTGTATGTGGGGAGCGGTAGTGTAGCGGTTAGCGCGCTGCGCTATGAACCTGGCGAACAGAGTTTGAGTCCCGCTCATGGCCAACACCCAGTGATGATTATCTAAACCGGTCCTGGTTCTCCTCCCCTAGGTCGACTCGGCCTCAAATGAGAACCTGGTGCAGTGTGTATACTTTGCCACTCGGGAGACAAAGGTGGTCGGGTGTGGTTCTGGCCACCCACCCCCTTCGTGTGCCGTGCCGGCCTGCAATAGGTGCTACTCGCTATAACAGAGGTTTTTGGGTTAGATCGCATAAATATAAATGTGTCATTAAACCCGCCAGCCAGCGACAGCCAAACAGAGTAAGGTTTGTCACGTGAACAAAACGTGCCGATTCGTTACTAGTTCAGCAAACCGGTGTGTTGGAGAGTAAACCCGCAACATTTACAATTTACAATCGCTAACAGCACTTGTCTTTGTGCAGCGTGCACGCAGCCTCTCAAGATGAATTTGCATCTGTGCGCTACACAAATCCAAACCGATTTGTGCCGAGCCGAGCGTGCTGCGAGCTGCTCACCGGCCAGCTGGCTGTAGTCGATGCTCTGCTTCAGCTTTCCCTCCTCCGCCACGTAGACGACCTGGTCCGACAGCAACAGCTGACGCACGCGCGGCTTGTAGCCGTGCCGGTCGTACTTGGTCACCGGCACGCCGTACTGCGCAAGAGGGAAACGAGCAGCCCGCTGTCATGCGAGTGACCGACCGATTTTGTTTGGTGGCACGGCGAAGAAACACTCAGCCGTGTCTGCTGCCCTGTGTGTATATACTGAGTGTCACGGGCTGATGGTGCCACAGTGTGTGTCTGCTGCCCTGTGTGTGTGTATACTGAGTGTCACGGGCTCACACAGTGCCACATTTGTGTGTCCTGCTGCCCTGTGTCAGCCATTCACCCTCGCAGTGATTCATAGAATTGGGTGATCGTGGGTCGCGATCCTCGTCAAGAATCGATTCTCAGTTTGCTTTTTGTGGAGGACGTAAAATCGCGTGGCTGCAGGGTTTCCGTGAACCGATTACAACGCTTTGTGACTCTTACTTCACTTCACTACGAATCCAATCATCCGAGTTTGATTCCCGCTAACAACCAACATTGGTGACAAATATCTGAACTGGTCATGGGTCTTCCCCTGGGTCGACTCAGCCTGAAATAAGTATCTGGTGCAGTGTGTCCACATCAGCACTGAGGACAAAGGCAGTGAGGTGCAGTGCTGGCCACAAACCCCCCAGTGTGCCGTGCCAGGCCTTAATAGGTGCTCACTAACAGCACTTGCCCAAACAGTCTTAAAGGCTATATGGGGGATCTTTGTCTTTGTCATATTACCTTGACTTTGCTGTTGCCGAATTGCTTGCAGGACTTTAGGGTTGATGTCACTGTTATCTGTAAAACAAGACGATTTACATCGTTTTAAGTGGCTATTCAGGAAAAAAAAACACAGTTCTATTCGACACAAAACGTACGTAAAACAATCGAAGTCCTAGGTGTACACTTACAACAGGGACAGGCGGCTGGCGGTGTCTGCATGAATGTGTGGCTGGTCACTGAACGGAGTACGCGGTGGCTGGGCGATTGTGAGATCCACTGGGGGCAGCCGAGGCGACCGTGCATGGTGCTGGCCACACACCTCCACGTGTGCCTTGCCGGTCTTCACAAGTGCTCTCTAACCGCACTTGCCCCACAAGTCTGGAAAGGCTATACGGCGGACCTTTGCCTTTGTGTGTGTGTACGTGCTCACGTGTGTAGGCGTGTGCCTGTGTAGCGGTGAGCGCGCTGCGCTACAGAACCCGACGACCCGAGTTTGAGTCCCGCTCACGGCCAACACCGGTGAAGATTATCTAAACCGGTCCTCGGGCTCCCCGAGGTCGACTCAGCCTCAAATCAGCACCTTGTGCGATGTGTAAGCATCGCCACTGGGGAGACAAAGGCGGTCAGGCGTGGTGCTGGCCACCCACCACCTCGTGTGCCGTGCTGGCCTTCATAGGTGCTCGCTAACAGCACTTGCCCCAAAAGCGTGCTAAAGGCTCTAAGGGGGAGGGGGGGATCTTTGTCTTTGCGCGTGCGAGAGATACGTACTCAGTCGGGTGTCTGCAAACGGCTTGGGCACGCTCTGCGGGTAGTTGTCCTTGCGTCCCTTGAAGAGCCGGCTGGCCAACTCCTTCTGCTCCAGCTACGTGCACACACCACCAGCAAGACCAACACCTACCAGTCAACCGGTGTGACGAGCCTGTCGCGGTGACATGGCGCAGCGGGGGAAGGGTGTTTCGCCGCTTGTAGCAGAGGTTCGTGGTCCGAATCCGGCAGGCCGCCCCTGGTTAATACTGCGGGTGCATTCACCATTGAAACACGTGGCCCTCTCTGCTTCACAGTGGAGGTTAAAGATCCCCTGATGTCGTTCTAAATGGGGAGGCAATGGAGTGCTGGTGTCATGCGGTCCAAATGATGAAAGCCTTCCCACATTGTGTCGGTCATTAGCGCTTGTTTGACCCAACACTTCAGCAGCATTGCCGATCAGTGTTAAAGGGGGGGGGGGAGGAGGTAGAGGAGGGGGGCGATGTTCAGGACCGAACACTTCACATCAATCAGTCCGCTCAGATTGCTTGTGGACACGTGGGGGTGTTCGTGCCGGTCCGCGCTGCTGCTGCTGCTGCCGCTGCCACGTGCTGCAGAGCGCACACATGAGTCGTGCTCCTTCACCTGTCGCTTGCGCTCGGGGCTGATCTTCTTGCAGTAGCTCCGCACCATGTTCTGCATGCACAGTGTCCTCAGCTGATCCGAGGCCTGCAGCAGCGGCGACGACACCGACCGAGGAGCAGCGTCAAACATTTAAAGTACAACAAATAAAGCTCGTATTTACTTCATGCCCGAATGCGTGGGCTTAAAAGAGATGCACACCCAAAACGTACGAAGGTGCTGTGGATTCAGGGTCACAGTTCAAGAAGTGTTTGTATTTGTGCTATCTTGTTTGCACCGTAAAAAAAGCCCAATGCTAATACTTTCTATAAACTAAAGTATTAGCAGTTGTTTCCAGCCTGTGTGCAGGCTGGAAACAAATAAAGAGAGATACCACACTGCACGTGGTGATTTATTCGACAGCAAAAGGCACAACTGTGACCATTGGATCGGTCCTCCCATGATGCCTTGCATGTCACGTGACAGCCCCACGATATGCATGTAATAGGGCAAAGCTGCAGAGAATAGCGTTCCTCGCCCAGCAGCGAAACCAACTTTTTTTCCCTCATTCTTAAGAGCGGTAATGTCTGCAAATTTAACGGCAGATATAAATTTTATATTGTGGGATTTTTGTGTAGTCATTGGTGACCGGGCCGAGACCGTCTACCTCTCGACTTGAAAACCCGGTGCATCAAACCCTCCCTGAGCCACACGGCGACCACACGATGAATTTTCCAGGCACCCTCCACAAAGCTGTCAACCCCTTATCAGTGCCGTACCTCATTACTGACCAATTCAGACCTTATCGGTCACCCCGTGCCACTTATAAATCTCAAAGTTTATCCTACAAAGTCCCTTCACAAGGGAGAAACACAAACAAATAGGCAATGTTTTTTGCCCGTATTGAAACGGCTGTACGCCGTGTTGGACCTGAAAACTCAATTTCCCTGTGCAAGAGAACACGGGGTAAACGGTGACGGGTCGACACGGTGAGCCTCCGCCAAGAAGGGAGGATGCTGCCGTGGTGCGACGGTGAGCACACCGGACTTGCGCAGTGCAGAGGTCACACCAGTTTGGTCTCTCGGGGCGCCAGTTAACACAATGGGCCAAGACCCGCCACACCTCTTTCCAACTCTGTCCACCCACCAGTATGAATGAGTTCACCACTGTTAGTCAGTACGACAGGGGGCCGCGTGCAGTTGACCAGTCCTTGACCCCGGTAACTCCCTTCTCTTCCAAGATGTCTGACCAACATGGAAGGGCTAGGCCAAAATACTTCACAGAGGGAGTCTCTATCGAGAGCCGCCCCCCCCCCCTCCCTCCTTCGAGTGAAGGTCCTTCCGCCAACAGTGGCACAAGGATGTCCGTTTCAGGGCTGCACCTTCACCTCTCTTTAAGGAGGGGTTAAGAAAAGGAAGCCCCCCCCCCCACACCCCCCCCCCCCTCCCACGCGCAGCGCTGGCCACGGTGGGGCGTCGTGGCTACCTCGGTGAGCGCAGGGGGCGGCACCGGCCAGGCCTTGTCGAGGACGCTGTGCGGCAGCTGGGAGCGCAGGCGCTGCAGGAAGGAGACGCGGACAAAGTCGAGGAAGTCGGCGTTCTCGGGGCACCGCGGCTTGTGGCGGTGGGAGAAGCCGCTGACGAACCTGAACGGCGCGCGGGCGGGCGGGCGGGCACAACGGCGGAACCACTTACACACAAACGCCTCGCACAGCCCCCTCAAAGACGCAAACTGGTGGATGTGAAAGGTGAATGTGAAAGGTGGGAATATTCTCGTTAACTTAGTCATGATCATTAGAATTTTAACCAACTCAAATTTTTTTTTATTTTAACCAGGTAAGCTCCACCGAGCTATGTAGCTCTTGGCTAACCTGGCCAGAAAACGACGACTCAACAAAGTGGCTTATCGTGTGGAAAGTTTAAAAGCATCCAAATACTCCAAAGGCATATTGATTCTAAACGTGGAGGGAAAAACCGGAGGACCCGGAGAAAAATCAATGCGACCACAGAGAGAGAGAGAGACACACACAAACTCCAAATATACAGCAGCATGCGTCACAGGGTCAGGATCGAACCCACGACCTCCTGTACACCAGGCGAGGTAGTTAACATCTCCTGGCCACCGTGGCACCCGGTTGTGCTGATGAAAGGAACATATTTCCTGAATGATTAGGAGAGGTCAGATCTTTTGCCTATGCATGGTAATTCTGTTACCAAAACTTACTCAGAGGAGAAAAAAACTGAACAGCTTAACATTATAATTTTCAAGGTATGGTACAAAAGCGAGTTGGTACACATTTAAATGACAATTTAAGATGTGGCAAGGTTGCTCAATGGTATAGTCATGATATCAAAACACTGTGTGGTCACTGCTGAGATCATGCGTTCCTGGTTTTAGCCACCCTGAATTTAAACTGCGTTCTTAATTGTAGTAGGTTGATGATATCATCTCAGTCATCAATGACCGCATTGAAAGCACCCCATTTAATTTGTTTTTAACAAAAGGAAGATCAACCCCGTTTTGGCTCGATATCGAATAAACTTTTTACAGGGCACAAGACAAGGCTTTCTAGACGGACTTCAGAGACGACGTCACCTTCTGGGGGCCGATCCTCCGACATTACGTAACGCACTGCTCACAGCAGAGTTTTGAACGAGAGTCTTTTCAACGTCGTAACATGACGGGGGAACTTAAACCGGGAATATTAAAACAAAACCTGCGTTCGAACACAAGGCCTGGACTGAAGGCCCGGGACCCACGTGGCCAAGGCTGAGGCCGAGGCCTGAAGCTACAGGGCCAGGATCCTCCAATATATCGAGGCCAAGATCCTCTCTTATATCGAGGTCAGGGCCGGATCCCTTTTGCCCGAGGCCTGTCTCAAGGCTGGTGTGCCTTGAAGCCAAGTCCTGGGACCGAGGCCACACGATGTCCTTGAGGCCATGGGGTGGTTTCGGGGCCCCCCCCACCCCCCACGCGAGTAGTGATAGCGATGAACAGAGGGGTGCAAGCAACTCACTTGCGCACGACCAGCACGGCCCAGCGTCGGCGTGCCGCGTGCCTGCGCGCCAGGAGACCGCGCCACCACGCCTGCACCGCAATAGCTGCACACGCGCGAAACACACAATCAATGCCCCACATAGGCGTAAAACACGCAAAAAAGGCAAATATCCCCCATATAGAAAACAGACTGTTGGGGTAAGTGCTGTTAGCGAGCACCTATCAAGGCCGGCATGGCACACGAGGGGTTGGGTGGCCGACACCACGCCCGGCCGCCTTTGTCTCCGCACACACACGCACATGCAATACCCAGACCTGGAGTGTTGGGGCAAGTGTTACTTGCGAACACCTATTAAGGTAAGCACACTCGTGAATTAAACCAAATTAATGAAAAGACTACAGAGTCCCGCGCAACTGTTGATGCTCGCTCGCCGCTTCGCTGCCTTCCAGCTTCCTCGGCGAATGCGAGGTACGATTTGCATGCACGACGCCAATACAAAACTGAACACTATTATCGCTACGGATACAACGTCTGCGGCGTCGTGAACGCCGTTTTTCCCTTGCGAAATGCCCTTGTTCCATTGGCCAACTGCGCGCTTTGTGCGCTTGTGCGTGCCAAGCCGCCGTTCGTGGGACGGGACATGCTCATCGTCCGACACCGCTCTACGTTCACGACTGCCGCCGTTGTGGGGCTTAGTAAATTGGCAGGTCACACGACCCTCTACACACAATTCCCCGTTTTGGCGAGTCACGTATTCATGGCTGCTGCCAGCGATTCATTTGTAACGTCAAATCGTTAGATTTGCACACGGTGGTGAGGTGACTGCCCTGGTTGGGTGGATTTACAAGTGTTGAGATTGCATCACTACCAACGATACCCACCTGACGTGGTGGACACCACGTGACATGGATAATCAGGACGTCAAAAACAAAGCCCTCTGATTGGTACTTAACGGGCCTGAAAGGGGATTGGTTAGAGGCGGGGAAATTGATGAAAGGGGATTATAGGGGAAATACTAAATGAAAAGGGCGGGAAACGGAGGATGATTGACAAGGAGGTCGGTTGGGATTCGTTAGAGAATGTGGGAAGGTGATTGGCTGGAGGGAAAGTGGGTCAAGGAACCTTCGAGAAAGGGGCTTGAGGGATATATAAGGAGGGGGGAAACGCGATAAGCTCGAGACGCTTGGAGTGAAGGAAATCTTTAAAGACTGTGTCTCGTGCTGGAAGAAATAAAGATTCCTATTAATGAAGACTACCGTGTCGGGTGTCACTACACACGTCCAGGGAATAATACACCACGTGTCCCTGCAAGGCACCTTGCAGTAATGCACTCGCACACCGTCACACGCCGCCCACATGCGTACCGCCTCAACTCCCACTCGTACGACATTCTCACGAAGCTGTGACTTGCCGCGCCCATCGGCCAGAGCTGATGCACGATAAGCTTAGATTACCGCCAGAACGAAACCTGTAACAGGACACGAAGGGGATGCGAGTGGTAAGAGTGAGCCGAGCTGAGTCATGCGACGCAGAAGTTGGGTCGCGTCACTCTGTCCGTAGTATGCGAACATTAGAACCCAAGACGACCGTGCCGATTAAAAATAAACATGACGCATCTTCTTCGCCTTGTGCGGGGAAAAAAGTAGTGGTCGATGAGTAACATGATGCCGTTCAGGCCGGAAATCCCCACCGAGTCTCAAGCTTCTTTCGTCAAAGGATGTCCCCCTCCTGCCTTGGAGATGTTTGGCAAATTCCTCATCAAGGGAAACTCCCGCGCATGGACGGAAACGGCGGGAACTCGAGAAACATCCACGACCCGTAGTACGAGAGGAACCACGAAAGCGAAAGACGTCCACGCGGACGAGTTCACGGCGTGAGAGTTTCCCCAAACCAACAAGACCGACCGATCCCTTGCCTCGTTGCGCGATGGATCGGAGGAGGCGTAACATCGCACGACACGTCCGGCTACAAACCAGACAAGCAGCGGCGCAAGGGTCGGCAAAGATGCCGGCAGAGTGGAGGTCTGGGGTCAACAAAGTGTGACATTTAACACCGACGAAGTAGCAGCGCCAAGCAATGTAATAATGGGAGAGGGGACCGAGGTGAGCGAGGAAGGGGGAGGGAACACCGGGCCACGGCGACGAGCTGCGTCGCTCCTCTGAGTGAGGTGCGTGTTGACGCGCGGCCCACTCACATGCAGTCCGCATCTTCAGGAACTTCTTGCGCTGGTAGTGTCCACGGTACGCAGCCTGCACAGTGGTCACTGCAGGACAACACGAGCGCGCGGGTCCGTCAACGTCCATCCCAACCCGCTCGCGATAATACACGAGTCCAATCGTGCGCGTAAGCGCATAACATTTAAACGATGTAAGCACACAATATGCAAGTGTACGCATGAATGTATGTTGAACGTCTTTCGCATCGTACGTAGCCAAGCGTGCTAATTGGAGGAGCGGGAGGGGGAAAGACAACAAACTGTGCAAATGTAACTTTTTGGATTAATAGCGATGCCGAGGCATCGAGTTCGCGCTCGCAAGCTCGACAGCTATGGTGGCGCCGTGGCAAAGGTGGCGAACAACACTGCGCCCTGAACCCCGCACGGCCATCGTCGCCGGTGAGCGATATCTGAACCCCGCCTGCTCACTCAAGACCACGCCGACTGGGACACACGGTGTGTGATGTGGCCTTCATCCAGCAGCGGATTGACAAAGGGATTGTCAATGACCGTCGTGCGTTTATTCATCGACAAACAGAGCCTTGGGAGCAACCACTGCCCGTTATGTGCATTTGTCAAACGGCCATAATAAGTGAACAAGACCATTTCGATTTAAAGCTTTCGTGACTGCAGGGATTCATCTTCTTGGTTCTTTCGGTAAAGTCACGTAGAAGGGAAATAATAAAATAATAAAAATAGAACATAATAAAATAATAATATAATGAACTATAATAATAAAATAATGTTTTTTATTTTTATTTTATTATTTCCCTTCTACGTGACTTTACCGAAAGAACCAAGAAGATGAACAAGACCAGGCAAGGCGATCCCGAGGTGTTCACTCACCTATGCCGTGCTTTCGCTTTTCAAACGCATCCTCCGTCGCAAACAGGGTTTTTGGGAACCGGATGAATATTTTGGACCTGCAAAAGTAACAAAAAAAACACACAATTACGTGCATATATATCGTTGGCAGCGAAGTCTGTTACGTGTGTCAAGCGTCTGTAAGTGTGAACCGCCCCGACTGGACATCTGCGAGTAAAAGAGCTTCATAGCTCATCGGATTCCTCCTGCGGGCCCAAACAAAAGATCCTGATTCTGAAAGCAATTCCCAAGGGCAGGCGGTGGTCGGCATCAGGAACACGAAAGAGCTCGTTCTGAAAATAAAACCTCGTATTATGAACACGCCAAACGGTGGACATCGGGGCTCTTGTGAAATAAGCGCTGTTTCCATCCACAGACGGTGTCTGATATAAGTCGGCTGCCTCAACAGGAAGATGACCTTATGCATAGGGTGGCCTTACGTACAGGGTTTATTCCAAACAGAACCCTGCGTGCAAGGTGAGTGCACCTCGTGGGCACAAAACTTACGCGATTGCAAGACGTTCGCACTTAAAACGTGAACAAAATAAACGTGAAAACTATCATCGTTCGTCACCCTGTCGCGTTCTTAAGTGCCACGTTGGCATTGTGAAGAGGTCATTGGATCGACTCGTACCCGCCTCCATAGGAACGTTCAAATTTCACAAATGATTCAGGACCATCAAAGGAGATGGATGGGTAACCACCACAATTCTCATAAGAACAGGGAGATAAGATACTTCAACTCGCGACAGATAAGACGAGAGGCGATTGCTGGGTCGTGGCTGAGAGGCGCGCGTACCGGCCCATCTTGAACTCCTCCGGCCGGTAGTTGAGGTGCTTCACCAGGCGCTTAACGCCCTCAACCTCCGGCCCGCGCCACGTGGGCCACGTCTCTGGGCACAAAGACTTGTACCTGCCCCGGGCACACAAAGGCGACGTCATACGGCGGAATCGAGGCGGAGTGAAGTTTCGCAGGAACAGCAAAAAAGCCCCCGTCGGTGGGCGCGACGGGCGTTTACCTGTTGAGGAAGGCGTCGTATTTGCGGCGGTAGGCAAAGCCAGCCCTGCGCACACGCAGGTTCTCCATGAGGCCCAGGTACTTCACCTGGTGGCGGATCAGCACGTCGTCGAATTTGCCTGCAGAGAGCGCGCGTGTGGCGGCACGAGGGGGGGGGGGCAAGAGGAGATGACGATCGACTCTGTGGCGCACGCGACAGCATTCCATCGCGGGGATGCTGAGATCATACGCGAGCGTGGTGTATGAAAAAACACAACGTCCGGATTTAGCCCAATTCTACGTTTTGATTCTCACGTGTAAGTCCGTTCACGGATGGAGCCCGCTGGGAGTGGATGCGGTCGACAATCATGGGAGAGTGTTTGTGTAACAAGGGTAGGGGGGGTGGGTGTCTCGCAGGACAAACAAGAGATGGTTATGGCTTGGGGAGGGGCCTCCGTCCACCAGTGGATAGATCACGGCTGACGATGACGACGATGATCGTTGTAGGCATGGAGCGGCACTCACTGGGCTGCTTGGCGTCGTTGGGTTTGATGCAGCGCACGTAGGACGGCTCCTTGGACATGAGGATCTCCATCAGCTGTGCCAGGCTGCCCTTGAACTGCGTGGCCGCCTGTCCCACCACAACGATTCCAGGCACGCGGCGGTTCAGACTCAACGACTCTTGCCCGGTTATCACGCGCACCACCTCTCGTCACGCCTCTTGCCTGCCGGGTTAGGGCCTCGCCACGCCGTGCGGGTCGTGGGGGTCAATCGACCATACTTCACCACGCTGGTCACAGTACGGGATGATGAAGGTGAGGAGATACAGATACGTGAGCATGGTCGAATGAATTTTGCTGCAACTGCCCTCTACTGCCCAACCACAATGCCCCACAACCTATCGGCAACCCCGCCGTGCTTGGTGGTCGCCCATCCACGCATTATCCAAGCTTTTGAGATCCGGTGAGATTGGGTTAAATACATGCGTTAAAAAAAAGACTAGATTATTGTACTCAATCGCAATCCCAGATCGTGACGAATCTTTTCCGATCGCTGGGTAGGGGTGAATTATTATTGTGTGCCCAAACAAAATTGAGCAAATCTACACATAAAAAACTATTGATGAGGTTGTAATAACGGGCTTAGTTGAGAAATGTTTAATTTCTAATATTTCACCCGCTGGTAATCATCAAAAATAATTATTGCGAGGAAAGAGCTTCACGTGATGAAGGGAAACCCCTCAAGCTGATCGCTACGCACGTACCGATTAAAACGATTCATATCGCACCCCGTGCGTATTTTATATATCGACGTCGGCTCGTTCACACCGTTACACTGCTGTCACCACTGTTGGCATGGCGACGAAGTCGCGCTAAACCGCGGGCGTGTACGTGCGGCGAAGCGGTGAGTGGTCCCCCCCGCCCCGTTGGAGTCATCACCGTTTCTGGGCGCTTCTTGTCGACCAGCTCGCTGCGCTGGAAGCACTGCTTCAGGATGGCGTTCTCTGCTCCAGCCATGGCCTAGAAGATGCACGCACAGACGCCGTGAGCAACGGGGTACTGCGCAAGCAGCAAGGCCACGTGTACAACGACCTCCTCCACCCCCAAAGAGCCTACAGAGACTGCTGGGGGTTAAGTGCAGTTGGTGAGAACCTTTTTAATTTCCCCCAACCAGGCAAGGCCCACTGAGCCATACTGTTATTTTTCAGAAGCGACCTGGCAATCACAAATGATAACTCAACGAAGTGGCTCATCATCGCGTGGAAATTTATAGCAGGAGGCAAATACCCTAGGGCGCGCGTTTATAAATGGGAAGGGAAAAAGCGGAGGATCCGGAGAAAGAAAAAAAGAGATATGCACACTCCAAATATTCAGGCATCAGGGTCAGGATCGAACCCACGACCTCCTGTATACCAGGCGAGGTAGTTAACATCTCGCCACCACGGCACCTATGAAGGCCGGCATTGCACACAAGAGAGCGGGTGGCATCAGCACCACACCTCGCCACCTTTGTCTCCCCCAGTGTAGATATTTCTAAAATACGTCCTATAGTCATTAAAGGCCAAGCCTCGGTACGTATTGGAAACATCTCTTTGTTCTTTGGGGTTAACCACAACGGCCGTTGTTTTGACACCGTATTAAAAATAAAAATAAATGCATGAAAAAATCACTCCCATTAAAAATTCCATTCATATTTGTGACTGTGCATGAATGAACGCCTGCCAGGA
The DNA here is from genome assembly GCF_015708825.2 of Lethenteron reissneri. Classification (NCBI taxonomy): domain Eukaryota; kingdom Metazoa; phylum Chordata; class Hyperoartia; order Petromyzontiformes; family Petromyzontidae; genus Lethenteron; species Lethenteron reissneri. The sequence continues at coordinate 10,491,882 of NC_083806.1, read as the reverse complement.
AAATTTCACACAACTCGGCAGTACCTCTTTCAGGTTCCGGAACAACAGATCATTGTTCTTGTCCAGAAACCCTGCAAACGGCAATGCAACGGAATACGATTAAACCTCAAAGCAGCGCTTCCGTTAGATAACGCTGCTTAGCAGGGCTAAACGAGTCGCAGCAACAACTACATGACAGTCAGCTCTCACGAGTACCGTACTTGTCGACAAAACGTGTACAAACCAAACCTTAATTTCTCATAAACTTTAAAGGCCCCCGTCGTTACTTCTCAACTACGCGTTGTCTCGGGCCCCTGCTGGCAATGTTAACTCCGCAGCAAGAACTGGACGCCCCAAGCTAACTGCGGGCGTTGGTGACACGCGCTCCGCTCCACTCCGCACCGATCGTAGCCGGGTGCGGGTTCCCCACCTGTCACGTTGTAGTTGACCTCCCCAGCGTAATGCTGGAGGCGGAATTCCTCCCGCGCCATCGTCTTGCGCGTCTTTTGGTCCGCCAGCTTGTGCCTGCGTCCACGCAAGAATCGGAATCGTCGAGAATATTTGCAAATCCTGGAGGAATCCGGTGAGCTATGAAGCGAGTTTGTTCACGGATGTTCCAGTACGGGGCGAGTCGGAAAGTTACGACAACAAGTGATACAAAAAAAACGATAGGAGTGCTAATTATAGGAAAGGTAAGCCAATCACAACAAATACATAAATACTCTAAAACTACACGCTTTGGTTCTTTCGGTAAAGTCACGTAGGTAGAAATAAAATAAAATGAAACAAATCACAACGTTGCGATCGAAACGTCGTGATTTGTTTTATTTTATTTTTAACTACGCGACTTTACCGAAAAAACCCAAGAGTATGTCTTATTATGCCATTTGAAGGTTTCCTCCATGTGGGTGCAACGCTGCCAACAGAATTCATGTTGATCTTGTGCAACGGTGCCACCCCCTGCCCTTGTTGATCGCAAGACAAGCAATCGTCATCAGGTGAGACAACTACTGCTCCAAAACTGTTTTCTTGATTTTAGCAGGTAAAGTCCACTGAACTTTAAGCTATTTTTCAGAAGCGACATGGCCACAAATGATTGCTCAACAACAAAGCGGCTTATCACGTGGATATGTATATGAGCCAAATACCCTAAACACACAGAACCTCCCCCCTCCACCTGGTTAGCCTCGTAGATCCGAGGTGAAACTGTCGTGAGCTTTTTCCTTTTCAGGCCATAATGGTGCGCACCGAGTATTCGAGTCTGCCTGTGCACAGCCCACACCGTGTAAGAATCAAGTCCTGCTACTCTGAGTGACAGAGGAATCGTGTGCGCGCAAGTTGTAAATCAAACTGAGTAACATTTATTTTTGGATTGTGTAACTCAGCTATTGAAATTGTCATCACTTTTACCCGTTCACTTTTTATTGCGTACGTGTTCGTTTCCCCGTCCGTAATGTTTGTATTACAACTTTATGTCGCCTTGTTATTGTACCCTAGCTCCCCCGGAACATTCACTGTTTACTCAGCGGGCACCCACATGATCCTAACGAAGTTAAGACGTCCCCAGAGATTAGGAGCCAAACGGAATGAAAAATAAAACTAAAATACTCAAAAAACAAGACGACTGAAAAATGTGTCTAGAGATGTTTGGATTACTCCGATGCAACACGATACAACACACGTGATTCGCGATCTCCCGGAGAGCTCCTTCTGCATGCACCTCCGGTGGGGTGGCCAGAAAGCTTCGGGAGATGCTCGTTCTCAAAAGTACCCGACTTAGATCCTACGCATAACGTTGGCCATTTCAGGGGAGAACGCTCGCCTTATGGATGAGACCGGTTTCTAGAAATCGTGAGCAAGAATCGAGCTCGGGCCGACGGGTTCGTGGTTCAGCGCGCTAAACGCCACACTACCGCTCCCCACTGACAACGCACACACACCGCTGGATCACACCGCTAAAAAACATGCTAAAAATTCAAGCTGCTATAACCCGTCACTAATTTTCACGTGGAAATCGCCCGAATTGTTTTACGTGAAGAAAAAAGAAATCCACGCCTCTGTGCCGACATAGAAATACACACGTACACGCAGAACCATTGTGGGGGACTGTACGGAGAAAGTGCTGGAGGGTACACGTTGAGAAAATTGTGAACAGGTGGCCGTAAGCTGCTGTGTAGGTTATAAATAATACACGTTCAGATAATTGAACATAAGTGCTGTAGTGGGGTGGAGGGCATTGCCCGATAGGGGCGGACCCGAGCGGGTATATATGGGGAGAGAGGCACGCACGGGACAAGCGGAACAACGAGGTGGAAACCATCGGGGCTGACTGTTCGCGGGGTAGCAATTACGTTCGGAGTTGTAAATACGTCATTCTTAATAATAATAAAGACTTCAACCCTCTGTCAGAACGAACGTGTAAACACATTATTCTTTAGTAATAAAGACTTCACCTCCGTTAGAATGGACGTCTCGAATGAGCTTCTTTGCGCCGTGACAAAGTTAACGTGAAAATCGATCGCGTGATTGATTTCCACTCATCGCATTATGCAACCCATGGAGTAATCAAATCAACAAACAGAGCTGCAGGTTTTGTGCTCGTCACGAACCAAAATACTCGGTAAAGAAATTAACGCGATCCATACATTTTGAGTGTTCCAGAAAACATTGCAAGTAATGCTCGTAAAAACCGGTAAGTGTCAAATGGGCATTCTGGGTGATTTTGGTTAGAGGCAAGAGAGCAAAACACAGCTCGCAATTCCTCCAGTTATTCTTTTTCTTCTTTAATAAGAAGTCGTCGTTGCGAGCGGTGTTGTGGCGGGCACTCACGTGAGGAAGTGCGGGTGTTCTCCCACCGTCTTCTCCAGCTTCTCCAGGAAAGTCAGATCTGTGGCATCGCCGGGCCTCAGGCACTCCTCATCCTGCGTGGTGACCGGGGTCACGCGAGCGGTCAATTAAAGGGCTCCCCCCCCCCCCTCGTTCCCCGCCCCCAGCCCCCCCCCCGGCCCCCCCCCTCGTTCCCCCCCCCCACGTCCCCTGTGCCCCCCCCGGCCCCCCCTCCTCGTTACTGGGCACGTGACACGAGGCCAACGAGCTTTCAAGGTGTACAAGCAGAAGATGATTATTATAATAATTAATTGTTGGATAATTGAATAAACACCAATTCTTATGCTCACACTTAATTGCCAATTAAATTTAAGATACATACGAGTGTCGAATTGAAAAATAATTACTCAAGACCTTGACAGAAAAATCGAATAGATGTGGTATAACAAAAGTACGATTGAAATGCAGACGTGGAATATTTCTTTTAAATGAAAATAACAAAGGTCTATCAAACCTGCTCACAAAGCATCATTCTGGTTCATCCAAAGCACGGTGCATTAAATACATGCATTCATGTCCAATTCATACATGTATGTCGCCGGAGAGATTCGATAGATTCATACCACTATTGATTCAACAACAGCATGCCAAGCGATGGGATAACTTTTTCGACAGCAGGCATCTTATTAATCCGGAAGACGCATTATTAACTTTTCAACGTGACCAAAGTGTAAAAGGTACAAACCAGGATGGAGATGATGCCCTTGAACTTCTCCTCCACAAGGTCACAAATGATCTTGTTGTTGAAGTACTGCACTGGCTCCCACTGCAATGATAAAAATAACTTCAATAAAACAAATAAGCCAGCAGCTCAGTGCGGGCACTCGCAATAACGCTGCGGGCTCGGATCAACCGACGCAACTGTCAAAAAATAACATGACAGGCCGGCCACTCAAAAGGCATGGCCATGGGGGAGGCGGGGGCGGTCACACGGCGGCTATCCGTGGACTGAACCACGCTCGACCTGACCTCGATTCCCTCCGACTCGTACTCCTCCTGCTCCGACTTGAGGGTGAGCTCGATGAACAGCTGCTGCAGCTTCTCGTTGCAGTAGTTGATGCAGAACTGCTCGAAGCTGCGCGCACGGCACACGAGGGCGGCGGTGGAAAACGACGGACAACGCGGCGGAGTGAGATGACGGGCCGCAGGAAGGACGCCGCTGAAGCAGGTTGCGCGTGCGTGCGCGCGCATCAACCGACCACAATCGGTTGCTGCGACGGCGCTGTATAAACATGCGTTGAGGTTATTTGGCTGCTATAAATTTCCACACAAGCCACTTCTCGTTCAGCTTTCAATCGTGGCAAGGTCGCTTATGAAAAAGAAGCTCATAGCTCAGTGGGCCTTACCTGGTAAAATGAAAATAGTTTAGTTTTATTTGTGTTTTTTCTGTGATTTGCTTGCCCCTCCTATACTGTGCACTCCTATCGTGTTTTTGTATTGTTTGTGATTGTAACGTTCTGGCATGCCCCTACTACACAGCTATGAAACAGAGCTGTATAGCTCATCGGATCCCTCCAGTATAAACACATTCCTGCGGAGGGAGCTGGTCGGAACGTTGGGTTGCTCGGTCAATGGCCAGGGTCAACGGCGGCGTGGTGTATTCCGCAAATATGGCCGACTGAGGGCGGGCACAAGCCGGCGTGAGTAGGTTAAACGTTGAGTTATATAAGGGCACCACGGGGTGACCAGCCCCTCCCCACCAGCCCCACCCCTCCCACCCCCCACCTAGCCCCACCCTCCCCACCCAGCCCCTCCCCACCCTCCCCTCCCCACCCTGCCCCTCCCCACCCTCCCCTCTCCACCCAGCCCCTCCTATTTTTGGATGCACAACGGACGGACACAAAAATCCTCTGTGGGCTGGTGGAACCAGGTGGTTCTTACCAGTAATAACTAATCTGATGATATTTTACTGTAACAGCTGGCTATCAGCACATGGCCAGGTTCGTTTAAATCCGAAGTCGTGTGCTTGTATCAGAAGTTGCATTTTGCCCCCTCCCCCCACCGCCACCCAGCGGTGCAATCTAAGCATGTTTTGCCTTTAGGCAAACTGTGCCCACCATAAGGTGTGCTCAAATCCAACGTCGTCTACTCTATCCACAAGACACCTGAAAATTAACGCTTAGAAACTGCAATCAAAGGTCTTCTTCGTGTGGCTGATGTTGATGTAGACCAGCGATGCGCCAACCGACGTAAATTCACACACACGCGGCTCTATCGAAGGGGCGTAAACATAGAACGCACTACAAGAGTAGCAGCCAAGGATAATGAATGTCTCCCCGTGCTGTGCCGAAAACTGTCACGATATACACACACTTATATATTATACATTTGGCTCTTTGAAGAACTCACGAGTACATTTTGCCTCTTGGTCTGTGACGGGTTGATCACCCCTGATGTAGAGCAAGAACGACGGACGAAAACAGCGATAACAACGCCTTGACCATCTCCGCGTACCCCAAGCGCTCGCGCCTGCACAAAGTTCGTTTTTACCCCAGCGCGGATGCCAGAGGCCACGCGATGTCCCTCACCTGTTCTGCTGGAAGACCTCGAAACCGTAGATGTCCAGGAGCCCAATCACAGACTTCTGCTGCGTATCCTGAAACGCCAAACGGGGCGAGACGCTGTGCGACAAGTCCACGTTCGCCCATCGTAACACGAGCCCCCCGCCCCCACCCCCCTAACAGAGCCACGGCCCAAGACACTCGGCAAGTGGAGAAAGTTTACACGCATTGCACCGCCGACGCGCAAACGTCTCCAACCTCAGCCTTCGTTCCCCACAACCCACTAAAGGGTACCACTGTTACATTTCAACCCCCGAATGATCACGTGGGAGGCAAAGTACAATAAAAAATGAATTTACTTCATTAGCATGGAAGCCAGGTGTTGTTGAAGCACGGGGCGTAATTTAGAAACCCCATTGTAAGGCCCCGTCCATTGCGTTGGAGGTTGTAATTCCGCCTTGATCAAGGAGCACGTGTTCTACTCTGCTTCCGACTGCCTTCTTGCTATTACGACTGACTGCACGCGTTTGTCTGAAGTTGAGATATGCACAGTAGATATTTATGCTACCAAACAAAACCAGAAACAGTCAACGTTGGATAAAGCTACAGGAATACCAACTTACGGCCCTTTGTCGATACCCTGCCGGATGAGGGCCTCCGTTATATTCGCCAGTGAATTGTTTTCCCAAATAACATCCCCAGCGACATTAAACCAAAGACGTGAATGTGACAGCTCTGCTGCACAATAAATTATTTATTGTTGGCGGCGTTCCATCATCACTGCGTGCTTCCTGGCATCTGCGTCTACTTCATTGCCCTTCGCCCCCCCCCCCGCACCTCCGATGAGCACGGTTGGCTATGTACGGTGTGCGAAAGAAGCTCAACATACAAACAAAGGCAAAGATCCCCCGTATAGCCTTAACAGACTGTTGGGGCAAGTGCTGTTCACCAGCACCTACGCAGGCCGGAACGGTACACAAGGGGGTGGGTGGCCAGCACCATGCCCGACCGCCTTTGTCTCCCTAGTGGCAATGCTTACACACCGCACCAGGTACTAATTTGAGGCTGAGTCGACCTAGGGGAGGCCCGGGACCGGTTCAGATAATCGTCACTGGTGTTGGCCGTGAGCGGGAATCGAGCCCGGCTCGCCGGGTTCATAGCGCAGCGCGCTAACCGCTACATTACCGCTCCCCACAACATACACACAGACACACGCACACACACACATCCGTCTCGGTCAAAATTCCTACCTCGTTAGCCAGCGACTCATTGATCCGATTGACGAGCCAGGAGAAGGTGCGTTCGTACACCGCCTTGGCGAGCGCGTCGCGGGCGTAGGCCGCCTGATCCACGCTCAAGGGGCTCACCAGCTGCACGCACGCCCACAGGGAAAGCGTGTCGACACGTGTGCATGCGCACACCCCAACATAGGCGAAGCTAGAGGGGACCACAGCAACTCATTTCTGTCTGTTGTCCTTCTCCCGCACCTCTGATTAGCACGGTCGGCTACGTACGGAGCGGAAGAAGTTCAACATACATACGTACAATCCTCGGTGACGAGATGTTAACTACCTCGCCTGGTATACAGGATGTCGTGGGTTCGATCCCGATCCCGACCCCGACGCCTGCTGCTGTATATTTGGAGTTTGCATGTTCTCCACTTGGTCGTGTGGATTTTTCTCCCGGTGCTCTGGTTTTTTTCCCCTCCACATTTAGAAACATGCATTTAAGAGTATTTGACTGCTATAATTTGCACGTGATAAGCCGCATCGTTGAACTGTAATTGACGGCAAGGTCGCGTCTGAAAATTAGCCCCATACCTGAGTTGGCCTTACCTTGGTAAAACAAAAAAGGTTTTGGTTCTCGTTTTCATCACATTTAACACGGTGCTGCTGCTCACCTCCTCGCCCTTGGCGATGATCTTCTTGTGCGTCAGCGACTCCTGCAGCTGCGTCACCGACACCGCGAGCAGCTGCACGCCGTGACGCGAGACAAAGAGACACGGACCGTGGGCGACGGGTTTCCCAAACGGCACCGCGTCCGCTTTTTTGCTACGTGGTGGGGGGGGGGGGCGCGCCTGATGGCAAACTGGGGTGGAGCGCGCGATTCCACCATTGGGAGGCAGCCCGCGTACAAATCCCCGAAATTGGTTTTATTTTAGATTTTTTTTCATTTACATTTTTTTTTTATTTCCTCGGGCCCATTATCCATACGAGGTCTATACAAAAAAAATTTTGCACAGTTTTGCGAAACACCAACAGTGGTTGTCTGATGGATCGACTGGCTCCCATCACGGGTGCTGGGAATTTCCACCACTTGGTCAGGGTCGCCAACAGCCACCGACCGTCAACGGCGTTTTGCTTTGCAAGATAATCAATAGCCGCAGCGTTTGGGATAACCGCGGCGAGGAGACGAGGTCAGAATGCACACATTTACTTTTTGATCATGAGCAGCCTTCGAGAAGTGCTTTGCAGTGTCGGCCCAGAAGTTTGTATCCGATTTATACATTTAAATAATACCACGCGGTCTAATTACAGTGCCACGTCGCGTGTGAACATCCGCAGAAAGCGACTCTTACAACCGTGAATTAACGCTGCACTGGGTGTGGGCGGTTCATTAGTCAGGGTGAATACACGGTTGTCAGATATGTGACACTGTACCGTATTACTCTGCTGCAGGTCCCACTATTATCGGCCTCTAAGAGTGACTGCACGGTCGGCCAGAGCGACGGCCGAGCGAGCAGCGTGCGGATCTCCGGTACTCGTCAGAGAAGGTAGTGCAGTGCCAACAGACCAGAGAGCCCGAGGCCGTCGGCTACAGAGAGCACGTGTGGGGAGAGAGAAATACCCGAGCCAGATATCGGATCTGGGCATCTCCGGCGATCTTGGCGTGGCCTTGGTCGTCCTCCGTGTACTGCACATTCCCCAGGTGCAGGACGCTAGCCACCACCCCCAGCAGGGCCTGCGCAGCCAAGACCAACGGATCAGAACAATCACGATCACGTGTGCGGAACATGGAGGCATTTTTGCGGGGGACAAGTTTTATTCAGCATGGCAAGCATATTGGGCATGTAACGATTCACCCTACGGGGACGGGGGATGGGGGTGCAGTGCAAAGAATCGTCACAATCGGGCATAATTCCAGGATCGATTCTTTATTGTCTTGCTCGTAGCATCTCATTTCTTCAATGCGGTCTGCACCGTCTCAGTGCTGCGTGTGCTGGCTGTCTCCTTTGTACCACTTTTAAAGTTGTTCTCATTCTCTCTCTGCGTTCGTTCTACCTCACTCGTTCTAACCCGCGAGGCGAAAAGGGAAAAAAAATTGTATCAATAAAACGTGTGCAAAAGTAAAATAAACGATTCTTACGAGACACAAATGTGATGCACGTATAATGAGAGCGAGAATCGATTGTAACGGATGAACCGATGACACACTTCGTGGAAATGCGCAAGGTTGGGAACATTATCTTGCCAGGATAAGTGCAACGATGATTGGGTTCCGGAAAAATAAACTGGTTCGACCCAGAAACACACACACACACCACACACAGGCTTTCATGCAGTGTTGACAAGTAGGTCAAATTACCAAAGGGCAGGTAACAGTAACCCCATACGACTCCTCGATTCACCGTTTGTAATCAGATTATCAATAGTAATAGGTTGCAATAACCACAACACAAGCAGTCAAAATGCAAACAAAATGGAGCTTGTGTTGTGGTTATTGCAAACATGATCCCTTGTATAAAGGTGTCAGTTTTGGTGCCGGATAAAAGGGTAAAAACCTATCACTATATCTTGCTACTGGCAAAGGAGGTCTCATAACGCAGATGATCAATTTTAAATTAACAAAAAAAACATTGCAGGAACACCGCGTGAAGAGCACTGCTTGGCAGCACGCACTCCCTCCTACACAGCATGCATCATCATAACGTGCGAGCTAACCCGTATACACAGGGCGCCAAACAAGACGTGCAGAGTCGTTGGATTTTAGGCCACATGACACCGCATAAAGTCATGGGAAACGCTAACAATAGCTCGCAGGGGTCACCAGCGAGAATGTCTCTCCTTGCACGGCAGCCTGTCCCATCACACACCATTACACAACGCGATAACAGTGGCTATTCTACGTGGCAAACCAGCATGATAAATGTACAATGGTGACACAAGACAAGTGTGGGAGCATACCCCGAAACAGCCTCATGGCAGCATACAGCACCCTCCTGGCCAGGCCCCAAAGTGAGCCCCCTTTGTAAGGGTCCCAAGCCAGGCAAAGCTCCCATGTGAGCCCCCTTTGTAAGGGTCCCAAGCCAGGCAAAGCTCCCATGCGAGCCCCCTTTGTAAGGGTCCCAAGCCAGGCAAAGCTCCCATGTGAGCCCCCTTTGTAAGGGTCCCAAGCCAGGCAAAGCTCCCATGTGAGCCCCCTTTGTAAGGGTCCCAAGCCAGGCAAAGCTCCCATGTGAGCCCCCTTTGTAAGGGTCCTAAACCAGGTAAAGCTCCCATGCGAGCCCCCTTTGTAAGGGTCCCAAGCCAGGCAAAGCTCCCATGTGAGCCCCCTTTGTAAGGGTCCCAAGCCAGGCAAAGCTCCCATGTGAGCCCCCTTTGTAAGGGTCCCAAGCCAGGCAAAGCTCCCATGTGAGCCCCCTTTGTAAGGGTCCCAAGCCAGGCAAAGCTCCCATGCGAGCCCCCTTTGTAAGGGTCCCAAGCCAGGCAAAGCTCCCATGTGAGCCCCCTTTGTAAGGGTCCCAAGCCAGGCAAAGCTCCCATGTGAGCCCCCTTTGTAAGGGTCCCAAGCCAGGCAAAGCTCCCATGTGAGCCCCCTTTGTAAGGGTCCCAACCAGGCAAAGCTCCCATGTGAGCCCCCTTTGTAAGGGTCCCAAGCCAGGCAAAGCTCCCATGTGAGCCCCCTTTGTAAGGGTCCCAAGCCAGGTAAAGCTCCCATGCGAGCCCCCTTTGTAAGGGTCCCAAGCCAGGCAAAGCTCCCATGTGAGCCCCCTTTGTAAGGGTCCCAAGCCAGGCAAAGCTCCCATGCGAGCCCCCTTTGTAAGGGTCCCAAGCCAGGTAAAGCTCCCATGCGAGCCCCCTTTGTAAGGGTCCTAAACCAGGTAAAGCTCCCATGTGAGCCCCCTTTGTAAGGGTCCTAAACCAGGTAAAGCTCCCATGCGAGCCCCCTTTGTAAGGGTCCTAAACCAGGTAAAGCTCCCATGCGAGCCCCCTTTGTAAGGGTCCCAAGCCAGGCAAAGCTCCCATGTGAGCCCCCTTTGTAAGGGTCCCAAGCCAGGCAAAGCTCCCATGCGAGCCCCCTTTGTAAGGGTCCCAAGCCAGGTAAAGCTCCCATGTGAGCCCCCTTTGTAAGGGTCCCAAGCCAGGCAAAGCTCCCATGTGAGCCCCCTTTGTAAGGGTCCCAAGCCAGGCAAAGCTCCCATGTGAGCCCCCTTTGTAAGGGTCCCAAGCCAGGCAAAGCTCCCATGTGAGCCCCCTTTGTAAGGGTCCCAAGCCAGGCAAAGCTCCCATGTGAGCCCCCTTTGTAAGGGTCCCAAGCCAGGCAAAGCTCCCATGTGAGCCCCCTTTGTAAGGGTCCCAAGCCAGGCAAAGCTCCCATGTGAGCCCCCTTTGTAAGGGTCCCAAGCCAGGCAAAGCTCCCATGTGAGCCCCCTTTGTAAGGGTCCCAACCAGGCAAAGCTCCCATGTGAGCCCCCTTTGTAAGGGTCCCAACCAGGCAAAGCTCCCATGTGAGCCCCCTTTGTAAGGGTCCCAAGCCAGGCAAAGCTCCCATGTGCGCCCCCTTTGTAAGGGTCCCAAGCCAGGCAAAGCTCCCATGTGAGCCCCCTTTGTAAGGGTCCCAAGCCAGGCAAAGCTCCCATGCGAGCCCCCTTTGTAAGGGTCCCAAGCCAGGTAAAGCTCCCATGTGAGCCCCCTTTGTAAGGGTCCCAAGCCAGGCAAAGCTCCCATGCGAGCCCCCTTTGTAAGGGTCCCAAGCCAGGTAAAGCTCCCATGTGAGCCCCCTTTGTAAGGGTCCCAAGCCAGGCAAAGCTCCCATGCGAGCCCCCTTTGTAAGGGTCCCAAGCCAGGTAAAGCTCCCATGTGAGCCCCCTTTGTAAGGGTCCTAAACCAGGTAAAGCTCCCATGTGAGCCCCCTTTGTAAGGGTCCTAAACCAGGTAAAGCTCCCATGTGAGCCCCCTTTGTAAGGGTCCTAAACCAGGTAAAGCTCCCATGCGAGCCCCCTTTGTAAGGGTCCTAAACCAGGCAAAGCTCCCATGTGAGCCCCCTTTGTAAGGGTCCCAAGCCAGGTAAAGCTCCCATGTGAGCCCCCTTTGTAAGGGTCCCAAGCCAGGCAAAGCTCCCATGTGAGCCCCCTTTGTAAGGGTCCCAAGCCAGGCAAAGCTCCCATGTGAGCCCCCTTTGTAAGGGTCCCAAGCCAGGCAAAGCTCCCATGCGAGCCCCCTTTGTAAGGGTCCCAAGCCAGGTAAAGCTCCCATGCGAGCCCCCTTTGTAAGGGTCCCAAGCCAGGTAAAGCTCCCATGTGAGCCCCCTTTGTAAGGGTCCCAAGCCAGGCAAAGCTCCCATGCGAGCCCCCTTTGTAAGGGTCCCAAGCCAGGTAAAGCTCCCATGTGAGCCCCCTTTGTAAGGGTCCCAAGCCAGGCAAAGCTCCCATGTGAGCCCCCTTTGTAAGGGTCCCAAGCCAGGCAAAGCTCCCATGTGAGCCCCCTTTGTAAGGGTCCCAAGCCAGGCAAAGCTCCCATGTGAGCCCCCTTTGTAAGGGTCCCAAGCCAGGCAAAGCTCCCATGTGAGCCCCCTTTGTAAGGGTCCCAAGCCAGGCAAAGCTCCCATGTGAGCCCCCTTCGTAGGGGTCCCAAGCCAGGCAAAGCTCCCACCAGAGCCCCCCTTTCTAGGAGATTTTCTTGGCAAAGTCCCCCAGTGAGCCCCCTTCTTATGCCCAAGTCTCGACAGTAACGGTCGACCTCATTGCAGGCATCAGATTACTTTCCCGGTACCCAAACCACCGAACTCGGCCTACGGGATTGTGTGAGAGTGCAGCCATCCCTGTGTCAACTGCAGAAAACAAAATTGGCTTTGGTCTAGAGCCTCGAGCTTTTGTATTTTATCCGTCAGCATTTGATCCGTCAGCCAGATGAGGCTACCGTTTTCCAATGCGCGTTTTGGTTACATTGTGTAATAAAGGACTCGACCACGATGTCTGGCTTGGTGTCCTTTATTCGGTTCTTCTCTCTTAACCCGCACGGCTGTCCTTCTATAAGACTCTATACTGACACTGATACTGCTCTCCTGCAGTTTCTCCCCTCGTCGTTCTCTCAGCCTCTCTCTCCTCTCGTCGCTCTCGTAGCCTCTCCCTCACACACAGCCTCGCCGGCTGTGTTCCCCGCAGCTCCTCGTCCGCCTTCTCTCCAGCCGCCCCACCGCTGTCTTCTCTCGCAGCTCCGCTGGCTGCTCCCTTAGCTGGCCACCGCTGGCCGCCGCTGCCACCCCTTGGCTTTGCCCACGTGGCCTTACTCTGGTCCAGTCCCACTCGTTCTGCCTTCCTCTTCCGGTCTCCTCCCTTAAGAACCTTAACCTTTCCTCCCACGTCACCTAACTCCACCTCTCCGTGACGTCACATCCGGGAGGTCGCCCGCGCCCGCATTACAATTGTAAAACTGTTCCCACGCGAAAACAACATTTGAACCCAGCAACATTCCACGTCGAGCTGTTTGTTTTTCCTAATCTGATCATTAATGTTTAAAAGCGACAGCTGACCCCTGTCGTGGCAGCACGCAATCGTGAAGGCGCCGGAGCACGTCGGTTTCTTCTCTCCGGCCAAATCACCCGGGAGCTAGGTGGTGGTCAAGACGTGTGTGGTGCAGAAAAATCCACTGCTGCCCTGTACTATGGATGCCACGTCTACGCTCCCCACCTTCGCCAACGTTCACCGCATGCAGTACGCTCACGAAGCAAGCACCATCATCCACAATATTCATGCAGCGGCGTACTGACAACAGGGCAGCGTACAAGGCGCGTGTAACTACTCTCATCGCCGGTCACGAGGGCCGACCGGCAAAAACGACAACACGCGCGCACAGCAGACTCCGCACCTCCACATCTTCGTCGCTGAAGCTGATGACGCGGAGGGCGTTGCGCACAATCTTCCACTCGTTCTTGTCGTTGATGGAGCTCACGCGGGAACACTGGCCCTGGCGCACGAACATCATCCAATCGGCACAAGAACTCCTCCCCGGTGTTTATACGGGGATAACCGCGCGTCGTTTGGCGCGACGTCCAAAGTTTTTCTCCACGTGCTCACAGCTTCTCCGGGAACCGTTTGTCTATTCATCGACTAAAAACGCTCAGTTCCTGAGGCTCCCCACGCGGCACGGGGCATCGTGCGGAACAGCACACGCGGTAACGACCCGAACACACAGCAGCGCGACCGCAAAACTCTCCACAGTGGCACACAAGACGTGCCTTGCACAGGAAGTGCTCGTCAATGTTTACATTCACGGTCATAAACTTCAATTTTGGTGGACTGCTCTCCATGGGCCCACAGTGTTTTGCGTTGCGAGCCCTTGCCTCAAATTTCAGCCAACCCAGAGGCAAACTGCACACGGCAAAATCATCCTGAATGCACCCAACGTCATCACATCTCAGAAGCGAAGCAGGGGTTGATTATGGCCAGCGATTGGGATGGGAGACTGGCCAGAAATACCCGGGTGTTGTAAGTTTGGGTTGCAAAGGCGGCCGGACGTGGCGTCGGCTAACCACCCTCTCTCTAGTGTGGCGTTCCGGCCGCCAAAGGTGCTCGTTAACAGCACGTGTGCCAACAGTCTGTTCAGGCTATACGAGGGATATTCGTCTTTGCACAATCACCTTGATGAGATACTTGTAGTTCTGCGGGTTGCGATCCAGGCCCATGTGCCGCAGCACCTCGTCCTCGCCGCCCTCCAGCAGCTGGTAGAAGATGTGGAAGTTGCGCTCGCCGTGATTCTGGTGAACCACACGCGACTTCTCCAGCAAATAGTTCAGAATGTGTCCACCGACCGGAGCTCCCTGTTGTAAAGACAAAGATCCCCCCCCACCGTGAGCTCAACAGACTGTTGGGGAAAGTGCTGTTGGCGAGCACCTATGAAGGCCGGCACGGCACACGAGGGAGTGAGTGGCCAGCACCACGCCTGACCACCTTTGTCTCCCCAGTGGCGATGCTTACATCGTCAGCGCGACGCCTGGCCGTACCAGGTACTCATTTGAGGCTGAGTCGGCCAGTTATACAAGCGCACACACAGAGGGAAGCGTCACCTCGTTTAAGCCTTACAGATACACGCAGGGGCGAGTGCTGTTGCTAGCAAGGACGTGTGAATGCTTGCGCGGCAAATAACAGGGGGTACGCGGTGGTGAAGCAGTTCGTGGCCTGCTCCACAAACCCGGCGACCTGGGTTCAATCCCTGGCCACGGTGAACATCAGCACTGACCTCCTCTAAGTTGCTTCAGCCTAAAATGAGTTACTGGCAGGGGATGTCAACTTTCACTCATGCGGAAAAAAAGGTGGCGTGGCATGGCGCTGGCAACAGCACTCCCTTGGGCAGTGTCGGTCTTCGTAAGTGCTCGCAAACAGCACTTTCCCCAACAGCCTGTGCAGGCTATACAGGGGATCTTTGTTCCTTTAGTTTTTTGCAAAACAACGGGAGAGGCGTGACCAGCACCGTGCCTGGGCCAGCGTTGTTTCACCACCGCTGAAGTTCAATCATCGCACGGTAATTTTTTAAGGCCACGTAAAGAAGACCAAACACAGCTGCAGTTAAGACACAACATGCTAAGAATGCAAAGTTCCGGAATCGAACCCAGGTTGCCAGGATCGTAGCACAATACAAGAGACGCTACCACAAGCCAACAGTCTCCACGCGCGAAGGCACACGCGCACTCGCAGTCACTTGAACATCTGATGAGAACGTATTCATTGCGAAGCTAGCGATAAGAATTTTCACGATGGTGATGATGCACGCTGTGAGACTGGGCCGGCAACAGAGCGCGCGCACGATTCGGTTGCGTCACCCGCAGTTGTGAATGAACTGTATGGGGGGCACACAGGGGAGCACTTTGGACAATCGCGGCGAGGAAATTGCGCATTGTGGCCTGCAACAATGAGAGAGTGGAGTGAACGGTGGCTGTAATTCACAGAGAGACGGGTCCTCAACACGGGAAAGCAGAATTAGACATTGCACGCGAGTACATTTACGATTAATTATTATCATCATCATCATCATCATCGTTGTTGTTACGTTCCCTCGAGTTAAAACGCATCTTCCTAAGTCAGTTTATTCTATTTAGTTCCTCTGCCTCTCTTGGCCTTTCCTCATCCTTATTCTAAGAAGGCGCCTTGAGACATTAGTGGAAAGCACCGTACAAATGAATGTAAATGATTATAATTATTACCGTAAAAAAACGCTCCCTCTCCGTTTCACCGTCAAAATGCTTGCCTTATACCGTTAACGTTTGTAATCAACAATTCATTCCCGAAGGCGACGACGTGACGGGGCGCGATGCTCGTTGCGTCACCTTGTAGTCAAACTGGATGTCCATGTATTTTCCAAATCGGCTCGAGTTGTCATTGCGAAGGGTCTTGGCGTTTCCAAACGCCTGTCGCGACACGGGGGGGGGGGGGGGGGAGGGGGGTTTGGGGGGCGGGGAGGGGAGCAAGGGATTTTTAGAGAAACAAACACGAGTTAAAAAATAAACCCAGGGCAAAGGACCGCCTGCAGGCTTGGAAAAAGCGCTGAGAAAATGTATGTGAAAATACCAGGACAAAATAATTAATTCCGGGCAATGGTGGGGGGGGCGGGGGTGGTGATGTATGCGTGCCCACGCATCCTGCGTTCGTAGTTTCTATGAATAAGCGTAAGAAATCGTGGAAGTTATTTCAAGTAAAAATTGCTCCCCCCCCCCCCCAGTTTTATTTCTCACAAATTGAACGACTTCCTGTTTTCCGGAACCGTGGTTGTTTTCTCCGTAAAAGGTCGCCGGTGCCTCGGCTGCGAGCTCGTGAGCTGCACGTCAGCAGCCTCTCGTTGTTTTCACAGCGGCGCCCCGAATCGAGTCGTTCGATCGGGAAGGAATTCATCCCCACCGCATTTGGGGTCGACCCCGCCCCCCCATCTACCGCCACTCACCCCGATTGTCATCAACAGCCTGGCCGGGTGCAGTCGGGGGAGAGGGTTAACTGTGGGAAAATCACGTGGTGTGTGCCTAGCATAAGCCTTAAGAATGTCATTACGTTAACCTGTAAGTGCATCAATGTTCTTTTTTTTTACATTTCTGTGCATTCGTGATACAGTAAAACCTTGGATTGCGAGCATAATTCGTTCCGGAAACGTGCTTGTAATCCAAAGCACTCGTACATCAAAGCACTCGTATATCAGTTGTGATCACGTGACGCTCGGCAGACAAATCGTATACATGTACTATTCATATTGCAAGACCTCGCTCGTTTATCAAATTAATATTTATTTTTAAAATGTGCTCGTCTTGCAAAACACTCGCAGACCAAGTAACTCGCAATCCAAGGTTTTACTGTATTTTCTTTTTCATCAGGCCAGGCTTCGGGGCTTGACAAAGGGATTGCAACAACCCATTTTCGCTCTGGATGTATGATTTACTCTTTTTTTTTTCGCGGTGGTACAGCGACGAAACCAATCAGATTAAATACTTGAGCGCTGTCTTGGAATATTGCAAAGGAAGCAGGTGATAGAAATGCCCAAGAAAACGGAGGTCATTTGGCATTGCTCAAATAAAATAGCACTCAACCTTTCGGCCGATGGGTACTCCACACCGAGCGCAAAAACCCTGGCTGGTGGAATATCTTTTGACGTTTATTTTGACGACAAACCCCTCCCCCCACCCACCCCCCAGTACTTGCCTTACGTAATTACACTTAATCATAGCGACGTCACGACCAGGACACGATGTTGGGAGCGTAAACACGACCAGAATAGACTCGGGCAATCTCAGTGACACTGGGGACCCTTCCAAGTAATTGTCCAGCCGGCCTGGGCGAGCGCACTGCACGTCAGGGTCGGCGTTTTGCCGTTGTATGTTTATAACTCTATTCCCCCCAAGCTATTCATCACTTGTGCGATCAAGCCTCATGCCAAGGTGCTCGAGCATTCATTCGGACATCTCGCACAGCAGTGCAACCGTCTCGGTGTGAGCGAACGGCCCGCGGAAGCGGATATCGCTGAACTCCCCGAGAGAGATTCCTTCAAGTGACCTTTGGTCCATATAGTGCGGACGTGGGGTGGCGGGGCACTTTCCCACAAGCGCTCCGTCGCTTAAGAGTAATGTTCGTTGCGCGACAGTCAGACTGATGTGTAATTGTGACAACTAAAATTTAGCCAAATTAGGTGCAGAACCAAAATTTACGTGACGTTTTTATTTTCATTCACCCGTCCAGTCATCCACGACCCGGGGGCTATGACAATCAATTCACTAAAGCTTTTAAGAACCCGGTATCATCGCAGGCAGCTGCCTCGATTCGAAAACCCAGAATCCTCAGCGGTGCCGGCTCGATGCTCTGAACCGCCGGTCAAACAACTCGGTCAACGACTCGGCTAAAACGGGCGGCTTTTAAAACGGGGGGGGGGGGGGGGGCCGCCCTTTGGCGCTCTCCGAATCTGCTGCACCAGGGCGAGCGTGTGTCCCCGTGACCCCTCACCTCCAGCACGGGGTTGGACTGCAGCAGGCGGTCGCGCACGATGTGCACGCGGTCGCTGCTCGGGCTCGTGATGGCCAGGTACTGCAGAATCTTCTTGGACGCCTCCGTTTTTCCCGAGCCGCTCTCGCCCGAGATCAGGATGCACTGGTCCCGTCGCTCCGAGCGCATCGAGCGGAACGCGTTGTCGGAGATCGCGTAGCTGCGGCGTCGTTAACCAGTGTCATCCACAACCGTCGTCGTCGTTATACTAACACGAACGATGTGCAGCTCTCCTATGTCTTTACAGGTTGTACTTAATAATTTAGCATTCTGAGACTTCATTGCTCAAGGCAGATAATACATTTTTTATTAAGAGATACATAAATAATAATTGGACCATCGGTATACGGCGGGGCCTTTGTCCAGACCTTCGTGAAAATTGCGGCTACAGGTCCGCGTTAGGCTACGGAGCACAAACAGTGACAGCGGCGGAGTTGGTGCTGTTGGGCCATTCCAGGAACACGTGACATTCGTGGCAAAACAAGCACCAACAGGGCAGATCGCTGTCTTGGCAAAGAATTAAAGTTTTTTGTCGTTCACATCCAACGGAATCAGCGCTTGCGTCAAATTGAATTTCGTGAACACGAAAACCGGTAGACTTGTTGCTGTTGTTGTTGCCGCCACCGCCGTCCGCTGCTGCCGTCAAGACGCACGGACGGTGGCGGGGGGGAGGGGCGGACGTGGGGGGTGGGGTGGGGGGAGGTAGTGGGGGAGGTAGTGGGGGGAGGGCACCGTGAGACTCACATGTGGGGGGGCACCTCGTAGAAGTTGACCCCTTTGTAGCGCTCCATCTGCTGCTTGCTGTAAATCTCCAGGTCGCGGTAGGGGTTCACCGACACCAGCACCGAGCCGATGTACGTCTGCGCCGCAGAGCACAAGGACGGACGCCGTAGGAGGTAAAGGTGCGGCCCTGCAATCTCTCGCTCGGGGCCATTTCTCTCCGCTGGGAGATTCTCAAATTAAGTCTCCAAGAAGCTCCCAGCAAGCGGTGGTGACAAAACGTCGGACGTTGCGCCAAAACGACGCGTGGTACAACCCAATAACACAGCTGCATCTTCTGTTCAACTGCATACTTTGTTTTAGTTTCATGAGGCAAGCAACACATAGTAACAAACATCACCGAGTTCTGCGTCGATAGTTCCGAGCGTGAATTTGGGAATCAAATCAAAAGCCGAGGAGGGGGGGGGGGGGCAGGTGGGGGATGGTATAATTGGGACAAAAAAAATATATCTACATTTACATATTGTTAACCCTTAATATTCATAATTATCGTGGCCTTATCAATCATAACCGAGCGCTTTCCCATATTCCAGCTCCGAGTGGCCATTTTCCAAACAGGGCGGCCGGACGCAACCTCGAGACGAGGTTCTCAGGGGGTCCCGTCGGTCGGACCGCCCCACGCGTCAAATCTGCAGCGGGTCCCGATTGGCCGCAGCTGCCGCCGCCGCCGCGGCCGCACGTACGTAAATGAGGTTCTCGCGGAAGCGCTTGCGCAGGTTCTCCAGGAAGGCGGCCTCGCTGGTGTGGTTCTCCAGCAGCACGGCGTCCTGCACGCCGACGCGGTCCCGCGCCGTCAGGGCGCCCTCCATGTCGACGCCCGCCGGTCCCTGCGCGACACGGCGCCCGCGTTAGTGACGGAACCATTTCACGCAGTGTCCCACTGTCCCAGCATTCGGAGCGGCCGGGGGGTGATGTTAACGGCCTCGCCTGGTATGCAGGAGGTCGTGGACGCAACCCTGACCCTGACGCTTGCTGTATATATTTGGAGTTCGCATGTCTGTCTCTCTCCCCGTGGTCGTGTGGATTTTTCTCCGGGTCCTCCGGTATTTGGCTGCTATAAATGTACACATTTTAAGCCACTTCGTTGAGCTATCAGTCGTGGCCAGGTCGCTTTTAGTGGGCCTTACCTGATCAAATAAAGCTTCTAGTTTTGTTTGCATAGCTGCATGTGCTTTGATTAAAACATTCACGACCTCTCAGATTTGCTTACGATACAGGCATTATGACCAGCACTTTATGGAATGTTTCCCGAGCATTCCCCAACCCACCAAATGCTGATCCCCCCTGCCCCCACCCTGTAGCAGGGGGGGGTGGGGGGGGGGCCACGCCTGGGAGGAAATCTTTTCCGGGCGCTCAGCCCCAGACGGCTCCAGCTGACATTGAGCCCCCAATATGAACGACCAGAAAGAATGTATTTTAAAACCGCGTATTACATTTCTGCAATTGAAAACAACGATATCCTTGAGATACAAGATAAGGAGACGACCTCATTGTTTTCCCAATCGGCGAAATCTACGTCGCTGTAAATCAACTCCCCGGTTGGGACCGGTGGGTGGTGTGTAACAGGGATTGTCATCTGTCGGATTCTTTAGATTAAGTTTCCTTAAGCTTGGCTTCCTCCTGGACAGGCTTGAGATTTCAGGAAACTTGACCGGACCAGCTCGTAAAAAAAATGACGTCTGTTCGATAAAATGAGATGGAAACTCTGCGGTTGTTTCCATGAGCACAGAACCTGCAGCCGAATGAACAATGCCACCTAACATGACCGAAGACTGAAGTCCTGCAGGAAGTGAGGAGTCGAAGCCAATTGTTGAGAAGGTGAACACCTAGTCCTATTAGTGTCAGCTTGTAGGTGGTGAGGAAAGGGTAAAATTCTGAGATTATAGCAATTGCATCATTTTGTATTATTATGAACACTAAGCAGTAGGGGGGGGGGGTGATGTTGCTGCGTGTAATCCCAATCGAGTAATTTGCAGGTAGCTTCTCTCAGCACTGTGATATTTGGCCAAAACGAGTTACACACATTGTACGTTGAATGTCAGCGACAGAAGGACAACTGAGAACCAGGAGGAAAACCTCGCAGAACCGGGGGAGATCATACAAAATCCACGCGCAAAGGCGTGCGAGTCGGGAATCAAACCCGGGCCCCCCCCTTCGTGCTGCGAGGCGCAGGTGTTAACCGCTGCAACGCCACCCTGCCGTACAACAGCAGCAAAAGACTCTCATTGCTTGGGCGTGTTCTTGGGCATACAGGGGCCCGCGAAGACAGATGAAGAAGAAGGCCAGATTGATAACAGCAAGGAAGGGAGTTGGTCTGGGGACAGAAAGACGCTCTAAATGAGCAGAGGGCGCGCGCGGGAAGACCTGGAGATCAGCGGGCGTCGTCCTGTGCCACGGAAACTTTACAAATGATTGATTGAGGGCAAAGGTTTAAAGATGCGGATAAGGGAGGGAGGGCAAAAAAAGATAACTATGATCGTTTTCCACCGGTGAACTATGACCGAACCATCAGCTGCATTCTGTACCAGTTGAAAGGTTAAAAACCTGATACTATATTTTGCCACTGGTAAAGGAGATGTCTCATAGTGTAAATGCTCACCCCGAGCTCTCAATACTCTGATAGTGCACTGTTTTTGAGTTGTACGCCTTTTGGCGCCATCTGGTCCAACACCAATGGAGACTAGGCTCTAAGGAAAGCTGTCTCGGGTGTGGACCAATCAACTTCAAGGACAATGCATATCATTATCATCATCAGAGTTGTTAATTTTTGTTTGCATTTTGACTGCTTGTGTTGTGGTTATTGCAAACATGATGCCTTGTATAAAGGTGTCAGTTTTTGTACCAGTTGAAAGGGTAAAAACCTGTTACTATATTTTGCCACTGGTAAAGGAGATGTCTCATAGTGCAAACGGCGATTGTACGCGAGGTGTCAATGCAGGAGAGCCTCTCCCCGAGGCCTCGCGGCGTTTTCAGGAGGTTCCTGCGATGGGGTGTACGACCAACCACCCTTTTTAAGGAGCGTTTTGTGGCGGTCAACTCGAAGGAGAGTATAAATTACGTACAATTCTCCCCTTCATGTCAATTTACTCCTAAACCGGCTGTAAAAGACGGGCTCGGATAATGCAGCTGGGCATTCGTCAACATCTTCCGTCAGCAGTTAGAACTTTCGTACGATTGAAATTCCTTCAATTGCCATGCGTCGGAGAGCGCCCGGTGCCGACGAGTGGATATTATAACACGAAGCACCGCGCGCGTCAAAGCGACCTGAAACGGCCCCGCAAATTCGCCTTGCGAAAAACTGGAAATTAGCGTTTTTTTTTCCTTCTCTTTAAATTGCATTGCACATGGAGCACATCGAGCGCACGAACGACAATGTTTCCACGAACGCTTCGCCCAACGCGGACGAAGCGCTCGACGCAGCAGAGCAACGTCTTACCATGGCCGGACGGTCGGGCGATTAAAACAAACAACAACAACAACAACAAAATCGCTGCACCCTTCACCTCGCCCTCCCCCCACAGCCTCATCAGCACTCTCACAATCACGCCGGTGGAAAAGCGGGGTGAATCCAAGTCGTCTCAAAACACATTGTGAAGGAATACGAGAGGCACGTGATGGCTCCACAAGGGGCCTCTCCACGAGGGGCTTGTGTTGGCCTGGCGCCCCCCCCGCCTCCTCTGTCGGTCTCTGTGGGTGTCTAAGGGTCCTCTGTGGGTGCCCGTGGGTCTGTACGAGTCTCTATGGGTCCTCTGTGGGTGTCCGTGGGTCTCTACGAGTCTCTGTGGGTGTCTATGGGTCCTCTGTGGGTGCCCGTGGGTCTCTACGAGTCTCTATCGGATCCTCTGTGGGTGTCCGTGGGTCTCTACGAGTCTCTGTGGGTGTCTATGGGTCCTCGGTGGGTGTCCGTGGGTCTCTACAAGTCTAAGAAACTCGCTCTTCGACGACAACAAGCCGGTTCCAGTTTAAGCAACTCTCAGTTCGGCTTTTCCCCGCCGTCCCGACGCTGACCCCCCCGCCCCCCTCTCATGTACACTGCACCGCGACAAAGCCCCCCCCCCCGTAACCAGATTAGGCCAAAGAGCCACGACTCGGATTGGCCCTCCCGCCGGCCCGCCCCAAGCTAAATTTAACAACCAAGGTCGAGCGACACATTCCAACGGTGCACCACGGAAATACCGGCAACGGCAAGAAGATTCACGCTCAACAACAACAACTACAACAATAAACAATAAAGCGTTTCGCTTCAATGCAAAATTCAGAGCGTCTCAGAAGCCTGCGCGAGCACCTGCAACGGTGCTGCTGCTGCCCCTGTCCACAGCATCAACCCTTGCGGCACGTCAAAATCGGAAGATTTATTTACACTGGAGGAATCCGATGAGCTACAAGGCTCTTTTTCCACAGACGTCCGGTAAGGGGGAGGATCAGAACGTGGCAACAACAATCAGTACGAAAGATTCCACGTTCATATGCCAGGTGCAAGGTTGTTCCTGGCACAATCACTGTTTAATTGAACAGGGCTTATGTATGCCCGTGTTGCAGTCTCAATGCCAGCAAAGAATAGCGCACCTCACATATCCAACTGTGAGACCTAACACAGCGGGGTCAGATTTCCATGGCGCAATCGTGGCTCTAACCATCGTTGATGCTTGCAAGCTACACTTGCTTCCCCCCTTGCCAGTCCACTGCTGGATGAACACCTCCCACAGGGAATGGCGGTCGTGGTGGTTGTTGAAATATTCAAGGTGGTCAAGCGTGGGCTCCTAAAAACTTGGGCGCTTTGGACCGGTTAAGATATAACACTTGGCGCCACTGATGTTAGCCGTGGAAGGGAATTGGACTCGGCACGCAGATGCGTCACTGCTCCACCCACCGAGAGGTAAATTACTTTGCGTGCGTGCGCGTGAATGTGTATGTGTGTACATATGTGTGCGTGTGGGGAGCGGTAGCGTAGCGGTTAGCGCGCTGTGCTACGAAGCTGACGACCCCCGGGTTCGATTCCCGCTCACGAGTCAACACCAGTGATGGTTATCTGAACCGGTCCTGGGCCTCCCCTAGGTCGACTCAGCCTCAAATGAGCACGGAGTGCGGTGTGTAAATATTGCCGACTAAGAAGAGAAAGTCAGCTGGCCGTGGTGCTGGCCAACCACACCCTTGCGTGCCGTTCCGACCTTCATAGGTTCTCGCTAAACAGCACTTGCCGCAAGTCTGTTAGAGGCTATACGGGAGATCTTTGTCTTTGTAAGTGTGTATATGCATGTGTGTGTGGTGAGCAGTAGTGTAGCACTACAAACTCGGCGACCCGAGTTCGATTCTCGCTCACGGGTCAACACCAGTGACGATTATCTGAACCGGTCCTGGGCCTCCCCTAGGTTGACTCAGCCTCAAATGAGCACCGAGTGCAGTGTGTAAATATTGCCGTCTAGGGAGACAAAGGCGGCCCAGCGTGGTGCTGGCCATCCACCCCCTTTGTGTGCCGTTCCGGCCTTCATAGTTGCTTGCTAACAGCACTTGCCGCAACAGCCTGTTGAGGCGATGTGGGAGATCTTTGTCTTTTTTAAATGCAACTGCATAAGGAAAACTCCTAAAATTGGCACATGCCGTTAATTTGTTTTGTGTGTGTGCGTTGGCGAAAGGAGATCGCTTCCGCTCAGATGCCCTCGGAGTGACGGTGGTCTCGATGACGGAGCGGTGTGCCCATGACGACCGAGGCTGGTAAACATGTTTTTGTAAATGGCCATCACAGAAAGTAGATTATTTTTTCACACGTGAAGAGCTCACACGTGACCTCATCACATCTACCCCTCTCTATTTAAGGAACGAAACAGGAGGATTTCTCCACAAATCTGGCTGTCGCATGAAGCTAGTTGTAATTACTGGCGAAACGTCGTACTTAGATTGTAAATGTTGTGGCTTTGCTCTCCAACACACCGGCGTGCTGTACTAGTGACGAATTGGCACGTGTTGTTTACGTGATAACCCTTACTAGTTGGCTGTTTCAGGTGGTGGCGGGTTTAACGCCACATTTATATATTTACGCAATCGAACCCAAAAAAACCCTCTATTATGGGGGTTTGCGGTATGACGGGGAAAATCAATAATTATTGCAAATTTTTTTTTAGCTTTTTCTTAGCTATTAGCTCGCACCACCGCTGTGTCGCCAATACGCTCGAATACTGCCCCCGAGCGAGAGGAGCTCGCATGCGATGGGACAAGCCAGCGCAGTGGCGGCCTGTTTGTCAACACGCGAGCGCTGTCGCACGTTGCAAAGCCTCCAAACTGTGTGCCAGAGGTCAGAGAGAGACCTTGCTGTGTGGCAAATATGCACGAAGTGGAGGGAAACGGGGGGGGGGGAGGGAGGAAAAAAATTGTTGTAGAAAAAAAAGTATAAGATGTGCGCATGCAGCTCCTAACCCAGCAAAGAAAGACAAAGTAAAGGATTGTTTCGTTACAAATTTACAAAAGTGTTGAGAGGGGGGGGGGCGGTCAATATAATTTCTATAGTACAATATAAATGCTTATATATTTATTTATTACAGCTCCAAGCTTGTTATTCTTTTAATCGCCGATTTTACATTACTCCCAGGTGCGATTCCGGGTTGTGCCGCGGTGTTGTTGTTCGGCACGACGTCCGACGTTTCGCCCGAAGTGCCGGCGGGAAGATCCGTCGAACCAACACGAGGGAGGGAGGTTAACAACCCGAAAAGGCCATCGGAGATCACGGCAATGGGAAAAAAAGCCGACGCAGAAACATACAACCACGGTAGTGGGAAGGTTCACATTGATCTTGCACAAAAACTCGCAGCGTGCCCCCCCCCCGCCCGCAGCTCGGTACCTTCGCCAGGGTGCGCGAGACCCACATCTCTCCGGCTCGTGCTCCCCGTGCCAGTAATCCGTGGCGGGCAGCCGAGTGCGGTTCGGCCGTGGCACGCGCGTGCAAAAGCACCATGACAAGTTCTGAGCGACGCCCGGAATCAAGCCGACGACCGTCCCCGCGATGCTCGTCCGCCGGTGCCTCCGCCGCCTACGACGCCGGCACGGCGAGGGTTGTCTACCGGGGTCCCCGGGAGAAAGCTTCGGGCTTGCTTGTGGGGGCGCGGTGGTTTCAGTTTAGGTTAGACGCTCGCTCTTGAAACGAGACGAGGAATGACGGGCAGCTGCGTGCAGGCAGGCGTGCGTGGCACAGTGGTGAGGTTATTGAGTGCTGCTCGTGTGTATAAACAAGCAGCAACTGCCCCCCCCCCCCTCTCTCCCCACCACTCCTCCTCCTCCCACCCTTTCCTCCGAACTAAAATATCAACGGGGCCCGATTAAACATTACCAGCTGTGGAGGGGCGCGTGAGTACCAGCGAGACGGAGGGGAAGGGGGGGATGGTGGAGGAAAGGCGGTGCAGCAGCAGGGGGAGCGAGGCGAGATGGGAGGGAGAATAAAGGAATGGATTGTGCGGGAAATGTCTCGTGTGGAAAAGAACAGCGGTGTGATCTCCACACACTGGCCTTGTCATAACCAACCGAGCTAACGCAAGCCAGGGCCCAGACTAATAAACATCGCCCATTTTACTTAGCTTGAAAGAAAAATGCCAGCTTTTTTGTTTACCACCCTTCAAATTATAAATCATTTAGTACAGTCCCTATCGGCGTCCGTGATCAGACAGAGACGTTTCAATTTAAAACAACGCTCGTGGAGAGTGCAGTGTGGCATCCCTATCAGTGAGAATTCGGCGTCAGAAACGGTTGAGAATTTCCCATCAATGGACCCCCTTTATACACACACACTCACTCCGTCCGGGCACAGGATTTGGAAGCCATGTTAAAGAATGATCACCACATGCTGATCAAACCAGAAGCGTCTGTTCTCAAGAGATGAACTATGCCAAGTTAAGCGAAAACCCATATTTAATGCAGTGGGGGGTTTTTTGTTGTTGTTGTACAGTGAATTGTGGCCTGGCTGACATCATAAACTGATTACACTTGAGGACTTGGATTAATCGGGGATAGCTGCCCAGATTTGAACCCAGGGGATCACAGTCACAAACGCAGTACTCTTTCATAAAACTATACGAGACCTGCCAGACACCCGGGGCCACCCTTTCGACAAACAATCTATTTGTCAAATCTTGACTTAAAGCTTTCGTGACTGCAGGAATTCACATAGATGGGTTATTTTCTTTTAACCTATCTACGTGACGTTACTGAAAGACCCAAAGAAAATAATCTATTTGTGTGCACGTATAGATGTACATCAATCCAGCGTTGCATGAGGGCTTGCCCACGTCGCTTGGGTCATTGGGGTCATTGCAGCATGCTTCACCAAGGTGGCCCACCGTGTGGGTTTGTGAAGGCAGGGAGCACAAACGTGGAAGCACCGTAGTACAGTACAATAACGGATTGTACCCATCCAGCCTGCTTAGCTCTCGACGTCTGACGAGGTCTGGCTCATTTCCGCGTTGATTTGGCCACTGGGCCCTCTTTTTTGTTTGATACGGGCACTGTGAAAGAATGCAGGGGGCTTTACACAACGGCGTTACACAGCCAAGGGAACGTCCTACGAATAAATGTCATCGTCACGAGGCTCGAATCAGTGCGGAGGCAGTCACGGGGTCCATTCCAGCGGGCACTAAAATAACACGGACGTTTAAGATGAGCGCCCGCTTGATGGGGGCTGGCACCGCCGCGACTCGTCACGCGAACAACGGCAGCAGCGACGGGGCAGGCAAGTACGCGTGGGACAGGGGGACACACGGGGGGGGGGGGGGGGGGGGGGGAGTAGCGGAAAGCGGCGGTAACGCAACGTTCAGCCAACGGTGCGACCTTACAGGACGCGTGAAAGAGAGAGGGGTGTGTGGGTGGGGGGGGGGGAGACTGCGGCCACTTTGTTTGGCAGACAATGCCGTGTCAAAGTGCGCCCAGCCTAGGCAAAGCCACACAGCGTTCTTTGGCCGGGATGATGGGAAAGCGAGCGGGGCACAAATTGCTGGAAGAACCAAGAGTGCAACGACGGTTCGGATGGAGGTAAAGGAGTGGCCCTGCAATCGCTTGGCTCTCTCCGCTGCTGGTGGAAGAGGCTCCACTTGAATAAACTCTAAGAGGGTACATATTCTTAGGTTATTTTGGTAAAGTCACGTAGGCAAAATTTTTTTAATTTAAATTAATAAAAGTAAAATTAAAATAAAATAAAAACGTGACTTCACCGCAAAAAACCTAAGAATATGAATCCGTGCAGTCACCAAAGCTTCAAATCTCTAAGAGGGTATTTAGCCGACTCCGCCGCGTTGACCAGACGTGTTGTAAGGGGGGGTGGGGAGTACTTAGCCACACTATGCCCCACCGCATGCGAACTGTTTGATCGACCGACTGTGGTGTAACCATTCAATAAGGCTGTGTGGATAGAAGTTAAGGGGGCGGGGGGGGGGATTCGAGAAAGTCGCCCCCGTTGTTGTGACTGCTGCGACGGAAGATGGAACTGAACCAGCGATCGCCGATTTGCAAGTACCAGCGTGCTGCCAAACGATACCACGGCGGTGGTGGCGCCGATGTATTAGGGGAAGCCAAAACGCGCGTACTGTGGGACTGCTGCCTGCACTCGGCAGACATGGAATGAGAGTGCTCATTGATTTGAGAATGTGAAGACATTTTCACGGAAATTCTTGCCCTGCTTCGGCTCCTTTTAAGGAAAAACACTTCTGGGTGAAGTCTCTCCAACCCCACAGCCGCCCACGGCTTCGCCGAACAAAAAAGTAGCAGGCAGTAAGTCACGGCCAGCATACTTGCACACACAAACACGTTTTTGGGAATGCGGTTTTAAAGCTACGCAAAAAATTGTATTCACGTTACCTTCTTTTTGGCTTTTGAACGACAGTAACCCCGACAGCAATTCGCTTATTTTATTCTGTGCAAATAACTAAACTGCTTTTTTTCTTTCAGGTAAGGCCCACTGAGCTCTATAGCTATTTTTCAGAAAGTGCCCTGGCCACAGATGATAGCTCAAAGAAGTGGCTAACATGTGTACATTTATAGCAGCACAATACTCTAAACCCGTGACGTTGATTCTAAATGTGGAGGGGAAAAACTGGAAGATCAGGAGAGAAATTCACGCGACCACGGAGAGAGAGAGACACGCAAATTCCAAATATACAGGGCATCAAGGTCGGGATAGAACCCACGACCTCCTGCATGCCAGGCGAGGGAGTTAACATCTCGCCACCGCAGGCTCGGAAGTTGGGAGGTGACGAGTTCAAATCCCTGTCGGGGGACAATTCATACCAGAGGAATGTCGAATTTCCGACCACAACTCAGGGCAGTGAACAGGAAGTGAGCACCGCCCCATGCTCAATTCAGCGGGGAACCACAGGATTTCTTTTCATTTGTATGTATATATTTGGACGGATCACATATTTGTCTTCTCATCTTTCTTCACGCTCACATTATCTACGAATAAAAAATAACATGTATATCAAACGGAAGTTCGTGACCTCTAGTTAAGTGCGCTAATTGAAACCGCTTGAATATGCAGTAAATAAACATCACTGAGAGTGAAGAATTCCTCTTTTAGGCCGGAACAAAAACTTCAATCTCTGCGGGTTACATAACGAGTCACACTGCGCCCGCAGTGGATACAGCTACAATAATATAACTTCCCACATCGCCAGCCTCCTGCCTCGAAGCCAACAATCGCCACGGAAACGACCCCCAAACTCATGTCATGACTAACCTCACGCCTCAAGAGCCGACAAAACCCCCAGAGACACGCATGCAACAAGAGATCGGATTATAGGGAGGGAACGAATCCAAAAATTGGGACCATTCAGGGTCAAGATTTAATAAAGTTAATCTATTCTATTTGGTATTGCATTTCTTACGTCTCGATTGTACACTTTTGTTTGCGAAATTAGTGGACAAAAAAATTATCAGTAAATAAAAGAAATAAATGCCTTCACAGCTGGTGCATTTAAAGACTGTGGGCGTCTGCTGCTATACGATGCCCAAAGTCATCCCAGACCACATTCATGATTCTTAACATTCAGCGTGGGTTTTCAAGGTGCCAAGAGGCTCCGAAAAACAAACTCATCGAAGACCCCGAGAGAGTCGCGGGATAAACAATCGCAAGCCCACTTGCCCCGGCTGCTTTGCTCAACTTTTACACGCAAACGCAAAAAAAACCCTATTATATTATTAATTTGTTAATTTACTGATTTTAATATCGTTTTCAATGCCACCAAATGGATGGAGGCCTCCCCCACACCATGTCGGAAGTGGGGGGGGGGGGCAGGACATCGGTGCGTGTAATCACATGGCACCGACTTCACCCGTAGCAAGGAAATTGTACTGGGGTGGGCGCGAGTCAGTGGTCGCAATCAGGTACCCGATACTCATACCCTACCCGATACCCGGCTACCCGTACCTGGCGGGGTACGGGTACCCGTTTGCGACCCTGGTGCAGCCGGGTACGGGTAGACTCTGAGTCACTGGTGAGTAACCGTTTGTCACTCATTTCCCAACGTCTTGTCTCTTCTCACAATTCAAGTTCCTAGAATAAACCCACCCGTGCCTGCAACATGGCTTCATCCCAGAGGTCGCAATCGGGTACCCGATACCCGTACCCTACCCGATACCCGGCCGGGTACGGGTAGCCGGGTATCGGGTACCCGTTTGCGACCCTGGTGCGGCCGGGTACGGGTAAGAAATCAAAACCCGTTTGCAACCTTTGGCGCGAGTTCTCAGCCTCACGACTACGTGTCCAGTAGCGGCGGGGTGGCGGCGGGGGGGGGGGGGGGGGGGTCCCCCTGCTGTACTTGAAACGCAATTAAGGAAAGTGCAGTGACACGCGGCGTACAATTTGGTGCGGGTCAACCCAGCAATGTTTTTGCCGGTGGCAACACGTTATAGCGACAAAACTTGTGCGGGGGGGCTGGGAGACGTGCAGATGAGATGATGTGGACAGACCACGAGGGAGGCCGGAGACGAAGGAGATGTGGCAGAGACACGGAAAGACACGAGGAGGATTTGTTTTTGCATCAGAACTTCACCAAAACTAAAGCTAGACTCTATGATGTTTTCCCATTTCAAGTCAAATTTCTTTAATTTTAGTTAATTTTGTTCATTCTTAAATAAATTCTTTAGTTTATTTGCATCAGAACTTCACCAAAACTAAAGCTAGACTCTATGATGTTTTCCCATTTCAAGTAAATTTTCTTTAATTTTAGTTTATTTTGTTCATTCTTAAATAAATTCTTTAGTTTATTTGCATCAGAACTTCATCAGAACTCAAGCTAGACTCGATTATGTTTTCCCACTTCAAGTTAATTTTATTTCGTTCATTTCCAGAACTGATCGATTTGCCGCTTTTGTTTTTCCTGCTCCTGATCATTAACAGGCTATTAATACTTAAGTTTCCTTCGGATGGGACATCACGAGGTTATTCAAGCGTAGCGGGCGGGTAGCACTTTAGATGGATTCCCAAGATTGGGCAAAGGATAGAAAACAGAGTATATACTTGCACAAACAACTGCACACCTCGACTCCCAAACAAACCGTTTCCTCCAGATAACAAAGCCGGCAAGGACGCCTGGCATTGTTTTGCCTGCCGTCAAAACTAAAATGCAGGACAAATAATCAAGTTAGTGAGGAGTGAAGCATGCGGGTAGGGGTGATGGGGTGAGGGGGTGAGGGGCGGAGGTGATGGGGGGGTAGAGATGAGGACAGGAGGGCCGACTGCACATTTGGAACGGAGTCCGAGTCGGTGTTTCTGTACGCGCACGCCCCGCTGCTGCTGCACACACGCGCGTGTGTGTGCGGGACGCGGATGCCAGAAAACGAACGCAATGTTCACCGTGCCGCGTGGCCCCCGCGGCCGCTCACCGCAGCGAGCGAGGCCGGTACTCGAACATTTGCAGGCACTTCTACATATACGCTCCAAGCTTGGTGGTGTTTCATTCTTCACCTGAGAACGGCTGCTTGCGTTGTGGCTGAAACGTCGTGAGAATAATTTTTATTATTTCCCTTCTACGTGACTTTACCGAAAGAACCAAGAAGATTTGCAGGCACGTTATTTTGCCCGACGGTCCACTCCATGTGCTTGCTGGGAGATTTGTTATTTATCTGCTGCCGTGAATGTTGTTCAGTTCCTACACAGAAGCAGAATCAGAATCTTTGATTCATCCTGGAGAAATACGACGAGCTATGAAGCTCTTTTTTCCCCCAGATGTCCAGCGGAGGGAGATGGAGTGAAACGTCTGACATCGTGCACAAGCAACACGCGGTACGTTCCGAGAACACATCGGAGAGCTGTACAGTAGCACATCTGTGAAAACCTACGCAATAGCATGGCTGATCCAAGCACGCTGCTGTTATCAAAGATCCCGCCCCGCCCGTATAGCCCTAACAGACTGTTTGGGCAAGTGCTGCCAGCAAGCACCTATGAAGGCCGGCACGGCACAAGAGGGCCTGGATGGCCAGAACCACACCCGGCCGCCTTTGTCTCCATAGTGACGATGTTTACACATCCCACCAGGTACTCAATTGAGGCCGAGTCTACCTCTGGGTGGCTCAGGACCGGTTAAAAAATACATTCGTCACTGGTATTGGCCATGAGCGGGAATCGAACTCTGGTCGCTGGGCTCCTCATAGCGCAGCGCGCTAACCACTACACCGCCACTTCTGCTGGTACCGCTTCCACACAACCAACTTGGACGCACTGCCTCCGATGCACGCACCTGCGGGCTCACCACCCAGTAACGGCGAGGTGCAATGATGGGATCGTTTATCTGAACTGCACGCTGGCTTTGCATTTGCAATGGGTGTGTCCTTTGGGTTCCCCCCCCTGAGTGTTATCGCACATCCCAGGGGACTCCTTAACGGATCGACTCAAAGATCCCATTGCCGGGCCTTCCCGGAAAATAGTCGTGAGGTTTGGCGAGGTGTGGCCATATCATTAAAGGGCATTATTGTGCATAAAACATACATCAGTGTCTCTGGTTAAACTGCTGTGCGGAGTGGTACTCGCCTCGTTGGGCAACCCTTAGCCGTTAGTGGAAATTCCACATTTCCGTGATGAGGAAAGTTTACCCAAAGGCATTAAAACCTGCAATCATTTTCCAACACTGAGGAATGACAGAATGAAATCAAAACTCTTAAGCATACACTGTTAAACAAATTAGCGGCATAAATTGTAACATCGAATGTCCGGGTGAGGTTATAAGCACAGGCCTTGTGAGCAAGGTCTGTGCTTATAGATCTGAAGTCCGCGTGCTTCGTTATCAGAAGCAGGCCTTGGCGTTCCCTCCCCGCAGTGTAACCACAGCACGTGCTGGTTACACTAGAACTTGCTTCACTCAGGTGTGTTTATATTCAGCTTCTCGCGTGTCTAACTACAAAGTGTACGGCAACCAAAACGTTAAATGGGGAAATAAGTCATAAATAACCCCTAACGGGGCAACTGCTGCTCCCAACAATGAGTTGCTGTGTGCAGACTCGTAAAACCACGAGCCATCATTGCGTTTGTTTACCCGGCCGGCAAAAATTTACAATTTCACCTTCGGCAAAAAAGCATCCCGTCATCGGCTACGCTACGTAGGCATCGGTGACCGGCTGAAGACCGATGTCAAGACACCTGGGGGGGGGGGGGGGGCCTCCGTAGCGTAGATTCGAGACTCTTGGCACAGTTACCCAGCCGTCGAGCCAACGGGTAACATTCGAAAAAATGCTTTAACATATAAACATTCTAGAAGGAACGTGTCAAGACTATCCCTGCTGTACAGTGGCTTCTTGGGGGTTTGTTTTGACAGGCCGGGTGAATTTATCAAATGCGGTGGAACGGTAATGCAATACCCCATACTGCGTAATGCTGCACAATCCATTTCCATACGTACCCGGTATTTTAATTTAAAAAAAACAAGTGCAAGAAAGAGTCTTTTGAAGATGCTATTTCAAGCAGAAATTGCTTTGTAGCCGAGTGATATATTTTGGTTCGCTCCATTGCCTTAGCGTCAAGAATTCACCGGCGCACGATTGAACGCTCAATATCTGCTGATGTTTACTTATTTCAAAACACAAGGGCGCTGTGAACGCACGTATAACCAAGTTTGGAGAATTACGCACCATTACTCAAATATCCTCCAATGAGTGTATGTGCAGAAAAACAAATCCCATTTTCTAAACTTATTTTTTAAACCCTTGCACGGTGAATATCCTTCCGCTAAATAAAATCTATTTTTGTTTTTACGCACTCAAGTATGGTGATCATTCGGTGGAGCAGTGAAGGAGTGAAGATTATAGCCACACTGTGCTTTGAAACCCAGTGACTTCAAATTAATTCCCGGCCGCGGTTAACACCGGTGGGCGAACGATTCCTGAACTGGTCCAGGCCCACCCCCAAACCTCACTAACGCAACATATACCAGCGTGGCGAAGTACGGTCAAACAGTTGCCATGATCGACGTGGAATGGCGAGGCTGGCCTGGACCCAGCAGCGGATTTATATAGGGTGGGGGGGGGGGCTATACATGAGTAACAATGAATTATTAAATAATCACTTGAGGCTACATTTCTGTATTTATAATCTGGCCAGGTGGCACTGTGGTTGACACCCGGTCTGTTCTTCAACGTGCTCGCATTGATCGAATGAGCGCACACCACTTTGTGGGAAATCCACAGTAATTGTCCAATAGAAAAGCTTTGGTTGTGTTCACAAGGTTGTGTTCACGAGGTTGTGTTCACGAGGTTGTGTTCGCGTGGTTGTGTTCACGAGGTTGTGTTCGCGAGGTTGTGCCACACTATTATTGCCACCCGTGTTCCTCGTAGAATCTTTGAGCAGCAAAAATCTTGTACTACTCTGCACCGCATATTTTGGTTACGCGCATTAATGAAGATATGCGTGGCGCCCTTCGAGAGACCGGTCCCCGGCACAGGAATGTGGAGTTTCCACCATTGGCCCGGGGCCCCCGACGGACGAGAGCTGCCCCATGCTCATTTGAACGGAGAGACGCTTTCGACTGACCTCATGTACAACACGTACAATGCCTTTCGTCAATCCACTGCTGGATGAGGGTCTCCCACATACCGTGCGCGCTGCGAGCGATAGTTGACCATACTTCACCACACTGGTCAGTGCAGGTTGGTAAGTGGTGGTGCGGGGGGGGGGACGGTTCAACGGTGGATTTTGCGCTGGCCATCCAGGCACAATTCTGCCGAGCTACCCACGTGCGACGAGCAACGAGGCTAGGCACACTTTGGGTGACCTGGTCCCGTAACGTTGTCGTTGTTTAAATGAACGTACCCATCTCAGCTAACGACGCTTCTAGATTCGGCGTACAATGCACGCAGAGGTCCCCCTACTCGCCCCGCTGCCGAGTCCTCTCCACCCCACGGCCCTGCCCGCAGCACCGCCCTGCCCACACATGGCACCGTGCACGTCCCCAGCGCCGAGAAGAAGCCTCACCCAACTCGGAGGGGGTCCGAGGTCACTTCCCTTATTGCCGTGTCGGGCACAGCGCAGGGTGTGTCTATTTACTTGCTCTGAAAACCAGCCAAGCGCCCGCCCGACCACGACTTGCACTGCGCGCGGCAGCCCGTGCCCACATCGTGCCCACGGTCGGTTTTTTTGTCGGCTTCGGTGCACATTGCTGCGACTGCCGCATCGATTGTCCGCACTGTTGCACGACTAAGGTCAAGGAACAGTCGAATGCCAATTGCCTGACATGCTTCCTATCTGCAACTACTGTTATCTGTAGTCTACGGACAACGGCGCGATTCAGCCGTGGACTGGTACATCCTCAAGACTCTCATTACCAGCCATGGTCAATCCACTGCTGGATGAAGGCCTCGCCAAGTTTTTTTTTCTATCACCCCACACATTTACAGATCAATGCAAGACCTTGGACAATCCCGGATAAACAGAATTAATAACTGCGGGGTTTCCTGTTTATAATATTTGTGTAACTGGCAAAGAGCGACACGCTAAATCCATCCTGTTATCTTTACGACATTTTTAGAACGTGGACCCAAACCAGATATTTTGCTTTGTGGTACCATCCAATGGCGATTCCGCGCAAGTTGTTTTCTGAAAAAGTCTACAAACCCAAGGTGACGTTGGGATTTGTTAAACGTTGAAATTGTTAACACATAAGAACAAATTCATTTTCATTAGACAAAATAACAGGAATTATTAATACATCTTCTCTCTTTGTTTTTAATAAGTTTCATATTAAACAATAATTTACATACCCTCTTTCAATCCAGTTCTGGATAACGGCCGACCATTGCCGTGTCAAAGTCACAGGGGGTTCTTGTTAGACCATACTTCACCACGCCGGTCAGCGTGGCTTGCACATGTTGATGGCACCTTTTGGTGGCGAGCAATTTTTATCCTGGCTCATGGAGACAGTTCTCAGCCCGTGCTCATATTTATAGTCACAACCAAGCAATCTGTACATTTAAGTCCTTTTCAAACTATTGAAAAAAAAAGTTTTGCTGGCTGCAACGCGGTCGAGTGCGCGCTCACGCAGTCGTTACGTCACCGCACGCGCCTGCGCTTATGACGTCACGTGCATTGCGAGTAAAAACTTATTTTAAAAAAATTAGAAATGCTTTCAAATTCCACAGTGGTAAACGAAAAAATACGAATCATCCACGTGCAACTCAACTCGTCACAGGCAACCTTGCATGGTTAGCGGCTAGATTGTACAATGCCGCTGCATGTTACAGACACTGTTGTTGTGCTTTAAGGAATGCGTGTGAATTACAACATGAACTCTATTTTCTATCAATGCAAGTATTACCGGGAGCGTAACAATTTACCCGCTCCATCGCTTCACGAGTCATCATGATCATGGGTCGCAATTCAATTTGTACATCAATTATATTTTACATTGCGCTGCATGCATTGTAGAGATATGCACATTAAAACCATAGATATTATGTCTTCCTACATCCACGATGCAATTGCGTGTATCGTCACCCTAAAAATAAATTCCACATCATTCATGAATGGCTACATTTTGAAATGAACACCCAGGGCTCCCCTTTATCCAGAACCCGTAAACAGACATCAGCTCAATGCCTCAACTGTCAGCTTTGAGACCGAAACAGGAGGAGGATTTCTCCACAACTCTGGCTGTCGCCTGATGATGCTGGTTGTTGTAATTACTGGCGAAACGTCGTACTCGAAGTGTAAACGTCGTGGGTTTACTCTCCACCACACCGGTGTGCTGTACTAGCAACGAATTGGTACGTTTTGTTTACGTGACAAACCTTACTAATTGGCCATGTCGGGTGGTGGCGGGTTTAATGTCGCATTTTTTATTTCCGCGATCTAACCCAAAAACCTCTGTTATGGAGAAGGACATTGCTATGGCGGGGGGAGCGATTCTACCCATAAGGCAACCACTGTTGCACGATGATGGGACGATTCATCCCCCCTCCTCCGCCCCAAACAGGATTTGAAATCGCAAAATCTTCCGATTGCGAACCACTATGCTCTACACCCGCCGATGAACGACGGACTGGGGACGTTCCAAAGACATGTTCTGCAAACCCCCACGTCCTTTTGCGTAGCTTCTTGGGAGTGGCCTTAGAGTTCAGCGCCACAGCAGTGCCTCGGTAAGACGAGTCAGCGAGGGGGCCCATGTAGGGGCGACGGTGGCCCTTGACATCATGGCACCAGCTGGCAGCTCGTAGATTGTACAGGAAAGACGGGGAGGGGAGGGAACTTGTTGTGCAGTGATCGAACGTGACCCGCGCAGAGGATATCACGCAATCGACAGGAACGCCCGGAGTCCGATGGTGGAATGGCGTTGGGCGTGGTTTTCCATTCTCGTTATATCACTGCCAAAATCGGGTCCAAAACAAAGCCAAATCACCTTTCTCTCACACACACACACAAATAGGGGTTCACTTTGACCAGGATTCTATTATCTAATCAAAACTGCTGCATTCCTACGGAGAAACACAAAAGAGAGATGACAATAAGCCGAGGCACGATGCCGAGGGGGTAAAGCTTAAATAAGTCCTCCACCTAAAAATGGATTTTGTTTAATACTGCAAGGTCTACAAATCTCTCAGGGGAGGGGGGGCGGGCTTAACGGAATTCGTTGAAATTGACCAATAGCCCAGATTAGCCGTGCAAGTTTCCCGTGGTTATGCTGTAACAATTATAAAATACCACGGGGAGAGACACACACATTCCATCCTATCAGGGGTCGTCGTTGCAGAGACTCGCTCTCTTGTGTAAATGTCGCATGACAAGAAGATGAAAAACCTATCAGTGGTTATGCAATGAACACCGATTTCTTCGTGGGAACGTGGAATTTCCACGGGCGAATATGGATCGCCATCGGAGGCGAGTGCTATCCGACGATGACGCTCGTTCGAGACAACTCCGAAGCAGCGTGGAGGGGGGTGGGTGGGGAGGGAACCTGTTATCAAAATAACTCGGCACATCCGTCATTAATTATCCTTCTGCCAGAGTGCCAATCTAAACAAACTCATTATCATACATACAAAAAAAACAAACGCAGCTAAACAAACGACCCAACAAGTAACAACCTGTGCCTACTACAATAGTGGAATTGCTCGCGAGCGAGCGGGTGGGGGGGGGATGTCCTGTGTACCCAAGTGTCGGAGACCTTCGAGATTGATCGTACATTCCCGTAAACACATCTCGAGAAATGCATCCGACCGCAATTTTAGCTGCGAGCTAAAATGTAAACGAGAGTCTTCCAGAGGGCCGCTTCCTGCCAAACGCGTCGTCGTTTACGCGAACAAGCGAGCGCCACCCGTTGTTGCTGCTGCTGCCACTTTGTGTACTTTACGCAATGACGGGCGTAGTTAATTTTTTTTTAAAGTTCAGGGTAATTAACGAACGGCGGCGGTGTCGGCAAACTGACGCAGGCCGTCAACGGCAACCTGCTTTTAAACAAAACCGGGTCGCGAAATAACCATGACACAACGTGAAATATCGATACACAACACGGACAGAGAAACTAAAATAGATACTTGTACGGAAAGACCCGAGGGTATGTTTTGCCGGTTTTCCAACCGCCAAGTAACGGCACGTATAATGAATACCTCCGAAATGTACTCTGGTTACGTTATATATTTTAAAAAAGTATGCAGGGGCAGAGAGGTGGGGCAGCAGTTGGCGCTACGAACTCAGCAACACGGGTTAGACTCCAAACCACGGGTAACGTGGTTGGGGGCGACAGCTGATCTGGTCCAGCCCGCTCCCACCTACTCTCTGTTAAAAAGAGCTTAATAGCTCATCAGATTCTTCCAGTTTAAATAAAGATTCTGATACTAAACCGACCGACATTGACCAGCAGGTGTGAACTGTGGTCAAACCCCATCCCCATCCCGTGACCTCGCACACCGTTAATTGTGTTGTTCATTTTTTAAAATACGAATCAAGAGGCCCAAACGGGCCGATGTGAGCGCTTATTTTATCCTGCTACAGCTGTTGTCAGGTCAACACGTTGGCTTCCAAGGTCTACTCTAACAGTCTCATCATCACCACGCCATCTGCCTCTTCCCGAAACCTTATCATCGCCACCATCATTCACCGACCTCTGGCTGCCAAATACAATGTCTCTCTCAGAAGCTTGCCCTCGGCTGTTGTGTAGTGTCACATGAACACATCCAAGGTCCAATTCCTACAGTTACCAACCATCTGGCTTTAGGTCTTCGCCTTGATCACCGACAATACACCAATGTCTGTGTTGGTAACCTGCCCTCCTGCATCCTGCACACGTGTCCCACCCATCACAACCTCCTCTTCCTGATCACATCCACAGCACTTCCCTGCCATGTTCCCTTCTGAATTTCCGAGTTACTTTCTCTCATCCTGCCCCGTATTTCCTAGGACACCACCACCACCATGCACCTGTACACGAACGTCAGACGTGTCTATTTTAGTTTCTTTGTTTAAGTCCAGCTCTGACCCACGCATTAGCACAAATATTACTCCTTTCACACCGGCCAGATGTCTTGCAAGAGCACACTTTTTCTTATTGTCGCACGGCTGCTGATGTAGATGCAGAGCAACGACTACAATTTCACATTCAGGTGGTCAAGGGCAGCAGATTGGCGGAGTTGTGTATCGCCGTGATGATGTCTCCTTCGAATTTGTGGTTCGGGCATTGCATCGTTGCACGTTGTACGGTGTGCTCTGGATGACCACAGTCAAACACTGGAGGGAGTTTTTGATTTTCCATGTGTGCATCATCAGGTGTATCCGCATCTGCTGCTGTCGTCACGGTTTGTGGAAGTGGATGCGGTTTAGGGTGGACCATGAGCAGCTTCGTGGAAGATCAAACCCAGATATCTTCTTCTGTGTTGGGTCTTTCACAGGAATACCCATAATACTTCGTTTATCTCGTGCCACGCGACCTGCCGATCGACTCACCGTGGGGTATCCACTTTGACTCTTGCTGCTGCTACAAAAACTGACACCTTTGTACAAGGCATCATGTTTGCAATAACCACAACACAAGCAGTCAAAATGCAAACAAAAAGAAATAACTCTGATAATGATATGCACTGTCCTTGAAGTTGATTGGTCCACACCCGAGACAGCTTTTCTTAGAGCCAAGTCTCCATTGGTGTTGGACCAGATGACGCCAAAAGGCGTACAACTCAAAAAACAGTGCACTATCAGCGTATTGAGAGCTCGGGGTAAGCATTTACACTATGAGACATCTCCTGTACCAGTGGCAAAATATAGTAGTAGGTTGTTACCCTTTCAACTGGTACAAGTTGAAAGGGTAAAAACCTATTACTATATTTTGCCACTGGTAAAGGAGATGTCTCAGTCTTGCTGCTGCGTCTGTCTGCTGGCCGAGTTATCCTTGGAAGAGAGCTGAATGGCTCACTGGATAATTTACTCGGATACCCAACTTTTGAATAACCCAACCGAATATCCATTGTAATTTATATATATAAATTAGCCCCCCCCCCTGCCCTACCCCTCTGGCCTTCGCACCTGATTGGTTCACAGGTGATGACATCACACTCACCCCCTCCGTCTATTTAAGACCGAAACAGGACGATGTCTCCACAACTCGGGCTGTCGCCTGATGATGCTGGTTGTAATTACTGGCGAAACGTCGTACTCGAATTGTAAATGTTGCCGTGGGTTTACTCTCCAACACACCGGTGTGCCGAACTAGTAACGAATTGGCATGTTTTGTTTACGTGAAAAACCTTACTAATTGGCTGTGTCGGGTGGTGGTGGGTTTAATGACGCACTTATATTTACGCCATCGAACCCAAAAACCTCTAATATCGGATATTTATACTGCTGGATAGACGAGTGTGACAGGTGTGAAAACCCACACCGTTGTTTCAACTGCCGCTCCTGGTGGATCTAATTGGCGGCCTCTCGATTGCAACTCCACTGTGCGAAGAAGGAGCCGTGACACCACGGCGGCATATTTTCACGTTCGGCGAGATCAAAGCGTGCGGTCGATGAAACGCCGAGGCGCAGCTGTTACCCCCGCGTGCCCGTACTCGCACGGAAAGGACGCGTGGCATCACAATCCCGCTGCCGTCAGAAGTGAAAGCAACTTGGCGTCACGATCCCAAGAAGCCTACGGGCCAAGGACACGCACGTCAATCTAAATCTAATTAATGACAGCAGAGAACAAAAAAACGGCGAAAACAGGATGCTGGAAACCAAAAAAAATTTTGAGAGATGCGCATTTCATGCTCGGCGAGCCACACAACGTCCTTTCTTGCGAAAGGAAGCTGGCCCCAGTGAGTGGCGAGAGCGCGGGGCTGATTAACGGGCTGCGGACCCGCACACACACACTACAACATGCACACACACGCACAAAGCTCCCCCCACCCCC
The DNA here is from genome assembly GCF_015708825.2 of Lethenteron reissneri. NCBI lineage: Eukaryota > Metazoa > Chordata > Hyperoartia > Petromyzontiformes > Petromyzontidae > Lethenteron > Lethenteron reissneri. The sequence continues at coordinate 10,450,168 of NC_083806.1, read as the reverse complement.
CATAGCCTGAACAGACTGTTGGGGCAAGTGCTGTTAGCGAGCACCTATTAAGGCCGGCACGGCACACGAGGGGGTGGGTGGCCAGTACCATGCTCCGGCCGCCTAGGTCTCCCCAGTGGCGATGTTTACTACACACCGCACCAGGTACTCATTTGAGGTTGAGTCGACCAAGAGGAGGCCCAGGACGAATTCAGATAATCGTCACTAGTTTTGGGCCGTGAGTGGGAATCAAACTCTGGTTGCCGGGTTCATAGCGTAGTGCGCAAACCGCTACGCTCTCGCTCCCTGCACATAAAGACAAAGATCCCCTGTACAGCCTGAACAGACTGTTGGGGCAAGTGCTGTTAGCGAGCACCTATGAAGGTCGGCACGGCACATAAGGGGGTAGGGGTAGCCAGCACAACATCCCGGCAGCTTGTCTACCCAGTGACGATGTTTACACACCACACTGAGTACTCATTTGAGGCCAAGTCGACCTAGGGGAGGCCCAGGACCTGTTCAGATATTTGTCACCAGTGTTGGCTTTGAGTGGGAATCGAACTCGGATTGCCGGGTTCGTAGCGCAGCGGAGCAAACCGCTACGCTCCCACACACACACGCGCGCACACACACACACGCACGCACGCGACGCCACCTTGACAGCTGACATATCTACCGGCCACCCGGCCCGCCCGCCCGCTAGGTCCGCCACCCCCCGGAGCAATTCCGTCACAAGAGGCATAACACGCGGTTATTTTACGCTTTCCGGTGACGCAGCCAACATCCGTAACAGCTCGCTCAACGCCAGTACACGGTGACCTCTGCGCAAAACCTATAACCCACCTCTGCGCAACAAATAAAAGTGGGGCCGGCGTCTATTGTTGGGACGAGCCGCAAATCACGGCGGCAAACGGCGCTGCAACCGGGCTGACCGGGGACGGCGAACTTCGAGAACGGACAAGGCCGTCGAGACGGCGTCTGGGAGGGTTGAATAAAGATCCTCGTGTTTCCGTTTACGTTGTTTTTCCTTTCCATTTGGCAGAATGGATTGACACGTGGGAGAGGTGGTGCAGCGGTGAGCGCGCCGCGCTAAACACCCGGCGACCCCGGGTCGAAGCTAACATCGGTGGCGAATGCGATTTGGAACCATTCCTGCCGGCCACTGACCATCAACGCGATCTCACGGAGCGCGGTGACGTCCGCGTCAAACAACCCTTATAACTGACACGGCATACGGAGGCCTTCATCCAGCTGTAGACTGACAAAGAGCTCGGTTTAACACGTAGTAGGCTTTCGTGATCAATATAATCCATAATACAGGTTTTTTTGGGTGAGATCGCATAAATATAAATGTGTCGTTTGAACATGCCACCACCCGACACAACCAATTAGTAAGGTTTGTCATGTAAGAAAACTTGCCAATTCGTTACTAGTACAGCAGCCTGAGAACTGAGATTGTAAATGTTGTGGATTTACTCTCCAACACACCGGTGTACTGTGTCCTAGTAACGAATTGGCACGTTCCGTTTATGTGACAAACCTTACTAATTGGCTGCGTTGGGTGGTGGCGGGTTTAACGACACATTTATATTCACGCGATCTAACCCCAAAAAAAAGCCTGTATTATGGATGACAAAAAGCTGTAAACTATTGCTCGGATCATCGTCATCATCATTATTAAATCTCAACTTGTGCAATTAAAATCATCTCCTCTATGTGTGCCGGGAGGATGTTGCCGAGCTGCCAAGTAAAAATGTGAAGGAAATAAAAATGAACACCGCCGTGGTTTAGTTTCCACGTGCGCGCGTTGCTTCTCGACGCATTACGGGTCGTTTCTGTCCCCGTCTTTCCCTCGCCGTGTAGCGCTCGTGTTTATTTTGCGCTCCGCTAATATCTCGGCAACTCCTTTACTGCAAAACCCACCCCCGCACTCGATCGGCTTCGGCTTCACATTTAGAAACACGCGTTCAGACTATTTAGATAAAATTTGCGGCTATAAATGTCCAAATGATGGGCCACTTTGTTGAGCTTTCATTTGTGGCCAGGTCGCTTTTGAAAAATAAGTTCATACCTCGGTGGGTTTTGCCTGGTAGGATGGGGATGGTTTAGTTTTATTTTTGTTTGTGTTTGGGTGATTTGTTTACCTTTCTTGTACTTTGTACTTCGATCGTGTTTGTGTACTGTTTGTTGTTGTAACGTGTTTACCCCGTGGCCCGACTGGACATCTGTGATAAAGAGCTTTATAGCTCATCGAATTCCTCCTCCAGCATAAATAAATATCGTGATTAGTTTAGTACAGAGCTGGAGGAGTGAAAGAACTGTAGTCTATGGCACTGCAGCATTGTGGGTGTGGGAAGCATTTAATGTTTAAAGAACATTGTCCTCTCACTAGGGAATAGAGAAGGATTACTGGCAATGTGACCAAAAACAACGCAATGACTTTCGATTTAAAGCTTTCGTGACTGCAGGGATTCATCTTATTGGTTTTTTCGGTAAAGTCACGTAGAAGGGAAATAATGACGTTTCAGCTACAACGCAAGCAGCCGTCCTCAGGTGAAGAACAGGTCTGTCGGAAAAACAGCGTCTGTTTTTCCGACAGACCTGTTCGAAACGTAGTGAGTTCAACTGAGTCGCAGATGTACTTCTTGGAGGCAACACATGTATTAAAACCAACACACGGGGTACTACCCCTGAACAAGATAACAACCTGTGGTGGTGGACCACCAGGCTGACTACTCTAATTACACTGGCGTTAGCTACGACGGACTGGACCCCGGCTTGGGTGCCGGTCCACGTGTTGGTGACTCTTGTAGGACGTAGAACGTCGATTATTCAGGATCAACAACATCAGCCGGTCCCTCTCAGGGACCCGGCTTATATCCTCCGTGGCGTGGCTGGCTCTGCCCTTAGCCATGCCCACCTTCTAGAATCCTCCAGCAGGATCTCGACCCTGATACGTGACCACCCCTAGTCCCCACCTGGGGGGCCCTGTGTAGACTTTACCGGTCACATGTCCTCTAGGGTCAACCAGAGTGCCACGGCCCTTAGTAACCCCATTCCCTTGGCCGGCACCCTGACACCCCATCCTGTAGGGGTCGGCACTGCACGCAGACCGTGGTGCCATCCAGCGCTGTCGGTCAGCGCTCACCGGGCCCCTCTAGGGCCGGTACTGCACCCACATGTACGTGGTGCCAGCGATGTCGTTAAATCACACGCCGTGCTTCTCAAGAGCCGGCATGACACAGCGACATCCGCCATGTCACTACATTATTATTGCTGATGTGACAAACAGAAAATCTTACCTTTTATCGTCACTAACAATTAAGCTTCTGCAATTTTCCCACCGCGCTGCTGCTGCAGGTTCCTCTCGAGCTGCAACGAGAAAAGTGGCACCCACCGTGAACATTTAAAAAAACATTTAAAAAAACATCTTTTTAAACGCGATCCAACCCAAAATAAGCTAATTATGAATCGTAATATCGGTCATGAAAGCCGAGGTACAGCATTTAAATATATTTTTACACGCGTTAATGTATAACATCAGTGACTATTTTGGTGAATGGAGGAATATTTATATTCTGATTCAATGGTTCTTCTTCATATAATGGAGACATGACAGTTTCTTCTTAGCAGAGAGATATCTGATAAGATCTCTCTATAAAAGACAATATTAATACTAATTTACACTACTAAAGAACCTTTCAACGAGAGATCACAATCCGGTGTACAAAACACACAAACACACACACACGGAAGCACACGCAGGCTCGCACCAAAATAAAGATGTGCTACACCTGCATCGAATCATTTGCCTCATGATCGATGATTTAATATTCATGCAAACTACACGCTGATATTCCTCGAGACGGATAAAAAAAGGCAAAAAATGGTGATTCGTAAACCAAAAAGGCACGCGGATTCAAGTTGTTACGCAATTATCACATGGATGTCCCCCCTTCTCATCTGATAATTCTCCGAGAGACGCCTTCCTCCGTTGCACGTTGAATAAAATACCAGCAACCTAAAAGTCAAGCGTGTCCGCGTCGTTACAGGGCGGTAACACCTGCCCATTCAGAACGACCCCAAAACGCGTTCGTTGGCTGTCATCTGTGAAACTCGCCAGGTGTGCTGGCACCGTCAACGGCGTTCTCCCTGGCAAGTTAGCGGCGTAAATGCCATCACTACTTGAGGTGCATGTGCAAGCATGCCGAGTGCGTTCAGGGTGAGAGGATGCCAGGGATTGCCGCGATGTAATTTTTGCTTCACTGTACGCTACACAACAGCATTAATCTTCACGATGACGGTGACTAGCCAAGTGTCAGCTTCCCCGTAAACTCTGTAATTGTAGTTCTTTGTTGTACTTCAGTTTACGGATCGTTTAAACGTTTCTCGGCTGCAGTTCACTCAACATAAGCATGCCCCCTAAGTTTTCTAACAACTTGACTACCTACACCCACTTGTAATGCACATACCTACAGTCACACTCGAAATATATAGCCTTACTACAAAAACAATGAGCTCACATAACCGCAATGCCATCAATTGCTGAAGAAAATATTTGACCAAGCACGAATATAACGAGTAACGGATGTATATTTATACATGTATATAAAAAAAGAGCTTTTGTTACTGCCCAAATATTAACACTACCCTTTTGTTTGTAGCGCGCGTGACGGTAATCGCGACATTACGATTGAGTTTTTCTCGGAACGAACGCGAACATTACCGTGGACCAATAACATCATGTCGCGGGCGATCCACGCCGCTGTATCGTCATATCGTGGTATCCGTTGTAACCATGCCATCACACACGACACACACACACACACGTGGGGAGCCATAGTGTAGCGGTCAGCGCGCTGCGCTACGAAGCCGGTGGCCCAAGTTCGATTCCCGCTCACGGCCAACACCAGTGACGATTATCTGAACCGGAAGCTGGGCCTCCCCTAGGTCGACTCATCCTCAAATGAGTTCCTGGTGCGATGCGTAAATATGACCACTGGGGAGACAAAGGCGGCCGGGCGTGTTGCTGGCCACCCACCCTCTCGTGTGCCGTGGTGGCCTTCATAGTTGCTTGATAACAAGCACTTGCCCCAAGTCTGTTCAGGCTATACGGGGGATCTTTGTCTTTGTGTGTATGCCCCTGTAAAAGTCCAGCCCCACAAAGACCTTCCCTTTTTCAGTCTGCCTATGGACTACCCACAAACTTTTTTTTTTTAAAACATGCCCCACTATTTCTGTGCAGTGCCTTGAGACACGGGTCACATTCAGACGCTGCCAAAATACGCACTGTGTTGTATCGTTCACACAGTTATCTGTAAAAGAGCGGACGCCTCCAGTTCAATTACATTTTGTTTTACCAGCTAAGAACCCCAGAGACAAGGGTAGACTCTTTTTCAAGGGTGACTTGGGTGTCACCAGGAAACCACTTGGAGCTACGAACACTTTTAAATCTAGATTTAAAATTCACTTCTTGCGTTCATTTTTTTGTCCTACCCCTGCACCTCCGATTTGCGTGGTTGACTACGTACAGTGGAAAATAAGTTCAACATGCATACACCAAAATGACAAAAGAAAAAACAAACCTATACACAACAACAACAACCGCCATGTCGGTGACGTCACCATGGCGCCTGTGCCAGGCTAAGTGCACTTTAAGGTCACGTCAAGTGTCGAACGCCCGATGGCAGGAGGTCACGGGACAGACTCAGGTTCCATGGGTTGACCGACTGAGATGACTGGCCGATGCACCACCTGTGCCCCCTACTGTGACAGAATCAACATCCAATCTTACGCCACCCGGTGGCCAATCTCAGGCATTATCCGCCTTCTGCCCCGAGGCTCTGTTAAGTTAGAAAAGTTTGTTTTTCACAGCTTAAAAATGTATATTCTTTCAAGAGTTAATGTAGTAATAACTAGATCGTTATATCCAGAGTGCCTATCTCAAGCCCGGCGATGTATTTATTGTTCATCAAATTCATATCCCGTGTGCAAGTGCAGTTGAATCTGGGTCCTTGTATAAGCACAGCCAGTTGGGAATAAAGTCAGCAGTGCTTATATCTGAAAAGTCGTGTGCTTGTGCATAAGAAGTTGTCGCCCACCAGTGCAATGGAAGCACGTGGTTGCGTTTATACACAAGCGCTGTGCTCATATCTCGTGGCCACTGTACTATTATCCGTGAAATCAATTTAAATGGAGCCACTTTTTTCATTACAAAGTGGCTTTGTGGCTAACAGGAGGAGCCGATGCAACGCGCGTTGTGAATTGGCCAGACTGTGTGGACCTGATGGCAACCGCATGGAGAGCTGAACCAGCCAACGTTCAAATTTAGGTGACCATTTGGGCAATGGCGCCTCTCTTCACAGCGCACGTAAAAGAGAGATATACGAGAGTGACGGAGAGTTGGAGACTGCACTTAATTCACATCACGAGGCCTGATGAGAAATCAACTTTTAAAGTTTCCCCGATGACGTGGTATCATAAAAAAGAAATTATCTTTTTGTTCGGCAATGTCGCTGACAAATGTGTTGAGTTTCGTGTCATAGTTTTACGCGAACCTCGGGCTTTGCTGCCAACGCAGCAGCGTTACCAAATAATTTGCGAGACTAAAAAAATGCTCCTCTCTTTCGCGCCGACATTCCTCGAGGTAACCTTGTTCGGAGTGTGTCAAGAGCTGTATATAACATGGCGTGCCCAGGCGCAACACGGCAAATAAAGAACTATGGCAACAACGTCAAAAAAGTTCCCCGACAATCAAGCGATCGAAAGATGGATCGTAACAAAATCTCTGCGATGTTTAGAATCATTACACACCACGGAAGCCGACCAGAGAAGAATGAGACCCCCGAATGTTGAATTTGGCAGCGTTGCACGGGGGAGTGTTTAATTGCTTGTACTGTGCCTCATCGAGAACGCTCAAGACTTTTTTTTTCTTTTGGAAAACCGGGACACAACATGTCACGTTACGTAACACGCAGTGCAGCAAAGAAAGCGGGGGTCATTTTGGCGAGCAAATAACATATAGTCTTTTCAGTTTACAAACGTTGTCAACATGAAAAATGTCGACTGTACAGATTCCAATTTTTAAACAATTTGCTCTTTCCACTCCGGCGTATTTTTTTTAATCACGACAATCCCCATCAACTTTGCCTTACAATAGAAAAAACACACACCGCATGCCACAGACTACCACCTCCTTACAGACAGCGGGCCTCTCTTCTTCATACAGGAGAAATCTTATGGCCCTGAAGAAAGCGCCAATGGCCCAAAATCCCATCCAAAAAATGCTTGCCTTTTCACGTGAACGTAATTTAAGCGCATTCTCGGTCGATTTTTCTTTTGAGCAACAAAACGACGAGCACAAGGGCTCCGATGCGCCGAGGTCCGTCTGCCAATGTGTAAATCCGCGAACAAGGTTTTTCGGCGGCATTTGCCCGAGCAGGCAAGCTGTGGAACTGGGTTTGGCTTCGCGAGTCTCCTCGTCAGCAGTGCGCGTGCTCCGTTACACGGGGGGGGGGCTGCTGTTGCAAGTCAAGAGCCATGCGCGTGAACGCCACGGGGGATTCATCTCTACGTCGCAAAGGCCGTGTTAACAATTGACGATGGCCCATTTGCAATTTCGATTGTCGTGCTTGCAAAACCGCCACCGCCACTAACGCAGGCAATGAATGAAACATTTTAATTCTACGATACCTCAAAGCTTCACAGTTGCTCTGCGATTCTATTCCGGTGGTGGCCGCGAATGAGTAAGATCCAAAGCACCTTTGGCGGGTTTCAATTTGGCCAAATTGAAGCGATACACTTGTCCTCTGGATGGCGATGCTTATAAAAATACTGCACTGCGTCACACATAGTTTGCAATGATAAAACCCGCGATTGATGAAACAAGCATTGGAAGAGCGGTCGGGACAAGTTTGCGTAGGGATTATGGTTAAAGATGTCACAAAAACGCTCACGTGTAAACAGTATCGGTTGAGAAAGTACAGTACCGTATTCATGTACCGCATTAAACATTTCCAAATGTGTCGTCTACATTTGAACGGAATGTGGCGGCAGCGTTGTTTATACAATCCTTCAACTCGTTCGTTACTCCGTGGAGCTTTTGTTTTACTGCGGTCCGTACGCAAATGCGCCACCACCCATGACGCGTACAAATTTGGTGCAGAAATTAAATATCATCATGGAATATTTATAAAAGAATTACATGCCTCGCACGTACGCGATTGCAAGGGGAGCTTTATAGTGGACAAGTTAGGGCATGGAAAAGCAGGACAGCCGCAGAAGCCTCGCGGAATGCACCGTACACATGTAATTGTCTCCATTATTCATAGGCAACCTGCGTTTCAGTTGAGTCAGTGCGTGACTCACAATCCGTATTCATGCAAAAGAGGGCAAGTAAATTAAACCCAGCAAAGCCTCCTCGGTGATTCTCACGACTCATCGCTTTCATCCCATCAACGAGTTTGGCTAATTCCTGACTCGCGTGGTTTTGCATGTGCAGGGACACGGGGTTCAATCTAACGGCGTGAACATTAATAGTTACACAGCGAATACATTCCTACCACTGCAGGAGAAATAATGCACACATTGCAAGGGCAACAGAAGAAACATTTCCTGAAACGAATCATGACCTCGTGTTATTCAGGACTTGTGACAATACAACGCCGGGGGACCTGTGACAATACTTCAATTCGTGTCTCAGCCCTTGCGTGCGAGGGTTATCGCGCGCACACTTTGATCCACGCACCAGATCGGGCGCTTTGGGCACGCTCACAGCTGCACAGAGCTTGCAACGCAAATTTCGCCACACGGGCAATACTTTTTTTCTCGTTTTTGCACGTGAAGCTTCTTTTTGGCAATCCATTTAACGATACTCGACCGTGCTGGTCGGTGCGCGTTCGTGAAAGGGGTGGAACACACAGGACCTTAAAAGTCGGCTACGGAAATATTTCTTCGCTGCCCTCTCCTGCCCAACACATCGCCCCCGCGGGTCTATAAAACCTGCAATGCACTCTTCAGGCTCAACCCATCTCAGCTTACCGAGATGTGCCGCCTTTTTTACGACGCCGAAAGTTCCTCCCTTGCCGCCTTGCTCTTGTCTCTCTCTCTCTGCGCTGCCAGGCAGCTGTGCCCGATATTTTTTTGTTTTACGGATGACGACGTGGTAACGGAAGGCACCGCGGCAGGCGCTACGAATGCCGCTTTTAGCCGTTCTCCGCCCGCTGTTTTGGAACATCATCTCGGATGTATCGCACGCCCCCACTCCTCCGCCCCCCCTCCCCCCCCGCTATGGGCTCAAGCGGCCTCTCCCATCTGCTTCCTTATTAACATCGCGGGTCCCGCGAGGCCTTCCGCGCCGGTGCGTCATGGCCAATATTAAACCAGAAGTTCTCCCCCGGCCCGATCCACTTCGGTGCCGGGCCTTCACAATGACACCCGCTCGCCCATTGTGTTGCATCTGAGCAGCTCACTTTGAGAGCCGCGAAAGCGTGTCAATACTTTACGTGGCCTCCCTCCCAATAGGTGGCTCACTCGCGTAAATATTGACATGACGCTCTCACTTTATTTTTGGCATCATTTGTTTGAGCAGGCGAATCCCTTACCGGTTTCGGCTTTCTCAGTCTCATCAGCAGGGTGTGGCCTGTTAAACAAACGCTGCTGTGCTGCCTAGTGCTTGGGGGACCGGACAAACAAACGCCGTTCGCCCCGCAGTCGTGTTGTACGCGTACAGCCCAACTCGCGCGAATCCGCTGCTAATTGAGGACCTCCCCATGCCGTGCGGGTCGCAGGCGGTTAGAGGACCGTATTTATGGGTACCACGGTGGCGAAATGTTAAACACCACGCCGGGTATGAAGGATGTCGTGGCTGCGATCCTGACCCCGACGCCTGCTGTATATTGGGCGTGGATTTTTCTCCGGGTCCTCCGGTTTTTCCCTCCACATTTGGAATCAACGTCGCGCGTTTTGGCTGCAATGCATTTTCCACGCGATAAGCCACTTCGTGACCAGGTCGCTTCTGAAAGAGAGCTACACAGTTCAAGTGGGGCCTTACCTGGTGAAAAAGAAAAAATATAATTCAGTGTGGCGATATTTCGCGATATTTCGCCACACTTGGGTCAGTGCGGGTCGGTGAAGGCTGGGAGCATAGATGTGGGAAAACAGAAGTAGAGTACAACAATAGATTTGGCTGCACTGCCCTCTGCTGCCTAACGCGTCGTCCCGCAGAAGCCGAAAACAACCCCAGGGGCTGAGATCACGCCTGAGAATCAACTCCGCTCAACTTCGGAGACGTGACGAGTGGGTGCGCACTCGGGGTGCTTTGATCACATGGTTTCACGCTTGTATGGTCGCGTTAAATGATGAAAGCGGACTATTCGTTTAATTAATTGTTATTGTGCCACAAGGCCATTGCATATCGTTAGAGATGTATTTGACACTTCTAAGCAATATCTGTACGAGGCATGGAGCGCTCCCCACCGGAATCAATCAGTTACCATAATTCAAGATCGCGAATTAAATAATATCAGTATTTTGTTGATATTTCTACCGTCTCATTTTGTATTGCTGTTGCTTCACATTGCTCATACAGTTTTGTTGAGATCAAGTCTGAATTTAACATTAGCTCAAGATTCGAATGTAATCGGTGATTTGACGCGTCGTTAAGTGCCGAACAAACGAAGGGAGAAAGGTCAAGGTACAGGCCTGCAATTGCTTGCTCCTGCCTCTGCTGGCAGAAGCACCCCACAAAGGCGGCAGGGAGGAGGGAAAGTCTAACAAACTGATACCATTGTTTCAACGGATGAAGAAAAAATAATAGGTTTTACCCTTGCCGGCAATAATACAGGAGGTGTTAGGATCTTCAAACACCAAAATAGACACCCCTGTTGTAAGGCGTCAAGTTTGAACATCTTAACCCCTGTATTATTGCTGGAAAGTGTAAAAAGCATATTTTTTTTTCACCGTTTTGGTACCGGCCAAAACTGGTCTCAGCTTGCCGTGCCAGATGATGGAACCCGGCGATCTCCGGATTGCAAGTTCAATGTGCCAACAACCGTTGCACACTATGGGGGTGGCGTCCTCGTTACGAGCCAGGCACGTACCCGTCGCGAACTTTGCACGATGCAGAAGCTGCACTCGGCACGCCGATGCCGGGCGTTCGGTAACCTGTCGCTGCGACGCTCTCGCGACGCACGCGTAGGGGAGTCGCACACGCAGCAGTGTCGAGCACTTGTATGCAACACCGCTCTACTGTGTCAATGGGCAATTTGATAAAAAGTCTAAAGTGTACCAGCGTGGAAAGGAAATGCGGCTATATTGGCACGGCACCAGCCACCTGTCAGACATTCTTTGAGCTCTCCTCCCTATCCCGACACTGACGCACGCAGACTTCTCTGCGCGACTGTTTGCGGGATAATCCCGGAAATCTCTTCAGCAATCTGCCACATGCAATAAACGATGACGACTTTGTTAACGAAAATACACCGAACCTGTTGTTTGCTTGACAGAGATGCTGAGCACGCACACACAAAGGAACCGAAACCTCAAATCGGTCAGCAACAAACAGCACTGCCATCAAAGTTTCAATCTACGGGAGTTCACACGTTTCTTGGATGGCGAAAATGTGATTTTAAGAGCTGAGGGAAAAAGAGACTATTGGGAGGCAATTCCAGAGTCGAGCCTGCAAGGAAGGAAGCAGCCCTTTTGGCAATCTACTCCTGGAAAACGAGGGCATTTTCACTTCGTACGTACAGGTGCTGGGGAGTTACCTGACCACACCTCACCAACCGAAGGCAGGAAACCCCCTACAGGCCACGCCCAGAATGACGAGACCGAGAACGTCGTTGATATGACCAAGCCCCCGCTCATCACTCTACGTCCAGCAGCGAGACTTTTTTTCCCCGTGACTTAATGAGTCGAGAAATCAATGACTTCAACAAACGGAAAGCCCAAGTCAAAATAAATGTACGTGCGTTTGTTATTCATCAAAATCGCTGGCCAGTCCATGGCTAGATGAAGGCCTCCCAAGCGGCTGCCACCTCTAACGACCATTCGACGTAACACTCTGCCCGACACCTCCACCAATCAGATCGCTCCATCTTCACGGCAGTTATCCTCGCGAACACATTCCGTTCCTTGGCTGCTAATCCATCACCAGTCTTGCCCGTTGGCCACCATCCTCGTCTTATTTTCTATTTATCGAGCGCCTTGGCTGAAGGCGATTTACATAGTTTAAAAGCGTGAACAAAAATAAAGAGGGATTTCGACGGCGAGGGCAGTTGCAAGGGCCGAGGAATGGGTGACCGTAACAGAGGGGACACGGGATCACGAAAGGGCAGGGAAGGGACGGGATCGAGGGGAGGGGAAGGGCGAGGGAGAGGCGAGGGGAGGGAATCGGCGATGGAGAAGAGGTTGAGGCTTCAAGAGAGGAACAGAAGGAGGTTGACATACAGGGGAATTCGATTCCAGTGATAGGAGATGCAAGGAGGGAGAAAGATCGAAAACAAGATCGGTACACAGGGGAGGAGAGGGATAGAGAGAGGGGGGGGGAGAGACATAAAAAAATGAGAGAGGCAAGATAAGGTGGGTGGGTGGGAAAGGCCATGGAGAGATTTAAAGACGACCGTCAGGTGTTCTTAGGTTTTTTCGGTAAAGTCACGTAGGCAAAAACATTAAAAAGTAAAATAAAATAAAAATCACGATGTTTCGGAGGCAACACAAGCTTCCGTCTTCAGGTGGTACCGTCACAGCCACGACAGCTGTATCAAGTAAATGATAGATTATAGGAGCTACCACTGCGTTTGTTATGCAGTCTATTCTTAGTCTCAAGCCTCACCTTACCATATTAATAATAAGTATGCGGCCCTTGCCCCACCACCTTCTCCAACCATTATATAAACGCAGTGGTAGCTCCTGCAATCTCTCATTTACTTGATACAGCTGTCGTGGCTGTGACGGTTCCACCTGAAGACGGAAGCTTGTGTTGCCTCCGAAACGTCGTGATTTTTATTTTATTTTACTTTTTAATGTTTTTACCTACGTGACTTTACCGAAAAAACCTAAGAATATGAATCATTGCAGTCACGAAAGCTTCAAATCTAGGACCGTCAGGTATTTGAAAAGATGACGGGGTGTAGTAAACGGGAAGCGAGTGAAGTTGGCGGAGGAGAGGCGGAGCGTCCTGCCCAGGGCCAACTTTGCTTTTCTTCACAGCGAATGTGGTGATGCTGCATCCGCAGCGGTGTACAAGCAACAACGACCAACGCAACACATTTGTCAAGAGCACTGCCTTAAAAAGGAAATATAAAAACAGGGGGTGCTTAAAAAAAAAAAGGTAAAACTTCTGAGAATTTGCAATAATAGAACAAGAAATGTGTCTCCGGGCTCTGGAGACCACCTGGACAAGATTCCAGGCCACGTGTTGACAACGAGTGGGAGACTCTTTGACTCTTTGACGCTATTAACATTTACTTTTGTCATCACGTTACAGTGTATAAAAAACCAGTCCCATATAAGTGTTGACATTTTTTTGAAGCACCCTGTATAATAGGTGACGGTTCAGTGCAATGGCTTATTACATCGTATTTCTCCTTTTAACGCTGTGTTATTGATGAATGGGTTGAGTAATTTTGTTACTTTTCTTCACAGTATGACATGCCTATGTCGTTAACATGACTATGTCGTTAACATGACTATGTCGTTCACATGCCTATGTTCTCTAATGCACGTACTCCTCGTTCAGTTTCTAACTGTAATTCCAAGCATGTATCTCGCCACGCTACTTTGCACACTTGTCAGCTTGTTTTCTGTATTCGTTTTTCTCCAAAAGTATGAAATCACGCAACGATATCAGTGGACGGTCTGTGCATCCACACCTCCAATTAGCGCGGTCGGCTACGTACAATTCGAAAGTTCAACGTACGTACATATACATACATATTGACCAAATTGTTAAGCAACGTGTTACTCAGTGGTGTAGTACAAGCCCTGATCAAAGTCTATTTAAAGGCAGTTGTATTCTATTGTTCGTTTTGTTACGGAAGCAGTAACAGTTACATAATGTCTCATCTGCAGAGGCCTATCACCAGACCAAATAGCTGGAACTTTACTCAGAGACAAAGCAAAGACATTCAGAATATATAGAAATCATCTAAATTCTTCAAACATTCAACAAGTCTTTTACGGCATCATTGCTTCAGCCTAGAGTGGCCAAGTCGACTGGTGGTTATCTTACTTGCCAGCAAAGATTGGGGGGGCCAGATCATTCTAAAAAAAGATAACCTTTTTTAAAATAAAGGTGCAGACCTGCAATTTATTGCGCTTACTTCAGGAGGCCAAGTGGGACTTGTGGCAAGAGTGCTTGACTCACAATCAATCGGAGGTTTGTGAGTCATACGCTAACTTTGTGCACTGAATCAGCATTCTTTTTTCATGCACCCTCAAGTGCTGATAAAATTGAGTACACCACCTTTGTGCAAAGTCAACACAGTTGCCGATTCAAATAAGACCAGCGGACCCACCCCACCTCAACTCTCTGAACGTGGAATTTCCACTGCCCGGCCCTGAGCCAACGATGGAGGGAAGATCCCACCAAATTTTGCTGCAACCTCGGAGTCAGCGGTTGAAGTGATCTGTGGCCTGTGTGCTGGTGAAGCAGTCAACCAACCAACACCTTTACGACCACATCACCCCTGCCATTTTATCACGCCACTGATGCAATTAACTCCAATGCACTGTAAAACGGTGACGAAGGTTGAAGTCTGGCCTGTAAACGATGGGGGCCCCGCAAACGATGCCCCCCCCCCCCCGCAAACGATGGGGGCCCCGTAAAGTCTTCAAGTCACTACTGAGAGAAGGGTCATCATCGGAGGAAGCTCCAGGAAGTCCATCTGGAGCGGTGGTTTCTCAAATCTTTGTTGGCTACTGCTGTACCCCTCCCACCACCCGCCGCCCCTTGTTGAATTTCGTTTCAACAGAGTAGCTACCCCCCCTTGCCTGACCCAACGCGGTCTCTGAGAAATAAATGTGCGAATTCATTTTTGAGAGGTGTATCCTAACCAGCCAAGTGACTGTGTGTCTCCGTGTCTTGTCTCTCTCTCAAATTTAGTTCTACCTGATCACGGTTGCTTGTGTTGCAATCGAAACGTCTTTGTACGTGATTTTACCGAAAGAACCAAAGAGTAATTCCGGCAGTCACGAAAGCTTCAAATCAAGTTTGAATAAAAAATTTCAAAGGATGCCTCTGCGTGCGTGACGTCATTTGTTTGCGCTCGTTGTTTACTCTTGCAAACCCGCATTGTTTACCACCGAGTTCAGAAAGGTCTTTATATTGTGGATTTATATGTTATTTTATATTGGCAGATTCATACACGATTATTGAGCAATTACTCTGACGTACCACTGACCTCGAGGGTATTTTGGTCTCCTCTTCCACGTTGGCCAGACACCTGGGAAAAGTTGAGAGCACCCAACACCTCACCCCACCACGCCCAACCTGCCGAAGATGAACTAACTGCGGTGTGACCACTTGCACCGTACGCCCGAATTATCGTTACGTTCGCCAAACTGAAGCAAAACGGTGGTGTACTTAAAACAGTGTCGGACAAGAGCCACTCACCATCAAACCGGAGAAAAAGAGAACACAGACTGGGAACGAGAAGCGTTAACCTCCCTACTTTTCCTGGCTGTCCTGAATGCAAATTAAAAGTTCAAGCCACGTGTATTTTTTTACATCGTTTGACAAACGCTTCAGGAGGCGGCGATACGCGGTCCGAGAGCCGACGTCGACCTGTTACTGTACAGTAACATCTTACAATGTTACTCGGCGAGATTGTCTCATCCCATGCAAATTTAATGCCAGAGACGCGGGGGACGCAGCGCGCGCACGCGAGATCAACGCATCATCTGGCGGCATCGTTAACGCGCCGCGCGTAAACGTACGGAGGGTCAACGGCCTCCAACCCCACTCGCACGGAACGTGCCCGGCCATCGTGGCAGGGAACGGAAGACGCAAGCGCGCGGGGACTTCTTTCGCACCGTACGCGGCCAGAGCGTGCTCATCGTAGGCGGGGGATGAGCAGCACCGAGCCTGGATGGTGCTCGGACGGGCGACCGCCGTACGAAACGACGGGCGCCCGAAGGGCTGCTGGAGGAGGTTAACGTCGCAGACGGGCTCGGCGGTTACCTCCGTTGTTGGACAGTCCCGTGCGCTCTCCCTACACACCTTCACCAAACCGCACCGACCGGCGTGAAGTACGGCAAGAATAACACCGCACGACTTGAATGAGCCGGGAGAGGCCCTCATCCAGCAGTGGATTGTCAACAGGGCTCTGGATGTTCATAGGCAATAGTGGCAATTCGTGTTAGCCAGAACTCATTAAGGCCAGCGCAGAGCGCCACTATAGATCCCACTGATTTACTTCGACTCCCGATCGTCTTTGTCCCCGCTCACCCCGGCGCTGATGTTGGTGACACACATCATGTGCACGTAAACATGCATGGGGGTGGTAGAGTGGTTGGCACACAACACCCAAGACTGGTATGGCGTGGGGAGGCCTCCATCCAGTAGTGGACTTACACATGGCTAAAATGCATTATTATCATATGTTGAAACCAATATATGATCAACAATTTTGCACTCCAATTATTTTGTCTGCGATGGATGCATCAAATAGCGCGTGTAAACACGGTTTGTATTCCCACAACGCATGCTTAACGGTGCGAACGGTGCCATTTCGGTTGTAGCGCAACTGCACTTGTGAACCATGTGACCTTGGGTTCAACGTCCGACCACAACAAACTACCGCAAAGGGAAAATAATTGGTTTGTCAATGGAGTGGCAGCCTTGACAATGACAATTTCAATCGGGAGGGTCACAGCGCGTGCGCGCGTGTGTGTGTGGTGTAAGACACATGTTCCCAGGCGGAAATGGTGCAACGAGTTGGCTTTGGATTTCTAATTGCAGCGGCTTCCTCAATGTGAAAAAAAATCCCACGTTCCAACATCACAGCGTGCATATATATACACCCACATAATTTTAAGTTCCTGAATTCAGCCCGGTAGTAATACACTCATGATTTTTCTCATATTTTAGTAATGGTATCAGTCTAGTCAGTGACAACATGTGGAGTTTTTAACTCAAGAATAAGCCTGCGGATTTTAAATAGTCATTCTCTATTACTGGTAGGAACCTCCTGGTTACACCAGCCCACAGGGGATTATTGTGTCCGTCCGTCCTGCATCCAAAAATGGGAGGAGTGGGGCTGGGTGGAGAGGGGAGGGTGGGGAGGGGCTGGGTTTGGGAGGAGAGGGTGGGGAAGGGCTGGGTGGAGAGGGTGAGGAGGGGCTGGGTGCGGAGGGTGGGGCTGGGTGGGGAGGGTGAGGAGGGGCTGGGTGCGGAGGGTGGGGCTGGGTGGGGAGGGTGGGGCTGGGTGGGGGGCGGGAGGGGTGGGGCTCGGTGGAGAGGGGCTGGTCACCCCGTGGTGCCCTTATAAAACTCAACGTTTAACCTACTCACGCCGGCTTATGCCCCGCCCTCACAGTCGGGCATATTTGCGGAACACACCACGCCGCCGTTGACCCTGGCCATTGACTGAGCAACCCAACGTTCCTACCAGCTCCCTCCGCAGGAATGTGTCTCAGTCAACTAAAGATGCAAATCATTTGTCCACTCCTCGTTGTTGAAACGTTGGTGCCAGGGACAAGGAATTTTTTCCACTGTGATATTATCAGGACGGCCAATCGGTGAACTCGGTGCACTGCAGTTCTTAAGCAACGTTACCAAAGCTATCTTCGTTCAAACTCTAATTACGCATTTTGTCGTAGTCAAAGTTTCGGTCTTTGGTTGGATATTCGGTCATCAACACGTTTTTTTGACGATTTTCATCCACATACAGCCACCGTTGACTCGAATAAAATAAAAACACAATTCCTGTCACTTTTTACTGTTTACGTTTCTACTATGATTATATTATTTATCCAGGAAAGCCTCATGGCGCCTTGGGACTCCGTTTCAGGAGGGTCCGGCCGTGTTTTCGCAGGAGGAGGTGGGGGGGGCAATCATTGCCATGTATTCGAATTTAGTAGTTTGAGTATTCTTTACAATTTGCGAATTTGGACAATGACACAAGCAGACAGCGGCCTACTCTTGAGAATGACTTCACGGGATCTTTCACGTCCGCTGCGCGCGTGCGTTTACGGTTTAGTTCACCCGCAGTATTTAAAAATCGGGACCATCACTGGAATCGAACGTTTACAACAACCGACAACACGCCACCCCCCAGTTCCATTATCAACATTAACACTGCTTCAGCCGCAGCCAGAGCTGAACATAATCGCGCCTCTATCATACCACAATCAGCCGCCGTAGCAAAACCCGTTTCTGCAGCTACGTTTTTATTTTCACGCAGTGGTTGTTTTTTTTATCCCCCCCCAAGTATAAACTGCAATATATAGGCAAGTTATACTCACAGTTGCACAAGAGTGGAATGCAATTACTTTCAGTACACGACCACTAAACACCCTCCACGTCTATCATTAACTCGGGTCGCGAGCGGCGCAGCCAGGAAGGGAGAGAGCGCTCAGGTGTGCACGTCACGTGACCACACGGCAATTGGGCCCCAGGTGAGTTCCCGCGTCAGAACCAAAGCCAACCCTCCCCCCCTCCTCCTCCCCCTCGTGTCTTCTCACTCTCTCCACTTTCCTCCGTCTCCCTCTGCCGTGTGTGTCGTAAATACTGGGGTGACATTTATAAATATCCCACCTGAAATAAGGATACATTTCTCCATAATGTAGAGAAAGCGACATTTTGCTTCAAAGCCCGTACATGTATCACGCCAATCTCAATACGGAGATTCATTATTATCGATACACGTAATCGTCTGTAACATGTGGAGCCATCGCTTTCACAATGATCAATTGCATGTTGAGCTGAGAGCCGTAGAAAATCAGTGGGGCATCTCAAATGGACCGCCTACGGCCGTCACCTTTTCAACAGGCCAAATTCAGACGTAATTTCTCAGTCGGCCTCGGCCCATCGAATCTGTGCGGCACACCGTATTGGAAGCACGACGCGTTACCGCCACCAGATCTCGGTCACAAATCAATCCGTGCCACACGAAGCACAAGGCGCCAATTGCTCAACCATCCCGCAAAATATTCGCCAAAAACCCTAGGCAGACAGGTGACACAACCCGAGGATCACCGTGCGAACATCTCTCGAGCTCCGGCCTCCCTGCGTCTTCACGGGTCTCCCGTGTGTGTGCGTGCCTCTCTCTCTCCTCTCGCCGTAGGTTTGCTACGGGATGCAACGGGGCCTTGCGATGTGCGCGCACTGCTTCCTGGAGCAGCACTTGCGACAATGGGCACACAGAGGCGGCAGCAGCGGCGCATGTCGGCGCATGTCACCGCGGTGGTTTTGCGGCTCTCCCGTTGCCGATGTGTTGGCCCAACAAACACAATTAAGCCAAGGAGGGCAGGCACAAAAACACACAAAAACATCCTCCGTGTAAGCCGTGAACACACCTTTTGACTAAAGTGTTGTTCGCGAGCACCGATTAACATTGGCGCTGGTGTTGTCATCGCCACACCCAGCTGCCTTTGTCTCCCCAGTGCCGATATTTACACACCATACCAGGTGGGAGGGTCTGGAGCCAGTTCTGATGTATAGAGCTCGACACTGAAGTTAGCCGGGGGGGAGGAGGGGTTTCAGAATCGAACATGTCACTGGATTCTTAGCACGCTCAGATAACCAATTGCGCCACCACCGATCACCGCCCACCCCCCCTCCACAGAAAAATGTAGTCGGAAGGTGAGGCATGCGCAACGCCATGAACAAAGAGTCAGTCACATGATTCATGGTAGAACCACTTTTTCCACTTGACTCTATGGTAACTATATCAGGTTGCCCTTAGCCTGCACGTCAAAACTGTGCAAATAGACACAGCAGCAGCATTAAGCGGCGAAACAAAAAAAGGGGCCACCCGCATACCTCCACTGTAGCGCTCTTCACAAGAGCTGTGGCTCACTGCCCCGTAGTGCAGTGAGAGAGAGAGAAGCGGAGGGGGGGCCTCGTTCCCCGTTCACCCTACGAGCGAAGCCACCAAGGGTCGATCACAAAGGGGGTGCTGCTTTGGCGCGCGTGACTTGCCTCACCATTTAAAAAAACACATTTCCACACCACTCCCTCTCGTTTGCACAACACCACAACGTGATGAATATTGAATGGGAGAGCTATCATTCGGAACGCTGCCATTCTCTCCACCCCACCCACCCAGAAGTGGTTCCTCCATCACAGACAAATGGCTGAGCATCATCAAAAGCACCCGGCCACACACGTGGTGATAGCAGGATGCTTGTAGACCTGTCACATACACAGAGAGGGTCGAAATTGGTCCAAAGATTGCTTGCTTGCCTAATATCAAATGCTGCTTAATAATATTTCCTTGGAACATTGGTCTGGAAAGCCCATAGGCCGATAGACTGACACATTTTTTTAAAATTCATAACTGGATACAGAGAACGGAAGTTCTGTTTTTATCCATGATGCTCCAGGACAACACAATGCGTGGTTTTCATTTCACCAGTCTCTATCCACTTCAGGATTGACATTTCTAATGCGGAAACAATTGTTTCTAGTCCTACACAGCGAGAGAGTCCAGCTTACATCACTCTACCCACCCCCACTGCTATCTTGTGAGTTTCCATACTGGCTCGAATTCAGCCTGGTCTGTTATCGTTTACATCGCGTCCTGCCCAAGGCAATTAGTTTTTTTTAAATGCTACATTAATGGGGATGTCTACGATTCTTGCCCGTGCAGTATTCCACCAGCTTATCCTCCCGCAGATATTATCGTGATTAAAGAGCACGCCAAACAGTTGGGGTGGCCGCGTGGCTCCAAGGTCAGAGCCCTCAGCCGGCACCGATGAGATACGGAGTTTAGACCAGGGGCAATCCGCCTACGATTAAATCAGCTTCTCGATTGCAGTAAAGTTGATGTTCTCATTCCAGTCACCAATGAATGCACGCACAAAAAAAAACACACACGTGACATTCAATTTGGCTCTGAACTTAATTTGGATGCATTTTAGCTCGGAGGAATAAATACACCGCTTGGCGTGCCACTAACACTATTATCAGCGGCAGAGAAGGTGGTGGGTAAGTGCTGCCCCCTTCAGTGTGGAACAGGGGTCACGTGAAGGGATCTCAGAGGCAGAGGTCGCAAACGGGTTTTGATTCCTTACCCGTACCCGGCCGCACCAGGGTCGCAAATGGGTACCCGTTCCGTACCCGTACCCTACCCGAAATGAGTGACAAACGGTTACTCACCAGTGACTCACGGCCAACCCGTACCCGTACCCGGCCGCAACAGGGTCGCAAACGGGGCCGCACTAAAGGTCACCAGAGGCCTCACTAAAGGCCACCAGGGGCCTCACTAAAGGTCACCAAGGGCCTCACTAAAGGCCACCAGTGGCCGCACTAAAGACCCGATACCCGGCCGGGTACGGGTAGCCGGGTATCGGGTAGGGTATCGGGTACCCGGTTGCGACCTCTACACTGAGGTCACCCTGCGACATCCTGTGGGGCCCTTCTGGAACGAGGAAAGAACGGCCGCTGCTCCCCAGGGGAGAGAGATTCCCGTTGTTTGACGCCGACAGCGCGATCAGGACAAAAGCGGGGCAAACAACAACAAAAAACTTCCTAAAAACCCGGATGCCAAACGTTTGCTTTCACATTACACCCACTTGCAAGCTGCAGCTTCAGTATGGCTATCTCCAAAGGGGGACACCGATACGTCTGCAAGGAGGATACTAAAAAAATACATGGATACGAAAACTGTCAGAACAGGGGTATGCGTACCACGTGGCATCTTAATGCGCCCGAAGATGGTCAAATCACCCACGTGCTAGGGGTGGTGTAATTGCCGTGCATTTCTGTGACATAACAAAACCCCGTTAGATTGTCACGTGTACACAGCTCAAGTCCAACGCGTGCGCACTCACCTTGCAAAGGCAAATCAAAGCTGGCAACAAGTGGAAATAGCGCATAGAACACTAAATCGAGGTCGCACGTCGCACAAAGAAACACAATAGCCGCGTTCATCTCATCAAAATACTCCCAATTAGAACGATCGCTAAAAATGGTAGCGACACCAAAACGCTTTTTTTCATGACAAATAAAGGTGAACAATGATGCAAGTGCTGCAATTCACAGTTCTCAATATTGCTTGTCTGAATCAATCAAGAGCCACTTAAGAGGCGAGTTAACACTTTAAAGCACTGCTGGTCTGAGGCTCTCTGGCTGCTGTTGAAGAGCTTTGTAACAGCCACCTCTCACGTGAAGTGCATGGAGGCTGCTATGCATTGACTTAAAGCTTTCGTGACTGCAGGTATTCATCTTCTTTGGGTCTTTCGGTAAAGTCACGGAGATAGGTTCAAAGAAAATAACAAAAAAATAGGTCGTAGTTTTTTGTGTTTTTTGTTATTTTCTTTTTACCCATCTACGTGACTTTACCGAAAGACCCAAAGAATATAGGTGCTATGCATATGCAGCAACCGCAATAGCTGCCAAGTGCATCACCAATATAATACTGCAATTTTTTTTAAACACACGTGTATCCTGAAACAAAATCTGCAATAACCAACTGAATTGAATGCAAAACAACCATAATACTTCGAATAGAATTTGTATTCATACATACGCTTGATGTAAAGTGTTACCTGGGTCTACTTGAGTTCACAACCAGCATAAAGGCTTGAAAACAATGCACGCCTTTTTTTTAAAGGACAAATCAAGCAATTGGATGTGTAAGCCCAAATAGTGAAATTAGGAATGAGATGGACCTGAGCCTAACATGCAAATAGCTTTTGATTTAAAGCTTTCGTGACTGCAGGGATTCATATTCTTGGTTCTTTCGGTAAATTCATGTAGAAGGGAAATAATAAAATAATATTGTTTTATATGTATATTATTTTATTATTTCCCTTCTACGTCACTTTACCGAAAGAACCAAGAATAGGCAAATAGCTATATGCTGTTTTTTTTACCAGGTAAGGCCCCTCCCCCCTCTCTCCCCCCGGTGCTAGCCCCCCCCCCTCCCGTCCCTGCACGCCACAAACCCTCCCCCCTCTCCCTTGTGACCCCCCCCCCTTCCCTCTCCCCTTCCGTGCCTATATAAAGCCACAACAGCAGATCATTTTTTCTCACCTGAAGACGGACGCTTGTGTTGCGACCGAAACATCGTGTTTGCTTTTCTTTTATTATGTTTTGTTCTACTTACGTGACTTTACCGAAAGAGTATGGATTCCTGCAGTCACGAAAGCTTCAAATCAAGATTATATAACTCTTTTTTAGAAGCGACCTGGCTCTCACAACTGATAGCTTAACGAGCTGGCCTTATCTTGAAATGCATAGCAGCCAAATACTCTCAACGCATGCTCTTTACTGTGGAGGGAAAAACCTGAGGACCCGGAGAACATGCAAACTCAAACTATACAGCAGGCATCGTCAGGGTGGGGACTGAAACCCTCAACCAGAGGTCGCAACCGGGTACCTGATACCCGTACCCTACCCGATACCCGGCTACCCGTACCCGGCCGGGTACAGGTACCCGTTTGCGACCCCGGTGCGGCCGGGTACGGGTAGGCCGTGAGTCACTGGTGAGTAACCGTTTGTCACTCATTTCCCAACGTCTTGTCTCTTCTCACAATTCAAGTTCCTAGAATCAACCCACCCGCGCCTGCAACATTGCTTCATCCCAGAGGTCGCAATCGGGTACCCGATACCCGTACCATACCCGATACCCAGCCGGGTACGGGTAGCCGGATATCAGGTACGGGTAGCTGGATATCGGGTAGGGTACGGGTACCCGTTTGCGACCCTGGTGCGGCCGGGTACGGTAAGGAATCAAAACCCGTTTGCGACCTCTGCCCACAACCTCGTGCATACCGGGCGAGGAACACAACATCTCGCCACCAAGAAATTGCACATAAAACACAACACGAACTGTAAGTGGTGTATACTTCCAAGTGGTGCAAGCGCAGACATTATCAGTTCACCCCAACTCTAGGAAATGTGGACAAGCGTGCAAAGAAGAAGTCCCATCACACGGCCGTACTCACGCACCCAGTCACGCTCAGCTAACCTCGGTTGGACTCTTTTGGGGTATTTTTTTTTGTTACTGGTAGGAACCTCCTGGCTACACCAGTCCACAGGGGATTATTGTGTCCGTCCGTCGTGCATACAAAAATGGGAGGGGTGGGGCTGGGTGGAGAGGGGAGGGTGGGGAGAGGCTGGGTGGGGAGGGAGGGGCTGGGTGGGGAGGAGAGGGTGGGGAGGGGCTGGGTGGGGAGGGTGGGGCTGGGTGGGGGGTGGGAGCGGTGGGGCTGGATGGGGAGGGGCTGGTCACCCCGTGGTGCCCTTATAAAACTCAACGTTTAACCTACTCACGCCAGCTTGTGCCCGCCTTCACAGTCGGGCATATTGCGGAATACACCACGCCGCCGTAGACCCTGACCATTGACCGAGCAACCCAACGTTCCTACCAGCTCCCTCCGCAGGAATGTGTTCTCCCCAGTTCAGGTGCAATGTCCAAAACGCAGGCGGTCCAAGTCCAAAAGGTTACAGGACTCTTTATTGTTGCCTAAGAGTAAAAATCAGTTTTGAACACGTAGCGGGCGTTCGCAACCAATATTATCCACGATAAGTTTTTTTTTATTTGGGGGGAGGGGAGGGTTAAATCGCGATAAAAATAAACGCGTCGTTCAAACCCGCCACCACCCGACACACTGTCAAATAGCAAGGTTTGTGTCGCGTGGACAAAACGTGCCAATTCACGACCAGCTCAAATCAGGTACGACACGCGTGCTGCCGCAACAGGATGAAAAAAAAACACACAACCGTGACAAGCGAAATAAATGTGAACCGCTGCTTCGGGCGAGGCAGTGAATTAAATGGACCCCCCCGTCTGTTGGGTGTGCGAAAGCCAAAGAGAGTGTGGACCTATTTATAAACTCCGCCAAGTGTTGCTGCTTTGTCTTCTAAGTTGTGCTCTCAAGGCCTGGTCATCGGCAACAATGTCTTACATCCGCCTACAATGCACGCTTGTCACTGGGAAGGAACGTTGGGTGAAATTGGCAGCACGTGGCCTGGACGGATTTTGTTGGTGGATTGATGAAATTGATTTGGGGAAGGAAAAAAAATCCTCGCCTACTCACACATGGTGGGGAGCAGTGGTGGCACAGTGGTTATAGAGGACCGTGCTGTGAACCTGGTGACTCCGAGTTTGATTTCCGGCCACAGCTAACATCAGATTTTGGGTGGGGGTGCTCACCCCAAACCCTCCACCCCCCCCCTTCACCAAACCACAATGACTAGCGTGGTGAAGTTACGTGAAGTTAAAAAAAAAACATTCAGCAGTAGATTCACCATCCTCATCTGGTGCCTCACTTCGACACTGATAAAGGACTGTGAACAATAATTGTGTTTTTTTAATATAAATAGATTATATATATGGTATACTGTAATCCTGAAAGTGGGCTTGAGGTCTGTTGCATGCACCGGCAATTCATGCAGTTAACTCTCCCATCATCCAGAGGACAGATTATTATCCATCCGGGTTACAGATTAAGCGCGTGGACAAATTAGATGCGAGCTGCTTTAATTAATTGCTCCTCACTCGTCGAGGGTCAGTGACCTCAAACATATCATGGGGTAACAACCGATTACTCTACAGATAAATACAAACGTACAACACGTTCTGCACCTTCAACCCCCCCCCACCCCCTCCAATTCGACATTTGGTGAACAACAAGATTGTTTTATAGTGCCCGTATACTTTCGCTGTTGCATAATCCGCGTTTTATGAATCGAGGGGACAATTGTACTTTTGTCACATTCCACCAACGATGCACATTTGCACAGGTTTCGCAGCACTAACTGCGCGTATTAATGCAGGCGCCCATAGATACCAAAAACACGAAACGGTTCCTGAGAAAATATCGTAACGTGCATCATCGTGAGCAACAATCGATCCACTGCTGGATGAAAGCCCCCCCCCTGCCATGATCATCATCACCATCATCATCCGCTCACGGTCTTGTAATAATTGTGTAGCTTTCTGAAATACACTGTAATACAAGTGTAGCTTTCGCGGAACATTTTAATTGTCCACGTGTATTTTGGTTTTTTTGCCGCAGGTGTAGTGGCACAACTTCTCCGATGCGTCCACGCAGGAACAACCCCACAAACAGATCAGAGCATCTCGCCGTACAAAGTCACAACTGTTATTTGGTGGCGAATTGACACAACTGGGCAGACACAGCCACGCACGACGAGGGCTTTGCACAAACTATTAAGCGCCATGGTTTAAAAGCCAGCATTTGTTTAAAACGACTAATTCCTGTTTCTCACAATAGGATGCTTCGACGAGACGCACACACACACACACGTGCATCGTTCTATGGCTTCACACACACTTCAACTTCCGTGTCACCCACCCGTGAAAATTCACGCACGCCCACACCAAGCGCCAACATCGATGAGTCAAGGGGGGACTGACACACACACACCACATATACTCCCGGCCGCCTTTGTCTCTCCCCCCTCCCCCCCTGCCCGATGTCTACACGTCCGCACCAGGTAGTCGTGTTAACACCGAATCGACCTCGATGTAGGCTCCAGAACTGGTTCAGATAATCGTCTTCGGTGTTGGTTCGTCCGGTTCGGGAGCACAGCGCGCTAACCGCTGCGCCACCGCTCCCTCCCCAACGCACTGGACAACCCACACGTGCATAGGCGTACACAGTGGAACGCACATAAACTCATCCTCATGCAAAGACAAAGATCCCCCCTATAGCCTTGACTGACTGCTGGGGCAAGTGCTGTTAGCGAGCAGCTATGAAGGCCGGCAACGGCACACGAGGGGGTGGGTGGCGAACACCACGCCCGGCCGTCTTTGTCTCCCCCAGTGGCGATGTTTACACACCGGACCAGCTACTGTACTGATTTGAGGTCGTGTCGACCTAGGGGAGGACCGTGACCCGTTCAGATAATCACTGGTTGTTGGTCGTGAGTGGGAATCGAACTCTGGTCTCCGGGTTCGCAATGCAGCGCTCACACACACACAGGTACACATTCACACACACACACACAGGTACACATTCACAGACACACACACAGGTACACATTCACACACACACACAGGTACACATTCACACACACACACGTACACATTCACACACACACACACGTACACATTCACACACACACACACGTACACATTCACACACACACACACACAGGTACACATTCACACTCCCACCCATCCACAACTGTCATAAACACACACATGGTTACTCAGACACTCGTATTTAATCTGACGCATTACACACACCCAGGGACAGAGTTGCAAGCACTGTACCGATAAACATGTGGCCAACGAGATATTTCAGACGCTCTAAAACTTTACTGCGAGCCTCGAACTCTTATCTACAATTCAAGGAACGGAGTGGTGAGTTGACGTGTACAACAACGACACCACATCGTATACGTTAACTCTCCAGCCCAGTGTTCAACTCAGTTTTAGAGGGCGGGTCACACTTTGTGATCGGTGTGCAAAGGCCGCGACACATTTTGAAACCATCGTGGTGGGTTTGTATTGTCGTGGGGCTGCAACATCAGGGGCCACACGAAAGGTCACCAGGGGCCGCACTAAAGGTCACCAGGGGCCGCACTAAAGGTCACCAGGGGCCTCACTAAAGGCCACCAGGGGCCTCACTAAAGGCCACCAGCGGCCGCACTAAAGACCCGATACCCGGCCGGGTACGGGTAGCCGGGTATCGGGTATGGTATGGGTATCGGGTACCCGATTGCGACCTCTGGGATGAAGCCATGTTGCAGGCGCGGGTATATCAACCTGATTCTAGGAACTTGAATTGTGAGAAGAGACAAGACGTTGGGAAATGAGTGACAAACGGTTACTCACCAGTGACTCACGGCCTACCCGTACCCGGCCGCACCAGGGTCGCAAACGGGTACCCGTACCCGGCCGGTTACGGGTAGCGTGGTATCGGGTAGGGTACGGGTATCAGGTACCCGATTGCGACCTCTGAGGAAAAGCCATTGGTGTACGGTACAGGGACTCTTCTACGTACGAACGAGATAGGTTCCAGAGTTCTGTTCGTAAGTCCAACTTTACTCCTGTCGATTCCAAACGTGTTGCACGGCATGTACACTGAACATGGGAAATTGCTTAAAAATTTGTATGATCTCCTGCAGATGTAGATGCCACTGGTTCTTCACGTTCTGCAGATGTAGATGCCACTGGTTCTTCACGTTCTGCAGATATAGATGTCACTAGTTGTTCACGTTCTGCAGATGTAGATGCCACTGGTTGTTCACGTTCTGCAGATGTAGATGCCACTGGTTCTTCACGTTCTGTAGATGTAGATGTCACTGGTTGTTCACGTTCTGCAGATGTAGATGCCACTGGTTCTTCACGTTCTGCAGAGTTCTGCAGATGTAGATGCCACTGGTTGTTCACGTTCTGCAGATGTAGATGCCACTGGTTCTTCACGTTCTGTAGATGTAGATGTCACTGGTTGTTCACGTTCTGCAGATGTAGATGCTACCACCGCCATCTATTGCGCTTCGGTAGAACTTAAGACTCTCGGTCCGAGCAGGCAACTGGACATACGGACCAGGTTTGTCCGTATCTCTGAGAGTTCGCGAGTCGAATATTCGCAAGTAGAGATGTACCCGTACTGTGATACGCCGTCACGTTCGCCTTCCCCGCCTACACCGATGCGCATCGACCATCGTGGTGAAGCATGGTCAAAATAACACCTCGCAATCCGCGCGGACTGAGCGAGGCCCTCATCCAGCAGCGGACTGAGCAAGGGCCATACCTGCACATCACTCGTCATTGTTCTAACAAGGCACTTTACACACTCGCAACGCCGATAAGAGAGCCTTCAAAACGAACAGTTTTACAAGTCCAGAGTCCAAGTGCTTACAAATAATGTAAGCAATGAGAGGCAGCTCTTTGTCCGTTTGACCTGCTGGAGCATTTATGGGTAGTACATTCCACATTGGCCCTGTGATGACAGCGTTCAGGGTTCGATCCCCGTGCCACTGTTATATCAACCTGGTCGCCCCGGCTCCACCGATTGTCCTATCGCACGCGTAAACATCTTCGGCGGCGCAGTGCTGAGCGAAATGGTGAAGTATGGTCATACCCCACCCCCTATCCACCCCATGACCGTACAAGCGTGGGGGAGGAGGGGAGGTTACATGCAGAAGTGGGCTAATAAATAGTCGTACACTAAAGTGAACAGTTGGCACTTATAAAACATCTCTCAATTAAAAGTCCGTGAGATTTTTCAGTTCGCTGGCAGAAGACACACACACACTGGAGCAGCAGCAGCAGCAGCACACTCATGCCGGCATCCTGTGATCGATCCACTGCTGGATGAAAGCGAATGGCCAACCCAAGCCGTCGCCCACTCTCACGCAAACTCTTCTATCGAACGAACCCATGTAAAGAGACCAGATCCACCTGCAAGACCCCGGTAGACGCCCTGTGGTCGGGCGAGTTTACAACATTCCTTGGCTCTGAGCCAATGATGAAGAATTTTTTTTTCTAAATCCACATTCCTGTGCCGGAGACCAGCGTTTCCCCATAAGACAACCAGTGTACAACCGTACATGTTTTCTCGAGTACAGCCAACTTAACCATCCAATATCGAGAGAGAGCAGCAACAGCAAGAGATGAACGACAATCTATCAGCAAATTCTGTAACACAATCTCAATAACACAATACGAATGACAACCTCGTAAGCACAATCTTAGCAACTACTAGATACTGACCCCACAGCGATGTACCCACATGAGCCTGGACAGTACGTCCACCGTGCATCCCAGGTGCTATAGGCTGCTACTGTATCCTAATATTCCCACGTCTGTGCTCCCCGCCTTCACAAATCCGCAGTGACCGGCGCGGTGAAGTATGGTCAATGATGACCCGACACGCACCGCGTGCAGATGGGACCTCATCCAGCTGTGGATGTCGACCACTGGGGCAGATGATGTTAGCGAGCACCTATTAAGGTCAGCACAGCACCCCGATATACAGATTCAATAGATCCACCCACACCCCTCCCTCCCCCTTCCCCACCGTGCAACTCAACTCATTCAAGGCCGACATGACCCAGTGGTTGCCCACGACCAAACAGCCTCGCAAAAGCAGTCATCCATCCGAGTGAAATCGCCACAGCTCCCGTGCCAGGCTAGGTGCACCCGGGAGGCCCACGTGAAGTGTCCCGTCGTGAAGTCTCCCTGTGCCAGGGGGTCACCAAGGGACAGACCACCACCACCACCCTCCCTCGGGCAGCCTGGATGAGATCAACGTAGCCAAATGAAACAGGGTGGTATGGTGGTGTGGTGTGCCAAGTGCTGTTTGCGAGCACCTATTGCAAGCTGGCACGATGCCCCCACACGGGATGGAGAGGGGGGGCAGTGGCAAGCACCACGCCCGACCGGCCACCCACCCACCGGCCCAACCCACACGCACAATGCCGACATCTCAGCAAGCACCACCACTCACACCGGCGGGTACCAACTCGGTTATTAAGGCCGAGTGGATCGTGACTGAGACCAGAACTCGGGATTTATTTTTGAAAAAACCGGGTCCCGTAGAGTGCACAGTGCCCGCTATACATTGCCAACAAGCCCCTAAACAACAACAACAACAAGCAGCAGCAGCCATTCGTAACTAGGTGACGTCACCGCGTCTCGTTGTGCCAGGCTAGGTGCACAAAGTTCACGCCAAACCAGCGACGCGCACACGCACGGACGCACGCCGGCAACCATTTACCTCCACGCTTCCACCACGTGTCCTTCGCTGTCAGCACGACAACGGGGGGAGGGGGGGCAGTGTTGTTGCAGCAGCAGCGTTAAGACGGAATGAAAACGACAATGAAACGAAGGAGAAGAAGGCGAGCGAGAGAGCGAGAGGGGAGAGAGAGAGAGAAGCGGCGTCTAAGGTGTGGACTCTGCTCCGGCTGTGCTGGGAGCGCTGAGCGGAGTCAGCGTACCTACACTGACTGGGGCCGGATCGATTCCGCGAATCGACGGGCGCTAACAGCGAGTCCGCGCACCGAATCGATATCGAGGAATGAGTGAATCATCGGAATATTTAATCTTGAATTGGAAGTTTTCGTGACATGCAAGGATTCATACTATTTGTTTTTTTCGGTAAAGTCACGTAGGTTAAAAATGTAAGTAAATTAAATGACAGTAAATTTTTTACCTACGTGACTTTACCGAAAAAAACAAAAGAGTATATTTAATCTTGGTTTGAAGCTTGAAATCAAGATAGATT
The DNA here is from genome assembly GCF_015708825.2 of Lethenteron reissneri. Taxonomy (NCBI): domain Eukaryota; kingdom Metazoa; phylum Chordata; class Hyperoartia; order Petromyzontiformes; family Petromyzontidae; genus Lethenteron; species Lethenteron reissneri. The sequence goes on along the minus strand of NC_083806.1, from coordinate 10,418,815 downwards.
CAAATCTAGCTTGATTTGAAGCTTTCGTGACTGCAGGAATCCATACTCTGTTTTATTTCTACCTACGTGACTTACCGAAAGAACCAAAGAGTATCGGAATATTTATTGCGGCCGCAAAGGAATCCGATGCGCTGTAAAGCTCTTTGCACCACCACCACCACCACACAGATGTCCAGTAAAGGGGGCACGGGTGTCAAAACAGAGTAGCAATAACAAGCAATGCAAAAAAAATACGATTGTGATGCGAATTACAGGAAATGTTAAGACATCGCTTGAAAGTTTTTACAAATATAACTAAACTATCTATACTCGTTGGTTCTTTCGGTAAAGTCACGTAGTTAGAAAATAAAATTTAACTATCTATTTTTTGTGTGTCTGACCAGGTAAAGCCCACTCAGCTATTAACTAATTTTTCAGAAGCGACATGGCCACAAATGATAGCCAAACAAAGTGGCTTATTAATGTGTGGACTTTTAAAGCAGCTAAATAATCTAAATGCACGTTTCTATGGATAAAGGTGCACGGCTATTTATTCATTTAAATCGAACACCTTTTGGAGAAATCGCTTGAAACGGAAACATCTCGCTTATTTTGTAAGGGTGTCACCAATTGAATGTGCCCCCCCCAAACGGTGTATATTGGCACACGCATTAGCACGCACGTGCTGAAGCGTGTATGGCAAATATTTTAAATGTATAAATTATACAGCGTGCAAGTCGTGTGTGTATGTGCGTGTTCTTTTCTCGGTATACACATTACAGCAGCGGTTCGCCAAGATTGTGCAGTATCTGCTTCGTTGCCACTTAACCCAGTAAACATCCGAACGCCAGGCCAAGGTTGGCCCCAACGATCCCAAGCGCGTGCCAACGTTGATCCCAACAAAGGACGAACGTTCGCTCACGAAGTTGGCATGCTCACTGGATAACCCCCCCCTCAAATCCGAATGACACATTTAGCAAACACGTACTGACATCAATACAAACATTGCATCCATGACGAATTTTATACTCGACACACTCACACAATGAATATCCCCCATCCAGTCAAACGCATAAATAAGAGCAGAGTCAAAGGCTACTAAGGCCCTCCTGGTTGTGTATGCCCAATCAGCACGGTGGCATCATTAACGACTCTGCCACAGCTAAAGCTAAGAGAAACGTGTTTAAAAAAAATTAGAGTGTAGTGATTAATTTTATGAATTTATCTTGAGTCGTGTTGATTTTACGTACATGTGTCATGACTTACAAATTTTTTTGTAATATGTAACACTGTACATACTGAGGCCGTCCCTTCCTCTGAGCCTTAGACCCCTTAATAGCTTTAATCCGGCCCTGCCTAAGAGCGTGGATAATGCAACGGCACATCAGAATCATGTGTTCATCCTGGAGGGATCGGATGAGCTTTAACGCTCACGTAGAATGTGCTCTCGCTGCGACAGCCTCCATATGTAGTGCAAGTAATAAACACCGGATACATTTAGTAAACACTTCATAACTTGAAAATAAATAACTGCATATTTACAACTTAATGACGCCTTCATAAAACAAAAATACTACCCTACAGTTTAAGCCACTGACCATCATTATCACTCACTGTGGAAGAATCCGGGTGACTTATCTGACCGGATTGAATGATTTAATCTGTGATTATGTAAACAATCGTAAATATAAATGTCATAAACGAGCAACCACTAACAGAACACGTTTAAGACCACGGTGTCAAAGTGCACGGGTTCAGAAAATTTCATACAATACGGGAGTATTTACATCACGAGAATGTTTTAATATATACAGTCTATATACAAAAAAAAGTGTTGTTTATAAAATGTGCATCTAATAATCGCTGAGGAACCGCAGACAAGCTGGAAGGCAGCTAGGCGGTGAGCAAGCACCAATAATTTCCCAAGCTCTGCAGTCCTATATGTGTCAAGATATATCCAGCCAAATTCATAAATAATCATCTGTATAATTTCACAAGCGTCTATCCGTCTGTCCAGCCTGCCACGCTATGTATCTCTCAAACGGTACGTCGGAGAGGGGGGGGGGGAGAAATACGCAAAAAAATGTTTCTCTTCTTGAGGACACCCCTGTAAAATTGTTGACATTCTGAATTTCAAACATTTTGAGCCAGCATCCACTCGGTCACGACGTCTAAATGACAATGCCATTGTAATGCGCCTTGCACTGCATTGCTCCAACCAGATGCATTGATTAATGGGTACTTAAAAGCAGGCGGGCGAGTGTCGTTGGGAAACGAATAGCATCTTCGAGTTCATATTTCCGTGTTCCAAGTCATAATTAATAAGCTACAATGCAGTGTGTAACAGATAGCAGCTTGAATGATCGAAATAGCTAGCGCCTTTTAAACCCCACAATGCCATTTATTCTAAAGCGACGCCAGTTTATAATCCGTGCGGTATTTGTTGCGACCATAACAAGACACGGGGGCAGAAGTGAACACGAAAAATTTGGTTTCACTTACCCCCAACCTGTTTTTCACACAACTGTACGTTGCTTTGTCTAGAGTTAGAAAGGCTACAGGATGTCGCAAGGTCAACATCCTGAATACCAAACGGCGAGGGGAAATTCAAGGGTCATCGAGAAGTATATACACCTCCAATATTGTCTATCCGAAAGTCTGGTAAATTACTTCAAGCGGAGGCTGCTCATACGAAATCCATATCGCTTACATTGGACTTAAGTTATATCCCGTACAAATGCACGTGCGATGCTAGAATATACATTTATAGGTATTTAATTTTAGGGAAACGTTATGTTGAATTTTTTGGTCATTTGTGCTCGTGTACCACTGCCAATATCACAATATTGTCTATAGGTGATAAATATTCGTTATCTTTAGAGATCTAACACTACATTCTCACCACTATATTCGCACCTCTAAATATTACATGTCCGCACCTTGACAAACATGTGCAGCTGTTGATCAAACGTGGGGGCATAGAAGTACGGTATAGCACTCGAAAGGAAGCCAATGAATGTTGCCGAGCTGCCCTCTGCTGCTCGCCACGTGGCTAGAGACCAAAGACTGTCATCAACTCTACCACTGGCAAATGTACAGCCCTGCAGATGGTATGGATGGCATATTTCTAGATGCAATGCATTCAGACATAATATATTATGTGTGACCTATTTTGGCATTATTATTATGATATGAATCGAAATTACCTTCATTCATATTTCTATAGATTCATAGCGTTATAAATTCACACTAGCTACCAATTATATACATAAAAAAATAAATGACAATCTACAAAGAATTTAAAGCTTTCGTGACTGCAGGGATTCATCTTCTTGGTTCTTTCGGCAAAGTCACGTAGAAGGGAAGTAATAAAATAATAAAAATGAAACATAATAAAATAATTATCACGTCCTTCACCTGAGAACGGCCGCTTGCGTTGTGGCCGAAACGTCGTGAGAATTATTTTTTTATGTTTTATTTTACGTGACTTTACCGAAAGAACCAAGAAAATGAATCTACAGAGGCTTTTGGTACCAGGAATAAGAGGAATCGATCCGCGGATCGATTAGCAAGAATCGCCGAGACAATAAATCGATTGACGCCCCTTCGCCAGATCGCGGGGGGGAAGGGCAAGGGGGGTCGGCAGGACGCCGTCTCCCTATTGGTGGATCGCGAATCCCCCGTGACGCGGACAATGGCAACGCGCGCGCCATTGGGCACACGGTTCGATTGCGACCAATCAGAAGACGGCTCGAGGAGTAGGAGGAGCTACGGGGGCGGAGCCTGATTTAGATAGGGGCGGGGCTTCGGGGGGTGGGTGGGCGTGGCCCGATAGGGATCGGGGGGCGGGGCTCCGGGAAGGGTGGGCGGTGGCATCACAGCTGCTCTGTGATGAGTGACTTAACTAAAATTTAAACTCAACTATTTTCAGAGTCTGAATATTCATACTTAGAGGAATCCGATGAGCTATAAAGATTCATTTTATTCTTAGTTTTTTCGGTAAAGTCACGTAGGTAAAAAATTAAAATTAATAAAAGTAAAATAAAATAAAAATCATGACGTTTCGGAAGCAACACAAGCTTCTGTCTTCAGGTGGAACCGTCACAGCACGATTGCTGTATCAAATAAGAGACTCTTACTTGAGTAACTTACTTGATGCAGCAGTCGTGCTGTGACGGTTCCACCTGAAGACGGAAGCTTGTGTTGCCTCCGAAACGTCGTGATTTTTATTTTTATTTTACTTTTATTAATTTAAATAAAACAATTTTACCTACGTGACTTTATCGAAAAAACCTAAGAATATGAATCCTTGCAGTCACGAAAGTTTCAAATCTAGAAATGTGATGAGTGACTTAACTAAAATTTAAACTCAACTATTTTCAGAGTCTAAATATTTATACCTAGAGGAATCCGATGAGCGAATCCGCAAACATCGGATAAACCCGCACGCGGACCATCGATAGTCTACTGCACGTAGAGGATCGCAGAGCTTGGGCAGTTGTTGTCGCCAGCTCGTCGCGTGGCTGTCACCTCTCTGCACGTCTCTGCGGTTGCTCCTGGCGACTCTGAGTCGTTCTCTTTTCACGAAAACGAGCGAGCGGGCGAACACGTTGCGCTCGCGACAAGCTGGCAATGATTAGACTGGCGGCGGAACTGTACAACATTCCTCCGACCTCGATTTAAAGCTTTCGTGACTGCAGGGATTCATCTTCTTGGTTCTTTCGGTAAAGTCACGTAGAAGGGAAGTAATAAAATAATAAAAATAAAACATAATAAAATAATTCTCACGACGTTTCGGCCATAACGCAAGCAGCCGTCCTGAGCAAGCAGCAGCCGCCTGAGAACGGCTGCTTGCGTTGTGGCCGAAACGTCGTGAGAATTATTTTATTATGTTTTATTTTTATTATTTTATTACTTCCATTCTACGTGACTTTACCGAAAGAACCAAGAAGATTCCTCCGACCGACAGGGGGTGTGACGAGCCTCTGATTAAGTCAGAATGAGATGTTTCTGTCTTTGGGGCCGTCCATAAATGACGTCACGCACCTAGGGGAGGGGGGGGGGGTCAGACATGTGTGACGATGTGTGACGAGGGTGGGGGGAGGGTTGAGAAATGTGACGTCACATCAAAATGCGCAAATTTAAATAAATATAGACAACACGTTCTACTTAATTAAATAGACTTTTTATTAAATGTTTTCTCCTACGACATCAGAGTGCAGCGCCACATTAAATACGCACTACAATGGCAATAGTTTAAAGCGATTTGAAGCATGTTTTATTTTGGGGGGGGGCAGAGCTTTGTGACGTCATATTTTAGGGGGGGTCTGACTTTTTGTGACGCCGTGTGACGAGGGGGGGGGGGGGTCAAAAATCGTCCAAAATCGCGTGACGTCATTTATGGACGGCCCCTTTTTAGAAAATCATGATTTCGAAATGAATGCGTCTTTAATAATGTATTGGTTAACAACAGCAACACTAATTAATCCACCTCGAAAGGATTAACGGGGTCTTGATACTCTTGAGCAGCGTGATACTGCATTGGGATGTCAACACAGAGAATATAATAATGTCAACGTATACATACTACAACAATGTCAAGAATATTAGAAAGTAATAATACCACAATGTTAAGAATATTATATAGTCATAATATAAGAATGTGAAGAATATTATATGGTAATAATATAACAATGTGAAGAATATTATATAGTCATAATATAACAATGTCAAGAATACTCTTTGGTTTTTTCGGTAAAGTCACGTAGGTAAAAAACAAAATAAAATAAATTAAAATTAAAACAGCTAAATTAAAACAAACCACGACGTTTAGAAGGCAACACAAGCCTCCGTCATCAGGTGGCCGCTCCAGCAAAATTACTTAGCTAAGTAATTACGCTAAGTAAATTTACGCTAACTAATTACGCTAAGTAATTTCGCTGGAGCAGCTACCTGCTGACGGAGGCTTGTGTTGCCTTCGAAACGTCGTGATTTGTTTTCATTTAGATGTTTTCATTTTAATTTATTTTATTTTATTTTTTACCCACGTGACTTTACCGGAAAAAACAAAGAGTGTGGATCCTGGCAGTCACGAAAACTTCAAATCTAGAATGTCAAGAATATATTCTCGAAGAGAGAAAGAGAGAAGCGACGACTCAAAGGGCCCAGAAGTAACGGCGAACAAACGGTGGTGAGCCGGATAACCCCCCCCCTCCCCACCACATACACACAAAGTTCTGCGATCCTCTACATATGAAGGCGTTTTTCGTTAATTAATGAGAGCGGTTTGCATCAGGCAGGAAATCGGAGCACGCGTGACGTCGACGCGGTGGTCGTGACGTCAGAGCGGTATCTCACACACACACGTGTCTAAGTTAGGGTGTGATGGACATTTGAACAATTACAGAGCTTAACAATATTTGTTTTTTATGGTGATGATTTTTCACACTCTGTTACTGAAAACAGAGGTAATGTTCGATGCAGACGATCGCCAGAATCATACACACACACGTGTCAGTGAGGGTGTGATGGACATTTGAACAATTACAGAGCTTAACACTATTTGTTTTTTATGGTGATGATTTTTCACACTCTGTTACTGAAAACAGAGGTAATGTTCGATGCAGACGATCGCCAGAATCACACACACACACGTGTCAGTGAGGGTGTGATGGACATTTGAACAATTACAGAGCTTAACACTATTTATATTTCATGGTGATTATTTTTCACACTCTGTTACTGAAAACAGAGGTAATGTTCGATGCAGATGATCGCCAAGATCAAACTCACACACGTGTCAGTGAGGGTGTGATTGACGTATGAACAATTACAGAGCTTAACAATTTGTTTTTAAATATGTCGTGATGGGTTTCCACACTCCACTAATCAAAAACAGAGCCAATGTTCGATACAGATGACACCCAGGATCACTCGATTGTACAGTCGTTTGGGTTTACTGCCCAACATCCACTAAAATATCTGGATGTCGGTGTGACTCTTAATCATCAGCCATGCACCATCCAAGACCTACCGCCAATTCTTCATCACCGTTATCTCACCGTTCTGCGATCCTGACAATCCACCCCTAGCACCCGCGCACGATCTCATTCCATCGCTCCATCTCTCCTCGTTGGTACTGTTCGCACGGGACGCCTCCCGTGCCCCAGCTCCTAGGTACGGTGCGAAAGAAGTTGACACGTGTGTGTCAATACACGCTCCGCCACTGTTCGTTGCGCTGCATTGTGCATCGTGCCCCTTGCTAATTCCATCTTGTCGTCGGGGTTAATTGCCCCCCCCCTCCCCCCGCATGCGCGTAAAACTGCGAACTGATTCTCCACTGCGAATCCTAAGAATTGTAACGCACTGGCAGGCGATGATGATGATGCTGCAATCATTCTCCCCCCACCCACCCCCTCCCCCCCATCCCCCCCCCACCCACACCAAACCCTCTCCTCCACCCCCCAGCCACCCCTTCCCCCAAACCTCATCTCCGTTTTTTTTTCTTTCAAAATTGTCATCATCCAATAAGATGTCCGGTCACGTGTTTCCCCGGGCAACTGGGGAGACCCGCGCGCTTGCGCCGTGATGCTCGTCGCACGATGCCCGGGAACATTTAAAAACCGTCTCCCGTTCGGCACTTTGCACTGCAACATCCCTGCCCGCGACTCACACTAGGGTACGTCTCTGTCTGTCTCTGTCTCTCTGTCTGTCTCTGTCTGCCTGGACTCTGAGCGGTGTTCGCGTTACGTGTATCGATCATTCTCCAGCGCGCAATGCAAATGTCTCGCAATCTCTGAGTGTGCTGGGGGGGGGTGTGTGTTTAGCAGGGTTAGGTTCAATTGAAATCGTGTGTGTTAATGTACTATGCGTGATAATTGTGCCTTCATGAGGCTGCGTTGGCTGTTGTGCACAAGCGCGCGTCGTTATAATGTTTTCACAGCCCGATACGGAACAGCCTGCACGCTAGGGGAAGTATGGACATACCCCCCCCCCCCCCGCCGAAACGGCATGGGGGGAGGAGGCATTCATCAAGTAGTGACTTGACAAAGGCGCTACTATTATTATTGTTATGATTATAACATCGCCTGATGTGCATGTTTATGTTAAAATGCATTGTTAATGACGACGGTGGTTGTGTTGGTTTTTTAAAAATCATGCAATCAACGCAAATGCGTCAATGTGTATGGAACGCCATTCCACTTGAAGTCAGGAAATTAGAGTCGGTAGTTCTAGATTTGAAGCTTTCGTGACTGCAAGGATTCATATTCTTAGGTTTTTTTCGGTAAAGTCACGTAGGTAAAACATTAAAATTAATAAAAGTAAAATAAAATAAAAATCACGACGTTTCGGAGGCAACACAAGCTTCCGTCTTCAGGTGGAACCGTCACAGCCACGACAGCTTTACTTTGATTAATTTTAATGTTTTACCTACGTGAGTTTACCGAAAAAAACTAAGAATAGAGTCGGTAGATAGATTTAAGTTTGATTTGAAAACCCCATCTCTTTTAAAGTGGCCTTCCCTCTTTAGTTTGGGTCGGTTGCCTTGGTTCTGTTTTTGGTCTCCTGCTTTTAACGCATTGTGCATTGGGATCCGAGGATGAAACGCGCATTATACAATATAATTATTATCATCATTGTGAATGCGCGTGTGGGTATGAGCCATGTCTCCGTGTGCCTGTACAGTATACGCGTGCACCGTCTCTCTGTGTTTTTTTTCAGGACCTAAATCATGCTCTCCGCGTCATCTGATCACCAGTATAGCTTGCAGGCCGTGGTTAAAAGGTGAGCACGTTTGTTTACTCTCTCTACCTCTCTCTTTTACGAAGCACCGTCGAAATCCCACTGCCAAATGATGTCCCTCCTTCTCAGGCACATCGAACACGAAAACATCGCCCAGTATTTACTTTTTTTTATTTTCAAGGCGACGGTGTTGTCGACGAGCGTGTTTGGTTTCAGTTGTTGTTGTTGTTATTTGTGAGTGTGCACCACTGCACATCACAGCAGCAGCAACAGCAGCGCCAGATGATTTTGTTTGATTTGCAAACTAGCACTGCCCATAGACTAACACTGCCCATAGACTAACACTGCCCATAGAATAACACTGCCCATAGACTAACACTGCCCATAGACTAACACTGCACATAGACTAACACTGCCCATAGACTAACACTGCCCATAGACTAACACTGCCCATAGACTAACACTGCCCATATACTAACACTGCTCATAGACTAACACTGCCAATAGACTAACACTGCCCATAGACTAACACTGCCCATAGACTAACACTGCCCATAGACTAACACTGCCCATAGACTAACACTGCCCATAGACTCAACACTACCCATAGACTAACACTGCCCATAGACTAACACTGCCCATAGACTCAACACTGTCCACAGACTTAACACTGCCCATAGACTAACACTGCACATAGACTAACATTGCTCATAGACTAACACTACCCACTCCCCATAGACTAACACTCCCCATAGACTAACACTGCACATAGACTCCACACTGCACCTACGCTTAGCACGGTGGGCTACGTATGCATTTCCATTGGTCGTCACATCGTGACCATGCCATCATGAAATCTGAGATTATTAATATTTTCACCATTCTTGTTTACGCCGTAATCCCCACCCCCCCCCCGTCGAATTTTCGTGTAAACGTCTGACAGCGTCGCTGTGAACAACGTTTGCTAAGCCCTTCGTGAAATCTCAACGTGCCTAGCTACTCCATTGTTTTAAGTGCAGATATCTGTTGGAGGGACACAGATGGCACACGCATTGTTCGTACACCCAGGGCGATTGTTGAAGGCGGATCCGGATCAACTGACAGAGTTGTTGAAGAATGTGTTGAGTTTTTTTGTTTTGGTTATTTGTGACTGTGCATCACTGCCGACGCAGCAGCAGCAGCATCGCCAGATAATTTGTGGAATCGTAGCCAAGTTTTGGTCTGTGGGTTTCGTTCAGTTTGGTCGACAGCTAATAGACGAATGACCCCGGTATAGCATTTCTGTTAGCGAGCACCTATGAAGGCCGGCACTGCACAGGAGGGGGTGGCCAACACCACGCCCGGCCGCCTTTGTCTTCCCAGTGCTGATGTCTTTCACGCACCATGAGCGGGTGAGAGGGGAAAAAAACTGAAATTAATAATGACATATTCTATGGGTCCATCTTCTTGGTTCTTTCGGTAAAGTTGTGGCCTAAACGTCGTGAGAATTATTTTATTATGTTTTAGTTTTATTATTTTACTATTTCCATTCTACTTGACTTTACCGAAAGAACCAAGAAGATGAATCCCTGCAGTCACGAAAGCTTCAAATCGAAATTCTATGGGTCTCTCGGTAAAGCCACGTGGATAGAAAAATAATACTAATCTTCAGGTGAGAAGACGATTGCTTGTGTTGCGATCGAAACGTCGTGATTTTTTTTTATCTACGTGGCTTTACCGAAAGACCCATAGAATATGTATGCCTGCAGCCACGAAAGCTTTAAGTCACAATTTAATAATGAAACACAACATCCAGATGTACTTGAAGAAGACAGTTGATCATCGTCGATAATTGGCTGCGATGACGACACGTGGACGGGAAACTTGCACGTTGACAAATACAATGCATACAAAAGTTGAAAAGTGGCCCCCCAAAAAAGTAGCGCGCGGAGGTGCATGCTTGGGGAAATTGCCGAGGCAACAAGGGGGGTGGGGGGGGCGAAGCGCGGATCAGAACGCATGCACAGATTGACCACGCGTCGCATTTGCTGATGGGAAATGTAAGCGGGGCACGTCACCAGATTGTAGGGATGGCGACCTGTGAGTGTGGAGAGACTGGGAACCCAGGAGAGGTCACAGGCCCGAGAAGAACCTCCTTTGTGGAGATGGAACCACGAATCAGCTGGCGAGGAGGGGTGGGATGCTAAAGCGACGTCGTCCAGCAGTGCATGGACCGTGGCCGCTGACGATTTCATGTTCACGTCACGGAGTCTCAGGCAACACCAGCCGCTGTTGTAATTGCCACGCGATCGTGTTTTAAACGCGTTACATATATTATATCTCATCAAGCTCTTCAAGGCTGCATCTGTCATACACATGTGTGGAATAAATGCCACGCATTATAGTGCTGTATTCGAATGCTTAACGTCGATTGAATGAGTATATCCTCCATATCGTAGACATTTTCACGCTTCTGTTCATTGAGATGAGTTGCAAAGACGGTGAGAAAACGTACGCGGTTCACAGTAAACGTGCGACGACTGTAGTGGAAATGTAAAGCTTTTAAAAAATTGTTGAATGTCATCATGCAAAGGTTAAACGTGGAATGAAGTGCCCTCAACGGCCGAGAAGTGTAGCTGGCGGTTCTGCTTCGCGTTGCCGACTCTCTGTGGGCGTTCCGTGGCCCAGGGTGTGACAGCTGATACGGCCCGACACGAACGTTCCACCAACAGTCAACGCACAGTGCCACAGAACACGATCAACATTTTTTTTTTGCCAGGACCAGACCCCCACTGAGCTCTATAGCTCGTCTTCATGAAGCGACCTGGCTAACACAAATGATAGCTACTCAACGAGGCGTGGCTTATCGTGTGGACACATTTTTTTTAGCAGCCAAAATACTCTAAACCGCGCGATGTTCATTCTAAATGTGGAGGGGGGGGGGGGGGAAACCCGGAGGACCCGGAGAAAAATCTACGCGGCCACGGAAAGAACACACAAACACCAAATATACAGCAACAGCAGGCGTCAGGGTCGGGGTCGGACCCACGACCTCCTGTATACCAGGCGAGGTAGTTAACATCTCCTAGCCACCGTGATGATGATGATGATGAGAGAGACAACGCAAACTCAAAATATACAGCAGCAGCGTCAGGGTCGGGATCGAACCCACGACCTCCTGTATACCAGGCGAGGTAGTTAACATCTCCTAGCCACCGTGATGAGAGACACGCAAACTCCAAATATACAGCAGTAGCGTCAGGGTCGGGATCGAACCTACGACCTCCTGTATACCAGGCGAGGTAGTTAACATCTCCTAGCCACCGTGATGATGAGAGAGACAAGCAAACTCCAAATATACAGCAGTAGGCGTCAAGGTTGGGATCGGACCCACGACTTCCTGTATACCAGGCGAGGTAGTTAACATCTCGCCACCATGCCGCCCTCCCATGAACACATGACATCACTGCAATGCTTTAATATCTCCTTGCTTAGTTTGCAACGAGGACACGGTACTCATTGCAGAATGTCTTAGCCGTAAAACATGAAGAAGAACGGTATACGATAGGTCACCTTCCGGGCAATGGACCTTCTTCACAGAATTTCCATTTTTAAATTCTTTGAGTCTTTCGGTAAAGTCGCGTAGATACGTTTCGATCGCAACACAAGCGGTCGTCATCACGTGGCGAAGAAAGCATTTCCATTACCCAACACGTGGTCTATTACTCGCATTTTGTCCTTTAATAGCCGTAATGTTATAATCGACGGACATGTTGAGTTTTTTTTTGGTCGTTGTTACCTGTTCACCACTGTCAACGATTCAGCAGCAGCAGCAGCGGCAGCAGCGGCAGCGTCAACAAATCGTTTTGCTGAACAGAGGAGCCGCCCCTTGCTTCAGCACCCTGGACAGCGCCGCTTGAATCGAAACCGGTTAATCGATTCCGCGTTCTTAACCTGCGGCGTCGAGACAATCTCCTTGACGGGAAACATCGCTTTCAATGAGCGAGCCGCGTTTCCCTGGAAGTCAATACATTAGCCGTGAGTTACGGTATATATATTTTTTTGGGGGGAACATTTTCGGTGAGAAAATTTTGCTGCACAGAGAAACGCGATGCAAGTTCTGCAACTGCCGATTTAGATGTATCTTTCACGTTATCAATGCATGAATACAAATGAGCACTTGCGATAGCATTACACCGATTTATTCGCCTTTTAAGGTGACACATACACGGGACGGTGTCGCCACATCATGTAACGCACGGCGTACATGAGCGTGCGCCTGCGGAACTGTGAGCCACCGATAACTTTTACAATGTAACAGAGTCCGAGGTTAGCTCACGCTTGTAAACTTGTAGCACGCCACCGCGGGAAAGGGAGAGCAGTGTGAAGGACGTAACGGAAAGGTCGTGCAAAGGGGCAGGGCAGGGCAGGGTGACCGGCCAAATGTGAAAAGATGCCGGTGACGAAACTCCCCGAGGCTGCTCCGAGGGCGCACGGCTCAGGAAGGCGGAGAGGAGGAAGGATAAGGAATGACCGAGCCAAGGCGTCGGGACTTGGAGGGTGACGGAGAGGGCAGGGAAGGGCGTTGCGTAATAGTAAAGGAGCAAGCGACAGTGAGCGGGGCGGAGCAGCGTCTGTTTTCATAGGGGGAGGGGAGCGGGGGCAGTAATTCAGAGTCGGGGTGGTCACACAGAAGTCATGTGATTTAAGCTGATGTATATATATATTTATATGAACCTTTATAAATCAACGTTGCCGCGGGCGAAATTTCAAATCGACGACTTGCGGCTACGATGAAGGGGCAACGTGGGGTGGCTCTTACGAGTAACGCCTCCGCTCAGCTCTTTGGTAAAGTTGGGTAACCGCCGATACGAGAATCGACACGGGCGTGCAAACCTGTAAGTAGTGGTCATGTAAGGCGTGTGCTGATGGACACCGCATGGAGCTTCAGGCAGGTTGACAGGCAACTCCAAAGGCAGACTTCTCGAATGTTCTGGCAGACTGAATGAATGGCTCTTGCGTGAATGTGCAGGCGGTCCACATCTAAGCGTCGAGCAGTCGCGATTAATATTCATGGAGGTGGTCTCGTGAATTCTGAGTGGTCCTTGAACACAGTGGAGCATTTCCGACGCTTTACTGCTTTTTTGCCAGATTTCGTTGAGTGACGTCTCAGGCTACCAGAAGACAATAAATGCATCGCACACAGGAATTGAAACTGCACCACCGCGAACAGTTTCATTTATATTCTTGGTTCTTTCGGTAAAGTCACGTAGAAGGAAAATAATAAAATAATATAAAACAATAAAAATTCTCACGACGTTTCGACTGCAACACAAGCAATCGTCATCAGGTGTGAAATCCACAGCAAGAAAATTTGAAAAAAGTGGAGGGTTTTCCTAACGTCAGCACCACGGACAGCGATTTGGCAGTTGGCCAGATGGGCGAGTCCATCTATGTTCGGAAAAGAGGAGGGGGGAGCAGAAAATGGAATGCGGTCTGAAAGTCACCGTAAGCGTGAACACAATCAATTAAGACCCGAAATGGTTTATCAAATCCTTCCAATGATTGCTAAGCCAGAATTTACGTCAGCGCTCCGTCTTTCGGCAGCTCTGAGAGCCTGCGGTGGTGGAAATTCCATATTCCAGTGGCGGGTGCGAGGGATTTCCTCTTCGCAGGCACTTGTTGACTCCCCACGTCGCAGTCGGCTGCTGACCAATGCGCGCACGAGCCACGACACTCGTAGAACCCCGAAGGGTTGAAGAAGTCGACCCGACCTTGAGCGCCAATTCAACTCGCGCCCTTCTGTTTGCGAGCAAACGGCGTTCTAACCGCTGCGCCACGCGCGGTGGTTGTGCGTTCATCCATGCAGCAGAAGACTCATTGCCGAGTCCCAAGACTCTGTATCGGGGGGCGGGAGGGTTAATTCGGATGATTGGCCAATTGATGTTAACGAGTAATTATGGATGTGGGAGGGAACCAGACAGAGTAACCGGACAAAGCGAAGGAACAGCACAAAAGGCCGCAGGCGTTTCGCGAACCCACTTGCTGTACCGCCGTCTCTTCGTAATCTCGCAGCGGGGGGTGTTGGAGTCTCGCAGTACACACGCGCTGATCTCTGCGTGATCCACCAACCCTGTGCCTGTGTACACGGCATAACGGCTCCAGTGGCTACACGCCAAGGCTGCGCGTGCATCCTGGGCTGGACGCGCTGTTCATGTAAATGAGACAGTACAGAGAGGGAGAGAGAAATACTTTAAAATCACAGTCACCTTTAACGCTTTCCAGTTAAGCTTGAGCACCTGTGGGCACACACACACACATACGTGGCCTGTACACACACACACACACACATGTCCTGTACACACACACACACGTGTGTCCTGTACACACACACGCGCCCGGCTCCCCAAGGGAGCTCGCTCACGCCACGGCCGTTACGCTCGTGACGCCGCTTGAACAATGCCCGTGTCAACCCCACCCACCACCACCCACCCACCACCACCCCCCCACCACCACTACCCCCCACCACCACCACCCCCACACCACCCACCCACCACCACCCCCCACCACCACCACCCCCCCACCACCACCACCCACCGACCACCCCCACCACCCCCCCAGACCACCCCCCACACACCACCCCCACACCACCCCCCACACCACACCGCTGCGCCCACACCACTAGGAGCGAGACCACGGGAAGTTCCTTCGAGGCGACCTGCATCCTCTCCTCTCCGTGATCTCGTCGCCAGCGCTCATTGCGCTCGGCGCTGGTTCTTTCAATCGCGACGACGGCCTCGCTGGAGATGTAAAAGCTTCGCGACATCGTTTCAGTGTCGTTCCGCAAAGGGTGGATGCGGAGTGAAGGAGCCCCCTCCGACGGCCGAGAAGTGCATCGTGGCGGCGCTGCTTCGCGTTTGCCGACTCTGGTGTGGGCCTTCTGTGGCCCAGGGTGTGAGACAGCGAGTCCGGAATAATGGAAAACAACTTTTGTTGTTGTTGTTGGGTTCAATCGCGGAAATGTAAATGCGTCGTTAATACTGGTAGGAACCTCCTGGTTACACCAGCCTACAGGGGATTATTGTGTCCGTCGTGCAGGGAGGGGCTGGGTGGGGAGGGAGGGGCTGGGTGGGGAGGGGAGGGTGGGGAGGGGCTGGGTGGGGAGGGGCTGGGTGGAGGGTGGGAGGGGTGGGGCTGGGTGGGGAGGAGCTGGTCACCCCGTGGTGCCCTTATACAAGTCAACGTTTAACCTACTCACGCCGGCTTGTGCCCGCCCTCACAGTCGGGCATATTTGCGGAATACACCACGCCGCCGTTGACCCTGGCCATTGACCGAGCAACCCAACGTTCCTACCAGCTCCCTCCACAGGAATGTGTTTCCGATCCAACTCCACCACCACCAGCACCACCACCACCACCACCAAAAAAAACCCAACAACGCTGTCATGGATAATATTGGCTCGGGAAAAGACGACGTGTCAAACTGACAAAGTGCAGTATTGTATCGGTAACCGCTCATCGGTAACTATGAACTAACTCGCATTTTGCCCGTCCGAGGGCCGGGGGTGTGTTGCAGTAAATCTGAAACTTGCAAGCGAAAAGCAGACCGCGACATGATATTCATTGCATCAATTCGTGTGCAATTAGTAAGGGCGCGGTGACACAGACGTATTTCATTTTTTTAAAAACCACACACACACACGACTTTCTTCAGTGTCTGCAATTAATTTGGCTGAATCCAAGCTCTAGAAATGTACAGGATATATTCGCTTGACGTTCGTGCAACGAGCATTACTGGAAGGTGGGCAGAGCGGACGGGGGGGAGGCAGGCTGCCACCTGCTTCGTGGACCAGAGATCACTTGGAAGGGATCTCAGATGTAGCTCTGCGACTCTCTCTTCCGCGAGCCGTTGTCTAACACGAATGGGTTGCACTGCTCTGTGAGCAGTGGGCTTCTGCGTCTCGTGACGTGATGCTGACAGCACAATCGGGATAACATTGGGAGGAGAGCGGGGGTGGGGATTCCATATTTTTCAATGTCACAGTTGGTGTCTCACTGCTTGGTTTAACAATCACATATGTTTTGATTTAAAGCTTTCGTGACTGCAGGGATTCATATTCTTGGTTCTTTCGGTAAAGTCACGTAGAAGGGAAATAATAAAATAATAAAAATATGAAACATTATTATTTCCCTTCCAAGTGACTTTACCGAAAGAACCAAGAATATGAATCACATTTGTGTATTTGACCATGAGCCAGTGGTGGATGAAGAAGATCCACATTTATAGAGCTGGGGTCATTCTCTCCTGAGGACGACCCATTGATTAATTTCGAGTCTACCTGGAGAAGAATACATTTTTTAATTCCACTCAAATGTTTTGTAGCACACGCAAGACGCAGGAGACTTGCTCCTGTGTCCTGTGGTGGATTATGTGCAATTTAGAGAGAAAGAGAGAGAGAAATCTTAGGGAAACGTAACAGCCAGCCCCTGGGGCAACACACGTTGTGGAATCAACTGTGGCTTTTGGAGCCACTGTACAGACCGCTATAGACGATGCAGAAACTTGAGAAAAGATCTTATACACGTTCGTGGCGGGAACATAAATTGTGTGAAAATGACACAATTGTGTGAAAATGACACAATTGTGTGAAAATTACACAATGCACGTCCGTGGCGGTAAAATTTCTCGCACCTCCAATTAGCACGGTTGGCTACGTACAGTGCTAAATAAGTTCAACATACAGTACAAACAAAGCCTCCGTGACCTTATTGAAATGATGCAAGGCCAATGCTGTAACTCTGCACTGTAAGAAATCACATTTTCAGAGAACGAATTCCAGTTATTAGACACGTAATTATGGGTCATTAAACCACTTTTTCCCGGCGATTCTATGAAATGTTGGCTTTGAGGGCGGTGATTCAATTCAAGAATACAGGTCATTCCTTGTTTTTGGTGAATATCGTGGCCACTAGCTTATGGATGAAATCGATGCATCGTGACACACGCGGTGGTCACCAATGCCCCTCGTGCTGTCACGCAAGAATCCCATCACGCAGCGTGACGGGGCCTTTATTAAGGCTGCCACCTCTTGAGGTACAACGGCAAAAACATTTTAACGGGACATGTCATGGGAAGAATGAAAAAGAAGAATATTTCACGATCCCGTAAGCGGAGAGAGCTGCGTGTAAATGCGTCATCTTTGAGTGGTGAATAGTTGCTGGTACGAATGAACTGACCAAAAAAAACCGGGCGATGTCCTGGATGGAAAAAAAAACTTGCGGAATTTATTTTCATGGAAAACAAACTTAAATTTAGATTTAAAGCTTTCGTGACTGCAGGGATTCATCTTCTTGGTTCTTTCGGTAAAGTCACGTAGAATGGAAATAATAACATAATAAAAATAAAACATAATAAAATAATTTTATTATGTTTTATTTTTTTTCCAAATAATTTTATTATGTTTTTTTTATTTCCATTCTACGTTTCCATTCTACGTGACTTTACCGAAAGAACCAAGAAGATGAAAACAAACTTGTAGAATTGCCATGACCACAGCCTCTAAATATGGCAATACTGGGCAAACTGGGACAGTTGGCAACCGTGGTCTTTATGCATGAGTTTCTTTTTTAATCTGAAGGGGGCGTGTTGGGTCCTATGGGGGTAATGATGCAAATATCGATACGGGAAGTGCTCCAGTGAGGCCCTCTCTCCACCCTCCCAGCCTCCCTCCCAGCCTCCCCCCCATCCTCCCTCACCCCCCAATCCCCCTTTCACCCGTAGGGGGAGGGATAAGGGCGGTCGGGGTGGAGCACAGCGTGTGGCCCGTGATTCAGGGGCATCCAGGCGTGTTGAGTGAGCAGCTGTGTGAATATGATTTACAGCCAACTGCCATTGCACACAGACACACACACAGACACACGTGTGCGCACACACACGAGTCTCCAGAGGCACATTGCTCCCTCCACCCCCTCGATCAAACCCAAACCTGATTGTAAAACACATTACAGTCGCGATGTCGCCGGCAATGAAGTCAGCAAGCGGGCGGGTGGGACTCGGCGATGACCGCGGGAGATATCGGTCGATGAATTAAATGCAGAGATTTTTGTTTAAGAAGAAGAAGTAGAAACATATCTCCCCCGAGTGGCTGATGATGCAGTGTGATTCTTAACCTTCACTGCAGCCCTGCACCCGTTTGCTTCGAAACGCCGTGAGAATTTAATTGTTTTATTTTATTTTATTATTTCCCTTCTACGTGACTTTTCCGAAAGAACCAAGAATATGAATCATTGCACTCACGAAAGCTTTAAATCGAAATTTAAGTGCATAGGGGTTTGATGAAACAAAGTAAGTTGTAACTTACGTGCCCGTGTTTCTAACACAAAATGTGGCCACGTCTCGCACCCCCAGAAAGGGCATCTCGCACCCCCAGGTGAAGAACCACTGGTTCTAATTTTATTATAATTATTCGTGGTTTCAACAGGCCAATGTGCTCACACCCTTCAATTGATGGAGGAGTTAAAGACACAAGCCGCCAGAGGGGTGACACTGTGGCCGTACTGGTGATGCAGTAAAAAAATTACTCGTAAAAACAAAGTTTTTCACTATAAATCCTTTATATGCGTGGCGGCTAGAGTCCTCTCGTCCTCTGGCTTGAGATGGCTGCCACCTATGGGTCAGATGATTGCATGGCAGCATTAAGCAATTGGTAATTAAATATAAAACAAAAAATCCTAAAAAGTGTAAAATGTAGCAATTTTTTTCACGAAAATTAATTGTCACGCACAACGAGTCTGTGTGGAAAATATCAGCTCGATTGGATCACGGGAAGTGGGTTAAAAAACGACCGAAAGATTTGCACGGTCGTAAGCGCGCAAGCAAGCAAGCGAACTTAATATAAAAGATTTAAAAACAAAACTACTACCGCAGTCTGCGTTCCTTGGGTAGAAGAGTAACAGCGACAGTTTCAGTTTCATGTATTAGGTATAGCCCTGTGAGCTATTCGGCTCTTGAATCGGGTGCAACCGCAACAAACAAAAAACAAAAACATGAACAAGAAAACATCTTAAAGTGACTATGTGACTAAGTGCAAACAGAAAATCCAAAAAAATCCAAGCGTGATCTTGTCAGTGTTTACTACAATTTGGACCACGTTCAGGATAACCGAGGTGAAGTGTTGGCCCGTGTCAGGGATCGTGAAATGCAGTTGGGCACGGGTTGTCGTGGCCATGCTCAGGGTTTTGTTGTTGTTTGTAAATGTCCAACTTGTAACACGCCGCACACAGCATTCGCTCGCTCTCAAAGAGAGGGAGACAGATGATGACTCAAAAGCAGTGCCGGATGATCCTATTAGCAAGAGTAGCTACTCATGCTACGGGCCCCGCACTTTCAAGGGCCCCGCGCTAAATGGTTTCAAGCTATCAATTCCGATTCAGTGATTCTGCACTTGCTCTATTGCTATAGTACTATACCGCCTTCAACTTTTATGAACGACTGGGTGTTTAAGGTTAGCGATTTGTCGTATTATCTGGCTGTATAGCAAATGAAAAAATACAATTACTTTACTTTGCAAGTTAAAAATGTCTTTTAATATTTATGCGTGTGTTTTTTATTTAGGGCCCCTTTATAACATATGCTACGGGCCCCGCACTAGCTTAATCCGGCACTGCTCATGGGTGGCAGGAGAAACCAAAGACGAGCGAGAAAGGCAGCGACAGCAGCAGCAGCAGCAGGGCGACGAGTCAGCGTCAAAATTGCGCCCAAGCTCTGCGATCCTCTGTGCATGGCGTTATCGGGAGTGTTCGCGTGTAGGGGCAGCAGCGGGAGCATTCGGAGAAAACCCACACAAGTTTGCCGAAATCCTCGGCAATCCGCGAGATAACGAGAAGGATTCGTAATACAGGGGGTTGGGTTAGATCGCGTAAAATATACATGTTGTCGTAACCCTCCACCACCCGACACAGCCAATTAGTAAGGAATCTGTCACGTAAATAAAATGCCAATTAGTTACTACTTCAGCCCACCGGTGTGTTGGAAAGCAAATCCACAACATTTTACAATTTGAGTTCCATGACGTTTCGCTGGTAATTGCATCCAGCATCATCAGGCGAGTTGCCGGAATAGTGACGTCATCCACTTGCTTCCGGTCTTATATAGTGCAGCAGGATGACGTCATCACTGAACCCATCAGGTGCAGAAATCAGACGCGGGGGAGGGGGGGGTATCGTAATTATATAATTGATTAGTAATCATTGAATTAGTATGTGTTTCCTTTATTGGATGGCAGATTCGTCTTCCTCTTGCAAATATCAGGATTCGCAGATAAGAGGCATGGTGGGTAAAGTTTTTTGTCCCCCTGAACTGTGTTCTTTTGTGAGTGCTTTTTTGGTTTAGTTTGCAGTTTTTTGGTTTTTTCGGTAAAGTCACGTAGAAGGGAAATAATAAAATAATATAAATAAAACAGAATAAAATAATTCTCACGACGTTTCGGCCACAACGCAAGCAGCCGTCCTCAGGTGAAGAACAGGTCTGTCGGGAAGACAGCGTCTGAATGGCATTCAGACGCTGTCTTCCCGAAACGTCGTGAGAATTATTTTATTATGTTTTATTTTTATTATTTTATTATTTCCCTTCTACGTGACTTTACCGAAAGAAACAACAAGATGAATCCCTGCAGTCACGAAAGCTTTAAATCGAAGTTTTTATATAGATATGAAAATCGATTTCGAGACTAAGGCTTCCCCACTCCGTATCAGTCGTCGGGGGTTGTTTGACCATACTTCGCTGTGCTGGTCAGTGTGGGCTGGTGAAGTTGGTGGCGGGGGGTGGGAAGTTCTGGACAGGTTCCGATATTCTGCTGCAATTTACGCCGATGACCACTTCATTGAGGGGCGATATTTGGCACGTAAAATAAAGATCAATCGATCGATCAATCGATCGATCGATTGATCGACTCGCCAGTGACGTTAGCCGCGGCCTGGAATTGAACTCGGCTCGCCACGATTAGGGGGCAGCCCGCAATGCTGGTGGGTCACGTGGCCGCTCCACCACGTGCTCACAGTGAACTTTACAGGGCCCACGTGACCCATTGGCTTGTGCACCTCGTGCAGCCGCCATCAACCATCGTCATCATCCATGACCCACCCTCCTTATGACGCAATCCACGCACATCACACCCATCTCCTCTCTCCTTTTGCGGTCAACCCCTTTGGCTCATCAACCTCAACCGCCCTCCCCACCTGATGACGGAGACTTGTGTTGCCTCCGAAACGTCGTGATTTTTATTTTATTTTACTTTTATTAATTTTCATGTTTTACCTACGTGACTTTACCGAAACAACCTAAGAATATGAATCCTTGCAGTCACGAAACATCAAATCTAGAATTAACGCCCTCCCTCCTCCCACTCGCACTCACCCTATTTGCTCCCATCACCCACCCCCCACCGCCTCCCTCGTCCCACAATGACGAGCACCCCCCCCCCCCCCTTCTAACGACTCCAGAGATTAACCCACGTGCAGCAGCAGCAGCATCTCCGCAGACAAATTAATCCGTGGCAGATGGGGGGTGTGGGGGGCCATTTCGCGAACATCCATTGTTCGCTAAATGTGTCAGGTGCTGCTGTGTGTGTGTCACTGCGCGCTGTGCCACTGCGGGCGTTGTGTGTCACTCCGGCTGGGAGCTGTCGCGTCTGTGGTGTCTGTCTGTCGGCCGGTTTGCGTTTCGAGGTGTGCCCTTTGGGAATGCGTTGCACGGACGTTCAAAGATTGTCTTTTTTTTATCTGAAATTAATTCTGGCACGAGTAATAAAATTCCGTCAAATGCACGCTGTTTTATTTTGTAGAAGAAAAATTAATATATATTTTTTTAAACACGCTTTTTTTTAAATGTACTGGCAATGGAAGAACTCCACGACTCCAGAAAGTGGCCCCGAAGCGTACCACAACGTAAGGGACCCTGACCAATTACAACCAACGTCAGTTGACCGTGGACAATTAGACCAAAGCCGAAACATAACATATAAAAAAGAATGTTTAAAATATATTTTTTCTTATGATAGAATATAGTATTGCCATCAGTATGCCATAAGTATACCAAGTTTGCAGTGATTACCACATTGGGAAGTGGGTTAAAATTGAGTTACAAGATTTGAGGATACAACAACAACAGACAGAGTGAGTTAAATGAAAGCGTGTAATACAAAAAAACTAATCAGATAACCGGAGATTTGTTAAAGTTGGTGCGGCAGCGTCCCAGCATGAAGACATTTTCAGCCGAATAGATGTTAAAAGACATTTCTTCGGCTAGGATTTGTTGCACTCACGAGTTACTGACAACTCAATCCTGTTGCGATTGAGTCCTGCAGAGAGAAAGAGAGAAGAAAAAAATACTTACACTCCTCCAAACAAATTGCTATTTGCATTGGAAACTATTCAAATGACGTGAAATGTCACATGTTCATTTGCGATAGATTCCTAGTCTCGATTGAAATTTAACTTCTTAAATGTCACACTTTTAATGTTCGTCATAATTAACATTTCACAGCCGAGTTCAACTCCGCTGCGACTTGCTGCTACGGCGGAGTGTAGCGGCGATCCTCCCAAACTCAACTCCTGTTGCCCGTGACCATGCCCGGGCCAAAAAAACTAAAACCTCACCGGAATTCGGAGCATTAGCATTCGAAAGGAGTTTCCCAATTCACCATATTGTCCGTTACATTTCTCATTTCCCCTTTTTGCGGAGGGCAGGCATTTGTGTTGTTTAGTCAACTGTTGATTCACTTTCACTCTCCGTAAATGCGGTAAATGCGGTTATTCTCCTAACCGCAAGTACTCGCAGTAGAAGCAATACGAGCAAAGGCATTTTCAGTCGCCTTTAAATGGAAATCAATCATTGGACCGCGTCGGGGTTTTTTATTGTCGTTGCGGTTGAGCGACGGAGTTCTCCGAGGTCTTAGAAGTTGCCCCGCGGTGTTGTTCAGAGTGAACTCCTCCGATATTTCCCACCACGTTCCAGCAGCTTCCATTTCGGTTTAACGCGTCGTGAGGCTTTCGTGACCAAAATCATCCATAATAGAGGGGGTTTTGTTGGGGTTAGATCGCGTAAATGTAAACTTGTCGTCAACACACCGGTGTGCTGTACTAGTGACGAATTGCCACGTTTTGTTTACGTGAAATCCCTTACCAGTTGGCTGTGTCGGGTGGTGGCGGGTTTAACGACACATTTATTTACGCGATCTCACCCAAAAGCTTCCATTTCAGTTCCTGAATCACCTCCGAGCAGCACCAGATCCAGAAGAAGCGTCCAGAACAGCAGAGCGCCGGACATCACATGGGGACACAACCAACGTTGACAGGTCTCAAAGAGAGAAGTCCATAATTCCTAGCGATAAATCGATTTCAATTCACGTAAATGTTCGACTGCGTGTGGCGATAGTGCATTTAATAGGGGCAGGCAGCATTATTTACGAGCCGTTGTCAGTGCTAGCAGCAGCAGCAGCAAGTAACATCAATCGCCCATTAACAGCAAACGGCCAGACAGTTGGTCAAGAGCGATTTTTAGTTTTTCCCCGCAGATTGAGGACAGCCAACAGACAGAGCCCCCGGTTGACAGATGGCAGAAGTCCCCATTGTGCACCGAGCGAAGTGTTTGCCGCTGTTTGCCCGTTGAGTCGCCTGCCTGCATCCAACCCCCTTCAACGCAACTGAAAGAAAAAACATGCACGGGGATGGCGCAACAGCTGGGGAAATAGATCCCATGGTTTTAATTTTATTTGTTTAAACAAAACACAAAAAAAAGAAACCACCAACTCAGTCCCCTGTGGAGCACAGTTTTGGCGTTAAGGGGGCATGCGACGACTGATTATATTTGCTTCATGAAAACCCCACCCCCCTGTGGTTATCATCGTCGTTATCATCGCAATCATCATAATCAGCAGCGACGTCGTTGTCGTCATCATCATTGAACGCATGGATTAGGGAACACGCGCAGGATAAAGGGCAAGGCCGTAATTACAATATTCAAATATGCTCAAAATGTCCCCCCCAATATATTGCTATAAAATCAATTTCTGTTTATATGATTGTGGTTATGGGTGTACTTTATTAATCCCTAATCTCTGCCATTACATACAATGAAACAAGAAAATGAAAATAGAAAAAACAGAGCAATGTAATAAAATACACTATTAGGCATTATTGTAAAAAATAAATAAAAAGTCCATCCTACGTGTTAGTTAATTGTTTTATATTTTAGGCAGGAAATGGCAGTAAATTCGTTTTCAAATTTAGATTTTTTTTCTGGGGGGGGACCCCCAGACCCCCTGGAAGATTTGGTCCCCCCCAATGTTGACTCCATGGCTACAGCCTTGTATAAAGGTATTTTCAACCGTGAATAAGAATAGATGGTATAAATAATAATACAGGGTGCTTAATTTTTTAACAATTATATGGGACTATCGTTTCAATGGAAAAACAAATAACTGATAATAACACACTGTAACATGATGACGAAAGTATGTTCATAGCTTCAAAAAGTCAAAGAGTCTCCCAATTGTTCACCATAATTGTCAACACGTGGCCTGGAATCTTCTCCAGGTGGTCTCCAGAGCCCGGAGGCACATTTCTTGCGGTATTTTTGCAAATTCTCAGAAGTGTTAAAAAATAATTTTGAAAGCACCCCATATTAATAACGTCCGATTTAGAACGCACACAAAATCCTGGGGCAGCGAGTCGTGATCAGGCATCTGGGCTTGGGCAGGACACGTGGCCGGTAGGGGTGGAACTCCGTGGTAGTCATTGAATTGCATTGTTGTCGTGGAAGTTAGTGGTGCGCTTACGGTTTTGACCACCTCACACTTCAAAATGAGACCTTTTTTTGGCAGCAAAACAGGAGGTGTTAGGATGTTCAAACACCTCACACTTCATCTGTTTTTTTTCGCAGTTACCTAAACTCTACAGCTTTGGACAAATTGTTGATTTGACGTGGACGGTTGCCTTCGACCTAACGTTGTCCATTTGCGAGGACTACAAAGGGCAGGCTACTGGTACACGTGTAGTGACGACTTGACACACTTCTCTTGAGATGGCACTTTATTGAAGACACGTTCGCTTGACATCGGGCGGAGACCCCCACTGCGACAGCCCCGAGTCTCCCGCGCATCTCCCTTTTATCCCCTCACGAGGCCACGCCCCCCTTCTCGTTCCTTCTTGCTGACTCTGGACTCTCGCTCCACCGCAAACTCCACGGTCCTCTTCCGTCACCTGACCACGCTCCCTTCTCGAACATTCCCGTAGCCACCAGTCCCTTCACACTCACAACTGACTCCCCTGTTATTACTTCCTGTGGCCACTTGTGCATTCGTACTGCAGGCTGACTCCCCTGTCATTACCTCCCGTGGCCACCAGTTCCTTCACACTCACAACTGATACTCCTGTTATTACTTCCCGTGGCCACTAGTGCATTCGTACTGCAGGCTGACTCCCCTGTTATTACCTCCCGTGGCCACCAGTCCCTTCACACTCACAACTGATACCCCTGTTATTACCTCCCGTGGCCACTCGTGCATTCGCACTGCAGGCTGACTCCCCTGTCATTACCTCCCGTGGCCACCAGTCCCTTCACACTCACAACTGATACCCCTGTTATTACCTCCCGTGGCCACTAGTGCATTCGTACTGCAGGCTGACTCCCCTGTCATTACCTCCCGTGGCCACCAGTTCCTTCACACTCACAACGGATACCCCTGTTATTACCTCCCGTGGCCACTCGTGCATTCGTACTGCAGGCTGACTCCCCTGTCATTACCTCCCGTGGCCACCAGTCCCTTCACACTCACAACTGATACCCCTGTTATTACCTCCCGTGGCCACTAGTGCATTCGTACTGCAGGCTGACTCGCCTGTCATTACCTCCCGTGGCCACCAGTCCGACTCACGCCGCATGCAGGCTCTATTGTCATTGCACACACGCACGCACCCGTCATTGTGATATTACTCCAGTGCCTCAAACCCTGACAGCTGGTGCCGGATGAGGACACGCGACTCACACAGTTCCTATGATTACTGTGTTTTTACAGCTTTATTTTGGTGATTTCGAAAACATATGGTTAAGCCATATTTCTTGCGGAAGTGCGGAGTTGGCCTGATAACTTTAATCTAAATTGTCTTATGGTTGTTATTGTTTGGCTTGCATCACACTGGGATTTTTGCACACAGCGTTGTAATACGGTGGGTTTTTTTGTCTGGAAGATTTGCTGTTTTATCCAGGATGTTTCTGTTGCGCGTCGTCGCTTTAAGATGTTCTCTGTTCATATTTTGTTTTGTTGCGGTTGCACCCGACTCAAGAGCCGCATGGCTCACAGGGCTATACCTCATAAATGAAACTTGAAACACTCAGAAAGTGGTGCCGATGCAATCGCGATAGCGCACAAGTCAAACGTATACATTATACACACGCACATTTCCACCACCGAGAATGAGTTCTGCCCGATGCCCGCACGAGCATGACAACGCGTACAACCGCAGCCAAGTCCGCCGCTGAAATCGCCGATTAATCAGCGAAAATACTTTGTACGCGGGAGTAGAACCCACGCGCACGTGGCTAATGCTCAAAAAATGATGCTCCATCTGCAGGCCACCTTGTAGCCCATTGGCTGCCTGCAGCTTTGTCAACCCACTGCTTGATGAGGGCCATCCCCCAATGCTCGTGAGGGTCCTTTGGGGGGGGGGGGTCATTACTGCGTGTTGGTGAAGGCGGATAGAGCACGGACGCTGGGGTCAGAGTGCACTACAAACAAACAATTGGGTGCGGGGGGGGGGGGCGTGACCTTCATCCGGGAGTTGATTTGACCCCAGCTGCTGCTGCTGCTGGTGCCAATGAAGACCAATTCAAAACCACGGGTTTTGCTGTTGGTGGGTGGTGGCGTTGCAGGGAGTTTGTCCTGGGCAGCCATGGGCTGGAGGAGCTGACGCAAGTCGAGGGGCACCGGGAGCGCGGCCTGCTGGACTGGCTGCCGGGCAGGAGCCCCCTCGCTCGGGGAGACTCCGGCCGCTGCCCCGGATTCGACCTGCACGGTCTGGGCCTCATCGGCCCTCCGCAAACAGGTGGCCAGTGCCTCCGTGCCACACAAATCGCATTGCTTTGAACACTTTTTTAATTTTATACATATATAAAATACTTAGCATTCACGATGGATCGGTGTTGGATTTTAGGCCGCGCTTCATGATCCGGACAAATGTGCGCCGTGCGTGACACTTCTCGTTACGCACGGCGCTTCCCATTACGCGCGGCACAGCCCGATGGAATTGTTTACGTGGGCGTGCGATTAACGACGCGACAGTTGTTGTTGTTGTTTTAGCATCGCCGGTGAGTTGAAGAACAGCGACGACGACTCTCACGAGCAAATGTGTAGCGATCGCGTTCACCGTGTAGCTTGAGACCCCATCGAGCATCGTCAGGTCGCAGCGCCGGCCTGCCAAGTGGGTCTAAGTCCGCCAGCAAGGGACTGTCTTTCCGCGTGTGGGTTTTTATTTCTCATCAATTAAGTCATTCGCGAGTATTGTAGTGGATTACATTTGGCAAATTTGGACCATGACTCTGGCACACCGCTAACGCACGCTCTGGGCTCCGCCACCGAAGTAACAGCAAGAAGAAGAAGCAGCGACATTTTATTCGAATTCGGTGAAACAAACGCACGCAAAAAAAACCCAACCTCAGTATTTCAAGAGGCGAGAAATTTCGCGTGGCAGTCCTTACGGAGCCACCGCTTGTGTTTGCCGACCCCTGACCTTCACCAACCAACCCCCTGCCCCACCCCCACCGGGCGGCCAGACGACCCTGACGAGCCGCGCGGCGTCGGTGGAGGCCCTCGTCCAGCGGTGGATTGACGAACGCAGACGATCTCCAGATGTCTTGTGACACCCTATTAAATTCTCCAAAACTTATTATTGTTTTAAAACCAAGGTTCAATTAAACAGAAACGAAAATCCAAAGGAAAACAACATGCTCGGGGGTCAATTAATGAATGATCTGGAGCCGTAATCCTTTTTGTTAAGCAGGATTCATTCAAAACAGAAATGAATATATGCAAAAGAACACAAATATTAGGGGCCAATTAAATATTTTTTGGGGGGGACGGGTCACAAGATATCTGGACCACCGTGCACGTGACCCGAGTGGTTCCTCGTGCGTCTTGTCCAGGCGAGAGCTCCTGGTGCTGGGCCAAGGAGACGTCTCACTGCGCCCAGCCGCCTCCGACTCATCCGCCTCCTCCGACTCATCCGCCGCCGCCACCACGGCAGTGCGCAGCAAGCCGAGAGCCGCGTGCTCCTCGAGCCGCTCGACCTGCAGCCGGCGCTCGACGGCGCCCACCGCCACGGGTGGAGGTGCAGCGACGCGCCGCAGTGCCAACCGTCGGCCCCTTCTCATCATCATCATCAGCAGCAGCAGCATCATCATCATCTTCCTCCTCCTCCTCCTGCAGAGGGCACAGAGGACCCCTCGGCCTGCTTCTACGAGCGAGCGCAGCACGCCGATCGCAATGCGCAGGTGAGGTGGCTCGGAGCGGTGGTGCGCTCGCCGTGGGTTGAATGGCCTGGTCTGGCACCCAGCTGGTACGTGTCCCGCGTAGTTTTGAGACTGAATTGTTTTTATATTAAAAATAATACTGTTAGGAACCACCTGGTTCCACCAGCCCACAGGGGATTGTGTCCGTCCGTCCGTCGTGCATCCAAAAATGGGAGGGGTGGGGCTGGGTGGGGAAGGGAGGGTGGGGAGGGGCTGGGTGGGGAGGGTGGGGAGGGGCTGGGTGGGCAGGGAAGGGTGGGGAGGGGCTGGGTGAGAGGTGGAAGGGGTGGGGCTGGGTGGGGAGGGGTTGATCACCCCGTGGTGCCCAGGGTGTGAGAAAGGGAGTCCGGAATAATGGGAAACAACTTTTGTTGTTGTTGGGTTCAATCGCGTAAATGTAAATGCGTCGTTAATACTGGTAGGAACCTCCTGGTTACACCAGCCCACAGGGGATTATTGTGTCCGTCGTGCAGGGAGGGGCTGGGTGGGGAGGGGAGGATGGGGAGGGGCTGGGTGGGGAGGGGAGGGTGGGGAGGGGCTGGGTGGGGCTGGGTGGAAGGTGGGAGGGGTGGGGCTGGGCTGGGTGGGGAGGGGCTGGTCACCCCGTGGTGCCCTTATAAAACTCAACGTTTAACCTACTCACGCCGGCTTGTGCCCGCCCTCACAGTCGGGCATATTTGCGGAATACACCACGCCGCCGTTGACCCTGCAGGCCATTGACCGAGCAACCCAACGTTCCTACCAGCTCCCTCCGCAGGAATGTGTTAAATTGTGTATATGTTGTTGGTCTCTTGGTTGTGATTCTTACAAATGTTATTGTGAGTTTTAGTGTTGGGTTAGTAACACTTAGTCCGTGCATTATACAGGTTTTTTGGGTTAGATCGTGTAAATATATAAATGTGTCGTTAAACCCGCCACCACCCGACACAGCCAACTAGTAAGGGTTGTCACGTAAACAGAACGTGCCAATCTTGATTTGAAGCTTTCGTGACTGCAGGAATCCATACTCTTTGGTTCTTTCGGTAAAGTCACGTAGGTAGAAATAAAATAAAATAAAACACATTTTTGTTTTGTTATATTTTATTTCACGTAGGTAGAAATAAAACAAATTTTAGTTTTGTTTTATTTTATTTCTACCTACGTGACTTTACCGAAAGAACCAAAGAGTACAGAACGTGGACAATTCGTCACTAGTGCAGCACTAACCGGTGTGTGGGAGAGCCAAGCCACAACATTTACAATCTGAGTACGACGTTTCGCCAGTAATTACAACCAGCTTCATCAGGCGGACAGCCAGATTTGTGGAGAAACCCTCCTGTTTCGTTCCTTATATAGAGGGGCAGATGTGGTGATGTCACTTGTGATTGCGAAGTGGTGGAGGCGGGAACTAACCCAACTCCCCCCCACCCCCCCCCCGTATCGTGAATGAAATTGGTCTTGAAAGCCTGCTACGTGTTCAACTTAGTCTTCGCTCTCCAGTTTCCAGCAGTGTGGATGGACAGGGGCTGCGCGTGGATCTGTTGTTCTGTTGCTTCCCACCGTAATCCGCGTGCACTCATCCTGGATGCCCGCCCCCCCCCCCCCCCCCCCAGGTGCTGCCCGGACACACGTCTCCTGGCACCTATCCGGGGTCGTCGTCGTCGTACTCGCCCCCCGGGCCCGACCTGCTGTTCGCGAGCGGCGCCTTCCTCGTGCGGCACGCGGGGCCCCCGCTGCCCTTCCAGCCCCAGCGCACGTACCCCAAGCCGGCCTTCTCCTACAGGTGAGATCTCTAGCCCGCCGTCCACTCCCATCTCCCATCCCAGCCAAACTTCACAACCCAACTCTGCCTCCCATCCTAACCCGACATCACATACCAACTCTGCCTCCCATACTCCTTTGGTTCTTTCGGTAAAGTCACGTGACTTTGCCGAAAGAGCCAAAGAGTATGGATTCCTGCAGTCACGAAAGCTTCAAATCAAGATCTACCTCCCATCTCAACCTAACTTCACAATCCAACTTTGCCCACATCCCAAACCAACATCACATCCCAACCCAACATCACATCCCAACTCCACCTCCCATCTCAACCCAACATCACATCCCAACCCAACATCACATCCCAACTCCACCTCCCATCTCAACCCAACATCACATCCCAACCCAACATCACATCCCAACTCCACCTCCCATCTCAACCCAACATCACATCCCAACCCAACATCACATCCCAACTCCACCTCCCATCTCAACCCAACATCACATCCCAACTCTACCCACATCCCGACTCAAAAATCCCATCCCAACTCCACCTCCCATCTCAACCCAACATCAATCCCAACTCCACCTCCCATCACATCAACCAAACTACATCCCAAAACCATCAATCTCCACCTCCCATCTCAACCCAACATCACAATCCACTCCCCACACCATCCATCAACCAACATCACATCCCAACCAACATCACATCCAACTCCACCTCCCATCTCAACCAACATCACATCCCAACCCAACATCACATCCCAACTCCACCTCCCATCTCAACCCAACATCACATCCCAACCCAACATCACATCCCAACTCCACCTCCCATCCCAACCCAACATCACATCCCAACCCAACCATACATCCCAACTCCACCTCCCATCTCAACCCAACATCACATCCCAACTCTACCCACATCCCGACTCAAAAATCCCATCCCAACTCCACCTCCCATCTCAACCCAACATCAATCCCAACTCCACCTCCCATCACAACCCAACATCACATCCCAACTCTACCCACATCCCGACTCAAAATTCACATCCCAACTCCACCTCTCACCCCGATGTGCCTCCGTGAAGTTGCCTGATCGCGCTGGCGCTGAAGAACAGCAAGACTGGAAGTCTTCCCGTCAACGAGATCTACGGGTTCCTCCTCCAGAACTTCCCCTACTTCCGGGTAAATCCTCGCACATTCCACGAACGCAAAGCGTTCCCCGTTTAGTGCGTTCAGTTTGCGAGCCCCTATTGAGGCCGGCACGGCGCGCGCGCGTGTGCGTCCGTGTGCGCGCGTGCGTGGTGGGGGGGGGGAGGATTGCGTGACTGAAGCTGAATCCGGCTTCCTTTATAGACAACAGCGAGTAATTCGTTAAGGCGGAGGCAATCTAGGCAGGGGGGACCCAGGCCAATTTATAGAAATCACCGCTGCTGTTAGCCACGGCGGGGAATCCAACTCGGGTGTTGGACAGCACCGCGCCATCAACAAGTAACAGCTGCGTGTCAATCCACTGTCGGACGAGAGCCACCCCCAGGCTGTTTTGCGGGCTGCTGGAGACATATCGACCATACTTCACCACGCCGGTCAGCGCGGGTTGGCGACGGTGGCGGAAAGTGCAGAAACAGCTTCGTGGATTTCGCTTCACTGCCCCTGATGCTGCCCGCGGTGCCCACTAGACCCGTCGCTTGCGCGGGGCGGCTCCTTTGCCCCTTGACGTGACGCCGATAGGGGAATCGGGATAACACTGGGGGGGGGGGCGGCGTGGGGGGGGGGGGGTAAAGATCGAGCAGTACATCATCACATCGTCGTCACACCAACGTCCGCTGCGATTCCAGAGCGCCCCGGACGGCTGGAAGAACTCCATCCGGCACAACCTCTCTCTCAACAAGTGCTTCCGCAAGGTGGAGGTGATGGTGTCGAACATGGGGGCCCCCCCCCACCCGCCGCGCCCCGCGACCCTGGCCCCCTCCCTGGCGAGCGTGGCGCCGGGCCCCCGCAAGGGCTGCCTGTGGAGCCTGGTGGCGGAGCGCGTGGGCCGCATGGAGCAGGAGATCCACAAGTGGCAGCGCAAGGACCCGCTGGGCATCGGCCGCAGCATGGTGGATCCCGGTGAGGGCCCCTCGGAGCGCGTCACCGCCGGTTGGGGGGCAGGGGGGGGCAGGGCTGGCTGCCACCTTTTGTGAGATGCATGACAAAAAAAATTTCACTTGGGACCTTTGGTATTCGTGGGAATAACAAGAAGTCTTCTTGGTTCTTTCGGTAAAAGTCACGTAGAATGGAAATAATAAAATAATAATATAAAACATAATAAAATAATATAATAAAATGTTTTGTTTTATTATTTTATTATTTCCATTCTACGTGACTTTACCGAAAGAACCAAGACGATGAATCCCTGCAGTCACGAAAAATAACAAGAAGGTGCAGAAATTTTGACGGATGGCAACAATTTTATCACGAAGTTGGCTTTCGCTAGCGATGTTATCCACAAGAGGTTTTTTTTGGGGTTAGATCGCGTAAATATAAATGCGTCGTTGAAGCCGACACTGCCAATTAATACGGTTTGTCAAGTAAACAAAACGTGGAAATTCGTTACTCGTTCAGCACACTGGTGTGTTGGAGAGTAAACCCGCAACATTTACAATTCGAATGCATTGGAAATATTATAAATTGTAAATGTTGTGGGTTTACTCTCCAACACACCAGTGTGCTGAACTAGTCACAAATTGGCATGTTTTTTACGTGACAAACCTTACTAATTAGCTTTGTGGCGGGTTTAACGACGCATTTATATTTACGCATCTAACCCCCAAAAAAACCCTCTGTCACAGATGGAAATGCTATACGCTGAAATAACACCGGTGACCTTTATCATGGCGCAAGTCCCATCACGTTGAGACCCGACGGCCATGGGGCTGCACTATCCTCAAGGAGTCCAAGTTTCACAAATTAAAGCCTCTCGCCACATTTGTTCCCTCTCGCAAGGAGCGGTGTTGTCCTGTTGTCTCCATCGGGAATGACAGAAAAGGTCTCCGGCCACGTATTGACAAATCGCACAAACGCTGGAAATTCGCTGCTGTCTCAGCCACAGTAACGGGCGCTTTCCTCGTAATTCAAACCAGCCGGATCACTCAGGGGCCTCCCTCTGCCTCAAAGAGACCGTCTGCTTTGCTGGTGACTCTGACATACGTGTGCTAGAGCACATGAGCCCCCCCCCCCCCCACCCCAGCTAAATCTTCTCACGGCTCATAATTCTCTAATGGGCGAGAGTCGGGTGAAAGACTGCAGAGTCATGTGGTCTGCAGCACAGTACCACTCCTCCCGAGCCTCGGACCTGGTGACAGCCATGCTACACACACTGCCCCTCTCACCGTCTCTCCTTCAGCCCCCAGCGAGCGTGACCGTCCCTCTCTCAATCCCTCCCCCACATCTCTCTTCCCTTCGCATCTCTCAGGGCTGCTCGAGCGCCTGGTCCCGGAGAAGCCCGCGACCCCTGACCCCGTACCCTCGTTCCTGTCGCGGTCTTTGCCGGCGCCCCCGCCGGCGTGCGCCCGGTCCCCCGCGCCGTCCTCCCGCTGGCCCGGCGCTCGCTGCGCCCACCCTCCGGCGGGCCGGGACCCCGCGCGGCCCGCCGGCCCGGGACACCGACCGCCCCTGCGGCCCCATCGCGGGGGCGGCCGCGGCGAGCCTCAGGGCCCACCCGCCGCGGAGGAGTCGCCCCAGCGGGCGCCCCACGAGCCGCCGCCGCTGTCCCACGTCGCCCTGTCCTGCGCCGGCGCCGCGGCCGATGCCGAGATCGACGCCCTGCAGCCCAGCATCACCGACTTCGCTCTGCAGGGTGCGTGCTCGTGCGGCACGGCCGCCCACCGCCCCCCCCCCCCCCCCCGCGGTTTCCCGGTGGACGTGAACGTTTAAAGGGAGAGACGGCGCAGAGAAATACCGGCCGTGGTTTGATACCCGTACCCTACCCGATACCCGGCTACCCGTACCTGGCCAGGTACGGGTACGGGTACCCGTTTGCGACCCTGGTGCAGCCGGGTACGGGTACGGGCAGGCCGTGAGTCACTGGTGAGTCACAGTTTGTCACTCATTTCGGGTAGGGTACGGGTAAGGAATCAAAACCCGTTTGCGACCTCTGGCGCTTGGTGAACGATGAAAGTGGCTTCTGATCGCCGCGGAAGGGGAATGCCGGCCTCAGACTACCACGTGCCGGCTGGTAGTGGCAGTGGGCTATGTAACGCCTCGCTAGCTTCCTCTGGGTTGAGACCCGACGTGAATCTTTACTGTGGATCCTACGCAGGTGAAGGTTCATTAATCAGCGGAAAAAAGACTTTGAAACCACAGTCAGGAGTGGACTAGTGACACCCAATCCCACACTTAGTTTACCAACTCCGGTAAAGTCTCTCTCGTGTACGGTTGGAGGGAGTAGCATTTTCGATGTGAAAGGTGAGCCAGCCAGCAAATAGGTTCAGTTGATGTGCGGTGAAACAGCTGCACTCACTACCTCCATTGAAAACGTGTAGTTCACAGTGGCTGACTACTGTGTGGGCTCACACAGGACGCACGCACAGGCTCGTAGAGCCACATGGAAACCCATAGACTCACATAGCGACTCGGATTCACATGAGCTTCAGAGTGGCTGGTGGTGTGTTTCTGTAATTGCACTCCGCGTTGTTTATTCCAATGGTAATTCTGCCACAAGGCACGCGGAATTGATCCAATGTGGACCGTTGCAAGGTTTATGTTCAATCCTGGAGGTTATTTAACAGGATCGGCAAGTCAATACATCGTTACCTGTAGGCGCCTGTGCATCTGATAATGACGTACGTATGTTGAACTTCTTTCGCACCGATCGTAGCCAACCGCGCTAATCGGAGGTGCGGGGGAAGGACAACATACTAAACGCAAAAAGCATTTCTAATGGAACGAGTTTTCAATCTAGACGATTTAAAAGTGCACAGCTCCAGTGGCTTGCGAATATGGGAAGGAGGAGCGTTCCAGACGGCCGCACAAGCGCAACCTGAAAGCGCCGCGCGATGCGGATGACGAGCGGAGTGTCGCGCGACGACGAGATCAGCGAGGTGATCGAAGGTTCGTTCGTGATGACGACGACGACGATGATGATGCTGATAATTATTGCGACGGCATTGATGAAACAACCATTGAGTGAGTGCGTCCGTCTTGCCCCCAGGAGACTTTTGGGAGATCCTGAGAGAGGAGACGTTCGGTTTGGGCGCCATGCAGTCACTGTCGGCCCACGTGCACAGCAACAGCGGCAGCAGCAGCAGCAGCCACTATCACCACCACCACCACAGTCCGACCTCTGACCTGCACGCCGAGCTAGGCTTAACGTCTGAGCTTCACTCAGACTTCTACGACTTTGGTCTCATCCCTGAGCTTTAGTTTCCTACCCCCCCTCCCCTGACTCCGATGTCGAGGGTTTCACTTCCGCTCGCTTCACGTGTGGAGCGACGCGCCCTCCGTGTTACGCATCGTGGGTTCATAAATATGAAACGCCGGACCGGAATGATCACCCACTGTTAAAACTCATCATTTGAAGAACCTATGCGCTCGAAAACCCAGTTATAAACAAGTGATGGAGACCATCATTACAGTCCTGATGCCATGAGAACATCCATTTACGTGTAATTTGCATGTCCATTTATGGTTAAAACTCATCATTTGAAGAACCTATGCGCTCGAAAACCCAGTTATAAACAAGTGATGGAGACCATCATTACAGTCCTGATGCCATGAGAACATCCATTTATGTGTAATTTGCATGTCCATTTATGGTTACATAATTTCGCTGACTCCCAATGAATCTGTACATGTGGAAATCGTGAGCGTGTAAGAAAAAGCGATAAACAGACCGTCCTTCATCTCTGAACGTAACAACTCAACTGGTGTTCACCGTGGCAGCGTGGTTCCGTGCGAGGTGACGATGTGGGAAGATGCTTCCTTTTCCCGCAGTTGGTGGAAATATCTCAAAGCTCCCGTACGTTGTTGCTAAACATTGACCTGAAGAATTTCTGAATCCATTTCTTTACGTGAATATTTTCAACAATTCGTTTTTAATGTATATAACCTTCGTATTTAAAAGAAATGACATGTGTTTTATTGTTTTAAAGTAACGCGATGGTTGTCAACAGTAAGGTATTTTTTTAATTTACTAAGTTACCATTTGTTTACGACCAAATCTCCCGAAAGCTAAGCCCCTCCCCACCCTCCCCACCCAGCCCCTCCCCACCCTCCCCTCTCCACCCAGTCCCACCCCTCCCATTTTTGGATGCACGACGGACGGACGGACACAATAATCCCCTGTGGGCTGGTGTAACCAGGAGGTTCCTACCAGTATAAAAATGCTGTGACCTGCGGCTGTCGAGGGTAAATGAACATCAAGTCCATGGGCCTGCTTCACGGGTTGACTGCAAGCAATCATTCTAAACTTTTTATTTTCATGTTAACAATGTCAATCATGGAATTCAATGGTCAAATTTTGTTACAAATTTAGCACGAAATATTGAGCGAAAACGTGCCTTTTTTTTCTTCCAACGTGTAAATTAGGCGTCGTGGGTTCTCGGTCAAAATAGAAAGCTGTTAAATTTCGATTTAAAGCTTTCGTGACTGCAGGGATTCATCTTCTTGGTTCTTTCGGTGAAGTCTACGTGACTTTACCGAAAGAACCAAGACGAAGAAAGCTGTTAATTACGGAGCATGGATAGGAAAGTTCACGTTGTTACAATGTGGAAATGTAAATATACGTAGTGAACCACACCACAATAAGGAACAAACTCTGTTGATAAGTGTACCTTCTAGCACGCCCGCAACTCTTAACGCAAACCCTAGCATTGCTCAAACATTTGACTAGTTCATACAGAAACATACATACCTTGTACCTTAAGGTGTGTACGTATGTACACACACATATACGTACACACCAGATACCATGCATTGTGGGGAGCGGTAGTGCAGTGGTTAGCGCGCTGACAGATTTGTTACCAAGCCCCGAGTAATTATCATCGGGGTGTGTGTGGTCTATTACAGAATGTTTGAGTCAGATGTAAAGTGTGTGTTGTACACCCTCCGCCACCTGACACAGCCTATTAATAAAGTTGTCACGCGTGCCAACGTATTCCTCATTGAGCAGCAGCGCCACCACCATCGAGGTAATTGGAGAGCAATCCTCGCACTTTTAACAATTTGGTGTGCGGACGTTTCGCTGATGTCCTCCAGTCCCTGGCGTTAAAGAGATCGTGCGATTTCGATTGAAAGCTTTCGTGACTGCAGGGATTCATCTTCTTGGTTCTTTCGGTAAAGTCACGTAGAAGGGAAACAATGAAATAAAATAAAAAATAAAATAAAAAAACATAATAAAATAATTCTCACGACGTTTCGGCCACAACGCAAGCTGCTTGCGAAACGTCGTGATAATGATTTTATTATGTTATCTATTTATTATTTCCCTTCTACGTGACTTTACCGAAAGAATCAAGAAGATGAGATCGTGCGATGTCAAATTTTAAGACGGGTGCTTAATCAAGAAGGGGGTTTCACCAGGCCGCACTGACGGGCTTGGTGAAGTATGGTCAAATAACCCGCACGGTGGAGAGAGGTCCTCATCCAGTGTACGGAGTATATGTAACACGTGGTGTGATTTGGTGGTGGGGCAGTGCCGGATTAAGCTAGTGCAGGGCCTGTAGCATATGTTATAAAAGGGCCCTAAAATAAAAAAACACACAGAAATATTCAAACACACACATTTTTAACTTGCATAGTAAAGTAATTGTATTTTTCATTTACTATACAGGCAGATAATACGACAACTTAAACAACTAGTCGTTCACAAAAGTTGAAGGCGGTATAGTACTATAGTAATAGAGCAAGTGCAAACTCACTGAACCGGAATTGATAGCTTGAAAGCATTTAGCGCGGGGCCCTTGAAAGTGCGGGGCCCGTAGCTACTACATTTGTAGCTACTTGTGCTACTAGGATCATCCGGCACTGTAATAGTAGCTACTACTACATGTGTAGCTACTTGTGCTACTCGGATAATGTGGCGGGGGGAATTCCCCCTGGTTCTACTGAGCACACGAGGCCACTCGTGGAAATGTTTTGGCAGGAACTCATCTGCACTCACACACACACATCAACCTTGATACCTCACGTAATAACCACTACGCCAGTTTGCCGCGTGAAGTTTCTTAATTGTTGATGTCATTCGCTTGCGATCTCCACGGGAACATAACTCGTCCAGTGATGACAATGAGTGCCAAACGTTTGCTTATTCCGTGGGAGATTTTTGTAATACAATTTCAATTTCTAAGTCTTTTACTTGTTACTTTATTTGTTTTTTAAAGAGCGAGTTCACTTGCCCAAACATACGCACTGATGCTTGTGTAACGATGTGCGCAATACGTCCTACAATTTGATGCTTCGTGGAATGGCACCACAATACATTTGAGGGGTTCTCTGGTCACACGGGCAATGAATTCATTGTCGGAAATGCCTCCTTCCATTGCAAACACTCGCAATGGAGGGAGATTTCCTCTAGCCCAGTGGTTC
This sequence comes from Lethenteron reissneri, assembly GCF_015708825.2. NCBI lineage: Eukaryota > Metazoa > Chordata > Hyperoartia > Petromyzontiformes > Petromyzontidae > Lethenteron > Lethenteron reissneri. Next base: position 10,379,244 of record NC_083806.1, on the reverse strand, counting down.
TTCTTCACCTGGGGTGCATCCAGGGGGTGCGTGATGCCCTACCTGGGGGTAGCGAGACGTGGCCAGATTTCTTTTTTAGAAGGTAAATAATCGAAAGCGTAAATTGAGCACGGGCATGAGAGCACAACGGCTGTGTTTCATTGGAAGCACTGTGTATGTATTGACATTTTACATTGTTTTACGATTGAGAACCAAAGAGGTGCAGGTTGAAGTAAAGGTTAACAATCACTGCTCTAGACCGCGTGAACAACGCCCGATTATAATTATTATCATAGCGGCCAAAAGTACAACGCATGGTAAGACACATTGGCAATGTCGTAGGTTCAGTTTCCGATAAGATGTCACAACTTTGCACTTTTATATCTAGATCGCAAAAAACTAAATTCTCAAGAACTGTACTCTTGGGTTTTTTCGGTAAATTCACGTAGGTAAAAAATAAAATTTAATTTAATAAAAGTAACATAAAAATCACGACGTTTCAGAGGCAACACAACCTTCCGTCTTCAGGTGGAACCGTCACAGCACGATTGCTGTATCAAGTAAAGAGAAATCCCAAGAGACCCGACCTTGTATATATACTAAGCTTGTGTGAAGCTTGTGTTGCCTCCGAAACGTCGTGATTTTTATTTTACTTTCATTAATTATAATTTTATTATTTACCTACGTGACTTTACCGAAAAAACCTAAGAGTATGAATCCTTGCAGTCACGAAAGCTTCAATCCTTAAGAACTGCTTTTTGCGTGCTTAGTTTGGTGTCCTTCCCCCGGCACCTCCGATTAGCACGGTTGGCTACGTAGGGTGCAAAAGAAGTTTAACACGCGTACACACAATAAGAGTCCCTGTATTGGGAGTTCAGATTAAGATGAATCATTGGAGCATTTTCTTTACTCAGGGCTCACCCAGGTCACTCAGAAAAAATCTGATTGTGTTTTAAATCATCGCAGTGTTAATGTAGCCAATGTCAAATCCGACTCGGAATTTTTCTGTACATGCTTATCAAGACACTCAATGCACAAAAAGTTGTATGTTTTACAAATCTTTAATAACATTTTGTACGCCACACGCCATAACATGAAACGTCAAAATTTTACTGTCGTACTACAAATAAACGATACATATAAAAATAGATAAAAAATAGATTCTTAACAGTTTACTACACACTAAATTAGGCAGATCGATTTTAGGTCACGCATACTTGTTGGGTTTTTTTTTTTTTGAAGCCAAAAAACCCTTTAGCCCTACTCAACGTTCACACACATACGTTACATACTTAAGCAAACCAAAAATAATCACTTGAAAACAAACTCGAATTTCATCAAGGCAATAACGCCACATCACCACGATTGCATGCAACCTACGATTTGCGGGGGCACTCGTGCAGTAAAACGGAAAGAATTTGCTCAATCCATCATTTCCGCGACGGTGATTTTACTCCGTCCCCCCACCCTGTCGCCTCGCCGTGCCATTATCGGTTACCACGTCCGACGTTTCACTCCACGTGCCCGCAGCTTCTTCAGCAACTGAAGCGGGTGGCTGACGGAGTGGCTGCCAGCACACGCAGCAGCGACAAAGCCCCCGATTTGGCGCGGTTTGGCTAGGTACGGTGCGAAAAAAGTTCACCGCACGACCCGAAAATATCGCAGCGGGCTGCTGTAGAACAGCGCGGCGAGAAAACGCCAACGCAGCACTGATGACGATTTACGCCACCACCACCAGCATCACCATCACCACCAGCATCACCATCACCACCATCAACACCCCCGCCACCACCACCAGCATCCCCACCATCGGCACCACCACCATCATCACCACCACCACCCGCATCACCACCACCACCGCCGCCACCACCACTACCGCCACCGCCACACATGCAGTGCCCTGCAACAAGAGCTGGATTTAAAAAATAAAACCCATATATTTCATATCGACACTCCCAATCACCTCTCAACTCCAGGTCAGATACCTCATTCGTCGGTACCACCTGAGCTGGCGTAACGGTAGTGGTTACGATTGTCACCACGTTGCCAAAGAACAGTGAATGATGTGATCACCAATTTTTTTTTATAAACTAGTGGGCCACCAAGTAAAATTCACCCTGACTGGTCGTGCACATACAGCGGCACTGGACAACTGAAGATGTTTGCCACCTCGGGCGATACCAGCGTCTGCTCGGGCCCATGGACCACGTGCAATGCGCACGTACGCAAAGGTGATGAATGCACAATGCTGCCACGTGCAGAATATTCACGCGTAGAGCAGGGGATGGCAGTCGAAAGCATTGGGTCCTAAACCTTTACTGTAGTCTGCACCCTTTTGGTTCTGAATGATTTAAAAAATGTATACTGTTAATAAATACCTAGAGTTTGATAAAACAAAGTGCCCGTTCTTTGTTTTCGATTATTTACCTTCTAAAAAAATCTGCCCATATCTCGCACCCCAGGGTAAGAAGAAGAACCACTGCTCTGAAGCATTTTGTAAGCGAGCTGGTCGTTGGCTATGAGTAAGCAGCCTTTGTGACTGCCTTATCCATCAATACACACGGGCAATGGGTTCATATCTCTAAAAACGCACAAACTCATTTCAACTTATAAGGTGGGACCAGATCATTTGCCGTTTTACAGATGTGTGAACTCGTTCATAGTATCTACACTATGGGGACCTCATTTGCCAGTAAAAATATGATAATTGGTTCTTTACCCTTCTATCTGGCAACAAAACTGACACCTTTTTGCAAGGAGTCATGTTTGCATAGACCGCAATACCTGCAGTCATAAATACAAACAAAAGACATAACTCTGATAATGTGCACTGTCCTTGAAGTTGATTGGTCCACACCCGAGACAGCTTTCCTTCGAGCCTAGTCTCATATGGGTTGGACCAGATGACGCCAAAATGCGCCTTTTGGCGTCATCTGGTCCAACCCATATGAGACTAGGCTCGAAGGAAAGCTGTCTCGGGTGTGGACCAATCAACTTCAAGGACAGTGCACATTATCAGAGTTATGTCTTTTGTTTGTATTTATGACTGCAGGTATTGCGGTCTATGCAAACATGACTCCTTGCAAAAAGGTGTCAGTTTTGTTGCCAGATAGAAGGGTAAAGAACCAATTATCGTTCATAGTAATTTAAATAAACGTGCAACCTCCAGTGCTAATTCCAATTTATGCATGCAACTAATGTAACTCACGATTCTTATAAAGACGCTTGTTAAAACATCAACGGGTACACTCCAACCTATCAATTTTAATGCGCGCACACACACACACACACAGCTTCCCTTGCGTGTGCACTCCACGCTCAATGTCAATTTCTGGGAATGCCGGTGTCCGCCAGTAATCAACCGCAGTCTTATTTGTCAATTTTATTTGCTGTTCAAGGCGTCTCTGGATGCCCTCCAAAGCACGGCACGTGATAACGCACGGCTACGGGCCGCCTTTGTGACCCCACGTGGAACCTGGGTCCAGCCCAGGTCCAACCCAGGGACTTTTAATCTAATTTCGGAACCGTTCAGGGTTGAACTCCAACAAATATTTCCACTTCTCCCCTCCCCCCGTGATGTTATTACGGGGTGGGAGGGTTCTGGAAAATATTCCATGAGAAATCAAGCCCCAGTCGAGCCCAACTACGTGTCCACCCTCTATGGGCAGTGATTCGTCACCTTTACTGCAGTCTTGCACCCCTTTGAGCTCTCAATCGTTAACAATAAAGTGTATAATGTTAACACATACATTGGGTTTCATGAAACAAATTAATTGTACTTACGTGCCCGTGCTTAATTTGTGTTTTCGATTATTTAACTTCAAACAAAAATCCGGCCACGTCTCGCACCCCCAGAAAGGGCATCTCGCACCCCCAGGCAGTTGTTCGCACCCCCAGGCAGTTGTTCGCACCCCCAGGCAGTTGTTCGCACCCCGGGTTAAGAACCCACGAAGCATTGGCCCAACGCAGCCCCCTCTTTGGCAACGTTTCACGACTAAAGTTTACACCACATTCCAATTATCATCGGAGCGCGCTGCTCAACCATTGGTAGAACAGCGGTTGGGAATTCCACATTCTCATTATTGAGGCTGCTCTGCATCACACGAAGGCAACCGCCGCCATTGACTCCCTCCAAATTAGTAAGCTGTAAAAAATTTTTTTTTTTGAACCAATACCATCTGTGTGTTGCAAACGAGTGCCCCTCTCGGCTCAAAGACAAGTGATTTAATTTCGACCACACGGCTCCGTGGATCTTCTTCGCTTGACGAGACACGTGGCAATTTCCACCGACTGCACAAGGTAGCCCACAAATAAAACACAAGTAACAAGTATAACCCGTAAAAACAAAGTTTTTCACTATAAATCCTTTATATGCGTGGCGGTCCTCTCGTCTCTGGCTTGAGATGGCTGCCACCTATGGGTCAGATGATTGCATGGCAGCATTAAGCAATTGGTAATTAAATATAATATTTTTGTCCCAAAAAGTGTAAAATTTAGGAAAAAAAAATTCACGAACATTAATTGTCACGCACAACGAGTCTGTGTGGAAAATGTCAGCTCGATTGGATCACGGGAAGTGGGTTAAAAAACGACCGAAAGATTTGCACGGTCCTAAGCAAGCAAGCAAGTGAACTTAATATAAAGGATTTAAAAATGAGGGAAATATAACATAATTACCGGCATGCATTCGGTAAGGGACGTCGCATACATCTGCATTTTTTAAATGTATGTTTATTTCTCAGTACTGTACACACTTAGCAAAAAGATTCCTGCGCAATAAAATCCAAAACAGTTATTTCGTAAAATTGTCACCTTTCCTCTTTAAACACCGCGGTGGAGAAAAAGCTAGCACCACCACACGTAAAAAAACCACCACGAGACACACGACACTGGCAATATACGACCCGGGGCAGGTTTGGCATGGCACACGCACAACGCATGCCCCCCCCCCCCCCCCCCGGCATGCCGGTCTTTCCACCTGCAAAATGAGCTCACTCGGTCGCTCATATTTCCATCGGCTGGAACCCATTCTAGCTGCAAACACTGCACTCGCCAACTTCGTGTACACAAGGGCTTCTCGCCCATCCAAATTAAGGCGATCTCAAGAAAACACTCAATTGAGATTCGCTCAAGAAAACACTAAATTGAGATTAGCTCAAAAAATCTTAAGAGAGCCTGGAAAAGTGGTTCAGCACCCCCCCCCCACTCCCCCCCAGCTTCGAAGACACTTTAGAGGGAATATCCCTGAGCAGCAGCGGAGCTGAAGTGTCATACGGAGCAGAAGCATCATACGATCTGAAAACTGTAACAGGGGCACACTCAGAGATGTTCTTCATGTGCACGTTACGAAAAAACACACTTCGATCCCCCCCCCACTCCCTTTCGCCTGGGGCAGTGAGCTTGCATTGTATCGCTGCGACACATCTTCATGACCCCCGATTATTTTGTTTGTTCGTTTCCAAACAATTAAAATGACCAGCCCGCTACTTCTCCTCGAATTCTGTCCACCAATGTCTCCGAGTGCCACAACACACACACACAAGGCCATGGTTTCTCTCCAGTGAAACCCACAGGGAATGAATGAATGAATGCCCTTGACCGACGACGCCATTAACGGTCGTGTGTTGCAGTTACACACCTGGGTTTGGGGCAGGCTTAAGGCGATTGTTTGGGCAAGGCTCGTGATGGGGTAAAGACCTGCGGTCGTGCTCTCCCAAGTACATCACGGTATCTCAAGTCACCCAAATGAGAATTCTAAAACACGGCGATAACGGCTGCCTCGGGGCACAATACACACCGCGGAGAATTATTTTTGGCGTCGCAGTTTTCAGCAAAGCAAAAAAAACACAAAAATGGTTGACCAACAATGCACGTTTTGAAATGGCACAGCGCTTCAAGAAACCTTTCGCGGTGCAAGGTGTGCATCTGGGCGTCTTACTGCACGTGTTACACGCGGTCAAGTGGCAGCGATAACGTATTTTACTCCGCGTGGAATCCATCCTGGCTTTGAAGCCAAGCATTGCGAAAACAGGCTTCATTCCACCCATCGTGAAAGCTGAACTTAGGGGGGGGGTGGGCGGGGGGGGGTAACAGGTGATTTGTACAAAACACACTTTAAAAAAAAACATGCACCTTAAACGCAAAGCTAAACATTGGCAATGTCGTAACAAATTATTAATCACACACACACATACACGCTGCACTTGTTTAGTAAGTTGCCCGTATTATAACAATTTCCAAGTACTCTTTAATTTTTATCGCGCCAAGCCTACTTTAGCCTTGCTTTATTTAGTGTAAGCATAACAATATAAGAATCATCTCGTGCCCCCTTTAAAACACTACAGTATGTTAAATATCGCGCTTAAAACCAGCCGTGCTGGCAGAGTTACTTCCAGGACTACGGATGACATTTGCCAACCGGTAGTGTCGTTAAAGGCTGCCCCCCCCCCCTCCTGCCAGCTTCAAATTCTGCAAAACAGGTGGGACCGTCGCAGATCAGTCCAACTATGTGTGGCACGCTTCAACAAATGGGGGGGGGGGTTCCTTTTTACGCGTAAAGTGAGAACACGACCTGCAAAAATACGGGGGGGGGGGGGGGGGCATGACTTTTATGCGCGACGATGATTTATTTTGGTTCAACGAGAATGCGGGGAGAGTTTCCCACTACCCCTCCCTCCTCCCCTCCCGTTTCTCTCCGCACACAAACATCGGCTGCCTACCGACTCTGCCTCCCTGCTGCCGATGAACAAATCTGATCCACAGGGTGAAACCGTCACGCTTTGCTGGTCCACCGCAATCGTCCCACGCCGATTCGTCATCTCAAAATAGGTGATAACAGGCCGCTAACTGACAAAAGAAATCTCAAGACTGGAAACTACGACATTGCATACACGCAGGACAGAGAGGGACTTCTAAGGTGTGAGTGGTGTTCTCTTGGGGAGGGGGGAAGCTACCGGCGAGAAGAACCGCGATGGGTCGTGGTGGTTGCTTCCGACTCGGCAACCGTCCGTCTTTTCCAAATACTTTTCCCTGCATGACGACAAGCTTTCAAACTGACCCTAGGGACGTCTCTGCACTATGACGTTCCGGCTACTATACCCACATGTTTGGCCACTGGCAACAACCTCCTGTTTGCATTGTTGGGCAGGTAAAAAAAGTGATCAGGAAAAATACGGCGTTTTCAATGAAAAATTGGATTACATTTTTCAATGGACTTGCTAAATGTATTTTTGTCGTGTGTATTATGAGATAAATACAACAAACTGGTAGAAAAAAGGGATATGTCCGCGAGGAAGATTAACTCCCGTAACCGCGACGGCTACTGGCATTCATGTGACTAGCCGCATGCACGATGGGCTCGAACACTGCAACTCCTGACCTTGATTTATCAGAACGGAGTCCCTACAATTGCCCATGGGTCGACCTTCCCATACAAACCGTGCTGTGCCAACGCAAGCGATCGCGCTCAACGACTCTGGTGGCAACGAGCGATCTCTCTACCTCCACCCCCAAACCCCGCCTCGCTTCGTCACACATCGAATCGTCGGCTCGCCTCACGTGCCGCTCTCATGACACCGCTTAGGAGCCAAAGGCACAGCCAGGGACAGAAACCTGACGGGCGCTTTCCAGTTGTTATTTTTTTACATTTTCTTTGAAATGGATGTGAACACCAGATGCGTATTACATAACACCCCCCCCCCCCCCCTCTTGCTGGCGGTCTTGTTTTGGACCACAAACCGTCAACAAAGTCGGTTTCCCGGTTCATCTTACAACCAAAGTGTGCCGCTCTGCTCCGCACCTCCGATTAGCACCGTCCGGCTACGTACGTTGGCGAACAAAGTTCAACGTACCGTGCGCACGTACTGACCCCCTGGCCCGCGACGTAGCTCGTGGCGGCGTAACGCGCGAACCGGAAGGCGCCCCTATGACCGGAGGAAATAGCTCTTGTGCCCACAAGCCAGGGGTTGGCAGGACTCACCGCTTCGTGACGTGATGTATTATGGACCACCGTCTCTCGTATTTACATGCATTGTGCAGCTCTTGAAATATCGTTTTTTTTACCGCATTCAAAAAGAATGGCTCTTGTTGTTATTTTGGTTACCGACGCCTGCCATAGACCAACCCCGCCCCTCCTTTCCCCCACAACCCCCCGATCCTACCTCGTACGTATGCGCGCGGATGTTGAACTTTTTTCGCACTGTACGTAGCCAACCGAGCTAATCGGAGGTGCGGGGGGGAAGGACAACAACAACGACGACAACCGTCTTATGCGCAGTGCCGTTCACCTCCTGACACCCCCCCCCCCGACCGCTGCACCCTCACCGACGCCTTTGGCCACAGCTGGGGGGGGTGGGGGGGTGGTGAGGCGGGCACCGCTACTGGTGCTGGTGCGAGCGGTCGTCGAGCCGCTTGACGTGGATGCGCCGCACGCGGTCGATGCGGTCGCGGTCGTCGTCCTCGTCGGGAGGCCCGTGGGAGCGCCCCGCCGCGCCCCCCGTCGCCTCTAGCAGCGCCTTGTCGGGGCCCCCCAGGCCGTCGCGCGGCTCGTACAGCAGGATGTTCAGCGTCTCCTCGTAGATGCGCGCCTCCGGGAACTCCACCTGCGACGCACGCACGGAGCGGAACGCGGCGGCGGCGACGGCGGCCGGTCAAGGCGTCGCTGCGGCAGCGACGGGTACGGACCAGAGCCGGGTTATCCGATTATTAATCGAATGCCTCTGCCGATCTATCGCTTAAGGTTATTCAACTAATTGGCTCACATTTCAGGTTGGGAAAAGAAAGTGTCACTTCTGCGCCGGCGTGTGCCGCTGGACGCAATGCGACAGCCATCGGCACCCGTCAGCCGTGTCACGCTGGACACGGCTGACGGGCGTTCCCTGCCTTTGCGAGCCAGGATGTGTGGGCTGACACCATTTTTAAGGGGCGCCCAAGCATTGGACCACAAAAGAGGAGTCGATTTACATTTTTAGTCGACCGACCTAATTGACCCATTGTCCCAGGTGTAGTTTCGTGATAGTGTTGGGCTTAGACGACACTGTGACACCACGAAGAACCGCCGTGGCATGCCGCACCTTGGTCTGCTTCTTCTCCGTGGCGTAGACGATGGAGGTGCAGCACACTTCGGCAATCTTGCGGCCCTGCCCGTAGAACGACCAGCAGCAGATCTCGTCTCCGATGACGTCCTTGATGAAGAGCACGCGCCCGTTGAAGCGCAGCGACAGCTTGTCAAACAGCTCGATGTTCTTGAGCATGTTGTCGTCGGAGTTGCTGCGGAAAAAACACGGTCAATGGTCGACAATGAGGTGGGCCACAGCGCGAGGGCGGAGATGGCGCCTGCTTGTGGTGGATTCGCACACAACCTCCCCCTACTATCAACAAGGGAAAAAAATAATCACGTGTCGATTCGCTAACGCTCTCCAACAGTGGGTTCCGTCGTCGGATGCATTTAATTTGCAGCAGCAACAGCGTGTTGCGCGCGCGACACACGCAGTGCCGCCTCCGCGTGCTGCGTGTGCCACGTGGTGGCGTGCGGCGCACATTGCCACGCACAGAGTGGGAGAGACGGTAAACGGAGCGCAACGAAAGTGAGGAGGTGCGAAACCGAGAGGCTCACCTGGTATAGGAGTACTTATTGTTGCTACGATTGTACAGCAACTTCACCACCGGCTGTGGGGGGAAAATGGATAATCAGGATTATGCTGCCAAATATTAATGCAGATTATAATCCCTTCCAAACGTTGCCTGTATGATATTACAATTCCTCCCGTGAGGCTCTTGACACACGGTAATTTCATACACGCACACTTGCACTCACAATATTAAACCTATTGACCGGAGAATCCATTGTCAGACCCGGATTTCTCGCACGAGGTTAATTGATTCCCAATGCCCAATGAGTTGGCAATCTCGGCAAAACTAAATAGAAACACTTTGCTGAAGTGGTGTTTGCATGTGCTTGCTGTATCCATATATCAGGTTTTAAAGGTCGCAGCAAAGACCAATCATCCACAGCCTCACAGCACCTTGTGTGGGTCAGGCAAAACATGACAACACAATAGACATGGAAGAGAAGCCTCGTGAAAATCCTCTCTCCCGCCTGAGCGGTTAGAGCAGGTGGATTGTAATTGGAAGGTTGCGGAGGTCAAATCCTGGTCGGAGAGTCGATTCGGTCCTCCACAATTCCGAGATGGATAAAAACAAAAAGTAATACTTCATTTTAATTCAAGAGCGGTTGTCCCCTGCTAGAAGAATGTGTACTTGTCACCAGTGGCTCAGGAGTAGGAACAGGAGATGAGCATCGTTCATTAGAGCAGGACACCAAAAGCTTCCAAAATGTGCAACCCCATTCCCAGTAGCACCGAGCATGGAAGAGCATCTCCCCGTAGCACAAGTGACAGGAGTGAATGTGATTGAAACTCTAAAGTGACAATGTGTGCTTAAAGGGTCACCTTGTTGGAGGTGGTGATGAGCTTCTGCTCCTCCTTGAGGGACGTGATGACGGGGACACGGCAAATGGGGTCCACGGCATCACGCTTCTGCTGCTCACCGCCAAGAGATATCACACGAGACGCAAGTGAGCGTGGTGGTCTCCAGTCTTCGCCAACACCTCACCGGCTCGCGCTCACCGTCCCGTACGTGCAAGTTCTTTCGCACCGTACGTAGCCAACCGTGGGCATTTAAGTCAGCCTTTAATATATGTACATACCCACGCGGCTTTCTCATGGTCCACACGGCTTAGTATTAGGGTGCGCTAACTATGCTGAGTTGGTAGCTCTCGGCTCCATATCTCTGTCTTGGTATCCGACATCCAGTCTCTACAAGCCTCTGTGGCACTGGTGCTTAGCAAGAATGTAATGATTCACTCCTCACCGTGCTCTCAGTAGGGACAATTCAGGGTTTCTCCCACTTATTGCAACACATCTGCCCAGCGTGGAGGAGTAGGCCAACATTACCCTTTCAGAAGGGATCTGAAGAACTCCCTCTAGTGGGGGCCTCTTCCATAACAATGACACGACCGCAGGCCTGCAGCTTTGCCATATTAATTGAAGTGCATACGAAGTGGAGTTGTAGGTTTGCCTTTGGACACAATCGCCCCTCGAAGAACACAGGTCCGTCCAAGTCTACGCGCGTCACGGACCGTGCGGCCGCCCCTCCCGGCGAGACGCACGCACGCACGCGCGGGCACTCAGTCCGCGTGTTTCCCAGTCGCTCGGAGAGACGCGATGATACCTGCAGGGCGGCGTGGCACTGCTGTCCCAGGCCCTGCACCAGGTAGTACTTGGCCTCTGTGAGCAGCTCCTCGATCTCGGTGCGAGACTCCGGCAGGGGCACGGCGCCGTCGCGCAGGAAGTTGAGGATCGTGCCAAAGTGCTTTCCGCAGCGGTCGATCAGGATCCAGCCTGCTCGCCGGCATCGCGGTGAGAGTGGGAGAGAGGCACGGTGCGCTCGTGTGAACACGGGGTACCCGACAAAGGCGGCTCGTTGCGTGAAGCGGCACGTGGCTGACGGGCAATCTTGGCGGTGCGCAGAAGGAACACGAGTCTGGATGTGGTGGTAATTTTTTCTTTTCTTCCAAAGCTGTACCTTGGGACGCTCCGGAATGTAAGGGCGCATTCCAAACCGTGTGCCCAGTGTCAATAAAATTGTACAATTCTGGTCACACACCTCCCAGACTATAAGAATCGCCCCCAACTTTTGGTTATAAAAAAAAACAAGGGCAAAGGGTGCATGTCATGAACCGGAAAATACGGTATATGTGTAGCCCATCGTGGCTAAGATGGCAATTGTCACAACTGCCACGATCAAACGCACATCCGAATAAACCGCCAAACTAAAAGCACCATCGCATTACAACAATGAAACATCTAAACAATAACTACCCTGTGTTAATCCACTGCTAGATGAGGGCCTCCTTGCAGCGTGCGGTTGTGGGGGTTATTTGACCCATACGTCACCACTTGGGTCACTGTGGGTTGGTGAAGGCAGGGAACACAGACCTGACAACATAGCACAGTACAACGAAGGATGCTACTGCATTGCAACCTGTTGCCCACAAAGCGCCCTCGCATCAGCCTATATTACGTCCGTTGTAAGCGTGTGGTCACCCATCAATGCACTAGCCAGACTGAAACCCTGCTTAGCCTTCCGAAATTTGACAAGATCGGACCCATTTGGGGTTATTGGATTATCGGCTCCAGAAGATTACGATGCTCTAAATGACCGCTTTGTGCGCCGCTTGTGACGGGACACCCTTGGGTTACGCCATCTCCACGTGACGTGCCTGTAATCCGGTGTCAAGGGAAATCGAACGGAGGTCGCTAGGAGTTGTGGTGCAGGGTGTGCAACACCCCCACCGCCCGCCCCGCTAAGAGTTTGGGTCCATGTGCAGGCACAACATTTTATTTTGACGTTCATCGCACCAACTTTGCAATCGCCGCAGTCCGCGTGTAGCTATATTTACCTGTGACAGAACAATTGTTGAGACTCAACTTGCTGCTGCTCTCTCTCCGATTAAAAAAATCAGCTTGGGGATTGCCCAAGACGGCTTTGGGTGCCAATTTGAACAAATGACTGGGTTTTTGATCGGATGACGTTGTTGGCAATCGTAGCTCTTGTGCCACGTGCATCCATTCAGAGCCGGCTCTCTTTTTTAATCCTTTATATTAAGTTCACTTGCTTGCGCGCTTACGACCGTGCAAATCTTTCGGTCGTTTTTAAACCCACTTCCCGTGATCCAATCGAGCTGACATTTTGCGCACAGACTCGTTGTGCGTGACAATTTTTTTTCGTGAATTTTTTTTTCCAAAATGTTACACTTCTTAGGTAAATTTTGTTTATATTTAATTACCAATTGCTTAATGGTGGCAGGCAATCATCTGACCCATAGGTGGCAGCCATCTCAAGCCAGAGGACGAGAGGACTCTAGCCGCCACGCATATAAAGGATTTATAGTGAAAAACTTTGTTTTTACGGGTTAATTTTTTGTTGTTGATGCGATTGTGGAGGCGGGTCATCAAACACATGCTGCCGACACCACCATATCTCGTAGGGTGCACACTGGACGGCTAGGACCTCGAAATATCTTCTCCCAGAGTAACTCAATTCATTAGTATTCTGTGGTCCTTTAGGTAAAGTCACGTGGTGCGCCCGAAACGTCGTGATTTATTTTATTTTCTACCTACGTGACTTTACCGAAAGAGCCAAAGAATATGGATTCCTGCAGTCACGAAAGCTTCACATCAAGATTCAATTCATGAGGTTTGACGCTGATAATTCACTGTGTAACAAAAAAAATGTGTTCCTGGGTAGCAAGTATTTTTTCTAATTTCTTATGGCCTCAAAAGTATAGAAAATGGCTATTATTCCCCACAAACTTTGCTTTTGTGACCAGGACAGTGATATTTTGAAATGTACCTATTTTCAATGAGAAAACGTGCATTTGTGTCATTCCTTCACGTAAAGTCCTGGTCACAAAAGCAAAGTTTGTGGGGAATAACAGCTATTTTCTACACTTTTGAGGCATAAGCAATTAGAAAATAACACTTGTTACCCAGGAACAAAAATCGTGTTACATAGTGTACAATGTGACTAAGGGTCCCCCTCCCCCCAGTGTCAGTAACAGCCAAGGCGACAAATACTGCGTAGGAGGGCACGGAGCCGGCACTGCCGAGATTCTGGGTAGGAATCCAGGTGGCAGCCATCCATGGTTTAGACTTTCGGTGTGGTGAGATGATAAATGAACTGTCTGGGTCACCAGGAGATGAACATGAAAACCGAACCATGGTAAATGTTGAATTTTTTAAACTAAATTGCAGCTCACGAAACTCTAAAAAGAGTGACAATCGTTGCACGGTGTACAAAGGGCAAGCACCTGACATGGATTGAATCACTGGAGGCCCTGAAATGGACCCAACAGGTGGCTTTGAACCACGACAAATCTTCCAAAGCAGTGCTCTTGATAACACCACTACCGTCACCACACCACCCACATCACTACCACACCAACCACCACTACCACCACCACACCAACCACAACCACCCACCACACCACACCAATCACCAACACCACCACCATACCACAACCACCCACCACCACAACCATACCATAACCACCCATCCACACCACCCACCACCACCACCAACCACCTACCACACAAACCACAACCACCCACCACCCCAACCACACCAACCACAACCACCATCACCATACCACAACCACCCACCACACCACCCACATCACCACCACACCAACCACCACCACACCAATCACCACTACCACCAACACACCAACCACAACCACCCACCATACCAACCACACCACACCAATCACCAACACCACCACCATACCACAACCACCCACCACACCAACCACCACACCACCCACCACCACCAACCACCCACCCACCCACTCACCACCACCACCCACACCACACAACCACCCACCACTACCACCACCCACCACCCACACCACCCACCACCCCAACCACCACCACACCACCCCACCCCCAGCCCACCACCAACCACACCACCCCAGCCCACCACCCACCTTCGCTGTCCGTCAGCACCTCCATGCGCCCGCTGAACATGGCCTTGAGCATGGTGTCCTGCTTGGTGAGCGTCTGCATGGTGGTGTAGAAGAGCGCTCCGCCCACGTTCAGCTTCACGTACTTGCTGCTGGGGCTCACGCCCTTGAACGACACCGCCCGCCCGCTGGCACCATGCGCGGTGCCCGCGGCCATCGGCGGCACCGACACAGACAAGGGCCCGACCGGCGTGTGGCCAGGACCCTGTGCGGACATCGCCACCACGGCCTGCTGCTGCTGCTGCATGGGGGGCAAGTGGGGGGCCAGGGCCCCCCCGGATGGCAGCGACACCGGCACGAGCGCGGGGCCACCCGGCCCTCCCGAGGCCACCACGACCGCCGCAACCGCAGCAGTCGACGCCGGAGGAGGAGACGACGACGCCGATGCTGTTGCCGATGATGTTGTTGCCGCCGCCGCAGCCGCGGCCAAGGCCGGGTCCCCTGACATGAGGCTCGGGGGGCACGGGGGGGCCGCCGAGGGGGGCGCCGATGGGGGGGCCGATGGGGGGGCCGACGCCTTGACGGCGCTGCGCAGGAAGATGACGAGTCTGTACGCCTCGGCCACCGCGGGGACGGACGGACAAGGCGGCCGAGATGCCCGTGAACAGCGCAATTGTTAGGCGACCATGGCGCGCGAGGAGTTGTTGTTGTGGTTGTTGTTGTTGTGGTTGTTGTTGTTGTGGTGGTTGTGGTTGTTGTT
This sequence comes from Lethenteron reissneri, assembly GCF_015708825.2. Taxonomy (NCBI): domain Eukaryota; kingdom Metazoa; phylum Chordata; class Hyperoartia; order Petromyzontiformes; family Petromyzontidae; genus Lethenteron; species Lethenteron reissneri. Next base: position 10,363,984 of record NC_083806.1, on the reverse strand, counting down.
GTTGCGGAGGAAGCGAGCGGCTTGGCCCTTGAGCGGAGACAGCGAGCGAGGAGAGGCCCGGGGTGGTAGGGGGAGGAGTGTGGGGGGGGGACACCCGGAAGTGGGTGTGTGGCCTCGAGGTGCACCTAGCCTGGCACAAGCGTCGTGGTGACGTCACCGCAATGAGTGACGAATGGCGGCGGTGGTGGTTGTTGTTGTGGGTGGGGGTGTGTGCGATCGCGCCACCATCTTGCTCAGGGAGAGCGAACAGACGCTGATGCTGCTGATGCTGCTTGCTGATGCTGATGCTACTGTTGATTGCTGATGTTACTGTTGCTGCTTGCTGATGCTGCTGCCGCTGCTGCTTGCTGATGCCTCTGCTGCTTTGCTGATGCTGCTGCCGCTTGCTGATGCTATTGCTTGCTGATGCTATTGCTTGCTGATGCTACTGTTTGTTGATGCTGATGCTTGCTGTTGCTGCTTGCTGATGCTGCTGCCGCTTGCTGTTGCTGCTTGCTGATGTTTGCTGATGCTGCATGCTGATGCTGCTGCTACTGTTGATTGCTGATGCTACTGCTGCTGCTTGCTGATGCTGCTTGCTGATGCTACTGTTGCTGCTTGCTGATTCTGCTTGCTGATGCTACTGTTGCTGCTTGCTGATTCTACTGCTTGCTGATGCTACTGCTTGCTGATGCTGCTACTGCTTGCTGATGCTACTGCTTGCTGATGCTACTGTTGCTGCTTGCTGATGCTGCTGCCGCTTACTGCTGCTGCTTGTTGATACTACTGCTTGCTGATGCTGATACCGCTTGCTGATGCTACTTGCTGATGCTACTGTTGATTGCTGATGCTAGCTACTGCTTGCTGTTGCTGCTTAATGATGATTCTGCTTGCTGATGCTACTGTTGATTGCTGATGCTACTGCTTGCTGATGCTACTGTTTCTTGCTAATACTACTGCTTGCTGATGCTACTGTTTTTTGCTAATACTACTGCTTGCTGATGCTACTGTTTCTTGCTAAAACTACTGCTTGCTGATGCTACTGTTGATTGCTGATGCTGCTTGCTGATGCTACTGTTTCTTGCTAATACTACTGCTTGCTGATGCTACTGTTTCTTGCTAATACTACTGCTTGCTGATGCTACTGTTTTTTGCTGATGCTACTGTTTCTTGCTAATGCTACTGCTTGCTGATGCTACTGCTTGCTGATGCTACTGTTGCTTGCTGATGCTCCTGCTTGCTGATGCTACTAAGTATTTTTGTAATGTTAATAATCGTGTTAAATTTATACTTTGTAAATATTAAGTAACGTATCCCCCCCCTCCCCTTATCACATCGATGGGAAAATATGCTTCATACAGCGCGCGCGATTCGACTTACGCACTTTTTCAGGAACGCGCATATTGCGAGGGAAGCGATGTAATTTAGAGATGGGAAAATGTAATTTAAAAAAACCTAACGAGAATGAAATCGGAAAAAGCCAATTAATACGTAACGGTAAAACGAATCATCGTACATTGATTTAACGATGTTTGGGGTACACGTTTAGGGGCCGTCCATAAATGACGTCACGCGATTTTGGACGATTTTTGACCCCCCCCCCCTTCGTCACACGACGTCACAAAAAGTCAGACCCCCCCTCAAATATGACGTCACAAAGCTCTGCCCCCCCCCCAAAATAAAACATGCTTCAAATCTCTTTAAACTATTGTCATTGTAGTGCGTATTTAATGTGGTGCTGCACTCTGATGTAGGAGAAAACATTCATTAAAAAGTATTTAATTAAGTAGAACGTGTTGTCTATATTTAAAGTTGCGCATTTTGATGTGATGTCACATTTCTCAACCCCCCCCCCTTGTCACATCGTCACAAATGTCTGACCCCCCCCCCCCCATGGCCGTGACGTCATTTATGGACGGCCCCTTAGGTAACCTTTCCATCAACGTCCCTTATACTGTGTAGCACAACCGCTGAATGTACTCTTGATTTTATTTTCAGCGGTCTTCAATCTCGTGCTATCGTATTCCTCGACTTGTCTGAAGCATTTGAGACTGGATCATGGCAGAGGTGGGACAAAGTCATTGTTATGCAAGTCCAAGTCGAGTCTGAAGTCATCAAATTCATGACTCGAGTCTGACTCGAGTCCAAGTCACATGACTCGAGTCCACACCTCAGAGGTGGGACAAAGTCATTGTTATGCAAGTCCAAGTCGAGTCTGAAGTCATCAAATTCATGACTCGAGTCTGACTCGAGTCCAAGTCACATGACTCGAGTCCACACCTCTGGATCATGGTGTAATGTTGCGAAGGCTAAAATGCCTAAAATGTCAGATCTTGCAATTAACTGGATTTGCAACTCCATATCCGACCGATTTCAAATTGTCACCATCAAAAAAAATATAAAAACATTATTTTTTTAAACACGCTTTAATGAAATGTACCGTACGAGTGGTGATTTGCAGCCAACGTGAGTTGAGCGTGGACAATTATACCCAAGGCGAAACATAACATATACAAATTAATGTAAAAAAATACTTTTTTTTTTTATAGAATATAGTATTGTCATCAGTATAGGACCCACGTGGTTAAGAGAGTTGTACTGTTTGTTGTTCTAACGTTCTGAGATGCCCCTACTGGACATCTGTGAGAAGAGCTTCATAGTTTATCGGATTTCTCCAGTATTAAATACAAATTCTGATTCCGTTTTCTCTGTACGTCAACAAGTTAGGGCATCTCCAATCTGTTGTGTAATATTCATAAAGGATCCTGTACTCGTTCTCTGTAGTGTTGACGTAATTATAGCAGGGAAACTTGCTAAACGGGGTCATCCGTGTAACAAATGAAAACAAACCTAAAACAGCACACAAAATAAATAAGCCAGAAAGATAAAGTTAAAGCGGATTGGAGACGCGATGAGAATTCGTTTTAAAAAAATCTGATCAGTTTTTATTGGCATGTGAATGTGTATCTCATAGTGCGCTATACAGTAACAAAGCCTTTAGTAATAGATTGAAACATCTAATGAGCTAATAAACATTTGGCTATACAGGAGGACAACATGATCCGTCGTGGCAAATCTTCAGCCAGATGCATGTTGATGTTACACGTGTTTGTATTCCTACAGGGTGAATATGTGGCTCTGTTTTTTGAGTGATTTGTTTACTTTTCCTGTACTTTGCACTCCTATCGTGTGTTTTGTACTGTTTGTTGTAACGTTCCGGCTTCACATCTGTTTAAAAAGAGCTTCAGAGCTCATCGGATTCCTCCAGTCTAAATATCCACGTGCTTCCCTCTACCAACATGGCCGCCAAGCCGACCCTCGACTGTGACGTCACCCTCACCACGCGCTGCCCCCGACCGTGACCACGTGACCAAGGCGACACCCGCCCACAACTCCCCCCCCCCCCCCCCCCCCACGGTTGTCTCGCCCGGGGCAGAACCATTTCAACGCGGGGGTGCTTTCACATTTTATTTGTTATTTACGAATAGCTATGAATTCGCAGTCGTTATGTTATTCTTTAAATACATATTTAAGCTTATTTATAACGCGTATTAAATATAGCGCGAGCTATAAAAGCACCGAAAGCCCACGACGTAAGACCCGGACTTTGTTGTTGACCCCTCAAAGTGGCACAGTCCGCGTGGCGGGTGCACGGCGACTTGGTGACGTCATGCGCGCATTGCATTCCACACAGCGGATAAGCGCAGCGGGGGGCGGGGCCGGGCGCCACGGGCCGCTTAACCGCGCTACCAAATCCAAAGCGGCGTCGTGCCCGTTGCTTAGGAGTCGTGTGAGTTTGACTCCAGCGGAGAAGCTCCCGAGGGGAACGAAGAAGAGGAGAGAGGGAGAGGGGGAGGGGGGAGAAGAGGTGAACGAAAGGGGGAGGGGGGGGGGGCGAGAAGAGGTGAACGAAAGGAGGGGGGGGCGAGAAGAGGTGAACGAAAGGAGGAGGGGGGAGGGGGGAGAAGAGGTGAACGAAAGGAGGAGGGGGGAGGGGGGAGAAGAGGTGAACGAAAGGGGGAGGGGAGGGGGGGGGGGGGCGAGAAGAGGTGAACGAAAGGAGGAGGGGGGAGGGGGGAGAAGAGGTGAACGAAAGGAGGAGGGGGGAGGGGGGAGAAGAGGTGAACGAAAGGAGGAGGGGGGAGGAGGGAGAAGAGGTGAACGAAAGGGGGGGGAGGGGCGAGAAGAGGTGAACGAGAGGAGGAGGGGGGAGAAGAGGTGAAAGGAGGAGGGGGGGAGAAGAGGTGAACGAAAGGAGGAGGAGAACGAAAGAGGAGGAACAAGAGGCGGAGAAGAAGACGTGACGACGAGAGGAGAACGAGGGAAGGAGGACCAGTGGTGGTTGCGGAGAGGATTCTAGGAGGGAGACGAGGAGAAGAGGGCAGAGGAGAAGGGAGGAGAAGGAGGAAGAGGAGGAGGAGGAAGAGGAGGAGGGCGCGATGGGTGACGAGGTGCTGGCCAAGTCGGGCCTCCACTTCGACGAGCTGAGCAAGCTGCGGCTGCTGGAGCCCGAGGCGGCGCAACAGACGGGCGAGCTACGCGAGGAGTGCAAAGAGTTCGTGCAGAGTGAGGAGGGGGAGGAGGAGGGGGATGATGAGGATGATGGAGGATGATGGAGGAGGATGATGAGGATGATGAGGATGATGAGGATGATGAGGATGATGAGGATGATGAGGATGATGATGATGAGGATGATGATGAGAATGATGAGGATGAGGATGATGAGAATGATGAGGATGATGATGATGGTGATGAGGATGATGATGAGGATGAGGAGGATGATGATGAGGATGAGGAGGATGATGAAGATGATGAGGATGATGATGAGGATGATGATGAGGAGGATGAGAATGATGATGAGAATGATGATGATGAGGATGATGAGGGTGAGGATGAAGATGATGAGGAGGATAATGATGATGAAGATGATGAGGAGGATGATGATGAGGATGATGAAGATGATGAGAATGATGATAAGAATGATGAGGATGATGAGGGTGAGGATGAAGATGATGATGATGATAATGATGATGAAGATGATGAGGAGGATGATGATGAGGATGATGATGATGATGAGAATGATGATAAGAATGATGAGGATGATGATGAGAATGATGATGAGGCGGCGGCCCCTCCTTGCTGCATCTATGTCCTTAGACAACTCAACAACATTCTCGGTCACACTATCGCCGACGTTTCGGGCATTGGCCCTTTTTTTGTTTCATTGGAAGCGTTTTGCTTTACAACAACAACAAATAACGTTTCGGGCCATAAGCCCTTCGTAGCAGAAGGACGAGTTCCCGAAACCTCGCCGATGTTTAATGTACGTAAGCTTCAAATCAAGATTATTACCAATGTAAAGTTAAAGTTGCAGCACTGCAATGACTTAACGCTCCAGCCGGCGAAAGGCCAAGCTCACCTGTAAGAGGTGAGCTTGGCCTACTCTTCCTTCCAGGCAAGGCCGTAGCCATGGTGTCTATTGGGGGGGGGGGGGCAAATTTTCCAGGGGATCCCCCCCCCCAGAAAAAACTAATTAAATTTGAAAACAAATTTCCTGCCTAAAATATTATAAAATTCACTAACACATGGGATGGACTTTTTATTTATGTTTTACAATGTCTAATAGTGTATTGTATTTACATCGCTCTGTTTGTTCTTTTTTTTACTTTTTCTTAATTCATTGTATGTAATGGCAGAGATTAGGGATTAATATAGTACACCCATAACCACAATCATATAAACAGAAATCTATTTCATAGCAATGTATTGGGGGGGGGGGGACATTTTAAAGCATATTTGAATATGGGGGGGGGGGATGCCCCCCGCATCCCCCCCGAATATACAGTATATTATAATTACGAAAAAACTCTATTATGGATGATATTGGTCGCAAAAGCCTACGTGTTTAACTAAGCAATGTCCTAAATAATATGGAGCCATGCTGTCTGCTTTGAAAACCCATCTCTTTAAAGTGGCCTTCCCTCTTTAGTTTGGTCGGTTGCCCCTGGTTCTGTTTTTGTTTCCAGCTTTCCATGCATTGTGCATTGGGATCCTAGGATGGAATGCGCATTATAAATTACAATTATTATATTATTATAGGCTGGCTTCTTCACTCTCTTACCCGTTTACTCCCTCCGCTAAAACATACACCCGTTTTCGCCCATGTTCTCTCCATGCTTTGTACATAGTCTTGGGATGTGGTTGTATTTATCTGCCTCATAAATCCAAATTGTGTAGCAGTTTTCGAAGGTTCAGTGTTATAATCACAGATGCTCAGAGTCCCAGCTTTGGGAAACCAAATAGATTTTTTTGTTAAAGATTGACATAAAATGCATATGTGTGCACATGTTTATGGCACACACAGCTGCCAGGGTATTTTATTGGCCTTTTGCACCATTGCCTTTGGCAAGACTGTTTGCTTTCCATGATACATTATGTGCTTAATAAGTGGCAGAAATTAGAAGATGTGTTTTAAAGGTGGCAGTCTATGTGTGTGCGCCAGCTGTGAAAGCCATATTTTACGATATCCATTTTGGTTGTTTACAGCTTTAATTATAGAGGCCTTGAAAATATATATTTTTAAATCTTACGATGTCCATAGATGGTTAATGAAAAAGTTCCGATTTAAAGCTTTCGTGACTGCAGGGATTCATCTTCTTGGTTCTTTCGGTAAAGTCACGTAGAAGGGAAGTAATAAAATAATAAAAATATTATTATTATTTTATTACTTCCCTTCTACGTGACTTTACCGAAAGAACCAAGAAGATAATGAAAAAGTGTCGCATCCCATTATGGAAATAACGTCCTTGATGTAAACAGGAGGAATAATTAACAGAATAATGTAAATTCTGCCTTGTGAAATCATAATTATAAGACTACCCTTAATTGTAGTCCTATTGTGCACATCAAAAAATTACAACTTAACCCATCATCCCTCCTGCGTGCATAACATTGGGCACCGTTTTTTAGAATCGCAACAGTGGCCAGCCACTGGAGAGACACATGAAGTATTTCCATCGCTGGCTCAATATCGCCCACTGCTCATCTCAAGCAAAGAGATTCACTCGGCAAAAGATGCAGTTAAGGAGCGCAATTAAGGTAGTGTAGTGGTTAGCGTGCTGCAGTACAAACCCGGCGCCCCGAGTTCGATTCCTGCTCACGGCCAACACCAGTGACGATTATCTAAACAGGTCTTGGGCCTCCCCTAGGTCGACTCAGCCTCAAATGAGTACCTGGTGCGGTGTGCAAACATCGCCACTAGGGAGACAAAGGCGGCTGGGCGTGGTGTTGGCAACCCACCCCTTCGCGTGCCGTGCGGCCTTGATAGGCGCTCGCTAACAGCACTTGCCCCTAAAGTCTGTTAATGCTATACGGGGGATCTTTGTCTTTTGTGTGTGTGTCTCTTGTTGATTGTCGTGGCAGAGATTGCGGAGTTTCAGGGAGTGGTGGGTGGACTCATTGACATGGTGGATCAGCTGGCCAAGGAGGTTGAGAAAGAGATAATGAAGGTACAGAACAGTTTGGTTTTTTTCTCTTCTGAGGGTTATTTCTAAGCTTGTGATGATTTGCGCTTCATTAACTCCAATGAAAGGGACATGCTGCAGACAGCAGCATTGTGGAACACTACAATGACATGAACATTCTTTTTGTCAGCTGCCAACTTGTACCTAGAGCTGTTTTAATTAAAATGACTGGATTCTTTTTGGTAGAAACTGTTCATAGATTAATATAAAAAAAAGCTTTCTCTTTGTCATCTCCACAGGTGCCAGGTGTCAAATCATTGTATACTTTCTGTATAAGTAGCATGACAATGTAATATCTTTGGTCATCTACATTGAAGCACTTTCTCGCAACATATTTGCCTAAGGGCGGCAGAACCATAGATCAAGCTTCCAAGAAAAGATCTTTAACGATTAATTTTATTCAGCGTCGTTCATGCAAATTGCATCTCACATTCGCTAAGGAACCACAGACAAGCTGGTGCCAATAATTGCTCTGTTGTTCTCTTTACATTAATATATTTACATGTGGGAGGAAACTGGAGCACCCACTAAAAACCGACCCATGCGAGGGGGCAACACTGTATCCCATACAGACGGGACATGATATCAGTCCACACTTTAGTGTACTGCATTCTGCTGGCAGGCCAGGGCATTGCATCTCGATGCACACGGGAAGGGAGTCTCGCAAAACGTTTTGTCATTGGTCTCATCCACCAACCCTCGCTGCCTCCACAGTGCTGGATTTCAGACGTGCGGCATCACCGCCCAGATCCATAACGTCTGATCCGACTCTAATCCCCCCTTCGCCTCCACACAGCACCACACTCCACACTAGGAGCCGTGAAGCCATACATTAGGGAAGGATGGTTGAGGTAGTTTCCACTCTCCTTCATTGGCAGTGTTTTTTTTAAGTGTCAACATCACCAGATGTAGTTTGCCTTTATGCCCACGATGTACAGAAGCACTAATGGGAGCAAATACACTGCCCTGATCATCGCACATTTTCTCCACGAAGTTTATTGCCCTGGTGTGTGCTTAAAACCGGTATTAAAAAAAAAAATTCCCCCCTTGCACTGGACTAATCACTGGGGAAATTCACGGTTAACGTTGAACAAATGACACGGAGGGCTGTGGTTACTTTTGCTCGCAGGCGATTGGTGCACGGAACCAGCTCCAGTCAGTGGCCAAGCAGCGAGAAGCGCAGCAACAGCAGCTGCAGGCGCTCATCGCCGAGAAACACGTCCAGCTGGAGAGGTGAGCGCACGCGGCCCTGGGATTCCTGCCCACGTGTCTCGGGCTGTGAACCAAGCGTCTCTGTGTCGATTCAATGTCAAGTAGATTATTGTGTTGAATGAAACGTGCATTGAACCGCTTGTGGATGGGTTTTTGTTATTTTATTTGTGTGCTAGTTTAGCCGTCAGGATAATGGTCTGTACAAGACAAACTGGGCAAATGGCACATATGATAAGAGGACAATCTGTACAAGACATTATTCATGCTGGAATAAAACTGTCGCCCAAAGTCGTGGCAATTGAATTGTGGGGGTGAATGAGGGTGAATGGTTAAAAGCCTACTACATATGTAAATATTTAACATGTAACAGCTATGCTTTTTACTAAGTGTTGCAGGGCACATACATACATTGGCACTGTTATACTGGTAGGAACCCACTGGTTCCACCAGCCCACAGGGGATTATTGTGTCTGTCCGTCGTGCAGGGAGGGGCTGGGTGGGGAGGGTGGGGCTGGGTGGGGAGGGGCAGGGTGGGGAGGGGCTGGGTGAGGAGGGGCTGGGTGGGGAGCGGCTGGGTGGGGAGGGGCTGGGTGGAGAGGGGCTGGGTGGGGGGTGGGGCTGGGTGGGGAGGGGCTGGTTACCCCGTGGTGCCCTTATAAAACTCAACGTTTAACCTACTCACGCCGGCTTGTGCCCGCCCTCACAGTCGGGCATATATGCGGAATACACCACGCCGCCGTTGACCCTGGCCATTGACCGAGCAACCCAACGTTCCTACCAGCTCGCTCCGCAGGAATGTGTTTCTCATTACAGAAAGAAGAATACTATTGTGTAACAAACTTCAACCCAGATTCAGTATAAAAAGTTCGACACGAAACAGCAAAGAAGAGAAAGAATTGACAAACCATCTCAACCCTGTTGATTTTTCACTTTGTAGAAAAATAAGTACATTTGGTCTTGCAATGTGATCTTCTTAATTTTGAGGTTTTGATGCCAAGTCTTTTGCTTTTGTATAGCGAAGAGTCATTCAGCAGTGTTTCTATGCTCGTATGTTGAAGTTTGTGATTCGTGGATGGTTTCAGGAGTAGCCTCATTAAATATCTAAATTACTACCAGTAAATGGCCTGCCATGCGATGGTTCTGATGCAGTTTGCCCGTGCAGATGTACGAGCGATTAATTCACTTGCACGGGTCAGTCTTGTCTTGTCCACCGCTAACCTCTTGTTCATGTCCTCTCGCTTCCGCACCGCCACCGCTTTCGCCACAGATACCGCATCCAGTACGAAGCTCTTCTTAAGGTGGAGGCCGAACAGAATGAGTTCATTGAGCAGTTTGTACTGCAGAAGTGATTTTCCTACCAGATGTGAAGGCAGGTTGCCAGCCAACACGTGTCTCTCGCCTCCAGACACCTCTGGATGCCCTCTGGAACGTCATCGACTGATATCTTATGAATGCAAGGGAGAGGGACCCACTCAACCTCTCTCTCCCCCACACTTCATGTAAACACAGACTTCGATGGCAAATTTCTATGAAAATCCCTTCTTGAAGCAGATCACACACCAATTTTATATATTGTACCTTTATTAATGCTTGTTGGGGGGGGGGATCCCCTTTATTATGAATATGGGTCGTGAAAGTCTATGTGTCAAAAGCATCTGAAACAGCATGCTTGTTAATTTCACCATTTTATTCATCACTTTATGATTGATTCTGAAGTATTTGAAAATGACTTCATTGTCCAGATCTTTCATGACACCCGCACACAGTGGTGCCCTCTTGTGGACAGCTTCTTTAAGCAGACACAGGATGCAGTGTGTTTGATGGTGTCCGTGCAGCACATTACATCAGCATCTGAGCTTGATTAGAACATTCAATAGTTAATATACATTAGAACTCGAGTTACCGACATTCCAGTTATCAAAAAAATATTTAATGTACTGTATTTTTCTTCTTGTATTTATGCATTAATTAAAGCGATCCTATTATCCTCTGTTATATGACATTTCAGTGATTAAAACCTGCAACTTATTTGTGTATGTTGCTGCAGAAACGTGTATCTGGTTAAAAGTTATCTTGAGATGTGACCACCCATTGCTTGCTTTGCATTGGACCAATCAAAACCTGTTTATATTTCTCTTTTCCTTTTTAACTTAAAACAATTTCTTGAAAGATACACATGTAATTTAGCAGTCAAATGGCGATGTCTTCACGACTTGCAAAAAATAATGGACATTTCTAAAGGTTAATGTATGGCCTGGAATAGTTATTTTTCATACAAGTTATGATACAGCTGGCTCACGAATATAAATGGAAACTCTCCAAATAGGAAGAGATAAATTAATGCGTGAATTGTTTGATCGATTTACGATTTGAAAGTCTCAATGTTTTAGAATGTGCACGAGCAAAATCCTTTTTGTTATTCAACAGTCTAAACGCGATGTGTTAACACAAGTGGCTATCAACGGAGTGATTCTGCGGCCCATGAAACAACATCTCTCTTCTTCTTTCGGTAAAGTCACGTAGAAGGGAAGTAATAAAATAATAAAAATAAAACAATAAATAATTATCACGACGTTTCGGCTACAACGCAAGCAGCCGTCTTCAGGTGACGGCTGCTTGCGTTGTAGCCGAAACGTCGTGAGAATAATTTTATTATGTTTTATTTTTATTATTTTATTATTTCCCTTCTACGTGACTTTACCGAAAGAACCAAAAAGATGAATCCCTGCAGTCACGAAAGCTTTAAATCGAAATTTAACATCTGTCTTCCTTCGCTAAGGTGCGGTCCATCTTTCCGTACGGGCAAGTCTTTTTAAATCCTTTATATTAAGTTCGCTTGCTTGCTTGCTTGCGCGCTTACGACCGTGCAAATCTTTCGGTCGTTTTTAACCCACTTCCCGTGATCCAATCGAGCTGACATTTTCCACACAGACTCGTTGTGCGTGACAATTTATTTTCGTGAAATTTTTTTCCAAAAATTTTACACTTTTTAGGAAAAAAAAATTATATTTAATTACCAATTGCTTAATGGTGGCAGGCAATCATCTGACCCATAGGTGGCAGCCATCTCAAGCCAGAGGACGAGAGGACTCTAGCCGCCACGCATATAAAGGATTTATAGTGAAAAACTTTGTTTTTACGGGTTAATTTTTTAGGTGTTCCATTTAAACGTACATTCCCTCCACGTGAACGCCTTTATTGTTAATGGACCAACTGCAGACAGCCGTGTAACAAAGGGGTCCAACTGGAACGAGAGGGAGCAATGCGTAGACACGGTGGTAACGGTGTTGCGTTCATCCAAATGCTTGAATGTCAAGGGCCGCCCTGTCCTGCTGTGGTACAAATGAAGTAAAATGACAGTATTTCTCACCGATATTCACATATCGGAAAGAGCTGTTATGCTATATTATATTATACGCCTGGACCGCCAGTGTTTGGCTTAGAAATACAATTTTTGTCAACACTGTACGGTATAATTCACGGAATATTTCCTTGCCAATTCCACACATTGTGTTGTTTAGCCAGAGCGGGGTGTGAATGGTTGGTAATGGGTGGATTGAACAAATGAAAACATTTTGGTTGAAGTGGAACTCTTAAACAGCTCTGAGAATCCAGGTAACTGTACTTAGCTTTATTGCCTTTGATATTGCTTACATATTTTTGTGACTCGTTTACAATATTACAATCCACAAGCATGTTTTTTTTGTGCGTAAAAAAATAAACTATTTTAATCACATTTCACAACCTTAGCAATGGTTCATTATTTAAAGAGAATCGTGAACTGTACGAACCAGTTATATTCCGTCATGCCTGTATTTATTTAAGTAAAATTTTAAGGAGGTGCATTTAGAATGGAGTGGTGGCGCAACGATTAGCGCACCGTGTCCTGGGCCCAGCTACCAGAATTCGTTTTCGGGCCATCAGTGGCGATTGATATGAGGCACAATTAGTTGAACCCTTAATTTCATGTTGGGTTTTTTTTCAGTCCAGTCTTTGGTGATCTAACTGTGGCGGCCATCAACTAATTCGATTTGAGAATTCGGCTTCATCGTGGGCAACAACAAAAAAACGAACCCATATTCTCGGTGGTAAATTGCCTTAGTCTCTGACACGGCCATTCAACCTCTGAGGTACAAAAATGAACACCAGGACGTGTCATGAAAAGTAGAATAATAACACCGTTAAGCGAGAAGGGAGGGGATGGATACGTGTACAAGCATTGTCTTGAGTCGTGCGTTACTCCACAACGAAAAACAATCCGTCACTTTTAATGTCTCTGGGAAGAATTCGCAGACTTTTCTAGGATGGCTACCTGAAAGAGAGGGCGATCTTCGTGGAAGCCAGGAACGAGTGGTAACCTCGCAGCCCGAATTGCCTCCCGAGATATCCGGCCTATCATTCCCTTCATGGACGTATTGCGCCCTCTGCTGGTACCAATGGGAACGTACACGCGATGTGTGCACGTTATGTACCTGCGTTAAACTTCTTTCGCACCGTACCTAGCCCGACCGTGCTAATCGCAGGTGTTGACATCACGGCTTGTCGCAGCCACATTGCGGTGGTTCGGTATTGATTGACAATTGTACAGCTCCGGTGGAGCTCTAAAGCGGCCGTACATTCCACAAGCACCGGACTGTTATTCACGTCATTTATACATTCTGTGCATGTCAATCCACTGCTGGATGAGGGCCTCCCCCGCGTCGTTATTTGACCATACTTCACCGCGCCGATCGGTGTGGCTGAGCGAGGCCGAGACCGAACAGCAGACGTTCAAGTGGAGTACAGCGGAATGTATTTGCCGCACTGCCCTGTTGACCACCACATAGTCCCCTGCCGCCTAACACATTCCTGCGGAGGGAGCTGGTAGGAACGTTGGGTTGCTCGGTCAATGGCCAGGGTCAACGGCGGCGTGGTGTATTCCGCAAATATGCCCGACTGTGAGGGCGGGCACAAGCCGGCGTGAGTAGGTTAAACGTTGAGTTTTATAAGGGCACCACGGGGTGACCAGCCCCTCCCCACCCAGCCCCACCCACCCCCCACCCAGCCCCTCCCCACCCTCCCACCCCCCACCCAGCCCCTCCCCACGCTCCCCACCCAGCCTCTCCCCACGCTCCCCACCCAGCCCTTCCCCACGCTCCCCACCCAGCCCCTCCCCACGCTCCCCACCCAGCCCCTCCCCACGCTCCCCACCCAGCCCCTCCCCACGCTCCCCACCCAGCCTCTCCCCACGCTCCCCACCCAGCCCTTCCCCACGCTCCCCACCCAGCCCCTCCCCACGCTCCCCACCCAGCCCCTCCCCACGCTCCCCACCCAGCCCCTCCCCTCCCTCCCCACCCAGCCCCTCCCTGCACGACGGACGGACAGACAAGACACAATAATCCCCTGTGGGCTGGTGTAACCAGGAGGTTCCTACCAGTATAACACTTGCTGTGTATCGTGGATGCCAATCCAAGCAATTTCCAGGCTCACCTCTAGCCTGCCTTGTGGCCATGTGGCCACATTGCGTTATTTGGGCATAGGCGCACATCTTCGTAGTCATATTTGTTTTTGACCATGGTTGCTGTGAATGAGGGGCGTGGTGGAACACGTCTTCATCCCAGTACTTGTGGGCACGATGACGAGTGGATCGTGAAGATGTATGAACGTCCACAGCTTGCTGGCCTGCCATGGTCGCAGGCCAGAAAGCGGAGTTCGTTTAAAAATGTGAATATTGGCATCGCTAAGCTGTCTTAAAATGTATCTTCCAATAAACCACAATTTACACACCCCCTCCCCTTACACTTGTCCATTTCAGCTCAAGTGTTCATTGAACTTAACTCCAACTCATACCCAGCCACTGTTAGCAGGTGTATCGTTTAATTAAGAGCTTGGACTACGTTTTTAATTATTTCTTTTAAAAATAGCCCTTGTAGTTACAGTCTCCCAAGTAATTGGGAAACATAGGTGAGTTTTCCCGAGCAACTATTCTTTTTGATCCGATTAGTTGAGCAATTTAACTGAAAATCAGTAATAGATTACTAATTCAGATAGCCCAGCTCTTAAGTTTCATGAATTCAGATGTAATGGTCATGTGACACATTGGCATAAAACACTTTTAAATCTGCTCGATCACATTTTTTTTATTTTATAAAGAAAATTAGCAATTATAAGGAAATAAAATTAACTCACATGAAAAATAATCACAAAAAGATAATTATATCATTGGGCCCACGTTACTTTGTCGGGAAAAGCATCCATAGCATGTTCCCGTAAGCTTGATGTTTATAAAGATTCCAAACCAACATTAATGCGGCAACGCTTATTTTGCAAATGGTTCAACCTAAGTGTCCTACAACAACAACAACAAGACATTGAACTCCCTCCCCCCATATTCTTGGTTCTTTCGGTAAAGTCACGTAGATAGAAAACAAAAATTAAAAGCAAAAAGCCAACGACGTTTCGATCGCAACACATGCGAGATTCTTCAGGTGGAGAGAATAGTGACCAGGACATTGCGATTCGATTTCATCATTATTTTTGTCCACATTTTTACCATCAGTTGCAGTTGTGTTCACACATCTACGCCTCTATTTAAGGAACGAAACTGGTGGACTTCTCCACAAATCTGGCTGTCGCCTGATGAAGCTGGTTTTAATTACTGGCGAAACGTCGTACTCGGATTGTAAATGTAGTGGCTTGGCTCTCCAACACACCGGTTAGTGCTGAACCAGTGAAGAATTGGCCACGTTCTGTTTACGTGACAACCCTTAATAGTTGTCTGTGTTGGGTGGTGGCGGATTTTAACGACACATTAATATATTTACGCGATCCAACCCAAAAAAAAAAACCTCTTATGGAGTTGCATTCTCGTACTGATTGTAATTCTGTCCTCCAGCTAAAATGTCAGAGTACACCATCTGCACATTCTAATTTACAAAGTGTTTTTTTTTTACTTTGTAAAAGCTTGTATATTCTAGATGTCACCACCACCGCTCTCCATGACAGAACATTAACAACTGGCCAGATCACACAATTGAAAATGTTTCAATGTCAGCATTGTGCCAATCGGCGAAAGGTGCGCGCCATTCCAAGTTGGAGCATGCAAACCACGGCGAAGAGAGACAGTTTTACCTCCATCACCACCGTGTGGAGTGCTCCTCTCGCAACTTTTTGACGGAGGGGACAACTCTTTGCGGAGGATGAGTTACACTACCGACTGGGGCTTGGAATTTATTTTGTCTGACAATTCGGCGATATGTAACATTGCCTCCAAACTGTACTCAGCCCCCAAGTTGAGACATTTACTGGGTGCAGTTGAGCTGACATTTATCGGTATTGAGTTTGGGACAAGTCTGCATGTTGATGGTGGTAATGACGAGCACATTGCTGCATAGAGAGGTAATGCATCTAAGCCCGTGCCTTACGCTCACCGTCTACATGTTGGCTTATACGACGTGTTCATGTTCACCACCGGGTACATATTGTTCACGAACTAGGTAAAGGTGCAATCCTGCAATTGCTTGCTCACGGCACTGCTGGCAGAAGGGCCTCCACTAATGGGCGCTTTAGAGAAACCACCTCGAGGGTACGTTTGCAAACTCTTCCACGCTAGATATGCGTCTTGGAAGAGGTGGGGTAACCTACACTTTACTCAATTCATACGCGATCCGCCCATCGACTGTGGCGTATCCATTTATATATCTGAGTGAACCAAGGTGGGAGATTGTACCGGCGACTTCTGCATTGCAAATGCAGCGAGCTTATCCATTGCACCATGGCGGTATCACACACTGCTCATTTTATGCTGACATGAAAACAATTTCAACGTGCAATTTGGCTAGCGGGTTACACATTACAAAACGGGGGGGGGGGGGGGGGGGGTGGCCAGGAGCTTCAAGGATTTTTCTTTGCGCACAAAGTACGAATGTGATAGTGAGGTCACAAGCCACTGTCCGCACGCATCACGCCGAGCCAAATCACTTCTTCTTTTGTTTGGCGGATAAGGCGACAGGGGCGGGCGGGCCGGCGTAGGTGCTGCTCAGGCACATGGTGGCGATGATGAGCAGTGGAACGAGCAGGTAGGGCAGATACACGGCAGCCAGGGAGAGGCGTTCGTGCACGTTGCTGGGGCCCACAACGCCCTTGGTGCCCGGGGGCACCGTGAAATCCTGCAGAAGCACGTGCGAGAGGATGGGCAGCAGCGAGGTGGCCACGTGGCTCGCGTAGACGAGGGCCGGGATGCGGATCCAGCGGCGGCCGCCTGGAGAGAGAACACCGGCACAGCACGCACGCGCACAGTGTATACTTCTCAAAAATATGAATGGGTGATATTCATGAAAAACATTAATTCACGAATACTGACCAAAGAAAAAACGATCAGTGATACATGATGATATTCCACTTCAGATGCTACCAATGTTCTGTTCTGGGACATGGACTAAGGCAAAGGGTGCCACGGTAGCCAGATGTTAACTACCTCGCCTGGTATACAGGAGGTTGTGGGTTCGATCCTGACCCCTGATGACTGCTGCTGTATATTTGGAGCTTGCATGTTCTCCCCGTGGTCGCGTGGATTTTTCCCTCCACATTCATTTCTGCTCCTGCTGTTGTGGAGTGACTCATGCAGCCAGCTATGGCTGCAGGGTTTTGGTAGTACATGTTTATGCCATTTATTGTGAAAATTCCGTCACAGTTCCTATGATCACTGTTTCATTGCTTTCATGGCTTTATTTTGGTGATTTCGAAAAGTGTATTGGTTTAGCCATGTTTGTTTGTTATAGTACAGAGTTAGACTGATGGCCTTAATCTAAGTTGTCTTGTGGTTGTTGGTTGTTTAACTTGCATCCGACTGGGATTTTTGCACACAGCGTTGGTGTACGGTGTTTTTTCTGCAATATTTTGCTGTATTCAATTGGATTTTCTGTTTGCACTCAGTCACATATTCACTTTAAGATGTTTTCTTGTTCATGTTTTTGTTTTTTGTTTGTTGCCGTTGCACCCGATTTAAGAGCCGAATGGCTCACAGGGCTATACCTAATAAATGAACTTGATTTCGAGTATTTGTCTGCGGTAAATGTCCCCACAATGAGCCATTTCGTTGGGCCATCATTTGTGGGCTGGGTCACTTCTGAAAAAAGAGCTACATAGCTCAGAGGGCCTTGCCTGGTAAAGCTAAATATAAATATTTGAGTGTAGTTTACAATCAAGATGGACAATGTTGTGTGTTCACTCACCCTTGTAGAAGGCATAAGCGGCAATGGGGAAGAAGGGGAGTTGCAGGAATATCTCACAGTAGATGAAGGTGAAGAACCAAGCTGGTGGATTGGCCATCAGGGGGTCCTTAAATTTCTGAATATACCACTTCATTGGATCGCTCAGCTGAAAATCAGACAGACGTACAAAATTAAACTTTAAAGAGCCCTTTTTGAACCGCGTAGACCAGGCATGTCCAAAGTCCAGCCCGCGGGCAGATTTCATACGGCCCACAGCTTCGGTCTTATAATGTGTTAGTTATGGCTCGCCAGCTCTGTCAGAATAAATACATCATAAAAGTCATGGAAATTTAAGGTATTCTATACAGTTTGTTCAATGTTATCTGACTGAATGAAAGGCAGAATTGCGTTTTTAGAGTTGTTCCCGTCTGCCTGAGTGGCTTATATTTGGTTACATTGTCATTTGAAAAATAAAGGTAATTGTGACAATGCAAATTGTTTTATAACAGTGTGTATTTCCACGTAACTTTTGTGGTTAAAACAATGTCAGAAGGAACTATTGGCCCCCGGGCATCTTCACTTTATCAAATGTGGCCCTCTTTGCAAAAAGTTTGGACACCCCTGGCGTAGACTGTTGGGGCAAGTGCTAATCGCGAGCAACCTCGCAAGGCCAGTAGGGCACACCAGTGCATGGGTCTGTATCAGGATTGTATGCTTTTCCCTCTGCAGTTCCGCTGTTTATACGTCACTAATTTTTAGGCCGAGTCAACCTAGGGCAGGGGTTCAGGAACCTGCGGCTCCGCAGCCGCATTTGGCTCTTTAAAGAACCGCATTGCGGCTCTTAAAATATTGAGTTTTTTTTACTGAAGTCCAGTTTACCATGGGAGTCCATTTACCATGGGAGCCCAGTTTAACGTGGAAGGCCAGTTTACCATGGGAGTCCAGTTTAACGTGGAAGTCCAGTTTAACGTGGAAGTCCAGTTTAACGTGGAAGTCCAGTTTACCGTGGAAGTCCAGTTTACCATGGGAGTCCAGTTTAACGTGGAAGTCCAGTTTACCATGGGAGTCCAGTTTACCATGGGAGACCAGTTTAACGTGGAAGTCCAGTTTTCATTTTCGGGGCAAGGCCCACTGAGCGTCTATGGGATGACGATGACTATGGGATGACGGCGTCTATGGGATG
This sequence comes from Lethenteron reissneri, assembly GCF_015708825.2. Classification (NCBI taxonomy): domain Eukaryota; kingdom Metazoa; phylum Chordata; class Hyperoartia; order Petromyzontiformes; family Petromyzontidae; genus Lethenteron; species Lethenteron reissneri. The sequence goes on along the minus strand of NC_083806.1, from coordinate 10,344,896 downwards.
ACGGCGTCTATAAGATGACGGCGTCTATGGGATGACTGTCTATGGGATGACTGTCTATGGGATGACTGTCTATGGGATGACGATGACTATAGGATGACGATTCGCCTCACGAGTCGTCGTTCATCTCTGACCACGAAGATGCCCAGGTGCCTCGCTCGCTCTGTCTCTCTCTGTGTCTCTGTCTCCCTCTCTCTCCGTGTCTCTCTGTCTGTGTCTGTCTGTGTCTCTCTGTGTCTCTCTCTGTGTCTGTCTCTCTGTGTCTCCGTCTGTGCCTCTGTCTGTGTTTCTCTGTCTGTGTCTCTCTCTGTCTGTGTCTCTCTCTGTCTCTCACTGTGTCTGTCTGTCTCTATGTGTCTCTGTCTCTCTCTGTTTGTGTATCTCTCTGTCTGTGTCTCTGTCTGTGTCTCTCTGTCTGTCTCTGTGTGTCTCTGTCTGTATCTCTGTCTGTGTCTCTGTCTCTCTCTCTCTGTGTCTCCCTCTCTCCGTGCCGCGTCTCTCACCAGCGACGGGATCGCGCCCTTGGGCAGCAGCGCCTGCGAGTCGAAGAGCAGCGTGATGGGGACGTGCGACGCGAAGTAGAAGACGAAGATCCACTCGAGCGCACGCAGCGCCGCCATCGCCTCCGATCCTCTCGCTCCCTCGCCAAAGAAGGGAGGGGGCGGGGGGAGGGGGACACCCCGCGGATCGATCCAAGCGACGGCGATTCCGTTGCCACGATTTTACCCCCACCTCGCGGATCGATTCACAGCGGCGGCGATTCCGATGCCACGATTTTACCCCCACCTCGCGGATCGATTCACAGCGGCGGCGATTCCGGTGCCACGATTTTACCCCCACCTCGCGGATCGATCCACAGCGGCGGCGATTCCGTTGCCACGATTATACCCCCCCCCACTACCTGGCCAAGGCGGGCTAAGTGGGGGAGGGGGGGTCACAACCCGCGGATCGATCCAAGCGACAGCGATTCCGGTGCCACGATTTTGCCCCCCACCCCCCGTCGCGATTCCACGCGTTGCTTGCTGCTGCTGCTGATGCTGCAGAGGTCGACGAGGGGGGGGGGGGGGAGAAATGTGACGTCACATGAAAATGCACAACTTTAAATAAATATAGAATTGTTATACCAACATGAATTGTTATAACACTCCTACAACATCGGAGTGCAGCGCCACATTAAATACGCACTACAATGACAATAGTTTAAAGCGATTTGAAGCATGTTTCGTTTTCAAAATGGAAATATGGTTTTGGGGGGGTGAGAGGGGGCAGAGCTTTGTGACGTCATAGTTGAGGGGGGGGGGGGTCTGACTCTTTGTGACGTCATGTGACGAGAGGGGGGGGGGGTCAAAAATCGTCAAAAATCGCGTGACGTCATTTATGGACGGCCCCCAAGAACAGATACTGCTATTTTAGTGCACACAAACGACAGGAGGTACAGGAGCCTGAATAGTGCCAGTTCAGTGGAGGTCAGCAGACTGATTCCATCATTTAAATCTATTAAAACCAACATGAAATACAGCCGCACCGCTCCTAACACCATCCCGGATCACGAGGCCAGATCATCCGCGGATTCCGCTCCGTTTCATATTTCTCCATCCCTCTCCCCAGGATCAGTCGCCCGGCATCGTAAATTCAACGAAATCTCATCACATATCGAGGAAGACAAAGTGCAATTGCGGACGCGTGCCTCCAGAGACAATTACTTGCCCGATCTAATTCTATTCTTGCGAATGATGGCAGTCATCTTCTTGGTTCTTTCGGTAAAGTCACGTAGAAGGGATTCTCACGACGTTTCGGCCACAACGCAAGCAGCCGTCCTCAGGCGAAGACCAGGGTCTGTCGGGGAGACAGCAGTCACGTGATTATTAGGAGATAGATGCCGATGGCGAGTTCTTGCTGCTGCCCACGACAAGATGGCTTCGGGAGAGAGTTCGTGTAGTTCTTTTGTTGCTATTTCCTCCTCCCGTGCAGGTGGAGGCGACTCACATTCGCACCGACCGTGGCTCGATTTAAATTTTAAATGTATGAAGGAAATGTGTGCTTCGGCGCCAACGGCGGAGCCAGGATTTTCAGGTCGGGAGGGCAACGAAAAATGATAGAGGAGTTGATAATTGGTTCTTTACCCTTCTATCTGGCAACAAAACTGACACCTTTTTGCAAGGAGTCATGTTTGCATAGACCGCAATACCTGCAGTCATAAATACAAACAAAAGACATAACTCTGATCATGTGCACTGTCCTTGAAGTTGATTGGTCCACACCCGAGACAGCTTTCCTTCGAGCCTAGTCTCATATGGGTTGGACCAGATGACGCCAAAAGGCGCACAACTCAAGGACAATGCACCATCAGAGTATGAGAGCTCGGGGCAAGCATCTACACTATGGGGACCTCATTTGCCAGTAAAAATATGATAATTGGTTCTTTACCCTTCTATCTGGCAACAAAACTGACACCTTTTTGCAAGGAGTCATGTTTGCATAGACCGCAATACCTGCAGTCATAAATACAAACAAAAGACATAACTCTGATAATGTGCACTGTCCTTGAAGTTGATTGGTCCACACCCGAGACAGCTTTCCTTCGAGCCTAGTCTCATATGGGTTGGACCAGATGACGCCAAAAGGCGCACAACTCAAGGACAATGCACCATCAGAGTATGAGAGCTCGGGGCAAGCATCTACACTATGGGGACCTCATTTGCCAGTAAAAATATGATAATTGGTTCTTTACCCTTCTATCTGGCAACAAAACTGACACCTTTTTGCAAGGAGTCATGTTTGCATAGACCGCAATACCTGCAGTCATAAATACAAACAAAAGACATAACTCTGATAATGTGCACTGTCCTTGAAGTTGATTGGTCCACACCCGAGACAGCTTTCCTTCGAGCCTAGTCTCATATGGGTTGGACCAGATGACGCCAAAAGGCGCACAACTCAAGGACAATGCACCATCAGAGTATGAGAGCTCGGGGCAAGCATCTACACTATGGGGACCTCATTTGCCAGTAAAAATATGATAATTGGTTCTTTACCCTTCTATCTGGCAACAAAACTGACACCTTTTTGCAAGGAGTCATGTATTTATGACTGCAGGTATTGCGGTCTATGCAAACATGACTCCTTGCAAAAAGGTGTCAGTTTTGTTGCCAGATAGAAGGGTAAAGAACCAATTATCATATTTTTACTGGCAAATGAGGTCCCCATAGGATAGAGGAGTTGTTAGTGAGTAAGGACTTGTCCCTTGCCTTTTATTAGACGATTGTGTGCGGCGATGGCGCAGCCGTCGATCGAGGGTCAAATTCGAACCGCGTCGTGTGATCGGCATCGTGCTCGCTCAATTCTGAGTCACTTATAACTGCTTTGCCGTTACTTACTACCAATTATGGACTCAGACTATTGTCCTATCATCTCATAGAGTCCCTGGCACGTAATAATATGCTACACAGTGGCAGTGGGGGTCACAGAATGCCGATGTATTACTAATAAACCCCAATGATACGATCGAAATTAGGGATTTCGATCGGATCATTGGGGCCTGCTGATGATGTGGGAGACTTCTTGCGGCCGCCCTACCTGTTGCCTGCCACCGTCAAGCCTAAACACAACCATCGCCGTCATCTCGGCGAGATGGGCTTCGTTAATTCGAATCCAGAACGAAATCTGTCGTAATAAACGCGTGCATTACAATTCACAAGCCTGCGTCGCGTCTTAGTTTGTGTGTGCGTTATCTCCTCGCATACGGTCACAATCACATACGCGGCACAAACAATGTCACCCCGCAATAGAATCCGTGTCGCAATATAATCCAGTGCTGCGATGTGAGCGATTGGTTCCCGATGCACCTGCGGTAGGTAGGTGCTGTCGATGGCAACATGCGCGCGTGACACGTGTGCAAAGGGCCAGTTTAATTTTCACCGAATATTTGTTTTAACGTGCAGCGAAAATTGCTTTTCGTGAATTTCATTAAACCACGCCACGCACACACACACATTAGCCGTTTGAAGATGGGTGGTCATGCTTCCCAGGTCCTTCACGGAGGCGATGATGAATTGTGCTTGGAGTTCGACACTTTGATGTTGAGGTCTCCTTTTTGTGCCGCACTTGTGATGAGGATGATTGCCTCTGATGTGGTTGGCCAGACAGAGTCCGGGAATTGGCATCTGTGTTCGGGTGGCTGGAAGTGATTTGTATGGAGAGCTGGTACCGGTGTGGTGTACAAAATGTATCACGGTAGAGCAGGGGTCGGGAACCTTTTTTGACTGGGAGAGCCATAAAATACAAATATTTCTAAATATATTTCATTGAGAGCCATATAGTATTTTTAACGTATAATAAATTAAATATGTATTACTTTTAATGCGACTTCTGGTGTTGCATGGTATTGCTGATGGCCTTGTAGTCTGGTTCGTACGTGGTGAGGTTGAGCTTCGTGCAGGCGTGACCCGTGAAATTAATCTTCAAAACTAATTTGTTTACTTTAAAATGACACGCTATTATTCAGCAATATCACAAGTATTTTAAAATCAGTTCCAAACTGAATTTTTTTTATTTTTTCAACTCAAAATTGTCTGGGAGCCATATGCCGTCACTAGAAGAGCCATATATGGCTCGCGAGCCATAGGTTCCCGACCGCTGTGGTAGAGTGTGCGCTTTTGATAGGCCTATTGCCTCGTGCCCGATTGCATAACAGTGGTGGGGAACGTCCGGCCCGCGGGCCGTGTGAGGCCCGCGAAATCATTTGGTGTGGCCCTGCCAAGGCAACCGCAGACGGGACTCGAAATTCAATAAATCGAGGAGCGAACCTGAAAAAGCAGTTGCGAGTAGCAACATCATCAATACGAGCTAACATCACACGCCTCGCCAAAGAGAAGCAGTTTCAGCCATCACATTAGGGGCGAGTTAATTAAATGTTTGACCAAATATAACAGCTGGCTAATTTTTAAGTTGATAATTTTGTATGGCCCGCGAATGATATTATAAATATCCAAATGGCCCTTGGCAGAAAAAAGGTTCCCCACCCCTGGCTTAACAGGTGCTAAAATCACATTGTGCCCGTGGGACTGCTGCCACTGGGGGTGCCCCCTTTCAATTGTCTGAGATGAGCTGTGATGTGTCGGCGGCTTATCGCGTGTAAAGACCTCCAAGATGCGCTGGCGTAAAGGAAAATGAATCATTATCACATATGGAAGCTATCTCAAGGTTGCCATGTTTGTTTGGCCATGTTTGTTTGTTTGGCCATGTTTGTTGTAGTACGGAGTTAGACTGATGGCCTTAATCTAAGTTGTCTTGTGGTTGTTGTTGTTGTTTGACATGCATCCCACTGGGATTTTTGCACACAGCGTTGGTGTACGGTGCTTTTTCTGCAATATTTTGCTGTCTTTTCTTGGATTTTCTGTTTGCACTTTGTCACATAGTCACTTTAAGATGTTTTCTTGTTCATGTTTATGTTTTTTGTTTGTTGCGGTTGCACCCAATTCAAGAGCCCCATGGCTCACAGGGCTATACCAAATAAATGAAACTGAAAAAACTAACCTCTTGGTTAGATTGGGAAATGTTTCATCACAGGCCTGACATGTCTCAGTCTGATTAAGGCCCGATCCTCATTTGCCAGTAAAAACAAAAAGGATGAAAACCTCCGAGTTTTTTTTTCCACGACCTTCAACTCAACCAGGTCATGGAGGGTCGCGTGATGCTCGTTTTAAAGATGCCCTCACACCCGACGTTCAGAAATTCCCAACCGAAAAACAATGCCAACCTATGATGATTGAAAATGGGCCTATGTTAAAGAAAATAAAAACGCACTGAATACTATTGTAAGCTTGCGTGACCTGTACTTCATGTGAAACATAGCAGTGTGCATTGCTCTCACACCAAACGTCTTGTTGTTATTCATTTCAGCACGAAAATTACTTTGCTAATAAGATTGCACGCAGACGGAGAAAATGCCACGTCAATTACAGTACTAGGGGAGAGTTATAGGAGGCCTGATTGACATCCACAGCCCATGGCTTGCTCACATCACTATTGGTATGTTGCCTTTTATGACATTGATGTGTGCCAGATTGTGTCTGGAATGGCTCCCAGTATTAAAAATGTTCCCTTGGTCTTGGCGTTTATGGCGATTTAAAGCAATGGATGATACGAGGTGCCACCGTGATGGAAATAAATTTAACTAAAACTCTGTCATCTTGAGCCACGTGACGTTATAGACGACACACACGCAGCGATGTGAATGGAGACGTCAATGCACCATCAGTGTCCCCGCAGGCAGCAATAGGATTCTTATCATTCTTAGCATTGGACAGGGAGCTTAGATAGGCCCGGCTGAGGGTTCGTCAAAAAAAAACAGAGAGATATAAGAGACAAAAGCCAGACTGTCGTGAAATGTCGCTGTGCCACCGAGATCAGTAACACAACGCGGGTGGATTAGCTTCTTTCAGCATGCAAGACATTTCCTCCCCGCAGGCTCAATTAGGAACGCGTCTCCAACTGCCAATTAGTAGAGCATTAAAACAAGAGGGTTCAGGGCATTGGTGCAGCCCTGCAATTGCCCGCTCACTGTCGCTGCTGACGAGAAATGCCTCCCACTCGAGATAGCTCAGGAAAAAATAATAAAAGTAAAATAATAATATTATTTTACTTTTATTATTTTTTACCTACGTGACTTTACCGAAAAAACCTAAGAGTATGAATCCTTGCAGTCACGAAAGCTTCAAATCTAGAATTAAGTTATAATTGCAGGCATTACTCCTGCACAGACGTCGTGGCACCCTTTTGCCTTTTCGCAAAAGAATCTCGACCGGTGGACACAGACAGCCTCTCAAGTCACGTCTCAGTTCGTAGGCGTTCTTACGTTGCCCGTGCTTCATTTGTGCTTCGATGATTTCACCTTCAAAGAAAATCTTGCCACGTCTCGCAAAGCCCAGAAAGGGCATCTCGCACCCCCAAGGGGCGCGCGTGGGCCCCAGGTTAAGAAGAAGAACCACTGATCTAGAGGGACTCTATAGCGTTCACTTGAGCACAGGGAGCCTTTCGCGAGCGGCGGCAACAGCGAGCAATTTCAGGGCTGCGCCTTAATCTTTGCAAACCCCTTTTGAAAAAAATAAAAAATGTTTTGCTGTGGATACGGTGGGCGAGGTTGTCGATGAAAGGGCTGGAGGAGAGAATGATAGAAGCAGGAGGGACACGTGGTATAGTGAACCAGGGTCGGAGTTTTATTTAAATACATTGCGTGCCTAGCTGTGCACCATGGAAGTACATGTAATAGTAAGGGAGTTCCAAAAAAAGTTTTGTTTAAACCAGATATTGCTTTTTCTTTTTTTTTCCTTTTTCCTTCCATTTTTTTTCTTATACAGCAGTACGTTACATACGAGTCAGTAGCATCAGGGTCTTGTCTAAGTCAAACATGGTACACGGTAAAAATCACTCGGCCACAGTTCACTCGTAGTAGCTACAAGCGTGTCGGCAAACAGAACATAATAAAACCGCAGCCTCCCATCGGGGGCCGAGCTAAATTTGTTTTTTATTGTTGGTGCGGACACACTCGAGAAAGGACGCAGTGCCACACACACACACACGCGACCATAAACACCCTACCAACCAACTAACCAACACGGGGTCGAGAAAATGGTCCCGGGGGAGCAGAAAACAAAACACACAAAAAACCGAAATGTGTTCAAATCATTTTACACCTCCCCCACCTAAAAAAAAAATCGATCCGATTGTGATGTTGCGTTTGCGAGTCCGAGAGAGTTTTCGCCTCTTAAGCCGTCGGACCAGACACCACCACTTGCAAAGGCAGGCCCCGTCTCCATGGCAGTCGAATGAGGTTCATCACATCAACTCCCCGTGTTGTCACCTTTTAAAGTGCGAACGCGAGACGCGATTTGTTTAGCCCCGAGGTGAGATGACCCAACTGAAATCCTGAGGCTTGTTGCCAGCAGTAGTGCGTGGCTAGGAGCTTGGGGGACAGGGAGGGAGAGAGAGGCAGGGGGCCCACACATCGCTCAACGCGGGAGCACTGATCCAGGATACCACGCTCGGATTACAAAGCGACCGTGAAGACGACGTGGTCACACTCAAGAGTCACCGGTCGGGATTTGGAAATATTTAATATCCAAATAGATTTTTGGAGAAATGTACGTTCAACGGGATTCTAAACCTGGGCGCGAAGCTGAAGGCTTGACTTTGTTAAATATGGCAGAGCGAGTGCTTGGGCCAAGACCGATTTATCATCAACAGTGTACACAGTGTTCTGTACAAACTGCAACAACAACAACAACAAAACCCATCCGGAAACAACAAAGGATATTAAAAGGAATCATAATTAGAATCCTTTTTTAAATTTCCCTTCAAGTCATTTCTGTAGAATCTGCACATATTAAATGTTTCAGAATCCGTATCGCCCCGTGTCATCTTCCATCGTGTGCGCGTCCGTGCGTTGGCGATGGATGTGAAGAATTAAAAAGAGTGAATTTGTTTAGAAACACGAGCAGTGCACATCAGAGCACCCACCCGTCATGAGATAACGTTCATTTTCCCTTCGCAACGTGAAGTCTCTGTACCTCTCTTCCACGCATTGTAACATTTCCCCACTAATATTCCACGGGCCGAGGCCAGACGTTTCTGCTTCTTAGCAGCGCCGCTTGCAACGTCTGTTTCACGCGCCAAGCGTACGAATCGGCCGCTTTCACTTCACTCAAAACAACAAAATAACGCGAAGGAGATGTAAAACGAAGCCGTGCGTCTTAAGGTGGGCCCTTAACAAAACAAAAGGCTGAAGACACACATAAAAAAATTTTATGTAGTCATCTCAGAGCCACGTTGCTGCTGTGTGAAACTGCAACGTAGGACCATGGTGGTTCTGGCTCAGCAACCAGATTCCAGCATGGGGAGGGGGGGGAAGGGATTATTGAGAAATCTGCTAATAAAGTAAATTACACAATGACACCAAAAGAACATCACACAAGAGACGAGGTAAAAATGAAATAAACCACACCAGCCACACGTCCACATGTCAGTATATTGTTATCCGACACTACCTTCTGCATCACGATGTACTTCCCAGCGCCATTACGATACGTGGACGCACATTCGTCATGGGAATGTAACATCATCGCCCTCTCAAAGAAGTAACGTGGCTTTGAAGGTGAGTGAGATTGGACTAAGCCGGGAAGTGACGGAGATTGAACGCCGCCACAATTCCCCCACGTGGCAGCTGGCTCGCGTTGGATAGCAATGAAAGGGTGCACACGCAAGCAATGCCCGGTAGAAAGTCAAATCAAAGCCTAACGCATTGTGCATGAACAGCAACAGCAGTAAGCTATGCAGACGAAATATTCACAGGATTGCCTTGGCTGACACGTGCAGCTGCCTAAGCTTTCCCGATGTCTTTTTTTCGGGTTGTACTGCATTTCGTTTGCTGCACGCTGTGGATCTTCTTCAGAGACTCGAACTGAATAACAGCAACAACAAAATCGGACATTAGCATCACCACACGTGGTACAACCCGAAAAAAACACAGGGCACGAGCGCGCAGAAAGAACAAAAAAAACCCTACCAGGTCACCTCGGCCTCCGACAGGGCCGTCAATTGCGTCAGCTGTCTGCGTTCACATTAGCAAACAGATTCGTATCCATTAATCACAGTGAAGGTTTCGTGGGTGAGATCGCGCAAGTATGAACGTGCCGTTGAACCCGCCACCACCACCCTGACGGAGCCAATTAGCAAGAGTTCTCACGTAAACGACACGTGTTGGTGACTGACTAGTTCGGCACGCCGGTGTGTTGGAGAGTAAAACCCCAATCGTGGCAAAAACATCGCCCGACGATGCTGGGATGTAATTACCGGCGAAACGTCACGGCGCTCAGAGTGCACATGTCGATTCATTCTCCAACACACCGGCGGGCTGAAGTGGTAGCCGACTGGTACGTTTTCCTTACGTGACGAACCTTACTAAATTGGCTTTGTCGGGTGGCGGCGGGTTTAACGACACATTTACACTTTTGCGATCTAACCCACGAAATCGTTAATTACACATAGTAAGATTGGTTGCGATCGCATACGTGTCACATGAACTAAACGGCGCGCGTGCCAATTGCTCAAGTCATTTTGTGCGTGTTTTATATCGATGCTCAAATTACTGAATGCTGATAATTCACACATTTTTAAACCGACGATGGCAACACCCACACCTCAGGGGAGGGCGGCGGGCGGGGGAGGGGGGCTAAACTAAACTGCGACAGATCCCAGCGTGATGTTTTGGAATGGTAACCTGCCGAGCGAGATGGCGGTGATGTGTAATTATAACTCTTAATGGGGCACTTTCCAGCTGCCTGTGCGGTCGCTTCCTCGTGAAAATCGCCAGCTGCCAGCACTGCCCTCGGAGGAAGGCGATGAGCGGGACTAGTAAATGATTGCCTCTTCTAACTGTATCAATGCTCGCGAGATGAGACGCACCACCACATTCACCTTGACCTGCGAACTCTGCCCCCTGCACCTCCCCCCCACCAATTCCGCAGCAGCACCACCCATGCAAAATAACGAGGGGGAGCAGGGGTCATCTATAATCTTGTGTCACGTTCGCAGAGGTGCGAAGGCTATGTTTGCTCGGTGAAAGGAACGATAAACGAAGAGACGAGGTCGTGGGTCGTACGGAGTCACGCAGACTCGAATGTGGCCTCAGGCTGTGCGCATTAACACACGTGGCACTGTGATGGCACGTGACATGCAAGGCATGCTGGGACGACCGATCTTACGGTCACACAATTGTGCCTTTTGCCAATTACCTTGTGCGTAAATTTGCATTATCATCATGATTACCCTCAGATGTCCAGCCTGCGCACGCCGTTTCTGTCCGATGAATTTCTCATCAATGAAAGATGTTTTTAAATTAAATTACGTGTAATTGCATTAACATTCCTCCTACACCCCCATTCACAAACATGGGGGAATTACCGTGAAGTCACCTCGCCTAAAGTATCCACACCGCGCTCTCGGATTTGCCCACAATCGCACAAATATCACAGATACTTTAGTTTGTTTAAAAAAAAAACATCTCTTGGTGACCAGCCGCTTAGAATTCAACTCCAGGCGTCGAGTGCGCGCTCCATGTCAACTAAACCGCGCTTAAGTGGCGATGCTCAAAAAGCCACTCTCCACTCCCTCCTCTCTGTCAGCATTTACAGCCGCGACAAGCCACCCACCCACCCACCACACTGTGGGTCCGTGGCCCGTGAACGACGGAACGATGGACTCTGTGTCCCCTCCTCCCCCCACGGCGGTGGCGACTCACGGCGCGGCACGGCGTGACACAGCGGCGGGGGGGGGGGGGGGTGAGAGTGGGGGGAGGCCACGTGAACACGCTGGGGGGGTGACACAGATGGGGGCCATCACACCGACAACATTGGCGCGTGGGGGGGGGGGGGGTGCGCACGATTGTTCGAAGTGCTGAGCGACGTCTGCGGCTGCCGGGGAGGGGAGGGCTGACACGGCGCGCCGGGGGTTGAACGCGCGCCCGCCCGCGAGCGATGCGCTCGGTCAGGCCGAGACGTTTTGCCGATTTAAATTTGGTGAGCCGAGGTTGTTTGGTAAACGCCCCCGGCTCGTGATCCGACGCGTAATAAAATTGTCCAACGTTTCGGCTTGCGTGTCAACATTTCGTTTTTGCTGAAAAACAACAAATCAATTGACATATTTGGCCCACGTGACAACTTGATTTGATTGGCTTCGAGGCATGCTGGCTGGCGGGGGGTGGAGGCTTATACATACACGATCTTACCCAAAGTAAAATAATTAAGAATGAGATATCGAGCAGTTAACGATGGTGAATGCCAACAAGGTCATCGTACCAACGGGAAGAGCCACCAGTCACCGCTAAAGCGACGTGACACCACCACCACCACCAGAGTGTTTGTGCCCAGGCTAGGTGCACGTGAAGTATCGAAAGTTCGCTGGTAGGTCGCGGGACAGATCCGGGTGTCGTTGGTTGACCGACCGAGACGACCACACGGCCAAAGTGTATTCATAACGCGCGCACACGCGTTGACAAACACGTCTCAGATTGGCGTAAAATGAAAAAAACCCACCCACGATTGCCCATTAAGAGTGAGCAAAGCGAATTCAAAACGGTTTGAGAAATTCGGAAAGATGAGTTGGAGCGAGTGGTGGTGATGGTGATAAAATAGAAAACGCTCGTTTTTTTATTGTGCAAGAGGGCTGCCACAATGAAGGAGACTGGAGCCGAAGGATTTGAAACGGCAGCGAGCAGGAATCTTCGTTATCAGATTGGCAAATCGGAAATGAAAAATACAACATTTACCGGAATCGCATAAAAAAACGGGAGGCAATCATTAATAGACTACTGAAATCACTAAGTCATGGTTAAAAAAAAAAACCCCAACAACGTATTTTACACATAACAACAGCACGTGCATCGACGGCTCGTGCCAGTCACTGGAACACGACGGGTTTTTGTTTGAGAAATGATTGGCTGAGAAATCGGACCAACCACGACAACAAATATATCCTATGACCCCCCCCCCCCACACACACACAGTGTAATCTTCCAGACATACATGACGCGCGCGCGCCTCCACGCCAAAATCACGGCCACATTCAGCATCCAGAAGCAAGTTGTGCCCCCCCTCCACGCTCTCGACCCCCCCCCTCCCCGGCTCCCGCAGCGAATTTTCTCGGTCCCGCAGCCCCGCGACGAGCTGCCCCGTTTGTGGAAGTTTTGTCGCTCGCTGCGCCGTAGTGGAAAGCAAGCGCGGGGTCTCACTCTCCCTGCAACGCGTGCTGCGTTCGCAACGCCAAATTGGATACATGGCGATGAATGTAGAGGGAACACAATTTAAAAAAAATATATTTCTTAAACGGGGATGCGATGTTGGATATAACGCGATCGAGCTGAACGGAATTTACGTCGCGCGAGTAGGAATACAAGCGGTTGTAGCGGGCTGCCTCGGCTTAGCGTCACGCAAAGGCATCGGGATGCTGCTGGATGCTTTTCTATGCTACCCACGCATGCCTCGGTCTTTGTTCAGCCCGCGTACGCATCTCACGTGTTATCGCGGGCTGTGATGTTCTACCCTCTTATGTAACGCAGTGTTCCTCGGCAACTCAATTACCACGTTATAAGAGAATGTGTTAGTACACGCAACAATAGAAAAAAAATCGTGGTTTAAGTTTAGCAATAAATATGAGATGCATTCACAAAACGTACGTTAAAAGTTCAATAAATATCAACGAGGCGAACGTAATGCACGTCGTTATTGTTTTTTTGTTTAAATAATGTATCTTCTCCTTAAAAATCAACGTGATTGTACGGTGAAATTAAAATGATATCAACGCAAACTGGAGCGAGCGAAAGAGAGACACAGAGAGAGAGATGATCCCTTTAACTCGCTGGAGCTACATTCACAGCAGTCTCTTGTTGCGATTTTAACAAATTCACCTTCAACACAACGATGCTCGCAACGTTTGAAATATTCATCTTTTTTTTAATCATCGACGCAGCACTAACGCCAGACTCGAAATCCCGTCCGTGGGCAGACGCGGGCTCATGATGTCACGGGAATATTTATCAGTGGTTTATCAAGGACCTCCCCCCCCTGGTGATGTTGATCGATTGTGCAACCAATTCACAGGTGTGTGCAGTGGACGAAACGTTGGCATTTTCACACACACACACCGATAACAGGCGCAAACATTGATGGATGAAAACGTCGATGACCCAAGCGTACACACGAGAATGTATACCTGGTCGAGGGCTGCTGCCGTCCGCAAGAACCACAGTTGTGTTGCGAGACTCGTGTTGAAAAAAAAACCAAACCCCATTGGTCAAACGCAAACCGCGTAAGGGTTTGTTCGCAGTTACGCAGCACCGCGTGTTGCTCGGCACTTGCGTCCGACGGTTTGCTCCAGGTGCAGTGAATAAGCTCACAGCACGTGGCGCAAACCGTCGGAAGATCGTGCCAAGCAACAAGCGGTAGCACCCGAAGACACGTAACGAGAACCATCGGCTGATATCGGAGTGATGAGCAGAGCATTCGAAAACTACGACAGTTTAAAAAGGGGTGGTAGGAAACCAATAGCGTATCGCAAGTGTGAGCCTGGCTTCCGGCAGAGCTTGTGGGCGGTCGTGTCGCTACAGTTCCGTGCGGCGAGTAACGTCGTCGTTTTAAAACTACTGCGCTACGACGCCTCTCTAAATACAATTAACGCAGAGCCGCTCGCGCGCTCCGAGATTCAGCGGCAAACGAGACAGCCCCCCCCCCCCCCCGCCGCCACACACCACCGCAACTTGCAGACGTCTCGGAACGGGTGAACGTAACTACCTGCCCCCCTTGGCGCTCTAACAAGTATAACCCGTAAAAACAAAGTTTTTCACTATAAATCCTTTATATGCGTGGCGGCTAGAGTCCTCTCGCCCTCTGGCTTGAGATGGCTGCCACCTATGGGTCAGATGATTACATTGCACCATTAGGCAATTGGTAATTAAATATAATATTTTTGTCCTAAAAAGTGTAAAATTTCGGAAAACATTTTTCACGAACATTAATTGTCACGCACAACGAGTCTGTGTGGAAAATGCCAGCTCGATTGGATCACGGGAAGTGGGTTAAAAAACGACCGAAAGATTTGCACGGTCGTAAGCAAGCAAGCAAGCGAACTTAATATAAAGGATTTAAAAAGGTGTCCCCCTCGGAGGCGAATGGACCCCGACCTTCCCGTGCGGCCGACGCAAAACGTGGCCCCAAGCCCCGCAGTGCCGTGGGGGAAGGGGGGCCACAACTCCACCGTGACACCTTCGGCCACCAATCGCCGGCTACGCCGAGGGGGGGTGAGGGGGAGTTAGGGGTGGAAGAGGGGGCCCATCACCGCGCTCGTGAATCGAAAGTGGCGCTCAAGCCCGATGGTCACTCTAAAAATGTTCGGCGGCGTTTTGTAAATCCGATCCACCACTTTTTTTTGGCCAATACAATGAGGCTTAAACTTCTATTTAAAGCTTTCGTGACTGCAGGGATTCATCTTCGTGGTTCTTTCGGTAAAGTCACGTAGAAGGGAAATAATAAAAAAATAAAACAATATTATTTTATTATTTCCCTTCTACGTGACTTTACCGAAAGAACCAAGACGACATTGAGGCTTCTTTATGCTCGTGTATTTATCTATTGGTTGTGTCGGTTACAGAAAATTAACTTGTGTTGTAGTAGCCAATTCATATTATTCAAAGAAGCAGTGATATTATATTTCAATAAATTTACTGTTATTGACTTTATTCATTTGTATATGTGATACTGCTGCATTGGCAGTGGTGCACAGATCACAAAAAGTCAACAAATCTGAACGTGTCTCTGCTGTGAAGGAGCGACCATTGCCTGAAATGTCGCCCAATAAATAGTTCTCCTGCCTGTTAGGACAGCGTTGTTGGCGAATGTGTCAACCCTTCTGTAATCGCGAATGGGATTGTAAAGATATATGGCAACAGTACGAACGTCAAGTAGCCTTAACTGTGGAGACATTCAAGGCAGTAATGTGTGAAAATGTTGACGCTTTGAAATTATTGCTATTGCTTCTGTTTGTGAATCGCACGACTTTCGTCTTCGACTTCTCAACGCGAGTTTATTGCCTTCGCACGTCACGTGACACCAGGCCTGAGATGGGATGAATCGGCAATCCGGGCCACCCGAGGGAGCTAAGGGGCAGTGGTGGTGGTGGTGGCGGGGGGAAGTTGACACGAACCCTACACCAATGCCGAGCAGTGAAACGAACATCTAGATTTGAAGCTTTCGTGACTGCAAGGATTCATACTCTTAGTTTGTTCGGTAAAGTCACATAGGTAAAAAAAATAAAATTAAAATTAATAAAAATAAAATAATAAAAATCACGACGTTTCGGAGGCAACACAAGTCTCCGTCATCAGGTGGGACCGTCACAGCCAGATTTGATACAGCAAATCACCTGATGACGGAGACTTGTGTTGCCTCCGAAACGTCGTGATTTTTATTATTTTATTTTTTATAAATTTTAATTTCATTTTTTACCTACGTGGCTTTACCGAAAAAACTAAGAGTATGAAACGAGCATACTCCGGCGCGGGGCACCGGGTCAATTAAGTGTGAGTGGGGGGTCAGCAAATCCTGATGGTACAGCTGGCGCAGTGGGTAGGGTTGATAAGCTGGGAACACCGGTTCCTCACAGCAAACTAGGGCCCTGGGTTTCGATTTAAAGCTTTCGTGACTGCAGGGATTCATCTTCTTGGTTCTTTCGGTAAAGTCACGTAGAATGGAAATAATAAAATAATAAAAAATAAAACACAATAAAATATTGGTTCTGTTTGTGAATCGCATGTGAGAATTATTTTATTATGTTTTATCTTTATTATTTTATTATTTCCATTCTACGTGACTTTACAGAAAGAACCAAGATAGGGCCTTGGGTTCGATTCCCGATTTGAATGCCTTTCGTTGTGTTGCACGGGTTTCTAATTCCGGACCTCTGGCTTTCTCCCATCGCAAACACACAAATAACCCCCCCCCCCCCCAATACAATATCACTCGTATTGGCCAAACAAACATCCCATTGCTGAAAGGCTACCTGCAAATAATTAAAATGATTTACACCAAGCAACATCACCCTCGACTGAAACAACAATAAAAAAAAACTTGGCAGGACCCTCCTGAGAAAAAAAAAGTCTTGAGACTCAGCGAGGAAATCCTGGGTTAAACACACGTAATTATAAATGGCTGCTTAAACATCATTGAAAGGTTGACTTACAACGTGCACATTCCGTGCAAAGCAAAACTCAAATACCAAGCAAGAATGGATGGATATCACCTTTTTTGGATTTTTTTTTAACTAAGCCAATTGGGAGCATGCCACCACACCTCAGCCACCTGAGCTGCAGCAGCAGTTGGCTGATGGGATTTGCCTGGGACTGACCACTGATAAGGAAAGGAAACCCATTTATCGGGTGCTGAAATGAATAGGCAACTCACACCCCCTGACATCACGCGTCTCTCGTATCAACCGTTCCAATGCCCCCACTGCAGTCGGAACACAGTGGGATCCTCCCAATGGCAGCTGTCCCCGTGCGGCACAATGTGTGCACAGCAGAGGTCGCAAACGGGTTTTGATTCCTTACCCGTACCCGGCCGCACCAGGGTCGGAAATGGGTACCCGTACCCGTACCTGGCCGGGTACGGGGAGCCGGGTATCTGGTAGGGTACGGGTATCGGGTACCCGGTTGCGACCTCTGGTGCACAGCACCGGCTGGCAACAAAAAAGCAAGCATTCATCTGTCGACAGTAGAGGGCGATGTTGCAAAGTGTATGTTTCCCCCATGTCAGTTTTTTGGGGTTAGATCGTGTAAATTACGCGATGTAACCCAAAAAAAAACCTCTTTTGGATGATATTGGTCGCGAAAGCCTACGTGTTAAACTGGATGTCCCTCCCCCCCCACCAATTCAGTAAGGTGTCGATGACAATTAATGAATCTGGCAAATCTAGGCCGTGACGTGAGCCAACGAGAAATTCGCCGGAGAATGCACATTGAAGCACGTGGGCCTTCATCAACACGGGGCTGTCGGAGATGAAAACTCGCGGCGAGAGAGTTCACACGAGACGTGTGACCGGGAGCTCCGTCAGAGCCCACCTCGCTCCGGCCACGGAGTTTAAACAAAAAGAGACATCTTCTTGGTTCTTTCGGTAAAGTCACGTAGAAGGGAAATAATTAAATAATAAAACATAATAAAATACAATTCTCACGACGTTTCGCCACAACGCAAGCAGCCGTCCTCAGGTGACGAACAGGTCTGTCAAAAAGACAGCGTCTGAATGAATGAATGTCTCATTCAATGAATGAATGTCTCATTCAGACGCTGTCTTTCCGACAGACCTGTTCGCCACCTGAGGACGGCTGCTTGCGTTGTGGCCGAAACGTCGTGAGAATTGTATTTTATTATGTTTTATTTTTATTATTTTATTATTATTTCCCTTCTACGTGACTTTACCGAAAGAACCAAGAAGATGAATCCCTGCAGTCACGAAAGCTTCAAATCTAAATTTAAAAAGAGACATCAACACTTGTGATGCTCAAGGCGTTGGAGGCAACTCCGTCGACGCAGAGCCTCTCGGCAGGGCTTCTACAAAGATCTGCTTTTGAAAAACGTACGAATTTACTTTGTTTTTTAAAAATAACTTCACAAAAAAAACACGATGGGTTCTTTTCTGCAATTACGGTAACGTTCCGATAATCGATGTTTTAAACCCAGAGCAAACTCATGACAAACATAAGACAAAACCTACCCACAGTAGTACGTAACTTTATTGGCCAAGGCTAAACATCTCTCGACTCTTGAGCACGACACTCATCTTGCACACCGCCTGGCGACAACCAGCAGCGAAGAAATGTTCCCCACCCCTCCCAACCCTTCTGCGGCAACTCGACTGAAATGAAGTTACAAATTGGAAGAGGAGGCACGAGAGGAAGAATAACTCTAGATTAGAAGTTTTCGTGACTGCAAGGATCCATACTCTTTGGTTCTTTCGGTAAAGTCAAGTAGGTAAAAAAGAAAATTAAATAAAAAGAGGCGGATAAATAAATAAATAAATGCAAATTACATCACTGTTCGTTTGCTTGTGTTGCAATTGAAACGTCGTGATTAAATGTGTTGCAATTGAAACTGTCATGATTAAATTCACTTTTATTTATTTATATTTTACTTATATTTTTATCTCTTATTTTTTTTTCTTTCTTTTATTTTTTACCTACGTGACTTTACCGAAAAAACCAAAGAAGTAGAATCCCAACCTATTTCAAGCCCAACTCTGGGCAGGGGATAGAGAGAGTGTGTGACAGAATGGGTCTAGGGGCTTGCACGGCCAATGCAAGAACCACAACAACAACAGCCTCTCAAAAAACCCAAATCCGTAAAAATCGCTCCACGTCTGCGTTCATTTCCAGTAACCTTCAACGAGAAATCAAAACAAATTAAACCACAACGGAAACAAACAAAAAACCCCCCCAAAAAAAACAACAACAACAACAACCTGACTTCTCTTGCACGGAGGTAGCAAACCGTCTTACGCACAGTAACAACGCGTCAAACTTAAAACACGAAAGCCACGCCGTGCTCCCCCGTAAGTGATGGACTGGCGACAAGGACTTGGCAAGAGCAGCGAGACGCACCGCGCAAAACGACATCGCCAGCGATTGATGCCTGGGGGAGGTACAGGAGGAAGAGGGGAGGTGCAGGAGGAAGAGGGGAGGTGCAGGAGGAAGAGGGGAGGTGCAGGAGGAAGAGGGGAGGTGCAGGAGGAAGAGGGGAGGTGCAGGAGGACGATGGGTGGAGGAGAAGAACGGGCAGCCCTGAAGGTCCTTGCCGAAAGGAGGCGCTCAAAGGCGGCAGGAGAGGGCGCTAAGTCTGCCCCCCTTCCTCGACACTGCGGCCCACCAGAACATGAAGTAAAACCCGTAAGAATACACAATTGTTTACACACCACCACCCACCCCGTCCACCCAGTGAACATGTATTTGTTGTGTGTCCTTATTGCTTCAGCTCCCAAACAAAACAAATGTATAAACAAAACAGGATGATAATAATAGTAGTAATTATAATAATGATGATGATGAATAAATAAAATGATGGGCAACTTTCAAGTAAAGTATCGTAAGCCTTGCCATGCTGGTTCAGGTGAAGGGGGGGGGGTGCATGAACAAGACCCCGCCCACCCCAAGCTAGGCCACGCCCACCCCAAGCTAGGACACGCCCACCCCACGCTAGGCCACGCCCACCCCAAGCTAGGCCCTGCCCACCCCAAGCTAGGCCCTGCCCACCCCAAGCTAGGCCCTGCCCACCCCAAGCTAGGCCCCGCCCACCCCAAGCTAGACCCCGCCCACCCCAAGCTAGACCCCGCCCACCCCAAGCTAGACCCCGCCCACCCCAAGCTAGGCCACGCCCACCCAGCACCAGGCTCCGCCCACCACGCAGTAGGCTCCGCCCACCCCTCACCAGGCTCCGTCCACCCCAAGCTAGGCCCCGCCCACCCCAAGCTAGACCACGCCCACCCCAAGCTAGACCACGCCCACCCAAAGCTAGGCCACGCCCACCCCAAACTAGGCCCCGCCCATCCCGCACCAGGCTCCGCCCACCCCGCACCAGGCTCCGCCCCCACCCCTCGATTCAACTCTCCGTCACGTGCACGCTCGGGCCAACATCGACGAAGCAAGCCTAACGACATCAACACGACCTACGTCTAACTAATGAACGACAACAACAACAACAAAACCCACAAACAATTGTGATGGGCAAAGTGGAGGCGGGTGGTGGGTGATGGTGGGAAATAAAGCGAGAAAACATTGGGAATCTATACAATAACGAGATTAATTGGAGGATGTGTCAATGTGCAGGGTAAGGTGGGGGGCGTACCTACACTCCCCACGTGTTCAAAGCTATCATTATTATTAGTGATTACGATTATATCTGATGTGTGTGGGGGGTGATGATGATGTGCAGGAGCTTTCTTGCCACCACAATGCACAGAGAGGCTGCCCGCCTGAGAAGATGTTGCTGAAGGGGCCATCCATGTAGTAGATACGCATACATCTGTCAATACGTGACCCCCCCCCCCCCGAATCCTATAGAACGGCCGATATTTAATCCACGAAGAAACGACCAAGGATCAATAATATTAACGCGTTTAAGCAAACAGTCCACCGCCGGACGAACCAATTTGAAAACCAATGTAGACAAATTATTATCGAGGCTCACCCCCACCCCCGTTTCCTATGCGCACATTGTCATTAGACCCCCCGTACGTAAGCTATGTGTTTGGGTTAACCCCCCCTCCATGCGTACGGACTAATTGGATGGCCCCTAAGGGGAGATGCTCGCGACAGACACCCATCACACCACGGAGGGAGGGGGCCCGCTCAGTTCACACGAACAGCAATGTGTAGAAAGACGCGCAAAAAAGCACCAACTCGCTTAGAAAACAAAACAAACAAAAACAACCGCAAAAAAAACTCTCACACTTTCAAGTTCTCAAGAGCGCGGTGGCACTTTTAACTAAAAACATATTCAGGTAATCAATTGATAAAAAAAAACAAAAGGGGGGCTTTCTTTTTAGTCTCCCCACTTCATATGTATGTTTTTGTTGAAGGGGCAATCCATTAAGTAGGTACGCAAAAATCTGTCAAAACCTGATCCCTCTCCCCCTCCCATCTGCGTACGGACGCCTGACCCCCCCCCCCCCCCTGAATCCTATAGAACGGCCAATATTTAATCCACGCAGAAACGATCAAGGATTCATACTATAAACGTGTTTAAGCAAACAGATCGTCCACCGCCGGCTGCATTCAAGAATTAAGTCGCGTACCTTGGCCACTTATGTTTGCCGAGCTGCGTGATAGCTGCAGTCAGGGGCACGGTGGCACACGAGTGACACCTCTCCCACAGTCCCACTTCTCCCGGTAGTACTTGTTGTCTGACAGCTGAAGACGCTGAACTGTGGCTCATTTGAAGGCCAATGTAGACAAATTATTATCGAGGCTTCACCCCCCCCCCCCGTTTCCTATGCGTACTAACATTATCAGCAGACACCCCCATACGCAAGCGTACGCGTTTGGGTCAACCCCTCCCCCCTCCATGCGTACGTACGAAATGTATGGCCCCTAAATGTAACAAAAAACCCACAAATAAAGTCAGCGCGACTGTGGATTTCTAAAACGGCCCTGCTAAAACGGGAGATGAATCTCGGTTTGCTGTTACCACGTGGCCCAACTTGGGAACGCTGAAGCACAAAGCTGCCGCTGCTGATCTTACCACCCCCCCCTCCACCAGAATTCTCTGAGACCCATGTAAGAACTGGCAGAGGATCCATACACTCTTTGGGTACTTTCGGTAAAGTCACGTAGGTATAAAATAAAACAATATACCTACGTGACTTTACCGAAAGAACCAAAGAGAATGGATTCCTGCAGTCACGAAAGCTTCAAATCAAGATTGGCAGAGGATCCCACCCGCCCCTTCCTTGTCCCGGAGCATGATCGCGTTGACGACGACGACGCTCCTAATCATTGACACGCGGTGGTGGTGAAGAAGGAAAAAAACCCACCGCGCTCAGCACAAACGCGTTGAGCGGGTGAAGGCACTGACTGCAGGTACATATGCTTGTTGTTGTTGTTATTACTACCACCCGAGGTTTGTGTTTGTTTGTTGTTGTTGTAGAACTTACAGGTTATATGGGTGTTGTTGGGGTTGGTCTCTCTCTCTCTCTCGAGCTTTAATGTGGGATGGACACGTTTGTGCAAGCGTGCTCATGTCACCGTTTCAGGACGCAAGTGGAAATTTGTGACCTTGAAATGTTACGCTGCAAACGTCTCTCTCTAGCTCCAAGTGATAATCACAGCAGTTAGACACCTTCAGCAGTGCAGTGGCACACACACATACATACACCGCATGTCTACGCGCACGATACAATAGGCTCAACCTAAACCGGTACTGCTACGTGTCATTTGAAGAAGTCTTCTGCCTGGAGTTGATATGCACGGATGGACAGTGATAGTTCTCAATGCAGGATTCGTCTCAAGTTGGGATAATAAATTAAAATCGCATTAGCTGCAGACACGGGTAAGCGTGATGCACGTGTACTGCACCCAAGTGACGTTTTCCAATTTGCCTTTCACCACTTAATAACAACAGATGTCATTCACCACGGAGTGACCGTGGCGTCACCACAGCACTTGTGCCAGGCTATGCGCACTTAGTAAGCCACGCGAAGTGTCAGAAGGCTCGCTGGCTGGTCACGGGACAGACCCAGGGTCGCCACTGTTGGTGGGTGACTGCCTCCAACTTCCCAGGTCAATAAAACACAGATTTAGGTCGTTCTCAAATTCCCAATATCTCCGCTGTAGCAGGCGAACAGATAAATGGCGTCTGTGCAGGACTGCCACATTCTAAAACCACACAGGGGCTCTGCAAGCTTTTCCTCCGTGTGCCTGGCCAAGGCGACGTTCAATAATCCTTGCCAGGATAATTTTAACAAATTATAACAAATCAACGAGGGGGCCCCCCTTCTTGCAAAGGTAGGGGAAGGGGGGACAACCAGGGCATCCTTCCACCACTTACACACACAAACATACGCATACGCACACACGTACGAGCAAAACCTCCGTGCCAGGTACGAATCTCCACTACTAATCCCAACATTATTCAGCACACATTCCTTTTAGAGCGGCCCCCTCTGCTCTTCCAGTCAGTACCAAAGGAATAAACATGTTTGCCACCACTCCAAGTACAACTACAAACACGGTCTGGATACTTGGGTTTACAGAAGCCCGGTCTATTTTTTTTGTTTTTCTTGACCGCGTTCCTAAAACTGTGGGGAGTTTTTTGTTGTTTTGTCAATAACAGTCAGGCCTCGTGTCAAGGCCCTCTCTGGCAGGAAGAGCATCGTCGACGGCGCACCGGTCCAGTTCAATCTACGGGACTGGCCGGTCAGGGTCTCTCTCCTCCCGTCTTCCAAAGCAATGCATAAATATACATTATTATTTTTTTAAACATCAGCATAAATTACAAACCGGACTATATTACAGTGAACCCACAAAAAATTCTACCGGAGCTGTACACATTAAAGGTAGCACATTAGGTTTTGTACTGGACCTGTCGGTGCCAGGCAAAAAGTTTTTTTTCGTGGTTTTTTTTTTGGTCGGCGCGGTAGTCTTAAGGTGCGGGGCGTGTTGGTGGAGGGCGCGCGAAGAAACGAAAGCCTCCGAGACGACGCTGGACCGAGGAGATGCCACGTGGTCTGTGCACCGTCGGCGCTTGGAAGAAATCTGCGCAAGCAAATGACGCGGGCTACCAGAGCCGTTGTGAAGGTGAAGCAACTTAAAATCTGTGACGGCTTTTGCAATTATAAAAAGGACTCCCCCCCCCTCTCCCTCGCCCCTCCCCGCCGCGATGTTTGTTTGTTTTTTTCTTTCTTGCCATAAAATTGAACTCTTCACATTGCATTGATAAATTAAAAGTGATGCTTTCGCAGACTTTTCCTGGTTTAGGAGGCGAGATCGCCTCAGCTCCCCCCAACCCCCAAACACACACCACACACCTTCAACCACTCCAAATCCAAAAACTATAGACCCTCCCCTCCTCCCCCTCGACGACCACCACCACCCGACACCATTCACCCCGACCCTTGCGTTTGTTCTCCTAAAACCTTTTGCCTCCTATCCAAGCACACCGCCATCCCCGCCCCAAGCAACGAGTTGCACATTTTCACATCGACGACCAGAGCGCGGCCGCAATCAACCCACACGCAGCCAGGATTCAGCTCCACCGGGGCGTCTCGTACCGGAGCCTCGCCACGCACACGTGCGCCCGTCACTCCCGCCGCGCAGAACCCAGCAGCCAGATACCCCGCAACCGCTGGAGCCCCCCACAACACCCAGCCCCCCCCCCCCCCACCACCGCTCCACCCATCAGAGCACGGGGCTTTGGGTCAGCTGGAACTAGGGGGGCCGGGGCCTCGGCTGCCCTCCTAAAGACGCCGCTGGCCCGACCACATTTTGGGGGAGCCACTGTGGTGTAAGGTGGCGTAGGAAGGAAACCTTGGGGGGGTGGGGGGGGTGGGGGGCCTTCCCGGGAGCCTCCTCCTGCCGCCCGCTCCCGCAGCAACCTCGGCGCGTGGCTCGGGACGCGGGCGTCGGTTCGTCGCCGCCGCTGTCGGCACGTGGAACCCCCGCTGCTGCGGGAGCGGTGGCCATGGTCGCTCTCGTTTGGTCCCGAGGGCCCGGCCGAGACCGACGGGAAGAGGCGGTGCGGGGTGGGCGGGTAGCGATCGCGGAAGGCCTTCATAGAAAACCCAAGTCCGAGGGAAAGCGATCCCGTTGCCTCGATTCGCAAATAGAATAATAATAACGATAATATTTATGGGGGGGGGGGAGGGGGAAAATAAAACTACTTATTTCCGCTTCATTGTTCAGTCCAGTCAATTCTGAATGCAGGCAGCTCCAAAGCAAAGATGTACAACTTGAAAAAAGCAATTTTAAAAAATGGAACTCTCCAGTTAGATCGCTGTGCCGCCATCTTCACGTCTCTCGAACTATGTACAGTTAGCGATGCAGAAGCTTGAGGCGTTGGAATCAGTGTTAAGAACAGTCTCTTTCAACTCCCTGAAGCCAAATCTTGGCGTGACCATTTGTCAACTTGATGCACTGGCTCCTAGCCCCGGCCATCTCCTCCGTTTGTCACAAAATGCGACGGTTTTGCTCCCTCCTTCCTATCTCTGCTGAGCAGCATGACCTACTTGTAACGCTAGGCCGTAACGTTGCCATTATCGGAATAAAAAATATGCGTCGTGAGGAAAAAAATGGCATGAGCAACAACAAAAAAACCCGAAATAAATAACACTTAATAATTAGGAAGTTAAAACAAACACTGACGAGGAATTACACCTTGGTCGACGTTTTTGGCTGAAAGGTTGACCGAAGCGTATTGACGGCGGGGGTTTGAAAGCTGCAAAACGTTCAACGCAGGGCGCGTCGATGTGGCACCTCCATCGCTGATCACCGCCGAACCCAGCAGCGGACGCTCGCGCGGCGTACGGAGGACTCGACACCGACACTTGTGTTCCCGTGGCCCGGCTGGGGAATGAGGGATGGAGGGGGTCGGTGATGAAGAGGCTCCGTCTATCGTTGCAAGTGGTGACGGGGAATTCAAGTGATCGCCTGCGCTGCCACGACCTCGCTTTTTGTTTCTTCCTCCCGCCCCGGCTTTTCCGAAGGCGCGGTGGCCGCTGCACAATTGAGACGCGTGCCGTACTGCCGGGACGAACCGCGCCGCGGAGAGGGCAGCCTCGTTTTACAGCGGAGTCCTTGGCGACACGACATGCGCTCTCTTTCTCTCGTGCCGTCACAGACAGCGCACAGCAAACAGCCCTAAGATGCGGCTCCTTCTGGCATCCTGTCACATCCGAGCGCGGAGATGACTTTTGCCGGTTTCCAAAACCGCCGTGAAACCAAGCTCACTTATAATCTTGTCAGGAAAATGTAAACCTGCTGCTCTCCCTTCGCGCATCCCCCGAAACCTCGGCGGCTGCGAAACGCGATCCTGCGAAACGCCGCCCCGTGAAGAGAGGCTGGAGGCGCCGCGGGCACAGGTCGTAGTTTCTTCGTCACGCTCCGACTGGTCGGCATTTGAAGTCGGTGTTGTTGCTGCCGCTGCTGCTGCTTGTGTTCCAGACGCACGGGCGTGTGTGGGGGGCAGTGGTGGTGGCGGTGGTGGGGGCGTCTCGTTTCACGTGGGGGGGTTTCTCTCCCTAAGGCCTCTCGCACTCACGCAGGGCGCGGCGTGGGCAGCCAGGCTGTGACGGATGGCAGCTTTAAACATTCGTCGCTGTTAAAAACCGAGTCTTTAACTCCACAGTCAGCTTCTGCTGTGGAAACCAGTGGCCCGACTTCGTTTCTTCATTAAACACAAATGAAATAAGCGAAAAAAAAATAATCAAAGACAAATCCTAAACGAGACAATTGTGAAATTAACAGCAGTGTTTTACAGGTGTTAAAACTACTCCGCACTTAGCGGGTTTAGGAGCTGCTGCAATTTCTACTTGTGTGCAAAGTGTACTTTTTTTCTCTCTCTCCCTCCTGTTAAAATCGATTTAAAATAATAAAAATGATAAGAAATCGTCGGTGAAGCGAGTCCGGCTTCTACGGCCTTGTCTGCCTTGTTGGCGCGTCCATGCCACCCGGGTGTCGGCATCCCCGGCGCTGCTCACTCCCACACGAGCGGAGATGGAGGCATCTCCGATGGTTGAGCCACCGTGGAGCTGTGAGGGTTAAACACAAGGTGGGGGGGGGGGGGTGTTGGTGGTGGTGGTGGGGAGGGGGGCAGGCAAGGGGGGCAGCAGTGAGGGCCACGCCAGGGAGTGACGACGATGCGCCCGCACCGGCGAGCGAGCCGGTGCTTTGGGAGGCGAGGCTCGGTAAGACCCACACGGCAAAAGCCAAAACTACTGGGCCGCGAGGTGACCAGAAGATGCCGGTGAGGTTGAGCGGGTTCCTCGTATTCCGAGGCGCGGTTTTTCAACGGGCAGTCCCGGCTTCTACACCACGTGCAAATACTCAACGAAAAGGAATTGGCCTAAGATTCCAATTTTCTTATTTTATCTTTACAGAGCCCCTTTTTCGAAAACGGCGACACAATAGAACGATTTGCATGCGCACCGGGGCGTGACATGGGAGCGTCGTGGTCAGACCTGACGAAGCTCTTGAAGGCCGCAGACTGCGGGTTGATGCAGAGCGGAACCCTCGATGCCTTCTGCTGCTCCAGGATGAAATGGTAGATCATTTCTAAGGTCAGAACAGAAAAACAAAAGCATGCAGATGAAGGCACGACGTGGACAAACATCTCCCGTGCCGGCCTACACGGCGTGTTGGCGCAAGCGTTGTTAGCGAGCACCTCTCAAAAGCACGGCAACGGCGCCTGCCGGCCGCCGTGTTTTATACCGGTGTCACGGTCCGAAGAGAAAGAAAATGTACCGACAAATTATTCCATCGAGAGGACAAAGACAAAGATCCCCCGTGTAGCCTTAACGGACTGTTTGGGCAAGTGCTGTTAGCGAGCACCTACGAAGGCCGGAACGGTACACGAGGGGGTAGGTGGCCAGCACCACGCCCGACCGCCTTTGTCTCCCATTGGCGATATTTACACACCGCACCAGCTACTCAATTGAGGCTGTGTCGACCTAGGGGAGGCCCAGGACCGGGTCAGATAATAATCGTCACTCATGTTGGTTATGAGCGGGAATCGAACGCGAGTCGCCGGGTTCGTAGTGCAGCGCGCTAACCGCTCCACCACCACTCCCTGCTATCGGGAGAACACATGGCAACTCACACACAACATCGCCCCAGATGTCAAACCACTTACAGACTACGTCCGTGAAACGTAGCGCATTCGAGAGAGCCTTGCGCTATGGGAACTAATACCAAGTGAGTGAAGGCGATTTGTGATTTTAAGGTAATTTTTTACTTCGAACGTGCAGCGCTCTTCCCGTTCGATCGTGCTTCTAAAATCGCGTGGGTGCTTCAGGACGTCGATTTGCACATTGTATGCTGTACGATATCAAGTAATTCATGATGTGGGTTGATGTCGATGAAAAGACATGAAATTCAGTGAAAATTTATGCAAGCTGGCAGGTAACAAATGATTAAATGAAAAAACAATATTATTTCGCTCACGATTTAAACGTGAAAGTGCACGCGAGGGGCTGAACAATGTGAGCTTATGGAACGATTGACACAGATCGGGATAAACAATATAAATTAGGCAATAGAAGCAAGGTCAAACAAGAATCTACAATCTTTCAACTGCGCTTTCGAAGAATGACAATCCACAGAATCATCACGGTGGTGTGGTGTGGGCCAGGGTGGCTCGTCATGTGGTCAAATACACAGGTTACGGGGGGGGAATCCAAAAATAAAAATCAATGACGGGTGATAGAAGTGAGTAAATGGCTGGGTGATTGCTGTTCGGAGAGAAATGCAGGGTAGGGATGCCTCAATGGGTGAGCCAACAGCCTTCCACGATGATGATCCTGCGGTGTCTAGACAGTGTCTAGACAGAGCCCAGACAGAGCCTGGACATTGGGTGCCCCCCCTGGGAGCCCCCCCCGCCCCCACCCCACCCTCCGCGTGGACTCCGCACTGATTAAGAGATGCGTGACGCTGTTGGGGACGCCCGCAAGCCACAGGCCACTGCCAGCAGCGACGGCAAGCGGCGCTCGGCTTGGCAGATTCACAGCGCCGCAACTCTTGAGAAACATTTAGTTTTGACGCCTCCAAGTGCCGGTGTGACGAAGGTGAGTCACGGTGACGACAAAATGAACAGCGCGAGAGGCGAGCTGGCCGCACGATGGTTCACGACAACAAAATAGCCGCAGATTGATTCTAGCGAGGCAATAACGACACTTTTGAAGGGAGGACAACTTAACGGCGTAGGTTCCCGCCGACCCGTCTCACCTTCACCAACCGCTGTCCACGAGAACGCCGGCGAACATTGCGAAACAACGCGGACGTCGCGCTCACGCACCGCATTCGAGATCCAAATGTCGCACCCTTCTGGCTTTGACATCCTCGATAGACATTGGTACACACATATTTGTACCATCTTATTTGACAGGTACTTTTCTACTTTACCGAGTGTTGACATCCCCAGCGTTTAACAGTACTGTTTTTTTGTATTTGGATTTTCAGCCAACACCGGTTTAAGTCGAGGTACACCGATTGTTCTCTTGTACATTGACGACATTGGCCAATTTCTCTTGTAGCCCCGCCCACCACCCCAACACGTGACATTCCCTGGTTACCACATTCAGATAAGCCCCTCCCCCCCTTACCTTGTATTTAAGGGCTGGTCTCTTGGAATTTTGCCTCACTTGATGCAGTAAATCTAGCTGTGACGGTCCCACCTGATGACGGAGACTTGTGTTGCCGCCGAAACGTCGTGATTTTTTATTTTATTTCTATTATTACTTTTAGTAATTTTATTTTTTACCTACGTGACTTTACCGAAAAAACCTAAGAGTATGAATCATTGCAGTCACGAAAGCTTCAAATCTAGAATTAGTGGTGTAACCATCAAATGCATTAAGAGCATCAATGGGACGATGCGCGCATCTCCTCCGTGGGGTAAACATTCAAGGCAAGCGCCACAGTTGTGCGACTGTGGCCACGCGACGCAAATTATGGACCATAGAATAAACCACCGCAGTCTGCGCTTCCTGCAATGGAGGAGTGGGGAACAGCAAGACGCCACGAACTCTCTCTTGAAGCCCTCTCGTGGCTAGCAGAGCTCCACACCGGCATTCAGATGCTGAACGTATTTGCCGCCGTCGTACCCGAGATTAGAATGTTTCTGACTTACGACTCAATTCCTCGATCGGTGCGCGTCCCAACTTGGCGCGTGAAACACGTCGACGACGATTACTTCACCTCTCTCGGCTCGGCACCTCATCGCCCGCCACGCAAAGTAACCACGCACGCGCGCGCCATCGATTTCCTCCGCCGGCGAGCCGAGCACCCCCCCCCCCCCTTCCGCTGACCTTTGACCTGCCGCACAGACGTGAGGTTCTTTTCGAAGGAGTCGTCGAAGCGCGGGTTGGCGGGCGGCTCGAAGTCGCCCGTGTAGACGCGCCCGGTGCCCGCGCTGTGGCAGCAGCTGCACATGCACGTGTGGTAGCGCAGGCGGCCCTCCTCCAGGTACGGATGCGCCAGGGCGTCCCGCGCCGAAATACGCTTCGTCTGAGGACGGGAAGGCGCACCGCCGGCGTGTTTAGTTTGTTGCCCGCAGTTGACTCTCGTAGGGTGCGTAAAAAAGTTCTACATACATACGTACAAGCAATAGACGCGACCGCGCGGGGTTTTTTCGACGGTTGCACTGCACGGCTGCGCGTCGTGTTTTTCGCGCCATACCCGCGACGTTGCCGCTCGCAGCCACGTGCGCGCAAAACTCCCGACGCGTGGACCGGGGCATCGGACGTAATGTGGAACCGTGTGTGGTGCAGCCCGACAGAAAACATTGCAGAGTAAGAAAAACGTTTTGTTCCACGAAACTATGGATGTTTTGAAGCAATGTTCTCCACCAGATTTGATTTATGCCAACTAAAGTGCGGAACAAATTTAATGCGATGTTTTTTTTTGTTGCCAGAACTCAGTTGAATCTCCGGCAGCTGCCTGGACTCGAAGCCAGGGTCTCAGCGGTGCCAAGCTCAGCGCACTGACCTCATAACCTCTAGAGGTCAACCTTTATGATGTATTTTAATTGTAAAAAAAACTCGAAAAAATTATTACAAATTACATGCAAGTGAACTTTCATTCGTGAAGTTAATCTTCAAAAATATATTTGAATAAAAAAAAAAATCAGTACCGCCGATTTGTTTCGCCGAATCGGCGACGCGCAACTCACGGGGTCAAAGACGAGCATCCTGCAGAGGAGGTGCACAGCCTCATGGGTGGCCTGGTTGGAGAGCGAGTAGAGGGCGGCCAGGGACGACTGCGGACCCACACAGAGCAGCAGAACACACGACACGGGGGAATGAGGCACGCAGCCCAGGGGGCGCGAGGCACGGCACAGGGAGCGTGTCGGCGACAAGACGGAGGTCACGACGACTGGCATTTGTATCACGCCCATAATGTAACAAACACACATCTCAGAGCACAGATGTTTTTAAGTCTAGCGGTGGCGGGGGGGGGGGGGGGTCCCTGATGACAGCTGCTCCTGTGAGGCACAAGGTGAACATAGCACCGGCCTGAAAGTGGGCTTGCCACAGCGCGAACCAGTCGGGATTTACCACACTCGGACAGAAACACAAGCAGAATCCTGATCTAGGCTGGAGGGATCCGATGCGGACACTCCTCCGTCTTCCGACAAGTTTCACCGATCAGTGCGAGTGTCCCGCCGCCTTCTAGAGTCGTGCTCGCAAAAAGTGTGGGGGGGGACCGGGTGGAGGAGATCGCTTCCCGGTCCACCGTCAAAATGCAGCCCGTTGACGCGATACGCCGCCGGATGAGGGCCCCGCCCAACACCGTGCGGGCCGCGAGGAAGTTATCTGACCATGACTTCACCGCGCTGGTCAGCGTGGGTTGTTTGAAGGTGGTGGGGGGGTGGGGGAAGCGCAGGACAGCAACGGGCGTTGCCGCATTGCCCCTCCGCTGCTCGTAAAAAACGCCTCTGCCGCACTTGTGGCACGTGGCTCTGTGCGATGCGTGGTCGCCCATCCAAGCCACAACATTCACAATCTGAGTAGGACGTTTTGCCAGTAATTGCAACCAGCTTCATCAGGCGACAGCCAGATTTGTGGAGAAGTCCACCCGTTTCGTTCCTTATATAGGAGGCGTAGATGTGGTGACCACGCTTCTGCGCTCTTGCGCAAAGTTGGGGAGGGGAGATTAATGAGTCAACGTACATTATGCATTATGTGAGCCCTTAGATATTGTCCTTCCTATCTATTGCGTGTATTAAAATAGCCATACCAACCGTAATCCCTACTGAAGTATGCTGCCCTTTATAGGCATGCATTTAAATAATGTCTTATTTGATGACTAGCTTGTTTGCCCGTCCAAGGACGGGTGTATATTGCCGTAAATCTTAAATATTAAATAGAAAAATTGTTCAGCTCATGATTATTAATGCGGGGGTGGGGATGGGCCTCATGTGGAGTGACGTCACGCACGGGACACACACACACACATTCTTGGCTCATTATATTAGTAATTCGCTTCCACGCAGCACTAAGGCGGTAGTTGTCCGAACGGCTAAAATTACTTTTATTTCCTTAAATTTCGTTAGATTCTCCAATTAGTCTTGGCCAGTAGGAGCGAGTTTTGCACAGAACTTCAACATCAAAATCAATTGAGTGCCCTTGTTGGCACCGCGTGTTCTGCTACTGCTGACAGTTGTGTGTGGGAGGGAGCAGTCATATTTCACTGATGTTCTTTTAGTCTCGTGCTGATCATTCGTCCTAACAGTTTGCACACGTGCAGTTAATCCTGTGCACACCTTCTGTTGATAGCTTCGGTAATACATCTTTTGTGGCAAGGCCCACAAACTGAGCTATGTCGCTCTTTTTCATGAGCGAACCGGCCATCACAAATGATAGCGCAACGAAGTGGCTTATCATTACGTGGACATGTATAGCAGCCGGATACTCGTAAAATGCGTGATGCTGATTCTAAATGTGGAGGAAAAAAAACTGAATATCCGGAGAAAAACCCACACGACCACGGGGGTAGACATACGTGCAAACTCCAAATATAGAGGCGTCAGGGTCACGATCGAACCCACGACCTCCTGCATACCACCCGACGTATTTAACCACTCGGCACCGCGGTGAGATGTTAAATAATTAAGAGGTCACCTCTCGGGGTTTAACGATGCCAGAGTAGGGTTGGGCACTGTCAACGTACAATGTGTTCTTTTAACGCTCTGCAACTAAGCTGTCCGTCCCACGGCGCACGAAAACTCTCCTAACAATGATCCTCTAGAAATGAAACTTTTACACAAAGGTGGGTAGCTGTTCAGGGACTCGCCCTAGAGACATCAGGCCAAATTGATCCAAGGGTTCCAAAAATTTGAGGCACAGAGCAAAAAACAAAAAGGACGACTGGATTTACAAATATGAATACGTGTTTTGCCCCGACAGCTACCCCTGTCAAGATTCCATAACGGCGATTAAAATACTTCCAAAGGTAAACGCACGCCGCAAAGCGTTGCATAATCCATTGCGAATGTCGTTATTTTTCCAAACGTCTTGAACGTTTTGATCTTGGATGTGTTGTTCAGTATTTAAGCGCTGAATTATTGCAAATCATTTCTATTTACGTTTGGTGACGAGCAAAAATGTGTCTCTTTTTCCCCATTTTATCTGGTGATTAATTGTTGATGGTTGTACAGCTTGTCCTGAGGTATTTTGAACCGTACTTATTTGCAAACCCAGGCCTCCCCCTTGCCAAGGAGCTCTTGACTTAATGGCCTCTCCCCGCCTGGTCACGTTTTGTATGGAAGGGGAACGGTGGCGCAGTGGTTTGCGCCCTGCGCATTCAATTCCATCTGTTTTTGAAACGGCAGCAGCGAGTGATGTCTGATCTGAACCAGTCCTGGGCAACCCCCGTCCTTCTGCAATCCACACTGACCAGCGCGGTCAAGTATGTTTAAAAACCCCGCCATGACCCACGTGTTCAAGAGGGGCCCTTCATCCATCAGCGGACCGACTGAGCGGTGTACAATTAGAATTGTGCACGGCCAACCAACCATGGGGATCGTTAAACGGTGTGCGTGACCAGACACCTGAATTAACTACCGTACACAAAACTAGTTGCCGCCACGAACCCATCAGCACGCATTGCTGCAGACTATCATGAGCGCTGTCCATTCTGCATTACTGGCCTTTGGCTCTGTGTCCCAGCAATAGTGATTCAAAAAATATATAAATATATAACAACATTTCGATTTAAAGCTTTCGTGACTGCAGGGATTCATCTTCTTGGTTCTTTCGGTAAAGTCACGTAGAAGGGAAATAATAAAATAATAAAAATAAGTCACGTGGAAGGGAAATATTAGAATAAAAAAAATAGTACATAAAAAAATTATTTTATTACGTTTTTTATTTTATTATTTCCCTTCTACGTGACTTTACCGAAAGAACCAAGAAGATATAAAAACATGTTAATCCATACGAATGTGGAATTTCAACTCGCGGTTCAGGGCTTTCAAGGAGACGATTAGCACCAAGCCATGCTCCGTCGAACAGAATAACACACGCGGAGATCTGCGATACTTGATCTTGAAAGAGCTGATGCGAGTCACGCACGGCAGAGGTAGTAGTTAATGCAGGGCGGCTGCGACTGTGACAGGGCAGCGGTAATTATTACGAGGCAGTGGTAGTTATTACGAGGCAGCGTAGTAATTACAAGGCAGTGTGAATGATGGGAGGTAGTTGGGGTCTTTATTGTTTTTTTTATATTTGGCACATTTGTGGGCGCTGCTTGTGTCGCTGGGCCCGGACGCGGTCGCGGAAGCAGCGCCCGCCCGACCGCCCGACCGCCCGCCTGTCACCGCTCAAAACTGATCATCGCCGGTTCTGTCCAGGGAACGACGCCCTGACCACCCGCGGGCCCAGCATTGGGAACGGTTAAATGGGAGTCGGAGTAAAATGTCTCCCGGCAGAGACCACCGGCAGAATTCACGGTTTTCCACTTTAATCTACTCATCTACCACACACAGCTGAAACGGATTGGCCAAATCTGGGTCGGCGTGCGTCTCTCGCACGGGGCGCTATTATTACGGGCGCCAAGGGGGGCGGGGGGGGGACAGGCAGCGTGCTCACCACAGCGCTGGCGGATATTGGTGCCCCCAAGACCTCAATATAGCGCCGGTAGAAACTGCAAAAGTCGGTCGTGGTTTCATTTAAATTTTATGTTTATACTGACCAACGCACACTCCAGTTCAGGTCCGGCAGTGCTTTTTTGTTTCTCCCCCTCCCCCCCCCCATTCTTCAAACATTAAAACACGTCAAAAACCGCATGCGGCAACTGGGTTTAAAAATGTAAACGTGCCTCAATCTCCGATGCTGGCCTGGCTCAGGTTGTTGTTGCGGTTGTTTACCCAGCATAGGCTCCCTCACCGAGCCTCATGGCTCGCTTTTTTTAGGAGGCTCCTGCCACGTTTTCGCGCAAAGGCAGAGATGATTGCTACGTACCGTATGACGCCAATCAAGTGATTTGCGGGCAATACATTTTTTTTCCGTATATTTCAAGTGACAGCTGGTGCACAGTATGTCAACTAAACTTGTTTCACAACAACACGGAGGTACAGAGACTGCGGAGAAGTCTACATTTCTCTGAACACAGTTTTGCAATGACGGTCGTCACAGGTGAGCTGTCAACAGACTGCTTCTCTGGATTCCACCCGGGGTATTATTTTTGTTTTTAACCACAGCGCTTCCCATGATCTCCGCTGATGCATGTGCACATACACACACACACAGAGACAGAGGAGAGTCGAGTCAAAGACAGAATCACCTGGAGAATGCTGCAAATGAGGGTTGGGGGGTTACTCTCTGGGTTCCACCATCCCCTAGCAAGCAAGGCAGAGTTCAGTAAAAGATACGAAGATAAACGTGTGGGCCCTGCGATTGTTGGCGCATGCCACTGCTGCAGGAGGAGCCAGCAGAGCCCCCTCTGGGAAGAGGTGCGACTACCCACACTTTGTCTCACCATATGCGACCTGCGGCATCGACAAACTGCAGCGTGCCCACTTGGACTGCTGGCAGGACAGAGGCGACGGGAGCGGTGTAAGAAACTTGCCGCGACGGGATATTGAAAAACGGCGACCACTGATCGCATCGCATTGCCCGGTGCGAAACCCTCAATACACCATGGCAGCTTTCACCGAGCGTTGAATAGACAAGCGTGGAGCACGGCTCGCTCGTGCCAAACTCCGCGCGGTCGTGCAGCTCTCTGTGTGCGCGTCTATATTTACGATATTTAAGCGCTTTTTCTGGAGTAGGAATAATAATTTAACAAAGGAGCTTTGACGTTTTTTTCACGTTACGGTTTGCTTTGAAGTCAACAGCGTTTTTGCCAAAATGACAAGGCAAGATGATATTTCATACACGCACCAAGATTGCTTGCTACTAACTAGTAACGATTTTTATTTTACCAAGTGAGGCTCACCGAGCCTCTACAGCTCTTATGCAGAAGCGACGTGGCCACAAATGATAGCTGAATCAAGTGGCTTATCACGTGGGAATGCATCGCAGCCAAAACGTGGAGGGAAAACACCGGAGGACCCGGAGAAAAATCCACGCGACCACGGGCAGAACATGCAAACTCCAAATATACAAACGCAAGGGTCGGGATTGAACCCACGACCACCCTGTACACCAGGCGAGGTAGTCAACATCTCATAGCCACCGTGGCGTTCACTTGCGAGATGCGTGACGATGAACTCAATGTTTTTCTGAATGCAGTGAATGATTGTTTATTAAAATTTCTATTCCCACGCCACCTCTGTCCGTCCGGCAGTGTAAACGGGTTGGCACCGGTTGGTCGATCGGCAGGTTTGCGTGCGATGGGGTAAAGTGTGGGGGGGGGTACCCCCCAGGGGTGCAAGGACCTTTTTAAAAATGGGGGGCTATGCAAGATACGACTGTGGGCTCCCCCCCCCCCCCCCCACATCATGTCCCTCATTTCTCCCGACTCGCTTTTACTGAAATAGCTAGGGTTATTTTTACCCCGTACATACTATCATATGTAGGCTATAACTACGTATATTATTTTAGTTGAACGGGTGTATTGGGTTCAGATGAAGACAGTCCCACATTGACAGTATTAATAAAAACTAATATTTAAAGGTACAATACTCACAGTTAAGTTATTGTGCGTCTTGCTTTCACGCCGGGCCACTATCACTCTAGGATTTCCTCAAAAGGGGGGGTGGGATCGCACAACCTGATGCTGTTTTATTGATACGATCGCCAGACGCGTTAATCGCCGGGCTTGCTGCATCATAGACGGCAGGTAATTTTTGACGAATACATTACAAACAAATCTGAACATTTGGTTACTTGTTTATCCGTTGATTGGGGGCCCACCTCTTGTGGCCGACTTGGGCCCTATGCGTCGCATAACGCTGCCACATACCCCTCACACCCCCGCCCCCCCGGGTACCAAGCTGTCTGGCCTGTGTGGAGGAGTAGGCCAAATATGCTGGAGGAGGGAGGCGCTCACGAGAGATTCCTCAAGCAGTGATGCGAGCAAGATGGTTGCTGTGGCTGCGCGAACACCGTTTACCGATCCTTGATATCCACACGCGAAGAACGAGTGAAAAAGTTAAAGCGACATCTTCAATTATGAGATGGCAAAATTGCAGATTCGCTTCACATTCCACAGCCTGTCAGATTAACATTTTACCGTAGTGTTTCTATATTTAATAGGTTAAATTCTCATTGAGATACACAGTATGTCCTTGGCAAGAGATTTGGGTTGCCGTATTTACTCGGCAAGTTACTAATTCGTTTTGCACTATTATTTGTCGTGAAAAATGACGCACTCAAATCAAATTATCAGCACGCTTGTCTTTGCCTGCCAGCGATATCAGATTTATAAACACTCACTTCTACAGGATGGTCAGTGGATTGGTAGTTCCCTGCAGAAATGTCTAGGTGGCTCATTGAATCATCGCTATCATCATCATCTGCTATGATTACCGTACTCCATTGCTGGACGAAGGCCTCCACAATCTTTTGCCATATCTCATAAGTCTTGCGATGCCAGCGGTCCATCCAGCACCCGCACGCGAGCTGGATGACTGCGGACACCCTCTATATACGCATGTCAAACTTCTGTCGCGCAGTACATAGCCAACTGCACGAATCGGAGGTGAGCGCACTGGAATGTCAGCTTGGCGAAAAACCGGCTAAAGTTGTGTAAGGAGATGATCAACCACAGGACATATTTATGCACTCACTGCACCCGTAACCTCAAAGCCATTTCCCGAAAAAAAACGTTCGTTTGCCGCCGTTTTCACGAGACCCACAAAACGACGAAGAGCGTCGCGCATTTAAAAATAGTCCCGATGTTCCGTGGGACTAAACTGACAGCCCCTTTAAAATTAATCTTCAGCTCTCAGTGCTTAAAAGCAGCCGAGACAGACAGACAGAAGTGCAGCCTGTGGCCTGCTTTGGGGGTCTCTAAGCAGGTAAAAAAAAGAGGACATGGGGGGGAGGGGGGGTGGTGGAAGGAGGAGCAGGGCAGTGAGGGCGGTAGGATTCAAGGACAGGGGATTGATGCCTCAAGGGCGCGTGGGGGCGAGGAGGAACGGCGGAAAGAGAGGGGAGGAGGGCGGCACCGTGAGCGTGAGCTCTTAATCCCGGCACGCCGCTTCTCCACCAGCTTAGCCGCCGCGTTCGTGCCCAGGGGTTTTTTTTTTTTTCCTCCCCACAATAATGGAAAAACACCACGTGGAGAATACGGGGGGAAATGATGAAATAACGTCAGATTTGTTGTCGATTCAGTTACCAGAGTCGCTCGCGTGAAGTTTTTTGTTTGTTTGTTTTGTTTCCCGTATACCCTCCTGGAGAATCGCAGACCTTCCTGCACGTGGGCCCAGACTCTTTGGAGTAAGAGCACCATTTTGAAAGAGATAAATATACGAAGAAGGGTTGCAAACTAAACCTAAGCCGTTGAACAGCCTTTATATTTTACGATAATCACCCTGAGCCGGACTGCTAAACCTGCCTTAAGCAAAGCCGCGTTCCCAACCGCATGGCGTCCAACACATCACTGACGCACAACCGTTCGCGGATGCTTCTTCAAACCCCATCACCATCACCCATCGTCGCCGCCATCACCATCTCCACTGCATCAGGGAAGGTAGGCCACCGCAGGGCCAACCACCTCGCTATAAATCAACTGCAACACCAGACCTTATTTCCAGGGCTTTCCTTGAAGGTTACCGACAATAAACCTTTCCCCCCCCCCGCCCCCTCCTCACAAATCCGCCTTAACGAGATTTGCTCCAGCTGCTCAGTGGTTAACCCAGTTCTCCGTGCTTTGGCCGTCGGGGCAACCCTTTCTCGATTTGAAGCTTTCGTGACTGCAAGGATTCATATTCTTAAAATTAATAAAAGAAAAATACTTTTATTAATTT
Source organism: Lethenteron reissneri (assembly GCF_015708825.2). Lineage (NCBI taxonomy): Eukaryota > Metazoa > Chordata > Hyperoartia > Petromyzontiformes > Petromyzontidae > Lethenteron > Lethenteron reissneri. Next base: position 10,305,684 of record NC_083806.1, on the reverse strand, counting down.
TAATTTTTTACCTACGCGACTTTACCGAAAAAACCTAAGAATATCAACCCTTTCTCCTTACCCGGTCTGTTTTTCGGTACATATCTTGAGACAGAGAGAGAAAAAATAAAAACCCCCACATGGACCCACTGGCCTCCACCAAACTCACAGCGGCACAGGGGCCCAAGCGACTCCGCCGGTTGTCCGGCGGGACGGAGGCGGCGCCGGCGGCTCGCTGGCGGATGGTCGAGGTGTGCGCGGCGGACGCGCGAGAGTGCTTGGCTCGCGCGTCCGCTGGCGGAAGGGCTGCCACGAGAGGGAGCTGGGGGGGGGGGGAGGGGGATGCTCGCTCAAAAGGGCATTCTAGCCTACGCTTCCGCGCTGGTCAGACGCCTTGGAGGAGATGGGAGCACCCCAGACTTTGCCTCACCGCACGTGACCTGCCGATCGACTAAACTGTGGTGTCTACTGCTGGGTGGAGAGACGTGGGGGAGGGGGGGGGGGGTTGCATGATTCTAATCGACCTCAAACCCCAGTCAGTGGTCGAGTCGGCCATTCATCTCGGAGGCGGTTGATAGGACGCGGCCCACCTTTTGGGGAGTCGAGTCGCGGGTTGTGCGAAGGAGCGGCTGACAACTGACGAAGGAAGGAAGGCGACTGGGCACGGGGTGCAGTGGCTACCGTGATGGCCTAGAACCCCCAGCGAGCGGGGAGCCATTCCTGGCTACACACGAACGTTTGGCTACGTTCGATTGCGAAAGAAGTTCAACAAACACACGTGCTTTTTTTTTCGATTCAAAGCTTCTTTCGTGACTGCAGGGATTCATCTTCTTGGTTCTTTCGGTAAAGTCACGTAGAAGGAGGAGAAAAAAATAAAGATTTTTTCTTGTATTTTATTATGTTTTTCTTCTTATTTTTTTCTTCCTCCTTTTTCTTCCTTATTATTTTATTATTTCACTTCTATGTGACTTTACCGAAGGAGCCAAGAAGAGAAACACACATACGTAAGTGCCAAGCGGGATCTCAGCGTGTCCTGCGTCTATGCAAGACCGACTCGCCTTAAAGGAACACGGCATTCCCTCGTTATTCGCGAACTTGCGGTTTGCAATTTGGAACTCTGTACGACTGAGAGAGAGAGGAAGTGACGAGGTAAAGTAATCTTTAAAAAGATTAGTTTTCGTAGGCCAATATCGTTATCCGCCAAAAGTGTGCTATCACGAGCATCTCCGGAACAAATCCCTCGCAGATAACGCGGGAAACGCTGTACCTGGTGCGGTGGTGTGAACATCAGCAACCAAGAGGGCAAAAGTTCCACGGGCCTGGTGCTGGCCACTACCACCACCCCCTTGCGCCCCCCGTGCGGGCCCTCTTTAACAGGCGCTTAAGAGTTCTCACGCCTCTCACACCGACAGTCCCGTCTCACCTGCTTGTGAGGGCCTCTGAGAACGTGAGCGCGAGCTCCCTCGCACGCCGTCCTCATCGCCTCCATGGAGGGAGTGCCGAGCAGGTCCGTGATGAGGTCCAGCTGGGGGCGACAAGACATGGACGCGGAATCAGCACCGCCATCGTCAGCGTCGTTGTCAGCGTCGCGATCGCAGAGGCCACAACAAACAACGTCACCGTCGCCGTCGCCGTCATCAACATCCCTTGCAACTTTCGATTTAAAGCTTTCGTGACTGCAGGGATTCATCTTCTTGGTTCTTTCGGTAAAGTCACGTAGAAGGGAAATAATAAAATAATAAAAATAAAACATAATAAAATAGTTCTAACGACGTTTCTGCCACAACGCAAGCAGCCACAAGCAGCCGTCCTCAGGTGAAGAACAGGTCTGTCTTTCCGACAGACCTGTTCTTCACTTGAGGACGGCTGCTTGCGTTGTGGCCGAAACGTCGTGAGAACTATTTTATTATGTTTTATTTTTATTACTTCCCTTCTACGTGACTTTACCTAAAGAACCAAGAAGATGAATCCCTTGCAACGCCGTTTCCCGACTCCAATCCTTGTGACCCTGCCAGGACTTTTCTGGGGTCGCCAGGATTGGAAATCTTGAGAGTTCGGAAATCGTGATAATTCATTCTGTCGCCGGGGAGGGCAGGCGAAGTGATTACAGCCCTATAATTGCCCTGACGTGACAGCCAGACAATACATCGGGGACTATTGCCATTTGCAGCGGCTAACCGCCATACACACGTAAAAGCCCGTTTTCGTCTGCGTAGCTGTCAGAGGGCAGTGCCGTATCCTTGTCACCCAAGCTATGATGACGACGATCTCCAAGCTGCACCACATTTACCCGCACCAGACACAGCCAAGCCAGAGCAGTTCTAGGCCAGACGCTCAATTGGCCGTCGTGATTGCATTACCTGCAAATAGTGTTCGGACGATGGATGTTACCGCTGAATACGACAACGCCGTCGATTATTCTGCTGCCGGTGTTGACGCTGCTGATAATGACGCCTGTGCAAATGCTGTTACTGCTGCAGCCAAACAATGCCGCAGGCGCTGCTGCTGCTGCTTAAACTACGGAGACATTGCCGCTACCGCCTTAGCAAAGTGCAGGGGGCGGCCCGTTTCTTTCACTCCCAATGTCGACGGTCCCAATGTCCGTCCCGTTTCAAGCGGCTCTGAACAATGAGCGGGCCGCGCCCCGCTGACTAATGTCGCCTTTGGGATGTGGCATTCTGTACACGGCCAAGTGAGCAGCGCTAAGTGGGCGTCTGCCGTGACCTATTACAGGGCGCCGATTTTTTTTATTTTTTATTCACCGTCTCGCCATTTCACTTTCAAGAACGCCACCACAACGAGACGTTTCGCAAACGTCCGTGCAAGTTGAATGCTCCCCCTCGTCGTGAACCGGACCCGTGACGTTTGTTCCACATCGCGGGCTGATGCCGCCGCTGCGACGGCTCAGACAAAAAAAAACGACAAGAGGCTGCTGCCCAGGAGTGCAGACGCGCAAACTCGCACGGCTTCGTTTCCGTCCATCCGCGGGCCGCGAGGGACGTTTGACCGCACTTCACCGCGCTGGTCGGCGTGGGCTGCCTACTGCAGCTGTCGCTTGCTCACCAATGCCTCAGGACTATCGAGGCTGAAGCCTGCTTTGTCTTCCAAAAAACCTGACGGGACCGGGCACATTCAACGACTTGTTGAAACTGAATTACTTTTGTCAGGTGGCGACTGTAGCAGCCTCTAGCGACTGGAGGTGTTCATGAACTTGTTGTTTACGCTGCGGGCAATGAACACGAAAAGACGATGATTCGTACGTGCGAGATTTGATGCCTATATATTTGCACGAGCTAAAGAATCGTTATTCATCTGCGAATGGACGCGTCGTTGTTTCACCACCGAGGCATCGGGTCGCTGTTTTCTGTGAACGTGTGTAAAGCGAACGAGACGGCACGCACGCTTTCGTCGTAACACATTCGCTCTCGTAATTAATGACAGGTTATTTAAACGTAATAACAGGGCTCTTTTACGATTACCGCGCGGAGTCGCCGCATTTCGAAAGAATGACCTTCTCCGGGATATAGAGGGAGGGCTTGTAACAGGAATAACAGGATATTCCGCTGTCAATTCAACCATGATCACAGCACTCTACACATCGCAGACGGAGGTCTCTCCGGACCAGACGTTGTCCTCTTTGGAATGTGCTGACCTGCATCGCAGGTCATTGGAAGAAAAATCCATTTGGAATGCTCACAAGAGCTGGAAAAATCCCCGTGCGTTCAGATGATGGCCCGCGGAAAGGAGATTTCACAGAACTACTTCTGAGATTCCCTCCAAGCGAGACTCTTTTCATTCAGACGAGGTGGCCGCGCTTTCCCCACTCGCCGAGCTCCGGGAGAAATCCCCGCCGCACCGCTGTCGACGTAACGCATATCTAATTGTTCCGGCTGGAGGTTTTGCAATTTAAATGCGCGAGAAAGAAACATTGGAACGTTGCACGATTGGAATTACACCGAGTGACAGGAAGAGGCGCACACGTAGGAGAACGCGTGCGGGTTATTGGCAACGTAAAAACTGTCAGGATGAGTGGGCTTTGTGCAGGTCACATCACGAGAAGGGAATGACGGACAATGGTCAAGGATCTAATCTCGTCTAATTCTATATTCATAGAGCACCTTCGCTCAAGGCGCTTGACATAGTTTAAAAAACTAAACGGTGACAGAATGGAATTATTTAAATGGCAGGGGGGCGTGCAAGGTTTGCGGAATGAGTGACCGCGACAGAGGGGTAAACCTGGGGATCACCAAACGTTAGGGGAGGGACATGAAGGAGTGGATGGGCGATTGGGAGGAAAGAGGAAGAGAATGGGCGACGGAGAAGAGGCGAGCGTCGAGCAAGATCCTGCAGGGTTACGTGGCCGTCTGGTCGAGAATGGCGGTCAGGTGGGCTGCCACGGAATGGTAGGCGCCTTCGCCGGGCCCTCCTTGGCCACACGACACGGGGTCCCCTGGGGGCGGGGGGGTGGTGACTTTCACCGCCGCATTTACAACCGCGATCCCGGCCGCACCTGCTGGATGGGGCTCTGCGCCTGGAAGAGGATGCGTCGTCCCAGCAGCTCGGCGAAGATGCAGCCCACGGACCAGATGTCGATGGCGTTGGAGTAGTGGCGGCTGCCCATGAGGATCTCGGGGGCCCGGTAGTACTGCGTCACCACCTCCTGCGTCATGTGCCGCGCCTCGTCCGGCTCCTCCAGCCGCGCCAGCCCAAAGTCGCAAATCTGCGCGCGGGGGCGAACACGCGGGGGGGTGGGGGGGGGCGACACGCTCGCTGAGGAGGGGCCTGTCACGGGAGCGACTTCAATCCGTCGAACGCGCGGCCTTGCGGTGCACGACGCAAGAGGCCTCTCGGTGCGGGGCGACGATGCAGGGAACCGCGCGGCAAACCGCATCGCGTGAAGTTACCGTGTCAAAACCTGGCCCGGGGCTGTGCACGGGGGGACTCAGGAACGCTGCACCCAAGATCAGCCCCCAGCAATGGCGCCCAAAAGTAAACATTTCACACTTCCCACACAGGTTTACTATACCTGATGCACTCCATTTGATTTACTATACCTCGACTCAGAGGGCTCAATTCAATAGCCTGTGTCACCCTCCCCCCTCCCCTTCCCATAAGCTTTGCAAATAATAATTCGCGTGGGTATCTGCAGAAAGGTGTCTGAAATGTTTACAGGACCGTCCGCCAACTCCCTTCCCCTTTGATGGGTTTCTGTGCCTACTTAAGCCGACCTAAAGCCTGTCGCAATGGCGGGGCGGAGGGAAATTTCACCGACGATGAAACGACCACAATCTCCCTGCTGTAATCAACATGCTCCTACGCGCGGAAAGAAAACTCCGCTTGCACCTCCCTCCCTCCCTAACTCTTCTGCGTTGACAGCATAGCGCAGAGAAGCCCCGACGGCTAGCCTAAAGCTGCAAGGCTGACCAGAGTTCGAGTGATGGTCTATGCTCCTTGACGATATCAGCAAGGTGTTGCGGTTCTCACACGGACGACCAAACGGCAGAGTGGCGTGGGGTGCTCGCTACTTCGGCAGTTTGCAGGCGGTCAATGCCCCAGAGACTTCAACGGCAGGGCCAGAGTTGCTAATGGATGCTGTCCAAAGTGGATATTAATGGACCCTGTGATCTCATTTGCAGCTGTAAGTGATAACATGTCAACTGGCTGCAAGGTGTCATTCACAACACCTGCATTTTCTTTGTACCGGGGCGTATCAAAGCTGCCGACTAAAGCGAGAACCGCCACACCCATAGGAACGTGGAATTTCCACCGCTGGCTCAGGACCGCCGAACGGCGATGAGCGCCACCATGGCACGCTCGCTGGGCATGGGGAAGAAGCGCCGACCTGGCTATTGCGGACGGCGCACGCGAGACGGACGTCTAGTCCGGGGCTGCTGCTCGTAACGGTTTTGGGGACCCGAGAGATTTGACAATCGGCGAGCGGACGGGGACGGCGGCGGTCTTAGCTTCTCCGCTTTGCGCGCGGCGCACGACCGGAGGGCCCGGGGGGGTTGACGTTTCAAAACCGCCGTGGCTGCCGGCTTCGAGAGCCGCACGCAACCCCGAGCCACAAACTCGGCCAACGGTCCAAACCCTCAAGCGACTCTGCGCCGGGCCGCCTAATCCGGCTGTCAATACGGCATCAGGCTGGAGCCCGGGGCACGCACACGGCCTGCGTTCCTACCTCCCTTCTCGGAGCAAATCGTCGGCCTCACGCCGAGCGCCCGTCCCGCACCGCCATCATCCACGGACGAGAAGAACTCTGGCTGTGCAGCCGAGGTACAGAGTGAGCTTTCAAAGATCCACGCTGAGCCCATCGGCACGAGTCACGGTAACGACCGCCGGTTAGAAACAGTATCAAGACGCGGAAGGAAGCTACACTTTCATAGATTGCTTTGTTAAAAAACATTAATAATAAAAATAACGATTTCAGGCTCTGGAGTGCTCGGGCGAGAGAAAACTGCGCGGGTGTTTTTGACGCCCAGGTAACCCCCCCCCCCCCCCCACCACCTTAGCGTCTGCGCAACGCTCGTTTAACGCGCCGGTGCGTTTGCGCGCCTTTGTGAGCGGGGCGAGCGACGCTCACTAGGCTCGCAACGCCGCGCTGGGGCGCAGTCGCGCTCACGGCGAGCCGCGGTTTCGCTTCAACAGCCGCGGAAATCGGCGGCGGTGGCGAGTCGGATTGGAACCTGTCCGTCGGGGGGGGGGGGGGGGGTCGTCGCTTTGGTTTATTTGCACGTCGGCCGGGGCATTCGTCTGCCGGTAGGGGGGCGATGAATGGTGTATAGCCCCCAATTGGGAGTGATTTTGAGGTCATTTTCACGATTTGGCAAATTTGGACCCGATCGCAGAGTTTGTTTGCCCGAGTGAAAAGGCACGGGAATCGGCCGCTGTAAATGTGACGTTCAATCTGGAGGGTGTTGCGGACTTGGCAACCTTGGCCAAACGGGGTAAAACGTGAACTTTGAGCAGGGTAGGGGAACATTGACCTCACGGAGGGCCGATTAAAACAAGTTTCCAAATCGACCTTAGAGGCAGGGCCACACGTCACCACACACCTCGCAGGCACCACTCCTGCCACTGCAGCTAGATACCCCGGTGCGGAGTCGGGCGTTGCCAGGTTGAATGACGTTGCCTCCCTAATGCTGAATCAGTACTGCCGAGATGCATGAATCTCGTTTCGGGGAGCCGTTTCAGAGCACGTAGGCAGGTGCCCGTATTTGGCCCGGCGGCCGTGGGTTTCTCACCCCCTGACTGAACGGTGGGAGGGGGGGGGGGAAGAGAAGCAGGCCCCGGTGATGGGAGAGAGCTGTGTGGGCATGACTTGTGCCCTCAGTGTCCCCTCACCTTGAGAACGCAGTTGCTGTTCACCAGGAGGTTCCCCGGCTTGATGTCCCTGTGCAGGATGCCTGCCGAGTGCAGGTACTTCAGACCTGCAGTGCGTTCCCAGGCATGTTGGTGCGGGGGAAGGGGGGGGGGATAAGAGTAAGCAGGGAGTAAGTGAGGGTGGCCGTGAGAGGTGAGAGGAGGAGGCAACGGAGGGCGAGGGGTCAAACGGGGGGGACGCTGCGGAAGAGACAAAACACCGACACTGAAGGAAGGAAATGGTCTTGGCCCGATGGCTCAAAAGAGACCACGTTGACCAAGAGGAACTAATGACAACGAACGCAAGCAAGGGCTACCGCCGATGGTTCCGTTACATTTTGATATCAGAAGACAGGGGGGTGGGGGAATACGGGTGAATCAACGTTTAGGTTCTCACGAATCTAGGAATGACCGGGTCACAGGGGAACTCCTCCCCCGCCGGCTTGGTGTGAAACAGCTCGGCACAAAAGGGTCGGCAAAAATGGGTCGGCAGTGATAACCGAGCTGGCCAGCGAAGCTGTGCGGCCAAACCCAGATGCACATCACAATCTCGTACAGTAAACGTTCGTAGGCTTCAATTTCGTTGCGGTACATTTTAGTAAAAATTCACAGCCGAGGTGTGGAGGTGGGGGAGGAGGGGGGGGGGGAAATATAATAATTTAACTTGTTTCAAACCTCATTTAAAAGTAAAAAGAAACGAACCAAGAGGCTTTTGAATTAAGTTATTCTATTAATTTTTAAAACTGTTTAATTGAGACTATCGGAATCAACTCAAAGATATTCGTACAGAGGTCACACGATTTGCCCTCCCGCCACGCTGCGTGAACACCTCCACGCCGAGCGCCTGGCCTGGCGCTTTTAAAAAGCGAATAACGCAAGCGCCCAAATCAAAACTTGTTTTAACGTCCAATTCAAAGCCTTTACGGATGATTTATTTGATTTTATTTTGATTCACGATTTCCGCGTCCACCATGGCCTCCGTGACACACTCCGCTTAACCGTGACTCGCGCAGGGCAGGTTAAAATAGTGTGTACGGTCGGGAGATCATCCGCCGCAGCGAGGCCACGCCAACGATCGCCATTGGCCGCGGGGGCTCTGTTGGCTGCTGGTGGGTGGGGGGGGGGGCACGTGGGCGGGGGCCTTACCGCGCAGGATCTGGTAGAGGAAGACCTTGACGTGGTCCGAGCTGAGCGGCTGTGGGGAGACGATGATCTTGTGGAGGTCGCTCTGCATCAGCTCCGTCACCACGTAACTGAGCCAGCGCAAGCCCGGGGTCAAGGGCACCAACCGAGGTCTCCGGCGCGCGAGGCCGTGTCACTCGAATCGTCCCGCATCTCGTCGGTCACGGTATTTATACTTTATGCTGCGCCGCCCACATCTTGAGACGCACTTCAGCTACCTAGATAGCTACCCCCCCCAACCCCCACCAGCAGCTGCCTCTGTGCGACGCAGCACCGGCCTGCAAGTGGGCCGATTCTGCCACCCGCAGCGAGAAAAGTCGCCATGTGGCTTTTCCACCCCACCCCCCCAAATTTGAAAATTTTGAGACGCGAGGCCGACAACGTATCGCCGAATACTTTTCACGAAGAAGGTCGCGGAATCTTTTTTTGTTTGTGTAACGACACCCACCGCGCGGCACGATTAATCGCGCAGGCCGAGCGCAGAATTAACCAGGGGGGTGGGGGGAGGGGAGGAGCCGCCGGACTCAAAACCGCGAGAAACCTTTGCCGGCGAGTGGCGGCCGCGCCAACGCCGCTGCTAACCGCGCCACCACCGCTCGCCCACGTTACCCTCCTCCCCGTCCTCACCGCGGTGAAAAAAAAAAAATCTAAAACCCGTGTCAACGCAGTTCGAGGTTACGACCACGCACAACACAGGACTGCACGACCACGTGATTTGCGATTCCGCGGCTCGCTCCCTTTGCTCGTGTTTGGAGCATGTTTGTATATTTGTAGAGAAGGGGGGGGGGGAGCGGCCGCTGCGCACACACGGCCGGCCCCGCGTGCAGAGCCAGCAGCAGCAGCAGCCGCCGCATCCCCACTAATTTATATTCAGTACTGAAAGAAAGCCTCCACAGCGCGATGTCAATGAGGTCTATTATGCATGCACAACCCCTGTGCATGCGCATTCAATGCACACAGAGTTTAAACACACACACAACAGCATTAACACAGACGCGTACAGCAGGGGAGGGGGGGGCTGTTGGCATCACGAAATATAAATGTACGGTGCACGCAAAGCGCGCTCCAATAGCTTGGCCCTCTGCGTGCATGCAGTAACACGCGTACCAACAGACGCGTCGACAAATGCAACGGTCGGCGTTTTTAGCCTCAAACGACCATTTGGGCGAGCACCCAAGACGGAAAAACGTGGCCAATCGTGGGGCAATTATCATACCCAGCCACCGTGCGTCTCCCTTCTACACATATGCTGACACGCACTCCACCACCTGCTCATTTTAGGCTCAGCTGACCTAGGGGAAAACCATGCCAGATTTCGATTCGGAACCCTCCATCGATTGGCGCATGGTCAAGAATCAGGGAAAGTGCAGCCGGGTTCATAGCATCGTTTACGGAAAAACGGAATGAACGCCGCGCGAATACGTGCCCTACAAACCCCCTCGGGGTCCCGCGCGGTGAGCGAGCAAATCGTAAACTCTTAACGGGTGGCATGGGACTCGGGGATGGGCAGGGGGGCGCGCTCTGGCCAGCACCACCCCGGCAGCGAGTTTCCGCACCACTCCGTTTAAGGCCGAGTCGACCCAGGGGAGGGCTCTGCCGGAATTTAGAACGCGGAGAGCTTGGAGGTGTAACGCAGCGCTGGGGCTGCTGTGCTATCGCTGTAGGCGCGAGGCCAATGCCACCTCGCGCCATGTTTTCGAACGCGCTATTAGACGGGGTGTCCCACGAGTCTGGAATCGACGGAAAAACACAGCTCTGTGTTATTGGCTCGCCGTCTGGATGCAGACCGTTAAATTGAACAGCGACCTCCCTCCGATTTCCTACGAGTAGAATTATCTGGACTCGTTCATCCTTACCAAGAGATATCTTGGGCCTGGAGAAACAAACAAAAATACGAATTCGTTATTTTTCCCTACGATTCCAGACTTATGGGTCCACCCTGCAGTCTTACTTTTGCTTTGCATCTACGGTTTGTTGTAACAAACCGCAAGGGGCGCTGTGTCCACATGATGCGAGCTTCACGATTCATTAACTTCAACGCATGCCCTGCACTGCCTACAGAAATGATCCTCAGACAGCGCCACAGTAAAAAGAACCGAGTGCACAATGCTGCAACGCTTGTTCGTTATCGACCAAGTGTTTGCGGCGAAGGGCAGCAAGGACTGCGAGATGCCAGTAGATGGTAGAACAGCGATGCATGCAGTCCACACGATAGATTCGGTCGATTCAATGAATCGAGTCTGTGGACTGACCATGTGCGTGGGGCTCTGAGCATTACGATTTCACGAGAGCATGGCTTTTCCTCTGGGTGCCCAATCATTATCCAAACCGGAGCCGCGAAATCCCTCCCGAAAGCCGTCTTGTGGATCAGCAAGGCGTTTCTGGTGAACCGGCACGATCGTTACGTAGCGAATACAACCGGTGAATGTACGCGGTCCATTCAAAGTAACTGGTCCAGCCGAGCAAGTGCTCTGTTCACACCACTGCTAATGCCAGAGTGAGCTCTAGGAGAGGCCCTCTAAGAGGGTCACACTTGGCCTACTCTTCCACACCGCTCGCACGTCTTGGTAGAGGCGGGATTACCTCCACCTGACCCTGCCGCACACGACCGACCGATCGCCCAACTGTGCCGCACCCACGGTCAGGCCACTCGACAGAGTGAATATACCGCTGAGCGGATAGTGAGATGGGGGGCTATGGGGGGGGGGGGGTGGTATTCAAGACACTTGCCCAGTGCTTCAACTGAAGCGCCGGGAGAACGGGTCCAACTGGCGACCTCGAGATCGACAGATTCGCACACCCGGCGTGTCGACCGTTTCGCCACGGCAACGCGCGAGCGCACTTTTAAGATGGTGAAATTTGCGCCACGCAGCAAATTAAATACCGTGATACAAAACGGTGCAGAGAGCTGAACAAGCTCCAACTGGTACCATCCCCCCCCAGCTTGTGAGACTGAACTGAGCTCACGTTCTCTGCTCATTGCCCTCCATCAAAGTTCACGCCCGGTACAAGCCGAGCTCTGTGCACGGGTGCGTTGGTATGCAGGACGAGGCCGTGAGTAACATGTGGGGGCGCTCGCCGAGAATTCGGCCCGGTCGGCTTCCCCTTCAACCGTGACAAAGTTTTTAGAAGCCTCAAATTAATGTTTCATACCTACGCCAGCTGGTGTTATTGCAGCACAGAGTCGTGAGAAACGGAAGCGGCTTCGGCAGACCTTCTCCAAGCAGTGGGGAGACCTTCAACGAGCAGTGGACTGACCATGGCTTGCGATGACGATCGGTTTGGTGTTTCCACGTTGGAGGTTTTTTTTTCACTTAAAATCTTGTTCGCGTAAAAAAACGTTCGTATATCAATTAAAAAACTGTTCAGTTCCAAACGCTTTAAAGACGACCTCAGCGCAAAGTGAAAATTCCAACCGAGAGTCAACCTCTCTTTTCCTTCTCTCTCTCGCTCCGCACAGTCGGCGCGACGTTCGACGTTTCGCTCCGCGAGCTCGGGAGCTCCTTCACAACGGCCGCATGATGCGAAGAGGCTCCGAGGACTGCGGACCGGAAGGTGAGAAACATCGCGGCGAACGGCACGCCCGGTGCAACGCGAAAAGGGGAAGGCTCGGGGCACTTTTGCTGGTGGAAGGTGACGTGAACGCACGCTGCAGAAGACAATGACATCTCCTCGCGCCTTTCCCTACAACCAACGTACGTGTTGGAGTCGCTACGCGGCACATGGACGAGCAACAGCACTGCATGTTCTGGGTTGTCCTCAGGAGACACTGACCCACGCGTTCTCCCCCGACACAAGTTCGTCGACACGTGCCTGGCGCCGAGGCGGTGCTGTGCATTCAGTGCGGCGTAAACATTAAAAAACACGAATCAAGGCACTCGAACTGAAGCACGACCGACAGCCGAGGTCCTCTCCCTCCCTCCACTTCAGCCAGATAAATATTATAAATATTATAGCGATAACTTACCAGCGTTTGTTATAATATGGCATACGGTACTCGGAAACATCCAGCCTGCCACGGGGCAATAACTTGCATTATTAAATAAAGACCGGGCAAAGAACTAAGAGCAAAGACGGCGAGCGTGGCGCTTTCTGTTCGTGCGAGTCGATGGGGCGCTTCGTGATGACGACGGCCGAGCATCGCATAGCACCCCGATCAACGTACCCAATTATTCCAAGGCGACCCCCCTCCACTCCCTCCCCCCCCCCCAATCAAGCGGTGCGTTGTGAATCGGGCCACGCGCGACACTGCATGCGCCAGGGACTGCGCTGCGATGTTACCGGCAGCGGGGGCCACACCGCACAACGTTAACCACGGACGTGGCCGGATGCTGAATCCTCAGCTGTGCGTCCTGTGGCGACGGGGGGGGGCGAAGTAAAACAACATCCCGGCCGATCGGCGAGGTCAGCGCAATCGTCTCCGGAAACATTCCTCCAAAGCATAAATCAAGCAGCCCACTGTGCACTCGAGAAGCGACACCTTCGTCCTTCACGAAGAGGAAGAAGAAGAAACACTTTTTTGCTTGTACGTACGTACGCATGTGTGTAGAACTTCTTTCGCACCTGTACGTGGACCAACCGTGCGAATCGGAGGTGCGGGGGCGGGGGGGCGGGTACGACGACGCACAGAAAGCACTCGAGGGTTATGCAGTTAAAATAATAATAATTGTCATTTAAAATGTTTAAAAAGAAAAGGGGGGAAAGGTGCAGCGCTGCAATTGCCTGCTCACACCACTGCTGGTACAAGGGCCTCCACTAGAGGGAGCTCGAAGAGAGCGCCTCTGCAGGGTACTTGGCCTACTCTTCCACACCGACCAATGAAGAGGTGGCCGGGTGGGGGTCGGGAGGTGAATTTGAAAACATTCCCCGTTGTTTCAACTGCGGTGGCCGGGAGATGAAATTGAACCGATGACCTCTGGTTGCAGGGTCTAGTGTTGCTAACCGTTACAATCACAGCAATATTCGTACACATTTTTAAAATTAAAAAACCTAAAAAAATAACGCAAATATCCATTCTGTGCTGTATATATACCCACGACACAAAGTGGCTCGTGCAGTGCAATAACGCGCACGTTAGCGCGGGGGAACTTCACACCGTCCGCCACTTCACGTTTTGTCAAAAGGCACGCCGGGCCTGGGTCGCCCATGACACGCCAGACCAGCTGACCCATAAAACAGCGGCCCCTACTGGCCCATAAAACAGCGGCCCCTACTGGCCCATGACACGGCGGCCCTCCTGGCCCATGACATGGGTCGGGCTCAGGCGGGGTACTCATCTCCAATTCCAGCCCTAAAGCCAGGGATAGAAATTCCACATTCCCATGGCACGGGTCAGTCTCCTTGCAACCCTTTTGCCTGCGAGCTGTGCCCTCTATGAGCCAAGGATCACCCAGACAGATCTTCCGATGACGACGACATTCCCTCCTCCTAATTCTCCGCACGCAATCAAAGAGGGCGAAGCACAAAGGAACCGTACGGCGCTAAACAACGCGATGACATGGCCATCCAATAAATATGCTTCGCAGACGCGCCGGTGATCTGCGGCTGGCTTTCTTGGCACGGAGCTCGCGCAAGGGGACGAATTAAAATTGACGCAGACATCGGGGCGAGCGCACCCACGGCGCTTGCGCACGCACGCACGCACGCAGGCACGCGGTCGCTTCACCAGATGTCCGCTCCGCCCGCCGTGACAAATGGGCCTGCGGAGGCCAGGAGACGTGGCAACAAAGGGGTTAATCAGCGGCAGAAATTTGAGAAGTAAAGGCACGGAATGGGTGGGAGGATCCGGGGGATGTACCAGGCCTGCCATCTGTCTGCCCCTGCCGATGGCGGCGGAGATTGCCAAATGGGTGGCACCAAGTTTGACCGAAATTCTTTGGAAAATTACGCGGTTCGTTGGCCAAAATCGCTTTTGTTTCTGGATGGCATCGCCCCTTTCTAAAGCAACGTTTAAAATTCCTAGCTCGCATCGCGCTCATTGACGTTGCCGACAACGGCGACTGTGGCCCGCCGTTATTTCGATTCTTAGTTTTGATTTTCAAGTCCGAGCGTTTCCCCACTTCGGCGCTTACAAAAGCCCGCTTGCTAAAAATCACCGCTCAACTGCCCTACAGAGGATTGCTCTACCACAACGGTGCGTGAGCAAATGCGAGCGTTTCACGCCTCCCACTTAAAAGCACGCAGCTTCGCGTTCGCGCGTGATCCAACCCCACACGCATCGGGCGCACGCACGATGCGCGGCGAATCTCATGCACCGCACCTCCCGACTGGCACCGTCGGCTACGTGCGGTGCCAAGTTCAACACGTTCGGAATATATAATTCCCGGCAGACACGCAATTATTAACACGATCATCTGTGCAAACACACAAACATATATACATAAGCGTACAGCGGTGAGGATAAACCGAAAACGGAGAAACTGTGCCCTACCATGGGAACGTGGAATTTTTGCCACTAGCTTAGGGCAGTCAATGGGGATACGTGCTTCCCTCTAGCTCCCTGAGAGCGGGGACATACATTATATCTAGATAACAAAGACGAAGATCCCCCGTCTAGCCTTAACAGAGCACCTATGAAGGCCGGCATGGCACACGAGGAGGGTGGGTGGCCAACACCACGCCCGACCGCCTTTGTCTCCCTAGTGACGATATTTACACATCGCTGTAAGCACTCAGTTGAGGCCGAGTCGACCTAGGGGAGGCCCAGGACCGGTTCAGACAATCGTTAAGGGTGGTGGTGTCCATGAGCGGGAATCGAACCCGCTACGCTACCGCTACGCTACCGCTCCCTATATCTAGACACACAGAGTCATATATCGAGGGAGGGAAAAGTGAAATTCTGTTGTCACCTCGGGGAAACCCGAGCCGCTAGATCTGGTGACAAAATCGCCGAGTTGGCAACACGGCGCGGGGTGTGTGACGGGGGTGGTGGTGATGCCGCGATTGGCCGCGGCCGACTGATTTGCCGGAGAGGCCCGCCGACTCTCGCGGCCGCGTTCTCCCGTCGCGCCGCAACGCCGCCCCCCCTGCCCCGCGCCGCGCCGGGCAGCGCGTGCCGTCACGAGGGGGGCCCACGCGCGCCTGCGTCAAAGCGACCGGGAAAAGCGAGACCAGCAGACCCATTCCACGTGGCTATTCCGGTTGGCGCCGCGTGCCGTCCAGCAGGACGGGGGCACCGCGGTGGGCGAGATGGTAATCTTCCGTGGCGGCTCATGCTGGCCATTCCACATTCCTGTGGGCCAGTCCTTAACCTTACTTGGGGATAACCACTGTGGAATCCTGGCAAATAAAAGGCAACTTCGAAAAGGTTAAAGACCTGGTGATGGTATACGGGAGGTCGTGCGTTCGATCGCGACCCCGACGCCTGCCGTATATTTAGAGTTTCCGTGTCTCTCTCGCTCTCCCCGTGGTTGTGACGATTTTTCTCCGGGTCCTCCGGTGTTTCCGCTCCAAGTTTGGAACCAACATCACGCCTTTAGAGTATGTGGCTGCGATAAATTTCCACACCATGAGCCACTCTGTCGGGCTATCATTTGTGGCCAGATCACTAGTGGGGCCCTTACCCAGTAAAATAAAAATGCTGTTTAGTTTTATAGTTTGTGTGTCAGACGTTTCGCTCCACAAGCTGTTGGGACCTTCTTCAGGAAGTGAATTTTAATTCCTAAAAAAAAATAAAAAGTCGAATTCAGCTGCTGACAAAGCAGGCCCAACGACACGCGGTACCGACCAGAAAACGTATCGGAGAGTTGTAAAGCGCGGAAGCCCAAGCACCAGGCCAGGCGACGTTTATCCGTCGGTGGCAGGGGACTAAGGCCGTGCCTCGTAAGTCACCGAGGCACCGCGGGGACAAGCCTCGCAGCTCCGAGGGCATCTCGCGGCGCAAACTGCACCGTGGCAGCAAAGCGAAAAAGTAAAAGGACAACAGAAGTCACCTTTCATCGCTTCCTGTTTAAAAATGCAACACTTTGGCAAGCCCGGATAATTGTAAGTTTCAGAGAGTGAAAAATCAATCGTGGTTAAGTATTGGGGGAGTGTCTCTCCTGACCCAGCATCCCACGCCGGCCAGATACCCTGGGCCAGCTCATCGCGTAATGCGGAGCGGGGGGTTGTGTTCAGGCGCGCGGAAGATTGACAGCTACAACAAGGCGCTCATCTAGAGCAACCCGAAACACGGCAGAGCGCCTAATGTATCCGGCGCGTCGTTTGAACAGCCGATTGACGTCGCCCACCTCGCAGTTCACACAATGAACCCCAGAAACATGCATATGTATGCACGCATGTTGAACTTCTTTCGCGCCAGTACGTAGCCAATCGGAGGTGCGGGTCGTAGCGCAGTGCGTGTGGCGCTCGGCACCAGCGCACACTTTCACGTGCCGTACGAAGCCAACCGCGCTCGCCGGAAGGTGCGTGCCGTGTGGGACAGGGGGTGAGCGTTCACCGGAGAACGGCGGCGCGGAGAGGTTGGTTGGCGCTGGGGGATGAGAGGAGGAGTGGCCGGATCGCCGCTCAGGTGGAGGGCGTGACCCATGGCCCCGGCAAGCGAGGGGGACCACATTAATCACTCGTCACGCGCCGCCTCAACACTCTCATCCAATTTGCGATGGGCAGGAAAGATAACGCGGATCCATCATCTGCCCCCCCGCCCCCCCAACTCCTTCAGCCGCTGGAATGGATTTTGTTCGGGGTCGATAGTTAAAAGGAAACGATGCAGCCGAACGTTTTGCGTGAAAATTGATTCTCGCCCGTCCCTTCCTCACCGGCCGCCCCGGCGCTCCTCGAGTTTTGGCAAATCTGGGCAAAGCACGTTCCAAATCACGTAAGGGGGAGGGGGCGGTGGGGGGGATGGGGCACCCAATGATGTCCCTCCCCCCCTGCCAACATCGCCAACACGTCGGCTAAACCACGAGTCGATAGCGAAAAGAGTGTGCGGTCGCGCGCCGTGCGCTCCCCGTCAGGCGGGCGTTCTCCCGCGGGAGGAGGGGACGAGCACGGAGAGAGGATTCCGCGTGTGCGTCCCGGAGCCCGTGTGCGTGCGCGCTGCATCGGGAGCGGTAGTAGAGCAGTTAGCGCTACGCTGCGCTACGAACCTGGCGACCCGGATTCGATCCCCGCTCACGGCCAACACCGGTAACGATAGTCTGTACGCTAATCGGAGGTGCGGAGTGAAGTGAAAAAGTACGAATCGGCTGCATCTCTATCGAGCCACACTTGAAACTGCCCGGGAGCCACGTATGTGGGCCTTGCGAGCCGTGGCTTAGGTCACCCGTGAGTGTTGTTCTACCCCCCGCACTGCCCGATTAGCACGGCTGGCTACACATGCGTTCAATTGAAAGAGTTGAAATCCCAGGTGGGGTCAAACTCGGCTCACCTTCACAATAATAATCATCGTCGTCGTCATCGTTATTCCTCTACAGTTGCTAACATGAGCACCACTTTGTGGGAAGTCCACCTGTGCGGTCATCCCGTGGCGAGTCCGGGGAGGGCCACTGGCAAAGCAGCGAGGAAGTCTCAGCGAAGGGTCAGGACCGAGCGAGAGAGACGAGGGTACACGCAGCGCTCGCTCATGCGTCAAGCCGAGGGCTTTATAACGACCCGGGGTGATATTGTCACGAATGTTTGTAATTTATTGACCTGGAAAAAAGCCTCACACCGAACGTTGCTAAAACAAGGGAGGAATTCTCCTTCCGAGAGCATTTCAATTGAATCCGCGATGCAAACACGAGAATTTCCAGGAAGGCCGATATGGATGGCACACACAGCCGGCTGATGAGAGAGCCCGCGGCGAGAGCATCGCCTCTTGCTAGAGACGCGCAGGGACATTCGCAGTTACGCAGATTAAGAAATCACAGGATACGATATCACAGTTACGTAGATCAAGACGTCACGGTGCAGTCCTGCAATTTACCGGCTCACGCCCGTGCTGCACTGGAAGGATCTCTAGATATCTTCTTGGTTCTTTCGGTAAAGTCACGTAGAATGGATATAATAAAATAATAAAAATAAAACATAATAAAAATAATTCTCACGACGTTTCGGCCACAACGCAAGCAGCCGTCCTCAGGTGGAGAGAAGGTCTGTCGAGTAGACAGAGCTCTAGATAGTCACACCAAAGAGGGAATTTAGGCCTACCCTTCGACACCGGCCAGAGGACCCACACACTTTAACTCGCCATATGTGAGGCCTGACAATTGACCAACTGCGACGCTGGGTGGACAGAGGCGGGAGGATTTAAGGAAACTCGCGCGCAGATTGCTTCAACTGCCGCGCCGGGAGATAGAATCCGCCGACGTCTGGGTCCCCGTGCCAGTGTGCGCACCGTTACACCACGGCGGGGCATTGCTCAGCTGGCGGGTACTTGCCTCCAACGGCAAACGCGACGACGACATCGGTGGCGCATGCCCCCGTGTCAGAATCAGAATCAGTTTGTTCACACCGGAGGAGAGGAGGAGGAATCCGATGATATGAAGCTCTCGTTCAGGAGAAGTCCAGTCCGGGGGCCACGGGGTCAGAACGTTTAATTTTACTACGAGCTAATTATAGATTTGAAGCTTTCGACAAGCACCTGCTTCCATAACGGATGCCCGAGGAGAATCCGCTGCATCTTCCGGACAAGACCAAGTCCACAACACCGAACTGTACAAGAAGACCGGTTGACCCAGCATCACGCACAGACATCGAGAGATGGCGACTCGGATGGCTCGGGACATGTTCTCAGAATGGAGCAGGGACCGTGTATAAAACATTGCCCCGAAGATGGACACTACCGGGCAAAAGGGAACCTAGAAGACCCGAGACCAGCTGGCGAGAGACCGTGAAGGCCGAGCCGGCAGCAGCGACCAACCTCTCTTGGGGCGTGTCCCACAGGGGATGAAGAGGATTCACCAACCAATTAACGAGCACCTGAGCTTCACCAGGATGAGCTCTGGTTTCACTCACAAACCCCCTTCAAACGGCGCTAAATCACGGTTTTTTTTTCCCTCTCTAAATTACGATGAAAGTCAACGTTTCACTAAGACAACAAGTTAATTGAGCTCGAGCATAATGAAGGCGTTCGAGTCTTCCTGAATTAGCGTTTTATGAAATTGTTGCAGATGGCGACAAAAAAAAGAACAAAATCACGAACGTCTGAAAAAAAACGCGTAAGTAATTGAAATGTCAATCTTCAAATGGAAGGCAGCGTTTGGGTGTTCACGTTGGATCGAGATGAGGATTTATCTTGAGACGAGATCTACGGAGGCATCAAAGAGTTGCGTTTTGACTCACTGGCGCGCTACCGCCCGAGGTCTTTTGCCAAGCCACCAATAAAGAACGCCGCGTGTCAGCTCATACGCCTGGCCATGATTCACTTAGCATCCTCGAATAAGGGTAACAAAAAAAACGTCCTCCTTTGTTCAGTTGCTGCGAACTGCGAAAATGCCTCCCTTCAACGGGCTGAAAGCATCATTTTTCAGTCATTGGATCTTACAAAATGTCACCTTTTTCCCACAATAATGTTCAAAGCTACATCCTTAAGTCCGTTTCCTAATGGGATCTGGAACTGCCAATGACACGCATAACACCTCTGCGGTCCCCATCCGAATGACCCATCGATCCCCCAATGCACTCCCATGATACTGCAGGATCTCGCAAAGAGGAAAATTTGATTCCGTTTCGTACTTTTTTTTATCGTCCCTTCCCCCCCACCACCACACCTCCGATTAGCGCGGTTGGCTACGTACGGCACGCGAAAGAAGTTCAACACATGGTACGCGTACGTACGTACGTACGTACCTGCGTTTGAGACTGCCTGGGGAAACCAGGTGTTGCAGGTTGGGGCTGCAGAGCGGACGTACAGCCAATAATTATTTTCAATGCGTCTGTATGAAGCGCTAAACGTTTCCCGCACCCCACCGCCGCCCATTCATAATTTTTTTTTCCACCTACTCTGGTTTCCTCCCACGTGCATTCAAAACGCGCGTTAAGAAATCAACATTCATCGATGCGCCACTACACACTCCCCTTCAACATCCGCTCCATCCAGACGAACAGCAGCGTCCGGCCGGGTGCTGCCACCTCGACCCGAGGCCTCTGGCCAGTGCGCAAGAGCGGCCCGAAGCACCCCGGAGAGAGGGGCTCTAGCCAGCGGCCTTCTAGTAGTAGGTTTTTACCCTGTAAACTGGTACAAAACTGACACCTTTATACAAGGCATCATCTTCTTGGTTCTTTCGGTAAAGTCACGTAGAAGGGAAAAAAAAAAAAAATCAAAATAAATATTTAATTATATATATTTCTTATATTCTTTTATTACATTATTTTATTATGTTGTATTTTTTTTATTTTATTATTTCCCTTCTACGTGACTTTACCGAAAGAACCAAGAAGATGAATCCCTGCAGTCACGAAAGCTTTAAATCGAAAAATACAAGGCATCATGTTTGCAATAACCGCAACACAAGCAGTCAAAATTCAAACAAAAAGAAACAACTCTGATAATGGTAACGATATGCACTGTCCTTGAAGTTGATTGGTCCACACCCGAGACAGCTTGCCTTAGAGCCTAGTCTCCATTGGTGTTGGACCAGGGTAAAAGCCTACTACTATATTTTGCCACTGGTAAAGGAGGTCTCATAGCGCCCTTCTAGCCGAGGGCTCCGTTCGCCAGTGGTGGCGTTGACGATGTAACCGCGGGGCTGCACCTTCACCCCCTCATCTACGAACTCTCTCTAAGGCAGCGGCGTGCATGCGGGAGGGAAGGTGCAGACCTATCGGGGGTGCAGACCTATCGCAAAACGTTCGGCTGCATCGTTTCCTTTTAACTATCGACCCACGTGGTTTGAAGGGTCGTGCATTGGCCAGTGCCAACAGTGCCACCGAACTCCCCAGGATTTTGCCAGATTAGCTTGGTGAAATGAGATGCTCGATTTAAAGCTTTCGTGACTGCAGGGATTCATCTTCTTGGTTCTTTCGGTAAAGTCACGTAGAAGGGAAATAATCAAATAATAAAAATAAAACATAATAAAATACAATTCTCATGACGTATTCTGTCGGTTAGACCTGTTCTTCACCTGAGGACGGCTGCTTGCGTTGTGGCCGAAACGTCGTGAGAATTGTATTTTATTCAGTTTTATTTTTATTATTTTATTATTTCCCTTCTACGTGACTTTACCGAAAGAACCAAGAAGAGATGCTCGCTGTTGATGATGGCGCCGATTTCTAATTTTATCGTACCCCGCATGTGCAGATTTTGTTACGGCACATTCGATGGGAAAAGAGAAGACAAAGACGAAAGAGGAGGAGGAAGAAGGAAAAGAAGAGAGGAGGGGGGAGGAGGATGAGGAGGGGAGAGGAGGGAGGAGGGGAGAGGAGGGAGGGGGGGGAAGGAGGAGGGGGAGGAGTAGGAGGACCTTTCAGGCCCAGGCTTTAATGTTTTGTAACACTGACTCGGTCCCAGAACAAGGCTATTAAAGACGTGAAGCGGCGGGTGCCACCGTGGCATCCACTGCCAAGTGACTCCCACGGCGAGTGCGTCTCTCCCACCACAATGGCGCACGCACGCACGGCGCAAGTCGCTCTGCCTGCGAGAAGTCGCCGACTCGCATTCAATCGGAATTTTATGGGAATGAGACAACGGAAGAGAACGAGACGCTGAATGGGATGAGGTATTGAAAAGGGATGAGACATTGAATGAGACACTGAATGGGGCATTGAATGGGAATGAGACATTGAATGAGACATTGAATGGTATGAGACATTCAATGTCTCATTCCCGTTCAATGGAACATTGAATGACACACTGAATGGGACATTGAATTGGAATGAGACACTTAATGGGACATTGAATGGGACATTGAACGGGAGTGAAATATCTTGGAAGAGGGTGGGTGGGGGAGCGTGCACACTTTATCCCACAACACACGACACCTGCCAATTGACTAAACTGTGATCCGTCCTTGTGGACAGAGTTGTGCTTAGCGGGGGTGGGAGGGGGTGGGGTGGATAAAAAAAAACACCTGCCCCATTGTTTCAACTGCCGTGCCGGGAGATAGAACTGAATTGGCGGCCTCTGGTCGCACGTCCGAGTCAGTCCGGCGTTGCGAACCGCTGCACCCCAGCAGCAGCAGCAGCACGAGTACTCTCTAGCCGGACGTCGGCGGCGGTGGTGGTGGCATCCGCGCCGTAACCCCCCAGGACACGCGACCCCCGCCCATCGACCTAACCCGCGGCGAACCCCGGAACACGAGGAAGCGCGCCTTTCTGACGCCGCACGGGCAACGGGGGCGGATCGCGCGCCAACGCGACGGTTAACGGCGACCCGTCACCCGCTGCCAAACGATGGCACAAGGCCCCTGCTGGGTGGGCTGCGGTGGGGGGGGGGCGGGACGTGTGCTTCTCGGATCTCACCTCGGCTCCACTTCGCGCTGTCAATTAGCTAATTGAGACGTAATCGGAAGATTAACCAGCAGCGCCCGTTTTGTTAGCGCGCAAGCGGCCTGAAGTAACGTCTGCGGCCGCAGGTCGCTCGCTGGGAAGTGCTTCAATGGTGCACGATATGTACGTGCGATGCGTCTAATTATAAATCATAATGATTTTCACCACGAGCTAAAATTAAATAAGATTCATTTCTCCGGGTGCCCAGCGGCACACAACGGAGCTCGTGCGTGACGGAAGCGTAGCGCGTCAGGCGACTGCCCCCCCCTCCCCCCCCCCGTACATAACGCGCCCTTTTAACTTCGCGAAAACCACTCGCATAAAGATCAATCCTTATTTTCCCCCAGCCGGGAGTGTCTACATTACGATCGCTGCGTGCGGACACTCAGCGCTGCCTTCCTTTGCCTTTGAAGTTTAATGCCTCCATTATTTTACAAATTCTTTGCGCACCTTGTTTGAAAAAAAGAAAATCACGGTTTGGACCGTGTCTGCAGAAAATGTATTTGACCGATTTCAGGTAGACTCGAAGCATTCATTGCACTTTGGTTAAATCAATTATTTTGTAAATGGTAAAATCTACTTTTTGTTGCACTTTAGAGAGAGTATAGGGCAACGCTGTTGGAAGGGTTCACGCTGGAAACGTAAAGTTCACCCTGGTGAAGAACCGCAGGTGCACGCTGGGTAGAAGGCCACGCGGCGACGGGGCAGACTGTGGGTCACAACGCAATCGGAGATAAGTCACGAGGGGCTCAAGAGCGGTGGCACAGTGGGTTGGCGCACTCTTCTATCAACCCGTTCACAGAAATCAACGGCACAGACGGAGGAATCAAACCGTGGACTCGACGCGGCAATGGTAGACAAAGGCAAGCTATCCGTTTCCCCCCATTAAAGTGGGGGGCGGGGGGTGGGGAACGCTCACACGCACGGGATTCAAAAATAAAACAAGTTGAACGCAACTGCCTTCGCATTTGCATGTGAGATCACGAAAGAAAAATCGGCCACTTATCGCACGAAAAGGTCAATTCCCCGGGATCACTTCTCAGAAAGCGTTCAACTTCAGCCAAGCAGCTGCTCGTGCATCGGCTTACAAAAAGGTCACGGAAGTTTGCACCTCGTGCCTCTTCTCGAATTACATTGGAAGATTAAAATTGGGCTATTGCTCTTTTTGGTTGTTGCAGCATATCAAGTTTTTGTTGTTGTTTTAAGCGAACCGTGATTTAACAAACACGTTTAGAGATATTCAACTAATCGCGAGTTAATCCCAAAAGTTAACCTGTTCTTAAGGAGCCGTCAGTGCCAAGAAGAATCAAATCCAAACGTGCATAATATTCTACAGCCTAATCAGCATTCATCATCATCATCACCATCAGCCCTGGCTGTTAATCCACTGCCGGATGAAAGCCCTTCCCAAGCCGCTGCCATTTCTGACAATCCTGCCGAGTAATAATCCACGGAGCACCTGCACACGAGCATTGCGAGGAACGGGGCAGGCGGGGTGGGGGGGGGGAGCCCCTCATCCAGCAGTGGATCGACAAAACGGGCTGTACGTGTGCACGTGCAAAGCCAGGCAGTGGACATGGTGGCAGCGGCGGCAGCTTCACCGGCGACAGCGCCGGCAGAGTGCAGAGTGCAGCGGGCAGCGGGCAGCAGCAGCAGCACGCTCGCAAAGCGTGCTGCTGCTGCTGCTCTTGTTGCTGGGGAGTCTGGCAGGAGAGACCGAAACCGAGGAGCGATATCCGACCGGCAAAAAAAAAAAATAATGTGCGCTAGAGCTCGCTTCGACGATCCCCACGCGGGTCACGTTCACTCCTCGGCGAAAATCCGTTAACGCAACAATTATCCGGGAGCGTTGATTAATTGACGCAATCTGTGTAACGGCTTCATATGTGGGGGGGGGTCCACCAGCGGACATTAAAAGTTCCCGTGGCACACGAGATTATACCGAGAGCGCCAAGCGGCGCTGTCACGCCCAAATTGACTAGCCGATTAAAGTTGGGCTCTCTCCATTGGAGGCGCTCGCCACAACGGGCCCTACGGCAAGCGGAAGCGCCGCTCCCTCCGCGCGAGGACAGAAACAAAAACCATCAGCTCGTAAACGCACAGATGACACAAATGCACAGGTAGCGCAACGCGTTGCGGAATTGTATGCGCTTGTACAATTGCGCCCCGTAGGTCTTCGCACGGACGGACGCTGCCGCGGTATTAGTGGTCGGCAGGCTGGGATTGGCAAACGAGAAGTCGTCACGTTCGACCTCCCGGCGCGGCAATTGAAACAATAGGCCAAGTGCCTTGAATCCCACCGGCAGCCGATGTCTTGCTTGGCAATATAATTGGGTATGGTACAGGACCACGACCGACAAGTTTGCGTGCGGTGGGGTGCAGGGCGAGAAGCTCGCACACCTCCTCCAAGACGTCTGGGTCAGTGTGGAAGAGTAGGCCAAAACGTCAGCCGAGAGGGTCCTCTCTCGAGGGCACCCTCGAGCGGAGGGCCCCTTGGTTCCACGAGTGGGGTGAGCAAGGAATTGCAGGACTGCCCAGCGCCTTTCACCTTCGTACGCAAGCCCAGCGCTGTATCGCGATGGCACAACAAAGTTTGGGAAACGTTAGCTTGCATTGCCATCCCTGAGCTTCTGTTCAGCGTCCTCGTGTTTTTTTATGTTTTCACGTGATCATTCGCACACAAATTGCCCACTCGCCCCCCCCCCCCACCCAAGAAGGAATGTCTGGGGTTGAATTGTCGGGGCGGTTGAGTCCCGATCGGCGGTAGCAATGAGACTCAATTCTTTGTCAGCCCTCGCGCTTATCGCCCCCCCTCCCACGATGCTCGGCGACTCGGCTCTGTACCGTCACCGGCGGCTCCCTCGACGCGGCGCTGCAACGCGGCTCAGAATTTGCCGAGGATACGTTTCAGTCTGCGGTCGAACTGCAAGTCGGCGACTGCATCGAATTCCACGCAGACGACCTGCAACTGCGCGCCCTTCGTGCGATAACGCAGACAGGCGATCCGGGTTCATCAAGGGGCTCGTGTGACGGGTCTTAACGCGCTCACGGCTGCGATGTCGGGGGGGGGGGGGGGGCCTTCAAGGCAGCGACGGACATTCCGCATTCGCACGGCAGGAGCTGGTCTCCGCCGGAACTTCCACAAAGCGGTATTCGCTGCGCGCCGTCCCCTGACGCACGGGCGCACCGCAGGGCCGGCACGACGGCGCTGTAAACACTCGCGTCCCCACTTCCTTCCTCCCTTCCTCTAGGGCTGCTCGCTTTTGTCAGGCCCTCTAAATCCTGCGCTCTTACGGGGACGGTGGGGGAGAGCAGCACAGGGGGAAGCTGCCTCCAATTACAATGCAGCTACAGCCATCTATTATATTCGCCAACACCCCCCCTTGCCCCCCCCCAAGTACTGCATTATTTATTTATTTACTAATATTCAACCACGGCTGGATCACCCATTGTTTTACCGTTCACCAAACACTCAAACGAGGGTCCCGAAAAGGTCACCCATCAAGCCATGGCAACGGGAGGGCACAAAGGTCGCTCTCAAGTGTCTCGCTCGCCTCTGCCACTGCGCGGCCCGGCCACAACGCCTCCCCCCCCCCTGCCTGCTTGCCCATCGCCCAATACCCAGAGCACCCACACCCCCGCCACAATACCGCCAGCCTCCACTTAAGCCTCCGAGACCCCCTCAGCCACAATCGATAGCGAGGTTCGGGGACCACGCAAGAGGGCACAAAGGTGGGGGGGGGGGTGCGTAGGCTGGGGACGCTGCCGCCCCCCCCCCCCCTCTCCCGGTCCCCTTGCCGACGAGCGTCGCAGGCAGCCGGCGACAGCAGCGCCAGCGGCTACGACCAGGGCGGCACCTGGACAGATTGCCGTGAAACTGCCGACTTGGCTGCCGTTCTCACTTCCTTGCTCACATCGACAGAGACGACAGGAGCGCAACGCCACGAGGAATTTCCGAACGAGCGCATGAAGACATTTGTCATCATCGGTGAGAAAAATAGTCATCATTACTATGAGAAGACATATTTTGGTCACTGTGCTATTATGGTCCATTTTCCGTTACATTGCCTCTCAGCTGTTTTTCCCTTTTAGAACATTATTATTGTTAAGTTTGTGTTAGTTGCGCCTATGCACAACTGGCCAACGCAATCACTTTTTTTTTTAAATACACAATTATTAAACCAATATTTATTGCGAGAAATTTTTTTTAAAGTATCCGCAATTTTATTTGTACATGAAAACGGTCCTCCAGCGTTATGCATATATATATATTTTTTATGTTATTTTGTATTTTACCAGATGAGGCCCCACCGAGCTGCAAAGCTGTTGTTCAGGAGCGACCTGGCCACTAGGCCACCACAAACGACAGCTCAACGACGCAGCTCACCGTGTGGAAACGTACAGCAGCCAAATTTCTCTAAACGCGCGATGTCGATTCGAAACGCGGAGGGAAAAAACTGAGAAAAATCCACGTGACCCACAGGAGAGAACACGCAAACTCCAAATATACAGCAGATGCCAGGGTCGAGATCGAACCCACCACCTCCTCCACACGAGGCGAGGGAGTTAACATCTTGCCACCAACGGCGCCTGGGTCGCACTCGCGGCGAATACGCCGAAGCCACACATGAGAGAGAGAGAGAGAGACGAGACGAAGGGACGTCAGACATGTCACCGAGAGAGGAACAGAGGGGGGAGGCGATGCTGCAGAGAGCCGTGCGAGTGGCTGACATCTACACGCAGGCCGCAGATATACGTGCGTCGCCTCCTACAGAGCTGTTTTTCTCACATTAAATAAATATCGTGTTGTGTTTTTGCTCAACCATCCCGTGTTAATAATTCACCCCTTAATAATAAAAGGCACGATATTAGATCATTCTTTATTTAGCGGCTGCCGCGCTGGGATAAAAATAGCCGGCACCCCCCGACCACGCGCTGCCATTTTTGCAACAATCGCTCCAAAATTAACGCTCCCCGTTAGAAGGCGACAATCCCTGCCCCCCCCCCCCCGGGATCCAAGAAGGGCATTAGTAAACAAATGCAGAGAAAATGCGGAACCTCGTTTTATCTCCCATCCGGCCTGGTGCGGGGTAATGGGCAGCCCTGCCTCGGGCGTGCGCTCGCGCGTTCGTTTGCCGGAACGCGCGACGCGTAAAACATGGGCACTGGGGAGACAAAGGCGGCTGGGCGTGGGGCTGACCACCCTCCTTTTGTGTGCCCGTTCCAGCCTTCAAAAGGTGTTCGTAAACAACACTAGCACCAACAGTCTTGTATGGCTTTTTATGGGGGATTTGCGTTTGTCTATCTGCCTACCCACCCGTGTGTCACGGGAGTCTGTAACCCCCACATTTCCCTGAGCTGCTTGAGCCAATCAACGGACCAGAAGACAGGTTCCAGTTGTCAGCTCAGGAGGGTGCGGTGTAACGTGGCGGAGCTGTGCCGTGGAAAATCCCAGGCGGGCGCTACTCTGGCCAAAGTGTTTGTGACCCTCCAATCCTGGACAGGCCTCATCCTTGCCATGGCCGGTAAAACGAGCACAAATTTGCGTGGGTAGTCAACAGCGGTTATCCCCCGGATAACCTCACCCACTCCCGTGGGATTGTTGCGTCTCCATCAAAGGCTCAGGGTAGCAAATATATATACATACACACACCAGTATCCCTCCCTTTCTTGTTTGAAAATACACAAGTCCCTCGGTTAACAGTGACATTAGTTAACGTTTTTTTCGGTTGACGTTTCGCCTCCCATAAGACCCCCATGGTTTCGACTGATGTTAACATTTTGATTAACGGTAACATTTACAATACGCAGAGGACGAGATGGAACATGCTGGAGGAGCTCGCGATGGGACGCCGTGTCCGGAGCACTGCACAGAAAGGCCTCCGATTATTACAAATACGAATAATAATTAGCGCTAATGAAGTACCTGTCACGGTAATGTCTCAAGGCACCGTGAGTGAGAATGAAAAGAAATGACGCAGATAATAAAGTGGGATGGCAGAGTGAGAGCCAGAGAGGCAAAGGGATAATTAGAAGAAAGCTGTTTTGTCCGTAAGGCTGATGTCCAATGGTCGGGGATTCCACAACTAGGGGCCACCAAGGTAACCGCCCGATCACCCAAAAAATGCGACTGACAGTAACCATGTCCTTCCAGGCTCCTCTTCATCGCAAAAAAAAGAACGAATGAATTTCAACGCATCGTCGCGTGCTTGAAGACAGAAAGTGAACGCCGCGCAGTCGAAGCGAACCAGGCGTGACGACGGCGACTGCGGCGGCACGACCTCGCAGGAGTTTGCCGATTGAGCCGAGCCGAGCCACTCGCACGAGCGAGCGAGCGGTGCTCCCGGCTACCGGGATGAGGCACCCACCCCGGAGGTTCACAGCCAAGAGCGGAGCTTGAAAGGGAATTTGCGCAAAACACCGCGACCCAATCAACGCTCCGCGAGCTCAGGCACAGGGTACAGACTGTGCGCGTTCGTCCGCGATGGGATGAGTTCCCCCTGGTGCCATCTTAGTCACCGCACATCCTCTGCAGTTCCTGCCCGGGTACAAAACTCGGCGAACGCTCGCCCGCGTCCAAAACACGTCTCTCCCCCGGGGCGGCGATCACCAGATTGGGGGCTCGTTTCTGATCGTGACCATTCCACATTCCTATAGCGGGGCCGAGTGGATCCAAAGAACGACCACCGGTGAGCTTCCTTCCAAAGCAGTGCTCGCTTGAGCGGCAGCGCAATTGTGCAGACATAGAAAATAGGACAAATCAGTAACCATGTTTTATGACTCTGGGGGGGATGATGGGCCGAATAAACCCCCTACTGGGATTTGAACTCCCGACCTTCCCACTTTTGAGTCCGGCGATGGTCAAACAATGACAAAGACCCACTCTGTATAGAGCCCACACAGGATGTTGGGCAAGTGCTGTTGGTGAAGACCTGATTTAGGCCGAAACTGCACACGACGGGGGGGTTGTGGTGTGGTCAGAGAGACACCCCCAAACTTCACAGCGGAGTGCGCTGTCCGTGATACTGACGCTCCCCACAATGGTCAAAGACGCGCGCACACAAAAAGTACAAAGATTCCCCGTATAGCCTTCACAGACTGTTGCGGCAAGTGCTGTTAGCGAGCACCTATGAAGGCCGGAACAGTGGCACACGCGCAGGTGTTTGGCCAGTAACCACGCCCGACCGCCTTTGTCTCCCCATTGACGATGTTTACACACTGCACCAGGTACTCATTTGAGGCTGAGTCGACCTAAGGGAGGACCGGTACCAAACAAAGACAAAGATTCCCCGTATAGCCTTCACAAACTGTTGGGGCAAGTGCTGCTAGCGAGCACCTATGAATACCGGCACGGTGGCACACGAGGGGGTGGGTGGCCAGCACCACAACCGACCACCTTTGTCTCCCCATTGATGATATTTACACACTGCACCAGGTACTCATTTGAGGCTGAGTCGACCTAAGGGAAGCCCAGGACCGGTGCAGATAATTGTCACTGGTGTTGGCCGTGAGTGGGAATTGAACCCGGGTCACCGGGTTTGTAGCGCAGCGCAGTAACTGTTACACCACCGCTCCCCATTATACGTGCACACACACACGCACTTCTGTAGTGACTTAAAGCTTTCGTGACTGCAGGAATTCACACTCTTTGGGGTTCTTTCGGTAAAGTGACGCAGATAGAAAAATAATCAAAAGTAATAAAAAATCACGACGTTTCGATTCGCAACACAAGCAATCGTCCCATCTACTGGACTCTACCGAAAGACCCAAAGAGTACTTAGTGCCTGTGAATACAGCCGGAGCACCGGGTGCCCCGATTGGACGAGCTAAGAACACGTGACCGGAAGCGCGGCCTCGATTGGAGGAGTTAAGGACACGTGGCCAGAAATGGGGGCGCCGTCCTTGATACAGCAAGGGGCGGGGGCCGGGGCCAAGGGATAAAAGTGGAGTGCGTTCGGGGATTCGGGGCTCGTTCGGGGATTCGGGGCTCGTTCGGGGATCAAGAGAGTTCACAGACAGGCACATAGTGAGCAGCCTAGAACAAGTTAGCCACACTGAGCAACAGAACCCGGTGTACAGTGAACTGTTTAGTAAACGCGTTGCCTCCTACAACGGTGTGTGTGCGCTTCAGTCGACATACACTACACTTAGACCAGCCGGCGTGCACCTCCCAAAAGGATACATCTCTTCAAAGTAGTCGAGGTGAGGCGGCTGCAGGATGTCGAGGGCTGAAAGGACCTGCAGGTAGAGAAACAACAGGCCCAGGGTGGGGAGGGGAGAGACATTGGTGTGAGCACATGGCTTTAAGAACGACACAAACAATGGACCCCCCCACCCAGTGCATGTGGAGTCACAACAGAGACCCCCTTCTTTCCGCTGGCACCTCTATGCCGAGCCAGCGCGATGCCTCGATGGTATGGGTGGTCGCTATGCCCAACAGGAGCCAAACCGTGATACTCTGGCCTTGATAAACCACGGAGTAGCAGCCAAATACTCTAAACGCGTGATTTTGATTCTGTGGAGGGAAAAACCTGGAGAAAAATCCACGCGACCACGGAGAGAACATGTAAACTATAAATATACATGCGTCAGGGTCGGGATCGAACCCACATCCTCCTGTATAACAGGCGAGGTAGTTAACATCTTGCCACCATTACTATGGCATAGGTTTTTGCGGTTGCGCTGTACCGTTCTCCGATGTATTTTCGCGATGTGCCGCGTGTTGATCGGCACACGATGGCCGACATTTCACTCCACCTGTTGGGGAGCTTTTCCTTACAGAATTCGGTTCCTGACAAAGCTTCCAAAATGGTGGCAAGCAACATCAGACATCGTGCCAAACAAAAGCCGGCGCACAAACCCAAAAACACTTTGGAGCGCTGTCGTCAATCACCGTTATCGCGGCTCAAAAGTCCGCTTACTCCCACCGCCCCCCCCCCCCCACCAAAATAATGACGATAATTGTCCTGCGACCGCAGCAACCGAGAGACGACAGAGACAAAGGGGAAAATGATAAGACGCGCCGTTGTCACAATGTACTTTTTTTTTCTGCTGCCGCTTCACAAACACGCGTGTGACAGATTACATCTCATGGCCCCGAGGTACAGTTGTCCACATCGTGCTGGCTGGGCAGGGTGTGCCGTCGACAGTGAAATGGCCACGAAACGCACATCTATTTATAGAGATCACTGGTTGGATCTGATGTCGAGACCCATCCATGCCATACGAACGTGGAATTGCTTCCAACTGGCTTAGGAGAGCCAACGGGGTAGGTATTACAGGGTGCTTAAATAAAATGTTAACACTCCTGAGAATTTGCAACAATACCACCTGGGAGAAGATTCCAGGCCATGTGTGTTCACAACGATGGCGAACAAGTGGAGACTGGCTTTTTGAAGCTATTAACATCACATTTGTCATCATGTTAGTGTATTATTAATCAGTTCTTTGAAAACGATAGTCTCATATAAGTGTTAAAATATTTTTTAAGCACCCTGTATAAGCACCGTCCCACGCATAGCTTAATTCTCACCGAATATTTTTTGGTTCATTGGTGGAACTGGAGTGGGCACGTGACTGGCAGCCACAGCCCGTAGCGAGAGGCGGTGCTCTGGGGATGCAGATATATTTTTCCGGATGCCGAACCAGATAGTTCCAGCTCAAATTAAGCTCTCATCTTAGGCTTAATTGAGATTAAAAATAATAATTGTGATTCCTGTAAGTGTGATTTACTCTCAGCATCGACAACTAATGACTTCACGGTGGTTAAAAACAGAGCACTTTAACGCCACGTAATATGAATAATGGCTGGAATGGTGGCAAGACCTGGTTCGCACATTGCACTACGAACCCTACGACGGATTCCTGTCCATGGTTAACACCAGCGGTGAGCGATATCTGAACTGATCCTGGCGGCCACTGCCCCAACACTTCACCAACACCGCCCCCCACAACCGGCGTGGCAAAGCACGGTCAACACAACCTCCGTGACCTACAACGACGTGGGGAGGGGGGGGCTTCATCTAGAACGTGCTCCCTCGACAGAGGCACCCATTCATTCTGCTGTCCGGATATGGAACTGCCTCTCCCTGAGCACACTGTCGGCGAGGTCACCGATGATTCCGAGTCTTCAGGCCTTCAAATGCCGAGCACCACATGGACATCTACTAACTCCGCCGCAAGCCTCGCAGGGACCGAGGTCTTGTGAGCTGCAGTGAACCAATGATTAATGCCGATTAAGAATGTACTCATGTCTGATACGGCTGTTGTTTAAAATTGCACACGATTAATATAATCCGGGAGTGGATTGACGAAAGGGTTGTAAATAGTAATTCTTCTTCTTCTTGAGCATGAGATTAGGCTCTAATGTGTACCACTGGATGGCTGCATTCGAGGACAGAACGAATATGATGCCGCTGCGAAAACGCGCGGCCGCGAGGTAAGTCCCACCCCCCACCGTAAAGCACGCTGGGTAAGGCAATCGCGAGAGACGGAGCGAGACGCTGTGCTGTGCTGCTCTGCCCTAACGGTAACGGAGTCTAGATTTGAAGCTTTTGTGACTGCAAGGATTCATACTCTTAGTTTTTTCGGTAAAGTCACGTAGGTAAAAAATGATATTCTAATTAATAAAAATAAAATAATAAAAATCACGACGTTTCGGAGGCAACACAAGTCTCCGTCATCAGGTGGGACCGTCACAGTCGAATCTTTAAAATCAAATTTGAAGCCATACACTTTTGGCATTCGCTCATCCTTGAGCCGAACCGATAGGCCGAAGGTTTTTATTATTGTCCGACGCTGCGTCAACAGCGCTGTACACGAGCAAAAACGCACTACACTTTGACGGAACATTCTGAAGGTTCTCGCATAAACACACGGACGTCTGGGTAGAAGTAAAGGGGATTGAACCACACCTCGGGGCTTTGAAGTTGTCGGAAATTTATTTCAAAGTGTTCATCAGAAATTGCGGCACATTGGGGCCCTCTCTACCTTCGCACGGTGCTATAAATAGTTAAATGACGGAGCCGCGGCGGTGAAATTGTCGCGCGTGCAGCGAGGGCGAGACTCGTTCGTCTTGCGCTCGCAACAAAAAGAAAGGCACATCCGGCCCCACGCTGATTTTGTTGACAGCAAATTGTGGACGTGCGGGGCGCGGAGAGTTCGCTTGTTAAATGCATATCTTCACTAAGAATGTCAAACCCAGACATTTTGCAAGGCCACCACCCTCCCCCCTTCTCTATCTGGGGATCGCCCGGGCGTCCTCGTGATTAGGCAGCGTAAAACCACGGTTCAAGAGATTTTCGAGTCTGGGGGGGTTCAAAGTTCGGCAGTTGAGGTTCTGTAGCATCTCGGATGATCATTCCGTGTGCTGACCCAGCAGCCACGCCGCCTGCTCATTTGCCGATGTGTGTAAAAAATATATATCCCGTCGCTTGAAAAAGGCCACTGTACAGCAGCGTTGACGGTTACTTCTCTTCAGTGCCCTTTTCAATTTGAGTTCTTTTAAAATTCCACCCCACCTCCCCCCCACCCTGCCCCTTTA
Organism: Lethenteron reissneri; assembly: GCF_015708825.2. NCBI lineage: Eukaryota > Metazoa > Chordata > Hyperoartia > Petromyzontiformes > Petromyzontidae > Lethenteron > Lethenteron reissneri. The sequence goes on along the minus strand of NC_083806.1, from coordinate 10,271,213 downwards.
TATTACAACTACACAGTCTATCGGTAGGGCAGAATGTAGGTTCATAATAAAGTTTTTGGGTTAGATCGCGTTATTTATAAATGTGTCGTAACCCTCCACCACCCGACACGGCCAATCAGCAAAAAAGTGTCACGTTGACAAGAGATAAATAGTTCACTACTTTAGCCCACCGGTGTGTTGAAGAGTGAATCCACAACATTTACAGTTTTTGAGTACGACGTGTCGCTGGTAATTACATCCAGCATCATCGGGCAATTCGCCGGGTGCTGATTGGCCGTGTCGGGTGGTGGAGGGTTACATTTAAATGTTTATTATGAATAATATTGCTCGTGAAAGCTTAAGAGTATAGGTACTCCCCCACACCCCCCCCCCCCCCCCGTCTCTGGTAAGCGTGGAAGAGGAGGCCAAATACCCTATAGAGCTCCCTCCGGTGGAGGCCCCTTCAGCCAGCGGTGGGATGAGCAAGCAATTGCATGGCTGCGCCTCTGCCTACTTATTTATTTGCAACATGCGCAGCAGCCAGCGTGGGGTGTCTGGAGGTATTCACGGTCGGCATGCGGCGATAAATCACGAGCGATTAAACGAGCGCGGCTATTCGCCTGGTGCCATCAGCCTGCTGCGACACTGTCCAGAAAAAGCCTTAAAAACACAAGGCTGCTCGTATTTACATTCCACCAAAAGCACAGTCCAAACTGACACATCTGCTGCTGCTGTTGCTGTTTGCCCCCTCCCGCAATGTTGACGCTCGATGCACATGCAAGCGCGTACGGCGCGAGCGGTCGGCAATCGTCACGGCCGTCGTCACTCGTGACCTTTCGCCGATTACCATCAACAGTCGCTAGTTTGGCACAACGGGATCGCCGCCGAGACTCAAGACGCGAGGATGACCGAGACGGCCGTCAAAGTGATCACCGATAGCATTGTGATGGCACATCACGGCAAAAATATACGAGGATCGTCGCGGTGATCGCGCGCAAACCCCCGTCCAAATAACCAACGGCAACGAGACGCCGCCAAGGGCAAGAAAAACTGTCCTTTATTCATTTAATACCAGATGAAGGCCTCCTCAAAAAACTAAACGAACATTTTTTTTCTATTTCACCAAGTAAGGCCCGCTGAGCTATATAGTTATTTTTCAGAAGCAACCTGGCCACAAATGACAGCTCAACGAAGTGGCTTATCACGTGGAAATGCATAGCAGCCAAATACTCTAAAACGCACGTTTCGAAATGTGGAGGGCAAAACCGGAAGACCCGGAGACAAATCCACGCGACCACGGGGGGAGAGAGAGACCTGCAAAAACTCGAAACATACAGCAGCAGGCGTCAGGGTCGGGATCGAACCCACAACTTCCTGTATACCAGGCGAGGTAGTTAACATCTTGCCACCGCTGTGCCAATCATTGGAATTGTTTTACCAAACTTCACCACTCTAGTCAGTGCAGTGTTGGTGAAGGCAGACCAGAACCTTTTCAGAAATCGCCTGCCACCGCCGTTATCCGCGGCCAGGAATCAAACCCAGGTCGCTGCGCTCATGGCGGTGCAGTTTTGCGAACCACTGCAATACCGCTCCACCCAGAATCAAACTAACTCTGCTGAATATGTAACTATCTGTGGCAGGTAAGGCATTGTTGAAAGGACCTCTCACTTGAGGAAGCTCAAGAGAGACCCTCCTGAAAAAAAAATTCTCGAGACTTGACGAGAGCTTTCCAGGGTAAAGAAGCGGAGTAATAATAATAACAACAATAACAACGTTAAAGTCCAGAGTGTGCACCATCACACCACAGCAGCACCCGCAGGCACCGTTTAAATGTATTTAATCATTTCTCGGTTTTCCCCTCTCCGCTCCTCCGCTCGCCTTGTGAACGTCGACCGCTCCATTGCTGGGTGGAGGGGGTGGGGGTCGGCATTTGGGACCAAGAGGAGGGCTGGAGGAGGGCAGGGGGGGGGGGGCTGAGCCTTGCAGCCAATTACTGGGCCTGCGGGGGAGCGCGTACGCGAGTGCTTCATCTTATCCGAGCGGCGGCGACGTGGCAAGCTTGGGTAAAAATAGCGCGGCCTCGGATAAATCAATGCGGCTCCCGTGGATTTCAGCAGATTTTAGAAGCAGGCTCACGGCTGCGGCTGCAGCGCCACCACCCCCCTCCTACGCACGCACGCACGCACAGGCACAGGCACAGGCACGCACCTGCGGCCCCAAAAACAACCTCCCCCCCCCCCCTACTCGCCCCCAACCGGAGCCGGTTGTTGCCACTGCAACCCACGCGGGTTACCAACCAAATTAGATTTTCTTTTTTTTTCTCATAAGGCCCGAGATCGGCGGCAGTGACATTGCCTCTGGAATTAAAATAGAGAATTCCGGACATTTTCAAATCGCTCGATTCGGTCATCTCATTGGTGCATTAGAATCTAACTGTAAGATAACAACAACAAGTAGCAGTGGCATCTACATCTACAGGGGATTACACAACTTTTAAAGCCATTCCTGGTGTTTAATGTTTGGAATCGACAGGAGTAAAGTTAGATTTACGAACAAATCGACTTACGAACAGACCACTAAGTGGAGGAAGTCCATGTATTGTTCTTATCATTTTTCACCGATGTCAGTCGTGGCTGGGAATTAAACCCTGGTCGTTCGGCTTCATAGCGCAGCGTGCGACGCCACTGTTCCCCTGCACCAACTCACACACCGCCTTGTAAGCAGGGAACGGGCAAATGTTTCGTCGCTACGGCCCCCTCCTAAAAGTGACAAAAGCGAGCAATCCGATTGGCCGAACATAGTTGGCGTTCACACTTTAATTCGATCGCTTGAGAACTTTTAAGGTGACAGATTTAGGAGTTGTGAATTGATGGACGAGCAGCTTTTTTTCCCCATGAACAGATATTGATCAACAAGCAAACCCTCAATCAAAGACGGGCACACAAATTGACGTACTACAAAAGACGTGGACGTTTTAGGAAATTGCTGCTCGTGGCATGGACGGCTCTCGCACACCGGAATTGCAATCCAGAGGTCGCCGGTTCCATCCCACGGCGCGGATATTCCAACAGCGGAGCAAGTTCATTCAATCTCTCCACACACTCCTGTCCACCCAATTATCCGAAAGGCTGGTAGAGTGTGGCTGGGTACAATTGGGACAACTCTCACCCGCTTCCAAGAAGTCTAGCCAATGTGGAAGAGTAGGCCAAATACCCAAGGACTCTCTAGAGCTCCCTCTCATTGGAGACCCTCTGCAAGCAGAGGCATGGGCAAGACATTGCAGGGCTGCACCTTTATCTTTACCTATTCATCTGATACTGCAGTCCAGCATCATGGGAAGAGGGCTGGCTAACAGAAGGGGAACAACAGGGAGCCACCATGAGCTTAAAGCCCAGGTGTTACGCGCTAGCCATGTCAACTCGCGCAAAATTGTGGTCAAATCTCGCACAAACACACATGCACGCACTTGTGTGCGCTACCCACTTAATGCGCAAGAGACAGCAAAGGATGAGACGTAAATAAAATATTTTCCAATTTTGCACGGGGTTCCTTGAAAGCTTAGCTGGAGGTGTTGTGACCAGTTAAACATGAGCCGATTCTAGGCAAGGACATTAGTCGGCGTTTTGTATTATAGTTTTGCATCAAACTAGGACCCGCATCTTAAAGAGAGGGTTTTTTTGGCTACAACAACCTGGCAGTTCACGAGCGTTAGTTCAAGCAAGCCTCACACTCTGGTGGTGAGACACCGCATGGCAAAAGCGGTCCACGGTTTTGCTCGTGCTGCAGCAACGCTGCCGCAATGATGCGCACCCAGAGGTCGCATGGCTGATGGGAATGTGTGCAAAATATGTTTTTTTTACGTGCAGGGCAGAGACATGCGAAGGAGACATATTTGTCTGCTTCCCCCCCCCCCCCCCACCAAAACTTGGGTCACTTCGGCACCAACTGTAGTTTTCATAGAGGGCTCTGGCGTTGGACGTCTGGAACTTGGCCGGCTGACGAGACCAAGGTCACAGAGGGCCCAGCTAAACAAGCGCTACCGAACGGAACGGAGTCCAAATACTCTTAGTTCTTTCGGTAAAGTCACGTAGGTAAAAAATGAAATTAAAATTAATAAAAAGAAAACGATAAAATCACGACGCTTCGGAGGCAACACAATTCTCCGTCATCAGGTGGGACCGTCACAGCCAGATTTGTTCGGTGAGGACACAGCAGCAGATGTGAGTGTGAAAGCGATGGGTATTACCTTCACACTCTCATCTGCTGCTGTGCCCTCACCGAACAAATCTGGCTGTGACGGTCCCACCTGATGACGGAGACTTGTGTTGCCTCCGAAACGTCGTGATTTTATTGTTTTATTAATTTTAATTTCATTTTTTACCTACGTGACTTTACCGAAAGAACTAAGAGTATGAATCCTTGCAGTCACGAAAGCTTCAAATCTAGAATCCGAAAGATACTCACAGGCTGACGGGACACGTGCCTGTGTGGAGGGAGAGATTCTAGTCTGCTTGCTTTCAACCTATGGGTATAACAACGTCTGAATTAAGCGCTGCCTTAACAACAAAGTGAACTGGTGAGAGTGTGGCCGTCACTGCGCCTGACACCGCCCGCATTGCATTTGGAAGAGACAAACAGTCGCCGTGTAATTTCCTGCGGATATCAACAAAGCGCCGTGCCATCCCCCGTGTGAGAAGGTCATTTTGGCGACCCGCGGTGACATCCCCCACGGAAGAGGGCCGTCGGAAGAAAAAGTTTGGCGTTACATAAAATTGACACGCTGCGTTCAATTTGAAATTAAATTATAAGCGAAAATACATAACTGTTGGTTAGATATTCTTGTTTCTTTTCGGTAAAGTCACGTAGAAGGGAAATAATAAAATATATATATAACTATACAATTTTCACGACGTTTCGACTGCAACACAAGCAATCATCATCAGGTGTGAAATCCAGTCGTAACGTCGTGATAATTTTATTGTTTTATATATATTTATTATTTTATTATTTCCCTTCTACGTGACTTTACTGAAAGAACCAAGAATATGAATCCCTGCAATCACGAAAGCTTTAAATCAAAACTGTTGGTTACTTATTTACATAATTCGACACTTTGCAAGGATAGCTGAAGATATTACAGATGACAAATATAGCTCAGTAGCCATCTCTGCTTGGGAAAACAAAACGCTGCTTTAAGCGTGAACACACATAGGGGCTTGGCACGCATAATAAACATGCACGCTCGTATATACGTGTCTGAATGTGTGTGCGCGTGTCTGTGCGCGCGTGTGTGTGTGCGAGTGTAGTGGGGAGTGGTCGTGTAGTGGTTGTGCTATGAACCTGGCGACCCAGGTTCGATTCCCGCTCACGGCCAACACCAGTGACGATTATCTGAACCGGTCCTGGGCCTCCCCTAGGTCGACTCAGCCTCTAATGAGTACCTGGTGCGGTGTGTAAACATCGCCGCTAGGGAAACAAAGGCGGTCGGGCGTGGTGCTGGCCACCCACCCCCTCGTGTACCGTTCCGGCCTTCATAGGTGCTCGCTAACAGCACTTGCCCCTACAGTCTGTTAAGGCTATACGGAGGATCTTTGTCTTTTGTGTGCGAGTGTAGTGGGGAAGGGTGGTGTAGCGGTTAAGGCGATGCGCTACGAACCCGGTAACCCGAGTTTGAGTCACGCTCACGGCCAACACCAGTGACGATTGTATGAACTGGTCCTGGGCATCCTGTAGGTCGACTCAGCCTCAAAAGGGTACCTGGTGCGGTCTGTAAAAACATCACCACTGGGGAGACAAAGACGGCCGGGCGTGGTGCTGGCCACCCACCCCCCTCGTGTGCCACCGTGCCGGCCTTCATAGGTGCTGCTCGCTAACAGCACTTGCCCCGATAGTCTGCTGCAGGCTATCCGGGGGGGGGGGGATCTGTGTCTTTGTAACGTATATAAATTTAGATTGTAAAAGGTCACCCGGCACAGACACAATCACTTTACACCCCCTGCTGTCACCAGCATTAAATAAGCGGTCGCTGTGTTTGTAAAGCATTGGCCGCGCTTTTTTTTTTAGTGCGCACAATCGTGGAGACTACCACGGAGGGAGAGGAGGCCCTTTCGGAGCTTCTGAAAACAAAAAAAAACATCAACCCGCCTCTGCCGAACGGGGTCTTTTTTTTGTTTGCGTTTGCGCTAAAACAATGCTCGCCCCTGCTGAAGGGCAATTCGGCGTGTGACGTCCGACGTTTTGCTCCGCGTGCTGGGATCTTCTGCAGGAAACTCAATTCAGTTTTGCTCTCCGCGCGATGGGAAGCTTCTTCGGCGGGGAAGGAAAAAAAAGAGCATGGCTTCGGTCAAAGGGTGTGTCGTCAGTGGCCGTCGTGTGAACGAGTTCGTTTATATCAATGATGATGAGGACGATAACAAAAATGGTTTGTTAAGACAGGGCAAGAGAAATGCAGCTGGCGCAAGCTGTGTTGAATCCGCCCGCGGGACATCGGACGGGGACAAAATGACACGCAAAAAATAAAAAATGCCAGATTTTAACAAACATTTTTTAAACGTGCCGCAACAAAAAACAAAAGATCGCTCAAGTACCTGCGGGCAAACCCAGAAGTTCCCGGGGCATGGACCGAAACGTCTGACATCGCACCGAAACAGCACGCGGCGGTGCAATCCAAAGGACGCGGCAAAAGAATCTCTACCGTTTCAAAAGATTTAAAGAAGAGCCCTGTGGATTGGCGGCACTCGCGAAGAAACAAACAGGCCCCGACGAGCTAAAACCTGCGCCCCCCCCCCCCCCGGACCCCCCCACCCCCCCCTGCACGGACCGGCGCTCGCCACGGCTGAGCAACAGCGCGCGTAAGGGGGCAGCTGATGGTTGCGGTCGTACGGGTCCGTGATTGATCATGGACCACTTCAATTTATACCGAGGTTTTTGTTTAGCTTTGGCAATCCAAACACGGGGAGTGTGCATGCGCCAGCGATCTTTAAAGAGTCGTTCTCGATCTCAATCCCAGCTTTGTTATTTTTGCCTTTTTTTGTCTTTTGTCTGCGCTGCCTCGGGGCTTTCGGTGAGATTTGACCAACAGCATAAAAACTCACTTCAAAGAATGTAAACTGAATCTAAGGGATAATAACGCAAGGCAGATACTGCAGCAGCTATAGCCCAAAACATCGGGTTCCTTTAATTCTATTTTTGGGCGTGCAAGGAGAAGAGAGGCTTGGCTGAGTGATGGGTGGTTTTGGGAACGCATTACAGGGGAGGCAGTGAGAACAAAAGAATGAATGTTACCCGCGTCATCGTCGTCATCGTCATCATCGTCTAAATCCAGTGACGAGGGTTTCAGTGTTTTACCCCCTCCTCCACAACCAAGAGCAGCTGTAATCCATCTCACACGCCTACACATTTGTTCCATCCCCCATTTGACCATCTGCACACCTCCCCTCTCTGTTGCACATATCCTAACCCCACTGTTACGTGACAATTCGTTTTATATATCAAGTTCTGGATTTTTTTTTGTTTTATATGTGGATATATATATAAAGTGTCCCGCCACAAACTGCACGGCCGATGTGGCGCATTAGATTTTTTTGGTTTGTTTATTCTTTAATTCATGTGTTTCCACTCTCGCATCTCTTCGAGTCACTCCGAGCGCACTTCTCTGACGTGCTCCTCCGAGATCCCTTAATGCCACAGACAGGGGGATAAAGCGCTGGCTGACAGCTTCCTGCGTAATTCACTTGTCGGTCCATCTGGCAGTGCGCTGCCTCCCCGCACGCATGCATTAAGGCTCCTTAGCACCCCGCACGTGAACGCGCAAGTTTTTTTGGAACACTTCGACCCTTCGCCACGGCTTCATTCGTTGCGCGACCCCTACCACCAAAGGGGGAGGGGGGTGGTGGGGGAGCGGGAGCGGGAGCGGAATGCCGGCCGTGGCGTAATGGTCAAGTCGGCGGTTCTATTCCATCTCCCGGCGCGGCAGTTGCAACAATGGTGCAGGCTCCAAGTCGCCTACCACCACACCCACTCCTCCGCCGCCTTACGTCCACCCAGCAGTATAAAGCGGGGGCACACCGCAGGCCAATGCGGTTGGCTACGTACGCTCGTGCGAAAGAAGCTCAACGTACGTGCGTGCACGGGTTGATGTTGGTGCTGGTCACCCGGGGGGCGGGGTAGATTGTGGGCACTCCAAGATGTTCTGGCCAGCGTTGGAGGAGTAGGCCAAAACACCCTTTGCAGAGCCCCCTCTCTTTGGAGGCCCCCTCCAGCAGTAAGCTGCCGATGCGACGTCAGTGGAGTTGACCGACACCTGAAGGTTCTCGTCCATTTAAGGATTTAAACTGGCTGGTCACTGTAAAATAAACCGATTGTATGGTACGTACACACGCACAAATACAGCAATTGGGCTGCTATAAAGTTTGCGAGCGCGCGCAAAAAAAAACATTTTCACCGCCCTTGCAGGCGGTGAAAATTCAGCAAGCGCCGTCGTAGCTGATGAACATTTTGTACTTGGGTTGTCCATCAAACACTGAAACTGCATTGATTGCAATTCACTCCTACACAGTGAAATTTTAGTATTCTGGCCAATCTCTTTCACACTGGGCCTAACGTCTTGCAGGAGATGGCAGTACCCACACTTTTCCTGCGTGCAAATTGTTTTATTATTACTTAGATGTCCCAGTTACGAAGCCACTGGCACTTAAATTCTGTCGTTAAAAGTAAACAAACACCAAATGTCTTTCTCATGGGCAATTGCGTGACTCTTATATCTCCATTGGCTGGCCATGAACCAGGAGTAAAAATTCCACATTCCTATGACAAGGAGGGCGACGATTTATTGTGGGAATCACATATAATCAACGCCAGAAGCTTGAAGGGGAATGAAGGGGTCAAACCCGAACGGCGTTTGCAATCGCAAATTTCCCACCGAGTCAAAAAGTTCTGACCACAGAGCCACACCCGCATGAGCGTCGATGAATAATACACTTCATACAACACCGGACAGTTATTAATATTTGCCAACGGGAAGTCCAAAAATCCCCCCACCACCCCCTTGGAATAATGTAACCGCAACGTAATTATCATCTACTCCAAGTGCACGGATTCTGTGGCGAGGCTTTTACTCCCAGGAATTTGTCCCTCGGACGTATTTATTTAGCGATAATAACGGTAGCGATCGCGCCAGGTGTTCGCTCGGAGCAATTTGGCCCACAGGGCACGATGCGACAACAGGGCTTTTAATAGCAGCTCTGCCAGGGAGGGCACGGGCAACACTTTGATCAATGTGTCCAATTTTCTATGACCAAAGTCCCGAATAACAACGCAACTCTTTCTACTAAAGTTTAATTTATATTGGATCGTCTTCATGAGATTTTAATCATGCACCCCCCCCCACCCCACCCCCATCATCCCCGCGCAACCCGTGCGTGACAGACAGACTGACGGGCAGAGCGCACGCATTAACACCGTCTGCCTTGCTTTGGGGGGAGCGTTAAAAAGACGAGACGCGCATTGTCCCGTGGAAAATTCGAGGCATCCGAGAGAGGCACGCCTATCGTGGCACGCGCTCGATATCCGGTGACCGGCAAGCCAAGTTGCTGGATCACGCAGCGCTCCGAGATCCTCATCAATTTGGTCCGTTTGAGACAGTTTCTGCACATGTGCGCGGGCGGGCTTTCTCCGAGCGTCTTGGCGGTGCGGCGCGAGGCAACGCATCGAAACCGCCCATCAAAGTCGCCGCGCCCGCTTTGCCCCAGCGTGCAACAACAGCGTCTCGGCGGCGAGCGTCCACCCGGACTTACGGGAAGGCTCTCGCGAAGTGTGCAGGCTCGCACCGCCGTGTACACGAGGCACATTAACTGGAGGGGGGGGGGGAACGGCCTTATTAGCGTCCTCCTGGTGGCGAAAAATAATTAATAACCAGGGGAAATTAGACAAAAGGTCCAATTTACATATGAATGTGCACATTTGAGTTTCTTATGCAACGGCGGCTCGCTTTGCATGTCGGCGAGAATCTATTGCGAGAAAAATTGCTAATCTGAACATTTTTTTGAGAGCGCAGAGGTAGTCCCTACCCAATTAGTCCTGATTAGGGTGGTTCATCAACGTAGGAGCGCACGTGAGCACGCGCACGCACAAGCGCCACCGAGCCTAGCCGCACAATATTGATGGCACGCGATTAGAATCGAGATATGTAACGCACCATTTCAATACATCATCATCATTATCTCACAAGCCTGATTTATCGCATGGTCAATATTTCATGTAAATGTTGGGGTCAAGTATCGGCTTTCTTAATTGAGCTGGAAGCAAGCATTCGGCTAAGTGCCGAGTCACCAGGACCTCACACAAAGTTGGCCACGTCGCAAATGTGGAAAATTTCTAGCGCTTTTAATTCTTTTCATTCAATTGTTTAAATCTCTTCCACATCATTGCCGCACTTGCAAATTCTCACTCAGGTGCTTATTGGCTGGGGACAATCGCAGAACATTTTCGCTTCTGTGCGGACCGCCAATGCGAACCAAGATAGTGTGTAATTTAAATCTTGGCAAATGGTGTCAAACTTCCTTTTCTCCGAACAGACAACGCTGGATGAGCGGCGCACAATGCGTCCGGAGACAAGCAGGAAATGTATAAGTGGGCCATCTAATGACCGAGCAATTAAAGCACATTCTTACACTCATTATGCACGCATCAAATTGCGTGTGAGAATTTATTCTTTTATTATTCATGAAAATGTTATGCCAATTTTATAAAATTGATTACGATCTCCAAAAGCACTGTATCACTTGGGGGAGGAGGGGTTGAAAATAAATGCTTTGTGGGAACCAATGCATAAAATCGTGCAAAATAATCAAGGTGATATGCACGTTAAAACTGTAAAATCTCGACCGAATCATTATTATTTTACCAGGTAAGGCCCACTGAGCCACGCAGCCCTTTTTCAGAAGCGACCAGGCCACAAATGATAGCCCGACCACGTGGCAAATAGTCACGTGGAAATGTTTGTAGCACCCAAATACTCAAAACGCGTGATGCTGATTCTAAATCAACATGCGTTTTGTCAGAATCAAAGTAAACACTTTGATGCAAAGTAAATACTTTGATATTCGCAAAAAAGGTTACATTTTGTAGCTGCTCGCCCCGGGCTAGAAATGCTCTCTGATAGTGGCATTGCCTTTGTGCTGTTCACTTTTGGCGTTCCTCACTGGCCTGACGCTGGTATTGAGACGAGGCCCCAAAGAAGGCTGCTGCCGTCTCTGACGTAGGCCAATCGGTTTCAAAGACAATGCCCAGATATTATTATTAGAGCGATGTTTGTTTGCATGTTCACCACAAGTACTGTCTGTGGTCAATGCAGACTTGATTCCTTGCAAAAGGTTTCTATTCGGTGTTTCAACATCTTAACACCTAATTCGTTGCCAGAAAGAGTGAAACCTATTATAATTTTCCTTTTAATGATACTGGCAAAAAAGGTCCCATTTGGTAATTGGTTCCACGAAACCGGCCGTTAAGTGGTTTGGTTGTTATGCGAGTACTGTAGAAGTTTTCCTGAATGTAAACAATGCCCCAACACTTGTAAATGGACGTCGCTGATTGGCCGAGGCCTGGTCAGACCACTTTGGAGCTCGCCGATTGGCCGAAAATGGCGGTCGCGTGCTCGTCGTATGCCCGTCGTAAACAGGGGAATGGTCGGCAAGCGAACACATTGGGCTCTATGGAGGCACTACACTACTATACACTGTACACTACACTACTATACACTACACACTGGGCTCTATGGAGGCCTGTCGCTAAGTGATGAGTCGTTGACAGGGGCAGTCGTTAAGAGGGATTCTGCTATACGTCTGATAGCCAATGGCCGAGACTGGGAATGGAATCGGAGCCAAAGGAGGACATGCCCGAGAGGGCGACGGAGATGGAGCGATAAGATTGGCTCATGTGCTGCAGATAAGAGTATGGCATCCCAAGACTATGATGTGTATGTATGTATGTACGTAGCCAAAAGTGCTAATCGGTGGTGCAGAGAAATTATGGCTGGCAAATGAAATCATAATGGATCAGGGACACGATGCTTAGCTGGAAGGAATGATGATACATGGGCCAATAATAATAATAATAGACGGATTGTGTTGCCAAGGAAAGGCACGCGCCCGAGACAAGACTACCTTCACCGGCGAGACGGAGCAATTAAACAAATCATCTCGTCTGTAGTAGGCGCTAGGTAGTTAAGGTGCTATGTGGATTTTAACACGTAGGATCGTGAGAGATTGCATAGAGGTTTTGGGTAAGCCTTCATCCAGCAGTGGGTTGACCCTTGGCTGTTGATGATGATGATGATGAAAGGCTCCCGTTACATTTCCGCAAACGGAACGAACAAATGCACGAATCGGACGAGAGAAAAAAAAACGGCGAGGCAACGCAGAAGAAAATACGAGAAGAATAAGATTCTGACACGGAACCACGACGCGATTCAAATGACCGCGGGGTGTAAAAAATGTTGCGAGTAGGGAAGGCTCCATCACAGAAAGGTGTCCGGATGCCTCGCCACCCCCCCCCCCCCCCCCCCCGTCGACGCTCCGCACTTCCAGATCTGCCGCGGACAGAACTGCGTGGGGGCGCGCCGATGGGGGGGGGAGGGGGGTGAGACGACGGTCTCCGAGAGCACGGTCGCCGGTGACGCGAGGCAGAAGATGAGGCATTGATTCGACGCCTCAAAGCTGATGCCGCTCCTGCGTGTCGCGCCACGGAAGAGTTTCCGCGCTCCCGCCGCTCTCTCGCGCTTTTGGCCGTACGAACAACCCCCCCCACCCCGCTAGCGCGCCGCTGCCAAAGCAAACGCACTCAAGTGGCGAAATATGTTTTTTTGTTATCCGCGCTCGACGGCACCCTTAGCCGGACCCGGCTCGACAAGAGCGGGGGACAGTTTGTCCTCAACCCTGCAACGGAAATATTGTGGATTGCGAGCACTCGGTGCTCCGATATGGAATTAAACCCACCCCCCCTCCCCCTCCAGACGTGCTTCTACGGCCGTCTGGGAATGCTCTTCCTTCCGATATTCAGAAGCTCATGGGAGCTCTGTACTTTAAAATCTAGACTGAAAACGAAATTCTTTGGAACTGCTTTTTGCGTCTAAGTTTGTTGTTCCTTGCCCCTGCACCACTGTAGAGCACGGTTGACTACATACGGTGCGAAAGAAGTTCAACATGAAAACAAAGAAAATAAATCCCCCCGGATAGCCTTTAGCAGACTGTTGGGGCAAGTGCTGTTCGTGAGCACCTATGAAGGCCGGCACGTCACACTAGTGGGTGGCAAACACCACGCCCGGCCGCCTTTGTCTCCCTAGCGGCGATGTTTACACACCGCACCAGGTACTCATTTGAGGTCAAGTCGACCTAGGGGAGGACCAGGACCGGTTCAGATAATCGTCACTGGTGTTGGCCGTGAGCGGGAATCGAACTCGGGTCGCCGGGTTCATAGCGCAGCGCGCTAACCCACTACACGACCAATCTAGATTTGAAGTTTTCGTGACTGCAAGGATCCATACTCTTTGGTTCTTTCGGTAAAGTCACGTTGGTGAGAAAAAAAAAAATCGGTTTTAATTGAACTCTTATTTTTCACCTACGTGACTTTACCGAAAGAACCAAAGAGTACACTACACTACCGCACTCCCCACAACGCACATACGTACACACGTACCCCCGCGGCATCACCACCTTGACCGCGGCACAGCACGGGAGCCGTCGGCGCGGCGTGCTCAGGTGTGGGGGGGGGGTGGCGGGGAGGGGGAGGCTACTCACGTTGTCGTGCTTGAAGAAGCAGAGCATCTTGAGCTCACGGAAGACCCTCTTGCAAGAGACCAGGTTCTGGAAGACGTTGGGCATCTTCTTGAGCGCCACTCGCTTCCCGTCCCGTGGGTCGGTCACCGACCTGCCGTGGGCACAGCGCGCGCACACAGGGAACGTCAGCGACAGCAGCCACCCCCCGTGGCGCTTGTGTCGGGCGAGGTGCACGGGCTACGTGCGATCGTGTGAAGTGTGGGGAAGGATCGTTGGCAGGAGGTGACGGGGGCGCAGACCCAGGTTGTCACGAGTTAACCGAGCCCGACTCGCAGACAGAAGCACCGCGCGTGCTGCACACTGTTGCAAACCCCAGCACCGCCACCCCATCATCATCATCAACAACAACAACAGGGGTCCGCGGCAACGAACCGCGTGCAGTTTACCGGCATTGGTTCAAGCAAGGGCGATTACGCTGATGAGTACAACGAATGGCAAACCTGGTCTACGGTCCTTGCACTCAACCAATGTTTTAGGCAGAGAGACAATTATGCGGAGGCTTAAAGTATTGTGTTGAAGGACATGCACGTTAATTACTCCACGAAAAATATACTGCCAGGCCCATATCAGCCTCGGTTACACCTGCATCGTCACCGACGTCTTAAAGCGTCCGCGCAAACGCAACAACCCACAGTGCAATTCCGACTTGCACGAAGGTATTCCGCGTGTAATGAAAGAGGACGTTCGATTCAAACAAGGGGAGGGGGGGTTATGGTGCTGTGGGGGGGGGGTTAAATTATTACATGCAGAGATGCCTACAGGGAGACAAATGTAGAAGAGATAGGGAAGAGGCTCGAGAGTAGAGAGAAGTCATTTAGCATCCAAATTGGAGAGAAGAAGTCGCATTTAGAAGTCTCGCGTTCGGACTTAACAGGGGGTATGTGGCGGTGGGGGGGGGGGGGAGCCTGCGGTGAAAACGTTCAGAAGGTTGAAGAGTTTCAGACATCGGCAGTCGCAGAAGAGAGAACGGAGCGATCTCCCACCGAAATCTGAAATAACGAGATGAGCAAAACCGACACAGTGGGCCTTGACTGCTCGAGTGGAGGGGAAAGCAAGAGCGGGATTGGAGGGGAGAGGCAGGCTGGGCTGACGACGAAAGTACGAGTCCGCTGAGGATCTTGAAGAGGGCGAGGGCGATTTTGTGTTATTTTCAGAAATCGTACAATTATATTGGGGACCGGCGGAAGATCCTTGGGGTTCAAGGGTGACGTGGGCATTGTTTACGGGCACGGATAAAAATCACAAAAAAAAAAAAACTTCCCGTGACAAAGCAGTCTTCGTTGACGCTAACATCGTCGACGGTACGTGCATTTTAAATCAATAGGGGAGCAGGGGGGGTGGGGGTCCAATGGCACGGACACCAACGCGCACGCACGCTCGCTCGCTCCAATATCGCAAGCAGCAGCGATCGATACCAATAACAAGGTTAGATATTAATTACCGCGGGTTCCAAAAGTCACAACGCAGGTAGAAATATGAACACACACGGACAGATAACGACGGCAAAGCGTACTGACAAAGAGGCGATGTTGAAGATGCTGCAGTGGTGTCATCGGTTAGCAAGAAAACCGGACTTGCGATCCAGACGTCACCGGCTCGACTGGATCTCCCGGCGCGGCAGTTTGAAACAAAGGCGAGAGTTTCCTAAATGAACTACAGATTTTTTACTATATTTATTTTTACCTAGTAAAGTCCACTAAGCCGAGTAGCTCTTTTTCAGGAGCGACCTGGCCATAAATGACAGCTCAACAAAGTGGGCTTATCACGTGGTCATTCACAGCAGCCAAATAGCATAAACGCTTCATATTGATTCTAAATGCGGAGGGCAAAACCGGAGGACGCGGAGAAAAATCCAAACGACCACAGGGCGAGAGACAAGCAAACTCCAAACGTACAGGCGTCAGGGTCAGGATCAAACCCACGACCTCCTGTATACCAGGCGAAGTAGTTAACGTCTCGCCTCCACCCCTCCGTCCTCCCAGCAGCAGGTGCGGATGGAGACTGACGGTCCGTCCATCGGCAGCTCGCGTGTATTAGGACCAGAGTGTGGGTTACTCTCCCACCTCTCTCCCGAGGCATCTGGCCGGTGTGGAAGATGAGGCCAAGCACCCTGTAGAGGGGACACTCTGGAGCAGCGTGAGAGCTAGCAATTGCAGGGCTGCACCTAAAGCGTTTACATCCAACGTTTGCTCCATTATTACAGCCAAGTAAAACCGACGATGTGTGTGCGGTAAAAATATGCAAGAATCCAACTTGTGCCCCAGTCCCGCAGCACTGGGCCATGCTCTCCCCAAGGAATAGTTTCCATCTCTTAGCGGCAGTTAAGCTCAACTGGACAGTGCAGGGGAAAAAATATGTACATTTTACGTAGCACAAGATGTAACTCGGATGCTCAAAAGATGTTTTGTATTAAAAGAGAGGACGTTAAAAGTGCGTACACCACATCGTGCGTTCACTATTTATCAATCAATAACAGCCATCAGTAATTGTGAGTTTTATTGCTTTTCTCTCGCAAGCAAATCGATTCCCTCCCATGAACAACTATAAAAAGCTGCCTCCTCATACCAGAGCGGGGGAGTTTATTTTGGTACATCCATAACTATTGAAATATTAAAATGTGCGATTGTCATATTAGTATCCTGGGTTACGGCACAGAATGCCATTCCCTTGAAAACGATGGGACGTGAAATACGGAAACGACATCGCACATACCCGGCTCGCTGGGGACTCAAAAGGTATACGTGGATGTGTAAAAAAAAAAACGTGAATATCTGCACAAATGCTGCACTGCGGCGTGGGCGGTCAATGTGGTCAGGGCGGTTACGTTACGATTCGATATGCGACGTTACACTCGCGCGTGGAATCCACTCTCGTCGAGGAGATGGGCACGTCTAACGGGAAAAACGACGCCCAAGACAATCTGGACTGGAGAAGGCACAATTTGCTCAGCGTGCACACGACACGTGATGAGCTCCGTGGTGGATAAAGCTCCGTTCCGTTTGTCACGTGACTCGGGCAGGACCGCTTCACGTGAAACCAGCAGAATTCGCTCAGCGGCGCTGCAGATTTTTCGACGCGGGCCAAACTGTCTCGCTCATACTTTTTGGTTCTTTCGGCAAAGTCACGTAGGTATAAAATAAATAAATGAAATCACGACGTTTCGATTGCAACACAAGCAATCATCATCATCAGGTGGGAAAACCGCAGCAAGAGTATGGATCCCTGCAGTCACGAAAACTTCAAATCTAGATTGTCTCGCTCACTCGCTGTCGGAGCAGCGGGCACACCGCACGTGTCGCGGTAACTACTGCATGCGCTTGTGTGTCTGCTGGCGCTTTGTTCTGCAAGTTGCGCTGCTCAAGCCTTAGAGTGCACCTCATAACAAAAAAACTAAACAAATTTTTTTTTTTTTTTTTACCAGGTATGGCTCTACAGCTCTTATGTCAAAAGCGACCTGGCCACAACTGATAGCTCAACGAAGTGGGCTTCTTATCCTGTGGAAATTTATAGTAGCCTAATACTTTGAACACAAGACTATAATTGTGGAAGGAAACACCGGAGGACCTGGAGAAAATCTACGAGACCACAGGGAGAACGTACAAATATGTTGGCGCCAGGGTCAGGATCGAACGCCACCGTGGCGAGATCCGTTGCTGGTGGGTAATAAAACTGGCAGATGAGTGCCATTTTTGGGCCCATTTGATGATTTTTCTTTTGGTAGTTGGCAGGAAGGCACTTTCCATCAACAAGACAATCAAACCACTAACGGCAGAAGAGTTATCGCACTGAAAACATAAAACCTACCGTAAAATTTCATTAAAACGGTCATGATAAATGACTGCCCAATTATTCTTTGGTTAGAGTGGCAAATTCGCGCGGTAAAAGTAGCGTACGTACTTGCTTTACGTGTTTCATCACACTAGAAATGTTTTCACGACGTTGCATTTGTTTTTACCCAGGTTTCCGCTTGCAAATTAGATTGTTGTTTTAGAGGAGTTCTCACCCGATTATAAATATGAAAAAATCTAATACCCTTTGTTCAATGGCACATATCTGGGCTGAGGCAGCAGGGCCTTCGAAGTGTGGGTTGGTTTTCCACTCGCCATCTGCCGTGCCGAACCAGAACCAAACTGTGATGCGACATCGGAATCTGGCTCGGGGCCAAGCAGGGCCAGGGGAGGCCAATGACGCATTTTTTGCGTGTGACGTCGGTCGGCGCACCCGAGGACACGACGTCTCCGCGTCGTATACGACGCGCCGCTCGCAAGCGGCACGGTCCAAGATCCCGTAGTGGATAACAACCTGGCGCCTCCTGGATCGCACCAAGGGCTCGCTCGGCACAGCCCCGGTTGCGCAGTGGGGAAAAAGGGATGAAACGTCGTCAAGGAACACCTGTTTGCCACCTGAGACGAGTGAACGGGAAAAAAAAATCAGGGCAGGAAAACACGCGGGGAAACGACAACGACGTCCAATCCGGGCCGGCGCTAGGGGACGCAGCAGCCTTTGTGTTAACTTCGCTTTCAGCGCCAAGGAAACGTCTTCCATTGAAACTTCAGTCAACGCACTCACAAGTCTGCTTTTTTTTCATCCAGCGCGGACTAAAACGCACGGCAGATCCACGTGGCCATTTCGGTGCGCGTGCACCGCGCGTCCGAGCGGGTGTCTGCGTGTGGCCGATGTGCTAAATGCGACAGTTTGAGGTTGAATTCGCTGGCACGGCGCGGAGGAAGACGCGAAAGGGCGTGAGTTACTTTTAAGGCACCTTGGAGTGGGGGAGGGCTGCTTTTGACAAAGGGCCCGCTTTGAGTGAAATGTGTTAAATCGTCGCAATCGCCTTTGATGCGAACTTGCGGCGGCGGCGCACGCCCCGTGAGCCTCTTGCTGCTGTGCCCACAGGTGCAACGCTCTGTGCTCGTGAAGGCCCACTCCGGGGCTACACGGCGCATATTTTCACTTCAGGGTTTTTACCCCTTTCATGTCGATGGATTAAAGCTCGCCCACGGCTGGGCAATTCCTCACTTCGTGTGTGGTGCAGGGGGGGCCGAGAGGCGGGTAGGGTGGGGGCGGTTGGCAGGGTAGGTGGGCAGGATTGGAGCACAGTATGTGATTGTTACAATAATGTAAAAAAAAATGGTAAAAGACGCACGCGCAAAAAAGACAAAGATCCTCCGTATAGCCTGTAACAGACTGTTGAGGGCAAGAGCTGTTAGCGAGCACCTATGAAGGCCGGCACGGCAACCCAAGGAAGTGGGATGCCAGCACCACGATCCAGTGGTGATGTTTAGACACCGCACCAGGTACTCGGTTGAGGCCGAGTCGACCTAGGGTAGGCCCAGGACCGGTTTAAATAATCGTAACTGGTGTTGGCCGTGAGCGGGAATTAAACTCTGTTGCCGAGTTCATAGCGCAGCACACTAAACACTACCCCACCCCTCCCCACGACACATATATATACACACACACACAACTGTCAATTCAAAACAGGATGAAGACCACACCAAGCCATGCAGAGTCGTGTGATTATTTGCCCATACTTCACCACGCTGGCCGGTGCGGATCAGTAACGGCGATGCGGGCACCCCGTGAATGGCTCACATCATGATCACTCGTCACCGATGTTAGCCGTGACCAGCAATCGAACTCCGTTGGGTAGAAAAGTGCCGCTAGTCACCGCAGACCACCGCTCCACCGTTGGACTTCAGTGCAATATATTGATAATAACAGCATCACGGCTAACCCTCGTGAATCCAGCACACCTCGCCACCGGCTTTCTCCTTCCTTGCGCTACATCCTTCAACTGTTGCACGGCTATCACGCGCCCTGCGAAGGGTCCGCTTGTAAGGTCGCCCCCCCCCCCCTCCGGCCGCTGACCTCTCGGCCGCGTGGTGCCAAGACGGGGCAGCAGCGGCGGCCATCGTCCCCGCAGCAGGGATGGCGCGGTCTACAATTTGTGATAAGAAGGTCAGGATAACCGGGCCCGGAGGAACGCAACGTCAATCGCGGGCTATTCCGCCCGGGAGGCGTGCGGGCACAGTTTGTGTGCTGCCCAAACGGAGTCGCGTGCAACAAAGACGCTCAGCGCCTTAAATACCAAAACGAGGTGCGGTCGCTTTGTGTCGCCGCTGCTGGCATCGGGCACGCACGCGAAAAGGTGACGCATCCGGAGGAAGAACCCGAGATTGTTTAATGATAATGACGAGACAATGTTTGGGCCATTAGTCATCATCATGTACGTTTTAATTGACCGCAGTAATATCCATTAGCAAACTTACTTTTTGCCCCGTGTAATAATTCACGGTTTGTTTAAAATTAAATGTTAATTAATTTATTACCTAATCATCAAGCTCTCAGCGTGCGTGTTCAGGCAATACACTTTGGAGGGAGGGGAAAAAAAGGTTACACTTTTTAACCGAGACTCCTCCGCGACATCTGTCGCCACGCGGAAACCGTCGCTGAACACCGCGCCTGGCTGGCGGCAGCAGCGCTGGGTAGCAGCAGCAGCGCTTCCCCTTGTCACGATACGGTTACTCGTTTTTCACGGCATGCCGAATGTTGCAAGACATCGGTTTGTGCTGCGTCCAGAATTGACCGAGTGTTCTTTCGTCTTTGTACAGGTCACTCGGCGTGGGTCCGCTTGTAAAAGAGCTTAATAGCTCATCGGATTCCCCCAGTTTAAATAAATATTCCGATGTCTGATTAACTGTCGCACATTTACAACCAATGGCACTTATAAACGCGTGCGATTGCCGGTTACGCAGCAGGTAATTAAATAATAGCACCACGAAATAATGATGTCATGTAACTACACTGCTGTCAATTTCTATAAAAAAAAAGGACTGTGCAAAGCATCAATTATACGGGTACAAGGCATTTATTTTGAACTGTAATTATTGTGTTTGCTATTCCGTCAATATTTTCCAAGAGAAATATGGTCGTATACTTTTACAAACAAAATGTGCGACGATAATCGCCGACATAACTCTATTGTGAAAAACAGACAACGCGATTCCCGTAGAACTTATCTGGTGTAGACATCATGTTCACAGCGTGGCAACCAGCGTGGCAACCAGCGTGCCAATCCGCGTGGCAAGCCGCGTGCAGGGATCCAATCGTCAGCCCCTAGAGCAACTTGCTCGGTGGCACATGTCAAGGCACTTGTCCCGCCATGCGGCTATAGCACCGTCTCGAGACACGGTGGCTAGGAGATTGTTAACTACCTAGCCTGGTATATAGGAGGACGTAGGTTCGATCCCGAACCCCTGATCCTCTCTCCCACCGTGGTCACGTGGATTTTTCTCCGTGTCCTCCCGGTTTGTGCATTTAGAGTATTTGGCTGCACTAAATTTGCACGTGATAAGCCACTTCGTTGTGACCATGCCACTTCTTAAAGAGAGCTAAGCAGCTGCAGCTCAGTGGGCCTTACCTGTTGACTCATTGTACTTTGGGTGGTGGGTTGGAATGACAATGGGGGAAAGGAGAATTAAAGGATAACGTCGCAAGCCACAGTTCAAAACGAACAATGCACAGAAATGCCTTGTTCGGAGCAAAAGAGGGCTTTCTCATTGCAATGCTCACCAGTTCACCCCACGGAGTGAATTCTAGAGCACGGCATCAACAAAGTAACTTCCTGCTCGCACGAGCACCGCGGCAGTGCTCGCCTCCAGAGTCGGGGTTGAAATTCCACATTGCTATGGCAGGGGCGGGTCTGTCAATATGACGAGTACTCATTTCATCGACCTGGGAGAGTTAGAGGACAGGGCCTGAGTCAACCCTCCCCCAACCAAGATTTGAACTCACGAGCCACTCGCTCTTTTGCTGAGCCACCGCTCCAGCTGTTCAGGCTATCCGGGGGATCTTCGTCTTCTTTTGTTGTTGTTGTTGTCGTGGCCGTGGCCGTCAGAACAGGTGCCAATTCGGAATTAAGTTTGAGATCGTGCGTGGGTACGCTGTGTGTACGCACGCACGACGCGCATCACTTCCTCCGCCGTGCCCTGAACGCACCGGGCTCGCTCGCTCTCTCTCTCACTCACTCGTTTCACGATTACCGTGAAAGAAATAGAGCGAGCACAAAAACCACAGCACAAAGAGGGTGTTTACAAACAATGCACGCAGGCTCTCCTGCATATTGTGGCACCTTCAATGCCGCTGAACGGTTGCGTTTGACGTCGTCGTTGTCGTGGCCGAGAGGCCGAAAGAGCGTTGCTAAAAATACATTTGTTGTCACGTCCGTCCGTTGCGTGTTCCAACGTGCTGCGGCACGCGCGAGCAGCGTGAACGCGCGAGGATATACGCGTGCGGATATACGCGTGCGTGGGTGCGTGCGGGCGCTGCCGCTTTATCTTCCTAAAAACGACTGACCTAATTTTTGCCGAAGCCGTTCGTCGGCTTTGACCGTGCGCGCGCGCGCAAAGATGCAGTGGTGCGTTTTGCATTTTTTTTAAACGTGCACGTCAAGCCGTTGCAATGCAGATTGACGAGAGGAAAAGAAAAAATTTAAAATCGCACGCGGCAAAACCAATAATAGATAATCGCGCTTCGCTCGCTTGTGCGGGACACGTGATAGGGAGCAAGCGACGGGGTGCTGTGAAGTACAGGGAAATCATTTCTGATTTCGGAAAGCACACTCCCCTTTCACCCATTATTATCCATGCTCTAATACAATCTTCCCCGCGACATGCACATTTGAAGGTACTCAAATACGTTAGCGAAACATGTTTTTGTTCATATATATTGAAATAAATGTTTCGTGGGGTAAAACTGTCTCCCCCTCCCCCTATGCAATATCAACCGTTCAAACCACACAAATTAATCGGTGAGGATCACTCGAGGACATCACTGCTGAACTCAAATGGGAATTTTGAAAAATAAGAAGAGGTTTTCACCCCCTATCTGGCACTAAAACAGAAACTCTTTGGTTTTTTCGGTAAAGTCACGTAGGTAAAACAATTAATGAAATATAATAAATGAAAACTAAATTAAAGCACGACGTTTCGGAGGCAACAGAAGCCTCCCTCATCAGGTGTAAAAAAGGCACAGCATTTAGTTGTTTTCATTCATTTTATTTTATTAATTGTTTTACCCACGTGACTTGCAGTCACGAAAGCTTCAAATCTAGAATAAAACAGATGTTGCAAAATGTATCTATTTGGAGTTTGAACAATGCGTACACCCGTGTTATTGCCAAAAAGGGGTAAACCTATTTTCATTAGTCATATTTTGATACTGTCAAAAAAAAGGTCCCATGATAAATGGGAATTCTATTGCCCCTTTTTGTCTGGTGTTGCTCTCCAGATCTGGACATCCCTTCCCCCCCCACCCCCCAGCCATCTGTGCTGCCCATCCTCCATGGCCCTATTCGGGTCCAGGCCCCCAGACTTTTCTCTCGTCCCTGTGATGCACAACGCCCTTATTATTTAATCCGCGCAGCACACTTTGAGATGCAGGTGCAATTGAAAGGTACAAGGTTGCAGCCCTGCGATGTTTCGCTCAGGCCACAGCTGACGAGAGCTC
The DNA here is from genome assembly GCF_015708825.2 of Lethenteron reissneri. Classification (NCBI taxonomy): domain Eukaryota; kingdom Metazoa; phylum Chordata; class Hyperoartia; order Petromyzontiformes; family Petromyzontidae; genus Lethenteron; species Lethenteron reissneri. The sequence continues at coordinate 10,247,892 of NC_083806.1, read as the reverse complement.
GAGAGATTGAGGGTACTTTGGCCTACTCTTCTACGTTTGGCCAGAGAGTCTCGGAAGGGGGTCGCGGAGTATGACTTTACTCCACCACCACCACAAGCGACATGCCCATTGGCTAACTGTGGTGAACCCACGTATACTGCTGGGTGGACCGGAGGAGGGAGGATTTTACTGGTAGGAACCACCTGGTTCCACCAGCCCACAGGGGATTATTGTGTCCGTCCGTCCGTCGTGCATCCAAAAATGGGAGGGGTGGGGCTGGGTGGAGAGGGGAGGGTGGGGAGGGGCTGGGTGCAAAGGGTGGGGAGGAGCTGGGTGGGCAGGGGCTGGGTGGGGAGGGTAGGTGGGGCTAGGTGGGGGGTGGGAGGGGTGGGGCTGGGTGGGGGAGGGGCTGGTCACCCCGTGGTGCCCTTATAAAACTCAACATTTAACCTACTCACGCCGGCTTGTGCTCGCCCTCACAGTCGGGCATATTTGCGGAATACACCACGCCGCCGTTGACCCTGGCCATTGACCGAGCAACCCAACGTTCCTACCAGCTCCCTCCGCAGGAGGAATGTGTTAGAAAGGTTTCCACTGTTGAAACTGCCGCGCCAGGAGATCTCTGCATCGCAGGTCCAGTGTGCGAGTTGTTACGCCACGGGGCCGTGTTTCAAAGTCATATCAGCCTCTAGGCACCTTCACGGTGCTCACGTCTCGCAGCAACAAAACCGACTGTGAAGATTCCACATTCCTACGGCAGGATTCCACGCTAAATGGAGAACGCCACTTAACTGTTGGCACAGCGGTGCTGATCAGCCGCTACTCAATACTCCCGTTGGCTCCGGGAAGGAAGTGGCGCTGCCGAGTGGCCCTGACAAGGGACTAGAACTCGGGGGGACACCCTTACACACGAAGATATACTGGACACGCAGCGGAGCTATTTGTAGCATATACAATTCAGCACCCTCAAAAGCCCCACTGATTTGATCAACTGCCACGGTTTGTGTCACGATTTGGGGGGGGGGGGGGGGGTCGCTTTTACCGTCGCATTCGTATCGCCCGTCTTGTTTCATTCTCCTCGCCGTAATTCACAGCGCCCGCTCTCCGATGCGTTTTTGTTGTTGTTGTTGTTGCCATGCACGTCGTTGGGCACGACCATTCCAACAACAAAAAAATCCCTCCTCAGAACGTGGAGCGAAACGTCGGACACCGTGCCCGGCAAAAGCACGCGGCACGACCCGGAAACACGTCGCAGGGCCGTGCAGGACGACCGCGGATAACCTACGTCCCTTGCGCTATCAAACGCACGTATGTATTAGAATTAGCGTACACTTTGTAGCTTTCATAAACGGTTCATTCTAAAGAAAATGAATGTTTCGGCGATGCACGTACCACGATCGTACGTAAGGATTTTCAACAATTAATTGCCACCCGCTACTGTTTTTACAAAAAAAAAAGACCCTAATATTATTCCGCAAAGAAAAGAAAACACGTCGCTCGTACATCAACCGCCGATGGACCTACACTCTTGTATTATTTTTCTGTTGTTGCCAACAACTCCAATTACGGCGATAATTATAAATGAATCATGAACCGCCCCCCGCTGCGGCTTGCCATGGCAGCGCGGTGCACGCGGCTCTACGCGTCAACTTCAGGCCTCTGCGTGACGAGAGCGCCGTTCACTTCACAACCGTTCACGACTCCCACGTTTCTCCCCCCGTCAACGGCACATTTTTTGCCATGAAACTTTGAGCCGTCAAACGACACGACAGGGGCAATTACACAAATCAAATGACTGTACATTGATGTATTTTTCGGTAGGCTTCGTGCGCTCTCTCATTAAAGGCCTCGCAGCACACACCACCGCCGTACTACCGGCTAGCGGCGTGTGGATTTGTTATCTGGCCTATTGGTGCAGAGGACGCCCTTTAACATTAATTAATCTCCCTCAGTGTCGGCAGTATGCGCTTGATTAAACTCGCGGTAAATTTACTGGCGAGTCGGCTCTCCCGAGGTGCCCCTCTGCGCACCGACGTCTTTGCTCACGTCCACGAGCGGCTCCGGCGAAAGCGTTCGGGGAGGGCGTCTTCTCCGAAACTGCTCCCAATTGACAGGACGGGTCAGCCGCGTGATGCATCGTCGTCAGCCGTGGTCGATCCACTGCTGGTCGATCAACTCCCCGAGTCGCCGCCAGTCCCTCGCGGTCTCACCGCCGCCAACGATTCGTCGTCTCGCTCCGACAGGAGCCCATCTCGCGCCGCTCCGCCTCCACGTTGGGAGTCGTAGTCTCGGGCAAGTTCTCTCTCCTCAACCCTTTCCCCATTCCGTTTCCGTTCGTGCGCGTCATCGACTCCGTTCCGATGACGTGTACGTGTCCATCGTTGGAAAAGAATCGGACAAAGAAACTAAAATAAAATAACTTTAGCGGTACGTCGTCCGACCGGACGACAGGGTCGGAAGATGTGGCGATGAAGGTTCCCACAAGGCCACACGGTCGGCGCGTGCGGCAAATTTTGGCGCCAGCTTTCATAGAGAGCGCGGGTCGTGTCGCTGCAGTACAATGTCTCTTAAAAAACGGCGGCGTCACGCCTCTCATTAGCGCCGAGCCGCTCGCGCGTTCTGAGATTCAGCGGTGAACGGGACTCCCCCCGCCCAGCGACTGGCAGACGTCTCGGTCATCAGTGTCATTCGTTGGACATCATCCCTTTTCAGCGACGTCTCCTGCACAGCAGACTTATTAACAAGCAATAAGATGATGACGACGACGACGATCATGATGATGATGATGACCCTAACTTGCGATTGTTCTTCCATCAAAGTGTTCCCCTCTTTCTGCCTCGTGGCGGAATTCCATGTGCGCACCTCTCATTGCCTTCTGCATTGGGATGTTTGGCCAACGACAGATACGTTGTATACGTTTTCACTTGACATGTTTTGTTTGCCTTTACCTCATTGCTGTACTATTTCTTTTGTTTGTTTTGCTTTTGGCGTCTTGGCGACCCAGATCTCACCCTTGCAAATGACACTCGTCCTGACCCCGCCCCCCCCACCCTTTTGAGTTCTCGCCCCGGTTAAACACAAAATAAACCTCAAACTTGATGGCGTCTTTGTGGACTTTTTTGGTTTGACGTTTGTCGACGCCCCCGGTTCTTCCGATCCGTGTGCCATAGCAGGTCGTGGACGATCCCCGCACTGGTCAAGCGTGGTTGTTTTCTTCTTCATAGGAGCCGTCGCTTTTCACGTTCAAGTCGTTTTCCCAAAAGAGCGGCCCCACCTGCTTAAATCGCGTCACCCGAGCCGAGACGCTTCGTCAATTGAATCACCAGTCCACCGGAAAATATTAACGAATGCGTACGTGGCGGGGATATAAAAGGAGGGAAAACACGTCGGAATATGCGGCCCGGAGACCGAGCCCGCAGTGTTGCCCGTTGGAAACGCAGCATTTTCAACGTTTCCTTTTAAAAAGTAAAACTGCAATGCTCACCACACAGCAGGCGGCTGATTATAGCTCGCTGTGTAACAAAAAAAAAGTTTTTTGTTCCTGGGTAGTCAGTGTTATGTTCTAATTGCTAATGCCTCAAGTACAGAAAATGGCTATTTATTCCCCACAAGCTTTTGTGACCAGGACAGTGATATTTCGAAATGTACCTATTTTCAATGAGAAAACGTGGTGTGCGTTTGTGTCATTCCTTCACTGCTTGCGTTGTGGCCGAAACGTCGTGAGAATTGTTTTATTATGTTTTATTTTTATTATTTTATTACTTCCCTTCTACGTGACTTTACCGAAAGAACCAAGAAGATCATTCCTTCACGTAAAGTCCTGGTCACAAAAGCAAAGTTTGTGGGGAATAACAGCCATTTTCAATACTTTTGGAGGCATACGCAATTACAAAATAACACTTACTACCCAGGAACAATAATCGTGTTACACAGTGTTATGTTTCGAGGCTTTGAAGCGGAGGCTGTTTTAAACAAACAGCTCTTTCTCGAGACAAAGGCTCGTCACAGATATTGCTCCGTCTCCTTCCACGCGCACGCACGTACGTCGAGGGGAATTAAACGTACGCAATTAGCTACAATGAAGGGCCTAATAGGGGCCATGGAGATCACAGCCAACGTATAAGTAGGCAGTGCAGAGCCCCCCCTCCCCTCGCCACTAACAAGTGAAATCAGTGGGCGAGTGAACGAGGATTATCACGAATGCACAATGAAGAAGGCTTCTTCACCACAGGCCTTTCATTTTGCTTGTGCACTGCAGGATTATTAATGAGGTTCCACCGCAACCTAAATTATACTCATCATCATCAGCGATTGTCCATCCACTGCTGGATGAAGGCCGCCCCCTTCCCCGCAGCCACCGCAGCCACCGCTCGCGACCCCGCAATGTAATAATCCACCCAGCGACAGATTTCGTCGCTCCATCTCCTCGGCAGGTGTCGCGGCGTTTCCATCCTTGGGTGCAACTCCGCGATTATTCTCGACCGTCCAAATCCACCTTCGAGCGACGTGTCCTGCCCAAAGCCCAATGTTACTTTACCTTCACAATGGGAATGTTACCGTTGACCTGCGTACCCTCTACCGATTCACGCGTACCTCTCCTCTCGGTCCCTCGGCGTAACGCCAACGCGCAGCCAAACGGTCCACCTTTGCGCACCGTGCAGTTTTTTTTGGTCTGTATGTTTGTGTTACAGACAGCAGGGTTAAACAAACTATTTTCCAGCGGCCAAATCGTTCTGAAAGGGCCCAGCCTCAGGCAGTCCTCGCGAAGCCAAGCCGAGGGTTTGTGCCAGTTTAGTGCCTAGAAGTGCGACCTCCAGGGCTTGCCAGGTGTCGTAGGCGCGATGCTGCGATGGCTGCGCTCGGCGTTATTCAAGCTCGCATGCGTAGGGGTTTCTCATAGCACTCTGAATTCCCGACGTGAAGTAAAACACTCATTAAATACAAGTGACAAGTCGCGTCAGTGCAGGGCGTTTCAAACAAATAAGTCTCGAGACTCAGCATGACTTGCCGGGGTAAATAATACGAATCATTTCTCAATTTCAGGAGAAAGTTTACCGAAATGCAATTAGCTACGTCGGTTTTTGCTCTCAAGAGCTCGTTATCTCCGATACGCTTCACCATAAACATTCTAAAATAATAAGTGAAATGTCGGCTGTTCGCTCTCCTTACGGCAAGCCAAAAAAAACACGAAACGGCGCGCGCCGTTTTCACTCAATCGGCTTCTTGGCCGCGGCATTGACCAGCCGCGAGCTCGCGCGAGTCGCAACAAGAGTGCAAAAAACTGATAGGAGTGCAACGTGGAGAAAATCGTAAGGCATTAAAGTCATTAAAAATACAAATTCATTATTTCATTAGTTATTTAGGTCTCATTGATCAAGATTTCGCAAGGCAGCCAAAAATAACAACGAAGCAGTCCCAGACCACACCAAGATAACAACTTACACGGCAGTAGTCCCCCAACAAAAACGGCACATTAACACTGAACTATCGATACTACACGGGTAATGATCAAAGTTACAAATCGCACACACACACACACATATATTCGCCACACTCATGAAAGCTCAGCAAGTGCCTTTATAGTGGGAATATTTGTGAGCAAGCTGATCAAAGGACGGGCCTGCCCGCAGCCCCCTAAGTGAGCTCCATCTTTTATACAGAGGCAAAATGAGGGGGGGGGGGCCTGACCCCCCCTCCCCAAGCCAAAAATCTCAGTGTGAGCCTGTGTGTGCGTGTGTGCGTGTGTGCGTGTGTGCGTGTGTGGGGAGCGGTAGTGTAGCAGTTAGCGCGCTGCGCTATGAATCTAGCGACCCGGGTTCGATTCCCGCTCACGGCCAACACCAGTGACGATTATCTGAACCGGTCCTGGGCCTCCCCTAGGTCGACTCAGCCTGAAATGAGTACCTGGTGTGGTGTGTAAACATCGCCACTGGGGAGACAAAGGCGGTCGGGCGTGGTGCTGGCCACCCACCCCCTCGTGTACAGTTCCGGCCTTCATAGGTGCTTGCTAACTGCACTTGCCCCTACAGTCTGTTAAGGCTTTCCGGGGGATCTTTATCTTTGTGCGTGTGTGTGCGCGGTGTGTGTGCCTCAATATCAAAAGCCTCTCTTGAGTTGAAATGTAACTGGGGTCCGCCATGAATGTTTTCAAGGCTTTTTCCCTCCCACCCTCTCCCACAAGAGCTCCCGGTTGTCTCACCCCTAAGATCCACAACACAGCACGGATCGCTCGTCCATAGAAGAAAAAAAAATCACTCTTTACCCCGCAAGTTTTATTCTTTATCCGTGAAGTTGCGTGAAAGACACCGGGAGCTAGGTCGGCCAAATTCGTTTTTCCCCGTTCAGATTTCTCCGTTTCGTGATAATTATTTTCCCCCCCAGATTTCCCAGGCATTATAAAATAAACTCCAGGAAACGACGGAAGAGCTTCGCGCCGAGGAGGGGCCTGCGGAGTGGCCCTAAAGATAAAGGACAAGCAAAAAAAAAGGTCGCGTTACACGGCAAAGTTTCGCGAAACGGAAGACGGTCATTTTGTTGGTGGGACGCAACCAGAAAGCGCGACGAGTGAAATAAATTTGCGATAAAAATCTGCAATCCTCGTGAAACAAGGTTCCATTGACGGAGCAAAACCAAATGTTCACCCTTGTGTGTGTGTCACCACTCCTCCTCTTGTGTCAAAACTAAACCATTTTGTATTTTATCAGGTAAGGCTCACTGAGCTGGACAGCTTGTTTTTCAGAAGCGACCTGACCATCCACAAATGATAGCTCAACGAAGTGGGCTTAGCATCACGTGGACATTTATAGCAGCCACAGCTTCTAAGCGCAATGTTGATTCTAAAATGTGGAGGGAAAAACCGGAGGACGTGGAGAAAAGTTCACGCGACCACGGGGAGAGGGACACGCAAACTCCAAATATACAGCAGCAGGCGTCAGGGGTCGGGATCGAACCCACGACCTCCTGCACACCAGGAGAGGTAGTTAACTTCTTGCCGTCAGCCCAAGGACGTTTCCACCACCTAACTCTCCCACCAATACCCCAGCTTTCTTTTAACAAACATCTGACTTAACCCCAGAAGCCACCAGACCTCTTCTCACTCCAAACACCTATTTTTTATATTTTATTTTACCAGGTAAGGCCCACTGAGCTACCATAGCTCTTTTTCAGAAGCGACCTAGCCACAAATGATAGCCCAACGAAGTGGCTTATCATATGAAAATGTATAGCAGCCAAATACTCTCAACGCATGATTTTAAACGTGGAGGCGAAAAACCAGAGGACCCAGAGAAAAATCCACGTCACCACGGGCAGAGAGAGAGAAAGAGACACGCAAACTCGGGGAGCCAAAGCAGAGCCTCACCATTCTGGCGAAATGCCCGCTGATGCTGGATGCAATTACCAGCGAAACGTCGTACTACTCAAAAATTGTAAATGTTGTGGTTTCACGCTTCAACACACCGGTGGGCTAAAGCAGTGAACTATTTGTCTTTTGTCAACGTGACACTTTTTTACTGATTGGCCGTGTCGGGTGGTGGAGGCTTACGACACATTTACAAATAACGCGATCTAAACCCAAAAACGTTGATGATTATGATTCGAAATATACAGGCGTCAGAGTTGGGTTCGAACTCACGACCGCCTGTATATATCAGTCGAGGGAGTGAACGTCTCGCCGCCAGCCCAAGGACGTTTCCGTCACCTTCCTCGCCCGCCAATAGCCCAGCCCCAGAAGCCACTCCGTTCCAACACCTCATCTGACCCAAAGCCGGGGCTTCCCCGGTGGCCCTGCTGCCGGTGTCGATGGCAGCGGCACGCAGGAATGCCCCGGCACTCCGCGTAGAGGACACTGAAGTGCGCGGCACGTCGGCGTAACGGGGGGTGGAAGGGGGGGGGTGGCACCCGCCGTTATTTTCCGTCGCGGGAGCCACTCTCCTCGCCCACTCGCTCGGAAATTGACAAATGGAGCATTAATGCGGAAATGTGACAAATTGTACCCTGCAGCTTGGGGCAATGGCTTTCGTGGATGGGTTTCGAAGCCCTCCGATGGCATCGCAGGCTGTGCGCGCACGCATGCACGCACACACAAGACAAAGAGAGACCCCCCCCCCACCCCATAGCTTTAACAAACTGTTGGAACAAGTGCCGTTCAGCGAGCACCGACGTCAAGGCCCGGGACGGCGCACGAGGGGGTGGCCAACACCTCGCCTGGCCGCCTTTGTCTACCCCAATGTTGATGTTTACACACACCGCACCAGATACTCATTTAAGGTTGAGTCGACCTAGGGGAGGCCCTGGCCCGGTGCAAATATCGGCCAGTGTTCTTGGTCGTTTAGTGGGAATCAAACCCGGATCTGCTGGGTTCATAGCGCGTTGGGCAAACCATTGCACTGCCACCTCTCCCGTAAATACACACGGAGGCACAAATAACATGTGCACATCCTTTCCCCAACCTTCCTTTACCCGGTGCTTATTTTATTCCACCCCCATTAAGATGCGACTTGGGTGGTCATGTGCTTAAGGCGGCTCATCTCACTTTCGCCAGATTCAGAGTTCAAAGCCTGGTCAGCGACATAGCTCAGCCCCATTATCCCCTCCTTAGCCAATAGACTAAGCACCACTCCCTAAGAAAGTCAATGGCAGTCTCACCCCTGCCGTGAAAATACAGATTTTCTAGCACTGGCCCCGGGGGGGCGGGGAGATGAGTGCTGCTCCCCTTTGAACTTGGAATACTGTGGGGACAGGAACCACGTCGCATCGGCGCTTTACCCCGTCGCTCTTGGCGATGCAGGCAATATAGATTTTCACCAGAAAGTAGCACTAAAGCAATCTTCTCAACTCACTCACTAACGAACTAACACGTCAACCGGGGCTTTTCGAGAGCTGCGTTTAAGCGCACAGGGGCGTACTTTTACTTGGGAGAAAACCAAAGTCATGCTTTTTTTATTTGAGCCTGCCAGCTCCCGTGGGAGTTTCCGAAGGAGATATGAACCCAAAGCGTGTAGCGCTCACCGAACACACGGACCTCTTGTCCGTTAGCACACTGCACTCGGGGTCTATCACGAGGCGCCGACTGCTCGACAAGTAATGCGATTGATTGCTGCCGGGTCGGTTTTCGCGGTTGTGCCAGATAGCTGCGGTGTGTTGCTACTGGGTTGTGCCGCCGCGAAGAATTCGGACGCCGAAAAGGCTCCACCCGGACACGCGGAGCGCAACGTCGGCGGACATCAGGCCGAACGTTGCACGGCACAGTGGGGGGGGGGGAAACGACCGCAGCTGGGAGGCCGCGTAAGGTAGCGACGAAAAGAAAATAGTTCGCAACAAAAGGGCGGTGAAAACGCAGCACTTCCAACATGCAAGCCCACGGAAAGTGGACGTGCTTGCGCAATACGCGGGGCTGTGAAAATTTTAGAACAAAGCTGGGGGGGGGGGGGTTACTTGCGAACATTAACGGACACCTGCCAATTAATGCGCACGCCACGTCGCACGATTAGGGATTTCTACACGGGGCACGCGCAAGCGGTGCGCCACTCGCACCGGGGCCGCCGTCACGTCGCGGCTGACGGGAGGGAAAGCGAGCGGTCTGCGCGCCACCTGGATCGATGGCGACGGGGGAATTGGGGGAGGGGGACGATGCTCCGACCGTCTGTTGCGACGATCAAAACGCACGCCGGCCCGGCCACGAGCCCGGGCGCAGGCTCGGCGGTCGGTCAACGCCGCGGCTCCCTCCTCCCCGGTGGCGCCTCGGCCGAGGTGCGAGTCGGTTCGCACGCTCTCTCCGTGAAATTGACATGACAGCTTGGGGAGCGATCATTGCAAGCTTTGCGATTACAGCCCAACGTCGCACGTCCACCCCCGAGCAATTGGCGGCCCGCATTCAGTGCAGGTACGTGTGCGCACTAATCGCTATTTTAGACTCGTGTATGGTACATTTCCACGAGTGTGACCATTTCCCACGCGGTACCTCCGATGAGCGCGGTTGGCTACGTACGGTGCGAAAGAAGTTGAACATGCGCGTACGCACAATGCCTTCTTGATCTCACGTACACTCGTTTACTTGTTTTCCCCACCCAAGCACGCGGCAACGTCGCGTATCCGCCCCGACCGCTTTACCAACCTGACAACACCAAATGCAGCACTAGCGCATGGCGAAACAGTAATTTCCTACGGGTGTTCATGTATCCGACCTCTTCACACATTCACCCGCAACCTCTGCCCACGGCAAGCCGGTGGTGTACCGTACCGTATTTGCCGTATGGAACTATTCGGTTCACTGTAAGGCGGACGACAAATACCCCCGGCGGTTGTTTGAATAGAAAGGCCACGGTCTGCGGCTCTGCGGCTCTCGGTCTGTATGCGTGTTGAACTTCTTTCGTAACCGTACGTAGCCAACCGTGCTATAAAGCAGGTGTGGAGAAAGGACAACCAACCGTGTGAGTCTACGGGTGAACAGGTTGTCGTGGCCGCAATTCAAAATGCCACAACAAGTCTCAATGAGTCTCGAGACATTTTCAGAGGGGTCCTGAGAGGGGGGGAAAGAAGTGCTTGGAAACGCAGGAGGAATCCGTAAACAACTCCGGGGGGGGGGACCTCATGCACCACCAGGGGATATTGCTCAAAAAAGTCCACACGGACGGGTTAAAGAGAGAGCCCTAACAACAGCTCACCTGTGCGACTAGAACAACGCAACATCGTCCACAAGGCAAAAAAGCTCTCCTCCACCTCCGTGTAAAACGGTGGAATCTTAACGAGGCGAACGGGGTGGCATTACGCCCACGTCCCCCGTTGCCTCGAAGCAAAATAATGCACCGTGCGCTCGCTTTTCGACGAGTTTTTGCGTGCGTGCGTGCGTGCAAACTCGATAATTAACCGTACTTTTGCAAACAGGAAGATTAAAAAAAGGGCAGACACCCCTTAAAAATAGGCCAACAAGGCTATTTTTTCACATTAGCGCAATTACTCCAGCGACACCCGCCTGTGACGAGCGCAACAAGGATGATGCAGAGAGAGCCGCCCCCTAATTGCCACCGATAGCGAGCTGAAGCAGGCAACAGCGCGGTACCCCGAGGGGCCAGTATCGAAAAATAGGATCACACCAGCGAGCTTTCATCTCCTTGACGCTAAAACATTCACACGTTACCCAAAGCCTCTTTATGCATCTAACTAACAGTGCGCGCGCGCGCTCGGGATGGCAAGCTGCAAAAAGCGTAATTTTTAGAGACTTTCGTACGATAATAATGATTTTATTGTTGTTTTTCTGCCTCCAACAGTATGTTTACCGCTCTGCATCACGTTGCGTGCCGGTGGCACACCCGGAGCGTGGAGGGGGGGGGGGCGGAAGTGGGACGGTAGCAGCCCCCCTCCCCCACCATCAAACATTTAGGCGGCCGTTGAATGTAAAAAATAATTTTTTAAAATATATCATCATACGGTAAGTTTTTTTTGTATTTAATGTCAAAGACTATTGTAAAATGTATTTCCCAAAGAACTAATGAACAAATTTTTTTTCCAACTTTGTACTCATCATCACCATCATTGCCACCTCCTCACGATTCCGCGACATTACGATCCATCCGGCACTCGCACACGAGCCGATTTCATTGCTCCATCTCCTCGGGTAGGCAATGTGTCCTCCAGCGCCCCCCCCCCCGTCACTCCCGAATGAAATGTTATCTGGGTGTGCCCCACTTGTTATGTGCCACCAATCTAGAAAGAAACGTATTCCGCCCGTGTACACGGAGACGTATAGCAACTGCAAAGGGACACACGTCATTTCAATTAAAAAATAAAACGGCAAGGCATTTTACCTGGGAGAAGGTCGGCAACTGTCTATCAATGTAAGTTATTTCCCGTCAAAGTGACATGTCGTCAGTCCATGATGCCACTCCTTGCTTCTCCCGTCGAGGGCAGGGGGAGCTGACGCTAAGTAAAAAAAAAGGCTGCCAGATTTAATGGGTGCGACCTGTCATTCCGACACACGCACGCATTTCCGAAGCTCCTAGGCTCTCGCGCACCCCGGGTTGACTTTCAAGCGCGCTTCTGTAACGTCAAACGCATTTGAAAAGCGAGTTGGAATACGTGGAATATTCAACGTCATTCAACACGCTACATTGCGGAGCCACTGTAGGCTTCAGCACTTGCAGGAATCGCTCCGGTTTTGTCTCTCGTCAGCTTCGTGAATGAACTTACACCGGTCAGTGTTTGTTCACGGGGCACAGAGCAAAGATTTGGCATTTCACTTCGACGGTTGTTCAGTCACCAGGCAATCTCGTCAAGGAGCAGACACCATCACACCAACTCCGGTCATCTTCACAGCAGCGGCTTCTGGCTGACCATCGAATGAAGACGGTCACCGTATTGCGTGGCGCTTTCAGATGCGCTTCTGCGGCCGTCTGGAACGCTCTTCCTTCCGATATTAGGAAGCCACCGGAGCTTTGCACTTTTATATCTAGATTGAAAACTAATTTCATTAAAACTGCTTTTGTGTTTAGTTTGTTATCCTTCCCCCGCATCTCTGATTAGCACGGTTGGCTACATACGGTGCGAAAGAAGTTCAACATGCGTCAAATACATCTATTGTGCTCAGTTGTTACTCACCACACCAACAGCATTCACTGTTCCTTGTGATGGTACCGATTAAGCCACTTGAAATCGGCACCCTCCCAGCCTAACCATGCATTTCAAGGACTGCAGATCTTTGGCAATTTTTGTCACTGGCTCACCGCCTGGCTGACTCTGAGCTCATTTCTGATCCCTCGACGACGCTAAGATGCAATTTGCGAGAACGACGCTCTGTGAAACTAACACCTTGTCGCCGTTGTTGTTAATTTGAGGGATGTTGGAAGTAGTTTTGTGCGGTCATCTTCTGGGAACATTATTTAATTTGCTTTCGGTTTTTTTCTCTCCCCCTTTACCCATGATATACACGCTTAACGTACAAGCACGTTGATAATCTTGCAAACAGTAGATTTATAAATGTAAATTATTAGTATTATTATTAAACAGATGTTACACTGCTTTCTGCCCTGGGTTCTGTATTGACAGTTTTTATTTATAGGCATGACTTGGTAGCACAATTTGGAATACAAATAGGAAAAAGCCACAAAAAAACCCGTATCTTCAAGGTTATCAGATGGCTAGCATTTCATTAGAGCTATGTCTGCCATAATGCCAGAGCACATTACAAAAGGTCAAAATGTCACCCCACTATTTTTAATAAAAACCATTTTGCTGTATATTCATAGCTGTGGACAATTACCCTTGTTAATCACGCACGTCAGTCTGGGGCGAGCGATCAATCACGCCCAGCATTTGCTCGTGGGTTCAGCGAAGCCAGCTGCCACGAACACACAGCACCGCCCAGAGGTTAGAGCGGTGCTCGCCATGAACCCGGCCACCCGGGTTCGATTCCCGGCCACGGCCGTTAAGACCAGAGATCCGAACCGGTCCCGGCCCACCGGCCCCAACTTCACCGACCTGCACAGGGGACCACCCAAGTGAAGTATGGCAAGCGAAAACAAAAGCAAGCCACCACAACCGGCAGTGGCTTGATAAGAGGGCCGCACATTGCACAAATCAATGTTACGCACGTGCATAGCCAAAGGGTGATTTTTGCTTAACCTCAATTGTATTGCTATCGTCATGGCAACCACAGAACGTGCATCTTGACAATGGGTGTCACAAAAATGTACAAAACACATAATTGTCCTGCGAATGCCAAAGGGGCAAAGGTGCAGCCCCGCAATGTCTTTCTCACGCCGCTGCTGGCGGATTGGGGCCCTCCGCTAGAGAGAGCGAGCGCTCCGGAGAGGCGCTCTAGAGAGCACCTGGGGGGGGGCCTGCGATTCCGCACCGCTTGGACGTCTTGGAAGAGGTGTGGAGTACCCACACTTTACCCCACCATCGCAAACCAACCTGCCCAATGCACTAACTAGGAAATGAAAAATAAAAAGACAAGCTGACATTTGTAAACGGGTCGACGAACCGGTGCCGTCGACCACTTAAGGCAGCCGGGTGGACTAAAACCGGCGGGGCCTCCGGATTTGCGAGTTGCATCGCTGCCAACCGCTGTGCCATGTAACGTGTCAAGGATTCACAGGGAGGCTCTTCGATGCTGATACCAGCGGCAATAGTGCGAATGGGGAAAGGACGGGTGCTTTCCCGGACATATGAAACCATCGAACACGCGGCTAAAAACACCGTGCAGTGTCCGAGGGTCCGCACTGCGTGCACAAGATTACTGTAAACTCACGATCAGAATATTTATCCTGGAGGAATTCGATGAGCTATAAAGCTCTTTTATTACACAGATGTCCAGTAGGGGCACGGGGTAAGAATGTTACAACAACAAACGGTACGAAAACATGATCGAAGTGCAAAAAAATCTAAATTTAAGTACAAGAAAGGTAAACAAATCACCAAAACACAAACAAATACAACTAAATTTCGATTTAAAGCTTTCGTGACTGCAGAGATTCATCTTCTTGGTTCTTTCTTTCTTGGTTCTTTCTATCATTTTATTATTTCCCTTCTACGTGACTTTACCGAAAGAACCAACAAGAAAAATACAACTAAAACCATCCCCATCCTACCAGGCAAAACCCACCCAAGGTATCAACTTCTTTTCCAAAAGCGACCTGGCCACAAATGACAGCTCGACAAAGTGGCTCACCATCTGGACATTTATAGCCGCAAATTTATCTGAAACGTGTAAACGCGCGTTTCTAAACTCCCAGAGGTTAGAGCGGAGGACTACAGCGGCTGAGCGGTGGTTCTTAACCAGTGGTACAGTGGGGCCACTCAATGAATACCACCGGTGCCCCCCCCCACCTCACACACACCCTCCCCTCGACCCCCCCTCCAGGTTACTAAGGCCACAATTCACACAGAGACCACGCGTCCACACCTCCGCTCAGCGCGGAGATAGCAAGGCATTCGCGTCGTGCCAATTACGGTGTTTTGCCGCAGCGACGCTGATGTTCTCCGGGCGCGCTCCCAATTTCTCCCGCACGGAATCCGTGCGGCGGCCCGTGCCCTCCCCGAAAGGCTTTTTGCGTGCCCCTAAGGGTTGAAAAAACGTCGGCACTAAATGTAAGATTAATTTGGGGAAGAGCCCGCAGGCCGCACGGGGATTTTCGCGGCGACACAACCCCGCGCAACAACAAAAAAAACGAGAGTGAGACACGGGACCCTTTCACGTGACAAACCGGCATCCAGATCCTGCCGATGATCATTCTCCAGCAGCGAACAGCAGCAGCAGCAGCTCCTCGCAACCGGCTGTCCTCCACACACCTCCCACCACTCCCCCATGTCCCGGTTCTACTGCAGCACATCCGCAAACTACCGCACCGCTCACATGCGCGCTTTCCCTTCCGCCCTGTCGCACAAACGCGTGCGCGTGCTCGTGCCCGGGGATAATATCCATACCCACGGAGTGTTCATTATTTAATCAGAGTTCCAAATGCTGCTGCTGCTGCCGCTGCCGAAATAAATAATTGAGGCGCCTCTCCATTACGGTGCACAGCACTAATTTTATCCGGGGGTTGTTTTTTTTTACGGAGGCACTACCGTCCTCCTGGGAAGCCTTTGCAGCTGCTGCTGCTGCTGCGTGATAATGAGAAGGCGATCCCAGGTCATACCACAAGCAGGCTTTGACTCATGAGCACCGAGACGCCGCTGATGTATGGCGACTTCCACCGAGAGGTCCTCCCGCCCTCCCAGCTCGACGATCGCCGCCGCCGCCGCCGCCGCCGCCGCCTCCTCCCGTGCGGCGACGTTCGCTCCAATTAGGACGGCTCCCGACATTCCCGTCCGATTTTCGACCACCTCGGGGGCGTCGCGAGCAGCCGCGCGCACACTCACGGCCCCCGGCAACGGCTGTGATCGCGTCGCGTGATCGGAGGTCGCCCAGGGGGGAAACGAGGCACGCACGGAGGCAATCCGGCGACGGGGAGCGAGCGGGCCGACTGATCACGGCGGAGATGAAGAGTCGATGTCGACGCCATCGCTCCGTTGTGCCGCAGCAGCTTGTTAAAGCTCGCGCTGGGCACGCGCTCCCTGCAGCCCGGTCAGCGAAGACTACATATGCAGCAGCAGAGGAATTGTAGCATTTTTTTTTTTTACACGTCATCTAATTTGAATTGATGCGATGTCAATAAACACGGTTGTTTAACATCGCTTCGGCAATGAATCTTCATCACTGGGGTTTGAAGGAAGCTGGAAGGACCGTCGTCAGCCGTGATCGATCCACTGCTGGCGGAAGGCCCTTCCAAGCCGTCTCCGATGTAACAATCCACCTCGCGCACCAGCCCACAAGCTGTTTAAAGCAAAGTTGTATGGTACTTGTGTTCAAACCGGGATTCACATTTGAACACAGACACGCTCCGGATTGGTACAAATGAATGCCACACGTGTTCCGGGTACTCAAAAAATTTGTAATTTCATTTAGTGCTGGCCAACACTGCCCCCCTGCCGCCACCCCCTTGATGGAATGGGGGGGGGGGGAGAACACCACCCGCACCACGATGTAACAAGCTCACTGCTTGGAGGTCTTGGCATAGCACTCGCCCCTCTGGCCTCAGCGTGAGCTGCTGTGCCTCAACCCACCGCCTTGGCCAACAAGGTCCGAGAACCACAGCAAATTGGAGGGGTGCTCAGGCGGGAGTGCTCGACGGAGCGTTGGTGTTGCTCCGCTCTCCAGTTCGGCGTGCGGTGCCTGTGGCCCACTCCTCCCAGGGGCTCCTGCCTGCACCTGGTCGCTCCCGTGTGAGCCTAGCGTTGGGTATCCTGGGTTGCCCCCACTTTGGGGTGGACCGCTTACCGCACGGCCCACGCCCGAGGCAGTGGGAACACCGAGAGGGCGGGTTTGCCAAGTGAGCGGCGATCCGCACTCCAAAAACGCAAAGATCCCCTTTTTAGCCTTAGCAGACTCTTGGGGCAAGGGCTGTTAGCGAGCACCTATGAAGGCCGGCACAGGTACGCATGGGGTGGGTGGCCAGCACCGCGTCCGACCGCCTTTGTCTCCTTAGTGGCGACGTTTACACAACGCACCAGGCACTCATTTGAGGCCGAGTCGACCTAGGCGAGGCCCAGGACCCGTTCAGATAGTCGTCGCTGGGTGTCGACCGCCGAGAGGGAATCGAACCTTGGCTCGCCGGGGTTTGTAGCGCAGCGTAGCGCTGCACCACCGCTCGTCGCACTGTTTCTTTGCAAAGTGCATTACAAGCAGAGATGCAACAAGTCGTCGCTTGAAATCGATTTCAAACCTGCGACACACGCTCTTGAATCAAACGTGTAAGAATCAATTATTTTTTTGCTTGCGACACACGCACTCAAATCAAACGTGTAAGAATTTAATTACTTCCGATTTGCATACACTGTATAGTGCCACTCCAGAGGTTACAGATGTTATGCCACTCAAGATTGTGTGCGCGTCACAGTGGGCAAAATAAATAAATAAGAGAATCGACATGCGAACTGAACGGTGATCCAGGATTGCCGCGCTCCACTGGACTGCAGTGGAGGAGGAGGGATCATTGCTGCATGAGTATATCAGAGCACAAGTTTGGGGTGCGTCTTACTTTCCGGAGCGTCTTATAAATCCAGAGAATACGGTCCCATCCCTAACCATGGAACGCGACACAACAACAACAACAAACACCCCCGCCCCCACTAATTATTCTACGTGAGCTTGAGCCAACGTCTTTTTTTTTGTTTGCGGGTTCCTCGAACAGCACGGCGCGCGCAAGTCGGCGCCCAGATTTAAAAACTGGCCTTAAAAGAAAAATAACGATAAATAGGTGACGTTTCGTGCGCCGAGTGTTGTGATTTTAGAAGTGCAGTACTGTCTAGTTATAATATTGTTCATTTGAATATTTATGAAAACTAATTGTAAGTACTTGCATCCCACTGGAATTTTTGCACACCAGTGTTGGTGTACGGTGTTTTTTCTGCAATATTTTGCCGTCTTTTCTTGGATTTTCTGTTTGCACATAGTCACATATTCACTTTAAGATGTTTTTTGTTCATGTTTTGTTTTTGTTGCGGTTGCACCCGATTCAAGAGCCGAATGGCTCACAGGGCTCTATACCTAATACATGAACTTGAACAAGCCCGGGATGGAACGAGCCGGGCCCACGGGGGCACCCCCAGGTGCTGCAGCTGTGTGTGGCGGCGTGGGTGGCGACGGCCGCCAAAGCGTCGACTCCGGCATCGCACGCCGGAGGGCTGCGTTGGATGACAACATTTATTTACCCCGGGAGCAGAGAGCTTCCACCGTTTCGCAGGGTACATTTTTAGGAGTAGGTTTTACCCTTTCTTTTTAGAGTTGAAGCTTTCGTGACTGCAAGGATACATACTCTTAGGTTTTGTCGCTTCTCGAGACGCTGGCCTTCCCCAAGAGATGCCGATTTTTATTTTTTATTTTTACCTATGTGACTATACCGAAAAAACCTAAGAGTATGAATCCTTGCAGTCACGAAAGCTTCAAATCTAGAATTAATGCCCTCTACGAAGGGGCATTTCACCGATCTGTTAGAGTTTTTAACAGACAACGAGACAAGAAGTCACAGCTTCTCGAGACGCTGGCCTTCCCCAAGAGATGCCGATTTTTTTTGCCTACATGACTTTACCAAAAAAACCTAAGAGCATTTACCCTTTCTGGCAATAAAACAGGAGGTGGTAAGATGTTAAAACACCAAACTGAAACGTTTTGCAGGGAATCATGTCTGCATTAACTACACGTACTTGTGGTGAACATGCAAAAAAAAACATCCTCTGACAGTATATGCTTTGCCTTTTTTTGTTTTGTTTTAGGTTTATTTACATGTTCACCACAAGTACGCGCGGTTAATGCAGACATGGTTCCTTGCAAAAGCTTTCAGTTTGGTGCTTGAACATCTTACCACCTCCTGTTTTTATTGCCAGAAAGGGTGAAACCTACTCTTACACTTTGCTACTGGCAAGGCACGTCCCATGAGATTTGGATCGTGACCACACGCAACACACCGCCAAATCTCTTTCAAAGAAGGTCTTTAACCTCCACTGCAAAGCAGACGGAGCATGTATTTACCATGTCTCATACCACACTTTGCTATTTTACGTCAAATCTGATCTTAATCAGCAGTCACCGACAAGCTCTGGACATTGACATTAGAACACCATTCTCGTATCCAGCACTCGAGGAAACTCGGCTAATTCATATATTGTCATAGCGTAATCATTAATTTAGTCCATGAGAGGTTTTTTTGGGCTAGATCGCGTAAATATATAAGTGTGATTAAAACCCGCCACCACCCGACACAGCCAACTAGTAAGGGTTGTCACGTAAACAAAACGTGGCCAATTCGTCACTAGTACAGCACACCGGTGTGTTGGAGAGCCAAGCCACAACATTTACAATCTGCACACGACCTCCCCCCACAGCCATCTTCCTCAGCGACTCCTTAACCAAGCCTATTGGGGGGGGGGGGGGAGGAATGCGTTGATGACCATAGCGTATGAATAAACAGACGCAGGGTTAAGCAGGGCAGCCTGTGGGTCTCGAACCACAGGACTCTCTGCGACGAGCGGGTGAACGCGCTGCTGATGGGGCCACGAACGAGCAGGATTGACCAGGGCAGCCCGTGGGTCTCGAACCACGAGGCTCTCCGCGACGAGCGGGTGAACGCACTGCTGCTGGGACCACGAACGAGCAGGATTAACCAGGGCGGCCCATGGGTCTCGAACCACGAGGCTCTCTGCGACGAGCGAGTGAACGCGCTACTGCTGGGGCCACGAACACGCAGGATTATCCAGGGCGGCCTGTGAGTCTCGAACCACGAGGCTCTCTGCGACGAGCGGGCGAACGCGCTGCTGCTGGGGCCACGAACACGCAGGATTATCCAGGGCGGCCTGTGGGTCTCGAACCACGGGACTCTCCGCGACGAGCGGGCGAACGCGCTACTGCTGGGGCCACGAACACGCAGGATTATCCAGGGCGGCCTGTGATTCTCGAACCACGAGGCTCTCTGCGACGAGCGGGCGAACGCGCTGCTGCTGGGGCCACACGAGCTCGCCTCCAGAATGCTCGCGAGAAGATTCGTCAGCGGCAACAAGGGAACGAACGCGGCGCGTGACGGCCTGCGCGTGCGCATTGCCAATAAGTGTTTTGTTTTGCCACTCTAGACTACCGTTAAACTGAGATTTTTATTTTTATTTTATTTAACTGGATTAAGCATATTGCTTTTTTGGCTCGCTGGCATTTTGTTTTGTACCTTGTGTTTCATGAAGCAGACTATGAAAAATCATACATGAATTAAACAAGAAGCAATTCTATCCTGCCACGATCAATACGTTTTCACGATTTCAGGTTCACGATATGACTCAACTAATTTCTTCCGTCGCACTCGCTTAAAGGTAATATTTGCATATATAGTGTAAATAACTTGGATGAACGATGGTTTCCAGATCGCTTATGTAGTGCGAAAGGAAATAAATAGCCTTATTATAGTAATTAAATGTTACTGAAGCAACTTAGCATGTGTTGAGGTCATTTGGTTTCTGCAGGTTTTAATTCTAAATGTGGTTGAGTGATGGCTGTTTAATAAGCACTGTGTATTCTTCTATTAAAACCAACACCTAGACCCACAAATACATAAGGGATGAGTTTCACATTCCAATTTTGTTTTTCAAATGTCAAAATTTTGGACACTCGGGCAGATTTTTTTATTAAATTTCGCATTTTAGGTTTTAAATGGATCGACATTTGTATCAATGTCTTTGTGTATGCAGTATATGTGATAACTTTAACAGCTCAATTTATGTTATTTTAATAAAGCTTCCTTATTAAACGTATTTTAATCATTTAAGTAAAAGTTACCTTAAGCATTGTTAAGTGGCATCATTCATACCTGCCAACCCCTTATTACAGACCAATTCAGACCTTACTGGTCACCCCGTGCCCCTTATACATCTCAACGTTCATCCGACAAAGCCCCATCACAAGGGAGAACCACAAACAAATAGACAAAACACATTTCTTTGTGCCCGTATTGAAACGGCTGTACGCCTATGGACCTGAAAACTCAATTACCATGTACAAGAATACGGGGCAAACCGTATGGGTTGACAGCTATGCATCATTTGACGGCAATTTTGTTGGGAAGGGCACCGACATTACGCAATGGAAGTGACATCACTTGCTGTGGCGTCACCTTTTCACATCAATACGAAACTAAAATTTCCGATTATGAAACGCTAGTATAGATGCAGGGGCAATTTTCATATGTATTTTTGGGGATAAATCTGACATTACAGTACACGGATTCACTTGTGGATGTTGCAATGAAAGACCTAATTATTATTTTGCAAAAGAAAGCTGTTTGTGTCCGATTATTCCTAGTTTTCCGGCGACACGTGTCTATTGTTACTATGGGGATCCATCAATGTGATCCAACGGAAAAATTAAGACTGCATCAAGATGCAGATTGGAATGACCCCCGGCTCTGACTTTTACGAAGATCATTTCACATCTCTTCCGTCATTTGTAGAACAATTATTCAGCTATGAATAATAATACAAATTAGCTTAAAATTGATTCTCATACTCACACATGTATCAAATTGGTGTCTCAAAATTAAGAAGCACGAATTACAAAAATTAAGCGCAAATTCACATCAAACGTTCCCAGTAGTCTAACGGAAGGATTGAGACCGTACAAACAAGGCAAAGCAATTCTAATTTCTTCAATTCTACGGTGATAATTCCTTGAAATGCCAGGGCGTGGTGGGTGATATGGTTGCCACCTGTCCCGGTTTTCCCAAGATCACCCTAATTTTGATAAAGCAATCGTCGGAAATCTGCAAGCCTTCCCAGGCAATTAAAAGCTGTGCTTGTTAACTATGTCCCTGTTTTTTGAGTACCTCAAAGGTTTCAACCCGAGGTGGTTAGTGACGAACGATTTTTACGCCATTTTGGCAAGATGTTAACTACCTCACCTGGTATACAGGAGGTCGTGGGTTCGATCCTGACCCCGATGCCTGAATATTTGGAGATGTAATGTTCTCCCCGCGTTCGCGTGGATTTTTCTCCGGGCCCTCCTATTGTTCCCTCCACATTTAGAAACATGCGTTTAGAGTATTTGGTTGCTACGAATTTCCGCATCGCAAGACACTTCGTTGAGCTGTCATTTGTGATAGCCAGGTAGCAGCTTCTGCAAAATAGCTACACAAATAGCTCAGTGGGCCTTACCTTTTAAAATACAAAAATAGATTGTTTTTATAATTAACGCCGCCTCATGAAGGGGCCCTCGGCAAAGCCTTTCCCGTCGCCCGTGCTTGCTCCCATTAAGGAGCACGCTGCAGAGGCAGTTCCAATTCTAAAGGCCAACAAATAAATGCAAGCACGCACCCAATTTCTACTGTTACCGCCTTGGTCTAAAAAGAAAGAAAGAAGGGGGGGGGGGGGGAAACCACCGCGACATTTCCCAGACATCTAATTTGTCAAACACGGGGGGGGGGGGGCAGGGGGGGGCAACTCGGGCTGAGCATTCCAGGAAAAAAAAAAACCCAGGTGTGCAATCGTCAGGAAGCGTGGAATGATAAAAAAGAACCCCCGAGCACGCTCAGCTCGGCTCGGTTGGCATTGGCAACGGAGGAGGGTAGAGCGAAGAGAGTGGCTCGCGCGTGGCAGCGTGGCATCGACTGCGTTGCACACTTAGCCCCAAGGCACTCTTTGGCGGTGCGCGGAGGCAGCCGCAATAATGGCCAACGCTGTGGTGATTAAGCCGAGGCAGGTGGGCAAATAATAGCACCTCCATTATCGTGGTGCACACCCCCCCATCCCGTAAGCCCTGATAAGGGACTGCTGCTGCCTCCATCCGAGGCCTTTGGCTCACGATGATTGACCAGAAGGGCCTCTTCAGCATTCCACCGTTAATTCTCCGTGTCATCATCTGTTCACTTATCTACGTGGCTATCACTCCAGGCAACCCACACCTCCGCCCCTCAACCCCAGGCAACGGTGCTTTAATTATGCCACATTACTGAAAGCGACACTTAAAGGAAATGAGTTGTAGAGTGCGTGAGCAAAGTCACATCGAATGAGGATTAGCTGCTGGCTTTTAGAAAAACCCCCCCTGGGTTAGACTGCGATCACAATCATAGGGCTAGTGACTAGAACTCGCCATGTTGGAGAGATGTTAAATACCTCGCCTGGTATAGAGGAGGTTGTGGGTTACATCTCGACCCCGACGTCTGCTTTATATTTGGAGTTTGCGTGTCTCGCTTTCTCTCTCCCCGTGGTCGTGTGGATTTTTCTCTGGCTCCTCCGGGTTTTTCCCCCCCCTTCACATTAAGAATCAACACCACACATTTAAAGTATTTGGTTGCTATAAAGGTCCATGCGATAAGACGCTTCGTTCTTGCTATAATTTGCAGCCAGGCCAGGTCGACTTTTGAAAAAAAGAGCTCTCCGCTTCAGTAGGTCTTACCTGGTAAAATAAAAAAAATAGTTCGGAGTTTGAAATAGTTTTCGTTTTAATTGCAACCGCTGACCAACGAGTGAGGAAACCAATTCAACTGGGAGGGAGAGGGGTGATGGTATCACAACGGTGTCATCAGTCACCGTGTCACACCAGGCACGTACCCCCCAAAAATTCTTACAACCTTACAACTCATTTCAAGAAACACTCTCTCTTATCTCTTACACCCTGATGTTTTGTTGCCTGCGACTAAGATGTTTTGGGGGCCCACGATCGAATAACAAAGAGCGGATTAAAGGCGTTTCGAGGCCTTTAGGCCCTTGGCTTTCCTGCGCACTGGAAAACACGACACATGGGAAAACAGTGGGAGCGAGGGACAGCTTCGGAGACCGTAAATCCATTCTTAATTGTACGAAGTGAGGGGGGGGGGAAACACGCATAGGTAGGAGACGAGCACAATTATATTTGCGGGTGTCTTTGGCGAGAGCACATCAAAGACTTTGCATCAGAGGACCGCCGTGACAATTCACGTGGACAGCTGTAATCTGCTTAAGCGCAAGGCCGCTTCCCCCCCCCCTTCTGCATTTCTTGAAACATTTGCGCAGTAGTTTGATTAAAAAAAAAAGGGCGTAATCTCGTCCAGCAAGTGGCTGTCCACCCCAGCCGGCAACTTGAGGCACGAGATTTCAATTAGGATGGTGGGATATAAAAAAAAAAGCGTTAAATTTTGCAGACGTGTTCCCAGCTGAATAGCACAGAAGCATCTTGCAGTAACCCGCTGGAAAAGCATGCCACATTTGGAGTCCATTTGCAACAAAGCGTTCATAAACCGTACGAAACCTCGACAGCGTATACCCACACACCCTGCCACGGCCTTCACTGCCCACGCGCACCTCCAAACAGCCACATATCCCAGTGTCACTTTTGGCGCACTTTGGAGTAATGCATCACCCTAAAAGCATTGCTTTGTAAGCCCGGTGTGTGCTTAAACATGCCACATTTTTACATGCCGAGTAGATACACTTCCTTGCCGAGATCTCTGCTGGCTTTGAGGAAGCTGCAAGGGCCAGGCCCGTCCGTGGGGAATGGGTTGGAAGAATTAGCATTATTCGTATCAGATTATTTAGTTTTATGGGTGTCCGGTATTCGGATGGATTTGATGTGATGCAGTCGGAGCGTGTCAGCGACTGCCACATGAATAAAGGTTGGACCGTCAGGCAGACAGTCTAAAACAGGACACCCATAAAATGTCAGCTAGCCCCCTTTTGGCGGCACAAAGGTCTGGTTGAGGAGCTCTGGTGAAGTGCAAAGGTAGCAGCGAGGATCAGCAAAGGGTCGATGGTCAGGCGTGAACGCCAGCGGCATTGACTAAGCGCCGTGCTATCCAATTAAGCAAGCACGCGGTTACTCTACCGATTATCAGTTCAATTACTCGACTTATCAGATGGCACAAAAGTCTCATCTCAATTTCAGTGATGCTGGATGGGAGCTAACGGACTGGGCATGGCGATCTCAGCCAAGTCACTCCGGGCGTGGCTTGTGGGGATGGCAGCCATTTTTTATTGGGGGCACGTCATGGCCTGCATGAAAAGGACATCGCATTATAATTTTTTGTCGATTTTCTTACCCAAGTGACCATCTTCCCCAACTCTCATTGTAACATCTGCCACGCTCTTCAGTTGCACGTTGCCACAAGCTTGTTTGAGTCCAAAAGTCGGAGGGCACGTTTCGCGTAAATTGTAGACCGATAGTCCCAGCTCGGGTACGGACAAATGCGGTCTCTGTTATTCCACATTTTGCTAGAATACGTCGCCGCTCGTTCCAACAAGACGGGTCCACCAGGAGGTCCGGGCATCAGACAGGGCGTCAAAAGAGGGCAACGGCAAAAAAAAATAATCTGCGCCCAAGGAGTCCTCAGTCCAAAAGAGGCAACAGGCATGTGACACTTTACTGCCACAAGGCTCAGACCGAGTCAAAGAGTGACACGGTATTTTGTTTGCCGATCAAACATCGTTGCACGTGCACACAACAGAATGATTCCGTCCACTTGTGTGTCAGAGCTAAGGGAATGCCGCGTACTCCATGTCGCATTTCATTTATTTTAGTTTTAACGTCACTCCACGTTCAATTAAAAACAAAGTGCCATTTTCAAGATGGCAGCCATCAGCTGTGCGATAGGCGAATACGTGCAGCCCTTTAAGCCGTGACGTTCACATGCCTCGCGTAAAGCTCATTATGGCTATTCATGATTTCATCGCGGTATATCTTCCAGTAGCACCTCCGATTAGCACGGATGGTCACGTACGGTGTGACAAAAGGTTCAAAGTACACACGTACAATCAAAAAGACAAACAACAAAACGAGCGAAAATCTCAGGGCAAAGCAGACATGTGCGTGACACGCTAATAAGTGCAGCCATTTAAGCTGTTACAGAGTCCCAGGCCTCATAATTAGATAAAACGGAGGCTTCTGGCCGTCGGCTAAGATTACACGGATTATAAGGAGGGGGAGGGTATACCCCCCACGCGTCAGCTAGACCACGCGATAAAACCCGCATTCGTTTCCCAATGTTCTTTCTCGTAAACACGTTAGAGCAGCAGCGCCGATACCACGACTCGCGCTCCCCAACCCCCACGGACTGCTCCGCCACCGCGATTTGTTGAGCATCTTGCCAGAGGCTTCTCCCCCCGCCCCAATGCCCCCTTGGGCTATGTTGGGACGCCACCACACCGCCCACCCGTGCGTGGGGGGGCCGCCGAGGCAGGCAAAGCTGTATCACGGGAAGCCAACAAAGGTGACATTTATTTTCTTAAGGGCCTTTTCTCCTGATTAATTTGGTTACGTGTTTTTGGAGTGTTGGGAGGGGGGTATTTGCATCTGAGGTCAAATCACGAGCATGCGTGGCTTATATTAGGTTTTAGAATTACGCGAGTGATTTACTTACTTGCTTCGAGCTCTGTGCAGCGTCCTGCGACCTCTGGGTGAAAAGCGCTTTATAAATGTAAACAATAATTTTTTGTATTACCCTCTCTTTTCGACTGTACAACCCAAGCCATGCCAGAACCACGTACGGTCGATGGCCCAGGCACAGTGCAAGAGAGGTCACCCAAGGTTTGTTATTATTGTACTGCCGCCACGGTCGTCACAGGCAATTAACAAATCAAGTTGTGCGCGTGTACGTACGGTGAACTTCCTTCGCACCGCACATAGCCAACCGAGGTGACAGAGGGGGAAGGGCGAAAATCGAAACACTGAAAGCAGTTTTAAAGAAATTAGTTTACAAAACACATTTTTAAAAGTGCATAGCTCCGGTGGGTTCCAAATATCGGAAGACAGAATGTTCCTGATGGCCGCAGAAGAGCATATGCAAGCGTGCAATGCGGTGACCGTCTTTGTTCGATGGTAAGGCAAAAAAGCCGCTGCTGCGTGGGTAACCAGAGTTCGCGTGATGGTTTATGCTCCTTGACAGCAAGGTTATTGTCGTTCCAGTTGCATGCAGATGATGCGGTGATGCTATGCCGTCACAGTAAAACCGGGCTGACCGATGTCACGGGCAAATAACCAAGTTGAGAGGCATGTAGATGACGTGGTGACGCCGTGTTCTTCCAATGTACTGACCAATGTCACATGCAACAAAAGTGTCATAGGCCCCGCCACTGGGCCTGCTTAGAGGCACGTCAAGGTTGTTCTACAGAGCGCCGAGTCCCTGCCAGGAGAATGTGGAATTTCAATTGCTGCTTTTATGGGTCAATCGCCTGAAGTGTCCACGATCCTATTGCCAAGTCGGAGCCGGGGACTCTTTGACTTTGAGAGCTTCGGCAACGAGTGTCCCACTGGGTCTTGGCGGCATACGCTCACGCAGTGGAAACCACGCTGTGCTGTGGGGGTAAAACCAGTTCACAGCTTCTTCCGGTTCACGCTGCTGTGATGGCGTAATGATGAGAATATTGCAAGGGAAGACGGATCGCTCTGCAAATGCACACGCGCCAATAATTGCGCAGGCCATCTGGCGCATGTAAAAACATAACGTTCTCCGAGTGCTGTATTCCATAATGCCTCGTATTTGTCACCGTAACCATGATCCTCGGGCAATTGGCGGCATCGCAAGGGGGCTGACATGCTGGTAATTAAAACCGCTTCGTCGAAAAAAATATTTCATCCACAACCTAATTTACTGCATCACAGGCATCACCAAATTTATCCCAACAATCGCTGCTCCCCCCCCACATCGCCCGCCACCCACCTCTCCTCCAGAACTGTGGAAAGATCAAAAGTGATGGCGGTCCCTTACAATCTGTCGGCTCGGCTTAAGCGTGATGGCGCTCTCCGCAATCTGTTGCCACGCGTGTTCTGTGCGTTTTAGGGGTATTCTTGAACATGCAATGGCACAGGCGAGAGAATCGCACATGGCTGTGATGCACATGCGATCCCTCGTACGCGAAAAAAAAACATTTTGTAAATCCAACGGCTAGAAGAGGGCCTTCGTCTGGGGGGGAGGGTCAACGTTAAAAGCGCCTCTCCTTTGCTAAAAACAAAACGTGTGGGCGGGTCGGTGCCTCATCTCAGCTGGCAGCTCTGCACCAGAAGCTAACATTCCACATTGTCATGGTGGGGCCCCAGTCTCCTCGTGGGACAAACGCGATAGGATTATGCCAATGTGGTAGTCGTTTTAGTGACCCGGAGAGAGATCAGGGGGCAGTGTCAATCCCACCCCCTCCAAGCTAGAATGTGAACTCGCGACAATATTACGAGGCATCAAAAGATGCATCGATTCAAATCGGCCTTTAATAATTATTACGCCTAACACATACATCAAATCATGCGTGAGAATTGAGTGTACATTATTCATGCTAATTATACGCAACTGAGATGCCAATGTTACATTTGGGCTAATTGCGCGGATAAAACCATAAAAACGAGACGAGACAAAAATGAAAGACAATAAAAATAATCCAAAAAATATGTTTATAAAATTCAATCATGATTGAATCGTCAATTCGTATCGAATCGCTGGGAGTGTACGATTACACGCCTCCTTCTTATCGTACTGTGCTTCCAAGCACAGAAATGGAAAATATCAGTGAGAAAAAAAATTGTGCCCCTCTGAAATTCGCCATCTCAATTCAACATATTTAAGGCCACTGTGTCAACAGCCCAAACGCGCATTCAGGTGCGTGGAAAGGATGTGTTTGACCCCGTTAAGGATTCACCCTTGGACGTAAATCCGGCCTTGGCCCACGCCAACAACGGCAGTGAAATCACGCACGTGAAAAAACCACAACAGGACATCGCCACGTTACCCGGGCAGGTCAGAGTGGTATTAGTCGGCACTTAATTCATGCCGAGGGCAGCACAATGTGTGCTATGGAAAGGTCGGTCCACAGTCGCCTGCCTCTCCACGCGGCGATGGCGTCTGTTGACATTCCGCGCCGACAGGGAGAGAGTTACAACCTCGGAGAAGGCCAAGAGGCACGTGGAGATGTCCAGATCCACCGATTCTCATCACCAAAAAAATGGATCCCAGGTCATTGAGAATGTTAACAGGAGATAAATGGGCTCTAGAGCCTCTTGCCATTGGGTCAGCTTGCACGGGGGTTGGACAGGCTTTTTTAAAAAAGGTAAATAAAAATTTCGATTTAAAGCTTTCGTGACTGCAGGGATTCATCTACCGAAAGAACCAAAAAGAAGTAAATAAAAAGTTTACAGTTTACCTGTAGGACAATTCATTTCCACAGCATCGTGCCTCTTGCAAAATAAAGAATGGGAGTAACGGCGTGAGATAGAATACGAAATGTAAACATTAGAAATAACTTGATGAAACAAACGATATTGGAGAGGATTGAGGAATTCAGACTGTTATGGCGTACGGTCATGCCAGCATCATGGGAACCAAACGGAAATCCAGAAAAAGCAATCGCAACGCGAGAGATTGAGGACGACAGGGAAAGATACGGGCCGGTGGAGTGGAGGAGGCATGAGGACGGACAGGAATGACAGGGAAAATGAGCAACAGATGAGATACGATGATGATGGTCGTGGAAGGTCGTGGAAGCATCGGCCAGCGTCAAGGAGCCGACTGGAATGAAGAGCGAAGAGAAGCGGTGTCTGCTGCAAAAACAACTGACGTCAGGAGGCACCATGCCGCGATGTGCAAATTGCATCGCGTGCCGGCGTCGTCATACAATCCACCCCACGCCACGGCTCGACCTCAACGTTAAGAAGATTCAACATCTCGGCGGGCACCAGTCGGGCGTGAACAAGTCGGAAACTAAACCAGCGCGGCGCGCGCAGGTGGGCGCTGCAAACACAGCAAAGATAAAGGCAAAGATCTCCCGTACAAGCCTTAGTAGACTGTTGGGGCAAGTGCTGTTAGCGAGCACCTATGAAGGCCAAAACGAGGGGGTGGGTGGCCAGCACCATGCCCGGCCGCCTTTGTCTCTCCAGTGCTAGCGATGTTTACTACACAACGCACCCGGTACTCATTTGAGGTAGAGTCGACCTAGGGGAGGCCCAGGACCGGTTCAGATAAGCGTCACTGGTGTCGGCTGTGAGCGGGAATCGAACCCGGGTCGCCAGGTTCGTAGCGCAGCGCGCCAACCGAAACACTACCGCTCCCCTACACTATGCGAACACAGCACAAGCGTGAACACACGCACGCGCGAACACACGCACGCACACCCGTACACGGCGCAGACACTCGGTGCAACGAGCTGCAACTGCAAGGTTGGGGTTCATCGCGGTGTTTGTGCCAAATTTTCTCTCTGGCCAAAGGACGTTGTTCATGGACGATGACAAGGATGTCACAAAGGGTTCTGCGTTTGACACTGAGCATTGTTTGAAAATTGTTACGATGTCGATCTGGAGTCAACCTTTTCGTGAAAGATGAGATTCGTGATAATAAGCAAGGCAGGGATGTGTTACATCACCACAAAAATAAAATAACGTTCATTTCCATCAGCCTGTGGGCCATCTAAACCCAATGTTGTCCAGCAGGATTTGTTCTAGCAGCCAAACTTCAGACCGGTTTTGACCGAGTCTCATCGGCTGCATTTGGCCCCTGTCGTTACAGGAAGAAGCAACATAATACACTGAGAAATGAACAGCCAACCGGCTTTACGCAGGCAATATACAAAACACATATACACAAAAGCACACAGACTCAATAAAGGGAGACATTTCAGTGTAATGAATGTTTGCCTCTGGAAAATTATGGTTTGCAGTTTGAATCCACACACTGGGCTTGAGCAGCATGTATCTACGTGTGTGTGTGTAGAACTTCTTTCGCACCGTACGTAGCCAACAGTGGCATTCGGAGGTGCGGGGGGAGAATCAGACCAACGAGGAGCAAACACGTCACAAGTCGATGACCGGGCCCACGGATGGGGTCGTACGCGTTGAGCATGCGCATCTCCCTACACAGGAGCACACGCGACATTCACCACTCTCTCCAACACCCACGGGAAACACCACGCGCCAAACGTCGGGCTCGGGCATGAGAGAAATAGTTCCACGAGCGTGCCATCGACGTGCGTCCGCTGCGCCAAACGTTCGCGGCATTCTGCGATTCGTCACGGCTGGCACGCACACGCGGGGAATGCACGCGCACGCACATGCACACACACATGCACGCACGCGCGCGCAACATGCAGGCACGCGCGCGCAACATGCACTTTGCACACACACCCGCACACCTCTATGGATACGCACAAAGACAAAGATTCCCTGTATAACCTTAACAGTCGGTTGGGGCAAGTGCTGTTAGCGAGCACCTATGAGGGGGTGGGTGGCAAGCAGCAAGCCCAGTCGCCTTTGCGTTCCCAGTGGCGATGTTTACACACCACACCAGGTACTCATTTGAGGCCGAGTCGACCTAAGGGAGGCCCAGGACCGGTTTAGATAATTGGCCGTGAGTGGGAATCGAACTCGGACCACTGGGTTCGCAGCGCAGATGTACACACACACACCACACACACACACAGACTTGCACATGCACTGCACAGATATGCAGGGAATGTAAGCGCGTACGTGCAAACAAACACACGCGCGAGCGAGCACACACGCGCACACACACACACACACACCCGGCTTCCTCCAGCGCTGCCTGGGTCACGTCGCGCCTGCTGCTGCTGCCCGAGCCGCGCTGTCGCGACGAATATTTTGTTTCTCGCTATTTTATTCCTTTTTTAGTTGAAGCAGCGCGCTTCAGGGGAGGCCCTGGCATCCACGTGGCGGCGACGGCGGCGGGGGCAAGCGTCGCACCCGTGCCGTGCGCCCCCGCGGGAGACCCGCGGGTGACCCACGGTGATCGGGGGGGTGGCTCGCGTGTGCCGCCCGTGTCCCGTCTCTCGTCCCAGCTGCTGCCCCCCCCCCTCTCTCCCACCGCACACACATCACACGTCACACATCACACATCCGTGCACCCGTCCAATCTGTCTGGCCGTCCGATCTAAAAGTAATAACTTCCCCCCAAACCGCTTAATAAAGCGCGCTTCGATTTCCTGCTACGTCGTGTTAAGAGCGCGTTCCACCCCCCCGTGCCCCCCCCCCCCCACGGCGGGAGGGAGCAGCGGCGGCGTTGTGCAAATGAAGGTGGGGGGGGCGCGGGAGCGAGGAAGAGGGGGGGGCGGGAGCGAGGAGGAGGAAGGGGGGCAGTCACTGACGAAGGATCGGGTCTCATCGCTACGGCCGATGACGACTCGACCGCCACCCGGACGTACGGCGGAGCAAATTCAACCCTTCTGGGCAGACTGACTCGTGTGTTATCGGATTCACGCACACACACACACACAGATAAAAACAAGTTCGTCATCGTGGGCTGAGGTCGATACAACTGCTAGACGAGGCCCGGCCGTTACCCAGCTCCTCTCTCTCTCTTCACGATCCAGCGATGTTAATCATCCACCCTGCACCCGAGGGAGGGGCAGGAGGGGGGAAGAGTGCCAGGGAACATCCCTACATCCCCCAGGGACGCGTTTCAGAAAAATGTTGCGTGGCGTTATCTGCGCGACGGGGGCACGGAGCGGTTCGCCACCGAGGGCACGCTCGCGCGGCCTTTCGTGCGCGCCGGGGTGAGCGCAAAGCCTCCCCTTAGCCACCCATAAAAGAGGTTTTTAGGGTTAGATCGCATTAATATTTCAATGTGTCGTTAAAACCCGCCACCAACACATCGGTGTGTTGGAGAGCCAAGCCACCAACACACATCGGTTAGTGCTGTGCTAGTGACGAATTGGCACGTTCCGTTTACGTGACAACCCTTACTATTTCGATTCAAAGCTTTCAGACTCTGTCTTCTCGACAGACCTGTTCTCCACCTGAGGACGGCTGCTTGCGTTGTGGCCGAAACGTCGTGAGAATTATTTAATTAGTTTTATTGTGATTATTTTATTATTTCCATTCTACGTGATTTTACCGAAAGAACCAAGAAGATGAACCCTTACTAGTTGGCTGTGTCGGGCGGTGGCGGGTTTTAACGACACATTTATATATTTACGCGATCTAACCCAATAATGATATTGGTCGCGAAAGCCTTACGCGTTAAACCTCCCTTAGCCAACCCCCTCCCCCTCCCCCCTGTGTGCCCGACCCCGTGAGAGCTTCGCAAAACTCCGTTCCTGCAACCGTCCCAGAGTTCAGCTGCCGTCCACATTATCCAATCGTCTCCTCATCAGGAAACTGGGCTGCGATGCATGGCGTGCCTTGAGGAGTTTGACGAGAGGGGGGGGGAGCCGGTCTTAATTGAATAGTCCACCTATATCGTGTTGGTTTGTCAGTGGTGTTGCGCCTTATACACCAACCTACAAGAATTAATTGCGTCTGCGAATTCTTGGGGAGTCTCGCGCAGCACACACAGGCATTAACAATTGCTCGATTTTTTGTTTCCTTTGCCCCTCGAGCAAGAGAATCGATGCAACATTTTAGGGACCCCAGACTTTCATTTCCGGCACACACACACTGCTGCTGCTTGGGGACATCCAGCCATTACAACAAAAACTAGGTCAGACGTGTAACAAAAGAAGATCCCCCGTGTAGCCTTAACAGACTGTTGGGGCAAGTGCTGTTAGCTAGCACCTATGAAGGCCGGAACGGCACACGAGGGGGTGGGTGGCCAGCACCACGCCCGGCCGCCTTTGTCTCCCCAGTGGCAATGTTTTACACACTGCACCAGGTACTCATTTGAGGGCGAGTCGACCTAGGGTAGGCCCAGGACCGGTTAAGATAATCGTCACCGGTGTCGGCCGTGAGCGGGAATCGAACTCGTGTCACCAAGTTCGTGGCGCAGCGCGCTAACCGCTACACTAGCGCTCCCCACAACAAACAATGCTGCTTGGGGGATGGCCAGCAGTTACAAAAAAACTAGGTCAGATGTGCAACAAAAACACACACACAAACGGCCAGACGGCAGAAATAAAAGAAAATCCGCGTGCTACTTAACAGAGAAAGGACAGCCGCTGCAGTGCCAGGGTCCCATTAATGAGAGAACGGGACATATCACCACGAAGCAAGACCTACAACTGGACTCGGATTTTCTAAGGGACTGTGGCGGGTGTCGCGCCATGGGGGGGGTCTCGTTACCAGGCGAGCACACACAACAACAAAGCGCTCGTCGGCAGCTCCGAGCAATCATTGCTGCGATCACACGGCCCTAATTTGGCCAAAGTTGTAAGGCTGCCCGTCATATCTGGGGTGGACGTATCCAGTTCTAGCTTCACTGGATGGGACTGAACTAATGTGCAGCAGGTTGATTTGATAATCCAGCGTTTTACGAGTTACTCGCGCATCGGTGGTCAGTCGTTTCCTTATCACCTCAGCGATGGCGACTAGAAAAACACGATGACCGTTCCCGCGAGTTTTCACTTCGTCAATACCGCCGGCCGCGAGGACTCGGTCGAGCGGACTGACCGTCTAAGCTCGTCCCCGCACTGTGTTCAACCACCACCACCACCACAACTGCAGGTGACGACACTTCTCTTTCTGCCGCTTCCCCACACTGCCCGCCCTTCAAATCTCGCCAACCATCGCCACCGTTCCGAAGCTCAATTCAAGAAATGCGTCGACTCTCATCTCTTGCGCCATTTGGAGAAAAAATACCGTCCCCATAGCCAGCCGCTTGGCAATCCTGGGCCTTCCGGGCCTGTGCTCGGCAACTTTGAGAAGAAAGAAAATAAACAAAGGACCCGAGAACCACCGAACGGATGATCGCGCCGCCTCGGCCGCATACTCCGCGCGCGACGAGTTCCCCCCTCCGCATCTCCGCCACCGCCACCAGCACCACCACCACGTGTGACGACGGGAGACGCTTACGCTTCTCCGGGCCCCCCCCCATCTCCGAACGCCCTCGCGGCAGTGGCGACCGCACGCAAACGAACAGGCGGCCCCGTCAACGGTCTCCGCCTCGCCAAGGATTCCCTCACAAGCGCCGCGGCGGTGAACCGCCAAGCTCGGTCAAACGCACGCAGCACGCCGGCGGGAGTGAGCCACGTGCGTCTGGCTCCGCACGCCGCCCTCGGAGGGTGCGATCCTGCGCCGCCGCCGCCGCCGATGCGCCGCCAGGGCACGGAGAGCGGCGGCATCCCAACGGCACGCGCAGCAGGCCGGCGGGCGGCGGGGAGGCGGGGGAACCTCTCCTTGGAAAGTAATAACGGTGATAATTACATTTACGTAGCGGCTTTTCATCGAGGATCTCAAAAGCGCTGTACAGGACACAGCAGCAGCAGACGACACTCGGCATAAAAACGACGTTATAAATACATTTTAGGAATAATTTACGAAATGAGGTGATGCCATCACGAAACAGGATTTCTCCACAAATCTGGCTATCGCCTGATGAAGCTGGTTGTAATTACTGGCGAAACGTCGGACTCAGAGTGTAAATGTTGTGGCTTTGCTCTCCAACACACCGGTGTGCTGTGCTAGTGACGAATTGGCACGTTCTGTTTACGCGACAAACCTAACCCCAAAAAAAAAACCTGTATCACGGAAGTCAAAGTTTAACAAGTGGAAGCGTATAAATAGGTTTTAAGGCGCATTTTCGAAATGTCCACAGACTCGCAGATCCATCTGGTATATCGTGGAAGAGCGTTCGATAGCCAGGGGGGGGCTACACGAGAAAAAGTGGTCCTGGGTGTGCCAAGGACTCGCGGCGCAGGCCTCGGGGTCCTCGCCGCCCACCCTGCCCCAGCCGGATCATGGGCAAAAGCAGCTACAGCCACAGCAGCAGCCGCAACAGCATCAGCTACAGCAGCAGCAAAGCAGCGGCCACAGCACCTTTTGTGTAAGGGCGGGTGGGGTGGTTTGTTTCCCCCCCCCCCTCGGAAAGGAAGTGCCGAATGTCGAACAAAGATGCGGAGCGAGCGCGAAGATAACACCAAGGCGGTCAAACACGTTAACCAAGGGCGTATCAATGGAATGCATAACCAAGGTGGCTTTACCCTCAATCTCTTTCTAAACCGCCCGCACGCGTCACGATGAAATTAAGAGGAATGCACTCGCACTTCGTAAGTGCGCGTTCAAGCGTGCACTCCGTGCTGTCTCCACGTAGAAGTAGAATAAGTTTTAGTACATCAGTCTATTGGCTTTCCAGACCTACGTTTACAAGTAGCACGTGTTTAAGCAAGAAAACTCGGGTGCAGGATTGACCTTCTGGGTCTCATCAGCAGAGCCAAGCTTGTTAAACAAATGCTGATGGATTACCAGATGTTATTGGCAAGAACACTCCATATAGATTATGGGACCGCGTTCAACGCAAAAAATCAATACCACACACAAACTCATTATAAACAGCGTCCCTCCCTCCCCCTCCAGCTAAGAAATAAAGAAACTTGCTTGCCACGTTCCCCGCACCATTTTTTGTTGTTGTTGTTTATTTTTACAATTTACACGGAAAACAGTGCGCGTGTGCTTGAAGCGCTATTGACACGAACACAGTGCCAGCCATCCATCACGGTGTAAAAAGCGGTTCGACACTGGCACTGCTCTGGCTGTTGTTGAGGGTGGCCGGCGTTCCATTCGCGGGCTCTCTCTCTCTGCTAAAAAGCCGCCTTCCCACGATGCACTGCTTGAGAACGCGGCCCTGCTGTAAAGCACCGCGTGGAGGGGTGGAAGCAATGGGTTACACACAAGTCACTACGTCCATCTCTTTTCTTGTTTAAATACGTGCCCTGGAATTCGCGGACGAGTTTAAAATACCTTGCTGAAAAGGTCCTATTTTAAACTATGCTATTTTGTTATTTTAATCAGGTAAGGCCGACTCAGCTATAGAAGCGCACCTGGCCACCAATGATAGCTCAACAAAGTGGCCTACCATGTCGAAATGTATGGTAACCAAAAAAACTCTAAGCGCATGTTTCTAAACATGAAGGGAAAAACCGGAGGACCCGGAGAAAATGCCACGTGACCACGGGGAGAGAGACACTCAAACTCCAAATATACAGCAGGCATCATCAGGGTCAGGATAGAACTCATGACCTCCTGTATACCAGGTGAGGTAGTTAACATGTCACGGCGTCCCAGTTTTGGCTACGGCGCCAGCGCTGCCACACGATGCGAGGCTGGCGCACGTCCACGTCCATATTTTCAAGGGCCCTCGTGCTCCCCAAGATGCACAAATGAAAGGCGCCACCACCACCACCTCGTCCGATACGGCAAGGCAGTGTCAACACGCGCCATTCGTTGACGCGCGTATATCCAGGAGGCGCGCGGGCGGGCGACGTGGCCGCCAGAGCGCGACGACGGTCCGTTTGGTGGCACGGGCTCAAGAGGCCTGGCAGAAGCAACAAAAACGCCCGAAGAGAAAGAGAGTTACGTAGAAAAAAAGAAAAAGCGAAATGCACTCTTAAGCCCTCTGAAAACGGGGTGCCACGAGAGAGACGAACACCCCGCGGTATTGTCTCAGCCGTAGACTTCAAATCACAAAGCCTGCGGGGGTGAAGTGAAACTGCCTGCGCAGGGCTCTCGCTCATGCGTGTGCGCATTGCCGAGCCATGCATTCAGATGTTCCCGTTGCGTTACGAATGCGCGTGCGGGATAAGTAGCGCTACGCCGCGTTACGAACCCGGCGGCCCGAGTTCGATTCTCGCTCACGGCCTAACACTGGTGACGATTATCAGAACCGGTCCTGGGCCTCCCCGAGGTCGGCTCGGCCTCAAATGAGTACCTGGTGCGGTGTGTAAAAATCATCGCCACTGGGGAGACAAAGGCAGCCAGGCGTGGTGCTGGCCAGCCACCCCCTCGTGTGCGGTGCGCCCGCCTTCATAGATGCTCGCTAACAGCACTTGCCCTAACAGTATGTTACAGGTCATACGGGGGATCTTTGTCTTTGTAGGATAAGTCCAAATGCGGTGTCTTTTTTTTACAGACTCCACCCACAACAGAAGGTTCTGTAATTCACCCTCCCTGATAAACGGAGCTGTTGGGACAAATGTCTGACATTTGTTGGGAGCTGTGAGTCAGGATGTACTTTGAAAAAGGTTTTTCTTCCATCTTTCTCAGGTTAATAAATAATGTAAAATTGACAATTCCCTCCGTTCAGCTTCATAGACCTTAAGGTAGGTGAGTAACTGTAGTGCTTTTGGTGTCGCCATCACGGCTGGCATCACCCACAAACAAGTTGGTGAGACCGGCAAGCATGGTGGACTCTCTTTATGTCCCCAATGCCACACCACCCCGTTTTGTGGCCTCTGGTTGCTTAAGAACACGGCGGTGCGCCGACCTCTAAAAACGCACCGCCGATTAGCACGTGTTGGCGACGTGTACGGCGCGAAAGAAGTTCAACATACAAGCCAAACAAACCTCCAAAATCACACACGGGCACATTCATGTGACGCACGCGAACATCCCCGGGGGAAAACCCACGATTCCATGAGACGCCCACGGACCGTGTGTGTCTACGCACGGCGGCAGGATACAGCCAATTACAAACGAGACGCGTTTTCGGTTTGCACCGCGCGTGCTCTTTCAACCATCGAGAAGAATGGGCAAATGTGCCTAGTCAATGGCGTGTTCGACCCGCGTACTCGCCAGACAAAATACTTCTCTCCTTCCCGTCAGAGGTCGCAAACGGGTTTTGATTCCTCACCCGTACCCGTACCCGGCCGCACCAGGGTCGCAAACGGGTACCCGTCCCCGTACCTGGCCGGGTACGGGTACCCGTACGCTACCCGTACCCTACCCGAAATGAGTGACGAACGGCTACTCACCAGTGACTCACGGCCTACCCGTACCCGGCCGCACCAGGGTCGCAAACGGGTACCCGTACCCCGGCCGGGTACGGGTAGCCGGGTAGGGTACGGGTATCGGGTACCCGGTTGCGACCTCTGCTTCCCGTTCATCCCATCCCACTGCCCCCTTTAAATCCCAGGCCTCTTCGAATTACCTTGCCCAATGAAAACATTAACCGCTATCTAATACTGCGGCGTTTGTTGCCGACCGCTTTGCGTTGTTGTCGGGCACTTTGTTCTCCAATCACGATCTAAATAAGCAAGTGAACAGGCGCGGCGCAAACTGATAAAACCTAAAATGCAGTAATTGCGATAACGGGCTGGGACGTTTGTCTTCCGTACACGTCGCACATGGGCGGCGCACGTCGAAATGTCCTCGGGGTAGAAAAAAATAAACCACGGGCCCGCAAGGCTTCTCTCCTCTGCCCAAGACGGGGGCACCTCCTCCAACAACAAAAGGGTGCCACACACCACTGGGCAGCTTTGCAAAGCTGTGACGTTGCGACGCCATCGCCGGCTGCCGGCAATTAAAAAGGGACGTTAGTTAAGACGCAGTGAACATTCAATTAGCGTGCGTGGGAACCTGAAGAAACACCCGCGTGAACACAGAATAAAAACACTCACTTGATGGGCCAGACTCACAAGACTTGAACAAACTGCACATTGTCTTGGTTCTTTCGGTAAAGTCACGTAGAAGGGAAGTAATAAAATAATAAAAATAGAACATAATAAAATAATTCTCACAACGTTTCGGCCACAACGCAAGCAGCCGTCCTCAGGTGAAGACCAGGTCTGTCGGGGAGACAGCGTCTGAATGAGACGCTGTCTCCCCGACAGACCTGGTCTTCACCTGAGGACGGCTGCTTGCGTTGTGGCCGAAACGTCGTGAGAATTATTTTATTATGTTTTATTTTAATTATTTTATTATTTCCCTTCTACGTGACTTTACCGAAAGAACCAAGAAGATGAATCCCTGCAGTCACGAAAGCTTTAAATCGAAATTTAAACTGCACATTTTGATAAAGTGTCACTCGATGAAAGATATATTATATTTATTCAACGCTACTCATTATGTTCTTGTCCATTGACAGTCCTGCGGCGAAGATGTTTACGTTTGGAATTGCCGCAGCGAGCAGTACGCACCAGCGTGTCACGGAACAATGTCAGAAGACAACATCACAGACTTAATTTCCGAGTCTCCTGAACGTGCCTCTTTATCCGCAAGCACGGGCACATGCCGTTCACATGCCCTGCACAGAGTGGATTTAGTTTTTAACTCTTTAAGAGCGGGAACAAGATGACAAATTGACGACCTGGCTGATCTCGGCAGTGCTGCGCGCTCAATGGTCTGACCCCCTGCGCATCTCAACCACCTCTCCGGGGCATAAAATTCAATTATCAGTGCATTCATAACATTGAAGAAAAGCCCCGATGTGAACGGGGCCATGCAACCCAAGCTCTGGACCACAGTAAGATTAACTTGTAATCTTGCACTCCCCTTTAACGGAGGAGCAGCAAAACTCCACGAACTCTCTCCTGAAACCCTCCCGTGGCGAGCAGACCCCGACATTGGCATTCGGCTACTGAACATATGCATGAAGAGAACAGAATTATAATTGGCGCATTTGGTCTTTGTGCGATTATTGTAATGCTTGTTTACACCAAGGGAAGCCTCAACGAGGGCACTGCCAAGCAACGACCGGTTGCTACGGATATTCCGATCGAGGAATTCTGCGAGGAATTTGACAAATTAAAAAAATTCGGCCCGCGATGCTGGTGACGCAACGGACTACTCCTGCGAACGGCAGGCAGCGTTGTGTAATTTCCGTGGTGAGCACGCACGCACTATTAATCAGGGTGGCCCGCCGGGGTTTCCAAACCGCGAAGCTGTGACCAAATTAGGCCAGATCTGTGAGCGTCATTGTGGCAAAATTTGCATCGTGACAGCAGCCCACACGGCCCCTCTCTTACACCCCCCAGCATTAACCGGGGCGGCCTCTGGGTTCGCACCGTGTGACGAGCGGCAAACTAGCGCTACCACTCAACCAATTAGAGAGTCCTAATATAGAGTCGTAGAATGCCCAAAACCGGGTTGGCGATGCGGTCACAAGCAATCGACAATCATAAGATTGACAGCTCAAATTACTGTTGGGGGAGGGGGGGGGGAGTTCACTCTGACCGACCATCGTCCCTTTGGGGATCGATGAAATAGGTACAAACTTTCGTAGCGAGGCAACACTGACACAGTCCCATGGCAGAGACTCATCCCCGACCGTAGCAAAGCTGAATTCCTCCCACTTGCAAAGGGCCACCAAGGGTGGACCGACTGACAACCCATCTCCCGCTTGGGCCGGAATATTCTTTGCCACTATTTGGGTCTGCCGCCGATGCAATCAAGAATTGCGCGGAGAGGAAGGGGATGGGGGTGGGAGGGCCAGGGGCGGCACGGGTGGAGTTCGACAGGCACCTCTCGTTTGTGTGCAGAGGCAGAGAGCTCGGGTGCACCGTTTGGGATCCACGGTTGTTCCCCGGTGCCAAGACGGCGCAGTTCCGACTGCTCGTGGAAAACGAGGTATTACAGAGAACTTCGTGAACATGGTGGCCTGCTGCCATTGTCCCGAATGGACACCTCTGCCATGTGACCTGAATGACAAGGCTAAAGGTGACCCCCACCCCCCCCCCCCCCTCTGCTGATGATGGTTCCTATCAGTTTGGCAATATGACTGACAGGACTTATGATCATCATTGCCATCGGCGATTGTCTACCCACTGCTAGATGAAGGCCTCGCTACGCCATCCAACATCACTCCTAGCACAGTGTTGCTACCGTTCGCCGCATCCCTGCTCACGAACGAATCTCATTTCTCCATCTCGGGGTGGTCGCCCCTCGTGCATATGTTGTCCTTTACAGCCAGCGAGACGATCAGTACATTTGGTGATGATAAACAAAGGTCAGCGTGACTTAAAAAAAGAAAATCTTTGCTCCCGAAACGTTCTGGTTGCTCCACGTGAATATTACATGGGGGGGTGGGGGGGGGGGTGGGGGTGGGGGGGGGTTGGGGGGGGGGAACGAGCTTCCTAAATTCAACCAAACGGGCTCATCTCGCACTGGCTGCAGTGACTCGTAATGGGATCAGCTTTGAGCCAGGCCCATTTGGTGCAAGTGCATTTTATGTGTTCATGGAAATTTCAATTAAGATTCTGTCCGTGTAAATGTAACGCCGCTTCCGTGGCAAGCAAACAGATGTGCATGAACAGTATTGTTTGTAGCTGCAATTATTAAAACAAAAGTATTATTTTCGTGATGTAATCATGCCAGGAGCTGGAATTTTTATGAAATGGCATTTTTCATGAAATGGTTTTACCCTTTCCGGCAATGAAACAGGTGTTAAAATGTTCAAACATCAAATAGAAACCTTTTGCAAGGATTCAAGTCTGTATTAACCATACGTACTTGTGGTTAAAATGCAAACAAACATGCTCTGTCATACCAGAGAATGCCAAACGGTGAACAGCACAAAGACAATGAACGTATCAGAGCATTTATAGCTATGGTTGAGCAGCTATATTACTCGGTCCCCCCCCCCATCCCCCCCATGGTATTTTTCCTATCTGCAGCCTCTTATCGGGGAGAAAAAAAAACCAAGAGTGGTACAACACCAGAGCACGAACTTATTCTCTTTAGAGACTAATAATAACAAACAGATGGGAATATTCCTGCAGGTTGAGCAGATACAGAAAAGGCGGTGAGAACCACTCTCTGCCGACACTCTTCCATATTTCGCAACGCGAGTGAAGATATCGACCCGCTCGTTCCGGCTTCCAGAGACGCAGAGCTCCGTGTTCTTTTCAGCGGGCGCCCGTTAACGATGGCCCAGCACACGAGTGGGTGGTGAATGGCGATCACGACACTCTTCCCACTCATCACTGTTGGGTGTTCCCACGCCGTGCCTGCTAATTAATTGAGGTTGTGCCATCAACCTGAAGGGGGGGGTGGGGGAGGCATCACGGTGTTTTACAATTGTTATGGTTCATCGGTTTAAGTATGCCCGTCATCGGTGGGGCGGTGGGGAGAAAGGGGGGGTTGTTTGACCATACTTCACCAGACTGGTCAGTGGCAGGTTGGTGAAAGAAAGGCTTGGGCAGCACTTGACACGACAGTGTGTTAATCATAACTGACGACGATGGTTCATTGT
Source organism: Lethenteron reissneri (assembly GCF_015708825.2). Lineage (NCBI taxonomy): Eukaryota > Metazoa > Chordata > Hyperoartia > Petromyzontiformes > Petromyzontidae > Lethenteron > Lethenteron reissneri. The sequence continues at coordinate 10,205,047 of NC_083806.1, read as the reverse complement.
TAATACCTGAAGGACACACAGCCCAATTCAGGGACAGGTAAGATTGTGTTCAACGGTATTTCTCCCAGCACAAAAAGCCAGACTAGAACACCTTTAGGATTAAGAGGGTACTGCTGTATATTAATACCCCAGGTTCAGAGAGCCAGACTAAAGCACCATTAAGATTCTTAGGGTACACTCTTAATATCCGAGGCTTAAGAGAGCCAGGCTAAAGCAGCGGTAAGATTCTTAGCGTACTGTGTAAATGACCGAGGCTTAGAGAGCCAGACGAAAGCAGTGCTAAGATTCTTAGGGTTTCGGTGTTCATACCCGAGGTTAAGAGCATCCAGAATATATCGCCATTACGACTCTTGTGTATTTATGCCAGAGGTCCAGACAGGCAGTGAATCAACAGCAGCGTAGCAATAAGGAAACAGCTTCACGTACGGAGCCACAGCCGGGGCCAAAACGGCCGCACACGCATCTGGTGCTAACGTCGGCGCGGGGGCAGCGCTTTGTACGCGAGGGGCGTCCATTAGTGGCGGCGGCGCGGGCGGCAGAGCGGCGCGACTCGTTAAACGAGCCCTCGATCTCGCTCGTAAATCAGCGGTCACCGTGGCGGCGATGGCCGCGGTGTGGAGGATGTGACGGAGGTGGGGAGGGAGCCCAGGAGGGAGCCCGCCCTCCCTGTTCTGCGTGAAGCCCTCTACGGGGGAACAAAGAACGGACGGCTGGACGCGTTCGTCAGGCGCACTTTCCCGAAAATGAGAAATGTATCAGTCTTAGGCAACGTTTCAGGCAATGGACCTTCTTCGCAGCACACATTGAATAGGCAGGGGCTATTGCCTTGCCGCTTGACTACGGCAGTAGAGCAGAACTAATGCTACGTGCAAGGATGCGATGGACGAAATGTCAGAATTTCATCATCCGCAGGGTTAACTGCGAATTTATTCCACTGTCATCAACTGGGGGAATATCACGGATAATCGCGGATTACAGGATGAATTTACCGAGCAAATCCGGCCTCAAAAATGGGACCTGCGACGCCTCGCACACAGAAAACCACGTCTTCCTGGGCCAATTGGGAGCGGTGAGGACGGCCTGAGCCCTGTTCCCATCCCGAATATTTTCCGGTACCTTGGGATTACTCTCGGAAACGGTGGGAAGAAATACTCCGGGCCTCCCGTCCAATGGCAAAGACATGGCGTGCCCATTGACGAACAGTTCTTGCCGCCGGTACCTCGACGCAAATCGCCTCGCCATCACGTTCACCTCCGGACATGAACCCAGTTTTATTTCCGGGCCTCCCTGAACCTTTGTACGAATTTCTCGGGATACCTCAGCGCGCGCAACGGCCATTTTTTTTGCAACAAGAACCACCGCCCCCCCCCCCCCCATAAGCTGAGCTGCCCGGCACCCGTCCCTTTATCCGCCATCTCCCGTGGCCGCGGGGATCTTAACCACCACGAGATCTTTCCCTCCAACCCCCGCACCGCCCCCCCCCCCACCACCAAGACAATTATACGAAGTGGCCCATGTGGCCCACGAGAAATCCCAGCTATCCAGGAGGGAGCACTGAAGTGCACACACACGGTAATCTGGCCAGCGGAGCCGTGTCCGCCGCGGCGGCGGCCTCCACATGACCAAGGATTACCAAGAACCGCCTGGGCACTTTGCCCCTCCTCTCCTCCACTCCTCCGATCAGCTTTTTCTGCCTCCGCTCAGGAGGTGGCCAGCTTTCTCCTCTCTGGTCAGGAAGACCCGCCCGCACACCCCCGTGTGCTGCGCCCATCGCGGCCTAAATTGCTTCTGCCATTTTAATGGCCGCGAGGCTTGCACCACGAATCCGTTGAGCAGGAACCCGTCGCCCTCCCGCCGCGCTCCGACCAACCTCGGCCATCGACCTTTTGTAGAGGTCCGCCCTCATTAGGGAGGTTGTCTAAGCACGGTTAAACGTCCGTGGGTCACACCCACAGACGCCGTCTCTTGCCCTCATCCTTCTCATCGTCCCCCTCCTCGGAGGAGGTGTGGGGCGATCGCTCCAAGGCCGTCAAACGCGGCCGCTCCCTCAGCCTCTTTGCATTCCCATGCGAGGAATTGCCATGCAAAGGAAGTAGGGTGGGAATCCTCATTCGAGTCCCACGAGCCCTTCTCAGGGCCCCATTTCACCTCCTTCTTTTGGAGGGACTTTGTGGGTCTCCGAGGTACCCTGGCCTTCTCCTATACTGACCTGGGCACGACCAACCTTCGACCTGTCCAGGAGATTTAAAATCTCTACTCCCAGGCGTCCTGTAGGCTCTCTAAACCCACTCACCAGGGCTCTCTCCTGGGCCTGCCTGAGGGCCTCCTCTGGATCTTCCCAGGCTTCAAGGCCTCCTCCAGCTCCGTGTCCTCTTGACGGACTCCCCCGTTTCTGCGCCAATGAAGCCCTTCTGGCAGCCGATCTCTTAAGGGCTGCAAACCCAGCAGCGTCTCCTCCTGCTCTTCGTCATGGTCCCCCCGGGCCCTAAGGTGCTACTGTGCTCCTGTGTCGGTGCATGTCACCATCGTGGGGAAAGGGGGGCTCAATCGGCTGTTCGGGGCCATCTCGCTCCCCTACGTTGTTGGCAGATAGCCCCTCACTGGTGCTGGCACGTGGTGGGCCCTCTGGGCCCCAGCGGGAGATGCTGAGGAGGCCGATGGTAGACCCTTCTGTCCGCCCCAGCACATCGGGTCCCAGGCCCGTTCGTAGCCAGGGGCTCCCGCCATGCCCGGTCATTCACGAGAAAGTAGGGGCCTAGCGCTCGTCCCGGGATGCTCTTTAAGGGCAATCGCTGTGGCGAAACACCCCTACGGAGTGTAATGGGTCTCTTGCGGTACCGCCGCCAAATTTTTTCCCGCAGCTTTTTGGTGCCAAATCATGCAAGGGAGTGCGCGCTGCACTGAACGCATTCCTCCAGAATATGTTGACGCCCGAGGCAGTGGACACACTAGGAGCGTGGGTCACTTGGCTCGAGTGGTGATCCGCACTCCCCGCATCTTTTCGCGTGCGCGGCCGCTTTCTATTCAAGACAGCTGTCCGCTGCGGTACAGCAGGCCCGCGCGCTTTAGCACCAAGCTCTTTGCCACCACAATAATCACCTGCAGGATGATCTGGACGTCCCCACCTCTCAATTTTCTACTCGCAGAAACGAGCGCAACATTTCTCGTGAGCTCCCTGCTTCAGATAAACTTAAAAGTGCCGAGGAAGATCCACGGATCCTCGAACGGAGGAAACGAGCCGAGGCAGTTTTCCCGTGGGCTGCTTCGCGGCGAGCGGGCGCAGAGCGGATTGCCACCGACGATGGCAGCTGAGCACGAAGCACCGGAGGCAGGCGGGCGACTGTCGCGAGGGGTGGAGGAGAGTCACACGCGTGTGAGAGCCCAGGCACCCTGCGTCTGCCCTTTGCCACTTAAGACCACGTGTGCCCCCTTTTGATTTAGCGCTCACGTGCAATGTGCTGCCTGATGAGCTTGCCAAAGCGTCAGATTTATCTATTTATACATAAAGTTACGGCCCTTGCACTTAAGCGACCTTCTGCACATTTCTGCGCTTGCAGGTTCCGTAAAAAAAGAAGTTATTTGAACCTCGCGGTTTTTATCACCTGCTGAAATACACACCCGGCCATATTTATTTGCATGCCCGCATGCACACAAGATGCAGAGATGTCGTTTGCAAATAACAGAAAACATTACCCCGCGACCAAGCACCGTGCAACGAGTGCAATAATGAAATAATTATTCAGCAGTTGGCGACGTGACGTATTTTAGCACCGCATTGCGTAAACAAGGGGCGAAGGGGGCGGCACTGTTGAAAGCTCCGTGCCGTTGTGAACCCGGCGAAAACGGAGTTTTATTCCCGGCCATGGCAGAGCGGTGACTCAACTGATCTGAGGCATTCCATTCACCAACCTGCACTGGCAGGCATGGCGAAGTATGGTCAAATAACGCTCCAGAATGATACGGAATGGGGGAAGCCCTCATTGGCTTCCGGTTGCCCAACGAATACATTACGATGTTGCACACATTACACACAAAGTGCTTGCCACAAATGAACCACAACACCTTGCTGGTCTCACCAAGGAGCATAAACGATCACACAAACTCCGGACGGCGAGTGCATCGCGCGCTTTCAGGTACGCTTCTGTGGCCATCTGGAACGCTCCTCCTTCTGATAATAAAAAGCCACTGGAGCTAATTTTATGTAGACCTGCTTTTTGTGTTTAGTTGCCTCTCTCCGATTAGAACGGTTAGCTATGTACGCTGCGAAGGAAGTTGAAGATACATTCCGTAGTGGATTGACGAAGATCTGTAAAAGAATGTTTTTTTTTTACTGCATAAACATGCGTCAGAAAATACATTGCTACGATTCGTTACTTCTCATTCCTAGAATAGACAAAAAATATTCCTTTATTGTATTCATGACAAGATACATTTATCCGAACTGTTTCGCATTAACAATTTTTTTGGTAATAATCCGATCGACGAGAACTGCCTCACAAAAGGTCAGCCTCCGTCTCGCCGCTCCGAGCCAGCGGTGGAAAAACTCCACATTTCTACAGCGGGGGGCGGGGGGGGCCCAAGTTACTCCGTCAAAAACCCTTTTAGGTCCTCCAAAACGGTAAAGGTTATTTTTATCAACTCGACAGGGATGATTGGTCACGAGCTGACCCCACCCCACTTCAAATAGGCATTCGATTTGGGCACCTATCCGTGTTGCGTCACGCTCTCCAAACGACTCTACCATCCGGCCGGCTCCCTCTCTGCCAGAGGGGGCCCCGTGTCTCTGTTTGTTAGTTTGTTTGTTGTTGTTTTTGTTCACGCAGGAGCCCAACAGCTGACTGTGAAATTCATCCCAGCACTGCTGCTGCGAGGGGGTTGAAACAGAGGAGGCTCCCCCCCCCCCACCATCCCGCGCTGCTCAAGTGTTTGCAGGCCAAACACTCCTGGGGTTTTTTTTTTAAAGCTCGTTTGTTACCATGTCAGGCACAGGGACGGGGGTCACAGAAGGGGCCACACGCCAGGATTTCTGTACGACCTCGGGTCAGAGGTTATGGGGAGGGGGGGAATGGCCCAGGTTGTAAAAGAAAGAGGTATTTTTAGAATGAGAGTTAAAACTTGCTTCTCCTGGACGATCACGATACCCCTGAGCGGAGCCACTGTAAGGAGGGCGTTGAGCGAAGCAGGGAAGGACGTTCGGTACGATGTCCGACGTTTCGCTGCAAGTGCTAGGAGCTTCTTCAAGAGCTCGATATTCGGTCACGGCATTGAAAAAAACCGATTTAGCAGTTTGCAATAGTCATATTTTTAGCAGGGCACTGCGTAAGCAAGGGGCGGAGTGGTGGTGCAGTTGTCAGCTCGCTGCATCATGTAAAACCCGGTGACCTGGGGGTTCGATTCCGAGCAGTGTCAAACATCAGCGGCGAGGGATATTTAAAACTCATCCAGGGAATCCCAAGATCGGGAAGTGAATATTCGGTTCCTGAAGAACCCCCCCCCTCCCCCCCAGCACCTGGAGCGGAACGTCGGGACACGGTGCTGAACAACACGCGTTACGACCCCGAAAATACGTCGGAGGGCTGCACAGCAACGACCGCGAAAACCCTACGCAGGCGGCATGACTGGATTCCACGCTGGGTCAGCACAACTGTCACCTACATCTGGGCAGAGCCCCAAGCGTCAACGACTGTAAATCGATGAATCTATCAAAATTGCTGCCATTAAGCAAATTATATGAGCGTAACAATGCGCATAGAAAATACGTAAATAAATAAAAATGTCCAACATGTGATGATCAAAACATGTGCTATAAGCGTGGCATTTAACATTTAAAAGGCATTACAAATGGGACAATTAACCAATTAAGCTGTAACCAACTACACTTTTGGCCTTTATTACTCAGGCCCCTGTAAATGAAGGCAGGATACTCAACTATTAAAAACTAAATTATTTTTATTTTACCAGGTAAGGCCCACTGAGCTATGTAGCTCTTTTTCAGAAGCGACCTGGCCACAAATGATAGCCCAACGAAGTGGCTTATCACGTGCATATTTATAGCAGCCAAATACCCTAAAACGCATATTTTCCAAATGTGGAGGGAAAAACCAGAAGAAGCGGAAAAAAATCCCAAGTGGGAGAGACACGCCAACTCCAAATATACAGCAGGCATCGTCAGGGTCGGGATCGAACCCACGACCTCCTGTATACCAGGCCAGGTAGATAACATCTCGCCACTACGGGGCTAAAAAAGCCATGCCCAGCGTGACACGGCCCATGATGTCACTAAGCCACGCCTATCATCACCTCCGATCCAGCAGCACATGTGGATCAGAAAAAAGGGCTTTTAAAAAAAAAATACTTTGCGTTATCCGATTAGCCGAGTAATTGACTCGATAATCGCGAGAGTAATCAACTATTTTTATAATTATCAGAGAGTCCAAATCTAAAATGGCATTGATGACATCACCACTCATAAGTCTGCCGCATTTTGGAGGTCGGGTGCCTGGCAGCCACCATTTTAAAATGGCTACCGATTAATGGATAACTAAATACATTAAAAGGTAAATAATTATTTACTTGATGAATTCGTTTCAACTCTACCTCCAGGGCCAAATTAACAGGTCCGTTACACAATTGAGCTCATTGCCTCAACAAGAAAAATCAAGAGCAAATAAAATTACATTTTTTTAACTATAATTTCACGAGTTAATTGCATAACTCGGTACCAAATTATACAAATAACCTCAAGGTGGAATGCATACAACGTTTCACGGTCTGATAAACCAGCCAGTTTAACATTTTTTCGTTTATGTTTACCGAAAGCAAACAAAACTCTCCATCCACAGATTGTAAGCACACTGCTGTGTTTTAATTCGCAATGCCCCCAACAATGGCCACACTACTTGTCAGCCTCATAAAAGACAGCCTCATAAAAGACAGCCTCGAAGCTAACAGTCTCTCACTAGTCAGTGGCAGCGCAGGGCATAAGGAAATCAAAAAAAATAAGGGCGCATTAATTCAGCTCAAATCCAATCCGTAACAAAAGACGTAACAATTTGATTAATATCAAAAGCTATTACTATCTCTCATCTCCACCTTTAACAAGCAGTAGGCTTTCGCAAGCAATATTATCGACATTAAGTTTTTTTGGGTTAGATCGCGTAAATATAAGCGTGTCCTTCAACCCGCCACCACCCGACACAGACTTGTCACATAAACAACAGATTCCAAAGAACACAGGATGAGATGTTACTATCCTTTGTGCAAGCACTTCCAAGAGTTCATGAACAGTGAGCCTGGTGAAATTTGGGGAGCGCATCGTCAGTAGTGACCCTTTGGTTCCTAGGGTGTTTCGGCCTTTCATACTATACACCCTCCCCAAAGGCGGCCAGCGACATGCCAGTTCGTTACTAGTTCAGCACACCGCAATGTAAATTATGTGTATGGTTTACTCTCCAACACACCGGAATGCTGAACCAGTAACTAATTGGCACGTTTTGCTTACGTGACAAACCTTACTAATTGGCCGTGTCGGGCGGATGCGCGTTTAACGACACATTTATATATTTACGCGATCTATTCTGCATCTCAACCTTGTCTGCGTATCTTGTCTCTCATCTCACTACATCTACAGTCTACATTTGTATAATCTGACTACATGTGACCAAAGGATTTCGTTAAATTAAAAGGGGGGGTAAGCATTTCTGGTGAGGGCCCTTAACTGGCCTTGACCACCACTGGCACCAGCAGTGTCCCCCCCCCCCCCCCCCAGGTCTCCCACATGATCCAGAATGTGCATGTCAAGGGTTCCTCTCACCTGCCTTAAATGCATTCTGTGGGGTTCGTCAGCCACTGATTAATTTGTTCGGCCTCTCGTGGGCAAGAGATTTTGTCACAATTAAAACAAAAATCTGCTACAATAACAAACCCATTCTCACATTTGAAGAAAACAAAACGGTTTGATGCTATCAATTTTTCATGCAACTTTGGCAAAAAAAAGCCAAGGTGCAGCCCTCCAACTTACTTGCACACGCCCCTGCTGGCAGGAGGGCCTCCACTGGAGGCAGACATAGTTTAGCCTCTTCTCGTGGGTGTCTTGGCCTACTCTTCCACACAGGCCAGCCGTCTTGGACCTGCCGATCAACTAACTGCGGTGTAACCAATTGTACTGCTGGGTGGACAGGTGGTGAGGGAGGGGAGGGGGATTATTTTGACCAGGGATGGCCAATCTGTCACAGTACCCATGGGCTCTGCAAAGAGCCATGTGTACAGATACAGTAAAACCTTGGATTACGAGTAATTTGGTCTGCGAGTGTTTTGTAAGACGAGCAAAAAATGTAAATAAATATTCATTTTATAAACGAGCGAGGTCTTGCAATACGAGTACTACGTGTATACGCTTTGTCTGCCAAGCGTCACGTGATCACAACTGATATACGAGTGCTTTCATCTACGAGTTGCTTTGGATTACAAACACGTTTCGGGAACGAATTATGCTCGCAATCCAAGGTTTTACTGTAATATTATATCATGCAACTTCAAGTCATTGCTCTTAGCTACGAACGTGACAGCATGCTCTACATTACGTCCCTTCGATAGAGCCGCGAGTCGTGAATTCAGGAGCTTGGGAAGGATGCAGGTTGACCACCGGTGATTTAGACATTTAAGAACGCGTGGCACCATCGTTTCAACCGACACGCCGGGAGTTGTGTTCGCCGCGAGACTAAAACCCATTCACGAAGAAGCCAATTACATTTCACTTCGAGAAGGTAGATGAACATGTTGGGACGGTCACGCTCAGCGGGTTTATTCTCTGCCTGGTGAAAGGGCCGCAGAGAGAGAGAGAGAGAACGCAACCCCCTTACGTCTGGGTTCATCGCCAAGGGCCGTGGGGTCTTTCGTCTTGGTCAAGTGTCGCTGCAGGACACCTCGCCATAATGAGCCAACCCCCCCCCCACGCCCCCATCCCCAACACGAGGTGGGGGGGGGGGGCGGCTGCTGACGCCACTTCCAAGTGCCCCTCTCGTCTCAAACGAAGTGCACCGCGCTCATACCCCGACGGGCATATTCGACGGAGTGCGATGGCGCGGGCGGCTCAACAACGGCGGCGAGGAGCGAAAAGTAAAACGCCGGCGGTCTTGGGAGCGTCGCCATATCGGCTAGCCGTGCGCCACCACTGCCATTCTGGCACACGCACTGAGCTACGATGGGAGCACGGTGGGGGGGGGGGAGCGTGCTGACAATTTTTTGTTTAAATCCTTAACACATAAATAACCCACATTTTAGAGCAAGGGCCCTCTCTCTGCCTATAACATCTGGCAGTTCAGAGACACGGATTGAAGCAACCCTGACTGCTGATGAGACAAAGTAGGTCGAAGCCAGTGCAGAGGTTGCTCGCACTGAATAGATGCTGTTGCGATCACGCACTCCCAGAAGGCTGTGGGGCTGACGGCTTGTGTGAAAACAAAGAGGCGTTTTATTTTACGTGGAGGCATACTTCAGCAAATGTTTTCGCTGTGGTCGTCCCCACCTGATGACGGCAAAACTTGTGTTGCGCCCGAAACGTCGTGATTTAATTTTAGTTATTTCTATTTTCATTCTTTATTTTTATTCTTATTTATTTTAATTATTTTTATTTTCACCTACGTGACTTTACCAAAAAAACCAAAGAATGTGGAAACGCAGTTTAACGAAGGAGACACACGTCGTCCGCGTATCCATCGTGTTACTAGACACAAGACAGATACGTAGAATGAGAACGCTTACGTTGACTCGTGCGTGTTCCTCACGCGACCCAAGTGGATTCTTCGAGTTCTCCGAGCGAGCGCAGCAGGTCCCTGGGTCAAGCTCCGTCCGATCTCATTCGATGCTGGCTCACCACCACCCCCGCCCACCCGTCCCTCTGTTCGACATCACGACACTCCGTACCCAGGTGCTTGAGTCAGCAAGTGGCACTGTTCTTCCCATTGTCGGCAGTGAACTTTCGGCGAAACGACCAACGGGTGCAGTTTTTAACACTAAACCTAGGAATGGACCCCACTGGTAATGTGGAGATTAAGGTCCAGGATGGTATTGATAATTGTTGAGTCCTTTGATGATGACATTAACAGAATATGCATTTACACTGGAGGAATCCGATGAGCTACAAAGCTTTTTTTCACAGATGTCCAGTCGGTTCGGGTAAGAACGTTACAGTAACAAACAATGCAAAAATACGACAGGATTGCAAAGTAGAAGAAAGGTAAATAAATCCCCCAAACACAAACAAATACAACTAAACCATCCCCACTGAGGTGTTAACTTAGCAGAGCTGACGAATCACTTTGCCACAATCACTTCACCATACCTTACACACCCCGCAAAACAAACCTCTTTATCGTTTTAACATCATTGCTCATTAAAATGCAACTCACTTGAACATTCTGCTGCTCAAGTCAATTTACACACACACACACACGAACTGCCGAATAAAAAAACACAGATGCTATTTTTACTCCGTCCTTGAGACAGACGGGAAAATATCTACGGTCCGGCTGGTGACGAGGTGGGGGGGGGGGGCAGTGGAATGGGGGGCGGTGAGCATTGCCGGCGGCGTGATTTCTCATCGTGATCGTGCGACTGGCAGAAGTGCAGGAGGAGCAGCAGGCGGAGCGTTACCACGCGCCGCCGTGAAACCCAAACGCTCACTTTGCCCCTGCCGCTGCTCAAGCAAGGCGACTCGCTCCCACACCCGCGGCCCACTCGCGCTCTCACCCCTAAGGCCCACTCTCTCTCTCACACCCGCGGCCCACTCGCTCCCACCCCCGTGGCCCACTCGCGCTCTCACCCCCGCGGCCCACCTCGCTCTCACCCCTAAGGCCCACTCTCTCTCTCACACCCGCGGCCCACTCGCTCCCACCCCCGTGGCCCACTCACGCTCTCACCCCCGCGGCCCACCTCTCTCTCACCCCTAAGGCCCACTCTCGCTCTCACCCCCGCGGCCCACCTCGCTCTCACCCCTAAGGCCCACTCTCACCCCACCCCCCCAGCCCACTGTCACCCCCCCTGGCCCACTCTCTTACTTCTGTGGCCCAATATCACCCTCCCAGCCCACTCTCACCCCACGGCCCACTCTCACCTCCACGGCCCACTATCTGGTTCAAGCCCAGTGGCCTCCCTAGTAAACACAGCAGGGTTATTAACCATCAAAACTATGTGGCGCCTGCTTCACAATGGATTTTAAAGACCCCGTGAAATTATTCGAAAAAGAGGGGCAAGTATAATACAAAAAATATTCCACAAATCACCCGATTTGGTAAAGCCACATTGCAACGTCGCCCCTTAAACTCCCAATGTTTATAGAAAACTACAATCGTCGGTGAAACGAAAGCCTCCACGAGACAACCTGGCGCGGTGATAACGGCATGGATAATAAACGTACTCGTGATTGGGTTCGATGTGGCACATTGTGGTAACGCCCGTCAATGAGGGTCGGACGTGCAACTCAAACCGCCCACAGCCCTTGGGTAATCTGCCACCTCAGCGTGCGATCGCATTACCCCTCTGGGGTAATCCCGGTCAGTGCGTTTCAAGGCCGGTGCCACGTGACACTCGTCAGAGCGCGGTGCCTCTCTCTCCCTGCCCCGCGATTGGCGAGAGCACGGCACAGCGAGCGAGGTGGGGGGGGGGGTAATGCCGGAGTCGCGTGAACCCGTGGGCGAGCCCGGCAGCGCAAGGAACAGCTCGCCGTGTGCCCGCGCTCGCCCGCCCAAGGGCCCTGTCGGCACGCAACCTGAAAGCTCGTGCCAAGAGGTGCCGAGTGCGTCCCACCGTGCGTTCGACTAAACGGCTTTGTGACGCTCGCCGCTTAAGCACAGCGGAAAAGACGGTCTTCGTTGTGACATGGCACGAGGCTCGCCCGCTCTCAAACCGCCCAACACAACAGCCTCCTGTCCGATGTAAAAAGTGATAAATGGTGCAGCCGTGTAATTGCTCAAAACACGAGCGGCGCAAGTGCCTCCCGCGAGAGGAAGCTCTGAAAAGCACCCTCGCAAGAGACACTTTGGCCTCCTCCTCCTCCACGCTGGCTAAAAACACCTCGAAAAGAGGTGGAGAGCACCCGCACTTTACAGCGGCTACAAACGGCCCTGCCGATGCACCGGCATAAACCCATTACTACTGCCGGTCGATAGTAGCAAAATGTCCACAAAATGTCCGAAACACGTCGGTACGAAGGACGTGATCTTCGGGAGCATGGAGGGGGGGTCCACTTTTTGGACTAAGTTCCAAGTGACGACGTTTTTAACGCGCAAAGCACACGCAAAAAAAAATCACGGCGGGTGTAATGGCCATCCACAACGGCAACCCAACACATTAGTCAATAACACTGCGCGAAAGGGAAAATAGATGCCATTTTAGGTGACATTTTGGGCAATGTCCCTTCACCCTTCATAACATATTTCTTGTCGGGGGGGGGGAATATTATTGACGAATGTGTTGGGATGTTGATGTATGCGCTTGTGCACCACGGCCAGTTTCGCAATCGGAAAAAAACTAAACGTAACTCAGATTTTAATTAAGTTCACGGCGAACAACGTTTATGGACGGCTTACGGCTTATGAATTTTTTATTCGAAATACATTAGTTTCAAAAAACGGTTGCCTTTATAGGGAACATGAAAGTTTTCCACTCTGCTCGTTAAACTAAAAGTAAGTCTGTAAACACAATAACCATGAAGCCAAAGCGAGGCTCCAGTGGTTTGCGTGTAATTTTCACACGCACTTTGTTTTATTTTCATAAGCCTTACGGGAGACGGAGCCATGCGGCCGGGCTTGCAAGGCCACCAGGGACCACACTGCGACGGAGTCGTCTCGTGTGCGTTGTGCCACACCAACCAACGGAGCGCGGGACTGGCCTTCCCACGTTACTCCTGGACAAAAGAAAACCCCGACCGGTCACGGGACACTCGCCGTCCAGGAGCGCTCGTACTTGTAAGCTGGAAAGTTGCGAGTCCAATCTCCGTGGGGATGCGGGGGGGGGGGGGGGTCGGTCAAAAAACTTGGTGAGAAAAACGGTTACCGCTTTGCGCGAGGGTGAGCGGACAGTCGAAAAGGTGACCGACTTCACCGTAAAAATGTGGAACTTGCACCGCCAAGCTCGGGGTAGCAGAGCTGTCGAGAATGTTTACGGCAGCAAATCGCGTTGATGGAGTGCGTAAAACAATAACAAATTCCAGTTTTTTGTCAAGCGACTGCTGGATTAAGGTCTCCCCCATACTGTGGCAGTAATAAGGGGGTTGTTTGAACATAATTCTAGATTTGAAGCTTTCGTGACTGCAAGGATTCATATTCTTAGGTTTTTTCGGTAAAGTCACGTAGGTAAAACATTAAAATTAATAAAAGTAAAATAAAATAAAAATCACGACGTTTCGGAGGCAACACAAGCTTCCGTCTTCAGGTGGAACCGTCACAGCCACGACAGCTGTATCAAGTAAATAAGAGATTACAAGAGATACCACTCCGTATATATAATGGTTGGAGAGGGGGGGGGGGCAAGTACAGCACACTTTTTATTCATATGGTAAGGTGAGGCTTAACCTCAATCTCTCATTTACTTGATACAGCTGTCGTGGCTGTGACGGTTCCACCTGAAGACAGAAGCTTGTGTTGCCTCCGAAACGTCGTGATTTTTATTTTATTTTACTTTAATTAATTTTAATGTTTTACCTACGTGACTTGTTTGAACATACTTAGCCACTGTGTTGAGTGTGGTGTGGTGAAGGGGTGGGGGAGGGGGAAGCCCAGGTCCGTTCAGATATCACTCGTAACTGATGTTAGACATGGGTGGGAATCCAACTCGGAAAGGCAGGTCTATAGTGCAGCGTGTTATCCAGTGCACCGCCGGTCCCTGTCCGAGGTTTATACCAGAGGGTCTGCAAACAAAATAACAAGATAATTTTTTTTCTAATTCGGTAAAAAAAAGTCGATATTTCAATAGCCGCAATTTACGTGGTGAATACGAGACTGTGGCTCCTTCATAAATAATACGTCACGAAGCCGCATTCGGCTCTGGAGACGTGGTAAACGGGCCTTCCATGGTAAACTGGCCTTCCATGGTAAACTGGCCTTCCATGGTAAATTGGATTTCCATGGTAAACTGGACTTCCATGGTAAATTGGATTTCCATGGTAAACTGGCCTTCCATGGTAAACTGGCCTTCCATAGTCAGGGGTCGGCAACCAACTGACAAAGAACCAAATTTTTTTTGTATTTTTTTTTTTAAATCTCAAAATTTCAAGAGCCGCATGCGGTTCCAGAACCGCAGATTGCCAACTCCTGGTTTATACAATGCCGTCATGAAAATAGCGGCATTCGCAAACTGATAAGCAGCAATTTGTGCTCTGAAGAGGAGAGGGGCCTTGGGAATGTGAAATGTGTCCTGTGGGCCCCAAGACAGTGCAGACAGATGAACAACCCATGGTCGATTCAGCAGAGAGAACAATGAGGTACTCTTTAATGCCTACCCAATTAGGGTGAAAGCATTAATGCACGAGCTATACGCGTCTGTCTGTAACGTCCGTCTGTAACACGGGGGGGGCGGTTTGTAAAGATGATGCAGAATGAAAGTGAAGATTTATTTGAAAGTTGTGTTGGACTTAATTAAAGGAGTTACCCACAAAAAGCATGGTAATAAAACACACACACAGCTGTAATGGGTTAAAGCCTTTTTTGGTCAGGGTTATGATGTAACTCGTCACGTACACGAGCTCGCCTCCCCTCCCACCCATGACAACATCTTCCGATGTCACATGCCGGTCTCGCTTTGCAACTCGGAAGGCGACGCTAATTAAATACCGTACGCTTTGAAAGACCACCGCATGTGTTTGCAATAGCGTTACGGGCAATCCGTGTGTGCGAGTGCTTTCTTCCCCCTCGTCTCAACCGAGTCCGTGAATCGACAAATCGTTGCCATGCCTAGTAATCCCATTGATACGCGCTTCTACTCGTCACAATCCTGTTCACGAGCATTCAAAAACACAGTTCAGATCGTAGAGAAAACCACAGACGGGGTGGGTCAGTACGGATGACAATAATTACGTGTCCCAATTGACCGCCTTCATTGTTATGACGAGCATTGGTTACCAATTACGTTTTGCTGCAATTATCGCTCATGGAATTAAATTTCAAATTCCAAATAGCAGTCGTAGGACCGATGACAAAATCCAGTTAAATTTTAAGTGACTGCAAAACCAGTTTGCTTGTGAGAGCACTCATTCCGCGGTTGGTAAAGCAAAATAGTTTTTAATTCCAAGCAATAGCTTTTATAAAAGCTTGTGGAATGCTCCTGCCTGGCAATTCAGCAGCATCTGTTCAACAAGCCCGACTCTGCTGATGAGCTCTACAAGGTCAAAACCGGTCCGGAATAAGTTTGCACGAGCAAACGCTGCCGCTGCATAACACCGGCTCTGGGAAAGCCAACAGGCCGACGGGTTAAAACATCATTAGAACCTCCTTTGCCAATAGCAAAATATGATAATTGTTTTTTTACCCTTTTATCTGGCAACAAAACTGACACCTTTTTTTTTTTACAAGGAATCATGTTTGCATAGACCACAATACCTGCAGTCGAAATGCAAACAAAAAACATAACTCTGATAATGATATGCACTGTCCATGAAATTGATTGGTCCACACCCGAGACAGCTTTTCTTAGAGCCTAGTCTCACATGGTGTTTGGACCAGATGACGCCAAAAGGCGCACCTTTTAAAACATGTGGAGACACAGAACGCAGCTTGTGTATTCCATTCCGAACCCCGTCCCGTGAACAATCGTTCGCATCGGGCCTCTTCGCCCTTCGAAACGTCGTCAGGCAATGTTACAAATTCACCCGACGAACCTGTCTGCAGGAACCGCTCAGAAACCGGGACTGACAAGGGCATCTCCATTTCTTTGAGCACGCTGTCCTTTGAGGACACACGCACGCACGAGATTTGTGACGCGTTAATCCACTTAAGAGCGATGCTGCGAGAAGCAAAACAAGAGTTCGAGGGTCCCCGGGCAAGATGCGAGAGCATCAAGTAACGCCCGGCTACGGAATCATGTTGTCCTGCCGACACCACTTGACATTTCGGGTCCGAATAACCGATCCCAAAGTGAGATCGAACGCCCGAGAGAGAATTCTTAAGATATTTCAACTGCAGGAGTCGAAAAACATAAATACACCAACGTGGGTGCAGATGGAAACAAAACGAAGTGAAAACTCACTTCCTGCGATGTTATTTTGGTTCAATTCCCAGCCAACCCGAACATTCAGCGGCGAGTGACATCAGAGCCGGTTCCCGGCTGCCTCCCTTACAGCAACCAGCGCTGACCGGTCTGGTGAAGTATGTTCAAGCAACCTCCGAGCCCCACGTGGCATGGAGAGAGGCCTTCATCGTGCCGCAGCATGGAAATTAAGGCTGCATATTACGATTAATATTACTCCGAAAGAAATGTAACAGGTGCAAGCCTTGCAATGTTGACCTCGTGCAACTGGTAGCGGAAGGCCTCGACGGGTTATTGGGCCTCATCACTCACGCTGGCCAGATGCCCTGGAAAAGGTGCGAGAGTGACCTGCACTCCATCGCGCGTGAGCTGCCAACGGACTCACCGTCAGAGTCTCCATCAGTGCTGCTGGGAGGACGGAGGCGGAGGAATGTAAAAGGCGCTTTGCACCGTTGTTGTTGTTGCAACTGCCGCACCAGGAAATCGAAGCGGCGACCTCCGGATTGAAAGTCGAGTCTGATATTACGCCACGGGCACAGCGTCTCCCACATTATTGTCTCTACGTATGTGGCACTACTTTCGCACCGTACGTAGCCAACTGTGCTAATCGGTAGTGCGGGCGAAGGACAACAAGCTAAACACAAGAAAGCCGTAATAAAGAAATGAGTTTTCAATCTGGATTGAAAAGTTAATTATGTAAGCTATCATCGACTAAGTTTTGTGTTTTGGGCTGAAACGAATGACTTTAAATGACACAAAGACATACCCCGTTGGCATTTGACACGGTTATCACAAGTCTGGCATGTATTGAACCACTGCTAAACTCAAATGCGGCCTATTGTTGGGTTTCCTCTCTGAATTCTGCAATGCCGATCAAAGTCTGGATCACATTTTTTTTATGTCAAAAGAGAAAACACGCAAGCTGGGCAAGTCCATCTGCTAAGTGAGCATCTTATTATACTTTTACATCTTTTACATTTGCAGGAAGAGAACGGAATGAAGTTGGCCGTTCATGCATAAACTTTGTTTGTTAAAAGATCTGGTAGACAGAACCGCTCAATGAACAAAAACATATACTTAGTCGGAAAGGGTACAAACAGAATACTTATATGCAAGTCAATACGTATAATCCATTTTTGTATGCACTAAATCTTAGGACTGCATTTCTGCCAACATGCTCATGGGACTTTCACCGCACACGACTGTGAGCACACCAACTCAAACACATACACGAAGACAACGTTTCCCCGTATAGCCTGTAACAGACTGTTGGGGCAAGTGCTGTTAGCGAGCACCTATGAAAGCTGGAACGGCACACGAGGGGGTGGGTGGCCAGCACCACGCCCGGCCGCCTTTGTCTCCCCAGTGGTGATGTTTTTACACACCGCACCAGGTACTCATTTGAGGCCGTGTTGGCCTAGGGCAGGGCCGAGGACCTGCTCAGATAATCGTCACTGGTGTTGGTGACCATGAGAGCGGGAATCGAACTCGGGCCGCCGGGTTCGATTCCTGCTCTCAATTTAACATCTCTAATTCACAGCCCTCTGTCAATATAGTGCTGGATGAAGGCCTCCACAGTGTCTGCTGTGGGTGTTGGAGCATACTTCACCATGCCGGTCAGTACGGCTTTGGGGGCCAGGAGTGGGGGGGGGGGGCGGTTAAGATATCACTCGCCAGCGATGTTCGCCGTGGCTGGGAATTGAACTCGGGTCACCGTGTGCGTAGTGCAGCGGCGCTAACCGCCGCACTTTCCCCCATATTACGGGAACGCCTAACAACGCTGGAGAATTTCTGTTGCAAGTGCGCCGCTTAATATACCCACTTACCAGGCACGCAATCTTAAAATATATCATTCGGATGATAAAAGTCGCTAACCCGGCGACAGAATTGCCATTATTAACGGGCGCTTCAGTGTTTACAAAGGGCCACTTCACGCAGCGTGCTCTTAAAATAATAAACGTCATCCCCTGCGTGCTCCCCACTTGATCAACCACCACCATCCCCCAACTCTCCACTTGCTCAGCCAGAGAAAAGAGGCATGCGGGACCACCCCCGCCCCCCCCACTGTCGATACAAGAAACCGGTGCTCCTCTACCCAACCCCAGAGGTCGCAAACGGGTTTTGATTCCTTACCCGTGCCCGGCCGCACCAGGGTCGCAAACGGGTACCCGTACCCGGCCGGGTATCGGGTAGGGTACGGGTACCCGATTGCGACCTCTGGGATGAAGCCATGTTGCAGGCGCGGGTGGGTTGATTCTAGGAACTTCAATTGTGAGAAGAGACAAGACGTTGGGAAATTAGTGAAAACGGTTACTCACCAGTGACTCACGGCCTACCCATACCCGGCGACACCAGGGTCGCAAACGGGTACCCGGGTATCGGGTACCCGATTGCGACCTCTGCCCAACCCACAAAATTCCACCATCTCCATCCAACGAAACTCTCTCTCGGGGCTACCCATTCATCCGCCGGGTGAGCTCGTGGGCTAGGGCACGTCACGGATACGCCGATTCATCAATTAAAATCACATTCCTTGCGCTCGTGCTCCGCCAACGGAATTGTGCGCGTACAGATAGATTATCATAAATCTTGTAAGTAATTGGCTCGCACGACTGTGGCAGCCGCTAGAGGCGCTGCCTTTACACGGTATTAGAAAAAGAAGGCAATTTATTTTTGCGTAGACTCTCAACTGACAAATTGCACCGCTGCGAGCGGGGTGAATTGTTATGTGCCTAGTGGGCGAGCATAGATGAATATCGATACCGAGAGATAAAGGCTGTGGTTCCATCCACCCCATGCCCCCCTAGGGTGTGACACGTGGGCCCCAGTAGGAGCTCACCACCACGCCTGCCACCCTACCCCCCGTGGTTTATATGGCTCAACGGAACACCTTTGGTTTTTGTACATTCCCGCACATATGTACGTATGCATGAACTTCTTTCGCACAGTACGAAGCCAACCGTGCCAATCGAAGGTGCGGGGGAAAGGACAACAAACTAAACACCAAAAGTAGGTCTGAAGAAATGAGTGTTTAATCCGTCTTGAAAAATGCATATAGCTCCAGTCGCTTCCGAACATCGGAAAGGAAGAGCGCATATGAGGGAGCGTGATGCAGTGACCTGTCTCTGTTCGAAAAGCTGCTGCTGTTGTGAGAATGACCAGAGTTCATGTGATGATGGTTTATACCTCCTAGACGAGATCAGCGAGGTTGTGAAGGCGTGAACGCTCGTGTGTGTGCGTGTGCGTTGTAGGGTGTGCGTGTGGGGGTTGTGCGTCTGTGCATGTGGGGTGTGTGTGCATGCATGTGGGGTGTGCGTGTGGGGTGTGCGTGTGTGGTGTCCGTGTGTGGTGTCCGTGTGTGGTGTCCATGTGTGGTGTCCGTGTGTGGTGTCCGTGTGTGGTGTGTGTGGGGTGTGCGTTTGTGAGGTGTGCGTGAGGTGTGCGTGTGTGCTTGTGTGCGAGGTGTGTGTGGGGTGTGCGTTTGTGAGGTGTGTGAGGTGTGCGTGTGGGGTGTGCGTGTGTGCTTGTTTGTGAGGTGTGCTTGTTTGTGAGGCGTGTGTGTGGGGTGTGTGTGGGGTGTGTGTGGGGTGTGCGTTTGTGAGGTGTGTGTGAGGTGTGCGTGTGGGGTGTGCGTGTGCTTGTGTGCGAGGTGTGCGTGTGGGGTGTGCGTGCGGACATACGCGGGCTCACGAGCCCCCCCCCCCCACGCACGCAGGCGGCGCGTGGCCGCTGCCGTCGGCATCGCCACAATCGCCAGCGTTTAATCGAATGAAATCTCACCACCCAAATCCGGACGAAGGCGGCCAAACAAAATTTCCACTCTAGAAAGATGCTGCCATGCCGACGACCCGTCACTGGAGTAATTTTGTTAAAAGTTACTGAGAAACCCTACACTATTAGCCTTTGTTATTACGTTTCATTAATTCTGATGACGCACGACCGGGGTTTGTTTGCAGCATTACAGACAAACGACCCCCCCCACAGGACATCTCTCCATCAGGGTGGCAAGCGGTTCCTTTGCAATCCTCATCATCATCGTCATCGGTCGGGTTCAATCCGCTGCTGGATGAATGCCTCCGCAGGCTCGCCTCTGCCGCCTCTCACGAACCCTCAGATGTAACAACAATCCGCCTAGCGCACACATGCGCACAGGCCGACTTCATTGCTCCACGTCGTTGATACACTACAAATGTCGCCCCCCCCCCCACCGCCGCTCTCTCTGCAAACAGGTGAAAGGCCGTTAAGATATTTTTTTTTTCAAGGAGCGGAGAGAGACTGCGATTACACGGGGAGCCGCGATTGATTTCTTTCCCGAACGCGAGCGATTTTGTCATCTTTCACTTGCGCCCGGCGTCAGCGGAACGCAGCGGGGCTCCCCTCTCCCTCGTGAGCGATCTCGGAGTTTTTGATAATTGCCACTTAAAAGAAAATACTTCACGTTGGTATTTTTCCCCCCCCCCCGTGAAAAAAATAGAACCCACGCGGCACCGTCACGGATCTAAATTCGCCGCTGGCTCTGCTGTAACGCTGGCTCACCGGACAGGCGGTGCGCTTGTTCCGGCCGCCACCACGCGTAGCCGCCAGAACAATCGTCTCTTGATTGTTGGCAAGGAGCAATATCCGAATAAACAGGCAAGGAGCCTCGATCATCGCTCGTACACACGGGAGCGATGACGACTAGGCGATGATTTAGATTGATCGAATCGAATTTGTTGATCGACTACTTTTTTCAAGCGGTTGATTCCTCGAGCCACATGACGAACGACTTCATTTAAGACTGGAGGAGGAAATCCGACGAGCTATGAAGCTCTTTTTGCACAGATGTCCAGTGTGGGGCGCCGGGTCACCAATCCAAATGTCAAACGTGAGCCGCCCAGACATTCTGCCTCTGGAAGGCAGGAAAACCCCCTCCTGCAAGCCACACTGGCGTGATGCCGGTGTGATGCCAATGATGATGCCGAGAGCGTCGCCAAGTGACATCACGCCCACTGCTGCTACCTCCCGTGCAGCGGCACACACGGAAACAGACATTACTTTCCCCCCCCCCCAAACCCTTTGCGTTATTTCAATTAGGCGAGTCATGGAACCGACGACAGAGTGTTCGATTACTTGAATGACAGCGTATTCCAGCTCGATCAATATAAAGTAATATTTATTCCATTTAACACATAGGCTTTCGCGACCAATATCATCCATAATAGAGGGTTTTGTGGGTTACAGCGCGTAAATATAAACAGCCAATTAGTAAGGTTTGTCACGTAAACAGAACGTGGTCAATTCTTTACAAGTATAGCACACCGGTTTGTTGGAGAGCAAATCCACAACATTAACAATCTGAGTACTCAGACTGTAAATGTGTCGGGTGGTGGCGGGTTTAACGACACATTTATATTTACGCAATCTAACCCAAAAAAAAACCTGCGTTATGGAAAATATTTATGTTGTCGACCAATAGGCCCGTCCGAGTCGATACTGATGAAACCCAGTCAGTCAATTTGAAACTGATCAACGCCTCGCCATGCATGAGACGCAGTGCATGTGTGCGCATTCGGTACAGGCACGGCACAGGCTGGAGAAGAGAATGACTTATGCGGTACGGGAGGATATGGAGCTTAGTGAAGACTGGTTACCAACAGTGTCAAGATCAGCCTCTATGGCAGAGGCTCGTGAAGGACGTTACTGGGCAGTTGGAGATAGTCGCCCTCCAACAACAACTGAGGACAGGGGAACGACGCTCACAACAACGAGCAGAGCGCCGGGCGGCTAAAATACACCTGGGTCTGTCCCGTGACCTCTGGTCAGCGAGCCTTCGACACTTCTCGTGGCCTCAAAGTGCACCTAGCCTGGCACAGGCGCCGTGGCGACATAACCGTCACTTAGTGGCGAATGCCGGTTGTTGGTATTGGTGCATTCAGCATGGAAAAAAATTAACCGCTCCGCACGATTTGATTCTTTCACGCGTGCATCGCGAGCATACAAACGGACTTCAATTTAATGAATCCTCGCAATTGTCATGTACAGGGTGGTTCAGATGTCTTGTGACCCCCCCCCGCCCCCAATTAACTGACCCCTTACATGTTACTTTTCTCTGCATATTCATTTGTCTTAAATAAAACCCGACTTCAAACATTATTACGTTTTCAGAGAATGAACCGGCAGTCACAAGACATTTGGACCAACCCTGCACACACACCACACGATATGCATTTCAAAACCAGTTGACAATGAGCACGTTGGGGAGGGGAGGTGAGGCTTAACCAGCCGGACAGGTCGGCGTGAGGTGGCCACACCGCTCCCGGCGAGGGTGGATGTGTGCGTGTGCTCATCTGCACACCGTGCGTGTGTGCGTGTGTAGCGGTCAGCGCGCTGCGCCTAGAACCCAGCGCCCCGGGTTCGGTTCCCGCTCACGGCCAACAACACCGGCGACGATTATCCGAACCGGTCCTGGGCCCGGTGCGATGTGTAAACAATCGCCACTGGGGCGACAAAGAGGGCCGCGCGTGGTGCTGGCCACCCACCCCTTCGTGTGCCGTGGGCGAACTTCGTAGGTGCCGCTCGCTCACAGCACTTGCCCCAACAGTCTGTTAAGGCTATACGGGGGGGGGGATCTTTATCTTTGTTCACACACACACCATGAGCGTGTGCGTGAAACCTCTGCGGTTTGGACCGTGCCCGTTCCGTGCCTGCTGTTCAAAACCGCACCCCCCCCTCCCTCCTCCACTGCACCCGTTATCGTCGCTGGAAAGCATTGCGCCGCGCACATGTGCACTTCCCGTCGGGCGCCCCTTTGACTGGTGGCACATTGCCACGGGTTGCATGTTCAGAGCGGGGCAGCCAGGTCGTTGCTGGGTCCGCAGGTGCGCTATTGTCTCGCGGCGCGGCTGGTTGCGAGGAGCGGGGTTAGTGGGGCAATCGGTTGCGATTCCCGCTCGCGAACAATTAGTAGCGAATATATTTGAGAACCGGTCCAGGGTCTCTCCCCCCCCCCCCCCCCGCGCCAATGAGTGGCCAATGCGGTGTGTCGTAAACATCGTCACAAGGGGAGACATAGGCGGCTGGATGTGGCGTTAGGCACCCCCCCCCCCCTCGTGTACCTTGCCCGCTAACAGTGCTTGCCCCAACAATGTGTAAAGAGACTTGACGACGGGCGATCTTTTGGTCTTTCAGCATGGCGACTGGATGGGGTAGTGTTCACTGCGGTTGGGTAGATCGGTACAGATATTAGTACCTTTTGTCTGGAGATACAAAGGTGGACTTAAGTCCTGCCACAAGAGCCACATCAAGCGTCACATTAATCTTACTTAAAGGTGCTCTCAAGCAGCATGTACCCAAATGGGATATGAGCTCGGTTGAATTCCCAGGCTAAAATGATTTAAGCGTTTGACCTTTTTGTGTGTGTGTGTATATGTCGTTTCCAAATTGGTGCTAAAAATGTATTCGATAGCACATCTATTCCTTCTCTCTCAGCTAAGGCCTCCACAAATCCTGAACCTCCAATGATCCAGAATGGCACCACCAGACTGCCCCCCACCCCCCACATTCCCGAAAGGGCCCACTAAACCCAGCTCCTGTCAGATCCCTCCAGCGGCCTCCAAAGCCAGTTTCCAAATCGACCACAACAAGATCGCCCTTCATCATGTTCAACATCCTCCGTGGACTCACCCCCCTGCCTGCCTACCTCTCCCATCGAGGTGGGCAACTGCAGATTAGTGACCAGTATACCGGGTTCCACGTCTGCCTCTGTCAAAACCCCAAGTCAAACTTCCACTCGCTGGGTGGTCGCTCTTTATCTGCTGCTGCTGCTCCGAACGTCTGCGACTTCCTTACTCCGGCAGTTCCCCTGTTCACGTCTGAGATTTTGATCTTGGCTGACCATGAATGACCGTTTCACTCGATGAAGAGTCTCTGGCCTGTAACATTCTGCAGCTCTGTCCCTGCCAAAATGAAATCCTTAAAAACCCACCCACTCCAAAACTATACGTGGGCCAGCATCCCGCTGTTTGTACCGTGCTTTGACATGCGGTCACGTTCAGACGCTTAAAAAAAAATAATCCAGATTGCATTGTATGGACGTCCGATGAGCACGGTTGGCTATGCACGGTGCAAAAGAGGTTCAACATACATACGTACATGGCGGTTTCACCAACGAGCTCTGGACCGGTTATAAATCATGCATTTAGTTTTCATAATAAAACAAACACTGTCAAACTCGCAATCCATGAAAAAATAAAGTATTACTCAACCCGTCTGCGCGACACGTTTATTTTACGTAAAAAAATTGGCATTTTGTACGCGTCATCTGCGCCAAATAAATGTGAAAAGCAAGTTTAATACGAAAACGTTTAAGAGCAAATGCAACATTTGCAATTTGGACATGTGCAAGTGCTTGACAATTCCCCTCGTGTCAGCCCAACGGGGGCGGGCCCCTGTCGAGTGCACTGCCAAACACGCCGCGTTTCACGCCCGACTCCCAAACGCGCCGACCGACACCACGGGTGCTCGATGAGTAGCACGGTGCGGAACGACGCATCACCGAGATCCAAAGATCACGATCGATTCTTCGGCTTTAACGATACGCGCGCCGAGTCACGTGCTGTAAAAAGTTGACCTCTTCCTCTGCACGGAGCCTACGGCCAACATCGCCTGGAAGATGCCCGATTGCGCAAGATCTCGGAGGCTAAGCAGACTTGAGCCTGCGTGTTGATTGGACGTGTAGCCATCGTGCATAAACATGTTGTTACAGGATATAGGGCTAGGAAGTGGGCAGCGGAGTACAAGGCAGCAAAAATCAATCATTGTACCGTACTATCAGGCTCCTACGTATGTGCTACCCATCGTTCCTAATCCGCAAGCACCAGCATGGTGAGTAACGGTCAAATAACCCACGCCCCCCTGCGAACCCCACGGGCATGGGAAGGCCCTCGCCCAGCAGTCGAGTGACAGCGCGTAGACTTCGCTGTAAGCGACGGGATCGCTCTTGCAGCCAACGCAGGCGCTGCCCGTTCGCCACGATTGTTAAAACGCATCGTGAGAGTGTATCGAATCGCCAGGGCGGAGCGAATCATCCCACCCCTAATCAAGTGATCACCTTACATGAGCACCTAAGCACACTCGACCTCACAAAAATGTGCACGGAGAAAGTTGTACTGTTCCCCGAGAGCCAATAGCAAGCAAATTAGAATCCAAAGCAACATACGTCACCTGGTTCAATATCAAAGTGTGAACAATAGGCTTTCTATTTGGCCGGTGATGACTACCGCAATCACGCTGCGTGTACAATGGCTGATATTCGATTGTAATCCTATGACAATGACATGAGGTCTGTTTGATGTGCCCAACGAATGAAGATGCAGAATAGTTTTTTGTAGAACAAATAAACGGATGGCTTCTACTTTTAGGAGAGAGATACATGCAGATCCCGCTAAACATTAGCACGGTTTCATTTGCATTGGGTGCAATTGTGAACAATAGCAATATCAGATATTAATACACCTAAAATCGGCATAATTATTTGTCACCGCAGTTCATAAGACTCGGTGTCCCTACGGAGGCGTGTGGCGAAGTTATGTGATGGCCATGCATGAGCTCGGCATTTGAAGGCCTGAAGACTCAGAATCATCGGTGACCTCGCCGACAATGCGTTCAACGGGGAGGGGGTTCCATATCCGGAGAGCAGAATGAAGGAGGCTTCTGTCCAGGCAGCAATGTTCTGGCAACTGGGGGGGGGGGGGGGGGGGGGGGGGGGGGGCGGGGAGCGGTGGGCAAGGGCTTGGCTTGGCAGGGAGTTGTGTACAATTGGGTTTACACTATGTCTTTCATGCGGCGGTGGAAGCATTGTAAATGTTGTGGTTTCACGCTTCAACACACCGGTGGGCTAAAGCAGTGAACTATTTGTCTTTTGTCAACGTGACACTTTTTTACTGATTGGCCGTGTCGGGTGGTGGAAGGTTACGACACATTTATAAATAACGCGATCTAAACCCAAAAACGTTGATTATGAAGCATGGCCTGACATTCGCAATTCAGAACGACGCGACTCACGCGTGTGCACTGTGTATTTCTACACGCACGTCCGGCAAGGTTTCTCTCTCTCTTGCTTGCTTGCTTTCCAAAGGAGGCGAAACGCTCCGAAAATTAGAAGCCAGGAATTCGGAACATTCTACCCGCAAACATCAAGAAACGGCCCAATAAGGAAGCCGGCGCTCGTGATTAACATCGTCCACTGCAAATTGTATGCCAAGTTGATGCATTATTATTGCCGGTGTTGTTTAATTACCATACACGTAAAAGCCAGTATTTTATCACAAATTAATATATGAATCACATGCCATTGCATTTATTCACGTACGGCCGCATCATTACCGGTACATATTACATACGTCTCGTTTTGCGTGTACATTTTAGGTATATTTGCTGGGCATATACCTTTCAAACAATATAAAATCTCATTTCGCTTTGTGGGCCAAGCGCTGTCCGCAACCACCTACTGGGGCGGCCGTGGCATGTTAAGCGCGCGGAGGTTGGTGTGGCCGGCGCCACGACCTCACCCACACCATCGCCTCAAATTCGCGGACGCTCACGCCGCTGCACGAAGGAGCCTCTCCTCAGGTAACGTCCGTTTGCTGGGAATCAAACCGGGATTGTTTGCATTCTGACCACAAGTCTTGTGGTTAATGCACACATGATTCATTGTAAAAAGGTTTCAGTTTGGTGCTTTAACATCTTGATTTAAAGCTTTCGTGACTGCAGGGATTCATAATTTTGGTTATTTCAGTAAAGTCATGTAGAAGGGAAATAATAAAATAATATAAATATAAAACAATAAAAATTATCACGACGTTTCGACTGCAACACAAGCAATCATCGTCAGGTGTGAATCCACAGAAAGAAAATTTGAAATTTTTATTGTTTCATATTTTTATTATTTTATTATTTCCCTTCTACGCGACATTACCGAAAGAACCAAGAATATCTTAACACCTGTTTTGTTGCCAGAAAAAAGGGGGAAACCCATTCTCATGACTGGAATTATCTATCAACAATGATCTATCCACTGCTGAATGATGGCCTCTGCCAAATCTCTCTCCCGCTCAGTCTCGCGGCGCGACAACAGTTTATAGAGCTCCCGCCAGCTCAAGATTTCAACTTTTGTTCCATATGCATTGGTCAATGTCCATGTTTCTGAATGCCACGGCAGGACCTATGCACAGATTTAAAATGTGATTATTTCGGCACGTGGCACGTTACTTTTCATCATACCAAGTTCAGTTTTTCCAGGAGCGACTCCACAACCCACCTCTTCATTTCATCAGTTGGATACACAATCTAATATTTTCCCCGACACTGCTTGGCTGTGAGCGTATACGAACTTCCCAGCTGACACTTTCTCTCGCGTCGGTGCCCAGTAGCTTTTTGAAGTGATGAATATTTTGCCACGCCTACGGCTGTGTAGTCATATGCTCTCGTGTGTCTCAGAGTTGCGCTGACTCCAAAAGGGCATCATCTATTGTTCAGCAAACCTTGCTGTAGATAATCATCATTGTAGTCTTTCAAATTACGAAATATTTGAATTATTTGCAACGGCTAACGAGTGAAAAGCTGTTAAAAAAAACATGTTTTCTTATTGAATTAATATTTAACGTGCTTAACCTGGCGGTTATATATATATATATTTTTTATTATGCTTGTTTACCCAGTAAAACCTCACATACTTGAAACCATTACCTGGTCACCCTCCCCCCGCCAATATCCACCGCCTCAATTTCTGTTTGCATGTATGGATGTATATTATGTACGCATGTATGCTGAACTTCTTTCGCACCGCACGTATCCAACCGTGCTAATCGGAGGTCCCGGGGGAAGGACGACAAACTAAACACAACAGAGCAGTTCCAAAGAGATGAGTTTTCAATCTAGATTTAAAACGTGGTTTCAAATCTTCTTGGTTCTTTCGGTAAAGTCACGTAGAAGGGAAGTAATAAAATAATAAAAATAAAACATAATAAAATATTTCTTTTATTACTTTCATTCTAAGTGACTTTACCGAAAGAACCAAGAAGATGAATCCCTGCAGTCACGAAAGCTTTAAATCGAATGTTTCAAATGTCTTCCGGTTTGGCTGTGCGCTCCGCTAGCGGGTTGTTGCCGCGCAGGGCCCAGCGTGGTGTCCCACGTTTGGTTCCACATGCTCGGGAGCTCCTCGATTCGAACGATTCGGCTCCCCAAGAAGCTGCCGTGACGTGGAGCGAAACGTCCGACACCGTGCCCGAGCGAAACGCGGAACGATCCGAAAACAAAGCGCAGAGAGGCTGGGCCGCACGACCGCCAAAACCGTTCGCAATTGTCCGTCGTCCGCTCTTTGGCTTGTGAGCATCAAGTGTGAAAGCCGACGCAACATGCGTTTGAAAACAGTCGTGTTCTTGAGCTCAATGTCATTGCAAACTAAATTGGAAAATTACTTTTTAGTGTCATGAATTAAAAATAAATCTAAGGCAAGAGGCAAACACATCTAAACTTGCTTAGAATGTGTGCTCGTGGAAAATTAACAATAAAATACTGTAACCAAATGTATTTTGCGAGGCGCTTGCTGTGGACATTATTGTACAACAGTCTCTGGTGAGGTGTGGCGCATTTAGAGGAAAAATTAAACATCGTGATGTCGTGTCGGCCACTGCAAGTAAGCCCGCAGGGTCATCAACCAAGCAGAGGGCAGCATCCAGCTGCCACATCTGACACTAGCGGAGACTCATAAATAAACCAAAGCCATGCAATTTCATCGGTTCTCATTTATTTATATCGGCATACTCCTGCGCGAGTGAGCGAGCGAGGGCTCTGCATTTTTTTCGCCTGCATGGCCCAGAGGGGACCCGGCTCCGGACACAGAGCTCGGTGCGGAAAGGAAATGAGACGACGCCGCTTCACTTTTATAATCGCACGGGCACGGCACGAAGCCGTCGAACCATCGTGTGCCGCAACTCCACGCCACCCCCCCCCCCCCCCCCGCTTGCCGAGCCGCACATAGAACTGCATCGTGCATCATGTGGCACGGTGTGCAGAATCGTCGTGGCGTGTGCCAACCAGGTACGGAATAAGTTCGACGGGGGTCTGGGGCATTAGCGTTGTAGAGGGGCTACTTCGTTGGATATTCCAATTGCTTCTCTTTGGTGTACTTTCCATCACCGACAACAACAACAACCACCATTCGCCACTAAGTGGCGGTGACGTCACCACGACGCTTGTGCCAGGCTAAGTACACTTTAAGGCCCCGTGAAGTGTTGAACGTCCGCTGACAGGAGATCGCGGGACAGATCCAGGTGCCATGGGTTGAATAATGAGATGAATGGCCAATGCACCACCTGTGGCAACTTGCCGTGTTTTAACCACTCGGTGCTCTGCTCGTTGTTGGAGCATCGCTCCTCAGCCCTCCGTTGTTGCTGGAGGCCGACAACTCTCCTCCGTCTCCAACTACCCAGAGGCGTCCTTCACGAGCCTCCTCCAAAGAGGCCAATCTTGACACCGCCACCACAACCACCACCCACGCCTCACTATCAAATACTCCATTATTATTATTATTTACCACGGTTATTTCATCTCTAGTTTTGAAACAGGATATATGCGAATTTAAAGGCTAAATTACAGTTACAATTAACAAGGTCACCTAAATGTTGGCACAATACTGGTAGTCGTACAGCAACTACTTTAATTAAAAATTAGTAACAATGTACGGTGGTGGAGGGGGGAGGGAAGTCAGCAGTGGTTGTCCTATGGACAGACTTTGCCCGTGCCATTTGTGGAATGTGGAATATTCACCGCCGGCCCATGGCTGTAAAAAAACACAAGAGATAACCAAGGGTTTGACAGTCGGTTTAACACATAGGTGACCAATATCATCCACACCACAGTTTTTTTTGGGTGAGATCGCGTGAATATATAAATGTGTCGCTAAACATGTCACCAGTGCACTAGATGTGAAAGTAAAAAAAATTTGGGGGGGGAAGGGAGGGAAGGAAAAACTCAAAATCCAAGGCCTACGAAAGCCCCCCGGAGTGAATCTGAACCCTGGCGCTGCTCAAATCACTGCGCCGAGCGTTCAAAAATCACCACACGCTCCGTAGAGACTCAAAGGGGCTCAACTGCGCCGTGCTTCGAACAAAAAAAACCTTTAAGCACCGCTTTCCACCGTCCTAGAACCTTGCTTGGTTCAAAGCGAGAAAAACTGCTCCACCTCTCCGTGCCGCACGCGTCCGCCGCCTCGAGGCGGCGATTGCCGCATTGTTGCCGTACGGCTGTCGTGCCCAACGCGTTCACCGATACCGCTGCAATCCAAACGCTTTCCCGTAATGGGGGGGTTGTTATATTTACGCGATCTAACCACAACAATAACCAATCTAATACGTGTAATATTTCGTCGCGAAAGCCTACTACCTGTTAAAACTGCTTTTCCCCTTTGATACCGAAGAAAAAACGTTACCTGGTGCCTGAGATGCTATTTGCATTTCAAGCTATTAAAGACTAAAACTAGTAAACTATGTATTATTTAACCAGATAAGGCCCACTGAGCTACGTAGCTCATTTTCAGAGGCGTACCTGGCCACAAGTGACCACTCAACTAAGTGGCTTATCATGTGGAAATTCACAGCAGCCAAATACTCTAAACGCATGTTTATAAAATCTGGAGGGAAACCCAAAGAAACTGGAGAAAAATCCACGCGGTCACAGGGAGACATGAAATATTATGGGCGGCGGGCAGGGTTGGGATCGAACCCGCGACCTCCTGTACACCAGTCGAGGTAGTTAACATCTCGCACAAACACTTGATAAATAGCCGATTTAGTATTGTTGTTTTTGTTACCCACCAGTACTGTCATGCAATGTTAATATATAAGCTTGCAAAATGTGTAACGTGTCATGCGACTCGGCAAAGAATTACTCAACGTTGACAAGTGTGGTCTCATTGGATCCAGATCGCGCCAAGGGTGTAGTAGGAATAACAAATCGTGAAGCTAAAAGACATCAGACTATTACGTAAAAAAGCACACCTAATATTTACTTTCGCAACTGATATCCTGCAAGTTTTTCGTCCTTCTCTCTGCATGTGTCAGATTGAAGATAAAGCTAAACAAATGTTCCGGGAACCACAATTGTTCGTACAAAAAAAACGGCATTGCCTTAAAGAGCGCCTTCGACGAACTTGGGCACTGGTGCACAACGCACCGAGGGCTGTGCTGGCTAACCTCACGCTCGTGCTACGTTTACACAAACGCTGGCAGTCAGGCTCGGTGGCCCAGGAATGGCCTGACGAAGCTCCAGGATCAGCAGCAAGGCGCGGGTCCGCACCCCCACGCTTCACAAGCACACGAAGCCTTCGTGGGCTCAGCCCCATACCTGCTCACCCCCACACCCTTTCCCCCTTCGTACTTTTCACCCAAGGGTCTGAGAGAAATACGACGCCGCGGGTGTCCGCGGTTCCGCTGGATGGCTACCCCGAAGAGTTTTCGGGTTGCGGACCCACGCATCGTTTTGTTTGTGCCGGGGCAAATGGCAGACATCGCTCGCACCTCCGATAAAGCACGGTTTGGCTACGTATGGTGCAAAAGAAGTTGAACATACGTACCTATGTACATACGCGGGACAAATCTGAAAATACATTAAGGAGCCGTGGGACGAGGAATGCAAAAATATGTTTTTCTCAACATTCAACGTGGCAAAT
The DNA here is from genome assembly GCF_015708825.2 of Lethenteron reissneri. Classification (NCBI taxonomy): domain Eukaryota; kingdom Metazoa; phylum Chordata; class Hyperoartia; order Petromyzontiformes; family Petromyzontidae; genus Lethenteron; species Lethenteron reissneri. Next base: position 10,173,099 of record NC_083806.1, on the reverse strand, counting down.
GGGCGAGGGTAAGAACTTCAAAAAGTACAAATGTATTTTTGCCTCGCAAAAAATATGGCCTTGAAGTTCAACTCGGCCCCGATCGTCAAAGACGTCCCCCCTTTCGGCACCGACGCGGTGACAATCGCAACTGCTTTCAAGGTCGGCCCCAGGGCAAAAGTACGTGTGGCTTCCCCTCCTGAAGCACAGCGGAGACCAGAGGTCGCAAACGGGTTTTGATTCCTTACCCTTAACCGTACCCGGCCGCACCAGGATCGCAAACGGCGACCTGTACCCATACCCGGCCGGGTACGGGTACCCGTTCCCTACCCGTACCCATACCCTACCCGAAATGAGTGACAAACGGCTACTCACCAGTGACTCACGGCCTACCCATACCCGTACCCGGCCGCACCAGGGTAGCAAATGGGTACCCGTACCCGGCCGGGTACCCGTACCCGGCCGGGTACGGGTAGCCGGGTATCGGGTAGGGTACGGGTACCCGATTGTGACCTCTGGCGGAGACCCTGGGACCCTCTTTCCAAGCTCGCTTGTTGTTGGGCTGTCATGGGAACAGGGGCTAAACCAGCAAGCCCGGTTACCAAACCCGGCAGGCGCACATCGTGGTGGCCATAGAAACGTGGCAGGGGCGGGTACACGGGGGAGACCAAAGCCCTCCAAATATTCAACGTGGCGACGAGTCCTGCAATGGTTCAATATTTGCCAGCCAATTCAAATCCATGATCATTTGCTTGTAGGGAAACGAGTTGGAATATCTGTTGAAAGAGATTGCGCAGCGTATGTGTGTCCGTGCGTCTGAGACCAGGTTCAGAGGTTATCGGTTTAAAATAAGCAAACGTTCCCCGACAGCGAGCAGAAATGGAAAACTATCGTCAGACACGCCGTCTTAAAATGTTAATGGACGTAAACGATCTCGCTTAATGGACGAACATGACAACGAAACATTGTTTTGCGAGAGTAAACCACACACTGGTTTTGCCAGCAAATCCCCATCAAATTATCTGCACTTAGTGCATCAATAAAAAAATTATTGTCTAATTGCGTGCTGATTTTTAACTGTTTTAAGATGCCTATTTAGAGGTATGTGGCAGCTCCTGATGGAGGGCGGGGGGGGGTTAAATGTGCCACAGCCAAGCCTGCTGTACCGACGGGACCCCATCATGGGTCAGTTACAACCCGCAGGTGTGCCAACTCGCCCCGCAGGACAATCAACCATCGTGGGGGGGGGGGGGGGGGGGCCCACAATTCCATCTCAGAATCAAGAACCATCTCCCTTTTAAACCCTCTCACTCGTATCGTTTAAAATGTTTGTCCAGTTCAGAGTTTTGCTTGCTCCCGTTGGCTTAGGCGTAACGTCACCTCGCTTACGATTTGCACAAAATCGGGGAAACAAAAACTAATCTCGTGTACGCGTCACGTGACGCGCGTTAACGCGAGCCTTCACAATCGATGAATAGATGCAACCGTCAAACGTCGAGTGAGAACCAACTTCGACAAACTACAAGAGAAAAAAGTTCAGTTGCAGCCCTGCAATTGCAAGCTCACACCACCGCCAGCAGGAAGGCCTCCACTTCAGGTAGCTCGAGTGGCCCCCGCGAGAGGCTCCACGCGCGTGACCTGTCGACAACGGCCTGTGGTGGTTTTTCCGGACATCTGTGAATTTAACTAGAAGTCTGTGAAAACAAGAGGAGCTTCATAGCTCATCGGATTCCTCCAGTACAAGTAAAGATGCCGACGTTAACTGCCAGATGGAGGGATTTAAGAAACTTGCTTTAACTGCCACGCCGGGCGATCGAACTGCTGATCTCCGAATTTCAAGTCGAGTGCGGTAACCGTTACACCGCGGCAGCCCCAACAGAAAATCACCAACAACAAAAAGCACTTAACGGCCATTCGTTACGTCCGATGCAACTGCATGGGAGACGTCTATTTTGTGTTTCATGAAATAATGATGGCGGTGGAGATTTCTTGACAAGTGGATGTGAGGGGAGGTCAAGTGAGGATGGGGGTCGGGGGGGAGGCAGCAGAGTGGAGGGGGATAAGGGGCAGGGAAGGGGGGGGGGGCTTGAGAGGCTTAAGAAATCCAGCTTTTTTTTTAATCCCTCTCAGCTTATCAGAGAGCAGAGCGCTAAGTTCCTTGTGAGACGCTGCACCTGATGTACTGATGGGAATCTGGTCGTAGGAAGTAGTAATAATAATGCGACAAAAAAAACCAACTAACACCTCCTCCAATAACAGCAATCTGTGCCGGTACACATTCGCTACGATTCACCAGAATAATATTACGATCCACGGATGTGGCATAAGTTCTGCACTCGCGACGTGACGCACGTACTGTAATTAAAGTGTCAACTATGAACATTATTTATGACTAATAACTTCGTAATTAATGCTCAGATTTAATTGTTATTATTACCACGGTGCCATAATTTCCGATGCCTCGAACGTACCCTTGGGTTAACCTCGTGCTTGCGTTACTAATCCTTCTTCGTACGAACAGCTGCTGTCTGGCATGGCTGCACAATCAAGGTAAATAACAACAATTGTTTGACCGTACTTCACCACGCTGGCCAGTGGAAGTTTTGTACGTACGTATGTTGAACTTCTGGTCGCACCGTACGTAGCCAACCGTGCTAATCGGAGTTGGTGAGGCGTTGGCCACCGTCCGGATTTGAACTCTGGGAAGCTAGGTTCGTAGCGCGGTGCAATAGCCACAACGCCGCCGCTCCACACCACCAATCGTTAATACGCGATTAAATTCAACCGTGAATACCAACATGGGTCAGACGGGTCCCCGTGACCTCTGTAGCAAGGACAAAGTTCCACACAAATCCCCATCGCCTTCCCTCGGGCTGCGACCGTGGAACAACAGCGCTGAAGGCGTTACGACTGCGGGCGAGTTCGCCCCTTTCATAGGTGGTCATCGACACAGTTTTTTTTATTTGACCAGTTAAGGCCCTGGCTACAAGTGATAGCTCAGCAAAGTGGCTTATCACGTGGACATTTATAGCAGGCAAATACTCAAACGCGCGTTGATTCTACATGTGGAGGGAAAAACCGCAGGGAGAGAGAACACGCAAACTCCAAATATACATCAGGCATCGTCAGGGTCAGGATCGAACCCATGAGCTCCTGTATACCAGGCGAGGTAGTTAACATCGCACCACATCCATGCACGTTCGTAATGTGGGCAGAGCGCCGTACCTGTGAGAATCAGGCGCTTTCAATTCCTAATTTTGTTGAGCGGAATTAGTTCACGTGACCCCTGCAGTCACCCGCGGCGCTACAGCACACCACTAAATAAAAAATACAGTAATCAGAATCTAGAATTACATTACATTGCCGAAACGTGACAATGCATTGGATTGCAGGGGGGGGGGGGGGTGAGAATTATTACCAGGCATATTTTATTTTTAAATCTGCCTCAACTTGATGTTCCTTAAGTGGTTACCGGTACCACCTGGGTAATTTCTGCGGCTGCAAACGATAGCATTTTATTGGTTAATTTGAATTTAAGAAAATGCTAAGACCATCACTTTACTTTGATTTTGCCATGCATGTAAATACACAGTACATCAATAAAATAATGCTGATGGACGTTTTCGCATGGGAGGAACTTAAGCAAATTGCGTTCGCGAGAGCAATGTGCATAAGCAAATCCACAGCTCACCTTCGGGACGGAAGTTTTTTTTTTTAAAGGCCACCGACACGCGTTTGTATGTTTGTACGTACGTATGTTGAACGTCTTTCGCACCGAGCGTAGCCAACCGTGCTAATCGGCGATCCATAAATTCATCCATCACAAAGCACCGTTAATTTATTTAGGCAAATTATTTGTGCATTTTATTCGACGGTCAATTAGACCAATGCAAACAAAATTGCGCAATCAATGAGTAAAAGACGGACAAAAATAAAAAAACGACACGTTCATGGAATCGTGACCTCCGAAATCAGAACATTTTCGTGCCACGACTGCGAGGATGAACGAAGAGCTGCTCAGTGATGAGCCCTTTGTTCATTCAGCTACGAAAGGTATACAGGTCAAGGCGCAGCCCTGCAACCGCTCGCTCGCACCACCTGCCAGTGAAGAGCCTCCGCAAGAGGGAGCTCTAGAGAGTCTCTCCAGAGGGCGTATTGGGCCTGCCCAGACATCATGGAAGCAGGAGAGTTATCCCCCCCACCACACACGACCAGCCGATCGACTAATCGTGGTGCACCCGTTTAAAAAAACTGCTGGGTGGACAGAAGTGGGGTGACGGGGGGCATCAGAGAATCATTTCAAGTGCCACGCCGGAGGAAATCAAACTGCCAGCCAATCTCAAGATTTTAAACTTGCAGTTGCGCTCGCCACTTTCACCGTGGCAGCATCGCCCCCCCACTGCTCTCGCTGTTTTCCGCGCTCGAGGGCTGCGCGTCTGCGGGGGACGTCGGCCCTTGCCGGGGAGAGAGCCGTCTGTACGGGGGGGGGGGCTAAGATTGCAGACCCCCCCCCCTCCCCATGTCGCCGCAGCGACGGCCATTCCGGCTCCCGAGGGAAAGGGTGCGCGCGCAATAACACGCGTGCATCCACGCCACTAATTAGCCGTGCACGCCTGCGCCGCCACTCTGAAGCGTGCCCCCCGAAGGCACGAGCTCACAGACGCACGCGCACGCACGAGGGAGCGAGCGAGCGAGCGTTCGATGCTCGGGTATGCATGCGGGTGCGTACGTGTGTGACGCGCGTTGTGCCCGTGCTCTCACATGGCCACACTGTGCTGGATTATGCTTGAGGCCGGCTTTTAATTTTCCGGCCGGCCGCCTCGGATGGGATTTACAGGGGCGGCGATGCGTGGGGGGGGTGGGTGGGTGGTGTGGTGTGGTGGGGGGGAAATGGCCCACTGGCTTGCGTGCATAACAAGCCACAAGTCGACATAAATATATATATTGCTCGAGCCTGCGTACAAGCGGAGCGGGACACAAATACGAGATGTAAGCACGCCTTGTTGTCGTTGGCTGGATTAGCCTTGCGTAGTAGTGGCAGCAGCATTTATCCGAGGTGCGTGCATTGTTCACAGCGGCAGATTTGTATGTGCTCGCCAGGGCCCATTTACAACGGCCATCTGACCTGTTAGCGGACGCATTTTTTTACAATTTTTAGAGCCCGGTCCAGAGCTGTTAGCGCACGCTTAATTCAAAATGTCTTTTGCGACGAACTCCACAAATAGCCCTTATCAATCCGGTGCTTTAAATCACGAGCGTGTGCGTTCGTAGCGCGGCACTTTGTCAAAAACGCACTTTGGAAACTGGGCGCTGTCGAGGGTGATCGTCGTTCAGGCGTTCCCACGAACGTAACGACCCCCAAAGAAAGACTCTCGCCTTTCTCCTTAAGGTTCTGATGTTAAGAGTTAAACGATAAAGATTTTTATTCCACCAGTTAAGGCCCTTTTTCATAAGCGAGCCAGGCCATAAATGATAGCTCAACGAAGTGATGCAACTCTGCGATTACTTGCTTACGTCACGGCTGGCGGAAAGGCTTCTACGAGAAGGGCACTTTGGCCTACTCTTCCAAAGTATGAAAGTCCGAGTTGACCCCGGACGGTGATTTGAACTCTTACATTCAGATTGCAAGTCACAAGAGCCTCTGCTATGCCACGAATGATAACAGAAGAGCACAACGTGCAGCAAAACACGCCGTTGCACTGTACTATGCTCACACATCTATGTTCCCCCACCTTCACCGACCCGCACTGGCCAGAACGGCGAAGTATGGTCAAATAACCCACCGCCCCCCCTCCGTGGGGAGACAAAGGGTCAGATTTGTTGTGTGGCCTACGCGCACCACCATTTAACGGGGCTACTCCTGTGAACAATGTAAAAACAGGGGTCCCCCCCCCCATCCTCCTCCTCTTCAATGTCCACCCGACAGCAGATGGCACTCCGCGATAATTGTGCACACCACAGAAAGAAATCAGAAACTTGCAAATCGCAGGGCTCTTTTGAACTCGCTCGGCGGCCAGCACGCGAAAACCGTGGGGCAAAGACAGCTGCCGGGAGAAATGGGCGCTTGTTTTGCGAGGTTCCTGATCGCACTGCCTGCGAATTAAAACCTGGGAGACCGGCGGGAGGGGTGCGGGGGGGTGGACGCGCCAGGTTACGGTGCGGTGTGTTTTTCGAGGTTAAAATGACACGCTCTCATAACGTGTACAGCCACATCCCCGGGTTTTTACGGGTCGGGCATGCGTTCCTGGAAGGTGCGATGAATAATCGGAACGGCGCGAGTCAAAGCGATTTTTTTTTCTCTTCTCCCAAAGTCACCGAAATACCGTACACGTGAATAATGAATTGTACCCAACGGTTCGAGTACATTTCTTCCGTACGTGCGACGCAAAGTTGTTTGCTTGCAGGGTTGGTCAAGGCAATGTCCGAGGCGACGGATAACGAGGAAGGGCGGAACGATGCCGCCAGCGACGTAGGTGCGGGGGTTGAGACGACGCAAATCGGGTGGCGGTGTCAACGATGAAGTGACGACGTTTTCGCGAAACGACGTAAGAGGGAGAATCGTAAATTGGGGGAATATTACTGTCGAAGATGGCAGATATGTATTTGATTTCGCTGTGGATACGACCGTTTTCAACGTTATAAAATGCACCTGTAGATTAAAAGCAAAAGTTGGGCAGAAAAATAATTTTTGACGAGGCTTTTGCCTTGCAGAATTATACAATATTCAGAATTATTTACAATGGCACTCTCTCCACCCCCCCACCCCCCCCCCCCCCCATTGCCTCCTGCCCCAATAATTATTTTAAAAACTTCACACACCATGCATAGACACAGCTGCATCAACTCCATTCAAAACTTTGGATTTGTCTCGCAGACCTCAGGGATTCGTACTTCGGTCCCCCTTCCCATTACTTCTTGATGTAGGTGTCGACGACATTTCTGAGAGGGTTGGCGTGCACAGAGTGCATCAGCAAGGTAAAGTGCAAAGCAACAGGTCTGCACTGACGCTCGCCACGCGGGCCGCCACTGGACTGAGTCGTAGTTTTGGTCGTGGCGCGCGGCGTCTCACCACGTGCGTGCCGAAATTTGACAATTCAGTACGGCAATTTGGCTTGTGGCGAATTTCAAATGAACCGTATATATGCCGAAAGTGCAGCAGCGCCAAATTATCCCCAATTACGAATGATCAAGAACCGAAATAATGAGGTTTTAACTGTACGTGCATTCCGGAGAATGTGTTTTTAATATTAGTTGTTAAAGACCATCTTCCTAAAAAGTACTCTCCATAGTAATGCATCATCTTCTTGAAGATGCGTGCAAACATATTTGTTCAGAATAAATCAGAAAAACGAGGCGACTCTCTCCCAACGCTAAGCAGCGCAAGCCACGACCATCTTCTGCAAGATGGCTCTCAATAGAACAGCGCATTCGACCGATTATAAAACCGCACACCATTTTTTTCGTCTCAAAATTACTCCAAAGTTTCGGGCGCATCTTACTTTTCCGAAGCATCTCATAATACGGAGAAGCAGCGTAGTTATTTCATGCCATGTACTTAATGCAGTTAAACCTGTCAGTGTTGTGACGAGTGATTTTATATCTATTTTTAAACCGAATACTGCATTCATCGTAATTCCACCACCATTATCGTAAAACCTATCCAAAGGCGGTGGAACTAGGGAACGTTATTACGAGCTGTTTACGTATAAAAAAAAACACATTTATACAGTTAATTTCATCGAATTACATTTTTATTCCTTCGAAAATTTGCAATATAATTGCGCGTGCAAATGTCACACCCGCTTAGGGCTCAATTTTCCTGCGAAAAATAAAAAAACCTCCCTCCCTTTTCAATGCAAAAATGCCGATTTACCGCGGTAGATTGTGGCGCCGGGCTTTTCTTTCCCGTCCGCCACCAACTCGGCGGTGTGGCATTCCTGCGGCTCTGTGCTCCGGCACATCCCCGGCGGAGGCGGCACACTCCAGACCGTAATTCTTTAACTTTTAATTACAAAAAACCAACGGCCACCCCGGCAACTTCACAATGTCAGTTCGGGTTACGCACACCGAGCATTCGTGATGTGCGCGACAGTGGGCTCCGTTGCCTCCACCCCCCCCCCGCCCTCCACCCCTCTGGGGGCAATTAGTCTGGAAGCGTCAGACCGCATTTTTTCCTGGAATAATCAAAATCGTGATTTAATAAACTGGAAAAGGAATCCGATGAGCTACGAGGATCTATTTTTCACAGACGTCCAGTCGGGGCGGGTCGGCAAGTTTCATCAACGCACGGTACAAAAAAAAACGACAAAGAGCTGCATGGAGAAAAGGCCAAGCAAGTCGCAAAATAAGAATGGAAAGTATACAAGTAGAAATTGCCGACTTGTCACCACCAACTGCAAGCTCGGGCAAGGCAGCAAAACAACAACAATTCCCAGAGAGGGATGGCACTGGAGGTTCGCACACCACGCTGAGAAGAAGCACAGCGACCCGAGTTCGATTCCATGCCGTGGCTTCACACCGGAGCAGCCATCTGGAGCTGGTTCCTGACCTCCCCACCACCAAACCGAGTCCACGCCGTTCTTACGCCGCCGACACTGCGTGGCGACGCACCATCGTGCAACCACTGCGACCGACACCGCACGGACGAGACCTCCATCCAGCAGTGGACCGACAAATGGACGGCAGTATATTTATTTATTCAGCTTTTATTATTGGCAGCTAAATTAGACGTGTCTGCCGCCGTGGTGTTACGACGGGGCAATACGATGCGGTCGGCTGCTTGTGTTAAGCTTTGTGTAAAAGACGACACCATGACAGCCAAGGGCAGGGTCACAGTACAGAGGTCAAACGGTGCCCTCTCACCTCCATTCAAAGCTTCACCTGTCGCACTGGATGCAATTTCACACTCAAAAGCACCATACGAGCAGCTCGGCACAATGGGACATGCTATCCTGGATAACACATCAGGGGGCTGTGTGGTGGCCAGATGCTAGCAGTACAGCAAGCAGGCTTGCGAGCCGACTGCTTAGATCTACGTGTGATGTTCTCCGATATGCAGGAGTCTACTCTGACGGGGTACTCGGGTTTTCTCTGCCCTCTAAAATCAGCCATCAAGTTGTTCTTTTGCTCGACGAGAGTGAGCGAATACTGTGCGGGATACAGGCAGAAATGATGATTAGAAAATGAATTGGATATGTCGATACAGGACACTAAAGAAGACGGGTTTTGAAACTTAGCGAAACTCGTCCTGGATGAACAAAACCTTCATTATCATTAATATGATGGTGGTGACATTCTTTCATTATTCACTGCGCACACATCATGGGTGCAGACATCTGGTTTCGGCAAGAGAAGTCGGAACGACTGTGCGATTTCTTTTTTAAGACTTTGAGGGCGGTTCTAATTGCTGCATACAGATTTACTCCAAACACACACATATCAGTGGGTGTGTAATTAACATTTTCAATTCTGGAATTGATTCGCAAGAACATTGCTATTAAAGTGCTCGGAGAACTGACAATTGGTATCAATGCTGAGTAGTCTGTAAGGCTGCTTTACATTTTATTATTTCCCAACATGAAGCACCGTTAGATTTTCCAATGCACATTTTATAGTATTCTGATTCCTATTTAAGTCATATATCCCATGACTAGTGGTGAAAATTCTACTTCTGTATGTTAAATCAAGCACAGTTTTGGACTTTTTAAGGAGGGAAATGTATTTACAATTAAAACCCTCGCAAAAGAAGATGAACACAACCTCTCCCATGAAAGACACATTCCCCATCATCCCATGGCTGAATTGATTAACAAATATTTGCTGGATTGTTATTGGTCGACTGGAGTAGGTAGGTGACATGTGACTACATCGCCACGACCATTGCGTGGAGGCATACCCTGGATACGGTGTGCAGAGGAGGGAAATAATTTTCTGGGTTACCAACTCCGCAGAGCCCGAGATGATATTAAGCGCTGCCTACATCGCACTAACTGGCACGGCATGCCCTGCGAGACATTTCCAGAGAAAGCCCGTGCTTTCACAAGCAGGTATGCATGTAAAGCAGTTAGGCACGCATGCGTGCGTGTATGCTTGTCCTCATTTATCTGGATGCCCCATTGGCTTCCGACATTTAAATATAAAGTGGATCTTTTTGCAATCCACAATGGATTATGGGCGACCATCAAACGGCCTACGCGGGCCTGTGTTCCACGCAGTGCGCGCACAATTGCAATTTTCGCTTCTCCACCCACTGAGGCAGAAGCATTTTCACGTTACTGGGTGTTCAAGATGGCCTGTTTTTAAACTAGAACATACCACGATAATAAAAAAAAGTTAATACAAACACGCACACGTAAAATTCCAAACTACCCCATCTATAAAGCGCCGCTCACATTTTCCACATTTTCGCTTTGACCCACACGCACATTTACAATGGTGGTAAAAGGTTGTTCCCTATTGAGCAACGGAACACTTAATGAAGTGCGCATGGGCTGTATCTTGGACATTTCTGTTAGGCCAAAGCACAGCTGGCCCAAGCTGATAAAGGCTTACCTTGCCCACAGCCCACAAAACCTTGCACACCCGTGCCACATAATCCAACAATGCCCTGGGTCAAGAGCTTTCGACATTGTAACAGCATCGGCAGACGGTTTTTTGTCAGTCACACAACATCATACACAAGTACCTTCATACAAAGCCTTCTATTAATTTACTTTTACTGCAATTAATGCAAATGAAACTAATTCATTGGCGATGCCGCATTAAATAAAAAGCCTGTCATCTTATTCAAAATAAGTGCCTTGTCATTTGAAAAAAAAAACATTAAAATTTTCTACGTACATAGATTGGCTGGAATTATGTCTCAGGGGTAAAACTATTTCGGGTAGCAACTACCGTCTTCTCCAAATTATGCGACATTCCTGAAACTACAATGCACCCCAAGCTTGTGCCAATAAAGTTGAAATAATATGACCTCACACACACACACACGCGTACCACACTATAAAAACGCACAACCTCAACTCTTGTTTTAAAACGTAGGAGAAAAAAAATTGCATCTTAAAATGCGGAGAATACAGTTTATACTACTGTTAGGGAAAAACGTAGAAAGTTAAACGCATGGAGACGGGCATCGCTGTCGTAACACGTGGGGGGAGCGGCAGTGTGGCGGTTACCGCGCTGCGCTATGAACCCGGCGACCCGAGTTCGATTCCCGCTCACGACCAACACCGGTGAAGATTATCTGAACCGGTCCTGGGCCTCCCCTAGGTCAACTCAGCCTCAAAACGAGTACCTGGTGCGGTGTGTAGTAAATATCGCCACGAGGGAGACAAAGGCGGCCGGGCGTGGTGCTGTCCACTCACCCCCTCGTGTGCCACGCTGACCTTCATAGGTGCTCGCTAACAGCACTTGCCCCAACAGTCTGTTAAGGCTACACGGGGGATCTTTGTCTTTTTAGCCGTCCGGATATTAACAGTTCAAGCACCAGGGGGGGGCGGGGGGGGCAGGCAGGGGGGGGCCAAAACCCGGTCACCTAGAACTAAGCTGCAAGCCACAGAGTGTCTCAATTGTTCCCACAGCGTTTGGTGCAAAGGCAACACAGAAGCACAGAGAACATGCAGTCCTCGAGGCGACGCTCACAGATCCATCCGTTGGTGACGGCGGCAGACCGAAGGCGTCGTTCCAAAAATCACTCTCCTCCTCGCCTCCGTTCATTAATCGTGTGCGGAATAGATTATGTACAAGGCGCGACTCTAAATAGCCACGAGGAGTTGTACCATGTTCCGACGGAATATAAGACGAGACTTTTGTCAATGTATTTAACGGTAAAAGTTTTGGGGGAGGGGGGAAGCCGGGTGGGGGGGTTACATCTTACGCAGTAAAAGTTGGGAGTGCGTCTTATAATATGGTAGGTGTCAGAGGTGTGGACTCGAGTCATGTGACTTGGACTCGAGTCAGACTTGAGTCATGAATTTGATGACTTCAGACTCGACTTGGACTTGCATAACAATGACTTTGTCCCACCTCTGAGGTGTGGACTCGAGTCATGTGACTTGGACTCGAGTCAGACTCGAGTCATGAATTTGATGACTTCAGACTCGACTTGGACTTGCATAACAATGACTTTGTCCCACCTCTGGTAGGTGTGTGTGTGATCAGATTTGTATAACATTATTGACACTGGGTACACGTTTGGGGTGCCGTTGTATTTCCGGAGCATATTCTAACCCAGAGCTCACGGCATTATTTATACTGTAATTTAGTAATGTGTTCTTTACCCGAGGAGATACAATACTGATTATCGGCACTGTGGTGGCGATTACATTACCATCCTCGACTCCTCTTCCACCACGTTATCATCCTGTGCAGCCGCGTGGTCCAACGGTTATCAAGTGTTCTTACAGTTAATGAGCTCATAGCTTTGAACGTAACCAGACCTCCGGCACTTAAAACTGAATCTGGGAACGTTATCCAATAACACAGTTTGCACCGACATAAATGTGGCTCCTCTAACACTTTTAAAAAACAATGGTCTTGCTTCTAGATTTAAAGCTTTCGTGACTGCAAGGATTCATACTCTTAGGTTTTTTCGGTCAAGTCACGTAGGTAAAAATAAAGAATAATAATAAAAGAAATAATAATAGAAATAAAATAATAAATCACGACGTTTCGGAGGCAACACAAGTCTCCGTCATCAGGTGGGACCGTCACAGCTAAATAATGGTCTTGCTTGCCACAGCCAATTAATGCAAAATTACTGACGGCTTTCTAAACCGTCTCTTTGCAAATGCTTGCCAGGCACCCAATGTATCGCGTGTGACATTTTGAGTGGTGGAGGGTATGAAAATCAGCTGCAGGTCAATATCTGGCACTTGGGTAAGAGCCGTTATTAAACAGGGAAGGGCTGCGGGCTTGCGAGGGCATTCACCAACTCGCGGTTGTCACGGACTGCCGACACTTTGACGTTGCTCAGCCGCCGCAGTGACCCCATGCTCTATCATAACGTGCAGGACGCGGCGAATTCATGCAAGTCGTGTTTATTCTGACTGGCAGGCCCTCGGAGAGACGCGCGACACCGTCGGCGTGGGCCGTGCGTGCGCGTCGAAAGAGAGAGAGAGAGAGAAAAAAACACTTTAAAACAAGCCGAGCGCTGAGAAGCGCAGAAAGCCATGGGAAGTCCTTTGAGTTGTCACACGTTCAGGCTCAACCAAAGGATTATGCCTACCTCCTGTCTGCGGACCTGGAAAACGTAATTCCGGTGATGTGGAAGCTATTTGATGTACCTCAAATATGGCAGATGGCCTTCAAAGCACCGCGGGCCTTGTGATTTTTCTGGATGTACAACTACACACGGGAAAATAAACTTTGCAACGCGTGAATAAACGGACTTCACTTGCCGCATTACTTCTTCACTGTAGTCCATTGCAGAACAAATGCTGCTCTCGGTTTTACAATTGGCTCATCAGACACCAGATAAATAAAAGTGCATTATGCAAAAGCTTCCACGCTTAAAAAACAAGTGTTAGGTCCTTCAACAATGTACCTGAAGTGAAATCCATTGTGACCGGAACACAGACCCAATTTCAATATCGGAATGGAATTTTATAGCAATATGCCGGCTGTGCAGTGTACATCTGTGACTCGGTGTATTGCAGGCAAAGGTTGGTGGATCCTGCAAACCAATGATATTCCCACGAGAGGTGGTCAAGAGACAACGGCAAGTGGAATTGTGAACCTTCCTGCGCAAACGTTGAGAACGTTATCTCCCCGGATGCGTGGTGGATGTTGCCTGGGTATTCTGCTTTCCTCTCAAACATAAACGCACCATCCTGGACTCTTACCTCGATACGGAAGAACGTGGACGTCCAGAACAAACACCTCATTCGAGACCCCTCACAAACATCGCACCCCCTGACTTTCACATTCCTCAAAGAAGCCGGCGTAACCATCAACCGCATCAGAAAATCAGCAGGCCGATGTGCACATTTCCTTCATAAATATAAACCACAGTGCGACTCTGGCCATGTCGCCCAAGCTACTGACCACATAGTAAACCACTTTAGTTCGCGCTCCTTCAATGGAGGAAGAGCAAAACTACCTAAACTTCATCCCAAAGCCTTCATGGCTAGCAGACCTCGACATTGGCACTCGGCTCCTGAACAGATTGCCATAATACGCGAGAATAGCAGGAATTGGTCAAATGTCCCCCACGAATGAGAGTCTTGAGACTCTGCAAGGATTTCCCGGATACATTAAACACACACAAAACCACGTACGCACTGCTACACACGGCATGCTGCACGACACAGGAGTGCGATGGTGCTAGGGTGAAAACCAGCACTCCACAAACATGGCAACAGCGTAGCCGGTCCTCAATTCAGTTGGCAAGGTAATGCTGCAGCCCCTGGAATATCTTGTTCACACCACTGCTGGCAGAAGGAGGAGCTCTTGGACAGCCTCTCCTAGATTGTATTTTGGCCTCCTGTCCCATGCTGGCCAGACATCTGGGAAGATTTGGGAGGCACCCCCCACACGTTACTTAGAACCGCCAATCGACAAATCGTTTTCAACCCATTTATTTATACTTGCTGGGTGGACAGAGGCGGCGGGAGGGTGGATTTAATAAACCTGCAGCACTGTTTATACCGCCGTGCCGGGAGTCCGAAGCGTCGACGTCTGGATCGCAAGTCCAGCGTGTTAATCTTTGACACCACAGCATCATCCCGTCGTACACAACGACGCACACAAAGCGCGTACACATCGGCGGAATGTGACAAGCTGCAGCACAGAAGAGGGAAACGGTGTGAAGGTGAAAACCACAACTCCGGTACCGACAGGGGAACGTGTAGTCCACAGCGGTGCTTTCTGTAGAATAAATACAATATAATACAAAACACGTGGCATGACACCGTGGTGCACTGCTATGCGCTATTATGCCGAGCAGGATTCATCCTGGACAGTACTTGGGTGGACGACTACCGTGCATAAAACAGGTACTTGTAGGCAGTGAGCGAAGGTGCAATTAATTATCAGCAGAGACAGCATTGCATCGAAATCCATTGTTGCATTGGTAAAGTGCTCCCTCTCTCTGTACCTCCTCGCCTTTAGCAACCCACACTGAAACAGTGTGGTGAAATATGGTCAAGTAACCCCCCCACGGCCCACCACGGCATGGAGGAGGCCCTTGTCCAAAAGCGGACTGACAAATGAGGGCCGTACACACACACACACGGCACGACAACATTTGACAGTACACTCAACCTTTTATCTGGGGTCTTCCAGACCGGTCAGAGGCGTCGTAGAACATGGAGCGACAAGACACTTTACCCCACCCCCACTGCACGAAGTGGCAGATTCAGGACACAGCACTGCACACACTTTGAAAAATTTTGTGTTCTTCTAAAACTGACACGGCCATCAATTGGCAGGGCCATCAATTGGAGGAAACTCGCGTCGATCGGTGCTTTTGGTTTGAGTACCACACTGCTGGTTGCGAATCTAAAAACACAGTATTTCCATTCCCGGCACATCACATCCAGATATCCATCTGGCTGAAGTCGCGGATACGGGTCAAAAAGTGCCGACTCCAGTTTACAAAGCGAACATGAAAATTATTTCAGTGAGAAATTAAGCCTTGTTATCTTGTTGTGTGCAAGCAGTTTAATTGTAATCGTTTCACTACTTAAATCTCCAGAAAAGGACCGTATTTTGGTATTCCTTTGTCAAGTCATCACGATCAACCGTGGGATGTCCTGCTTTCGGCAGAGAAGCAAATGCGGCCACGCTGCCTCCACGGTCCTCGGCACACGTGGAGCAAATGTTGCCAGCTGTCCGACTGGCACTCGACCACGTTTCATCGCGACGTGGCACCAGCAGCAACAACGCACACCATAGATACCGCAATCACCATGGCAACTCGAATGGGTACCCTCCGAACAACCAACGGAATTCTAGATTTGAAGCTTTCGTGACTGCAAGGATTCATATTCTTAGGTTTTTTTAACAACTCTGGCACCCCCCCTCCACCTCTCAGCCAGTCTACATAACAAAGGCTCAGTCCTTTGTTATGTAGACGAGCCGTAGTTTCAAGCCACACCAACCTTACCATATTAATAAAGAGGGGGCCTGTCCTGATTCATCCCCCCCTCAACCAGTATAAATACGGGGTAGTATCTCTTGGAATTTCTCATTTACTTGATACAGCAAGCGTGCTGTGACGGTTCCACCTGAGGACGGAAGCTTGTGTTGCCTCTGAAACGTCGTGATTTTTATTTTTATTTTATTTTACTTTTATTAACCAACGGAATACCGGCAGCGTCCGTCGAGCAGGCCACGGCGATAAGATTGCGATCGTGAGATGTATCCTCAATTCAATCATCAGCCATGACCAATCCACTGCTGGATGAAGGCCACTCTGTGGTGTGTGTGTGGTGTGTGCCGTGTGTGTGTGCCGTGTGTAAGTGCCGTGCGGTGTGTGCGTTTTGTGCATTGTGTGCGGTGTGTGTGAGTGCCGTGTGCGGTGCGCGTGTGCGGTGTGTGCGGTGTGTGCGTGCGGTGTGTGAGTGCCGTGTGTGTGTGCCGTGCGGTGTGTACGGTGTGTGCGCGGTGTGTGCGCGTCCACTATTATCGCGAAAACCCAAATGCAACGACGCCTCGTCGTTGCATTTGAACAAAACAAGCCAGACGCAAGGAAGGACGACCTCCAGACCCCCTTCCCTTGACCCAGTGCAGTCAAACGAGATCCTCCCAATAGGCACCAGACTCAAGAGAAGAAGAAGAAGATGCCACCTGAACAACAACAAAGACGACAAACATCCCCCCCCCCCCTCGTGTAGCCCTGTAACAGACTGTTAGGCCACGTGTTGTGAGCGAGTAGCAACCTATGAAGGCCGGCACGGCACACGAGGTGTGTGTGTGGGGGGGGGGGTGCAGCAACCACCCGCGACCGCCTTTGTCTCCCCCGAGTGGCGATGATTACGACAACACGTGTGTAGTGCACGCACACGTACACATCCTCTTGTGTCAATCCACTGCTGGATGAGTGCGTCTCCCCACGCCGTGCCGATCGTGGTGGGCCACGTGACCACTTTTTGTTGTTGTTGGCTACGCTGGTCAGCACGGGCTGCCGAGCATAGACGTTGGAGCATACATAGTACAGTCCAACACACGGAGTTTGCTGCCCTGAATCCCCCTCCCTGTGCCAACACGGAGTCCCTCCACAACCAAATGAGACCATCTGTGTGTGTGCGTGTGTTTATGCAATGGTTGAGTCGGTGGTGGACCCTGGTTAGCTTCAAGAGATCTGTCCAGATCGGTCGTGTTCATTCCGGACGATTCGGTTCCATAGCTGCCAACCCCTTAGCAGTGCCCCCCGTCTCATTACAGACCAATTAAAATCTTATTGATCACGCCGTGCCCTTATAAATATCGACGTTCATCATATACACGACACAATACACTACTATACACTACACTATACACTACCCCTTATCAGTGCCCCTATCTTATTACAGACCAATTCAGACCTGATTGCTCACGCCGTGTCCTTATAAATCTCAACGTTCATCGTATACACGACACAATACACTACACACTACACTACCCCTTATTGGTCACGCCGTGCCCTTGTACATCTCAACGTTCATCATATACACGACACAATACACTACATACTACACTACCCCTTATTGGTCACGCCGTGCCCTTGTACATCTCAACGTTCATCTTACAAAGTCACATCGCAAGGAAGAAACACAAACAGATTTGAAAATGTTTGTTAGCCCAGATTGAAACAAGAAGACCGCTAAACCGTATGGGTTGACTTGTTGGCGGCACACAGCCACACACTGCTGTAACTACATAACAATAACCCCCCCCCCCCCCCCTGTTTACACAGAAAGTCTCAGAGTCTCAAGACTGGCGAGTCAAGAGGGTCTTGCTTCATTGGAGGCGGCGGTGGGGGGTGGAGTGTAGTGTATAATGTAGTGTATCGTAGTGTAATGAGTGGTGGTTCGGCTTTTGTGTGCGCGGAAACCAGAGGACCAGGAGATATCCCACCCCACATTTCGAGAGGCGGCGGTGTGGGGAGGTTGGGTGGTGGTGGCGTGTAGTGTATAGTGTAGTGTATAGTGTAGTGTATAGTGTAGTGTATAGTGTATCGTAGTGTAATGAGTGGGTGGTTCGGCTTTTGTGTGCGCGGAAACCGGAGGACCAGGAGATATCCCCCCACACATTTCGAGAGGTGGCGGTGTGGGGAGGTTGGGTGGTGGTGGTGTGTAGTGTATAGTGTAGTGTATAGTGTAGTGTATAGTGTAGTGTAATGAGTGGTGGTTCAGCTTGTGTGCGCGGAAACCGGAGGACCAGGAAATATCCCCCCACACATTTCGAGAGGTGGCGGTGTGGGAGGGTTGGGTGGTGGAGTGTAGTGTATAGTGTAGTGTATCGTGTAGTGTATAGTGTAGTGCAATGAGTGGTGGTTCAGCTTGTGTGCGCATGAAACCGGGAGGACCAAGATATATCCCCCCACGCATTCCGAGAGAATCAACCCACGTGTTGTACTGCACTGCCATGTCCTCCCCCAACCACGCAGCCGCGCGTGTTTTTTTGTAGAGTTCCACCAACACCGTTCATCCCAAACATCCTTGGACCACAGCCGTGCAACAACCACCACCACCACCACCAAATCCGATTACCGACCGACCTTGCTGCTGCTATTGTTATTGTTGGCCACGGGGCACTTTATTAAAAAGACGAGGCAAAGGAGGTTGAGTGAAGATCATCGCCTTACCAGACAACGCCGAACGCGCCGTAGCCGATGGGCCGATCCGGCTCCACGTCTCCCGCGGGGGGCAGCCGGGGTCCTGCCGGGGCTTGCTGCTGCTGCTGCTGGGGCTGGTGGTGCTGCTGATGATGATGATGGTGATGCTGATGCGAATGTACCGCTGCAGATGCGGCAGCTTGCACGGGCGCTGCGGGTGCAGGCGAGGGGAAGTAAGGCTGCCTCGAGTCGTGAGGACCCGACGCCGGGTGCTGAGGATGCACCGCTGCTGCAGGATGTTGTTGTTGTTGTTGCTGCTGTTGTTGCTGTTGTTGTTGTTGTGGCTGAGGCTGCGGGTGGAAGTGAGCTGCGTGCTGTTGCTGCTGCTGCTGGCTGTGGTGCTGCTGCTGCTGCTGAGGCTGGCTGTGGTGTTGTTGTTGCTGTTGCTGGCTGTGGCTGTGGTGGTGGTGATGGTTGTGGTGGTGGTTGTGGTGGTTGTGGGCCGGCCCCACGGCCGCCGTGGCCGCGGGGACGCCGCCGTTGTAGACCATGAGCCGAGTCGCCGTCTGCCTCTGTCCCGCGGCGGCGGCTGCACCGCACAGCGCCATGGAGGAGGGCAGCACGTCTTGTTCCACTGCTGCTGATGATGCTGCTGATGCTGATACTGCTGCTGATGATGCTGCTTCGTCTCGACTACTTCACTCAACAACAACAGCGACGGAGGGAGGGAGGTGACCGAAGGTTGATGGGCGCGAGTGAGATGATGGAGCTCAAGTGGCGATGATGATGATGGTGGTGGTGAAAAGGGAGATGTGGATTGATGTGGTTGGTGGTGGTGGTGGAGGAAGAAGAGAGAGGGGTGGGTGGTGTGCCGGTGATGGTTCTGGGAGATGATTTAGGATGTGTGGGGGGGGGGTGATGCTGCTCGTGGTGAAGATGAGCGAGGTGGTGATGCTGATGGGATTAGTATCGTTGGGGGCGGATGATCAGCACGATGATGATGATGATTATGGCGCAGGTGAAAGTGGTTGACAGTGAAGTGAGCAGGCGGGTGGCGTGCAAGAAAGTCGAGGTGGTGGTGATGTCGTTGGTGATGTTGGTGGTGGTGATGTTGGTGGTGGTGATGTTGGTGGTGGTGATGTCGTTGGTGGTGTTGGTGGTGGTGGTGTTGGTGGTGTTGGTGTCGGTGGTGTTGTCGGTGGTGGTGTTGGTGGTGATGTCGGTGATGATGTAGGTGGTGATGTTGGTGATGTTGGTGGTGGTGTTGGTGGTGATGTCGGTGGTGGTGTTGCTAATCGGACAAGACGCGCTGCTGCTGGATGGCGATGACCCCAGGGGGGTGGAGGTTGCAGCGCAGCTGGTGCAGGTGCAGCAGCAGGAGGTGCAGGTGCAGCAGGAGGTGCAGGTGCAGCAGGAGGTGTGTGTGGGGGGGGGGGTTGGAGGAGCAGGAGGAGAGGCCGGGGACTTGGCGCCAGTGCCCGACCACCCGACTCTCAGCTCAGTGCGTGTGCCAACGACGCCAACAACAACGACGCCGCCGCAGACGACGACGACAACGCAACTCGGCTGCCGCTCGAACAATCGCGACGGAGGTGGTGGCGGTGGTGGCTGTGGCTGTGGTGGTGGCGATTGTGTTGAGTGTCCACGGCCATCCCGACCCCGTCACCCCCGCAGGGGCAGCAGCTCCAGGAGCCGAGCCCGGCGCGACCTCCTCCCCTGCTCGTCCGTCTCTGGGCAAACCCGGCCCGGCCGGGCTCGGCCACCCCAGTCCGGCCCCGACCCCAGGCCGACTGGGCCCGGCTCGGCTGGTGCCAGCTCGCTCGGAGCTCCTCGCAGCCCGCCGGGATCCCGTCCTTTTCACGTCCCCCCCCCCCGAGCGCACTCAC
Source organism: Lethenteron reissneri (assembly GCF_015708825.2). Classification (NCBI taxonomy): domain Eukaryota; kingdom Metazoa; phylum Chordata; class Hyperoartia; order Petromyzontiformes; family Petromyzontidae; genus Lethenteron; species Lethenteron reissneri. The sequence goes on along the minus strand of NC_083806.1, from coordinate 10,152,477 downwards.
TCGCTGTTTGTTTGTTGTGTCCACGCCGATCGTCCTCGACCACTCACTCACTCACTCCTCCTCCTGTGGCCGACGCCGGGTTGCCGATGGGAGCAAGCCCGCGGCTCGTTCCCGGACTGTTTCCGAGGGCCGGCACCGCGGCGTGCGTGCGAAGGAAATGGGGGAAGCAACGCGTAGCACCGTCGAGTGACCCCCCCGGGGGAAGACACCGCGGTTGTGGGGAGAGACCCAGGGAGGCAGGGAGGGAAGGAGGGCAGCCCGAGCCGCCGCCTCCTCCTCCGCCTCGACCTCGCCGCTCGGCGCGACGCGAACAAAAGGCGAGGCCCGGGCCCGCGAGGCGCCACCCCCTGCGGCAAGCCCCGCCCACATTCGTGATCGCCCCGCCCACACTCGTGATCGCCCCGCCCACACGCGTGATCGCCACGCCCACACGCGTGATCGCCCCGCCCACACGCGTGATCGCCCCGCCCACTACGCGTGATCGCCCCGTCCACACGCGTGATCGCCCCGCCCACACGCGTGATCGCCCCGCCCACACGCGTGATCGCCCCGTCCACACTCGTGATCGCCCCGCCCACATTCGTGATCGCCCCGCCCACACGCGTGATCGCCCCGCCCACATTCGTGATCGCCCCGCCCACACGCGTGATCGCCCCGCCCACACTCGTGATCGCCCCGCCCACTACGCGTGATCGCCCCGCCCACACGCGTGATCGCCCCGCCCGCACTCGTGATCGCCCCGCCCACACTCGTGATCGCCCCGCCCACACGCGTGATCGCCCCGCCCACCGACACCGCCCACCAATCACCGCCCACCACCCGCCGGGCTAACAACGGGGCCACCCCCCCCCCCTCAAATTTATCCGCATCCGCGCGCCCGCCCCACACGCCCATTGGACGGCTGCACCGGCGCGTCCCCGCCCCCTAAACCCCCCACCCCCGCCGTGGAGGCGCGCGCTCCGGGGCTCGCGACCAATAGGAAGAGCGCTCTTTGTGCGAGCTCGCGTCCGATTGGCCTTGAGGGGAAGCGCTCGCTCGGGCGCGCGCACGCGCCTCGCGACGTGGGCGGGGCCGACAGCGGAGGGGGGTGGGGCGTGGGGGGGGGAGGCGTGGGGGGGGAGGCGTGGGGGGGGGAGGCGTGGGGGGGGGGCGTGGGGGGGGAGGCGCGGTGCGAGATCTGGGAGGAGCGTGGAGAGCACGTGGAAGGTCACGTGGGCGGGAGACAGGGGGGGGTCGGCACTTCTCCCACCCACAACAGCTGTGCGCGACCACGTGTGTGTGTCTGTGCAGCGAGCGACCACGTGTGTTTGCAGCGGGTCATGCCTATGCGACCACGTGTGTGTGTAGTAGCTGGTCATGCCTTGCCGAGGGTTGCAGGGGCGGCACTCAGCCTATAACACATTGTCCTGCGGAGGGAGCTGGTAGGAACGTTGGGTTGAACGGTCAATGGCCAGGGTCAACGGCGGCGTGGTGTATTCCGCAAATATGGCCGACTGTGAAGGCGGGCACAAGCCGGCGTGAGTAGGTGAAACGTTGAGTTTTATAAGGGCACCACGGGGTGACCAGCCCCTTCCCACCCAGCCCCACCCCTCCCCACCCAGCCCCTCCCCACCCTCCCCTCCCCACCCAGCCCCTCCCTCCCTACCCAGCCCCTCCCTGCACGACGGACACAATAATCCCCTGTGGGCTGGTGTAACCAGGAGGTTCCTACCAGTATAAAGCCAAACAAATGACTTTGTGATGCTGCGTTGTCAGTTGTTCACAAGCACAGCAAAAACAAATATTCGCGTGCTATTCAGGGTCGCTTCTCGTATAGGTTATCTCTCAAGGCTCACTGACGAATGTGTAGAGGTTGTTTTTGTTGTTTATTCATTAAACGAAGGACGCGACCCAAAAAAACACTCAATTTGTCGAAGCTCGCCCGGGAGCCGGCCCGATGCTGCTCGACACGAGACGGAAGCGTCGTTAACGAGAGACGGGACCTGGAAATCACGGCCAAATTCACTGTCATTAGCGCTCTATTGACCTTTCCGAGTTGACGCGTGAAGAGAATCCGGAGTGACGAAACACTGACGTCACGAGATTGACAATTATGACGCAATCGACTAACTTTTAAAGTATTTACATATTTTTTTTATGTAACCAAGCTTAACAATTCGTGTCAGCCCGGGACACGCAACCTAGGTATGGCAATTAGCACAGCCGTTTGTTGATTTGAGTCTTGCTGTGATTGCCTCTTGCGAGATAAATATCCTCATGAACCGCGAACGTGAGAGCGAGACCAGAATTCGCTGCCACGCTTTGGAACAGGCGTGAGAAACGGTCCTCTTTAACGTCACTGAAGGCATAATAATACTGGTAGGAACCACCTGGTTCCACCAGCCCACAGGGGATTATTGTGCCCGTCCGTCCGTCGTGCATCCAAAAATGGGAGGGGTGGGGCTGGGTGGAGAGGGGAGGGTGGGGAGGGTGGGGCTGGGTGGGGGTGGGAGGGGTGGGGCTGGGTGGGGAGGGGCTGGTCACCCCGTGGTGCCCTTATAAAACGCAACGTTTAATCTACTCACGCCGGCTTGTGCCCGCTCTCACAGTCGACCATATTTGCGGAATACACCACGCCGCGTGAGACAGACATTTCGGTCATGAATTCATAGCAGTGAGCAGTGCACCAGCGTGTGTCGTCATTCGGCCCAATAATATGGCGTCAGAACGATCTGACATCACGTTCATAGCCTGGTGGGTTCGCGTTTAATAGTGTGCATTCTTCAAACGGATAAAATAAATAGGGGTTAGATCGCGTCGGAAAAATGCGTGTCATAAACCCACCTCAGCCCAACACAGACAACTAATAAAGTTGTCACGTGAACAAACGTGCCAATTTATTACTGCTTCAGCACACCGGTGTGTTGGAGAGCAACCTCGCAACATTTAAAAATGTTATACGACGTTTCGTTGACAGAACCAGGATTATTAGGTATTTTACTCGCGTCATCTGACCCAAAAATCAATTATAGTTCATAATGTTGATGGTGAAAGCTTATGTGTTAAATTCTTCACGCAGAGTTAATCACTTGTCCAGCTTATTTTATTCTCAGAAACTGGAATGCACTGTATTCGAATGAGACGAAAGCTCAAATTTGACATGCGCTTTTGTGCATATTTATGACTGTGTTAACATTAATTCGCTATGATCGAGAATCTGGGTTAACCAAGGTTGAATGAAACACGGATTTGAAACCATGCCTTACCTCAGTGGTGCCGACTCTGTCTCTGCCGCAGAATCTCACCGATCCCACCTGGTCATCTCGCCAGCCACTGTTGTTCCATTGCTTTTACTCCTCGGTTACCACTTCCTCTGAGCTTAATGCCCACTAAACTGTGTGTGGTATGGAATCAATGCTATTGAAATTATGCACTCCCAGAAGGCATTGTGGTTGATGAGAAGTGTACATTTTAAATAGATATAATGCAGAGAGAGATGTGTGAAGGAGATAAATGATCTGCTTATTCGTAAGCTTTTGTGACCAATATACATAAGAGGTTGTTTTGGGTTAGATCGCGTAAATATGAAGGTGTCGTTTATTTGTAAACATTTATCCCTCTGTTTAAGACCGAAGCAGGATGAGTTCTCCACAACTCTGGCTGTCGCCTGATGGGGCTGGTTGTAATTACCGGCGAAACGTCATAGTCGAATTGTAAACGTTGTGGGTTTACTCTCCAACACAGCGGATGTGTGCTGAACTAGTAACGAATTGGCACGTTTTGTTTACGTGACAAATCTTACCAATTGGCTGTGTCGGGTGGTGGCGGGTTTAACGACACATTTATGTTTACGAAATCTAACCCCAAAAAAATATCTTATGGCTGCTTTTTCCAATTGTGTGTCATTGGGGCCTAGTTCTCTGTGCGAGTTGGGAACGCCATCGCCCTCTCGTGGCCGTGGCGAAAATGTCACAACATTTCATTTGACCGGATTTTAAAAAGACTGCCTCTTTATGTTTACAGACAAATGAGGAGGAAAAGAATAATAATTGTGCAAACATATGGATTTATGATGTAACACTTTCCGAAATGCGTTTGTCATCACGAGTATTTAATTAGCAGCACGGAAGACGAGGGAGCTCTCAGGGCAAAATGCTTTTGCATATTTGTAAATAATAAAAAATTAACATATTCGTCAGTAACACTCGGGCCTTGAAAGCGACGTTTCAGGTAATGGGCCTTCTTCATAGCACAACATATGAGCAAATAGCTTGCTTTGCTCTGGTTTGTTTTTTCACTCCAGATTTTGAGCAACACTTTGATTAGTTTGGCAACTTTTCAGCAATAGGGTAAATGATTGCAATACAACTTGATAAGTTTCGCTCATATTGTATTATCATTACAGGGACTCCTTTACTTACGAATATTCGACTTACGAACTCCCTGAGATACGAACAAACCTGTCCCATATGTCCAGTTGCCTGTTGGAGAAATAAACATCAAAGTTTTGAAAATATTTTACAATCTTAATTTTTTTAATAGTACTTTTTTATTATTATAACCAAGAGCATTCAATAACAGGAAATGATGAAATAACTTCATGAAGAAGCATGCAAAGTTGGGCTCAATATAAATGTCAGCAAAGCAAAAGTTCCATACAAGTGAATTATACGAATTAACGTGTATTGAAGGGACATAAACGGAAATATAACAACAACATTATTAAATAAATTATACGTTTTAATGCTTTTGCAATACTGAAATTGATGATGAAAAGTAACAGTGCCACTGTACCTAAATAAAGGTTTCAATCGGTGGATATTACATGCTACGACATGAAATAGAAACATACTTACTGATGGAGGAACACTTGCACGCTTGGAATTCTATTTAGAGAAAGAAAGAAGAGCACGTGGATCAGAAAACGAATGCAAAGGACAGACACCATGTGACTGCCATGAAAGGTAGCTGGGGTGGCTTGAGCAGGACACTGCTGTAGGTTTTTTCGGTAAAGTCACGTAGGTAAAAAATTAAAATGAATAAAAGTAAAATAAAAAATAAATAAAAATCACGACGTTTTGGAGGCAACACAAGCTTCCGTCTTCTTGATACAGCTATCGTGCTGTGACGGTTCCACCTGAAGATGGAAGCTTGTGTTGCTTCCGAAACGTCGTGATTTTTATTTTATTTATTATTTTACTTTTATTAATTTTTATTTTTTTTACCTACGTGACTTTACCGAAAAAACCTAAGACTATGAATCATTGCAGTCACGAAAGCTTCAAATCTAGAACTGCTGTAGGTGCCAACGGGCCGATGGAGGCTCGAGACTCACGACGGAATGACAGCCAAAGGGAGAACGCCAAACATGAAAGCCACCGAAAAATCATGAGATCCGACTCCTGTGCAAAAGCAATGTAGATTGGTGCATTGTCAGGTCCATAGCGCAGTGCCCACACCACTGCTCCCCCGCCCCCTCTGTTACTAGACATGTCACGCGCGCCAAGGGCTACCGCAGTATCTTACAGCCAGCCTGATGGTCACTGATGGTGAACTTAATGTGGCAGTGATTAGAAAAATGACAACACAACCAGGACAACTCTGAATATCAGACAGCGCATTAATTTATTGATATGTTAATGGCTGGAAATAACTGATAGGGTTAAATATATGAGCGTGGGCCATCTGATTTTGTTACTGCAGATTTAACGTCACGTTTTGCTCTATTGTCTATAGAGGCATCCAATTTTTGGCATGATTAAACATTGTCATGGTCGGTGGTGTCAGTGTAGATGCAGTTTATTTTGTATTCAACCAGGCACGCGTGTGCTTATGACTCGCATTTATTATGCATCGTTTATTGTGATGCTAGAATGGACATATGGAATTCTTATTTATTTATTTTCAATCCGTGCTAGCTCATTGAGATACAATGCCCTTTTGCAAGGGAGAGATATGAGCACAGATAGTCAACTGCCTTGACAAATGGACTTAGTCTGGTGGCATCTGTTCTTGTTTACATGCAAACCCGTGAAAGGAGTGAGTGCTCATGCCAATCACAATATAACATTACCCACGAGCACTGGAATTTCATTTACTTATTCATTTTTTGTGTTTTACACTTCAAAAGAGTTGGCGAATACCCAGTGGATGCACTTCACGCGGAGATATTTTTGGCAGGCTGCAAAAGGTCATGGATTTTTGTAGGTCACCAGATTATCACACCGGGCCCTCAGTGTTCCTGTAGATGCACCCTTTGATGTTATTTCCTGCCAAGGGAAAGGGTATACATCCTGCTGTTAAAGAGATCCATCGTGATGCTCCATTTCATATTTTGTAGCACCGTTAGAAATAAAATAATACAAAAGAGTCCTTAAAAAGTAACGTGCATTATTAAATGTGGTTGCAATATTTTGCAACGTATTCCATTTTTTTCACCATCATCATCATCGGCAGCCATGGTCACAACCCACTGCTGACCAAAGGCCTGCCAAAGCAAATGGCACGTCTCGTTATTCCGTGATGGAATAATTGCCAAAACACAGTACTTAGATTATTCTTTTTTATATTCTTGGTTCTTTCGGTAAGGTCACGTAGAAGGGAGATAATAAAATAATATAAATATAAAACAAAAAAAATTCTCACGACGTTTTGACTGCAACACAAGCAATCATCATCAGGTGTGAAATCCACAGCAAGAAAATTTGAAAAAAGTGGAGGGTTTTCCGAACGTCAGCACCACGGACAGCGATTTGGCAGTTGGCCAGATGGGCGAGTCCATCTATGTTCGGAAAAGAGGAGGGGGGAGCAGAAAATGGAATGCGGTCTGAAAGTCACCGTAAGCGTGAACACAATCAATTAAGACCCGAAATGGTTTATCAAATCCTTACGAAACGTCGTGAGAATTTTTTTTGTTTTATATTTATATTCTTTTATTATCTCCCTTCTACGTGACTTTACCGAAAGAACCAAGAAGATGAATCCCTGCAGTCACGAAAGCTTTAAATCGAAAAGTATTTAGATTATTATTTTTTGTTAAACTAAGCGACGTTACATAACAAACACGTCCCACCTCACGCACGCATCGGGATGTTGGTGGACTTCCACCTGGATCTTTCTAGAATTTCGACGAGATGCGTGTACTCAGCTCCGTGGTGGACATTTTTTGCATTTCCGAGGGTAAGTGATGACAACCAAAAATCTACGTACTCCAAATGTATGTGTGTGTATAGTTTTGTCGACGTAGCCCCAACTGCTGTCTGGTTATAATTCAAGAATAACGTATGGTACACCTGCGGACACCCGGTATATTGCTGATGAGCATTTCGGGGTAAGCCATTGTGTGTGAGCAGGGCCGGATTAAGGCACGGGGGCTTTAGGGGCTTCCGCCAGCCAGAGGGCCTTAAGAGATGAAGTAAAACGTTATTTAATTTGTGAATGCTGAATTTTATTTGTTGTTAGCCTTCTAAAAATACATTTATATTTTTCCTTAACTTCGTTTTCCTTTTAAAAACATTACTGGGGGGGGGGGGGGGGGCTCACGGTACCTGTAGCCCAGGGGCCTACACAATCTTCATCCGGCCCTGTGTGCGGGTTATGCCGTTGCAAATGGAGCAGCTTTCTCGAGGGCACAGGAGTAGTTTGGTTTTATGCCTTCTCTCTCATCGCTTGAGGTCAATGTGCTTGGAGGCCCCGCGTGAGAGGGTGCCAATGTAGGCCTCACCGACTGAAAGAAGGTATGGACGAGAGCACCCGGGTCCAAAGGTGTGTCCTGACAAATTGTTCAGGCTACCCTCGACCTGAAAACCCTCAATTACTGCACGATCTTCATTAGACTGTGGGCCCTACAAACAAACTATACATGTGCCACTGGAGAATTCATGCGCCTGGGGCTTCAACATCTGCACATACATCTGTGATATCCAGCTTCGGGACAAAGCGTGATGTTAGCAGACGTTGAGTCACGGAGCAAGACGACAACCTTCACGTGGCTACCTGTCCGGGCTTGACCCAGTCCGGGTACTGACATTGTCCGTTCAAGTGGCAGGAATCGGTGGTACGGTATTGTGATTGTGCTAAACTTTATTACAGTATACTGTACAGTTTTGATCAACCTCGGGCTTGCATGAGAAGTACTTGTGGTTCTAGATTTGAAGCTTTCGTGACTGCAAGGATTCATACTCTTAGGTTTTTTCGGTAAAGTCACATAGGTAAAAAAATTAAAATTAATAAAAGTAAAATAAAAAATAAAATAAAAATCACGACGTTTCGGAGGCAACACAAGCTTCCGTCTTCAGGTGGAATAAGTACTTGGGGGTTCTGCAGAGGTGGTGGTTGCCACTTCTTACGTGGCTACGGTGGTTTAGTTGAGATTCGAGGCTTAAAGCTGAACCTTCAGGTTAGTCAACGCATGATTTGGTAAAGTTCGCATTTTCCCACTGCCCGTCAACAGGAAGGCAGGAGTCGCTATAAGAGTCACCCTAATGTTGACATCTCGGTACGGATAAAAGCAACGTTGAACTATGACATCAACACGGCCCTTATAACGGGCAGCACACGAACGTACAGACATTGCTCTATCAACTCCCCCACCACATGAAAGAAGAAGTCGTGGGAGCTAAATACGACCACACAAAACGCCGTTGGCATAAGACATTAAGACTTAATCAAATTCTGACACATTGATGAATCCCTGCTAAAACTGAAACGATTTGAGTCGCGCCGTTTAAAAATACACCACGTTATTATTCACGCATCAATTTTTTCATTGGCGCAGTATTTTAAATCAAACTTTACTGTAGCAAGAAAAAGTGTAAAAATATATCGCTGTAAATTGCTAAAACTAAATGATTCACGTGCAGAAAAACGTTGTTTAAACGGACACGCACAATGCCAAACTACAATACAGTAATTACGCTCACCCCTTTGTAGTAAATATTTCACGCCCATAACAATGCATTGATTGTTTTTTTTATACTCTACACAGTTTAACACGTACGCTTTCGCGACCAGTATTATTAATAAAAGGGTTTTGGGTTCGATCGCGTTATTTATAAATGTGTCACAACCCTCCACCACCCGACACGGCCAATCAGTAAAAAAATGTGTCACGTTGACATATATGTAAAAAAATATAATGATAAAATATAGTATTGTCATCAGTATGACATAAGCATACCAAGTTTGCAGTCGATACCACATTGGGAAGTGGGTTAAAATTGAGTTACAAGATTTGAGGATACAACAACAACGACAGACAGAGTGAGTTCAATGAAAGCGTGTAACAATCTTTTTATAGAGCTGTTGAAGTTCTAATAAGTGATCACACTTTTTTTGTCACAGAGCGAACTTATAAGAAATTGTGGCGAAATGAGACGATGTGAAGCAATTATGTAAATTTGTTTAACTTCGCCGTATTTAAGTACCCAGATCCAGAGGTCAAATTAGATCCGTGCTTGTTCAATTAAACCGCAGCGTGTTGATTCCCCGTGCATGGCATTTCACATGGTTATATCTGTGACCTCATTGCAAGTGCATTGCTGTGCTTTGCGCGTGTGTTTATTTATGTGTACGCCCGAGTAAACCCAAAGGGGGGGTTATCGTCTTCAAATTATCCCCACGTTCATATTAAATGTGATCATTTACCCTCAAATCTCGCGAGCATCCTCGCGATAGAAATGAATTATGGCTGAACACATTCATGGCAGAGACGACCCCCCCCCGAAAGGCTTGCTGTGATGGGCACAGTTCATGCATTAACAATGGCAGCCGGAGCCTGCAATGATCTTTCCCGTGACACCTCTTCTCGTGACAACCTCGCGGGTTTAATAAGACTTCATTCAACACTCGGGTACTTTAACAATAAACCAAGGAATTGTGTAAATGCCTTTTTTTGTGCTTGATTACCGACGTAATTAGTTCTGAGGTGTTCTCATTATGGCGTTGTTTACAATTAGATGAAAGTGAGTTTTGCGTGGAAAAGACGTCTCTGTCATCGTAAGCATCATCGGCCCTGATCTATCCACTACTGGATAAATGCATCTTTAAACGTTATCCGTATCACGGTGTCCCGTGATGCCACAATCGCTCCATCTCCATGGCTGTGAACCTATTTGTTGAGGACAGTGGTCATTGATTTTTTTCCCTCTAAAAGCACTCGGAGAAAACCGTGATGTCACAGAGCAGACTGTACTGCCAAAGTACACACAGCACAGAACAAAGAGCGTGCTGTGATGTCATAGTGCAAAACGGTACATTTCGATAGTCACAATGCACTGTGATGTCACAGTGCAAGGGTGTAAACACTGAGTCAAAGTTCCGACATCACAGACACACTGAGCAAGGTCTTGACGCCAGACGAGTATGCTCTGATGCCAGGCCACAGGGCATGCTGTGATGTGAAAGAGAGTTGCTCCAGAGCAACTCCAAACTGCAGTAGAGGTTGCCGGAGAGTCCGCCTGGAGACTCAGATGCCAGCAAATCCGGAGCGCTGCCAACCCCAATCTGTGTTGTCGCCTCTACCCCGTCACCTGGCGTCTCCCATTCCCTCTCCCCATCACCCTCGGCCCACCATAAGGACAAATAGTGGCGTCGCACATCAACGATGTGTAGCCACTGTCGAGTGTGCAGGTGTTGCAAATCTGCTGGGCTCATGGGCCAGTGGGGCCCAGGTACTTGAGGCAGGACGAGGGTTGGTTAGGCGGATAGCCTCCTCCCCTCTCCATCCAAACCCACTTCACCCACTCCATTTAATTTCTTGCACTAGTGTGCTGATCATTAAAGGTGTATCGAAAAATGTAGATTCTGCTACTGATACGCCAGCTGTTATGGAGTGACTCATGCAGCCAACTATGGCTGCAAAGTTTGGCCGTACATGTTATGTACATCGTTTATTGTTAAATTAGAATCACAGTTCCTATGATCACTGTTACATTGTTTCTATAACTTTATTTTGGTGATTTTGAAAACGTTTTGGTTTAGCCATGTTTGTTGTAGTACAGAGTTAGCCTGATAACTTTAATCTAGATTGTCTTATGGTTGTTATTGTTTGACTTACATCCCACTGGAATTTTTTTGCACACAGCGTTGAAATTCGGTGGTTTTTTCTGGAAGACTTTGCTGTTTTTTCCAGTGTTTTTCTGTTGCGTGTAGTCACTTTAAGATGTTTTTTGTTCATGTTTTTGTTTTGTTGTGGTTGCATCCGAGTCAAGAGCCACATGGCTCACAGGGTTATACCTAATAAATGAAACTGAATGGAAACTACGCGCTACGCCACCGCCGCTCACGAGGGTAGCTCGGTCACTATCCGTGACTACCATCCGTGCAATATAGCTCCGATAGATACACGGTGTGTATATAAATGGCTGTATCGACTGAGGCTGTCAGGACGTGGAGCAAAAACGCCGGGCTTCGTTTAGAACGCGCCAAAGAACGCTTTGCAATCCTGACAAACCTTGATCGTACGTTCGGTCACAAAGCATAACTTTGCACAATAATTTCCACTTCAATAGAGAGGGCTTTCAGTGGGGCGTTTTACCTCCACGCTTCCACGCTCACCAGACACGCAAATCTTAGACCCCCTGGGGGTGCGAGACATGGCAGATTATTTTTTTAGAAGGTAAATAATCGAAACACAAATTAAACACGGGTACGTAGGTTACAACTGCTTTGTTTCATGAAACCCCTATGTATTTTTAGTGTCGTTCAACACGGAGGCACACACTACACTCTGGACTGGGAGGCAACACTTTCATTTAACAACTTCCCGAGCGGGTAACACTGAGTAGCGAGTTAACTCGAGACGAAGACCCAGAGACGACGAGACGCGAGACCGAGGCTTGATTCCACAGACGAGCCAAGAACACGCCCGGGATTGCCCCTTGATGCTCCTGGGCGTGACCTCACTCTCCTTCGGTCACGCCCCCTTCTAGACCTTTCCCGAAGGATCTCGACCGAGCATCACGTGACCCACTCGGGCTGCCACGTGCTCACTTGCCCTCTCTCTCTGAGGCCATCACCAGGACTGTGCCCCCGAGGGCTGGCTGACATGCCGCACTTACTCTGGTGCTGGAGAAAGGCTCCAGACACACAGTTGCACTTACTGTAACAGTAGCTGGCGTGAACACCCTCGTGACACCATTTACGTCACTACATATTTATTCACATTTTTGTTTATGATTGAGAACCAAAAGAGTGCAAGGCTGCTGTACAGGTTAAGAACCAGTGTCCTAGACAATTTGGATAGATCTAAACCCACAACGCTGCGATTTGGCTATTCTTGTGATGTGTTTTTTTTTACGACTGCCAGTCCAGAGTGCAATTGAGGACACTTGGTACGTCACCGTTTTTTTTACATCAGTTTGAACCCTATTGCATGCCGCCACCTACCGTCAGACTTAGCAACTTTAAATGTAGCTTTGAGGATTCCCAGTACTGTACAAGCAAAAAACATGCTGCATATGTTAAGGACAGTTCTGCACAACACTTTGCTTTTGAGTTTGAAGAATCGTGTCAGGCATACTTTAGAAGATTGTTTTTATTTGCTTATATACGTTTATCCAGTGCAGATAATAGGTTTAGTTGTCACACATCGGCATTTGTGACGATGTGTGACGAGGGGGGTTTGAGAAATGTGACGTCACATCAAAATACGCAACTTTAAATAGATATAGAATTGTTATAACAACACTAATTGTTATAACAACACTCCTACAACATCAGAGTGCAGCGCCACATTAAATACGCACTACAATGACAATAGTTTAAAGCGATTTGAAGCATGTTTTATTTTCAATATGAAAATATGGTTTTGGGGAAGGGGGGGGGCAGAGCTTTGTGACGTCATATTTGAGGGGGAGTCTGACTTTTTGTGACGCCGTGTGACGAGGGGGGGGGGGGGGTCAAAAATCGTACAAAATCGCGTGACGTCATTTATGGACGGCCCCTAATAGTTGGAGGCTGCCCTACAATACAATAAGGGGTTAATTCCTATCTGTGTCCCGTGTGGTGTAATAGTGTTCGGTTTAGTTCCCTGCTTTGTTGCACCACTACTGTGCAAGCAAGTCTGACTGCTGATGAGACACTGCTATAATTTAACAGGTTGTAGGCTTTCGCGACCAATATTATTTATAATATAGGTTTTTGGGTCAGATCGCGTTATTTATAAATGTGTCGTAACCCTCCACCACCCGACACGGCCAAACAGTAAAAAATGTGTCACGTTTTTCAAAGGACAAATTAATTGACTTCTTTAGCCCATCGGTGTGCTGAAGAGAGAATCAACAGCATTTTGAAATTTGAGTACGACGTTTCGCTGATAATTACAATCAGCTTCACCGGACAATAATGGTGAAGCTCTCCTGTTGCTCCCGGTCTTAAATAGAGCAGCCGTGTCGGGTGGTGGAGGGTTACGACACATTTATAAATAACGCGATCTGACCCAAAAGCCTATATTAAAGACACTGCTATGTCAAAACCGCTTTGCTTGTACTGAGTCAATGCTGCTGGAATTACGTCCTCCCAGAACGCCGTTGGACCGATGAGTTTTGTAAAATCAAACTTGAGGGTTTATTTTTGTTTGTTTTAATGTGGTGAGAGAGAGAGATACGTGTAGGAGACGTTGCTTACAATACTGTTAGGTTTTTTCAGTAAAGTCACGTAAGTAAAAATAAATAATAAAGATAAATTATAAAAATAAGAGAAATAATAATAAAATAATATAATAAATAATATTTTATTTCTATTATTATTTCTATTATTTTATAATAAAATTTATTATTTTATTTCTATTATTATTTCTATTACTTTATTATTTATTTTTATTTTATACCTACGCGACTTTACCGAAAAAACCGAAGAGTATGAATCCTTGCAGTCACGAAAGCTTCAAATCTAGAATTGATGACGATGGCCACGTGTTTGGGTTCGTTCGACGACGTTCGGTAAACCGTGGTCACCGTTTCCATATCCCCGATTGCAAATTCCCCCACCCAAAATGTTTTTTTTATTCCGGTGGAATTACCGACCCGTGGTTCAAACTGCAGCGTGTGTTCACAATACAGGGTTTCATTATGGGTTGATATCGGTGTGTGTGTGGTTCTGGTCAACAGCAGGGCAATCTGCAGTCGCCATCCGGCAGGTGTAAGAGGCCGTCCATAAATGACGTCACGCACCTAAGGGGGGGGGGGGGTCAGACATTTGTGACGATGTGTGACGAGGGGGGGGGGGTGAGAAATGTGACGTCACATCAAAATGCGCAACTTTAAATAAATATAGAATTGTTATAACACTAATTGTTACAACAACACTCCTACAACATCAGAGTGCAGCGCCACATTAAATACGCACTACGATGGCAATAGTTTAAAGCGATTTGAAGCATGTTTTATTATCAAAATAGAAATATGGTTTTGGGGGGGGGGCAGAGCTTTGTGACGTCATATTTGAGGGGGGGGTCTGACTTTTGTGACGCCGTCTAACGAGTGGGGGGGGGTCAAAAATCGTTCAAAATCGCGTGACGTCATTTATGGACGTCCCCTAAGTCACCACGTGGTCCGTTTGCCATCGACAGTGACACTCACAGCCAATACTGGTGGCTTTACCCCATCGCACGCGGCCTATCCATGGACTGTGGCCCGCCACACATGTTATCGCATGACCGCTGTGCCTTTGTGGCAGACACATGACCAACTTTTGCCCCATTGTTTCAACTTGCACGCCTCGAGATCGAATGGAACCGGCTTGCCAAAGTTCAGTGTCGCTCACCATGACAACTTCACCCCCCCACCCCCTTCATCAGTTATAAAAATCAACAACAAAAATCGAGTGTTTTTTTTAATTGCGAGACATTTCTGTGCGTCGATGATTTAAACGACAGCAAAAAAAAAACAACGGGCAATCGATTTTGTATTTAAGTAATCGATTTCCATGCGGCACACCGGTTCAATGCAACGACAACAAAAACAACAACAGGAGGGGCTAGCGGAGAGTGGCAGAAATCCCCTTTGCATTTGGTAGCTCTGATAGGGCCGGGCGAGGGGGGTGGTTGGCAGCCCCTCCCCCTCCCTCCCTCGCCCCCACCCCCGCGCCCCTCCCCTCACGCGGCACGTGCTTCCTCCACGCGGACGCGCGCACCGCGCATGCGCAACTCGAGGCGGCGTGCAACCCCCTCGCCCCCTCCCCTATGCTCTTACACAGCCCCCACCCCCAACCCAACCCCCACAAACCCCACCCCCCAAACCCCACCTCCCCCCACCACGTGGTGCCCGCGCCCTCCCACGCCCCGGCGCCGCGTTCCCATTGGTCGACGCCGGCTCGTGTTTACAGCGGCGGGCCACGCCTACGCGATGACGTCACCAACCGCGGGGGGGGGGGGGGAACCGACGGCGCGCGCGTGCTACGTCACGAGCCGGCGGGTGCCGCCTTTGCCTGACGTCACTTGCCCCCCTCCCCCCCGACAACCAAAGCGTGCTCGCGCGCGTGACGTCACCATAAGGGGGCGGGGCAGGGGGAGGTGAAAGCCGCGCGGTGGAGTGGATCGCGTGGCAGAGGCCGGAATGGAATTGGATCGCACGGCCGCACCCGTCCATTCCCTCCGCACCCCACCACCACAAACCTTGTTTGTTATTGCGCCGTGTACGCCAGTGACATTCACAGTAATTAACGGTGCAAATTGCGCCACCCGTGTTTTTCTCCCACGGTGGACGTCAATTCCCAGGAGTTAGGCCACTTGGTGTGGCGGCGTAACGGTCCGATTTTTGCCAAGTTTGAAAAATGATGCCCACGTGGAGCTGAATTGTGATTAGACACAGCTACCCACGAAGGTTTCTTACCCAATGCATCGGCAAATGAGACCGGCATCCCACACCCCCCCTGGTTACCTTACAGCGGTGGCACATAGCAGCTTAACGTATGGTTGTGCAGGCTTCCAAGTGTATTTGCTAGGCTCCAAAACAAATTTCTGCGGGAGAATTGACGGTTCAAATTGGTGGCGGGGCGAATTGCAAAATTGGGAATGCACCCGAAATGTAACTTGAACTCTGCAGATATCCTCGAGGCAAAGTATGACCTGTGTTTTGATTTAGTGTGCTGATCTTAAAGGTGCATTGAAAAATGTTGATACTCCTACTGATGCTCCTGCTGTTGTGGAGTGACTCATGCAGCCAGCTATGGCTGCAGGGTTTGGTAGTACATGTTGTTGATGTCGTTTATTGTGAAAATTCGGTCACAGTTCCTATGATCACTGTTTCATTGCTTTCATGGCTTTATTTTGGTGATTTCGAAAAGTTTTTGGTTTGGCCATGTTTGTTTGTTGTAGTACGGAGTAAGGCTGATGGCCTTAATCTAAGTTGTCTTGTGGTTGTTGTTTGACTTACATCCCACTGGTATTTTTGCACACAGCGTTGGTGTACGGTGCTTTTTCTGCAATATTTTGCTGTCTTTTCTTGCATTTTCTGTTTGCACTTAGTCACTTTAAGATGTTTTCTTGTTCATGTTTTCGTTTTTTGTTTGTTGCGGTTGCACCCGATTCAAGAGCCGAATGGCTCACAGGGCTATACCAAATAAATGAACTTGAATGAAATGATAGCCCCGAGATTGAGACTATTGCTCAGTTCATCTTGGGCCATCTGGAAAGTGCTTGTTTTGGCAACGCTACATTCATACTCTTATTTCTTTCGGTAAAGTCACGTAGGTAAAAAATGAATTTTAATTTAATTTTTTACCTACGTGACTTTACCGAAAGAACGAAGAGTATGAATCCTTGCAGTCGCGAAAGCTTCAAATCTAGAACGCTACATTCATCTCGTTCTATTTTTCCCTTGCGTATGTAAGGATATAGGGTGCGATGCTGTATGGGGCACATTCATATACGTTTATTATGAGTAGGCATGCATTGAACTCTGATGACTCTTACTCCAATCTAGACTCCAGCAGCGATCTGGAATATATTGAGGTGGAATAATTGTTTTGGGATAATTACTATAGAGACTTAATCTCCAATTTCAGGATAATTTCACAAATCGCTTTAATATTAACGTGAAATGATACATTGGCATTGCTGCCTATTAAAACATAACAGTTTAGGGTTATAAACACGGATGCAGCATGAAATATATGCGGATTTATGGAAATTTTATGTGTAATAAATGTCACTTGTGTTAATGATATCATCAGCAGCAGCAGCTATGATCAATCCATGAGAGTCTGAAGTCTTCTCGACAGACCTGTTCTCCACCTGAGGACGGCTACTTGCGTTGTGGCCGAAACGTCGTGAGAATTGGTTTATTATGTTTTATTTTTATTATTTTATTATTTCAACTCTACGTCACTTTACCGAAAGAACCAAGAAGAAAAATAAAAATTCGCACAGAGCCACGCTGACATTACGATCCAGAATCCACAGTTGTCGCGCGCACGCGTCACGGCGCTGCCAACCCGCCGCTCCGGGTTTTGGTTTTTCCTCCGTTGCGCGTGGCGCCCACCCCAAGTGTTTTGACGCCGAGTTGTTGGGAGGCGGGGCGGTGCGCGAGACGGCGGTCGCCCCCCCCCCACCCCACCGCGTGCGTTTATCCCGGGTGGAGATTCTAGCGCGAAGGGCGGGGGGGGGGCTAGAGATTGTGAGGGGCGGGGCTGCAGGAGGAGGAGGGGGGCGGGGCGGGAGTGCGAGCCCGCCATTTTGCGCGGGGTGGCGGTATTGTCCCGATGAGCCGGGGGGGCACGGGCCGTCTCCTCGTCGCCTCGACTACAGCCGACGTCTACGGCCTTGCAGCTACTGCGGCTACTGCTGCTGCGACTGCGGCGTGCAAAGACGATCGTCGTCCTCAGGGGGTCGGTGATTGAGCGGTGGTAGTGGGACAAGAGTCGCTTAATCCGTGCTCCGCCGGATCGGATGTCATCGGTCGTGCGTGGCGCGGACTTGTTTGCCTCTCTGGGTTTTATGAAGGGAAATTTGAAGTACGTCAAGCACTGGAGATAACAGGAAAGAGAAGACGCCTGGGCGGGCGGGCCGGCCGGCTGGGGGGGGACGGGACGGGGGCGGCGGCGTTTGTCATCGGTGAAGTCGATTTGGCGGTCGCCGCAATGTTACTAGCGGGCGTTAGTTAGCGCGGTGATCTCGGGGAATATAACAAAAAAGGTTGAGCTTTCATTGAGCTTCGCTTGCTGGCGGCGGACTGGGGGGTGGGGTGTGAAGGGGAGGGGCCGTGTGCACGTGCGCGCACGTCCCCCCCCCCCCCCAACACGCGCACGCGCGCGCGCTACCCACGTGTGCGCGTCGCGTGTGCGCATGCGCGGGCTCCCACGTGCGTGTGCGTGCGTGCGTGCGCGCCTTGGCGTAGCGCGCACGTGTTTACACAACGCCCCCCCCTCACCACCAACAACAACGCCACCACCAATAACGTCGCCTCTCCACGTCGCGCCGACATGAACATCGACACGCTGCTGGAGGCCGCGCGATACGTCGAGTGGCAGGACAAGCAAGGCGCGCGCGGTACGTTTCGACGCACGCCCATGGGGAGAGTTGCACACCAGGCTGGTACCGGCGTCGCGGTGACATCACTGACGGGGCAAGGAGGGGGGGTGATTGCGGGTTGATGTATTTGGGGGGCGGGGGGGGGGTGTTGGGCGAATGGCGGCTTCCGCTTGCACCACCTGCGGAATACCGCAGTGTTAAAAATCGATCATTCGTTCTGAACTAATTGGACGTGCTGCGGTTAATGGGTGGTGGTGGAGAGGGGGGGGGGGGAGATGGACCGATTCCACACGTGTCCCCGTGCCAAAGAAATGTGGAATTTCCACTAGCGGGCATTGCCCCCCCCCCTCTGTGTGTTTTGTACGCGCGGTGCAGTGGGGCACGTGGACCCCGCGTCACATGCCAATGCCGCGTGCCACGTGACCCGCCGTGGTGCCTTGGGGCGTGACGCGCACGTGGCGTTTGTAGGATGTTGTTGCTGCGTTTACACGGCAGTACCGGTGGGGTAGTAGCAGCGGTGCGACTGACTCGTATCATTAGCAGTTGTACCACTGACGAGTACAATGTAGAAGCAGCGGCACTACTGATTTGTACCAGCAGCTTTACATTTTTAGTACTGCTGGCTCGTGCTTACAAAGTACTTGCAGAGTAGTATCACGAGTACTCGATGTGTTCTGTCAGTGGTAGCTGCTGTAATGTCTTCCTGTATGACACCTGCAGCAGTATGAGTGTACAGCCAGTGGCACCGAACTTTGGCAGTGAAGGATCGACACCGGTAGGGATGACGGGTACAGAAAGTGGTGTTCGATTTCTCTTTGACCGATTTTTACATTTTAAGAAAATGCACAAACGTCGGCAGCAGCAGCAGCATCGCGGAATTCTTTGCAACGCTCGTCTCGGGGGAACCATTGTGGCTCTCGGGTTGAAGGACTGTCCACTGTTGACACGTGCGTAGGGATGGCGTGCCCGTAATTAACGGATTTCTTCATGATGCAGTCCACCGAGGAAAATGAATTACATTTAATATCGTTTTACCTTGGCCATGGTTAAAATAACCAGCAAAAGCTTCTTTCATCTCTGGTTTCAGAATCCGAATATTCATTTTATACCGAAGGAATCTGTCCGAGGAGCTCTCAAGCTCTCTTTCATAATACTCAAAAAACAATACACAAACAATACGCACAAAACAATACGCACAAAACAATACGCACAAAACAATACGCACTAAACAATACGCACAAAACAATACGCACAAAACAATACGCACAAAACAATACGCACAAAACAATACGCACAAAACAATACGCACAAAACAATACGCACAAAACAATGCACACAAAACAATACACAACAAAAAACCCACGATAGATTTTTGCAACCTTTGCACCACCACGTGCGTCAATCTACATGACAGTTCGTCCACCTCGTGCAGATTTTTTTTAATGTTTGTGTTGTTGCTGCTGCAACACAAAAAACAAATTTCTCATTCCCGGCTTGGACCCTGATGAATTCCATCGTCCGGGGAAGAGACGTTGGAGAAACCCAATTGCACGGAGATGATGTCACGGGTTTCGCGTAAACACCCTGCCGCCAAAGACAAAGATCCCCCGTGTAGCGTTAACAGACTGTCGGGGCAAGTGCAGTTAGCGAGTAGCACCTGTGCAGGGGTGGGTGACCAGCACCACACCCGACCGCCGTTTCAAGTTTTCAAGTTTCATTTATTAAGAGCCATGCGGCTCTTGAGTCGGGTGCAACCGCAAACAAACAAAATATGAACAGAGAACATCTTAAAGCGACGACGCGCAACAGAAACATCCTGGATAAACCAGCAAATCTTCCAGAAAAAAAGCACCGTATTACAACGCTGCGTGCAAAAATCCCAGCGTTGTCTCCCCAGGGGCGATGTTTTTACACACCGCACCACCAGGTACTCATTTGAGGCTGAGTCGACCTCGGAGAAGGCCCAGGACCGGTTCAGATAATTGTCAATGGTGTTGGTGGCCGTGAGCGGGAATCGAACTCGGGTGGCTGGGTTCATGGCGTAGCGCGCCTACGCTACGCTGCCGCTCCCCCGACAGGAATTCTCGCGTCGGGGAAAGACGGAGAAATCCATTTGCGCGAAGATGATGTCATGGGGTTTGTAAACGCCCCCACCACCCCCCACCACCCCTCATCACCACCCTCACCACCCCCACCATTCATTGCAATCTCGTCACTGCTTAGGGGATGGGCTCCTCCTTGAATGAAATGTCACTCTTTGGGGAAAGCCCTCCTTTGGGGCTGCGGTGACGTCTTGGCTCGGCAACGTACACGACGCACACGTACCCACCCCACCACCACCGGTGCAGTGATGTAATGCGTTCAGCAGCACCCCCGAATATTTCCCCGGACAATGCGCGCACACACACGCCACGTCAACATCACATCACCACGACCGCTTGCGAAATTGCAATTTTTTTGTAGGAATAATCCTTTTGAGATGTGTCCTCAAACGCGGGTTTACATGTGCAACGTTACGTGTGGACTTGCCTTAGCGGGTTGCATGTGCCCGTTCACGTGGCCACATGGCATCACGTTATTTGTGGAGGCAATTGTGGGGAGGTTTTTTTTTTGCGCAGCATGAAAACCACTTTGCCATCGTCATCCTTCAAGCCGCCGTACGAGTGAAGCGTCGACATTTATGGGTGCTGTTGTCAATCCGCTGCTAAGATGAGAGGGGCCCTTTCTGTCGCAGTTGCGAGTCATTTCAGTTATTTGACCACTCGCTGACAAGCACAAATAGCAACAACAAAAAGACATTTGCCAATAAAACTGCTCTATAGAGGGAAAGAAACATGTAATTGAAGACGTTTTGGGCAATGGACCTTCATAGGAGAGAGATGTAAGGTACAATGACTAAAAACGTCACCAGTTATATATAACAAAAAAAATTCCTCTGGAGGGGGGAGTATTATTGACAAATGTGAGTTGTCTGTTATTAGTACTTGTGCACCACTCCCAATGCTGCTGTTTAATGCGTCACGCTGGGTAGTGTCGGATGGTTAAAGGTGGGGGGGGGGCATTGTGGGGTACAACAATTATTGTACTCTCCAATGCTCTTTGCCAACTTTACAGCGCCAAATCGACCTACAACCCCCGTTTTCCGGAGAGTGGGTGCCCCTCCTCCTCCCGTGCCCTCTCCGTCTAAGCTCAGCCCTGCTCACCTTCCGCGTACCTGATGAGATCCGGTGATTTTGGTGCTCTGTGTTAATACTTAAATACTGAAATGTTAAGTAATCTAACATGCGGGCAGTGGTCCTTCAGGACAGATGGAGATCAGTGCCTCAAAACAGAGATCGCAACCGGTGCGGCCGAGTACGGGTACAGGTAGACCGTAAGTCACTTGTGAGTAACTGTTTGTCACTCATTTCCCAACGTCTTGTCTCTTCTCACAATTCAAGTTCCTAGAATCAACCCACCCGCGTCCTGCAACATGGCTTCATCCCAGAGGTCGCAATCAGGTACCCGATATCCGTACCCTACGGGTAGGGTACGGGTACGGCCGAGCACGGGTACGGGTACCCGTTTGCGACCCTGGTGCGGCCGGGTACGGGTAAGGAAGGAATCAAAACCCGTTTGCGACCTCTGCCTTCAAAACCGTGAACCTTAAAATCGGTCATTTCCTCTCGACATTAACTGCCCTGGCAGGCGGCATGAGCACAATGGCATCTGAATTATCCACTTCTGCGAGCTGTTCTCTCACAAAAGGGTCGTACTGCATCTGCGGGATCTGTGATACTTTGTCTTGGCATGACGCCGACATCACAATGGAGATGAAACCAGGGGTAAATGTATGGAAGCGAAACATTAAACGCAGCTGCGGCAAGCGATGAAGAGTTAACGGCTCGCGCGTGGTAGTTTTTCGTTCGTAATTCTCATCTGATGAGAAGCGTTTTTGTGTGGTTCTCCTCCATAAGAGTAGGCCAGCAGTAGTGATGAAGGGTGTGGAAATGAATACAGTATGTAGTTATGATCATGTTCAAATACAATTGAGATAATTGGACGCTGCACCTGTCTGGCAACTGATAAAAACGTCTCGTGTGATGTCGTGTAATTAGTATACGATTAGAGCACACTTTTTACACTAAGGCCCCCTATTTGGTGTTTGAACATCTTAACACCTGTTTCATTGGCAGAACGGGTAAAACCTATTATGTTTTTGATACTGCAAATAAAGGTCCCATGTTATTAAGGCCCTCCCCTATTAAGATATGTATTTAAATTGGCACTGCCTACATCAATGTGGGATTTTATTATCCACCGTTACGTGCGTGGAGTGCTGAAGGGTCTTTTTAAACGGAGAAGACTGTTAAATATGGAAATGTATACCGTGCTGTGGTCGACCGTGAGGAATGGCGTTTGGAAAACCGTGCGTTATATTTCCAGACTGGTCGGTCGTGCGGAGCGTTAATGTGTAAACGTTGAATACTTGAGAGCCGATAGTTGTGCCGTGTGATATTTTTCATCAAGCCCTCTGGTCAAAGGAGTTGCTTTCAATTTACTACTCAGTGCATCTCCGATAAGCGCGTTTGGCTACATATGGTGCAAAAGACGTTTAACATACATAAATAACATTGTACAACGAGCATCTTATGCCACTACAGGTTTATACACATTTATCGGTGCTGAAATCAACAATTTACAACTTTTTAGTACAATTATGATGCTATATTGTGTTATCTTTATATCTTAAAAAAAGCTTTTGCGTAAATCTGCAGGTTTAATGATGCCACTGTTTAAACACTTGCCATCGCACCTTCTCACTGTCCCATCTTCAACGAGTGTGTGATGCCAAAATAACAGCTCTGCTTAGCCAAAACTCGCAAGGCCTTTAAATAGAAGTAATACATCAGGGGCGCGAGCCTTGTGTGTGGTTTAATGAAAAGAGTGTTGACTTGTGTTTCAGCGGACAAGCTCGAGATCTCATTGGAGCGCGATGTGGAAGGCCGGCTGTCGAACGGGGACCACACCCCGCACGTGTACACGCTCGTGCTACCCACCGGCGCGCTGCTGCCCTCCGCAGCGCCGCCCTCGCCCTCCTCTGCTCGGCGGCCCACGAACGGCACGTGCGACGCTCACACGGGCGGGCGCGCGCACGCCGTCTCGGCTGTCACCGGCGCCACCGCTCCGCCTTCGACCCTGCACCATCACGGCGCCTCCCAGAGCCCGGGGGGGGCGGCGGTGGCGGCGGCGGCGGCGGCAGTGTCGCCCCCATCGGCCAGCTCGACGGCCGACCCGAGCAAATTGACGCCCGATTACAAGAGGTTCGCCCCAACGCAGCCTCTGTCGGCCGGCACAAATGCCACACCAAGGTCCGGCCCGGGTGGTCGGGCTGCTCAGCAGCAGCAGCAGCAGCAGGCGAACGTTGCCACAGCGGGTGGGATGATGGCAGTGACGGTTTCGCCATCGCAACCACCTCTCGCAGAGACTCCAGCCCCGGTTAATGCTCGATTTGCAAACCCAGGCCGCGTCCTGCTTCACCATCATCAGAACCATCAGCAGCAACAGCCTACCTTGTTGCTGCCCGCTTCCACGTTTAAGGAGCCGTCGCTCTCTGCGGGTTCGGGCTCCGAGAGTCCTGGCCGAGCATTCCCACAGGCCGCGGGGCCGGGTTCGGCGAGTCCGGGCCAAGCCGGGGTCACTGGCCAGTCGGCTCAGCCAGCGCTGCTACCGCCCATGGCGCCCAGCAAAGTCGCACAGGCTTCGGCAGATGAGCTATTTCCAGCCGATCAGAAGAGGAGACCAGGAGGGTCAGTACTCTGATTCGTCTCTGGTCTAGTCGATTAACCTCTGGGTGATTTAATCTCTGGTCTAGTTCAGCTGTGTAAGTGATTGTTCAACTTTGATCCTGGTCGTGTGTGCTTTTATTTTCCATTTTAGCAATATATTTCTTTGTGAGGCTTAACTTACGAGCGCTCTTTGCAAACCCGCGTCTACGGTTAACCCCATGAAGTTTTTTTTTTTCCGTTTCTTTTCCGTAGCTGAAGGCTCAAAAAAATATATATCCGTTGATTAACATTAAAAATATTTTATTTTTTAACGAAAGCAAAATAAAGCCAAAAAAGTAAATGTCATTTATCCCTTTCCCGATAAACAGTGCCGGAACGAGGGAAGTCCACAACAAGCTCGAAAAGTCCAGGTAAGTTTTGCGACGGGTACTGGGAGAGGGACTTTGATATAGAGACCATTTTCCAAAACTGTCTTGCCGTTTTCTAAGAGAGGCCAAGTGAATAAACGAGGACTTAAACCTTTGAAGCCGTTTGAAACCTAAACACGTGTTGAAATACACGGTGCTATCACGATGTACGTACAGAGATGTGTTGAACTTCTTTCGCACCGTACATTAGCCAACCGTGCCAATCAGAGGTGCGGGGAAGGATAATGAACTAAACGCAAGAAGCAGTTTTCCAGAGCGTCAATTAAAATGGTACCGAAACGTAAAAGCTCGTGTTGATAAGCAGCGCTTTGTGACAGCTTAAAACGCTTGCGCGGGTGTTGAACAATTTTCACACCACAGTACGCTCGGGTGCCACCTGAGCGTATTGAATTCGAAAAGTGTTTTGTGCGTTGCGCGAGACGCCCTCTCGGTCGGTAACGGCGAGCGGTCAGATTTGGCGAGTGTTAATTTTTCACGCGACTTCTTAAAGACGCGCTCGCACGGTGATGCCGTGCAGCTTAGAAGGTCAAAGCTGCATAGCGGTGAGCTTACGCCTCGCGGTTTGGATGACCGTGCACCCCACCCTGCCACCAACACCGCTGCAGTGCGGGGTGGGTAGGGGGGTGAACGGCTTGGGCGGACAGAAAAGAGGGTGGCGGCACTTTTAAGAATCAGAATATTTATTGTGGAGGAATCCGACGAGCTATAAAGCTCTTTATGACATGTACAGTAGGGGCAGGTTACAACAAACAGTACCAAAACATGATAGTACAAAGTACAAGAAATGTAAACAAATCACCCAAACACCTACAAATTAAACTAAACCATCCCCATCCTACAAGGCAAAGCCCACTAAGGTATTAACTTATTTTTAAGACGTTACCTGGCCATAAATGATGGCTCAACAAAGTGGCCCATCATTTGGATATTTACAGCACCAAAATAATCTCAAATCTCGGTGCATGTTTGAGTTAAACACCAGGGGGGGCATCGTCATAATGAGAGTAGCAAATACGTTCACCTCGCAAGCCGTGTTGAATCTCTCGCGCTGCGATGTTGCCAAGTGGAGCTGGGTGGCATCGTGCCCAACCACCTTTGTCTTTTCACCTGCTTTAAAAAATAGAAAGTAATGTCAACGTGTGGATCGCTCTTACATTTCAGGTGTGCAATGGCATGCGGATCGCCGCGGACCCTATAACACGGGTTGTCGCCACGTGATGCCGTTGTGAATTGACTTCCATTTACTCAACCGATGTATCCGAGTTGGGGATAATGAGAATAATCACAACTTCTCTGAGAGGGATCTTCCCAAAATAATGCATGGATAATCAGATGCCAATTACTAGAAATTTACCCGAATAAAATAAATTAGGGCAAATATGCAAGTGGCAAAATAATGTCTTTTTTTCAAAAAGTATTTTATTTTTAATTATAATGTTTTAATTTATGTAGGAGCAGGCGGTAGCCTACCAAGATGACGTATTACAAGGTTGGTGCATCCACTGCCAACGTAGCGGTTCTGCAAGGGGGAGGAATGTAGGAATTTTTATATAACCACACCTTGCCAGCCGGAGCGATGTCTGCTTCTCCGGTTTTGTCCTCTGCTGTTGTGCAAAAGTTTGTTCCCTCGGCCTCCCTTAAAAAAAAAAGCCCCCATTTACGTCTGCTTTGTCAAAGCCCCGTGGACGGTTCTCACGAGACCTTTAATAAATCTTTGAAGCACCAGTTTGCTTCGTTTGAAACGCCTTCACTTTCGGAGTAAGAAACGGGGTCTGAAGCGCAGGATTTTTTGTTTGAGATGTATTGCCGCACGTGTGGTGTTTTCATGAGGTCCCCTGTTCTTTATCTGGACTGACGTTTGCGCTTTTGCAGTGCTGCCCCTTGCATAAGTAGGGGAATGCGGTACGGGTGGTCTCCGAATGTAAAAGTTCTCATCCCGACCACGTTCCCGTTGATCTCGCGGGAGTGATTGTGCATCGCGATGTCGGATCTGCAATCGTTCCACTTCGAATCGTAGTATACGACGCCACATTCCATAATGAAAAAAAGACTTGGTTTTTATTTTTGATACATATCTTTAAGATTGTGCTTTATTGCAAAATATGCATTTGCAGTAATGCATCACGCTTGACGATAGTAACGGAGCACCTGGCCAATACACTGAGGTCACAATAACTACGTTGACGGATCGAGATTATGTGATACCAGTAGATTCTATAATACGGTGTAAAATATAGTCCTGTTGGCATTCCAGTCTCTCTTGCGCGAGGTATTTTTGTTGTAAAGGGCAGACCTGTGACACTTGACGTCTTGATCTTTTTTTGGTCTCACGTTTTTCCCTCTTTATGTACATGGCAGCGTCTTTTCTCTTGGCTTGAGCGATCTTCTTGTTCATAAGAGTTGTTTTGGGTTAGATTGCATAAATGTGTCGTTCAACCCACCACCACCCGACAGCCAATAAGGAAGGTTTGTCACGTGAACAAAACGTTTTATTGAGTAAACCCACAACATTTAGAATTCGAGTACGACGGTTTGCCAGTAATTACAACCAGCATCAGGCGACAGCCAGTGTTGTCAACTCTGGCAACACGCCGGTGTGCTGTACGAGTAACAAATTGGCATGTTTTGTTTCCGTGACAAACCGTATTAATTGGTCGTGGCGGGTTTAATGACGCATTGATATTTACGCAATCTAACCCAAAAAAAACCTCTTATGGATAATACTGTCCGCCAAAGCCTGCTACGTGTTAAACTGATCTTCTTATTGTTGCTGCACTTCTGTCCGGGTCCAGGCACAACGGGCACGACTCCCGCCCCCCCCCCCCCGATTCCGCCCCCCCTCCTCCTCGCGCGTCTTGGCTAACGTTGCGCGACCGTGAACAATGTGTGGTGGGCGTTTGCGCGATACCTGTGGCCCTGCTTGCCCGCAGGCGCGCTCACCTCAAGGAGTGCTTCGACGCGCTCAAGAAGATCATCCCCAGCATGGAGGAGAAGAAGACGTCAAATTTGACGATCCTGCGCGGAGCCCTGCGCTACATCCAGGTGCGGTGTTGAGGGGGGAGGCGGGAGGCTGGGTCGGGGTAGGGGGGTTGGCATTGGTGATTATCGCAGTGTCGACTCCGCAACACGAGCCCGGATATATGAGCACAGATATTTTTGTTATCAAATCCGACCTTGTGAGCAACAATTGGTGTTCGTGTCATTGTTCATTTGCAGGGCTGTCGGGAGAGCGATGCGTGTTCACGCACGATAGTAGCCTGCAGTACGTGTGGGCGGGAGGGATGGGGGCGATGTTGCTGTTGAGCTTCACCCAATTCCGTAGTTTGCAAGTCATTTTTAAATGTGGCACATATGGATGGGCAGGGATGCCGGTACCCGTGACCGGCTCCTTTTCTGAATAACGTGGCAAGATCTACACTATGGGGACCTCATTTGCCAGTAAAAATATGATAATTGGTTCTTTACCCTTCTATCTGGCAACAAAACTGACACCTTTTTGCAAGGAGTCATGTTTGCATAGACCGCAATACCTGCAGTCATAATACAAACAAAAGAACATAACTCTGATAATGTGCACTGTATTATGACTGCAGGTATTGTGGTCTATGCAAACATGACTCCTTGCAAAAAGGTGTCAGTTTTGTTGCCAGATAGAAGGGTAAAGAACCAATTATCGTGGCAAGATCTATTAACGTCCACTGTGCCACTTCTGCTACAACCAACACATCCTTGCATTGCACCGCTGAGGGGGTAGACACTTTGGATGTAAAACAAACCTGCTCTTGCTCCTAAGGGTTGTGCCTAATTATCGAACTTGAGCAATACAATAATAGTTTTACGCAGCAGTTAGATGCAGCTGCGTGTCGTGGTGACTCGCATTCTGAGATGGTCGGGAAGAGGAGGGATTTTATTTTCGGGGGGAAGGAGAAGGGGGCGGAATCATCCAGAATATATTTTTACCCGCACTTATTACAACTGCATTATTGGAGTCCTGTGAAGAGAATTTATTTTTAAGCTCTCGGCAAAACCGTGCAAACCGTCTTGCCTCAAACAGCAAACGCACATGCTGTCAGAATTGTGTTTAAATTCAATCGTTTAGCCTCTTTTTTTTTTTCCACACGGGGGGCGCAATTTTTATTTCCCCTTTCGAAATGAGTGTTCGTTGCATATAAAAGTCAACATTTTAAATTATCGGCCTGAAGTGCGCCAAATGACGTTAAAAAGCTCAACTTTAACATGATGAGTTTTCTTTTTTACAGTGCATTCGTTGATTGTTTGGCTGGGACCATCAACTGGATCCACTTGGGAACCTGAATAAATCTCGCACTCGCCTGAAATTGAACCCAGGTTGTCGGTGGTTCCAGATCCATGCCCTGACCTTGTATTAGCCACTCGGCCACCGCCCCATAATTTATACCTGAGGGATTTAATATCCAATGGGTAATCCATGTGATGGACACTCTTTTGTACAGTACAGCAGGGTAGAACAGAATAATTGGAACGGGAATATGAAACGGGCCATCGGTCCACACCACTCGTCTATTTATTCACACCGTGTTCTATTCCCTCAATTTCAATCATGCATTCTCCTAGACTACTGTCCAGATGCCACAAACTTATACGGCAGTTTTTTTGAAAGCGCTCGTACACTTTTTCCTGCAAATTGTTCACAAGTCTATTGCAACATCATGCAACTCTGAAAACGATTATCTTGAACAATTTATTCCGTGAAATGTTGCGTGCTAACCAAAACCGCGCAACATGGCTTCACTCTATAAAATGAGGAAGCCCTTTCGTGCGTTTTGCCTTTTCGTATATAACCGGCACTGGCCGCCCATTTGCGTGGGACGCACACAACCGAGGTGGAGGGTGGGTGGGTGGGTGGGCGGGCGGGGAGGCGTCGGTGCCTCGCACGAACCCGGCTCAACGCTGTGGGATGACCATCGTGCTGATGTGCCCGGTGATGGTGCACCGCTGCACGCAAGCCGACCAACATGCGTATGATAGCCAGCCAGCGAAAATGTTGTCATAGTGTGTGAAAGGATGTAAAGATAAGTGCAGGTAGCATGCATACTTAGGTTTTTGGGGGGTGGCGGGGGGGTTAAAGCATCAAGATGTTATAGTTTTCCCCCATGTACAACATCCAACATAATTGGTCAACAATCTCTACTTAGGAATCTTCTCAACGAGTCTTTGGATAAACTGATTCTTCTTTCCTGGTTAAAAAGGAATACTTTCACATAACGTTTAGCAATTTGTACTGTGGCAAGCATGCTTGACTGAAAATCAGAAGGTTAAAAGTTAAAATCCCAGCCCTTAATTTCTTTGCGATCAAAAGATGAGTTTGTGTGAAGTTAATATTGGTCATCCGGTGGAGAACTGACCTGTGTAGAAATGCTGAATTTTGACAGCTACCTCAGCTCATGAGCACCGCTTCAGGCTCCTTCGAGCAGAGAGACGCTTAGAGACTTATTTTGTAATTCTAAATGTTGTGAGTACGCTTTCGCGTAATTGCTGAATTGCACGTTTTGGATGTCATTGTCACCTGGCATCGACTCGCTTATTCTTAGGAGGCAGGTCGTTTTCATGAGAGCAATTGTGAGCGGCTCGAGAGACCAATAGTGGTTTATGTAACACGACATGAAATTCAAATCCATTGTAACACGCATCATACATGCGTTGAACTGTTTCTGTAAATTATATGCGAGTGTTTAATTTAGGTTTGAGCGAATGAGACGATACAAATGTACGACAAATAAGATGGCAAAACTGGATCTGAAACATATTCTAGAAATCGAGTCACGATCCTGATTTATAACTGTTCACCAAATCACGCAGTGGAGCGATTCATCACCTTCTTTTCTTATGGCCCTTGGTTGTGACCGTCCGTGACCTCTGCCGCTCACAAAGGTGCTCAAGCGGAAGGAGAAGGAGTTTGAGCACGAGATGGAGCGTCTGGCTCGCGAGAAGATCTCGTCGCAGCAGCGGCTTGCCGACCTGCGCAACGAGCTGGGCGAGAGCCTGGACTCGGCGCACATTGAAAGCCTCCTGCGCCAGGCCATGCCCCGCGGGCCCACACCACGGCCGGGGCACTCGAATAGCCGCGGCGCCACCGCTGCCGCTGCCGCCACCGATGACGACGAGGATGACTACGCGGAGGACGACGACGCGACCTCCACAGCCTCTGGTGAGCGACGGCTTCCCGGCATTTGTGTCTGGAGGGGTGAACGATCAATCGAATGGGAGTGGGCGGGGCGGAGGGGAAGTCACGCTGGCCTCTCTTCACGTGACTGAGAGTGTGAGGTGTGATTTCGCATAGCAGGGCTCGGATTGAAGCGGGTGTGTCGCATGGTTGTCTGTTCAAGCGTTGGGTCATGCAAATGTATACCTTTTTCACTTCACAGCCAAGCTGTGCCGGAACCATGCCAAGCCAGCCCCTTAATTGGTATTCAGAAGCATCGGTTTTGCGTTCCACCGCAGAAGCTGGGCAGCACTGCTAATGTCACACTCGAGTGTGAATGAGTCCGAGGTGCACGTAAATGACACGGGGTGCTACTGACTGACATCGCACGCAATTAATGCATCATTATGCCCCAGCCCGCTGGGCCCTGCTTGGTGCCAAATCAAATTCAGATGTCTGGTGAGGCCATATCATGGTTCTGGCTTGAGGGCCCTACACTGGCGCAGCTCTGGGTGTGCCAGTCATTCCCACATTTTCCTGTTAGGCAGAGTTTACTACGAATATATTTTGTCATTTTTTTTGTCTTTTAAAGATTGCATTTATGAATTTAACACCGTTGGCTTTCGCAGCGAATATGATTAATAATATTTTTTTTGGGTCCGATTGTGATCAATCATTTTTTTATTCCCATCCGTATCAAACATCAATTAATCTCTGCCACAAACAACCGATGCACAAAAGATGGAACTGTCAGAGCGTTGGCTAATTTTGCTCTTCAATGTTATCCCTCCTCTTCTCATGTCAAAATTGTCTCGCCGAAGCCTTTGGGCTCGAGGTAAATGAGCATCCCCCTCGGCCTTAACATCCGGTTGAACCGATTTGCTTTGTTGCAGAGGGAGAAGAAAACGTGGATGACGAACTGGAGAATTCTGGACCCGTCCTGCCTTCTGAAACACCATCGTGGTTCCAAAAGACAGCATCACCCCAGAACGTACCATCCCAGCCTCTTTCGCAGAGTGCACCGATGCAGCCTTTTTCCCAGAATGTAAAGGTGCAGGCTTTTGCCCAGAGTGCACCTTGGCAGGCCCTTCCCCACACTGCAAAAGGACCGGCGGCCAGTCAGAACGCCACGGTGCAGATCTTCGCCCAGCACACGGCATTGCAGGCCTTCCCTCAGGGCGCTCCGGTGCAGGCCCCTTCGCAAGAGCCGCCTGGACAGACCTCTCAAAACGCGGCCCTGCAGGCGTTGGCGCAGCACGCCACCGTGCAGACTCTATCTCCGCGTACCACGGTGCAGGTGCTCTCCCAGCTTGGCTCGCCAATACAGGTGGCTTGCCACCCCGCGCCGCCAACTGCCCCGTCCAGTGCGACGCCTCGTAAAGCTCCGCAGGCTACGTCACCGCAGCCGGCGGCGGCGGCTGCGCCCGTCCGCCAGGTGCCAGCCGTCGGTCCGGGTCGGCACGTGGGCACCCCGGTGCCCGCGGCCCAGCACGCGTCAGTGGTGCAGGTGGTGGGCGGCGCGGCGCCTCCCGGCTCCTCCCAGCAGCCCCTGCGGCCGTCAAAGCTGGCGACGGTAGTCGGCGCGCCATCCCAGAAGCAGCACGTCCCGACGTCGCAGAATCACTACCACGCCGTGACGGTGACCACGGCGACCGCTCGTGCCGTGGGCCCGGCGCTGTCGCACGCGCCGATGCTGCATCGGAGCGTCGCGCAGCACGTGCTGACGCTGCCGCACGCCCTGGTGCACGACAAGGCCGGCGTGGCGACCACGCTGAGCCTGGCGGCGGCGGTGCCACAGAGGGCCGTCGCGTCCGGCCAAACGTCGGTCATCCAGGCCCCGCTCGGCCACGCGCTTCACGTCCTCCGTCCCGTCAACCCCGACGCGGGCGGCAAGCCCGCCCCGGGCGTCGGCACGAGCCTGCAGGTGACAGACATTCGTGCCATGTCTGCCGCGGGCCCCGGCTCCCCGGCGACGAGCCACGCCGTGAGCGGGAGCCCCAAGGCGGCGGCCCCGCTGCTCATCGGGCAGACCGGTCCGCTCGGACACGTGACGGGGGCGCACATCCTAATCGGGCGGCCCAGCGCCGCCGTGATCCACGTGGCGCAGCCCGGCGTCCCGCCGCAAGGCGTCATCGGCGGGGTGGGACCAAGGGGCGGCCCCCGCCTGACGCGACCCCGGGGTGGGGCCCCTTCATCCGCGGTGACTCTGGAGGCTGCTCCGAAAGCGCCCACGCTCGTGCACCCTTTACCCGCCGGTGCTGTCGCCACCACCACCCACATCATCAGTTTGCCTGTCCTCATCGGGCAAGGCAGCGGAGCGGCCGGTCAGCTGGCGGCTGCTTCGGTCCTGGTCGGACGGCCGGGCAGTTTGGTGGAGCCGCACGTCACTCCGGCCATCGCCTCCGCCTTGGCCGATGCTCACGCTGCTACCGCCAACGGCGCGGATGCAAAAGCGCCTGCCGGCGACGCAATTCCTGCCGTGGAGCAGCCCGAGCCAGCCGCTGCCATGACCGCAATAGAGACGCAGCGAAATGTGACGCCCGCAGGAAGAGCTGCGCCTGCGCTTACGCCGGCGTCTACGTCGGCGTCGGCAGCAGTGCCAGTGACTTTGCCGGCGCCCTCGCCAGCGCCCCCGCCTGCCCTGCCGCCACACGATGCGGAAGCGCCGAAGTGAAGGGACGTTTCGGTGCGGCGTGGCCCATGGACGATCACGACTCCACGCTTTTTTTTTTATCTCTGTCGACGACGCAACGCCGTCGCCGTTGCGCCTGTGCAAATGTGCTCATTGTGTATTTGCCCGTGAGGTGTACGAGAACGGGTGCGGACGAATTTGTTATTCATGATGATCGTTTGGGTAGTGCTGGTCGGGTACATGAATGACGTTGGTTACCGTGCAGTCGAACTAGTGTCCTCCTTTGGTAAAATGATCCTAAGTTTTCATTATTGTCGAAGATTTAAATGTGTAGCTGAGCTAATTTAAATGATAGAAACCAGCTGACATTTGTATATTATTGTAATGTCAATTTTATAATAAATGGAACTTTTGTACATATTAATTGCTGGTATATACTGTGAAAATGTGGCAAGTGTTTTTATTATAAACCGGACCCTGTGTGTTGCTTTGGGATGCTTACTAAAGCTTTGCCCAGCTGCATTTACATAAAGGGAAGAGTAAGCTCTCGAATGCGCTTAACCAATGTCATTTATAGTAGCCGATGGTCAAAGTCTTTTTAATCACTTAATTTGTAATATTTTTGTTTTATATCACAGCATAGCATTTTGGTATTTTGGCTAGCGCAAGCTTTACATTTGAGATAACTGTGCGTGAGGCAACGTGCTCAGCAGTGCAATATCCTGTGTCCTGTACGAGTCCCGTGCGCGAGCAGCGGGCGCGCGGGGTGGGGCAGCCGCACAGCGGAAACCATTCCGCTCCCGTGTGGCGGTGGCACACATCGTCACATCCCTACCTTCCTCAACAACGAAATTTCTCTTGGCGTCTTACGCGATCTGCGCCTAGAGCTGGTTCACATGACAACCCCTCTGCCCGGGCAACGTGTTCTTTCGTATAAACGCGTGGGTATTGTTGACGATGGAAATTAGAAGTCTGCAATGGTGATTTCTTTTTTAAGTTTTTGTCAGAGTGTGGTGAGCAAGCCAGGTGTGTTGTGGGAAGTTTGGGAGAACTCTAGCTACGTGTTATAGCTTAGCGACTGGTGGTCACCTAAATGTTTCAACGGCCCCTGAAGCTGCCCTTGCTTTGGCTTTGTGTACACCGTTACGTGTCCGTTAAGCCCATAAGTCATAGAATAGCGAGGTTATCTCGGTGGCTTAACTTGGCCCTAGGAGAGCAGAAATACATTTTAGGCGATTTATTTTTATCCAAAACATTTCCCTTTTGGTGACATCACCAAAAAAATGTATCCAACTTGGCCAATTGTGTTGTTGAAGGATTTAATCATTGCCATTGTGAAATAATAGAATCTGAACATGGGATGTAGACAATAATCTCCCACGGGTAACTCAACATCTTACATTATTACCCGTCCATATAACAAAGACAGCTAGAACTCGGTCGGCGGGATGACATTACCGCATTCTTTGCAACCAATGCGAGACCCCTCCAAATTAGATAACCCCCCCCCCCCCCCCCCCAGTGCAAGGCACAACAAAGTGTCAAAACATTACATTCCAAGGCGCCTCAGTATTCTTGGTTCTTTCGGTAAAGTCACGTAGAAGGGAAATACTAAAAATAAAACAATAAAATTCTCGCAACGTTTCGATTGCCAAAATAAAGAGAATTTGATAGTTTGATTTTTATTATTTCCCTTCTACGTGAATTTTCCGAAAGAACCAAGAATATGAATCCCTGCAGTCACAACAGCTTTAAATCGAAATGTAACGTTACAGTAGTACCTGGCGCAGCCGACAGAGGGAGAGAACGCAACGCAGGCCACATGAGCTTTGACGTTTTCGTGGCTTTTTCTGCATTGTGCAAGCAGCAGAGTTGGCATTGGCAAGCTGCAATTTGGAAAACCGAGTGGTCAAGCTTGTGTGCAAGAGAACACATTCCTGCGGAGGGAGCTGGTAGGAACGTTGGGTTGCTCGGTCAATGGCCTGCAGGGTCAACGGCAGCGTGGTGTATTCCGCAAATATGCCCGACTGTGAGGGCGGCACAAGCCGGCGTGAGTAGGTTAAACGTTGAGTTTATATAAGGGCACCACGGGGTGACCAGCCCCTCCCCACCCAGCCCCACCCTCCCCACCCAGCCCCTCCCCACCCAGCCCCACCCAGCCCCTCCCCACCCTCCCCTCTCCACCCAGCCCTACCCTCCCCACCCAGCCCCTCCCTGCACGACGGACACAATAATCCCCCGTGGGCTGGTGTCACCAGAGGTTCCTACCAGTAAAAAGTATTCTTGACCAGTTGCGCATATTGTGCTCCAGCTCATTCGGCTGTTTCGTATTCCGGACCTTGCACCGAATACATTCGCATGGCACACTCGAACACATGCCACGCTCTAACACATGCCACACTCTAACACGTCACACTCGAACACATGCCACACTCTAACACATGCCACGCTCTAACACATGCCACGCTCTAACACATGCCACACTCTAACACATGCCACACTCTAACACGTGTCACACTCTAACACATGCCGCGCGCACACACCGCTGTTTCGCGGTGGGGGAGAGATGCTCATTTGACGACGCCGTGCAGATTGGCTCTGCTTCACCGTGGCTTGTTTAAATCGACTCGCGTACTGTGACCGTGACAATAGCGAGGGGGACGGCGTTTTAAAATGCATTTTTGCACTAGGATATTTTGTAACAAAGCTGAAGGTTTTTATGAAACAGGTTCTTTTGTTTTTGACCGGGCATTGCAGCTGTATTGTTCTTGCGACGTTGTTCTTGTTTGTCTTGAAGCGTTCTGTCATGTATGAGCAGTCGGGGAGGGGGGGGGGCACATTAAGCGACTTGTATTACCCTGGTTGAGCATTGTAATTCAGATGTGTGTGTGTACGTGGCGTACATTGGTTTCAATAGCATTTCCAATTTAAACGGTGAGTAAAAGGGCGTTCGTAAAAAAAAACTTATTAATTACATTTAGAAATAATCGTAGAGCCCTTATTCCCATTTTGAAGGCCTGCTGTGATTCTAACGGCCACCCAGAATATGCCATGATACACTCCGAATGATGTATTAATTATCATCTCAAAGTTGATGCCGACCGTCAAGAAACTTGCCAATTGCAAGACGTCTCATCGTCATCTTTTGTCGAGGGAAGCTCAATGAATTCAACTCCCCCTGTCTCTCTCGATGCTTCGTAGTGTTTCTTATGGTGACGTTTCATTCGCATAACTGTTGCGTGTCATGTGGCAGTCGCGGGTACTAAAATGCACAGTACTGCAATGCAAATAATTGGAAATATTTACTGGCTCGGCCATTGTACAACAGCCCTATTTGTACATCAGTTTAGAATGGACGGCTGCACGTGGAAGGATGGCTGTTGATGATTGATGGTCTTGTGTCGATCGATCGATAATTGGGGGGTGGGTCTCATCCATCAACCAATAAAGTGGGCACTCCACCATCAGCCAGGAGATAGGACATTCTGTGTATAGCCTAGCTCCGCCCTAATCAATAACCTTGGTTTGGGGTGTGTGTGGTGGTTGTCCTTTGACTGTCTCTCGCCGTGGGAATGTGGAATGTTTACATCCTCAGGGCTAGCAATGGAGATTGAGCACTGCCTCCCCCATACTCACTTGAACGTGGGGGCACACTAACTTGAGGAATTCACGAGGATACCAAAATGTAAAATTTAGAAGAATACAACGAGAAATGCTCTGTTTAGGTCGGTACAATTAAATGAGTTGGCAAATTTCTGGACGTTGAAATAGATTTTTAGGGTGCGTACAAAATGTTTTGTGTTTTAGATCCGATACATCTTTGGGTTGTGCCTCGTGTTGTTCGACCTGATGTGTGACGATGCATCCACGTGCTGTTTTGTTTCCGATTCGGTTCAGATGACGTACATCCAATGGAATGGAATCGAAAGAAAAAACTTAGGAGATGTACGTCATGATGTACAAGTACGGCATTGTTACGTCGTTGGAAGAAAAACTTTACTTGTGCGTACGTCATGATGATGTGCGCGTACGTCATGATGATGTGCGCGTACGTCATGATGATGTGCGCGTACGTCATGATGATGTGCGCGTACGTCATGATGATGTACGCGTACGTCATGATGATGTACGCGTACGTCATGATGATGTACGCGTACGTCATTGTGACGTCATTGTTACGTCATTGGATGAAAAACGTAACGATGTTATGCGTACGTCGTCGGAAGGGGAAAAGATTAAATTACCCCTCGAGGTGTGGATGATGTTGGGATGATTATTATGCCACCGTTTGTGTATTCATTGCTTTTGACATTTTTTTTTACAAATGCAAAAATTTCATTGTCTTTAACTTGAGTGTGAACATGAGTGTAAACGTAGTAACACCATTTTTTTTTTAAGTAAGGCATTGTCACAATGGTGGGGAGTAATTGTGGGAGTCTGAACAGGAGCAAGTGATGTTGATTTGCTTCTGTGCATGTTCAGTTGCCGACGATCGTTGCACAAGATTGAATACTACTCTAATTTGAGTGTCACTTATGTTTTTGAATACTCAACTTCTGAGATATTGTCATGTATGCAAATTAAGGCACGTGATTAAATTATTGATGTGTTCACATTTGAACTTAGGGCCGCTTTAGTCATCTTTGATTGCGCCGTAAAATTGTCCCAACGGCACCGCCAAGACGGAATGATGATACGCGCCAGGTATAAGTGATCTTCCACAAATTATTCATATTATTAGGTTTTTTCGGTAAAGTCACGTAGGTAAAAAAAATTAAAATTAATAAAAGTAAAATAAAATAAAAATCACGACGTTTCGGAGGCAACACAAGCTTCCGTCTTCAGGTGGAACCGTCACAGCCACGACAGCTGTATCAAGTAAATCTTCCACAAAGTTGTACAATGAACCGCATTGCTGGGTACAGACATTAGCGGAACAATGGTTAATCGAAATAGTTAATGCTCCTGAAAGTGTAATTTTTCAGCATATATTTATGCAAAGGCTGACAAGTTTTGTTCTATCTTAACATTTCTTGCAAATTTGTACATAAGTAAAATGTCCATTAAAAACCTGTTTTAAAAATCTGCCTCGAGCTAGAATTGTTTTTGCAAAGTTGCCCCCGTACCTAACGATCCTGTGTGGTGATGTGCCTTATGCTGTGCCCTTTCCATGATACCACTCAAACACAAAAGAAGACGAGAGGACATCGTTAATTCTGAGGAAACCGGGTTTGGCAATGATAATTGTTTTTTTACCCTTTTATCTGGCTAACAAAACTGACACCTTTTTTACGAGGAGTCATATTTGCATAGACCACACT
The DNA here is from genome assembly GCF_015708825.2 of Lethenteron reissneri. Classification (NCBI taxonomy): domain Eukaryota; kingdom Metazoa; phylum Chordata; class Hyperoartia; order Petromyzontiformes; family Petromyzontidae; genus Lethenteron; species Lethenteron reissneri. The sequence goes on along the minus strand of NC_083806.1, from coordinate 10,113,699 downwards.
ACCTGCAGTCATAATGCAAACAAAAAACATAACTCTGATAATGTATGCACTGTCCTGAGGTACCAATGGTGTAAATGCTTACCCCGAGCTCTCATACTCTGATGGTGCATTGTCTTTGAGTTGTGCGCCTTTTGGCGTCATCTGGTCCAACCCATATGAGACCAGGCTCTAAGGAAAGCTGTCTCGGTTGTGGACCAATCAACTTCAAGGACAGTGCATACATTATCAGAGTTGTGTTTTTTGTTTGCATTATGATTGCAGGTATTGTGGTCTATGTAAACATGACTCCTCGTAAAAAAAGGTGTCAGTTTTGTTGCCAGATAAAAGGGTAGAGGGTTTGGCGATGTTGAATATCATCCAGTGCAAAAAAAAATCAACTCGAGCCTGGCATATTGCACAATCTCACCTCGCAAAGGGAATACAATAGACTCAAAAGCGGCCGGCTCGCCTGCAGTTGGAACTCCACAGGTCACTTTAAAGTCCATTACATCAAGAAAATGCCAAGGTCATTGACTTGAGCTGCTTGAAAAACAATTGAAGGCCTTGCAAAATGCGGGAAACAACGGGCGGATATTTCTGTCAAGATATTTTTGAAAATAATTGGTTTATTGAGTATTTTACTTCAACTGCGGTGGCTCAAGGGTTGGTATTTTGAGAAGTGAAATTTGAAGGGTGTCTTGTTTTTGCGAGCCCTTTTTTGTCTTAAATACACCCGTGCTCAACAGCTGTCAACATTTACGGACTAAAGTGTCCACAGTATATTGAAACCGGTTCTGTAGAACGTACAGCGAGAATAAGCAGCACCTCCTTTGCCTACATGTAATCCTTTGATACTGCAGACTGCAGCGAACAAGCATTGTTCACAAATCAACTCGGGAGTACACTAACACATTCCTGCGGAGGGAGCTGGTAGGAACGTTGGGTTGCTCGGTCAATGGCCAGGGTCAACGGCGGCGTGGTGTATTCCGCAAATATGCCCGACTGTGAGGGTGGGCACAAGCCGGCGTGAGTTGGTTAAACGTTGAGTTTTATAAGGGCACCACGGGGTGACCAGCCCCTTCCCACCCAGCCACACCACCCAGCCCGACCCTCCGCACCCAGCCCTGCTTGTACACCGGTCGCTAACCACGCTCCGACTACGTCCCACGTGAGGGAGCCCATTCGGTGGTGGGCAAAGTTTTTTATCCCCCGTTCTTCGACGAACAGCCCTGACCACACCACTGGGTGTGTGTGGGGGGGGGGGCATCATCCCACGTCCATTCCGAACCGCGTCCCCGCCCGCTACCTCCTGTGTGGACACCCAAAGTGTCGAATCGCGTGGGAGGGACTTGGGAGTGGGGCGGGTTGGGGGTTGTTCAGAGCTGTGGTCAGGGCCGGATTCAGACACGGGGCTTTAGGGGCTGCAAGCCCAGTGGGGCCCCCACCAGCTAGAGGGCCTCCAGAGATGAAGTGAAAAGTGATTTCATTCGTGAATGCTGAATTTTATTTGTTGTTGGCCTTGTGAAAAGAAATTTTATTTTTCTTAAATTTTGTTTTCATTTTGGAAATATTACTGGGGGGGGGGGGGGGGGGCTCACAGTGCCTGTAGCCCGGGGCCTACACAATCTAAATCTGGCCCTGGCTGTGGTCAATAATTGATGGGGTGGGGGGGGCTGTTGCACAAATGTGGCATAGTTTAATGGGGGAGGGCACCCTGTGAATATTTCAACGCTCGGTGGTAATCTCCGATAGCCCAGGGAGTCTCATGTGGGAGTTTTAAATGGCTCAAGTAGTTAGTTTTTAATGGATGAAACGGGGTTGTTTTTGCCTCCGGGATACAGCATCCATCTGAGGACACTTCACGGTTATGTGTGTTTTTTTTGGGAGGTGGAATAAAAACAAAACTTTGGTGGAGATAAGTTTGTTCTTAAAACCTTACCAAACATCTTGGCCAATGCTCGTGCACGGGTTTGTGACGTGGCTGACGACGAGCGCATTCGCCGCTTTGTTGCAGTGGGGGTTCCTGGTTCGGGGCGAGTGGCCACCCTGGTTAATATTGTGGGGGCGTGTATTCACCACGCAAAGACAAAACTATAGACCCCCTTTAACAAAACAAAAAATGTAAAACTTTTCCCGGCAGCTCTTCGTTTTTTGTTTGTTTGGTAACCGCGCTTTTTTTTATTGAGTCACAACAAACGTTCACAATCCACGGTGGTACATTCAGACGACGGCAAGCTCCTTGTTTTAATTTTCTCCGACACAACCACCCACCACCCCCCCCAAAATAAAATAAACCCAAGACGAGGTGAACAAACGGGCAGGCAGAGAGACAGCACGAGGAACGAGGCGAGTCGCGCAGCCCTCGAGGGCAAACAAAGTCAGCGCGTTTTCTCTTCTTTTTCTGTGCAAAGACTTGGCGTGCGTGCGCGTGTATGGGGGGAGCGGTAGTGTAGCGGTTAGCGCTCACTCTGCGCCAAGAACCCCGGGGCGAACCGAGTTCGATTCCCGTTCGCGGCCAACGCCAGTGACGATTATCTGAACCGGGCCCTGGGTCCCTCCTCCCCTAGGTCGACTCGGCCTCAAACGAGTTACCTGCTGCGGGTGTGCAAACATCGCCACTGGGGGAGACAAAGGCGGTCGGGCGTGGTTGCTGGCCACCCACCCCCTCGTGTGCCGTTCCGGCCTTCATAGGTGCAGCTCGCTAACAGCACTTGCCCCAGCAGTCTGACACAGGTTATACGGGGGATGGTTGTCTTTGTGCAGGGTCTGTGACGACGGCAAATGAAAGCTTCTCCCAATAAAGAACCCCTCCCATACACCTCCTCCACCGAACAGAGTTGTCACGTAAAACACACGGTGGCGTCTGGACATCCATGACACACACGGTGTCTGTGCCCGTGCACAATCTCGCATTGGGAAAGTCTTCATTGATTTTGGGGTCGAATTATCCTATCATCATCATTGTTTCTCTAAGCTTCATAAGACAAATGATATTATTACCGCCCGTGTGGAAAGTTTATCGAACTTGTATTTCTTTAAACAAAGGCCCCCTTGCACGTAAAACTATCCTCGATTACAAATGGAAAAACCGTGCAGTCGAGATAGCAAGCAGGCTTATTGGCAACCGTAAATGTTTTAAAATTTAGTTTTCACCTGTGAAAGCCAGACTTTGAACAGGAAGTCGGTATTTGGTCACCGCGAGGAATAGCCTGGCCCCGGCCATGGACATTGAGAAATTACCCTACACTTTAAAATACAAACAAAAACATGTTGACGTGAAGGGCACACAATACCTTGCAGGCGTCAAGAAAATACATGTACACAGCAGCCCTCATTCAGTCACTATCCTTTACATGGCCAGTTTGATAAGTTTATACGCCACGAGCGTACGGAAACGTGTTGCGCACATTTGATGGGATTTTATGTGAGCGACTTTGGCGTGTTTAAATGTCTCTATGCTGGAATGATTATGGCAACTGCGGAAGAAAGACCGTCACGCGCTGATGATCTGTAGTAGTAATAATAATACAACTACATTGGTGTAAAATTGTTTGAATTATAAAATTGTTTAAAGGTGACTTCTGGAGTGTTACAGCTGGTGACAGGATCAGTCTGTGCACTTACATTTGTAATACACGGGCCTGCATGGTGTTGTGTTTTCTTGGGCCTGCAGGATATTGTACTTTTTTTTAATACTGGAAAACTATTTTTTATTCCGGTTTATGGGCATTCTTGTCGGAGTGTTCCCATCCTTTTATTCCCTTGAGATGTTAGTCCGGGATCTTTTTCAAATCCCCAATGTTGAGCTTCTGCAGATAAGTGTCTGCACTCCACGTTGCTGACATTGAGCTGGCCACTGGCTGCGCTGTGCCTCGTGCTCCCAATTCGAGATAGCAGAATGAGTTGGCCGAGGCCTACGACCAGAGCCGGCCCAGCCACTAAGCGACCCTTGCAATTGCAAAGGGCCCCGTGGCCAGCAGAGGGCCCCCTAGAGTTACTGCTAGCTAGTGGGTGAAAAAAATCATACATCAAAGGGGCCTCCAACCAAATTTTGCTTAGGGCCCCCAAAGGTCTAGGGCCGGTTCTGCCTACGACCTCTCTCTGGGTGCATAAAGTACCACTTTGTGGAAAGCCAACAGTGGGTTTATCCTACAGTGGCACTGGCTCACGGCTTGGAAATGTGGAATTTCCACAGCTGGGTTAATGGGGCCACCAACAGAAAGCAAAAGGTGCCGCTGCCGCATTGCTCGTCTGACCTTTGACACCACACCGACCAACAACGGGTTGAAAGCGGTGGGGCGTGGGGGGGTGGTGGGTGCGGATCCACGCTGCAAACTTCATCGCCCTCACTTGCTGAGGCAATAGCTCGGGTCCACAGAGGCAAGCGGGTGAAGGTAACTCACGGATTCAACCACGAGGGCAAACAAATGCGCCGCGCCCGCCACCGCCGTCTCTCCTCCCAAGCCAAGCCAGCCAGCCGTGTTCACGGACAATGCCCTGGGTTCTAGATTTGAAGCTTTCGTGACTGTAAGGATTCATATTCTTAGGTTTTTTCGGTAAAGTCACGTAGGTAAAAAAATTTAATTAATAAAAGTAAAATAAAATAAAAATCACGACGTTTCGGAGGCAACACAAGCTTCCATCTTCAGTCTTTAGGTGGAACCGTCACAGCCACGCTTGCTTACTTGATACAGCAAGCGTGCTGTGACGGTTCTACCTGAAGACGGAAGCTTGTGTTGCCTCCGAAACGTCGTGATTTTTATATATTTTTATTTTATTTTACTTTTATTAATTTAAATTTAAATTTTTTACCTACGTGACTTTACCGAAAAAACCTAAGAATATGAATGCCCTGGGTAACACGTGCGGTCATTCGAAGGGGTGTTCCACGTTCGCCAAGCAGGGTTCGCCAGGAGGAGGAGGAGGCGTCCCGCGGGGCATTGAGTGGCACCACCGCCTCCTCCTCCGTTGTACCCCCTTCAGCTCAACTTTAGAAGTTGTGGGTCCCCAACAAGTAAACATTGCACCTTTGTCCTACATTTATATGTTTTGTCAAACCAACCATCAACACACGACTACAGTAAACATAATCGTGACGTTAAAGTGCAAGTCTAGAGGATGTTATTTTGTTGTTGCTATATACACCGATAGCCATGGTCCATACTGCTGTGCGTTACAGTACTGTATCACCTTGGGTCATGTACATGAGCACGCGTGTGCAAAACGAACAGGCTATTTGACATGACACCATCAGTTTTTTTAAATATCGGGGGTAGAGTTAAATAGCTATGTTATTTAAATATATATATTTTTCTCAACACAACAAAGGGTACCGATGCAAAACACGGCTGTTCTAAGTCGAGCCGCCATACACGACCGCGGCAGAGTGAGGTCCACCGACTTTAATGTCGACCGCTCAACTCGAGGGATATTGTGTAACGCTCGCTTCAGATTGACAAGTGAGCAGGGAAGTGTCGTAACCCTCCACGTTGACAAAAGACAAAGAGTTCACTGCTTTAGCCCACCGGTGTGTTGAAGCGTGAAACCACAACATTTACAATTTTTGGGTAGGACGACGTTTGGCTGGTAATTGCATTCAGCATCATCGGGCAATTCGCCAGAATGGTGAGGCTCTGCTCTGGCTCCCGGTCTTAAATAGAGCAGCAGCAGGGTGACGTCATCATTTAACTCATCAGGTGCAGTGAACTATTTGTCTTTTGCCAACGTGAAACTTTTTTTTCTGATTGGCCGTGTCGGGTGGTGGAGGGTTACGACACATTTATAAGTAACGCGATCTAACCCAAAAAGTTGATTATGAATTATAATGGTCGCGAAAGCCTGCTACGTGTTAAACTGAGCAGGGAAGGTTTGGCAGACATTCGAACGAGACCCTGCGTCTCAGCAGATGTGGCCTAGCAAGCTTTCCGTAAGTTCTCGTCGCTAATTCTTAAACGCGTGGGGCGCCACGGTGAATAGGAGATGTTAACTACCTCGCCTGGTAGACAGGAGGTTGTGGGTTCGGTCTCGATCCTGACGACGCCTGCTGTATATTTGGAGTTTGCGTGTTCTCCCCGTGATCGCGTGGATTTTTCCTCCGGGTCCTCCGGTTTTTCCCTCCACATTTAGAATCAACGTCACGCGCTTAGGGGATTTGGCTGCGATACATTTCCACATGATAAGCCACTTCGTTGAGCTATAATTTGTGGCGTAGGTCGCTTTTGAAAAAGAGTTATATATAGCTCAGTGGGCCTTAACCTGGTAAAATAAAATAAAAGTTAAGTTAAGTTTTTATTTAAGAACCAATTGTGTTTTTTATTTGTTGCGATGAAAGTAAATAACTGGGACCAGCAAGAATATGGCACCCAATAATAAGACAAGGACTGACAGTATTTGCGCAGCCCATGAACACTGCAGGTCATTAGGCACATTGACGATACGGGTGCGAGAATCGACTGTTCAGGAGATTTGCACATTTTATAAAACGCTATAGAGTTAACATCATTGAGTTTTTTTTTGGGGGGTGGGGGGGGGGAACAGGAGACAGAATAAGAAATGAAAAATACAAACGGGACGGTCAGAATGAGATTAAATAAGACCGATCTCTTGAAGAGTGTCCCCCACCATTTGTGATAAATCTTTGATTTAACCGGGGAGGTTAATCATGCACATGCCTCCAGTAGTCGTCTGCACCCGACAAATAATCCTTAGGGCGGTACCCCGGGGTACCAAATAATACAAATTGGCCGAGGCAATTAAATATTTTATTTCTGGGACACTATTTTTTCCCAGGGGTGTTACTTCACTCCGCGACTGGGGTACCAATCAATCCTAAATCGGTGGTGCCACTCCGTGGTAGTGGTGCATCGTGTACAGCTCGCCGAGATGAGTCTATTGCCGCGTCGCCGACCATCAACAGACGAAAAACGACTGCAGGATCTCTTGGAATTTCTCATTTACTTGATACAGCAGTCGTGCTGTGACGGTTCCACCTGATGACGGAAGCTTGTGTTGTCTCTGAAACGTCGTGATTTTAATTTTTTATTTTATTTAAATTTTACTTTTATTAATTATAATTTTTTACCGACGTGACTTTACCGAAAAAACCCAAGAATATGAATCCTTGCAGTCACGAAAGCTTTAAATTTAGAATGCATCACGGACATTGTGCGAGAGCCGGGGTACCGCCATGAGGTTCAAATGCTCCCATCCAAGGATTGCCTCGGCAAGTGCAAGCGAGAGAGTCAGAAAGTCCATCGTGGACCGCCGCAGTCATCCTCGTCCCCTGCCCATCGGCGTCACCTGGCGCCCTCTTACACCACGCCACCGACTGTCTTGTGCCAGCTCAAAGTGAAACCGATTCGTCAATAACCAATTTGGGAGCAATGCGGCCATTTGTGAAAACGTGTTCACGTAAACAGCGAACTGACACAGCTTTGCTATTTTCTCACCACTGTAGACCCATTTTGTTTAAATAACCATGCCACGTCATGATGTCAAAGATATTTGCGCGTACAGACCTCTCACAGTGAGCAGTGTACCAGTGTGCCAGAGCAGGGCCCTGAAAGACGACGCCAAAAAGTGTATCAAGAGGGCCTTGAGTTGGCCTCAGAAACGCACGCGAGAGGCACCGCTGTATGTACCCTTCAAACCGTGTTCGTCTTGTGGTCGTAACACTCACTGTGTTTTCATTCTCCGAGTTCGAATGAATCAAGTTAACACACACACGCAACAATTGTTTTAGGAAATGGGTTTTTACGTGTGGGCATTGGTATTGGACTTTACAGCCTTCAACTAACTCGACTCAAGAGTCCCAGTTTAATCGTGGGGTAGTTGTCCAAATTAAAACTCAGATTTTTTTTAACGGTGTCCAATAAGTGTTCCGATCTGTGCCATTGTCAACTGGGGCAACATCGTTTTCCTCCCAGACAAGCAGAGCCGTGTGTCTGGTAAACAATATCGGGGTGACATCACGGCGCTTTGCCTGATGTGGTTCAGGGTGCATTTCACAACAACAACTGACGGGACATTCCTCAGTCGTGCAGGAGTGTCTGATGGTTGGCTCCTTTAAAAAAAATGCAGTCTGTTGTGCAGATTATTGAACAAACGCAATTACTTTTGAGATCCCGCGTCTATAATACAATCGCTTGCGTAAGTTTTGAACCCAGGTTCTGAGAAATATACGTTGCGGATTGGTTGCCCAAAGGCACAGCAGTCACCTCAGCCTATGCTCCACAATTGCAAGGGAATTGGGCGATTGAATTGTTAAATACATTTTTTTTTTACAATTTTGGAAAAGCATGTGGCTTACACAAGTCAGGATAAAAAAAAAATGAGTACAGAATTTTGCATGTCCTCAGTTTCATCATAATCATCATCATCATTTTGATCATCATCACCAGTAGATGCTTTCTGTGAATTGTTTACCATGGTGAGGAATTTGTGAATTCTTTGCAATGTCTGGAAAAAGATTGTAAAGGGAAATTTTGTAATCAAATATCGCATGAGAAATTGGTTTAGAAATTCCAGTTTGAGTTCCCAGTGAAATGATCGGTGTCTGCGGCCATCGACTGCTCCACAGACGAGTTATATTTGGAAATCCTGAAGCCACAATCTTCGAGGCCCTTCCTTTGGTCACACTGCACACTCGAAAGAAGGCGGGTCGACAAAATGCCTTCCTCCTCAAACGAGTTTCAAAATAAATACAGAGAACAGGCACCGTTAAGGATGATACAATTTCATGACCCCCCCAATTCTGGGTTATACAAAAGCCCCATTAATGCAACTCGTGTGCCGCTTGCGAGCCACAAAACACGCACACACACGCACAGCATCACAAAGTCATTTAGACACTGGCACAATGCCATGCATGTCCCTGCAGTGGGCACACATTTCACACCACCACCACCACCAGCATGCACAACAAAGCCACAGCATTCTGCTTTCGGGGTTTTAGGCTTCTGGAATCGATAGCCACGCTGGGACGGAGAGGCATTTAAGGTCCCGGGGGGGGGGGGGGGTGCCTGTTTACGGCAAAAATGCAGTCAAGGCATTCGTGCGAAAATTTCCAGGCTTTGGCACACGAAACGGATAGAAACGAGCGGCTTGGAACTATTCAGTGGCCACCATAAAACCACGATCACGATGGGAATGAGGAAGATGCGATCTGCACATTTCCTCATTGGGTGTGGAGTATGAATAGGCGAAGGCAATGTTACCTCGTCATCCACGCAAGACTCGCGCAGGAATCCGGGACTCTCAGATACGAATTCCCAAATTGTTGACCGGTTGACCTTGGCAATGTCTAATTACACAAAACACAAACTCGCGGATTTGTATTATTATTCGTAATTAAATCACTTAAAGAGTCGGTCATTCGTAATCATGAATGCACGTGTCGCACGTGTTGAATAGTGAAACTGCTGAAAAGAGCGTGACGCCTGTGTTTCGCACCGACTGGATCGTAACGGGCATCGTTAGCGACAAGCCTGACAAATTGTGCGACCTTGAATGTCACACATATCTATGACAAACTCCATAAACGGTTCAACACTAGAATTCTTAGCATCAGCCATTCGAATAACAAAAATAACCTTTGAATCTACATGAATCATTTAAACTTGATAAACCCAGAGTACCGTTTATCTCAAGTACGTACTATGCCATATCCAATCAAGTTCTTCCCTTAACCTAACCTCTTAAGATGAAATGCCCAATTTTCTTTCCACACGCACACCCTCGCTTTAATCCACTTCGGTTGCACATTCGCGGCATAGTCCTTTTCAAAGACTCTTGTCGACATTTGGCCGGCCATGAAGCCCGAGTCAGGGATTCAGTGTGTCCCTCCCCGCGTCGCTCTCTGACAAAGGTCATGCAGGTCACGGAGGCCACGCGGAACCTCGCGAGAAAGTCACGCCCCCCTCGCAGCAAAACTGCGACGTGTGGGCCATCGCTCAAAACGCATGGAATTTGTAGTTTCACAGTGCGCATTATAAAGATCACTTTTCTTTTTTAAACTTCCAATAAACAACTATGGTATATATTCTAATATATATTTTTTAAATACCATCATCAGCCCGAAAGCGAACAATAATAATACGAGTGGAATGTTGATGTGCTTCGCTTTGCTTAAGATTGCGGCGTTTGACTCCACAAATAGGCACGCGCTCTCACGTCCCGAACAGATCCTCTTTGTGTGGACCGGTTCTTCATATTCTGTAATTGTGGGCATCGCGTGCTCTGTGAAATGGAACTGAGATCCCATCGTACACACTTACGTCTATGCTCAATGCCTGGGTACTGGAGGACAGAGCTGTGTATCTTTTTTAAATCAAGGCCAAGAAAAAAGGTCAAAACCTTTCACAATAGGCTGAGGACAAGGCTGAGGCAGATTACACTAAGCCAAACACGAGGTCGAGGCCTCTTCTAAGAGAAGGGCAAAGCTGAGGCTTCATACGCTAGACCACCACGCCAAGGCCCGAGACCTGTTGCACTAGACCGTGAAGTCCAGGCCGAAGATCGCGGCACGAGGCTTAGGTTAGGAAAAGCCTCGTGACATGCGCGTGACGCTGACCTAGCAAGCAGCAGCCCAGTGGCAACGCGACTCCGCACTGCACACTGCTCACATCGTGGGGGAAAGGGGTGGATTACCTTTAGCATAGCCCTGGCATCAGACTTCCCTACCAGCCTAGGCTTTCCTCCCTGGGCATCCTAGCAGGCGGCCTTGGCCAAGGGCTTCCTCTGGGTGGACAAACATTGGCAACGTTTGAAGGGCAGTGGGGGGGGGAGGAAGGCCACCCGACCCAGTGATATGGTGAGCTTGGCACAAGGCCACCTCCAGTGAAGCTGGTGGTCGTACAAATTACAAGACCACGTGGTGTGATGCATGGTCACTGCCCTTGGTTTGCCCTTCGTGGTGGCGGGACCGCGCAGGGCAGGGCCACCTTGAGGATGGGTGGCCCCAAAAAGCGCTACAAGGACACCCTTAACAAAGCTTCCTTGAAGAGCTTTGGATTTGACCTGAAAAGCTGGGAATCCCTAGCACAGGACCGACCTGCCTGGAGAAGAAAAGTACAGGACGGTGCAGTCCTCTGTGAGAGTAGGAGCTCCTGTGCCATCTTGAAGAGGCAGCAGCGCAAATCTACCAAGGAAGGACGTGTGGCTGCACCTCAGAGCTCTACATCCTCCCTGACCTGTCCAGTGTGCCGCAGAGAATTCCGGGCTCGGATTGGCCTGTTCAGCCATCTGCGCACTCATCAAAACCCAACAAAATGACAAACGTGCCATGGTCATCATCAACTTTGATGGACGAACAAGAAGAAGAAGGCAGCGGTTCGAAGGAGGCTCAGCTAATCCCGGACAGCAGCAGGGGAGCTTTGTGAGTTTCAAGGGAATATGGTCTCTCTCCCATTGATTGGCAGAAACCGTTGGGAGATTGCAGTCGTGGACAGGTCGGAGAGCGGAGCTTAAACAGCAAACGGGGAATGAAGAGTTCGAAGAGATTTGAGCCCTCGAACTCAAGCGCGTGTCAAATTAACGGAGCGGAGTGGCCGGGGCTGAGGATAGAGTTACAAAGGGCCCCGCAAAAAGGGAGCCGCCCTCTCGTGCTTCCAAACCCAGGAGAACCGACCCCAGCACCTGCGAAGCCGGCGTCTCTCTCTCGGCCCAACACACCGTCCACGTCCGTGAGACGCGGCCGTCGCGACGCGCAGCGGAGAGACACCGGCACCGAGTGAGTCGTGCAAACCAGCATCGTGGAGCGGAGTCTCCGGGAGACGGCCGGCAGGCCGCGGGAGATCGCTGGTCCCGCGAGGTCCGTCGCACACGCGGCGAGTCCGGTGAGCGGTACTTTGTTGTAGTGAGCTTTGTGTGTCCACGATAAGCAATCGCGTGGTCTCTGCGGTCGTGCGTGAGTGGGCATTAGGCTCGGATGGGTAGATTGGGGGGGGGGACACATAGGATGCGCCGGGCATAGGCCAAGTGTCCGTGTAGAGTATGTACGTGTGCGTGTGGGACGTCTTTCGCACGGTACGCAGCCAACCGTGCTAATCGGAGGTGCGTGAGCGTCGGTGCTCAGCGTGACCTGAGCCACATACCTGGAGCGAGCGAGCAAGCGAGCGTGTGAGCGGCCGTGGCACGGCGTGCGCGGCTCAAGCTCTTTAATTGGTGCTGCCCCCCCCCCTCCCCAACCTGAGCTGCAGTGAAATCCCAGCAATGCCGGCACGTCAACCACGGCGGTGCCGGCGAGTGGCCAGGCGCAGGAGAGCCGTGGGCAAGGCGAGGTCCGCTCCCCGTCGCGAAGGCCCCGGCGGGCGTACTGGAGGAGCGCCGCTACCACACCGCCGCCGAATCCACTGCGGGGGGGCCCCTCCGAGCGTAAGGCCCGGCCCACGTTAAGAAACTTGGCCCAGAGTCTGACCCTCCTGTAAAGAGGTCTCGGGCCTAGGCGTTGAAAGGTCTCGTTTGTAGTAGCCCCCAGCGGGAAAATTGGAGCACACAGTGCATTCTGGTCCCGTCTGAGCTCTGGGCCCTGCTGGCAAAGACCCCTTGGCACCTTGTTGCATTGCCACTATCGGGGCCTCGGTGGCATTGCTAAGGGTGTCGGGGGGGGGGGGGCGCACAAGAGTGTGGGCCAAGGCTGGGGCTTGAGGGGGCGTAAATCATAATTATACAAAAACTATCAAACCAAAATAACGACGCATACACGAACGTGTAAATTTGTGTCGTGTGTAAAAGGAATGTTTTGAAGGCAGTGGGGTAAAAAGGGGGGAGGGGGCGAGGGGTTACTGAGCAAAAAAAACAAACTTTGGAATGTTCTTGAAAGTGGAAATTCGCGGATTAGCCCACGAGATGTAAACGGTAGCGGTAACGCTGGGCCGTATAACCATATCCTCATTATATGATTACACAGATTCGAGCAAAACATCCAAAAGCAATGCACCCGACCTGCACACCACCGGTGGTTGAGGTGCCTCGTGTTTGTGTGAGGCCACTGGGGAGAGGCCTGCAGAATCCGATGGCAGAGTTTTTGTCCGCGGTTTGGCGTTTGACCCCCCGGACGCACTGGGGCAGCAGCAGTAGCAGCAGCACCCACGTGGTGGCTGCTCGACGGTGGTGGTGGCAGCGGGTGGCGAGTGGGGGCAGCTGCTGCTGGTGGTGCTGCTGGGTACGGGTCGTGCTTCACTTGTTCTCGATGAGCGCCTGCACGCGGTGCACCAACTCGCGCGCCCCTGCCAGCAGCTGCCGGGCGTCGTGCCGTTCCGCCATCTCTGCGGGGGGGCCAAGACCCACGGGAGAATCTTACCGATTGCTTGCTCACACCGCGGCGAGCATCTTTCTCGCGTGCACATATGCACGTTGAACTTCTTTCGCACCGTACGTAGCCATGCCATGCTAATCGGAGGTGCGGGGGAAGGACAACGAACTAAACACGAAAAGCAGTCGTCAAGAAATTCGTTTTCAGTTTAGCGTTAAAAGTGCATAGCATTCTCTCTCAAGAGAGAGTCCTGCTCACAGGGTATTTTGTCCGACTTATTCAGACGTCTTGGAAGGCAGTAGGAGTGCCTACACTTGATCCCACCACATATCCGTACGTGTGTCCGCCTGAGCGCGTGTTCGTCCGTACATATGTCCATCCGTACGTGTTGTCCATCCGTACGTGTGTCCGTCCATTTCAGTATGTGTATCCGTCCGCCCGCGTTATCTGTCCGTATGTGTGTCCATCCATACGTGTGTCCGTCCGTCTGTCCGTATGTGTGTCCGTCCGTACGTGTCCGTCCGTACGCGTGTCCGTCTACGAGTCGAACCGTTGAAAAAGCGGATGATGTCCGTGAAGTCCATGTTGTTCTCGAGGATGATGTCCCGGTAGCGTGCCACCAGCGCCAGCGCCAGGAAGAGGACGAAGTGCTCGGAGGAGACGCGCCGGGCCGCCCAGATGGCTTCCCACACGGCGAAGACGTCGTCGTACACCAGCTCTGGGGGTCGTGAGAGGCGGGGGGGGACAGACGGGAGGGGTGGAAGCGCGCCAGAGCACGGACAAGGCAACGGGAGCACCGGCGGACGGTGATGACGGATCATCCACACGCGGGTCGCGTTGCCGCCCCCACGCTGCTGCTGCTGCTGCTGCTACCGCTGGATGTTCGCGGTTGTGTCGCACCGCTCCCCGATGTGTGTTCTGGTCGCAACGCGAGTTGTTCGGTGCCGTGTCCGACGTTTCGCTCCACGTGCTGGGAGCTTCTTCAGGGACTTGAACGTGCAGCTCGTGAGCTGCTCCCAGCAGCGGGGAGTAAAATGCTTTTATACGCGCTTCATTCTAAAGTAGTTTGTGCTGTATTTTGTTGTATGGTGTCCAATAACCTGTTTGTTTTTCTCCAATTATTTTTATTTTACATATACAATCGCTTTCACGGATCTGTTGATATGGATGTCTCTGGCGAGTCGGACATTAAACTAAAATCTAAACGATTAAACATTTTATATTTTATTTTACCAGCTAAGCCCCCTGAGCTATATAGAGGTATTTTTTCAGAAGCGACCTGGCTATGCTAACAATAGCTCAACAAAGTGGCTCATCGTGTGGAAATTTACAAATTTACAGCAGCCAGTGTTTGAGAGGGATCGGGGTAGTAGAAAGGGCACACGGTGGGGTGGGGGCAGCACCTCGCTTGAAGTCCAGCAGGAACCAGCGGTAGCAAAAGAAGAAGTGAGTGTAGTCTCCGTTGCGATGCATCAGCTCGAATATCTCCGAATCCAAAATCTGGCCGGGACCACAAAAGACAGCTCAATAAAACTGCGACGCAACGACGCTGTTTTGCTTTGCGTGCGAGCGCTCTTTTCGCGCAGGACATTCAGGGTAATGTGCAAATTATAAACTCGGACAATAAATAAAAACAAAACGTTGAGCAATCAAGCCAGCTCGAGGGTGAGCGGACGCCAAAAAAATACCGCTTCAAATGTGAATTCAAAGATTCGACTGTGCCCGCATTCCTCACGTGACTTGGGTCGCAGATACAGAGGCAGTTAGCCTCAACATCTAAAGCAACTGGCCCCCTTCCTGATTATAATTATTAAACGACTTCTGGGGACCACCAATTATTTCAGCATTCACCAATGTCAAGGTGCAGCTGGGAGCATACATGGCTTTAGTCATCACAACAGTGGCTCTGCGACCAGAGTGCTTAACTCACAATCACAAGGTTGCGAGTTCAAATCCTGGTCAGTCGTTGACTCCATCATGCCTGTATAGATATGGGTATATAATGATGATAATCGATTGCCCTCTTGTCACCCCACTGTGGATGAAGGTCTCCTCGTGCCGTGTCAGCCATGGAGGTTGTCTTGACCGCCCCACAAGTTCAACGTACATACATGTGTTTGTTCACGTTTGCGCGTGTGTGCATGTACGTAAGGGTGTGTGTGTGTGCGTGTGCTCTTATGTGCGTGGCAAGGGCCCCCGTGCCGAGGACTCTTGCCGGCCGTTACTGGCGCCGCACCTGGATGAGCGAGCGCATGTTGGCAAAGTGGTTGTCCATGGCTCCGCCCTGGGGGAAGTTTTGGATCATCCTCTTCATGAGCTGGCTGAAACAGCTGTAGGCCAGCACCTCTGCGGGGACACGGGGGGGGGGGGGGGGGTCGGCCGTCACGACGACACCGAGCAGAACTCGTAGACCGTTTCCACGACAACGGAGAAGCGAGCTCTAGTGGCCCAGCAACAGCAGCAGCAGCAGCGAGGCATGGAGACTGTGACTCCACGCTCCACGAGACATTCGGGGAATGGATGAGGTTTGGATAAGGATATGGCGAGGAGTGGATGAGGTGTGGACGAAGAGGGGATTCGGTGTGGATGCAGAGCGGATGAGGAATGGATGAGGTGTGGATGAGGTACAGGTTAGGTGTGGATGAGGAGCGATTGAGGTGCGGGTGAGGAGTGTTAGCCGCGACAGCTGCTCGTACCATCGTCCAGGATGACGAGGAGCGGCGCGAGGAGGTCACACATGCCCTGCACGTAGCCCACGTCCAGGTGCTCCCACACGTAGCTGCCACGAGCACACGCGTCACAACGAGCACCACGTGGGCGGACAACAACAACAACGGCAACAACAACAACAACAGCGGCAGCCACCATTAACGGCCTGCCCAGTCGTTACGTGATACACACCTGGTAGCTGTATTTCTGGGATGGCACTACAATAACAATAATAAAAAAAAACAATAATGTCAGCTTGGAACGACTGGACCGGGATATGGAGTCAAACCTGCACATTATCCTGCGGAGCCGCTCCAGGTTCCCGGCAGTGAAGAACCAGAAGTTGCGGTCACACCGGTGAACGTCCTTGTCGATGCGATGGAAGTTCATCGCGTACATGTCCAGCTCTTCTTGCTGCGGAAGCAGACATGACCAACTAAGTCAGGGGTCAGATGAAAGCTGGATTCTCATGCGCAGCGAGTTCATGGTCTCAGCCCGATTACCAATGATTGTTTACCAAACCACGCGTCACATTCATTTGGTCTTTTCTCTCACACGGGTTAAATTCCTGCTTTGAGAATTTTGGAAATATCAGCATCACTACGACGCAACTAATTCAGTAGTTTTTCTGCGTGGAAAATGCGCCCCCTTGGTATGCGGATTCAAAAAAACGTCGCCGAATATTTCCGTAAAAGCAGTTCTGCGACGTCTGCTTCTGTGGGCTGTCTTCGGGCGCAAGGGGCGATGCGCGGCCCTGCGAAGCGTTGAGAATCGGCGCGGCTCTCGCCTCGTGCCGTGATGCCGATGGAACAATTACGATACAACAGAGGGGGGAACTGACCTTGCTCGCAATAAGCTTCACCCATCTCCTCTCTGGTTGTGAGTCATTGCCTCTCTGGCACCACGTTTACAACGCTGTCATCACCACTCGCCTTCCCAACCCTCCATTTTCTTAAAAAACAAAGAGTGAGTTTTTGTCTTTCTACACAACCCATTCCAATTATACTTTGGCATCATTGGCCAAGCTGAGGAATCAGTAGGGACATCTCAAAAATTCAGTATGCCTCGTACTCCAGAGAATGGCTGCAGCAGATATTTTTTGTGGGACATCACCAGGAAAAATCCTTCAATGGCCGTTTCTTTCAATCCTTTGCACAGTTGGTGTCATACTTTCCCACACACACACTCTGATGTAACATTTTTTTGTCTCGTGACGGTGAAAGCGACATTTGTAATTCTCAGAGCTGGTATTAAGCCAAATTAAGTACAAAGCCAAACATTATGGGATGGGGTTTGTCTGCAGTTATTATTGTCTCATAAGTCAATCTACTGAAGAACCTGATTTTATAACAGGTGGCAGCCTAGGTTTGAACCCAGGCCACTAGCAGTACTGGCTCAGTGCTCTGACCTCTGACCTGTGAGCCACACAGTCGACCTTTGCTGTCCACACTTTTATTCGCCACATGAATCCTTAGAAATAATAACATTTAATGAATATTTTTTTTTTATTACAACGCTTGCTTGGATGCACGTACAGCCAGAAATGTGTCCCCCACTTTTTTTTTCCACGAGCACATGCGAGCCGCGCCAGCGTGGGGTCGGGGGAACCCTCGCAGCATGGGTGAATTTCAACTATATGCAGAGCAGAGTCGGAATTAAATCGTGAAACTCTGGCCTCACAAAATGTATCTGAATCCATGCCAAGTAGGGGACGGGCGGGGGGGGTGTTCATAATTTTCATCACAAGTTGCATCACAGAGTAGCACACTGCATGCATCTCGACCCGTCTCGTTGCACGTGACCATCGGTGGCACGGCTCGGGTTCTGCAGTGGAAAAACAACCTGACCCCTACTGAGCCGTGCTGGGCTGGCTCAGCACGTTCTGGTTGTACGGTGGAAAAGATGTCCCGGCGAGGCCTTCGTGGACAAACGCACGCGACACAGCGAGAGAGTGGAGGCCGGACGAACCGTGTAATCTCCAACCGCGCTGTAGGGCTCTGGCTGAGAAGGCGGCGACCCCAAGGCAGGGCTCGGCACTGCCTCGCCATCGCCGTGGCAACCGGCTTCGTCCGCGCCCCCCAGCATGCCTTGCTCCTCGGGCTCCCACGGGCTGCCCTCCCCCTCCGCGTGGCTGCCCGTGCCATGCGTATCGGTCGAGTCTTGCGTCTCCAGACCGGGCTGGGGGTCCTCGCCGGGTGCGTAAGGGAGCTGCAGGTCCGGCAGGCACTTCTGCAGCGCTGTGGACGCCTCGGGGCCTGCGTGGGTCTCCACTTCGTCTACCGACTCAAACACCTGCCCAGACGTCGGGCAGAGTCAATTATTCCCATAATAAAGGTTTTTTGGTGAGATCACGGAAGTATAAATGTGTCATAGCCCTCCACCACCCGAGACAGACAATAAAATCCCCTCCCCTCCACCTCTGACCTCTACACCTGATGGGCTCACAGTGATGGCGTCATCTTGCTCTATTAAGACCGGAAGCAGGTGGATGGCTTCACTATTCTGGCAAATCGCCTGATGATGCTGGATGTAATTACCAGCGAAACGTCATGGAACTCAAATTGTTAATGTTGTGGATTTACTCTACCAACACACCGGTGGGCTGAAGTAGTAACTAATTGGCGCGTTGTTCACGTGACAAACCTTACTGGCTGTGTCGGGTGGTGGAGGGTTACGACACATTTATATTTACGCGGTCCAACCCAAACACCTTTAATATTGAATAATATTGGTTGCGAAAGCCTACGTGTCAAACTCAATTGTTCCCAGCCAACATTTACCAACTCATGGCACTCGTGTTTTGTCGTGTTTTTACAAATTATTCCACCCTTTTATTTGATACAATTTGTACTTTGTCATTTGGGCAAAGCATGTTTTTCTCACTGTTAACCGCCCACTGAGAGCAAAGCAATTAATCCTGGCGATAGAGAGGTCCGAAATGAGACACCGCAATTCTGTCACTGAGCTAATGTGCAGGAGGCAATATGCGTGTCCTATCCTGCCTCTGATACTATTATTGCTGCAATCTCTGCCCTGAATCAAGTACACGTATCATTCGTCACTGTGCTGATATAATATTCCATAGACATGACAACTCTTGTTTCCACCTGGGCAAAAAATAATGGTGAGTGGTGTGGGGTCATAAGTATTCAACGTTTGCCTTTTGTTTGTTTTTTTGCTTCGTATTGAAACTGGTTTGCTGTATAGCGTGGTTATTGAAAACGAGACGTCTGGTCTCAGCGGGGAGTCTTATCTGTTGTTGATGAAGGTTAACCGTCTATCCGGTACCCGGACATATGCAGCATTGGCCTCCACAGCCACATGCAATTGGTTTGATTGTTACGTAACCTCTTAAATTTGGTTCAAGAAAAATATTTTAAAAAAAGTGGCTGTCAACATGGAGCTAGGTGGACTGTCAATGATAATGCTCTATTAACATTCAGCATTTGAACAATAGTACGGGTAATACTAACTAATTTGAATAACAATGGTCCCGTCAATTTATCCAGGGGAAAGCTCACTGAGACACTCATTATCTCTTTTGCAAGGGGCACCTGGTGATGAGGTGGAATTTTTTTACAACTTCACTGTGGGATACAGATAGAACAAGTCTGCATTTGCTCCGAGTCCCCGAAGACCAATGAACTCTGCCGTTGGGTCGTATTCCTTGACGTGCTCCTGCAAACGTTATTGGGCATCGGTAGGATTTCAACCCATGGACACTAACTCTGGGACAAGAGCTAACAACTGGACATCCAACTGGCATTAATCAAATAAATGAGTCCGCTCTCCAATCTGGAATCGTAATGGCTTACTGAGACTCCTCGGAGGGCACTTAACTCAAAGTGGTTTCCCCACATCAATTAACCCCGGGTAATTGTTCCACAGCAATTAACTCACAAAATTATCAGCAAGCTAATTAACCTGCAGCAATTCCATGCGTTCGACACTTTGTTGAGAAGTAATGGCCCACCATTATAAGCCAAGTTCAAACGAAATCTGTCTGTGGTTTTTGGCTGCTGCCTTTCTCGCTTTAGCGATGCCTGTGTGTGTGTCGATGCCACAGGCAACTCGCGAGCAACACATCGTATCTACGATTCCAAATTAAAAAATAAACATTACGGATCGAATTAATTCAACGTTGTGTGTTTTTTTTATATATAGAATCACGCGTGATGCAGCGAGAGTCATTTCCTCTTCGTGCATGCCAGACAAATAACTATGTTTCTTTACAAAACAGAGGATATTGTATTTTAATTAAAAATATTATAGGAGTAAGATGTGTTATATATTGGTCCAATTTTAAAAGCCTGCTATGACACCGACATGGCTCGGCCTTATCTTGTGAACGATGTCAACAAAGATTTTACGGTTCACTTTTGAGCAAATCGCACATTTTGGTAATTCCCCACGTAATTTAGCAGGCGGCTATGGCGATCTAACTGTGAGACGTAGCTGCGTGGCCAGCACATTCACCGCACCACGCTATACAGCAATCCAAACCTCGAATTCAAGCAATAGAATAGAATTGGCTCATGAACGTGGCATTCTGTTTCACGTCGCGCGGCTCTCAAGCTCACGCGTTCACGTGAGATAATTGCCGCTGTTGTCACGCGCGTTTTTATTCAGGTGTTTGCGACGCCTGTCCTGAACGTAACCCACTCGCTATTGGTGATGGCAGAATGTGCCGATCAGCGCAGGCATTGCTACGAAACACATTGAGATTTCACCAAATTTCAAACACGCCTCTCATAAGCGTTCCTAACAAAATAATAAAAATAAAACATAATAAAACAATTCTCACGACGTTTCGGCCACAACGCAAGCAGCCGTCCTCAGGTGAAAACCAGGTCCGTCGAGGCGACAGAGTCTGAATGAAACAGCACACGAGCTTGGAGCATATATATAAGCTGGGCGCATTGACAAAGGAATTTGCATATCAAAAGGAATTTAGCATATTTATGGGAAATGCAGGAATGTGATTAGTACTGCATATGCATGTGCATTATGCAGGATTAACAGCATCAAAGGGAGCTGCAGTTACTGCTGCTGCTGCAGTTTCTGCTGCTGCTGCAGTTTCTGCTGCTGCTGCAGTTTCTGCTGCTGCTGCTGCAGTTGCTGCTGCTGCTGCAGTTGCTGCTGCTGCTGCAGTTGCTGCTGCTGCTGCAGTTTGATGCTGCTGCACTTGCTGCTGCTGCTGCAGTTGCTGCCTTATCCATTTTAATATAACACTATGTATTATTCTACCCACCCTAATGTGTATCACACTGCTATATGTTTACTATACAATTACGACACCATACATTACTCTGCACACTGCACCATGCCAGTGAGTGGAACGCGGTCTGAAAGTCACCGTAAACGTGAACACAATCAGTTAAGATCCGAAATGGTTTATTACGTCCTTCCAATGATTGCTAAGCCAGAATCCATCTTCTCGGTTGAAATTGTCTCTGTGTTTGTATATGTGGATCGCCTCATGAACAAATCTCTCATGATAGCCAGATGGCTTGCAGAGAACCTCTGTCTTGGAGAAGTCAATGTCATGTGAGCCCACTGAATTGTAACAGTGATCTGCCACGGCTGAGGTGTTTGTCCTACCGTGTTTCAGGTCTGCCTTATGTTCACGGATGCGGTCCGAGACATGTCGTTTGGTTTCTCCAATGTAACTGCTACCACAGAGGCAACTTAGTTTGTAGACGCCAGGTACTGTATGTCTGGAACCACATCTTTTACAGACGGGACCAGATCACGGATTTTATGTACTGTGTTGAATCGGACCTGGATCTTGTGTTTAATCAGGATTTTGGAGATCTTTTTTGTGACCCCAGCAATGTAGGGTAAGGTGATGGTCTTGAAAGGCTCCTCAACAGGATCCTTCTTGATGGTTGGAGTGATGGCTTTGCGGATTGTGTAGTCGGAGTAACCATTAGCCTTAAGAGCTTGGCGTACGTGTTTGAGTTCACTGGAAATGTGTTCATGGTCGGAGATGCATTGGGCTCTATGATATAGAGTCTTGATGAGGGAATTCTTCTGGGATGGATGGTGGTGGGAATCCGGTTTTAGATAAGCATCCGTGTGGGTGGCTTTCCCGTAGACAGAGTGGCTCATTGAACCATCAGGTCTCCTTTTGATTAGGACATCCAAAAAGGGTAGCTTGCCATCATTTTCGACTTCCATGGTGAATCTGATTCACCATGGAAGTCGAAAATGATGGCAAGCTACCTGATGGTTCAATGAGCCACTCTGTCTACAGGAAAGCCACCCACACGGATGCTTATCTAAAACCGGATTCCCACCACCATCCATCCCAGAAGAATTCCCTCATCAAGACTCTATATCATAGAGCCCAATGCATCTCCGACCATGAACACATTTCCAGTGAACTCAAACACGTACGCCAAGCTCTTAAGGCTAATGGTTACTCCGACTACACAATCCGCAAAGCCATCACTCCAACCATCAAGAAGGATCCTGTTGAGGAGCCTTTCAAGACCATCACCTTACCCTACATTGCTGGGGTCACAAAAAAGATCTCCAAAATCCTGATTAAACACAAGATCCAGGTCCGATTCAACACAGTACATAAAATCCGTGATCTGGTCCCGTCTGTAAAAGATGTGGTTCCAGACATACAGTACCCTGGCGTCTACAAACTAAGTTGCCTCTGTGGTAGCAGTTACATTGGAGAAACCAAACGACATGTCTCGGACCGCATCCATGAACATAAGGCAGACCTGAAACACGGTAGGACAAACACCTCAGCCGTGGCAGATCACTGTTACAATTCAGTGGGCTCACATGACATTGACTTCTCCAAGACAGAGGTTCTCTGCAAGCCATCTGGCTATCATGAGAGATTTGTTCATGAGGCGATCCACATATACAAACACAGAGACAATTTCAACCGAGAAGATGGATTCTGGCTTAGCAATCATTGGAAGGACGTAATAAACCATTTCGGATCTTAACTGATTGTGTTCACGTTTACGGTGACTTTCAGACCGCGTTCCACTCACTGGCATGGTGCAGTGTGCAGAGTAATGTATGGTGTCGTAATTGTATAGTAAACATATAGCAGTGTGATACACATTAGGGTGGGTAGAATAATACATAGTGTTATATTAAAATGGATAAGGCAGCAACTGCAGCAGCAGCAGCAAGTGCAGCAGCAGCAAACTGCAGCAGCAACAGCAACTGCAGCAGCAGCAGCAACTGCAGCAGCAGCAGCAACTGCAGCAGCAGCAGCAGAAACTGCAGCAGCAGCAGAAACTGCAGCAGCAGCAGAAACTGCAGCAGCAGCAGTAACTGCAGCTCCCTTTGATGTTGTTAATCCTGCATAATGCACATGCATATGCAGTACTAATCACATTCCTGCATTTCCCATAAATATGCTAAATTCCTTTTGATATGCAAATTCCTTTGTCAATGCGCCCAGCTTATATATATGCTCCAAGCTCGTGTGCTGTTTCATTCAGACTCTGTCGCCTCGACGGACCTGGTTTTCACCTGAGGACGGCTGCTTGCGTTGTGGCCGAAACGTCGTGAGAATTGTTTTATTATGTTTTATTTTTATTATTTTATTACTTCCCTTCTACGTGACTTTACCGAAAGAACCAAGAAGATGAATCCCTGCAGTCACGAAAGCTTTAAATCGAAATTTACGTTCCTAACAAGTTGATTCCTGTCCTCTGATAGACTCTATGGTTATCCTTCCATTACGACGTAGCACAAATAAAGTATGATTTTCTATACCGCCAGTCAATGCGACGTCACTTGCCCATCACCAAACCCGAGCTACCGCGTTGAACTTGGCACAAATTAGAATAAAGCTCAGCACGTAGATCAGCACACGAAGTACAAAATGTGCCGCTGACGTTTCCACGAAATGGCCCTTCTTTTAGAACTTCAGCGCTGCTACGGGGAAGATTTTTAAAAGGTTCACCCTTCCGCTAGAATCGTGCCTGACGCGTTGTGTAAAAAATGAAAGTGCGAATTATGATTATCTTAAGTGTAAACCAGAACGGGGATGAGGTCTGGCACATGCGAGTGCACCCATCGTGGCACTGCGCGTGGGGAGACAATCACGTTGAGGCCTTCGTGACGACGGCCACGTGTTCGACGGCCATTTTTATTTGCACATCGCCACGGTCACTCTGGTGAGCAGACGAAGAAAAGACGGGACCGGACAAGCGACGCCTCAAAACACGATGCCGTTAGCGTGACAACACGGAAGCGCCGAGAGGGTTGTCGATCAAGGTGTTAAGAGGAGAAAACAAGTACCCGTGCACGTACAGATTGCACCATGTAACACGATTTTTTGTCCCTGGGTTGTAAGTGTTGTTTTTATAATTGCTTATGCCTTAAAAGTATTAGAAAATGGCTATTATGCCCCGTAAACTTTGCTTTTGTGACCAGGACTTTACGTGAAGCAATGACACAAATGCACACCACGTTTTCTCATTGAAAATATAAAAAATTCGAAATATCACTGTCCTGGTCACAAAAGCAAAGTTTGTGGGGGATAATAGCCATTTTCTGTACTTTTGAGGCATAAGCTATTAGGAAATAACACTTAGTACCCAGGGACAAGTTAAGTTTGTATTGTTACACAGTGAATTGCCAGCAGGTGGTGTACATCGCTGTGGCCTCTTGTTCGTGGTGTTTGTCAGAATGGGCAGCACGGATGGGTGGTACGAGCACAGCACATCACGAGAGGGAACACCAGGGCCTGTTCCTTTCAAAGTGCACGATTGTTGCTCAGCGAAGCGCCGCTGTGAAAGTTACACCCACTGGAAATCTGACCGCTTGACAGCAGGCGCCGTCTGTCATCAACTAGGGTTGTAGTTTTGAGCTTTAGAATTGAGGCGATGAGACCCAGCAGATGGTTGAGTTGTCGCCTGTTGATTTGCCTGTTGATGTGAATAATACACAATCTAGAATTGAAGCTTTCGTGACTGCAGGAATTACTATACTCATTGGTTCTTTCGGTAAAATCACGTATCACAAATAGTGATTTATTTTCATTTTATTTTATTTGTGATTTATTTTATTTCTACATACGTGACTTTACCGAAAGAACCAATGAGTAATATAATAAACAACCTTGGCCGCCCCTCATCATTCTTTGAGAGTCTAGTTCGCTGCAAGGTGATACCCTTGTTTTAATATGCTACGTGCAATTTTTTTTATTACTTGCAAAATTATCCTGAGCAGAGCCGCAATGCAACATCGCCCCCTCTTTCCACCCCTGCTGTGAAACTCCTGCGAAAAGCTCCTCGTCTGTAAAGCAGAGGCGCCTTCATGATAGCCTTGCGGATCGAGAACGGCGTCAATATACCGAATTAATTAACGTTTCGTGGGGGGTGAACAAACACAAACTCGCAAGTTTCCCCGTTTCCTACCGTCGAACTATGGAGGCCAATTGCATCGTCGATCTGGCCACGCTGCGAACGCCGAGCCACCACATTCGCTCGCAAGCCCGAACGCCGATAAGCGTCCGGCACGCCGAGCGGTGACCGGTTCCTCCTAGAGACGGCTGCCACCCGCAACCCGGAGCCGTCGAGCTGCTGAGACGCGGCGCTCTTGCGCACGAGCAGGAACCGTGGGGGAGCGGGGCGGGCAGGCGGGGGGGGGGGGGGTGTTTGAAAGGAACCAGGGGAGGCCCACGGCATAAGAGGACGAGACGTCGCATGCGGTGACACGGCACGGCAGGCCACGCTGCATTACCTGGGTGCTCACACTGCAGCCAGTAGGCAGGCACGGGTGCACGCTCGACTACAAACACGGGCGACACGCACACAGAGCATGCCTTTTGGTCTCATTCCTCCCCCTCCATTGCACCCACTCTGCTGAGAGGGCTTCGTGCAGGAGAGAGCGCGATTCGCGTGTCGGCAGAGGTCCGTTTATGTCTGGCGGAGCGGCGCTCTCGTCAGCGCTTCGTTCCACGCCGTTACCCGCTAAGGCGGGAGAGACGTCTGCCGGGACTCTAAACGGTCCCCGCCGCCAACAACACGTGAACGCAAGACGGTCGCCGGTGTTGAAACAAAGGGGGGCTCTCAGAATTAGGGTCACCACACGAAAGAAAAATCAGTAACTTCTCTCTGTTGTTTTTATAGGGCACTAACGCTTCGGGAGAGGAAGACAACACCGGGTGGAGAGATGCAGCGGTAAAAGGTTCGAGACGAAAAATGGTTTAGACTGAATGAGGACAATGACGCTGGCTCTATACTCTTGGGTTTTTTCGGTAAAGTCACGTAGGTAAAAAAAAAAAACGCTGGCTCTAGGAGGAGAATCAAGGTGGGTTTCGTTCGGCCCAATCATTGCTCTTGAGCTGACATAAGGGACAGATGATGATGACTCTTGAGAGGCTGCTGATGAGACAATTTAATTTATGCAAAATTTTATTTTACTTCGTGGACTTTTAGGTAGAATAAATGTTTATCTTGAAATGATTTCTGAAATATTGTCAGGGGAATAATCGATGGGAAAATCTACTTGAGGATTAGACTTTTGCAGATGCTGACTCTAGCTTTGTACTATCAGAAATTATACGTAGGCCATTTTTTAAACCCAGGTTTTTAAACGTTGCAATCTTGAAACTTAGTCCCGAGTATTGTCATTGTTAACAGATGCTTGAGCTGAAAGTGGTTAGTGTTGTGATGTACGTGTAGAAACCAATTCCTCCGTGCTGAGCTTCAAACTTCCCTCGGTACACAAGCTGCTATAGACACGTGTTCAGGTTGTCCCACTAGATAATATCCATACGGGGCCATCAATTTAGTACGTACGCATAGAGGGGGTGGGGGGGGGGGGTTAACCCAAACGCGTACGCTTGCGTATGGGAGGTCTACTGACAATGTTTGTATAGGAAACGGGGGTGGGGGGGGGTGAAGCCTCGACAATAATCTGTATACATTGGCCTTCAACTGAGCTTGATAGTCCGGTGGTGGACGATCTGTTTGCTTAAACACGTTAATATGATTCATCCTTGATCGTTTCTGCGTGGATTAAATATCGGCCGTTCTATAGTATTCGGGGGGGTCAGGCGTACGTACGCATGTGGGGGGGGGGGGGGGGGGGGAGTAAAAAGTCCGCGTGCGTACAGGGAGGGGGGGAGGGGTCAAGTTTTGACAGATGTTTGCGTACCTACTCAATGGATTGTCTGTTCGAAACTTTTGCACAAAGGCTCTGCATCAACCGGTGTTAAAACAGGGACCTTTCAAAGGTGACCTCACGGAGCAACCTGTGAGACCCCTTCAACGTGCTCCTAGCCAAACGAGGGATTGCTGAACGTCATCACACGGCCAGCTATTAAGACAGTCATCATGACAAAGTCAAAACAACATTTGAAATTTCAAGAGCTGGAATTTGCCCAACGAACTACAAATCAGAATATTGATTTGCCGAAACACCCGAGTGAAGCGAATAATCTTCTTGGTTCTTTCGGTAAAGTCACGTAGAAGGGAAATAATCAAATAATAAAAAGAAAACATAATAAAAGAATGTTTCATTAATTTGTATTTTTATTATTTTATTATTTCCCTTCTACGTGACTTTACCGAAAGGACCAAGAAGACGAATCCCTGCAGTCACGAAAGCTTTAAATCGAAATTTGAAGCGAATAACTCAACTTTCGCAATCGCTGGTGGCCAGGCTGACACCATCAACAGATTCCACTGGAGAAACCCGATTCGAATCGTTGACAAATGTCATCGAGTTTTTTGTTGTCGTCGTTGGGGCTTTTATCAAATGCGGCCGGAAGCCCCAGGGTTTTGAACCCAGGATCGCCTCGGTGCGCTCTGAACCCCGAGCCACCCAGCACCACTCGACTCGACCTGAACCGCATCGGACGACCAGGGTGCACCGCGTCTATTTGTCGTCGGGTGACGGCGACGGCGGTAGGCGGGCGTTTACTCAAGGCCGCGGCACCGAACACGGGGGGGGGAGATGGAGCAGGAAAATCACTCGCAGGGTTGACCGGCATTCGTGCGTAGCTGCAGGGAAGGTCCATGCAACAGAGTCTGCGTGCAGAGTCGGCGGCAAAAAGATGACGGTCGCAATTGACCGCTTTCTTTCATCGCGACTCGTAACCGACATTCTAACAAGACAAGCAGTCTCCGGTCAGAAGTTCATGAAAGCACAGCCGTAGCGTATTATCACTTTCATCAGAACAAGCAATGTGGTTATACAGTACGTTATACTATTATGCATTTCTATCACATATTATTTAAATGAACCTATACTTCTCCAGATACATTGGCAGCACTTGCGGGTATAATACAGCGCCGCTTGTTCGCTAAGGATAGATCTTGTTTCACGTGACCAGACTAAAATTTGTTATCTGAACCATTTCCACGTAAAACACGAGGTAGGCATAGAGCTGGGTGGGTATGATGGATGTAGGTCACTAGGTAGGCATGCAGGTAGGCAGGCAAGCAGGTAGGTAGGTAGGCTGCATGCAGATGAATAAATAGGTAGCCTGGAATGTTTTCCCTCTATTCATAACCAGGTGAGACATTGAAAGGACAAATAGAATTTGCAAGACAGACCTCGCATGTTAAAAGCGAGAATGATAACAATTTTACCGCCGTTGAAAATGCGTGGCTTATTTGCACTCATTAGGTCAGCTTAAACATTTCATAAACGTACTGCAATGAAGTCCACAGCACAACCACGGCAACCGTGCCATGGTTTGTCGACAGACAATCTGTGCTTGAGAGTAAACAATGACTTGGCGAAACGTGAACATGCATGTTTTTCGATTTAAAGCTTTCGTGACTGCAGGGATTCATCTTTTTGGTTCTTTCGGTAAAGTCACGTAGAATGGAAATAATAAAATATTAAAAATAAAACATAATAAAATAATTCTCACGACGTTTCGGCAACAACGCAAGCAGCCGTCCTCAGGTGGAGAACAGGTCTGTCGAGAAGACAGAGCTGTACCTGGGCCGAAACGTCGTGATAATTATTTTATTATTTTATTATTTCCATTCTACGTGACTTTACCGAAAGAACCAAGAAGATGCATGTTTTTGTTGTTGCACCATTACAACGTGGGCCGTACGGGTTTTTTTTTGCCGTCGTATTTGAACGCGGGCTCGTGTCTTGCATCCGCCTGCTTCGGTGCGTTACAATTTGCACGGCACGGTGCAGCGGACTGGACGAAGAAGCGTCTCGTGAGAAAGACACTCGGGCAAGCTGCACGGGGGCCAATTGGTGCACACGCGCCCCGCTCTACTTTGCTGGGCGCGATCTGACGAGACGTGGGCTCATCCTCCTAGGAGGGAACCTCCCCGGGAGAGGAGCGGGCTCCTCTTTCTCCGACACGTCTGCAAACAGGTCGGACCGATGCCTGGTCGCGCCGGCACCTGCGCCAAAATCACAGCGCTCGCAACGCGAAGCGGAACCTAGCACAGGAGCGGCGAGGATTGACCTCTCTAGGCGAGTGGCCCTTACGAGGGTTCGAGAGGCCCCACATCTACTGACGTGAGCTGTCGGGAGAGCACAGTGGGCGCTCCGACGGTTCGCGTGACACACGCTTAGGGCAAGTGTACAGCCTCGTCGCCTCCTGCCTTTGGCGTCCACATGGCTCACCTCGCTGCCAGCAGCTGTCTCCTTTCTTTTTAAAACTCCTCTTTAACATTCTGTATTTACGCACACTGGGATGAAGAAATAGCTACGCACGTGGCGAGATAAAGAACTGTATCATGTGACCCTCTCAGAGGGAGCAGCGTACCACCGTGTGTTCGAAAATGATGTAATAGAACTACTTCTAATCTCATTTCAATGGACACTTTTCGACACTAGGTGGCGCGCAATGTTGAACTAGCAGAGCTGAAATAAGTATATTTACGTGCAGTCATCACAGCACGGGATGATGCCATGAACTCACTACACTTGAGAACCCGGTTAAGCCCCCAGCAGATGAACTCAAAACCCAAAACCCCGACCGCCGCCGTGGTGCCAAGCTCGGTGCCCCCGACGCGTCACCCACGAGCCTGCGAGCCGACGCGTCCCCCCCCCCCCCGCCGCCTCCTCACCTCGCTGCTGACGCTCGAGCCGAACGCGCCGAAGCGGAGGAGCCGCGCCTCCAGGCTCCCCGCCGAGCTCGAGAGGCGGCCGAGCGCCGCCAGCGAGGACGCGGCGCGACTCCTCGCCGTCACTCCCTGCACCGCTACGCCGGCAACGGCGCCGACGCCGGCAATGACGCCGGTGCCGGCAACGCCGCCCGGGCTGCCGACGGAACCCGCGGCGCGCGTGCCGGCGGCGGCGTGCCTCCCGTGTCCGCCCAGCGCCTCCCGCTCGCGCTCGCGCGCCTGCACGGCCGCCTGGCACGCGCGCCACGCGGCGCTCGTGTCCTCGAAGCGCGCGCGCGTGTCCTCGTCCACCTGCACCGGGGGGGGCGGGGGGACACACGACACGGAGGAGACAGGGAGCGGTGCTTGTACGGAACAGAGCGTCGTTGAGGCGTCGGCCAAGGGTGGGCAGAGGGTGGTGGGAATGGCGAGAGGGTGGGGGAGAGGGTAAGGGGTGGGAGAGGTGGGTGAGTGAGTGGTGAGCGGGTGGTGAGAGGGTAAGGGTGGGGGAGAGGGTAAGGGGCGGGAGAGGTGGGTGAGTGAGTGGTGAGTGGGTGGTGAGAGGGTAAGGGTGGGGGAGAGGGTAAGGGGCGGGAGAGGTGGGTGAGTGAGTGGTGAGCGGGTGGTGACATGTTGGCGAGAGGGTGGTGGTGGTGGTGGCGAGGGAGACAGGGCACCCAGGTGCAGGCTCGTCGTCGCCCTTCACCACTCTAACACGAGGCCTCAGGCTTACCGCTCTCGCACCAAGGTCAACATCTCCGGATCATTGCCTCGGCAATCTGACAGCACGATGCTCTCGCACGGAATCGCTGCCGGGCTGGTGCGGTGGGCGCTACAGCTGTGACCCAGCCTTTTTGGAAGCAAGGGTTGGTGAGTCACGAAGAGATTTGTGAAACATCAAACCTCGCTGGGCCGTAAGATGGCCTGAAGATGGTAGCTCTGTGGGTAGGTTGACGATCACTCCCATTGAACAAAAAAATTATCCAACGATAAATTTTACGCGTGTGAAATAAGAGGTGATGAATTCGTGAAACTGGGGCGGGTTTCTGTGGACAAAGCTCCACCACACAGAGAGAGAGAGAGGCCCCGCCGGGATCGATCTCGGTCGATCTAAGCGGGGCCCGAGCCTCACCTGCTGCTTCTCGCTTGCCGTCATGCCCAGCTGGTAGTGGCCAAGAAGGTATGGCCACACGTGGTGCCGGACGGAGGGATCCACTCCGCCGTAGTACACCAGCCTCACCATCTCCGTCTCGCTCACCTCCTGAGCGAATCGCGTTCGCACGACAGCGGTTGTTACAAGAGAGAGAGACGCTCGTGCCGCGGCGCCATAGGAACATGGAATTTCCACCGCTGCTTGAAGAAAAGCGGAGAACGGGGAGCTCGACTCTGCTGTACAACTTGATAAGACTATTTATTTAGACTGGAGGAGGAATCCGATGAGCTATGAAGCTCTATTTCACAGGTGTCCAGTAGGAGTGGGTCAGAAGGTTAAACAAATTGATCGACTTAAATTGATGCAAAGCCTCGTCTGGTGATTTTGACGTTGCAAAGACTTTTAAGATCACAATTTAGCTTACATCCTCTTCATTCTTTCGGTAAAGTCACGTAGAAGGGAAGTAATAAAATAATAAAAATAAAACTTCCCTTCTACGTGACTTTACCGAAAGAACCAAGAAGATGAATCCCTGCAGTCACGAAAGCTTGAAATCGAAATTTAATTTAGCTTACTTTCTCAACGTGCAGTTCGTGGTGCAGTTGGTGGGTGCGGTTGTGGGTGCGTTTGGCGGTGCGGGTGGCATTGTGGTTGATGGTGTGCCGTTGGTGCTGCAGTTTATACCTCCGTGCCGGCCTCCATGGCAGCCCAGAGCTGCTGGGTGAGGCCGCCGCTGGCGTCGCATGGCCGATCCGCCGGCACGATGTCGGTGTTCACGAGCGCGGACAGGTGCGTGCGCACCGTGCTCAGATGTCTGCAGTAGGCGAGCCCTGGCAAACCGCAACACGCACGGCGGCACACAACTCCCGTGTAGGCGATCGACCGCTGGCGCAAGTACTGACAGCGAGCACCTACGAAGGCCGGCACGGCGCACAAAGGGGTCGTGTGGCCAGAGCCACACAACCGGCCGCGCCCGCGATTTTCCCGCACCTCCGATCGGCACGTACGGTGCGAAAGAAGTTACATGCATGCCAAACCGCAGATTTTTACACCAGGCACTCGTTTAATTGCAGGATGCCCAGGACAAGTTCTGATCACACTTCCCACTGACGTTGGCTTCCGAGCCACTGTTTCCCACACCCACAGGCGTACGTGCTCGCACGTATTGCTTCGCTTTGACTGAAACCCAGATTCGAACCCAGGAGTTTGGCGGCGAGGGGTCAGCGCTCCGAGTGCGAATCGCCGACCTGAGTCACTCGTCCACCTCGTACTCCCCTCACCATTTGTTTCCAAATTTTTTTTTCTTTCAAATTGCGCTCTCGGCATCGCTATTTCATGATACGACGTGTCATCATGGAACGACTTCTGAATTCATCTCGATAGAATATTACCCACGCTAAGGACACACCTTTTTACGTGCCCTCCAATAAGCCAAAATTTAGTACCAAAACACGTAGAATGTTTTTCTTCGTCGAGTCATAAGTGAGCCGGGACGGGATCAAGAGCTCGCTAAACTTGATAACTCGATTCAATGACGTGCAGCTGCAACTCGATCTCAAGATCTCAGTTGGGTTGGCTTGGTGCGTTGATCCATGAGCCACCCGGCCACACGCTCACGCGCGCGTACGTGTGTGTGTGTGTCTCTCACTCTGGGTGAGACACACACACACACGCTCGCGTGCGCGTGTGTGTGTGTGTCTCTCTCTCTCTCTCTCGGTGCCTCCCGGCTCAAATGAGGGGAGGAGTGGTGTAGAAGTGGTTAGCACACTGTGTCGCAAACCCGGCGACCCGGGTTCGATTCCCGCTCACGGCCAAACACCAGTGACGATTATCTGAACCGATGTTGGGGCCTCCCCTAGGGCGACTCAGCCTCAAATTAGTACCTAGTGCGATTTGTAAAAAAAAACATTGCCACTGCTCGCTAACTGCACTTGCCCCAACAGTCTGTTAAGGCTACACGGGGAGTAGGAGGGGATTTGTTGTCTCCCTGCTCAAATGAGAGTGCAGCGGTATGAACCTACATCGGTGGCCTTAAGCCAGTGGTGGAAACTCCGCAATCCGGGTGGAGCAAGTCTCTCCAGAGGCTCGGCATAACGATATTGCCTACCCACGAAGTGATACTGACTTTGATCAACCCGCCCGCCTCCCCAAGAGTCAATCCCAAAGCCTTCCGATGGCGAGTCGACCGATCTGGTGGCCACGCGGTTTCCGGTTTGGGCACTCACAGCCGAAGAAGGCGCGGGACAGGATTTGTCTCCTCATGTTGTCGCAGAGGCTCTTGAGTGGAGTCCTTGAGCACGCGGGGGCAGAGAGAGAGCACACCAGAGGACATGGCACACAATCAGCACACGCACGCTTCTGGAGAGAACAAGCAATCGGAATAACTAAACGCACGCACGCGCGCGTTTGTCTCACTGATCTCGTCAAGGAACATGAACCATCAGGTCACGCGAACTCCGGTCGTCATCTTCGCAGCAGCAGCAGCAGCGGAATTTTGGCTCGGCCATCGAACCAAGACGGCGGTGATCGCATCGCGACGCGCTTCTGCGGCCGTCTGGAACGCTCTTCCTTCCGATATTAGGAAGCCACCGGGAGCTGTGCACTTTAAAACCATCTCGATTGAAAACTCACTTCTTTAGAACTGCTGTTTGTGCTTCGTTTGTTGTCCTTCCCCCGCACCGCCGATTTGCACGGTTGGCCACGCATGGTGCGAAAGAAGTTCAACGTACGTACATACCAGGGACGCACGCACGTACGCCGTCTGCTCTGCTGTGTGAACCAGCGGCTTAAAATAGCGTTGCCACCTCCGAGGTACAAAAAGAAAGGTGCCTATCGTGGGAAGAAGAAGAATATCAGAACAAGGGAGAACTACATGTGAGTGGTATCTTTTTATTATTGCTAAGAAAAACGAAAAAAGAACACCTTGGTTTCTTTATTTGCTTTATGTCCCGGTGATAGTTTACAGATTTCCCTGGACAGCAGCTGCCTCAACAGTGAACATACCGGGACAACTCATGTGCAACCCGAGGTGCAGCACTGGCATTGCCCAGACAATTGATCAGAGTTTTATGAATGTCCTCTTTACACGTAGCAGCAGTAGAAGGGTGCTTGAGAAAACCACACGACACACACCCCTTGAACTGCATCTAAATGAGCGTGCGCTTAATGGCAGCAGAAAAGTGTTAAGGGACATAAACACTCAACGTCGTCATCGTCGTGCTCTATCCACTGCTGTGATGAACGCCCTCACCATCAACACACACACCCCAATTGCCAGCGCGAAACATAATTTATCCAACAAAAGCAACAAACTCTTGGGTTTTTTCGGTAAAGTCACGTAGGTAAAATAAATAAATAATAAAAATTCTAAATAATAGAAATAAAATAATAAATCACGACGTTTCGGAGGCAACACAAGCTTCAAGACTTGATACAGCAATCGTGCTGTGACGGTTTCACCTGAAGACGGAAGCTTGTGTTGCCTCCGAAACGTCGTGATTTATTATTTTATTTATATAATTTCTTCTATTATTTATTATTATTATTATTTATTTTTTGCCAACGTGACTTTACCGAAAAAACCTAAGAGTATGAATCCTTGCAGTCACGAAAGCTTCAAATCTAAAAGCAACAAAAACACACAGTGACTGGGGGATGTAAGTACATTGTAAAAAGGCGAGCAGGCGTACATGCGGCGTTTAAATCGACATTTGTGAAAATATGTGCGCACTTACGAGACAGTTCCAGGAACACTGAGCGCGGGTGAAGGCAAATCGTCGAATTGCTCGTACAACAATTTATTAAAGCGTCCACATGCGAAATCGAACGCACGTGAGCGCATCAGCGACGTACAATGTCCGTGCACAATCCGACTCATTGAAGGAAGAGAAGAAACTCAAACCGCTCGACGGCTACGCCACCGCTACCACCGGCGTTGCCAGTTCATCCTTACGGCGGCGGTACACCGGGGTAACCAAATCATACTAATTGGTCGAGGCAATTAAATATTTTATTTTTGGGACGCTATTTTTGTTCCAGGGGTGTGCTTCACTCCGCGACTGCGGTAACAATAAATCCGAAATCGGTGTCACTCCGCAATGTCGAAACGCCAAACATCAGCATTTAAAAATCCGTTATCGAAAATGTCAACTTTGATTCGTGCATCGTGTACAGCTCGTCGAGATGAGTCGATTGCCGCATCGCCGACCATCAACAGACTAAAAATTACCGCATCACGGACATTCCGCGAGAGCCGGGTTGAGCTGGTAACCTCGGGGTACCACCATAAGGTTCAGTTGAAGAACGCCGTGCGTTCTCCTGCCAAAGTACCTCGCGGATGCCCTGCGGAGGGGGGCAGCGGGGGGCAGCAGGGGGCAGCAGGGGGGGGGGGGTGGTGGTGGCTCCGCGTACCTCTCGGCGGCGATGTGCGTGGGGTAGGCGGTGGGCACCGCGTCGGGCGGCAGAGAGGGCGAGCCGGGCGAGGGAGCGCCAGGCACCGGAGCGTAGGGTCTCATCGGGCTCGCCTCGCCCGACTGCCAGAGCGGCGGCGGCGGGCACTGGCCGGGGCTGCCGAGGGCCACGTTCGAGGCCTGCCCTTCCAGCAGGTCCTGCGAGACTGAGCCCAAAGCCACGGGGAGAATAACAACAAACAAACAAACAACAACAACGACCGCCAGTCGACCGTCATTCCTCACCCGCCGTCCCAGCGGAGCTTCTCAAGATTGGCCGAATAGTGAGTGGCGTCTGGAAAATCGTGGACACGCGTCAAATAAATTAAGGAAATAATGAATGGGAATATATATTACAAAGCGAAATTGAGATCGATTTTTGGACTTGTCGTGGAATTTTCTTGGGCTTTGCGAGTCACTGTAAGCTGGCGCTACTGCGCTTTAATTTCTGTTTTAACTCCCATCTGTGTCCAGGTTGCTTTTGACAAACAGGTTAATACCTCAGTGGGCTTTTCGTGGTGGAATGGAGATGGTTTAGTTTTATTTGTATATTTTTGGGTGATTTGTTTACCTTTCTTGTACTTTGCACGACTATCGTGTTTTTGTAGCTGTTGTTGTAACGTTCTTACCCGCCACTACTGGACATCTGTGAAAAAGAGCTTCATAGCTCATCGGATTCCTCCAGTATAAATAAATATTCTGATTCTGTATAATTTGTGTGAAATAAAAAAAAAAGATGAGCTTCATAGCTCATCGGATTCCTCCAGTATAAATAAATATTCTGATTCTGTATAATTTGTGCGAAATAAAAAAAAGATAACTGCAAGGTCTACTTAGATGTATTTACATCGCAGGAGAACGCAGGGAGCCTGACGTTTATTTTAAATGTTAATAATAGACTCGCTATGGGAGGACGGAGCCAGAGAAGATGACGCATTAACTCGCAGTGAAATTTGAGAGGAGACACCGTTGATTAGAACACCCTGCTGGTCATGAAATGGTGCGGACGGACCACGCAGCGTCCGCTCCGTGCACTTTGTCCGTGGTATGCAGCCTCATACCAGGGTACAGGAGGCACACCTCTTTCACAGACAGCCCCTTGCATGCCGCAAAAACAGTTCGTAGATTTTTTTTTTCTTGTGTTTTGTTCAATGCGACGTTGCAACTTACTTTATGAATTAAAATTGAGATATAATTTCACTTCGCGGGTTTCCCTCGCTTTACGCAGGTTCGCTTTGTGCGGAATGTCCGCAAATACAGGGTGCTTCAAAACAATGTGAACACTTCTGAGAATTTGCAACAATACCACGAGAAATATGCTTCCGGGCTCTGGAGACCACCTGGAGAAGATTCCAGGCCACGCGTTGACAACGATGGCGAACAAGTGGAGATTCTTTGACTTTTTGAAGCTATTAACATACTTTTGTTATCACGTTAGAGTGTAGTATCCGTTATTTTGAAAACGACAGTCCCATATAAGTGTTAACATTTTTTAAAGCACCCTGTATATATGCGGCAAAACCTATTTCTGCCCAGAATTTGCTCAGTGCGGTTTGGATTCACTCATATGTGGCCGGACATGGGACAACATTGTGTGTGTACTGTGTGTGATGTGTGTGTGTACTGTGTGTGTGATGTGTCTGTGTACTGTGTGTGTGATGTGTGTGTGTACTGTGTATGTGTGTACTGTGTGTGTGTGTACTGTGTGTGTGTGATGTGTGTGTGTACTGTGTGTGTGTACTGTGTGTGTGCTGTATGTGCTGTGTGTGTGCTGTGTGTGTGTACTGTGTGTGTGCTGTATGTGCTGTGTGTGTGATGTGTGTACTGTGTGTGTGTACTGTGTGTGTGATGCGTGTGTGTACTGTGTGTGTGTGTACTGTGTGTGTGTACTGTGTGTGTGCTGTATGTGCTGTGTGTGTGCTGTGTGCGTACTATTGGCGCTACTCGGCAAGGCAGCCGTCTCGTGCGGTTTCGCTTTGTGCGCCAATTATTTTGGAACGCATCTACTACCGCCGCGTAAAGTGAGAGAAACCTGTCTACATTTACGTCGCATTAATGACGGCGCACTTTAATTCCATATAAAAAAACTAACAATCTCAAAAAATGGTCTGTGGCAAACAGCGGCTGTCTGCCTAAACGAAAAGGATAATTTGCAGGAAAATGTCCAATCGTTTTTACCCAGGTGTTCATAAATCATTTGGTAAATTCTGAGCAATGGCTCGGCTCCAGGGGGCTTACAACAGCACCATTTCCAGATGGCCTCTAGAAATTACCCTGAATGGGACCAGCGCATGAGCAAAGTGTCTCTCACCGGGCGCATAAACAGGGAATAATCTATACCCGCAGCGTGCTTGTCTGTCCAAAGGGAAATTGCTGCCACTGACTTGATGGGTGAGGGCGTCAATAAGAGACAAACCGAGATCCGTTTAGTAATCACAATTCAATGGTAATTAACTTTAAAAGACAGAGAATACTGGGGTTCTTTCCGGCTTCGGAATCTGTTTCGCAAGGTTAAGTGTCTCTTTCATGAGCGCGCAATAATATAAATAATATAAAGAAATCTACGCGTGGACGTGTTTGGTCTGTTGGGCGTCGCTTGCTTCTGAACTGGATTCCGTGCAGTTTACATATCTATTCCGCATCCTGCAAACACACCATCGGCGGCTGACGAACCACGTGCATTCTAAAGAGTTTATCTGAAGCTCTCCGGGACAACTGCCCTACAGATATGGAATGTATCATGCAAACATCGAAGCTGATCTGTACAGCTCGTACAACAGAAGAGTCGAGATTAGTCTATTTGGTCATCTGCAACATTATTTGGTGACACCGCATTGGCAGTGGTGCACACATTTAAATATAAACTCAACACATTCGGCAAAGAAACTGCCGCAAAAAGGATTTTTTTTAGAATAGAGGACATTTAGCACAATGGCCCTGCTTTTGAAGGCAGTGTTTTTGACGATTTTGTTGAGGTTTCTGGACACAGTACACGTAACTCCAGCTTGCAGTGACTCGATTCTTTCAAGTTTCATTACTGACACCAATTTTTTTTCTTAAGCGTACCGCAAAATATCCAATTGTTTTGCTGTGATGGAAACCGCTTTGTTTTTGTCTGTGCGAAAATAGTTGGCTTAACTTAGCTGATGCGTTAGTTTGAAAGGTAATTGGAACTTTTATGATGAGAAAAACATTAGCTTTCACCAGATGATAATAATTTGGTAAAAATAAAATCAATTGGGCTTGAAATGCCAACTTAAAAACAAAACAACTACAGTTAGAAAATATTTATCACTACAACGCAGCCATTCCTGCGTAATATTAGAAAAACAAACCGTGTTCAACGCCACAAACAAACATCAAGAACGTCTGAGAGACACAAATGTAAAAAAAAAAAATCACATTCTATTAAACCAAACGATCGATTATTATGAGAAAAAAAATTATAACAAGTTTTCCTTAACGTTCAACGCAAACTGCATTCCACAATTAGAATACGAACAACAACAACAACAATAAACAAACAAATAGCGGAAGAAAAAAAAGATGTGTAAAGTGTGGCGTCTTGATTAAGAGCTGTAGGCAAAAGTCCCCCAGGAGGGGGCAAAAGAGAGAGAGAGGATTGGCGAAGCAACGTCAGATCAAGTCCATTAATAGAACAGCCAAGCAGTTGTTTTGTTTAACTCTGAGCCAATGCTCTTCACCTTAATTCTTCAGCCTGTGACAACTCTCTTAACCGAACCTAAGAATAAATAAAACAAATTATAATAAATATGTATAGAAGGCCCCCGCACTATATTTAAATATACAAAGATGTGCCCGATACATTATTTAACACTTTAGGGGTCAAACTTTGAAAATATTGAAAACAGCGCTTTGAAGTTCAAGCGTCGCATTTTGTTTCATTCGGTTCTCCTGTGCGATGCTCCGTACAATGTCAAATTCACCCCCAAAAAATACGCGCGCAGAGACTGATACGTTTCGGCTGCGGTGCCGTACACGAGAACTCCTCTCGGAGCTGTTTGATATTTGAAAAGTTTGGCCCTCTAAAGACAAAGCGTGGTGTCGCTTACCGTGCGAGCATGCCCTTGCGTTGGCAAAAAATATACGCAACTATATGCTGGGTGTTAAAACAAGAAAACCAACAGAGGCCGAGTCTAAATTTCCTTTCCCAGCATTACTTTCACGTAGATTGTGCGTATATTTTTTGGAAAGATTACACACCCGCAACGGCAGCCGAATTGAAATGTCCCATTGCTTTCTGAAGTTCTGACGCTCGTGTAGGTCTACCGACAAGATCCATGGCACTGTGCAGCCTAGAAACGCAAAGCGACGTAATCAGCTAGTCCAACTGGCTTGTGAGAAAGTGGATGTTAAATATACTACTGTAATTATGAACAAAAGAAAGCATCCGTTAGTGATCTTTCCCGTGGCTCAAGTGCCTGCTGAAGAAAAGTAGGCCCAGGGGCGGCCGATATCCCACAGTTCAAAGGTCAGAGGTTAGAGGGAGGTGTAAATTTATAATTTTTTTGCTCTCATTCATTTCACTTGGAATTTTAGGAAGGGGGAGAGATA
Source organism: Lethenteron reissneri (assembly GCF_015708825.2). NCBI lineage: Eukaryota > Metazoa > Chordata > Hyperoartia > Petromyzontiformes > Petromyzontidae > Lethenteron > Lethenteron reissneri. The sequence goes on along the minus strand of NC_083806.1, from coordinate 10,073,505 downwards.
GGGTTGGGTCAACTCGGTGAAGAATTACAGGGGAAAAGCATGTGCTCCCAAAAAATGGGTTTCTTTTCTGTCGGTTCAGGTTTTATCGTCCATCACCATGTGATTATTGACATCTATCACTCAGAGGAAATGCCAGCATCAGGGCTTCAGCAATGCCCACGGCATTGGGGGCTCAGTGAATTAATTACAGAATCCTCTACAGCACAAAGAGGTACATCCCACACGAATCTCCTCCCCAGCAGCTATGTAACCGTAAAGCCTATTTTTTTTACCGTCGGGGTAAAAATGGAGATTGCATCTCCAGCTCCACACTGTCCAATTTGTGGGCCCTATATAATTTATTCCAGATTATGTGCCGTACAAAATGTAACCTGGAGCTGTGGCTATTATTTTGTTGTAAAGCACTAAGGGTGCTGGCAAATGCAGAGAGGCTTGCCAATCCCCAAGCAATGCCAATGATACCTCCTTGGAACTTTTAACAAATTGATTCTGTGTGGACTGCAATAGCAATTTACTAATAGTTGGTGCTCTGACACCCTAACTTACCCGTACATCATTGGGATGTGAGGTCAAGCTCATTTTTGTTTATATATATATGTAGCATTGACTCGTATAAATTGTCCCAGGGTACTGGTCACATATTTGTAGGGTGCACCCAAAACCAAGGCCGCATGTGCATGCAAACCCATGGCCATGTGCGCATCGAGTACACGTGTGTACACGGTCGCACTAGACTGCAGACGCAGACCCCTTTTGCCAAAATTGTGCGTCAAGTGTGGATAACGACGGCGCCACAAGAGAGAAGTGTACGTCCATAATTGTACCCAACACCCGTACGAGTTGCAAGCGATGCTAATGATGTGCAAAAAAAGCGTTTGTCACATTGCCACGCTTTCACAGATTCGACGTTCGATCCAAAAAAACAATAATCCACCACCGGGAATTTTCAGAGCCGCATAACGTGGTTTTGGGTGCACTCTGTAAATACTTGCAAAGAAATAATAATGTTGTTGTTTTACAAATGCGAAATAAAAAGCGACATTAGAGTGGATAAAACGCAGGGCCAAGAGCGCCGCCTACCCAGGCGGCCGAGCCTTGTGTCTTCCACGGTGAGCCCCAACAATCAACCTTCGTTGTCATGTGTAACCGAAAGCCAGTGCCGACAGAAAAAAAAGCCCAACACAGCTGGGTTAGGGATGGAGCAGACGGCCACCACGCCAGACAGGGCAGCGGAAACAGGAAGAGAGAGGCAAGCACCACCCACCACGTCGACCCCACCACGCGCCCCCATTCTCTGAGGGCCCCCCGCCACCCCAAGGCCGTGTCAACAATGAGCTCCCCACTATAATCATGCCAACGATGGCAGGAGCGTCTTCGCAAGCACGAGGCCCAGATAAGCGTGCTCCTGCGCAACGGCGTTCGCATTTGCGGTCACCCCCTTGCGCCAATGCGGCTTCTGGCCCTTCTGCCGCTGCGGCGACAAGCAAGGCGGGTTGCCTGCTAAGGCTAAGCGGGGATGTCGTGAGTAAATACTGATGTGTGCTAAAAAAAATACATCTGACGAGTGTCAGACCTATTTAAAAGTTGTCGGGCCTACGTTAGACACGCATTAGGGTGTCGGTGCCTAGCCGTGGGAGAGAACGCCGTCGGATAGGTTAATTGATACAATATTCTTCTTGGTTCTTTCGGTAAAGTCACGTAGAACGGAAATAATAAACTAATAAAAATAAAACATAATAAAATAATTCTCACGACGTTTCGGCCACAACGCAAGCAGCCGTCCTCAGGTGGAGAGCAGGTCTGTCGAGAAGGCAGACCTGCTCTCCACCTGATTCTCACGACGTTTCGGCCACAACGCAAGCAGAGCAGGTCTGCCTACTCCACCTGAGGACGGCTGCTTGCGTTGTGGCCGAAACGTCGTGAGAATTATTTTATTATGTTTTCTTTTTATTATTTTATTATTTCCATTCTACGTGACTTTACCGAAAGAAGCAAGAAGATGAATCCCTGCAGTCACGAAAGCTTTAAATTGAAATTTGATACAATATTGGGGGGGGCGGGGGGGGGGCATAATCGTGACTAAGAGAGAGCATGAGTCCAACTGTGCTGCCGCTCGTTGTTGGCGTTCAGGAGCACGTCGATGAGAACTTTAAAATGAGGACGGGGGGGGGGGAGAGATTTACAATTGCATGAATAATGAGCATGGTGATCGTTTCTGCTCAAGTTACACTTGTCGAAATAAAAATAAAAGTTGCAGATCAAATATTGAAAATATTGAGCGCTGCACGCAAAAGGGCACGCATGCGGAATACTCACGTCCATTGCGTATGTGCAACTAACGTCTCAAATAAGGATTTGACATTGCTGCGTAGATTTTCGCGGTTGTGCCACATAAAGCTGATGTGTTTTGGGGCTGTAACCGCGCGTTATTCGGCGCGACGACCCGAAGCTTCACTCCGCGTGCTGGCAGCTTCTTTGCGAGTTGAAACGTCAGGCATCATACCAAGCAACACACGGCACAACCCTATAACGCACCCACAGGGCTCTTTGACAGTGTTCATTAGCAAACACCTTTTTCGTTTTAGGAGAATGAAAGACTTATATGCTTGGGTTTTTTCGGTAAAGTCACGTAGGTAAAAAATTAAAATTAACAAAAGTAAAATAAAAGAAAAATTTAAATATTATTATTTTATTTTACTTTTATTAATTTTAATTTTTTACCTACGTGACTTTACCGAAAAAACCCAAGAATATGAATCCTTGCAGTCACGAAAGCTTCAAATCTAGAAAGAATGAAAGACCTTTGCAGCAACGTTGCACGTGCTGTATTTTTGGCCGATAACTCCTCAATATAGAGAGGGCCGCAGAACTTGGGCAATTGTGGGCAATGGCTCACCGCGCGGCTGCCTTCCCGCTTAGCCTGTGGTTCCTCGCGCCTACCAAGTCGTTGTCTCTCTCTCTCTCTCCCTTTCCCCCCACGAGAGTGAGAGCGAGTGCCGTGCGGCGCATTAACGAGTTGACGTTCTTCCCCTTAAACTATCACGCGCATTGAAACAAGAACAGCTTTTTCAGATCACATTTGGGCCTCGTTGGCTGCTGTGTCGTTTGTCAACTTGGAGTGGCAGTTGATCTCAGAAGGTGGTGGGTGGGGGGGGGGGTCGGTGGCAGTGGTCGTTGCTTGTCACCCTCTTACGGAAACGCGGTCACCCCCACGTCGCCGCCACCCGCCGGACTACCCTGCCCTGTCGACGAGCAGCGATCGCAAGATCCCTATCCCAGCTTGGAAAGGAATTTTGGGAAAAGTGAGACGATGATTTGAAAGGCGACAGGCAGGTGGGGAGTGGGGTGGCACGGGGTGGTGGGGGGGGAGCGGGGGAGCGGGGCAGCGTGTTGGCACACGCTTCGTACGGAGGAGCAAGACGCAAGACATCGAGAAAGTCTCTCCCTCGCGCGGCCGCTCTTTGCCCACATTCCGAGCGGCAAGTTGCACAGACTTTCAAAACGACTGCAGGCTTGATGTAACCGACTTTTAGGGGTTTGTTTGGAAATGTACCAACGGGTAAAGAGAATTGAGGACCACAGCAACCTTGGTTGGCTGAAACAGACGGGGGGGGGGGGGGCACTGTGTGGGGGGAAATTACCTTCATAAGGACACCACATTGCGTCTCAACAATCAAAGATGTACAATGGCCAACACTGTTGATGCCACCAGAACTCGTCCATGCCTTTCCCTTACCCTCTAAGAGCCGGCAGCTGCTGCCCAGTAGACACGTGACACCTAAGGCTGCCCTGGATGTCTAACACCAAATGGTATCGTAGCAGGGTCTTTCTTTCCCCTTGGGAAAGGAGACGATGTCAATGTCTGTCTCGGTTATCAGCTGTCCTCCAAAAAGAAACAGGCTCTTGTTTATATTTTTTGATCATCAGACACTCTGAGGCTATTTCAGAATAGCATTGAATTCACTCTTAAATATACATATGTTTATCGGCGACTCTGAGAAAATGTAAGAAAATTCCATAATAATACTCCATTCACTGTTATATGTTTATCAGCGACTCTGCGAATATTGCATAAGAACACTCCATTCACTGTCGTAACATTGTTTTTCGTCTGAGGTATTATATTGTTCTATGATAATAAAATCTCTCCGCACTGACGCATTTTAAAATACTTCTGCTAACTAAAGATATCAAGATGTATCAATATAACTCATGTATGAATAAATACTTCTCAGTGAGGTACAAAATTAATCTGAAGGCGAATCAAACTATCTTAAAAGTAGGATGCTATGTTATGTACGTATGTGGAACTTCGTTCACACCATACGGAGCCCAACGTACTAGAAACGTATTTTCCATGCAATTAAAAATATAAATCTAAAAACCTAGAAATGGCCAAAGCTCTGAGCTGCCATGTTGCTGGTTGCTGCTGTTTATCACCGCAGGCGGAGTCCAGATGGCGAGCATGTATTGTACATCTGCTTGTGTGGCCACGAGTAGAGACAAGACCATATATAGCGTGTCATCTCAGTTAACAAAAAATAGAAATAGACGTTTTGGAAGCACGCTTTAACCCAAACCATAAAAAATCCTCCCACGCAACGATAAGTTATAATACTCTTAGGTTTTTTCGGTAAAGTCACGTAGGTAAAACATTAAAATTAATAAAAGTAAAATAAAATAAAAATCACGACGTTTCGGAAGCAACACAAGACGGAAGCTTGTCAGACTCTGTCTCCTCGACAGACCTGTTCTCCACCTGAGGACGGCTACTTGCGTTGTGGCCGAAACGTCGTGAGAATTATTTTATTAGATTTTATTATTATTATTTTATTATTTCAATTCTACGTGACTTTACCGAAAGAACCGAGAAGATGAATCCCTGCAGTCACGAAAGCTTTAAAACGTGCGGGGCAGTTTGCAGACACAACAGGATGCATATATATAGAAACAGTGGTTACATCAAGCCTCAGGGTTTTAAATGTCTACTCGCGATTGGCAAAAAAGTGAAGGCCAGCGAATGAAGAGTCGGGAAGAGTTTGCCACCCATCCGGTGTTTTGCGCACAACGCAAAACAAAGGCGCCTCGTCGCTTGTCGATTCAAAATCGCAAACCGACCGCGCAGTTGGGGGCGAGGAGGAACAAACGCGTGCCACGTTTAGCTGCACCTCAGCGTGCGCACCTCGCAAAAAAAAAAACACCGGGGGGAAGGGATGGCGGATTCGATGTCGACCGCTCGTTCTGAGTCAAATATACAACGCGTGCACACGTGTCCGTCCTGGAACGATCCGCTCTGTTGCAATTTTTTTTGTTTCTTTAAAAAATTCATGCAATGGGTGGCGCAAATTTTTGGTTGTTGTTTTAGCTTAAAAACAAAATGCGAAATGTTGTAACAATGAAAACGAATCGCACAACGCTGTTGGTAAAGCCACGAGTTGGTCAGCTGAATTTTGGAGTAGTGCATTGTTCGAAGACGCAATGCAAAATTAAAAGCTGTCCAAAAAGTAAATGTTTACCTTTGTCACATTCGTCAGCTACTGAGACTCCGCTCTTCTGTATACAACATCTTAACTGTATCAAAAATTAAAACGTTCGTGTATTTTTCTCTCTCTATATTTAAATAGTTGATCGCTTCATGCGTTTAGCCACCTACCCCTCAGATATTCATATCTGCAGCGCCTTCGGTGTACAAATCAACGGACGGCGCAGGGTATCGTCGCTCATCTCTCCCACGTTTACGCACCAACGGAGAGAATGCGAATTGACCAATTGCTGGGGCTGTAACGGCTCATCGATTCCACCTTTAATTACAGCCAGTCACACTGAGCTACTACATCTTTGTGTGGTGGACAGCGTGCACCACGGCGCTTCCTCGGATTAATGGTAGCACCGGCAGAGGGGGAATGGGGTCACACGAAGGTGTGACAGAGTGGTCGTGTAATAACATAGGCGCCTCGACTCCGGGACTTGAGGAGCGTCAACATTTTAAGATTAACACATTTCTACGTGGCATACGTTGTTGTGTTTTTTTTTGAACGAGAGAATCTGCAAGGGCCGCTACACGTAACTGCCTTGGTATGAACACATCCCCTATCTGTATATCGTAATATGCCCCTTGATTTAGTATGTGAATAATACAAATTAATAATATCCTGTTGGCAAAACCCCCCCTAGCTTTTGGCAATAGGTTGATAAATATATCTTTTGAATGCAGAAACGTAAAAGGAAGGCGATGACCAAATGCGTCTAACGTCTGTTTGTGACTCAGGAGAAGGGGCAGCTTTCATCTGCATCGAAACTTGAAATGGAATGGTCCAGTTAGACGCCGTCGACTGAAGCAACAGCAGCAGCAGCACAGGGAACACACGTGGGGTGGAGGGAGGGGTGTGCATTGGCAGACTGCAGAGCGACGCGGCAAAACTGCCTGCCTGCAACAGCTGCAGCAGCAGCACAGGGAACACACGTGGGGTGGAGGGAGGGGTGTGCATTGGCAGACTGCAGAGCGACGCGGCAAAACTGTCTGCCTGCAACAGCTGCAGCAGAGGGAAACATGCAGCCGCGAATTTTGTCAGAGTTTTGCAGCAGCGACAAAAAAAACCGGACCCCTTTCACCTGCGACTCGCTCGCATCTCACGGGCAAATGTTGCTGCTGGTGCTGTCAAAACAGTGGGGGGTTGCTTCCCGCTTCGGTCTTCATGCATATCTCATCGAAATTTGGCGAGAGAATAATGTGCCATTTGTGTGAGGATGTTGTGGACGCTCGTTGGGAAGCCGTAGCCGAGTTTTCATTTACAATACTGGCTTTTACGGAAGGTGCCACAGATTCACCCGGGCGGCACATTCGACCTTTGACCCAACACAATGCACATTCTTCTTCCCACGTGTGGATGGGGAACCTGCCACTGTTCTGTCACACGCTCTGCCTTCGTGGCTATCATGGCATTCAATGTAAGTAAACATCGGCCTGAATTTGAGCTCAAAATAACTCGAGATCAGATCGCACACTGCACTCTGGCAGATATCTCCGTTGGCAATTCCAGTAGTAGAAGCTCACACGGGGTGACGCCTCCCAGCGTTGGGAATTTACTGCTTTCACAGGTGGAAGGGTTCAAATAAACCTGTCGGAAAGACCATTGCAATAAACCACTGCTCTGTTCCAAGGTGCAATGAACATCAAAGGCCTGGTGTATTGAACAGCGCGGATTATCCAGGTGCCTGGCATAGCGATCCAGATACGATGCACCATGCAGGGCAAGGCATGCGCAGAGTATTTCATGTCGTATTGTTGAGAACGTTGTCTAAATATGAGTTAAAAATGATTGGGGGTTGTGTTAATGTGCAGGGCCTGCATCGTGGACATGTCGCAGAGAGGCATGCTTAATACACCGTCCTTTTGAGACGCCGTGCCATCCAACTTTAAATTCTCGGGTTAAAGAAATGTCTTGACATTCCACAACAACAAAAAATCACACCGTCACACCTTTTCAATTAAAGTATCAATTCATAGGTTATTCTAAAAGGTGCGAGAAGGTTTTATATATTTTTTAAAAGATCGACTTCGGTTGTTAGTTTAATAAAAACAAATAAAACCCTTTCTGATTCTGTTATTGGCAAAATCAAAGCCCTGCAAGAGATATAAGACATGACATTTCAAACTAACGAATGCCACGTGGACAGGAATATGTATCGAGATTCATACGCCGAGCCAACTGAGGCTTATAAGAGCACTTTATCTCATGATCTAATGTTCATCGGTTTATGAACACTGAACTATTTTATGTGATAATATATTTCACAATCTAAATATGTGGGAATGACTAATTGACGAGGCAAATTAAAAACAATGAATAATATTTAAAGATAACGATACACCCGGTTGGGGTTCGTGTAAAACTGTATCCTCGATTTATATCAGATTGGAAATTGCCTCCTCACTTCTCATCGTGACTCGCGGATACTAAAATCAATCGCACGTGTAGTTTTCACACGATCACTATTTAGGCGATAGCAAATCGGGGGAGAATTTCCAACATTTTAAGTGCCAATTGGACGTGGCACAAGGAAGATAGGGCATGCGCCCGCTAACACGAGTGTGTGAATAATAGTAATAATACCACTCCCACTAATTAGTTTAATAAAAACACATTTCCCGCACGCCTGGCTACGTGCGGTGCGAAGGCAGTTCAACATACATCGATAGAAAACAATGAAAACAAATACTTTCACAACCAGGGTGTCTAAGGGCTGTCGATGCGTCGTAAGCTTTGCCACAGCACGTTTGGGGTTTCTAAGATTCAGTGTAAATGCCGAGGGCTCTAACAGCCAAGCTAAAGCAACGTATTGAAGTTCCCAGAGAGGGAGAAATGCTCCAAACTGTCCTGTACAAGCTCGACGTTGCTCTATGCGGACACATTTGCAAGAGGCAAGCAAGGAAACTACCAAGATACATCACTATGATGACTGAGCACTTCTTTCAAATACCATTATCTAAATTATCATACAGAAGGTTAATTAAAGTTTGTATTGTTTAGGGAATATATATATCGGTGTGAAATTCTCAGTTGGAAAATGCCTTTTTGACACGAGAGATGAAAAAGAAACTTTAAAGTTGGATGCAGAAAATTGCGGCCACCGGCATAGCATCAACCTGAACAGAGACTTGGCTTCCACGACTTTGCGTTTGACACGAGGATATGAGAAAGAACGTAAATTAAAATGAAACAAAACACCGAACCAAGGAGAAGGACGCTTGCTCAGTGCACACCGAAAAAAATGACTTAGTTGAAAAGGAAGGGTAGTTACTGGGGTTAGGGGTCACGTGTTGGGCAGGTCTGAACGGCCAGAGCAAAGTTGGGAGCAAGGCGGCCAGAAGCCGATTGGCCAGCACAGGCCGCCCCTGGGCGCTCTTCCCAGCATGCCTAGCGGCTGGTGCTGCCCCCCAACTGTCCGACACCATCTCATCCACATCATCATCCTGATCCTCATCATCCTCATCGCTACTTTCCGCCTGGGAGCCCATGCAACTGCTGGATAAGTGGTGGTAGTTAATGGTGACTGTGTTTTGTTTGGGGGAGGGGAGGTGGAAGGGGTCAAGGTCAGAGGTCAGGGGGGATGGAGATAGGGAAAGAGGAGAGAGACACTGGTCAGATGTAGAATTAAATCAAACATAACAGTTTCAAACAAAACTCGGTTAAAAATGTGGAGCAGGGGGAAATTGACGTTTGATCTGAGGTTTTAGTCACGTGGCTCATTCGCTGCGCGATGTAACAACGCACTCCCGTTGGTTTTTACTACAACAGAACATATCTCCGAACCCAATTGAAATCGTTATTGTGGAAATGTAAAAGGGCAACACGGCATATAAGATGTTGTTGTTGTGCTATATATTTTTTTAAAGACACTCTACTCGTTTGCTTTGGATGCACTGAAAATTAAGTTCATGGGATTTTTACTTGTCCATGCAGTTCAGATTAGTCAGATATATAATTTGATATTTCCTTCAAACCACATTGATCAGCCTGGTGAAGTATGGTCGTGACTGACGTGACTTGGGAAAGCCTTTATTCAGCAGTGGATTAATAAAGGACTCTAAAGTTAATTGAAACATTAAACAAAACGGCATTACGACTTTCATACTTGCCACAGCGTGTGTACGTGTAGAGGCCATGTGTCACTCCACTGCTGGATGAGGGCCTCCCCGCACCATCTAGGCAACGAGGGTTATTTGACTGCATCTCACCACACTGGTCAACGTCGGTTAGGCGAATGCAGGATGAGTGACTGAATATCGTTATTTTTTTCCGCGCTACCCACAGCACGCATGACGCATTGAACCGCACAGTGATGCATCTTGCGCTGGTGAGATTCGCCGCGTAAGGTGGGTGATGTGCTCGTAGCCAGCACTGCTTTTGACTCTGTGCGATGGCACGCTCTGATTAAAGTTCAACTTCCCCTCGCTTACTGAAACACAAAAAATAGAGACGAATTAAAAACTGCAAATAAGATCGTGGCGGGTTGCGGGAAGGCTGCCCGGTGGGATACCAGCCTTCCAGCTCGACACCGCAGCCTGTGCGTTTTCCTTAAGGAACATGTGCATGTGTGTGTCTGCGTGACTGTGCGCGTGTTTGTGTGTAGGCGTGCACACGCGCGTGTGTGTGTGTGTGGAGTGGTCTCGTTTGGGGTTAGTGCACTCTGCAATGATTCCATCAACACAAGTTTTATCAATGGCCATCAATTGGTGACCAGTCGCGTAGCTGTTGAGTGTCCAGGCGATGCAAATATGGACGAGGAACCATGGACAAGAGAGGCCCAGGTCCTGGGGACCAAGTCCATCCCCCGCGTCAGGGCCCATGCCATCAACGCTCCGCCACTGTCGGTGACATATGACATTTGACCTTGGCCCGGGTCTCTCTTAGGTCGGCTCGGCCTCAAATAAGTGGTCAACATCAGCACTAAGAGGACAGAGCCGACTAAGCAAGGTGCTGGCCACACCGCCCGCCTCGTGAGCAAAGCTGACCTCAAGAGGTCACTCGCTGACAGCGGTTGCTCCAAATGTGCACAGGATCAAATGTGTTGCTATTGCTGCTGCTGCAGCTGCTGTATGTTGACAATTGTCACGTGTGTTATGAGTGCGCAGATTTGTAAAAAAAAAATTGACTTTCACTAAACGATACATTTGTAATCAAAAGATGGTAAAAACTAATGGGCACGATTTTTTTTCTAGAATCACAAATCAATATGAAAGCAGATTGTACAGCAAGCTGGATCCTTTCATCTTTTGTATGAAAAATAAGAAAAGGTTTTCTCCTTTCTGGCAATAAACCGGGTGTTGAGATGTTCAAACACCAAACAGAAACCTTTTGCTAGGAATCAAGTCCGCATTAAAGACACGTACTTGTGGTAAACATGCAAACAAACGTGCTCTGATAATTATAAAAGATGGGCATTGTCTTTGAAACTGATTGGCCTACACCAGAGACAGGCTTCTTTAGGGCCTAGTCTCACGACCAGTGTCAGACCAGAGAACGCCAAAACGCGAACAGCACAAAGTCAATGCACGTATCGGAGCATTTATAGCTCGTGGGAGCAGCTATATAATGGGAGCTTTCTTTGTCCACGATCAAAGGGTAAAACCTATTATTATTTTTCATACTTTGATAATGGCAAAAAAATGGTCCCTTTATCTTTGCCACGGTGTGTCCTGCATACTAATAAAACCAGGGTCCTAGTGGGAAAAAAAACATTCATGACTTTATATCTGAGGCAAAATGTTGATTGGCCCTTCAGGTGATTCTGCACTAAAGCAGATTACATTCACTTTACACGGCCCTTAACATCCGTGAAGGGTCCATCAATCTTGTGAGCCCCATTTGCCCACGGCCGAACGTGAATTGAGGTGTTTGTGGCGCTTGTCGTGGTCTGTGCTGTGTGAAGCAAAATGTATCCGGACGACATTTCGGAGGACCGCAAACACTTCAAGCGAACAAGAAAGAGTAATAACGACGATCGGGCAGCCTGCGTCGCGTTAACATCACGACTGTGCAGGTTTTTTTTGCGCTCGGTCGTTCCGTGGCTGCGGCTACTCTGCCGCTTTCCTCGAGTTTCACGGCACGCTGCTCTGCTTGATGTCCGATGTTTCGCTCGGCGCGCCGGGGAGCTTCTGCAGGAACGGGATTCCCCAGTCGAACGGAGCTTTTCGGTTCCTTGAGAAGCTCCCAGCACGCGGGGCGGAACGTCGGGACGCCTCGTGCCAAACAACGTGCGGTGTAACCCCAAAAAACACATCGGAGAGCTGCACGGTAATATTGGTTCAGGCACTTCGATTAAGCCGCATCTGGCTCACCATGGCACAACAACAACGCTACTACAACCTGTGCCTCTGTCAGAACCGCATCGTGCTGGGTCAGAGCACGCACCGCACGGCTGTAAGGTTGCGAGTTCAATTCCTGGTCGATAGTCAATTCAGCCCATCATCACCATCCCTTTAGAGGTCAATCATCACAAACAAGCAAACACATTTGTGAACATCACAAGTGGTTTTTTCTCGGGATGGACATGCCCCTGCTATAACACTGTGGGAATTCCCTCCACTCGTGCTCAAGGGGCAACCCACGGAGATTACCGCTGTCCCACGCTCGTTGTAAGCGGCGAGACACTTTTAACATTTCAATCAAGAATTGAACATTGCACTCCGATTTCAAATTTCCAAAACCTCACCCCTGATGGCCAATCGGAGGTGCGGGGGGGGCAAAAACTAACTCGGAGGCACGGCCTGGGTGACATCACACGTGTCGCAGCGCTGTAACCCCTGTCGTGTTTTTGTATTGCTTGTTTTTGCTGTAACGTCCTGACCCCGTGCCCCGACTGGACATCTGTGAAAAAGAGCTTTATAGCTCATCGGATTCCTCCAGCAGTCTGAATAAATAGTCTGATTCTGAAGTCTGCATGGGTTTATGAGTGGGAGCCGCTGTAGCTGGGCAAGAGGACAGATACATTGACGAGGTGGGTTTGCATCGCCTACTCGGAACAGATATTACCTTTGTTAAGGCAATGAAACATCTAACGAAATAAAATACGTTAACGTTATGGGTTTGCATCGCCGATTCGGAACAGATAATGCCTTTTTGAAGGCAATGAAAAAAAAAACTAATTTGACAATTGAAATCGGCTCAAATTATTTCAATTTATGCGAGTCTCATACGTGGTGTCGACCCCCCCTCCCCGAGTGATCGACCTCCTTGGCTATGCCGTTTATCTTAGGTACTATCGTCTGGAGCACATCATATTTAATGTCAAGCGCTTATACAGAAAGAAGACCTGAATAGACTAATAGTATGATTTACGTGTAAACAAATTACACACAAAATACCTACCCCCTGTCCTCTGGATTTTCAAGTTGTGGGGTGGGGTGGGTGGGGGGGGGTGCTAACCCCTATTGTTTGCCCACACCCCCAGTCTGCCAGGTGAGGGTGAATCCGTACCAGTGGCGTCACCCGTACGGTCTCATCGGGTCAAATCTCGCTCGTCCCGGGGGGCCGCGTGCCCGGGATTGCGAGGCGTCTTACTGAAGTCGTTGCGGTATCCGGGGTAAATGATGCGGAACACGTAGTCGGTGCCGGCCGCCGCCGCCTCGTCCTCCACGTCGTCGTCGGCCACCTCATCATCTTCCCCACCTCCTCCTCCTCCACCTCCGCCGCCGTCGTCGGCGAGCGTGGGCGGGAGGGCCCCCTCGGCCCCGTGGCCGGGGACCCCGTCGTGGGAACCGGCCCCCGTGGCCACGGGAACACCGTCGTGGGGGCACGGTGATTGATCCTCCTCGCTGGCGTGGGACCTGCCGAGCCGCTTGCGCAGCGGCGGGAACACGGCGCCCTGGGACGAGGGCGAGAGACGCGGGGGGGGGGGGGGGGGGGGGAGCGGGTGGGAGCCACGCGCCGAGCGGGATAATTCGTCGTCCTCGTCATCGCAGGTGGCTCGGGGTGGGCTCGGGTATCAAAGGGCCGAGCTGGCACCTACGACAGACATTCTTCTGGGTGTCGTCGAGTCCAGGCAGAACCGCCCGTGATGGAGCCGGGGGAGTGGGATGGAATCGGGTTCTCGAGTGCGGCGAGTCGATGGTCCGGTCACCAATGACTCCACAAACTTGTCATTGGGTTCTGCTGTATGTACTGGCCTGTGTGCGTGCGTGTATAGGTAGCGTGCTGGGTGTGTGTGTGTAACCGTGCTGTGTGTGTGTACCCGTGCTGTGTGTGTGTGGGTACCCGTGCTGTGTGTGTGTGTGTAACCGTGCTGTGTGTGTGTAACCGTGCTGTGTGTGTGTGTACCCGTGCTGTGTGTGTGTGTACCATACTGTGTGTGTGTGTGTACCCGTGCTGTGTGTGTGTAATCGTGCTGTACCTGTGCTGTGTGTGTGGGTACCGTGCTATGTGGGTGTACCCGTGCTGTATGTGTACCCGTGCTGTGTGTGTGTGTACCCGTGCTGTGTGTGTGTGTACCCGTGCTGTGTGTGTGTGTACCATACTGTGTGTGTGTGTGTACCCATGCTGTGTGTGTGTAATCGTGCTGTACCTGTGCTGTGTGTGTGGGTACCGTGCTATGTGGGTGTACCCGTGCTGTATGTGTACCCGTGCTGTGTGTGTGTGTACCCGTGCTGTGTGTGTGTGTACCCGTGCTGTGTGTGTGTGTGTAACCGTGCTGTATGTGTACCCATGCTGTGTGTGAGTGTGTGTACCCGTGCTGTATGCGTACCCGTGCTGTGTGTGTGTGTACCCGTGCTGTGTGTGTACCCGTGCTGTGTGTGTGTGTGTGTACCCGTGCCGTGCTATACCCGTGCTGTGTGTGTGTGTGTACAGTGCTCATGTGTGTGTGTAACCGTGCTGTATCCGTGCTGTGTGTGTGTGGGTACCGTGCTCATGTGTGTGTGTGTACCCCTGCCGTGCTGTACCCGTGCTGTGTGTGTGTGTAACCGTGCTGTACCCGTGCTGTACCCGTGCTGTGTGTGTGTGTACCCGTGCCGTGCTATACCCGTGCGGTGTGTGTGTGTGGGTACCGTGCTCATGTGTGTGCACAGGGGCGGGTCGAGTTGCCCGCGTGGGGCCAGGCCGCTCTCGAGGCACGACAGGAAGGAGAGGAGGTGGCCCCCGCGGGGGAAGTGGATGGGGGGTCGTTGGATTCCGTCTTGGCTCACCAGCACCAGGGTGCCTCCGCTCTCCGCTGCACAGACACACCGCCCCCACCACCCCCACGCAAGTCTTAGACACCGTCGAGGGATAGGCTGTTAGCGAGCACCTATTAAGGCCGGAATGGTACACGGAGGTGGTGGTAGGGCCAGCACAGCACACAACTGCTTTTGTCTCCTGATTTTAACTAGGCACACCTGGCACTCATTTAAGGTTGAGTCGGCCAAGGTTAGGACCAGGATGGGTTCGAATTTCACCCGACTTCGATGCTGGAATTGAATCTCGGTTGGATGGGATTGTGTGAAGCACTGCGACGCTGCTCCCCAGTTCTTAAACACACACATTGGCACACATTCACATTATACTGGTAGGAACCTTCTGGTTACACCAGCCCACAGGGGATTATTGTGTCCGTCCGTCCTGCAGGAAGGGGGCTGGGTGGGGAGGGAGGGGCTGGGTGAGAAGGGGAGGGTGGGGAAAGGCTGGGTGGGGAGGGGAGGGGCTGGGTGGGGAGGGTGGGGCTGGGTGGGGAGGGGCTGGTCACCCCGTGGTGCCCTTATAAAACTCAACATTTAACCTACTCACGCCGGCTTGTGCCCGCCCTCACAGTCGGGCATATTTGCGGAATACACCACGCCGCCGTTGACCCTGGCCATTGACCGAGCAACCCAACGTTCCTACCAGCTCCCTCCGCAGGAATGTGTTTTATTTAGAAGAGGCTCGGTGACCCCTCAATACTCCTTTTCAGGAGGAGTGTCCTACATTAGGACGCACGACAAACACCCAATGCGGTGCTGTGCACGTGTTAGGTAACCAGAGTGGTTAGAGAAATCCCACGTGTGCATTTGGAACACTCAAAAGGGTCCACGCATGTGAGCTATTGAACCCACGTGCTGTGCTTTCCACCTTCTGGCCACCGCGCAGTCCAGCGGGTTGGCGGATTTCACAGATCGGCAGGATTCGCCAAACCCGCGTCAACTTTGGCTTCAATCTGGTTTCACGGTGGCACCATCACCGTGGCAAGCGTGCTCGCGCTCTCTCTCTCTCTCTCCACGTGGTCGCGTGGATTTTTTTTCTTCCTCCGGGTCCTCCGGTTTTTTTCCCTCCACACAAATTTGAAACATGCGTCTACATATTATTGATTGGCAGCGAAACATTTTCCACGTGTTGAGCTGTCATTTGTGGCCAGGTCGCTTCTGAAATAGCAGCTCATAGCTGAGTGGATTTTACCCGGTAAGATAAACTAAAGTATTGAAAGTTTTACTTGAATATATTATTTAAAGTAATTTGTTTACCTTTCCGAAACTTTGCACTCAAATTGCGCTTTTGTATTATTTGTTGTTGTTGTCACGTCCTGACCTGCCCCTACTGAACATCTGTTACAAAGAGCTTGATAGCTCTTCGGGATTCTGACTCTGACGTGACCTGTACGGCCACAGCTTGGACAGAGCCCTCGGCCGGTGGGACTCACGCTGTTGGTGGCAGTGGATATAGACGATGTGCTCCAGGTGGACGGTGATGGCGTAGTCCCACAGCACGCTGGGCAGAGCGCACCACCACCACCACCACGTGACCACGATAGCCGTGAGCGCACAATCACAGCAACAGAGCACACCAGCATATCACCATTACACGATCACCACCACCATCATCATATCGTCATCATATCATCACCACCACCAAAATACATACATCTGCTATACAACCAACACCAGCACCGTCAATGAACCACCACCACCACCACAAACTTCACCAACAATGACCACAAACTGCTGTACCACCACCGTCATGAACACCACCGTCCCTAAGCAAGCCATGACAGCGGTGTTTCTACAACCATCATGCCACCACGCCCAACACATGAACACTCACACCGTGATCATAAACGTCACCACTCCCGTCACCACCAATGCTACCACCACCACTGCTGCCACTGCCAGCACCACACAGCACTGAACAACGCTACGATGTCGCTGCAAGAAAATGCAACTCTTTACCAGGTACGGGTAAACATTTTGTGAATAAATTATCGTAAATACAGGCAAAATAATCATAAACGACATTATGTAGTCACAGCGCCGGCAATCACAAAGAATCCACAAAATAACAAGTGTTAAAAAGCATCTTTAATGCGGTAACGACTAAATTACCAACTTCTAGACGGCGCCGATTTATGATAGTTAAGGTGGCCAGGAGACTCAAGGGGACTAAACGCTGCGTGAATCACCGAGCCGCAGGTCTGCTGGCATCAAAGGTTCTCACAGATGTGCTCGTGAACCCACTTTCTGCGCTGCAAATTTCTGGCCACCTTGCAGCCCACCCGGCGAGTGAGGGAGTTTCACAAAATCTACGCGACCACCCCCCCACCACCTCACTCCCCTCATCTTGCACCGCATAGCTGGCGCGCACAGCCAGCGGTTTAAACCGGGGCCCTGGGTTTAACGCTGCGTTTCAGCCACACATTAATCCCGTGCTGTCAGGCAGAGTGGCTCTTCAATGTTCGCGTAAAAGGGGCTGGTCACCAAAAAACACAAAAAGACCCATCGTGTTTGAGCTCAAAAATGGATATAACATTTTTTGGGGGGTTTTGTTGGGGTTAGATCGCGATCTAACCCCAACAAAAAACCCTCTTGTGGATGATATTGGTTGCGAATGCCTACGCGTATTAAATCTCTTTCGTAGCTTGAAGGTATGCGTGTCCAGTTTTGATGTCTGTGCATTAAAGACCGCTCTAAGCGGGCCGCGTGAGAAGGAACGCTGCCAAGTGTAGATAAAGTAAAAATGCGACTGAAGGGATTTCCATCGTGCCCGCCCTCTGACATGATACGACGTCACACCACTTTCTGTGAGAGTTCCATGTGAGAAAATGTGTTAATGTGACAGTATTATAATATCTTCTTGGTTCTTTCGGTAAAGTCACGTAGAAGGGAAATAATAAAATAATAAAAATAAAACATAATAAAATAATTTTTAATATTAATAATAAAAATAAAACATGATAAAATAATTGTTCATATTTTATTCAGTTTTATTTTTATTATTTTATTATTTCCCTTCTACGCGACTTTACCGAAAGAACCAAGAAGATGAATCCCTGCAGTCACGAAAGCTTTAAATCGAGTATTATAATAATGAGTTAAAACAAAATCGAAACGTGTGTTGGTGAGACACTGCCGTTGCCTGCCAGTGAGAGCAGTTGGGGGGGAGGAGGAGTAGGAGGAGGTACGGGGCAGACAGCCACGGTGAATGCGCCCGTGGTCCCTACTTTTTCTCGTGTTCGGGATCGGGGCTGCTGCCGTTCATCAGCTGATTGGGGGTCCACTTGAGCGTGAGACGCTCGCCGGCCTGGTGCAGGGACAGGTACCCCGGCACGGGCTCCACGTCCCCACGCTGCACGCACAACAACAACAACCACCACCACCGCAATAACAGCAATAGTCACAAACTCGACGAAAGCTCAAACACAACCACTGCGAGAACAGTCCAAGTACCGTGTCAGAGCTCCGAGCCTGCACGGAGCTGGGATTGTCAGAGTGCACTAATCTCTACAACACTGATCCACAAATACAAATATCCCATGCACAGCCTTTACAGGCTGTTGGGGCAAGCGCTCGCGCCTAATTAAGGCCAGCATGAGGGTGCGGTTTGGTCAGAACAATGCCTTGCTGCATTTGTCTCCCGAGCGCTGATGTCAACACAGTTGATCTACGCGATGCCCAGGACAGGTTCTAATTTCACTGGCCAATTATGTCATTCATGGCCTGCAATGCCACAGTGCGCTAAGCACGACACCACTGCTCCCCCCCACCCAACCAACGCACACACTCCACATAGAGACAAAGATCCCCCATATAGCTTCAATAGACTTATGGGGCAAGTGCTGATAGCGAGCACCTATGAAGGCCGCAACGGTACACGAGGGAGTGGGTGGTCAGCACCACGCCCGACCGCCTTTGTCTCCCCAGTGGCGATGTTTACACACCGCACTAGGTACTCATTTCAGGCTGAGTCGACCTAGGGGAGGGCCCAGGACCGGTTCAGATAATCGTCACTGGTGTTGGCCGTGAGCGGGAATCGAACCCGGATCGCCAGGTTTGTAGCGCAGCGCGCTAACCGCTGCACCACCGCTCCCCACGTACACACGCGTGGAACGTAGTCGTGGGTGGAAAGCGGTGGGGGGTACGAGCGGGAGCAAACGGGCAGAGCCGAGCGTGTTGGCCCCCCTTCGTGGGTGGGTGGGTGCGTGGCGCTACCGGCTGCACGAGGACGTTGTTCTTGCCGTAGAGGAGGATGTTGCGAGCGCTCTGGTGCAGCGACTCCACGTAGTCGCGCGCGGCCGTCACCGGTCGGTCCTCCGACACGCTGCCCGCGCTCGACTGCCGCTTCTTGATCTGGGGCGGAGCAGACGGGAAAACGCGGCTTCAACGCAGCGTCGCACACGCGCCCGTTGTATGCAAGTAGCGGGGATGAATCACGATCGTCAACGCTCGTTCGCCCGGGACGGTGGGGGAGGGGACGGCTCGCCGAGGCTCGAGACGTTTTTGTTCTTTTCAGGAGGGTTCCTGCCAGGCTTTCACTGTTAGGGTGCCACCAATCGCGACGTGAATTCCAAGTGAGTCATTTGCCCTGCGATGGGTTTCCTGGGTCTCGCGCGTGTTGTTGTTATTGTTGTTGGTGTTATTGTTGTTGGTGTTATTGTTGTTGCGTGTTGTTGTTATTGTTGTTATTGTTTCGATTTAAAGCTTTCGTGACTGCAGGGATTCATCTTCTTGGTTCTTTCGGTAAAGTCACGTAGAAGGGAAGTAATAAAATAATAAAAATAAAACATAATAAAATAATTCTCACGACGTTTCGGTCACAACTCAAGCAGCCGTCTTCAGGTGGAGAACAGGTCTTATTTTTATTATTTTATTATTTTCCTTCTACGTGACTTTACCGAAAGAACCAAGAAGTTGTTATTGTTGTTGGTGTTATTGTTGTTGTTTGTCATGACGTCTGTGCTGGTTAATGATAAACCTGCTGTGCACGCTATCCAGACTGAGACCTGCTTAGCTCATGATATCTGACGAGATGGGGCACATGATAGAGGATTTGGGCATAGGTATGTGCGTGTATTTCTCCATGTGCGGGTAAATGTTCCATGCGAGGGGTTAATGACCCCTCTACCTTAAATTGCATCAGCCAAAAACGATGTAGAAAACACCAAAGGAAGCTTGTGCCGGAGGCCCTGGGGGTGGGCGGACAAGGCATCTACGAAGTATTCTAGCCAAACCCCATCTGGTGGAGCCAGGAAACTGTGCCCCTCCCCTCAGGGTTCATTTCTAAACAGCAGGAAACCCCTACATTTGGCCGTGTGGACTGAATCGAATGCTCACTGCGGAGGAGAGGCTGCCATTTCCTCTGGCGGGAGCTGGACCGGTGCCGCCTGAACCTGCGTGGCTCAGTGGTCGTGGCTGCCGTTGTGCGCGTGTTTGGTGGAGTAGTCGTGGAGCGTTGGGCGTGCCGCGCTACAAACGTCGCGAACCGAGTTCGATTCCCGCTCGCGTGCACAACAATCAGTGACGATATGGACATAACTGGTGAAAAAGCCTAACCAGATCTTTGTTTTTTTACGCGTTCGTATTTGTGTGTGTATGTGTATGTATAAGGGGAGCGATAGTGTAGCGGATAGCGCTATGAACCCGGCGACACGAGTTCGATTCCCGCTCACGGCCAACACGAGTGACGATTATTTGAACCGGTCCCGGGCCTCCCCTAGGTCGACCCAGCCTCAAATGTGTACCTGGTGCGGTGTGAGTAAATATCCCCACGAGGGAGACAAAGGCGGCCGGGCGCGGGGTTGGCCACCCACCCCCTCGCGGTCTACTGTGCCGGCCATCACAGGGTACTCGCTAACGGCCTGTCGAGGCTGCACGGGGGGGGTGGGGGGGGTGTCGTTGTCTTTGTGCGAGTCTCACGTGCAGCGTTGGCCGCTTGGAGGGCGACTCGGCCCGGCCACCGCGAGGGCTGTGGATGCGGTGTCGCTGCACGAGCTCCTGGGCGGAGGGGTCCGTCCAGTAGTGGTCGGCAGTCTTCATGCGCGTGTACTCCAGCGCACACGGACCCACTGCGTGCGCGCGCGCGCGTACAGACAGACAGGCGCCACCCACCACATATCCACACACGCGCACAATAATGCACATGCATGCACAAGCACCACGCATGCGGTCTCATGCACGGGCACACGTATGTGTTTGGCGATGGAGCTGGCGCTGTGATGCGTAGAACGTAAGAGAGATGTTCACCCAACAAGGAGGCCAGCAGCTGTCCTTCCACGGGGTCTGCGAGCAGGGCGTCCTTCTCATAGTAGACGCTGTTGAACACAACAGCACTCGGCGTTACAGGGGAGCAGTGATGATACGCTTCGAGCAAAACAACGCACACTGCAGACAAAGTCGACGCTCACTTGTGGCATAAACCACCACGTGAACTCCGGTCATCCTCGCAGCGGCTTTCGGCTGGCCATCGAACAAAGACGGTCACCGCATCGCGGGCTCTCAGATGCGCTTCTGCGGCCGTCTGGAACGCTCTTCCTTCCGATATTAGGAAGACACTGGAGCTATGCACTTTTAAATAATCTAGATTGAAAACTCACTTCTTTAGAACTGATTTTTGCGGGCCCTCTGATTAGCACGGTCGGCTACTTACGGTGCGAAAGAAGTTCAACACAGAAATAAATAAAGACACCACCATTCAACGCCCTGCCCCTGTGAATTCCATCACAGGTTCTATAATATTCGGCGTCCACACACATTCATGACATGGGCACAAATGTAACATTCGCGCACGGTTATCATTTGCATCAATCATGAATAATTGATTTTTAGTCAATTCAACTCGTGTGTTGTGAGCATAAAATGAGATCTTAATTGATTCATTAGCACATGCCTCTCCGAGCGGAGCTGGTGATTAGACGCACTGTTTAAGGATTTCAGGATAACTACCGTATTTCATTATTTTAGGAACTCTAATACAAGAGCATCTCTAAGCATGTGACTCTTAATTAAAATTACTGAAGACGAATATATGCATTATTACTCCACGTTAAGTCTGTTATAAGATTACCATTATTTAACATGCACCCCGCTGATTACTTTTTCATAATTACTTCATTTGTAAAATTCAATAAATATTCCGAAAAACAATTAAAAGGGTGGAATGATGGTGTCAGCAGCTCGGGTTAATGAAAAGGCTGCGTCGCCATCATCATCAGCAGCAGCAGCAGCATCATCATCAGCAGTAGCAGCCAATGTATAGACAAAAACTGTACGTCGGTGCATAGAATATCAACACAGTCGCGTTACTCGAAAAGTTATGAGAGCTTTACTCTTTGATTTTTTTCGGTAAAGTCACGTAGGTAAAATTACTGTAACAGTAATTTTGCTGTGACGGTGCCACCTGAAGACGGAAGCTTGTGTTGCCTCCGAAACGTCGTGATTTAATTTATTTCTATTTTTTTTTTTACCTACGCGACTTTACCGAAAAAACCAAAGAGTATGGATCCTTGCAGTCACGAAAACTTCAAATCTAAAATTATGAGAGCTTTGTAGAACAGCGGATTCCTCCGGTATGAATTCAAAATTGTGATTCTAAATCGATCCAACGCGTGCACCAATTCCGACCAATGTTATGAGTCGGGGCTCGTCATTCCAATGACGCATCGATTCTATTTGGCCTCGTTATAATCCCTTTTCGTCCGGCATGGTTTATACGGTATCTATAAATGAAGACCTTAATCTGTATGTCTCAACAACCTCGAGGGTACTTCCCGACAAGATAGAAATCCGAATTGTGCTACATCGGTAGCTTTTAGGCCACAAACAACAGGAGAAAAACTGAAAAATCCGAGATTTTTCATTTGAAGGCGCCCAAATCTCGATTTGAAGTGCCCCATGAACATGTTTGAGCCTGGTGTCATTCAGAAACCGTCCCAAAATCTAAGATTGCAGTTGTTTTACTTTGGTAGAGCCTTAAGCAGCAAAACTAAAATTAAAAGCGAGAACCATTGTTCTATCTTTCATTGTTTTTTTACATATTTCGGATGAAAGCATTGCAGCCATTGCCAGACCCCCACCCCACCCCCCCAAGCCCCTCAAAGCTTCCTGCGGTCGGCGAGGACGACGCGTTTTGTACTCTTGGGCGCCGCACGATTTCTCGACAGCGGCGGGATTCCGTTGTGTTTTTTTTCAAATTTTGAGATCAAGCGGCGCTTCTCAGCACAGCGATGGTGCCGGTGGTGGTGGTGGCGGTGGTGGCAGCGGCGGCGGTGGTGGTGGTGGCGGCGGCGGTGCCGGTGGTGGTGGCGGCGGTGGTGGTGGTGGCGGCGGTGGTGGCGGTGGTGGTGGTGGTGGTGCCAGTGGTGGTGGCGGCGGTGGCGGTGGTGGTGGTGGCGGCGGTGGCGGCGGTCGTGGTGGTGGTGGTGCCGGTGGCGGTGCCGGTGGCGGTGGTGATAGTGGTGGTGGTGCCGGTGGTGGTGGTGGCGGTGGTGGTGGTGGTGGCGGCGGTGCTGGTGGCGGTGCCGGTGGTGGTAGTGGTGGTGGTGCCGGTGGTGGTGGTGGTGGTGGTGGCGGTGGTGGTGGCGGCGGTGCCGGTGGTGGTGCCGGTGGTGGTAGTGGTGGTGGTGCCGGTGGTGGTGGTGGTGGTGGCGGTGGTGGTGGTGGCGGCGGTGGCGGTGGCGGTGGTGGCGGCGGTGCCGGTGGCGGTGCCGGTGGTGGTGGCGGCGGTGGTGGTGGCGGCCGTGGTGGCGGTGGTGGTGGTGGCGGCGGTGCCAGTGGCGGTGGCGGTGGTGGTGGCAGTGGTGGTGGCGGTGGTGGTGGTGGCGGCGGTGCCGGTGGCGGTGCCGGTGGTGGTGGTGTTGGCGGTGGTGGTGGCGGCGGTGGTGGTGGTGGCAGCGGTGGTGGCGGTGGTGGTGGTGGCGGCGGTGCCGGTGGCGGTGCCGGTGGTGGTGGCGGCGGTGGTGGTGCTGGTGCCGGTGGTGGCGGTGCCGGTGGCGGTGGCGGCGGCGTACCTGGCGTTCTCGACGAGGTACAGCACCACCTTGTCGAGCACCTTCTCGAAGAGCGCCGTGCGCACCCACAGGTGGCGGATCGCCTGGGGGGACAGGTTGGCGCTCTTCTGCGCGCTGGTCTGCCGCTTCATGGGCTCGCGGCCCGACGCCCTCCTGCCCCCCCCCCCAGATAGAGGCACGCGCACACACACAAAGACAAAGATTACCCCACACCACACCCCGTGTAGCCTTCACAGACTGTTGGGGCAAGTGCTGTTAGCGAGCAGCACCCATGAAGGCCGGCACGGCATGCGAAGCGGGTGGGCAGGCAGCACAACGCCCGAGCCGCCTTTGTCTCGCCCCCGTGGCGATGTTTACTACACACCGCACCGGGTACTTATTTGAGGCTGAGTAGACCTAGGGGAGGCCCTTGACCGGTTGAGAAAATCGTCGAACTCGGGTCGCTGGGTTCGTTTCACAGCGCGCTAACCGGTACGCTACCAATACCTTCCCCCCTGCACCTCCGATTGGCACAGCTGGCTCCGTACGGTGCGAAATAAGTTCAACATCCGTGTGGATTCAATTTGGTCTCCGTGAGCCTTCACTCAAATGCGCACATTGAAAACTACTCGGCCAGGTGCTGTGATCCACAGCACTCGCGCGCAGACCACCCAATGGAAGTTGTCAAGAGCGCAATAGCTAGAGCGATATTTCATTTGAGTCGCTCACAACCTGACAGAAACCTTAACCGCATTGCAAAGGATTATATACTGGATGCATTTCTCCCCAACAACACGGGCAGCTATGCACCGGCCTTAAATTCACCGACGTGTGACCGCCAATTCATCCGTCAACCGGGGGGACCATCCATGCTGGCACTACCAGATGCCACTGCCACAACAATTACTGAGGACAATTGTAAGGACGAGGGGGCAAAGCGGTTGAAAGGGGACCACACCGATCGTGGGTGTCAGAGCGTGTCAGCCCGGGTATCCCCTACAGCGAGTTTGATCTGCTTTCACAAGGGGTCTCTCAAGGATAACCGATGGGCTCTAGGCAATGTATTTTAGTCAAGCCTTGGGTAAAAGGGGCCGTCCATAGATGATGTCACGCGATTTTTGACGATTTTTGACCTCCCCCCCCCTTTCGTCACACGGCGTCACAAAAAGTCAGACCCCCCCCCTCAAATATGACGTCACAAAGGTCTGCCCCCCCCCCCAAAAAATAAAACATGCTTCAAATCGCTTTCAACTATTGTCATTGTAGTGCGTATTTAATGTGGCGCTGCACTCTGATGTTGTAGGAGAAAACATTTATTAAAAAGTCTATTTAATTAAATAGAACGTGTTTATATTTATTTAAAGTTGCGCATTTTGATGTGACGTCACATTTCTCAACCCCCCCCCCCCCATCGTCACACATCGTCACAAATGTCTGACCCCCCCATCTCCCCTCCCATGTGCGTGACGTCATTTATGGACGGCCCCAAAAGCGAAACCCATTTTGCTAACCCTACGGATTGTCAAGCGATGTCTTGGCCAGGGAGCGATCAACGTCCCACGGGGGGGGGGGGGGGGGGGTGGTTAAACTGTTCCAAGGCCCGCTGGCTGGAGGAGACGGGGGGAGACACGGGGGGAGGGGGGGCAGACACGGGGGGAGACACGGGGGGGGGGAGCCCCCTGGCCCCGAGCGGCAACAGATGGGGGGGGGGGGGGGATGAGGACGATGCCATGGCCCAACGGTCGCGCGTTCGTTGGTTGTTGCAGAGGTTTTGCGGTTCGAATCCAGCAGGACGCCCTGGGTTAATACTACTTTTGCACATTGTTCCCGCTGAGATCGGGTCACGGAACTTCTTCGCAAGAAAGAAAAAAACTCAAGTCGAACCACCCTCCGCATCTCCTCCTCCTCTTCTTCCGTGAAGGAGATCCCCTTCTCCCTGCTGATGAAATCTCAACTCTTATATCCACTCTGTCTCTCTGACCTATCTGTTCATGCGCTCTTAAGAAGGGCCATCTCCCGAAACGCTGCCTATTATATATTTTTTTCCTATTAAGGCCACAGTGCTATTGACGAATGTGTCGAGTCTAATGTAATATGTGGGTCCACTGAGAAACCACACACTTGTGGGAAAAATGAGAAGCAACACAAATTAGATATTAAAAGGGAGACAAAAATACCAACTTCTGCTGTGAAGCAGACGTTGGTATTTTATGCTGAATGCACCATAGCGACTTGCGGTGCGGTCTCCGCGGTGGCGGACTGTGTCGTGATGACCCCGGCGGGGCCCGGCTCGGTTATAGAGCGGAAAAGTGTTCGGCGGAGCGTGCCGAGAGGCGCAGCGGACACTTGCCTGTACAGCGGATCCACGGCCAAGTTGTGGAGATCCTGCGGCAAGGCGTGCAACGAGCTCAGGAAGCTCTGTACCGAATCGCTGCGGGAATGGGAAAGGAAAAAAAACGTATTCTCACACACGGGGAAAAAAAAAAACCAGCTTCGTCGTCGTCGTCGTCATTAGCCCGTAACGATTTAAACCTTCCCTCGTGGTTTGATGACATGCCGTGATGCAGACTCGCGCGGTAGTTGTCAGAAATTGTATTAATTTATGGAAGTTTTCAGGGCTTTGGTTCAATTGGGCTTCGGTGTCTTTCTCGTTGCTGGGCCGGTTGGCCTTGCGAAAGTACCAACGTGGCCGCAGTGTTGAGGTTATTAACCGGTATCGGTTAATCCAATGCACGTGACTGCCGGTCTGTGTCGGCTCTTTGGAAATGTACCCATAATTGTTTGTGAAGCGATTAGTGTCTGTCCGTTCCTATCCTTTTGAGACGGAGCGTAATTCTTGGTTCCAGTCGCATTTCCCATCGGACTGAGTGGAATGCGCCCGGCTCTTTAGGGTCGTATGTCAGGAACGCGTCCCGCACCGACGGCCATTCCTCGCGTCTCTCTCTCTATCTGGCCTCGTAAATTGTTTTGAGTGTTCCCGTTGTGTCCGGCGGCTATCGATGTCACCCACATCGACCGGCCAGCCACTGGCCGGGCAAGCGGCTGCTGATCGAGGTGGCCGTTCCTCATTCGGGGGCTCACATGTACACGAGTACACAAACAGTTTAACACGTAATGAGCTTTCGCGACCAATATAATTCGCTATGGGGACCTCATTTGCCAGTAAAAATATGATAATTGGTTCTTTACCCTTCTATCTGGCAACAAAAAGGGTGCCAGTTTTGTTGCCAGATAGAAGGGTAAAGAACCAATTACAATATAATTCGCTTGAATATATAAATGTGTCGTTAAACCCGCCACCACCTGACACAGCCAACTAGTAAAGGTTTGTCACGTAAACAGAACGTGGCCAATTCGTCACTGGTACAGCACACCGGTGTGTTGGAGAGCCAAGCCACAACATTTACAATCCGAGTACGACGTTTCGCCAGTAATTACAACCGGCATCATCAGGCGACAGCCAGATTATATATAGATGCCCGTCACGTGATCACCTGCGGCAGTTATGGTCGACGTGCCGCCATTTCCGGCGGTGGAATTTAAAGCATTTGATCCCTTAGGCCTTGCCGCCTGCTGAGGATGGCGAGGCAATGTTTAGGAAGTCACCGGTTAAGGTGTTCAGAGTCCTTTCAGGGTCTTAGTTGGTCCGCTTGGGAGAGACCGCGACCCATCGGTTTTCTGGACCTCAACTGGGCCTTTTATTCGGCATTTAGCTCTACCGACCGCACCTGGATTCGAATCAACGGCGTCCGTTTGCGGTTGTGTTTACGGTGACTCGAAAAAACAACCACGTGAACGGGCGCTGCCGTGAGAAGGCTACCACCATCTCGCACCCACAGTGCCGGAGTAAGGTGGTACGGGGCCTGTAGCACATGTTATAAAGGGGCCCTACGTTTAAAAAAAATAAAAAATAAAAATTTTTAACTTGCATAGTGAATTAATTGTATTTTTTAATTTGCTATACAACCAGATAATACGACAAATCGCTAACCTCAAACACCCAGTCGTTCGTAAAAGTTGAAGGCGGTATAGTACTATAGCAATAGAGCAAGTGCAGAATCACTGAATCGGAATTGATAGCTTGAAAGCGTTTAGCGCGGGGCCCTTGAAAGTGCGGGGCCCGTAGCTACTACATGTGTAGCTACTAAATTTTGATTTAAAGCTTTCGTGACTGCAGGGATTAATCTTCTTGGTTCTTTCGGTAAAGTCACAAATTCCTTTGTCAAGGCGCTCTTCCCCCTCCAACCCAGCTTAAATATACGCTGCCAAGCCTGGTGGTGTTCATTCAGACGCTGTCTTTCCGACAGACCTGTTCTTCACCTGACGACGGCTGCTTGCGTTGTGGCCGAAACGTCGTGATAATTATTTTATTATGTTTTATTTTTATTATTTTATTTCCCTTCTACGTGACTTTACCGAAAGAACCAAGAAGATGTAGCTACTACTTGTGTAGCTACTACATGTGTAGATACTACTTGTGTAGCTATTACTTGTGTAGCTACTACATATGTAGCCACTACTTATGTAGCCACTACTTGTGTAGCCACTACATATGTAGCCACTACTTGTGTAGCCACTACTTATGTAGCTACTTTAGCTACTAGGATCATCCGGCACTGACCCCCCCAACACCCCCCACCAAATACAGACGCGAGCCGCCCCCCCCCTCTCCGCTGGGGGCGCACCTGCTGCTCTCCACCAGCAGCTCCATCTCTTGCACCCGGCGGCACAGCTCGGAGGCGGGCGGGAAGTTCTTGCCCACCTTGAGGAAGAGCGCCGCCACTTTGTTGCTGCGCAGGAAGCCCGCGGCGCGGCGCCGCAGCCCGTGCAGCAGGCACGACTCCACGGACGCTTTGCGAGCCACGCACGTGGTGGGGGGTGGGGGGGTGGGGAGTGGGGGGGTTTGGGGGAGTAGGGGGGAGTGGGGGGGTGGCAGTGGGGGGGTGGGAGTGGGGGGGGAGTGGGGGGTGGGAGTGGTGGGGGAGTGGGGGGGTAGTGGGGTGGGGGGCAGTGGGGGGGTTGAAGTGGGGGGGGAGTGGGGGGAGTGGGGGTGGGAGTGGGGGGGAGTGGGGGGTGGGAGTGGGAGGGGAGTGGGAGGGGAGTGGGGGGGGGAGTGGGGGAGTCGGTGGATGGGAGTGGGGGGTGGGAGTGGGGAGGTAGTGGGGGGATGGGAGTGGGGGGTAGTGGGGGGGGTTGAGTGGGGGTGCGAGTGGGGGGGGGGGAGCGTGAGTGACGCAGGGCGGTACACGCTGGGTGCTTGCGTGCAGGGAGTGAGACACGGGGGAGGGGGGGGGCAACTAGCGATTGTGGAGGATATGGGGGACGACGTGGTGGTGGTGGTGGTTGTGGTGTTGGTGGTGGTGGGGATGGTGGCGGTGGTGGTGTTTGTGGTGTTGGTAGTGGCGGTGGGGATGGTGGTGGTGGCGGTGGTTGTGGTAGTGGTGGTGGGGATGGTGGTGGTGGGGATGGTGGTGGTGGGGTGGTGGTAGTGGCGGTGGTGGTGGTTGTGGTAGTGGCGGTGGGGATGGTGGTGGTGGTTGTGGTAGTGGTGGTGGGGATGGTGGTGGTGGTGGGGATGGTGGTGGTGGGGATGGTGGTGGTGGTGGCGGTGGGGATGGTGGTGGTGGTTGTGGTGTTGGTAGTGGTGGGGATGGTGGTGGTGGGGTGGTGGTAGTGGCGGTGGTTGTGGTGGTGGGGGCGTCACAGACCGCATGGAAGATGAGCAGTCGGCAGACAGCTGATTTCGGAGTTGTTCAAATTCAGCACAAGTGAATTAACATTTTAAATGGGGTTGGTTTTTGTTTGCTTTTTTTTTCTCTCCCTTTTCACAGAAGTTGAATAGGTTTGATCAAAATTGCTGTTAAGACCAGGTGGCTCTGGGGGTGGGGAGGGGGCAGTGTCTGTCGGTTTAAGCTATTGCGGGGCCTGTAGCATATTCTATAAAGGGGCCCTAAATAAAAAAAAACACGTAAATATTAACACACAATTTTTTCACTTGCACAGTAATGTAATTGTATTTTTTCAATTGCTATGCAGCCAAATAATACGACAAATCGCTAACCTTAAACACTCATCGTTCATAAAAGTCGAAGGCGGTATAGTACTATAGTAATAAAGTAAGTGCAGAATCACTGAACCGGAATTGATAGCTTGCAAGAATTTAGCGCGGGGCCCTTGAAAGTGCGGGGCCCGTAGCTACTACACGTGTAGTAGCTACTACACGTGTAGCTACTTTGGCTACGAGGATCATCCGGCGCTTGGGGGTTTGTCACCGATGTTGGGAGCAGCGAGCGAGCACCAATGGGATGAGACCCCCTCCCCCCCGGGTTTGTCCCCTGCCACTGGGGGCTGACGGTCTCTCGGCCCGTTCGCTGAACGACCGCCCAAAACAAATAAAACCACGCCCGTCTTCATCAAATCATCAAATGCGCTCTCCGTTCATTTAATTACCGCATGCTTATTCCTGCTTTGATGTAATTGAACATCGCGGTGTTGATTGATGTGACAAACGTGATTTTCAGGGACGACAGGAGGTGTGGATGAAGATGTCTATCCAAGTGACTTCGGTCCCGATGGTTTCGTGCGACAGCATGTTCGAGGGCTGTTGTTCCAAAAAACAAGGAGGTACAATGTTCACTGCAAGGGCTTCATACGGACATGTCTGTATCTCAAGACAAGACACCAATAGCGCAATAGGGAATATAATATTGAGCGAGGAAAACGTTTTACATTTCAACAACAACAAAAACCGCAATATAACTACGAATCCTCGACGTGCAGACCACTGGCCGTGTGCTAAGTGCCTGAGATTTGTTGGGAATTCAGTTGCAGGGTGGTGAGACTGCAGGCGTCGTGAGTTCATCAACTCTCGCCAGTGGCTCTCGGTGTGATAAACACATTCCTGCTGCGGAGGGAGCTGGTAGGAACGTTGGGTTGCTCGGTCAATGGCCAGGGTCAACGGCGGCGTGGTGTATTCCGCAAATATGCCCGACTGTGAGGGCGGGCGCGAGCCGGCGTGAGTAGGTTAAACGTTGAGTTTTATAAGGGCACCACGGGGTGATCAGCCCCTCCCCACCCCACCCAGCCCCACCCCTCCCACCCCCCACCCAGCCCCACCCAGCCTCTCCCCACCCTCCCCTCCCCACCCATCCCCTCCCCACCCTCCCCACCCAGCCCCTCCCCACCCTCCCCTCTCCACCCAGCCCCACCCCTCCCATTTTTGGATGCACGACGGACGGACGGACACAATAATCCCCTGTGGGCTGGTGGAACCAGGTGGTTCCTACCAGTAAATTTGGTCTCCACGAGGCCTATACTCGGCTGCGTACAATGACAACTGCTCAGTCAGGTGCCATGACCGACAACACTCGAGCACAGTCCGCCGAATGAAAGTAGTCGAGAGCACAATTAGCGCGCGCCTGCACACACACAACGGTGAGCGATGTTGATTTCAGTTGCTCACAATTTTTGAGCAAAACCTGAATTGCATTCCAAAGCACGAGACTAGAGTGCACATCTTCGCAGCGACGCGTTCTATGCACCGGCCTTAAAAGTCACCGTGTGACCACCACGGAGAATTTTGGGGGCTCAATAAAGCAATAAAGTCACCTGGGGGGGGGGGGGGGGGGGGTGTATTCTGCTGAGTCTGCCAGCGAGGATGCTCAGCAGGGAGCGACAGCGTGTGGGCCAGGGGGCTTTGCATGACACAGGACGGATGCCGTGGCATCGCGCGACAATCGGCACGCGGTGCGTTATTTAAAACGAGGCTGTAGCATGGCGAGTTTTGGCAAGTTTGGTGCCACGTCGTTACAGATGGCACGGCGGTGGCTGCACGGCTTTGGCGGAGCGGCGGAGCGGCGGAGCGGCGGAGCGGCAGAGCGGAGATTTCGGTACGACCGGTCATGCAGCGCGGTTATTGCTGGGCACGGTGACACGCCACGGATCGCGTCTCCTGGCACAAGCCCGCCGGTGCACGCAAACGAATTGTGAGTTCGCGTAATTCTCTCCAGTGAATGCACCGCTGAGTTCTAAGCCGCTAACACACACACACACACATCTCTCTCTCTCACCATTGATCCCATTAAGTCACGTAATGCAATCTAACATGCACATTATTGGTGGTTCACTGGTTAGAGCACTGCCCTATGAACGCGGCGACCCGAGTTCGATACCTGGTAGCACCTAAAATCAGCGCCGAGTGATGTCGGAAATGGTCTAGCCCTCCGTCCCACGCCCTCTTGCACATTGGCCAGCGTGGTGAAGTATGGTCAAACAACCCCCATTAGTGGCATTGCGTGGGAAGATTTGACTTTCACGTTGTGAACATCTCTCTGTAGCGAGAGGGGAGAGTTCTACGCGAGTATGGATAATAATAATTAAAGTATTTTTTATTTATTTATCCAATAATGGCACTTTGTGCCCAAGGTCTTTTTTTCCCAAGAGGGTCCTGCATTGGTTTGTTTTTCAAAGATGTTTTTAGCCAATTCATGACGAATGTTTATTATACACGTGGGATGACACCGGATCGCCCGGTAGAAAATCCACGCCCACAAAGAGGCGATGTCATATCCCCGAACAAATGTAAACGGACAGAGATGAGTCCACATGATGTACCGCATTCTCCCGTAAAACCAGGATACGTCACCTCCTCGCCCACGGGAAAAGAGTTTCACAACATTTTTCATGATCCAACAACCCTCGCCTCCAGAGTGCTGGATCACAGGCATGCGCTACCGCCACCACAAGAAGTCACCGGCAGAGATGCTTTAAAGCAGCTCTACAAAGTCTCATTCAATGGACTTGGCGACGCACTGCTCTGTCGGAGTTCGCGAGTGGGGTTCGTCATCCAATTGCATGAGGGCGACAGCGCAATCAGGATACAAACTGGGGGAAATGACGAAAGGAAAATCTGAAACGACAGCAAGGTCAATAAGAACACGGATGGAGGGTTTCCCACAATCGCGAAGAATCAACCCCCTTCCCCCGCGAGACATCCAGGCCAGCCAGACAGCTCGGATAAGGGGTTGGTCCCCCCACTCTTCACCTCATCACGTTCTGAGCCATCGAACCGTTTTGGCTGGCCATCGAACAAAGACGGTCACTTGCATCGCGCGCTTTCAGGTGCACTTCTGCGGCCGTCTGGAACGCACTCGTGATATTAGGAAGTCACTGCAGCTGTGCACTTTAAAATCTAGATTGAAAGCTCATTTCTTTGGAACTGATTTTTGTGTGTTAGTTTGTTGTCCTTCCCGCCGCATTTCCGATTAGCACGGTTGGCTACGTACGGTGCGAAAGTTCAACAAACACACACAAATTGCTGGGTGGACAGATGTGGGAAGATCGAACATGGGCAGTGCGGAGGAGTGGAAAACGTGGTGGATTGCGACCTCTGGATTGCAAGTTCCAGTGTGCTAACCATCCCACCATATAGCAGCATCAGGTTTTCTATAACAAAAAAAATCCGTAAAAGTTCTCTTTTTTTTTTACTTAAATTGAGACATGTCCATGCCAACTTCTGCCCCACAGCGCCTGGTTTTTTCGTTTGTGTAATTAAATACACCCACAGATTGGACCTTTCACCAAAAATTTACAATTCTGCAATTTCCGATGCTCCCCCCACCCGCCCCCTGCATGAGTAACACTGAGAGAGAGAAAACTGTTGCCAGACAGAAAATGTCACATCCCCATAATCGCACAGAGTCGGGTCAAACCACCACCGGCGTTTAATGAGACGGGGGTTCTGATGCGCTGCCGTTTCCTAGCAACCGCAAATTGCATACAAATGCACCCAGGTCGGATGCCCAAGCACTGCAAGAAGTACGGGCGTGATAATGATGATGATGGTGGTGATAATAAAAACGGTACAAAAAAATGTAATAGCTGGATTTTAAATGAATAACTTGTTTAATGTCAAAGCTCTTAGGGGATACTTCGGCATCACATTATCCTGTCATGAATTGCATGACTCGATCGTCAGGGTGTCAATTTGTGGGCATCCCCACATACGCTGATCTTCTCTTTCAAGTTCATCGCATTTAGGGATGTCATGTTCCACTTCCGACCAGTGCTATTGCCTCCACAGTGTTATGGGAGCAAAGTAAATGTTGCGATTCGAACCGGCAAAACCCATGCACGCTCCCACCTCGAGAATAAATGTGTCCGACACCACACTATCAAGCCGCCCTGTTTACCGCATCGCAATTGGCAAACTTTTCACAAATCATTTGTGGTTACGTGGGGGTGGGAGGGGGGGTGTGTTGTAATGCATCAGCACTCAAACCTGAAACTACCAGATGCAGCTTTGTTATTTCCTTGCCTCTTGATGTAATCATGGTGCTGGAATTGGGTGTGATCGCCAAACGCCCTCTCACTCAATCTCTCTCTCTGTCTCTCTGTGCAACGTTGGCTGGCTATTTGTGTTGTGTCACCGCAGTCGCAGCACAAGTGCCGCAACCGGTGGGCCCCGCTCAATCATCCGCGGTGATGGCAGAGCGAGCTGGCAGCTGCAATTTCAGGAGCAATGTTCTTGCACTCCTCGCTGGCAGTCAAATTCTAACCTTTCCGTCGGAATAGAAAATTCGCGCGGTGCGGCGAGAGGTTTCAGACCGCCTAATCATCGAGAGCATCTATCCTCAAATCATGTGAGCAGAGATCAAGCTTCGTGACGAGATCAAGCCAGACGTGGTGGCGCGCGGCTGCAATTCCAAAAACTCCGAGGTGGGGTTGATGGCACGCGCGGAGATCACGCGAGCGAGACGCTCAAACCTGCAGGGCAGTGAGGCGCCTTTAGGAGGCCAGAGAGCACGTGGATCGCAGCCCTCTATGTGCATGGGATTTCTCTGGATATACTCTGAAATATATTGTACGGCATATCGTAGTCCTATCGCTGTATTTGTGCCCACGATTGTATCAACGTGGAGCCCAGAGGAGGCAGACAAAGTCACTGAATGGCTCTGAGGTCTGGCAAGTTGATCCATTAAACATTTACCTGAGAACTGTAGCGTGCACTACATACAATCGTATGACATTAACTCCTCAGACAAGGGGGTACTGCACTGACAAAAGACCGCTTTGCTGTGTGTGTGTGTCTGAGATGCTTGCATTGGAGCTGTATGGAATCAACAGGTTCATGAATATTTAACGTCAAGCCTTGCTTCAGGTCCACACGAAGCCACTCGAAATACATTTCAGAAACGCACGCAGCCGCAGAGCCTTGTGACAACGTAAGCAAATAAACAAGGACACGACTTTTTTTTCAAACGGGGTTCAACAATTTACGCGCGCAGTCACGCACACAGCACACATTCGCGTTCGAGACTGGCACGATAAAAGTGAGGACACGAAAAATGTCACAATGCCGTGAATGATTCTCGTCTATCTTGTGGATGTATAACATAGAGAAGTTTAAATCGGGCATCTGGGGTTGCGCTGGAGGATGGCGCTGAGGGATGACGTTGGAGAAAACGGAGGCAGTGTTGTGCAGCCTAACGTGAGCAATATCTTTATATAAAAAAAGCCCAAACTTTATCCTGGTCGTGCCATCGGAAACCCTCCACGTTGGGGTAGAGCCACGTTGCTCCACACTGCAGGGGGCAGCACTTTACCACGCGCCAGGGGCAGCACTTTGCCACGTGACAGTGACAGAACTTCACCACGTGACAGTGACAGAACTTGACCACGTGACAGGGGCAGCACTTTGCCAGGTGACAGTGACAGAACTTTACCACGTGACAGAACTTTACCACGCGACAGGGGCAGCACTTTGCCACGTGACAAGTGACAGAACTTTACCACGTGACAGGGGCAGCACTTTACCACGTGACAAGTGACAGAACTTTACCACGTGACAGGGGCAGCACTTGACCACGTGACAGTGACAGAACTTTACCACGTGACAGGGGCAGCACTTGACCACGTGACAAGTGACAGAACTTGACCACGCGCCAGGGGCAGCACTTTACCACGTGACAAGTGACAGAACTTTACCACGTGACAGGGGCAGCACTTGACCACGTGACAGTGACAGAACTTTACCACGTGACAGGGGCAGCACTTGACCACGTGACAGTGACAGAACTTTACCACGTGACAGTGACAGAACTTTACCACGTGACAGTGACAGAACTTGACCACGTGACAGTGACAGAACTTGACCACGTGACAGTACTTTACCACGTGACAGAACTTCACCACACGCCAAGCAAAGAGAATAATGTTCGCAGCACTCTAATATAGTATTTTAATATCTCAGAGCTGAATATTTTGTGCAAACCACCCCTTCCCCCCCCCAAATCTAAACTGTTTTTCTACTCGGTCTTTCATGACCTGGCTGCGGCCATAAACTCACTGCGCTTGAGAACTCAGTGTAATCGCCGAAGAGAGATAATATTGAGTCGATGCCTACCCTGAGTAAATACATTCACAATCTTCCAAATGCGAGTCCTTGCGAAGCACATTCTCTACTGTGTACGCCTGTGTGCCTATAAAGAATAGATATTGGGGGTGGAGCAGTGGCTAGCTCACTGAGTTATGAAACAGAGGAACCGAGTTCCATTCCCGGTCACACGGCAACAGCATCCGTGGTGAGTGACACCCGAACCGGACCTGTGGCTTACACATTCACCAACCCGCACTCACTCGCGTGGTGAAGTATGGTGAAACAACCTCCTAAAACTGTCCTGGTGAAGGGGAGGCCTTCACCCTAACAGTGGATTGACAAAAAGCTGCACATTATTATGATATATCTGTAGGACTATGTATGTAAGTGCATCACTTCGTCTGCATCCAAGCATTTTCCTGCCCAGGGCCACCCCATCAATCCATCTGTCCGCCTCTGTGTTTTTTGCCTGTGCCCACCCACCTGATCCCCATCCCTGTACACACACACACCCCCAGACCCACAACAACAACAACCGCCATTCGCCACTAAGTGGCGGTGACGTCACCATGACGCTTGTGCCAGACTAGGTGTACGTTGAGGCCACGTGAAGTGTCGAACGCCCGCTGGTAGGAGGTCACGGGGCAGACTCAGGTGCCACGGGTCGACTGACTGAGATGACTGGCTGATGCACCACCTGTGTCCTCTACCGTGCCAACTTGCTGTGTTTTAGCTACCTGGCGCTCCACTTGTTGTTGTGAGCGTCGCTCCTCCTCCCTCCGTTGTTGTTGGAGGGCGACAGCCTCCAACTGCCCAGTAGCGTCCTTCACGAGCCTCCTCCACAGAGGCCGATCTTGACACCGCTGGTACCAGTCATCGGCAAGTCCACTCAACTCCACATCCTCCTGTACCACGTCACTCCATCTCTTCTCTAGCCCGTGCCGCGTCCGTTTAGCCCCCTCGATCCGGCCGAACAAAAGCTGTTTAGGCATGCGGTGGCTGGGCATGCGGGATACATGACCCAGCAAAATGCAGCCTTGCCTGCTGAAAGAGCTCACTGATGGGACTTTGTCCAGATCTTTCAAGAATATGTGAGCTCCTCACACAATCCAGCCTGGTTAAACCCAGAATGGATCGTAGGCAGGCCAGCCTAAATGTTTCTAACCGGCGAAGATGTTCCATTAGGGGGGTCTATGTTTCGCAAGCATAGAGAAGGGAGGGAACGACTGTGGGCGAGAAGACCTGAAGCTTCGTTGCGGAGCGATAGACCAGGTAGTTTCCACACAGCATTACGCAACCGATGAAAAGATAATGCCGCTCGACTGATTCGGAGTGAGACTGCCCAGGTATGGGAAACTATCCACTCTCTCCACAACTGCCCTATCACCAATTGGGAGTTGTGGGGGTGGAGTGTCCGATGGTACAAAATACCCAGGCAGGTGCTTAGTTTTGGTGGGGCTGATGGTAAGTCCCCACCTCTTAGTGGCAAGCTCCAGGTTCAGCAGCAACGCCTCCAACTCCTCCTCTGATTGAGCAGCAATTACCATATCATCGGCATAAATAACATGGTTGAGCAATAGGGAGCCATCCCTTGACCGCACCCGGGCATCGATCAGCCTCCAATTGTATCTGTACCAGATGGAAATTCCTCCGGTACAGCTATTGACGGCTTCACGAACTACATGGTCGAAATAGATGTTAAATAATGTGGGAGCCAGAGGACATCCCTGTCGCACGCCAAAGTGAATGGGGAATGGCTTCGACTCCCTGCCTTGTAGTTTTACCTGGGCCCGCTCACCATCATGAAGGTCCTTAATGGTCGTGAGCAGCGGGTCAGGGACTCCAAAAGCACGAAGCACAACCCAGAGCCCAGGCCTCCTGATGGTCTCATAGGCCTTGATCAGGTCAATAAAGCAGAGATGTAGGTCTTGTTGGAATTCCCTACACCTCTGCTGTAGCAGACGGACAGAAAATATGGCATCTGTGCAGGACCGCCCTTTCCTGAAACCACATTGGGGCTCCGCAAGCCTCTCCTCAGCGTGCCTGGCAAGGCGATGTTGAATAATCCTTGCCAGGACATTTCCCGGCACATTGAGGAGTGAGATGCCCCTGTAGTTGTTACAGTCTGTGTGGTCCCCCTTCTTAAAGAGGGGGACAACCAGGGCATCCTTCAAATCCTGCAGAACCCGTCCAGTGGTCCAGACTGTTGTTATGATGGCCAGGATACGTCATTGACGCCTGTCCCCCCGGGGCCTCCGTTACAAGTTTAATACGTTTTTTACATCGTAGTTTAGTGGTAGTTAATTGAAGGTGGAGGGGTTACCAGCCCCTCGCACCCGTCCAGAGCCCCCATTTGGCCGCTGCGGTGGTTACAAACGCCATGAAGGGAAAGGCCAATCTAAGTTGGCTCTCTCCCCACGGCACTGCCCACCACAGCGTTGCCGTCCGGCACCACGAGGAGGTAGGGGGTTGTTTTTGCCAGACCCACACCCATGAGCCATGCAGAGCGCGGACAAATTAATCACGAGCGAATTACGGGTTGGGTGTGTGCACGCCACCACACGGCTGTAATTACCAGAGATCCGAGCCAACGGGAGGCTGGCAGCCAGCGCAGCGCAAATCATTGGCCGCTTTTGCATTTACGGCCACCAAGTCGGCGGTGATTTAAGCCGCCGTCTGCGCCACGCACGATGTCTCCTTCCGCTCTTCTTGTTTTTTCTTTTTCTTCACCCGGCCACCCGTCCAATGCGACAAGGGGCCCTCATACGCCAGTTGATGGTGCGGCTCGTTTGAAACAAACCAAAAAATGCTGGGCCCCCATCGGTGTTCATTGAAATTGCCACGCTTCCTCCTCTTCTTACAACCGAGGCGAGGCTTGCGAAGCCGGGCCTCGTTGTTGCGTCTGTGCCCGCGTGGTAGTTTGCAAAAGTTTGGGTGGTTTTTTTCTCTCTGATCTTTGCCACCACACGTTTGTTATGCACACTTGGCAGTATTTAAGCGTTGATATCAGTTCGTCTGAGTTTTTTAATTACAATTCGTTTATATCGCCTGGCCCTCATCCAGCAGTGGATTGACAAAAGGGCATTGATTTTGGCATCAGCGTTGTCATGGCACGTACATTCGTATCTACACTATGGGGACCTCATTTGCCAGTAAAAATATGATAATTGGTTCTTTACCCTTCTATCTGGCAACAAAAAAAGGTGTCAGTTTTGTTGCCAGATAGAAGGGTAAAGAACCAATTATCAACGTACATTCGTGTTTTAAGATAATGTTATTCGTTTCTATTCCCTTAGTTAAGACCTGATCGACCACCTCATTGTTACCCAGTTAAAGCCTGGATAACTCATGGATGGCAGACTGGGGATACAATGCGTTGTAGGGTTGATCTGTGACGTGTCCAGAAGATGACAGCATAGATATGGATTATTGAGTCTATATGTGCAGAGGTTTGAGATATATGCACGTGCATGAGTTGGGTTTCTCCAGGTCCACTGGTTTTTCTCCCACAATCCAAAACGGCACGCAAAAAAAGTCGTGAGAGCTCATACTCTTTGGTTCTTTCGGTAAAGTTACGTAGGTATAAAATAAAATAAATCACGACGTTTCGATCGCAACACAAGCGACCGTCATCATAACTGCTGACATTCGAAAGAACCAAAGAGTATGGATTCCTGCAGTCACGAAAGCTTCAAATTAAGATTGTGAGAGCTCGTTCAGGCTTTAATGGGTCAATAATGTCCAGGTTATGAAGTTACTTCTGTAAATTTGGTTGTAACCAATTCTGAGATTACAAAGAAGAACAACAGACACAGCTAAGTAGTCTGAAATTACTCATATGCTCCACGCTGTCAACAATTACATCCTCATCTTCTAAAGAACAGAGAAGAAAAAAACAAATGTTTGTGTGTCTAGCGCATCACTACAAGTGCTGAGATGTCACTTTCCAGGCCTGTGCGCTCTGCCAGGTTGTTTACCTCTCCCTGGCTGGCGGTCAACTTCTTTTTTTAAAATCCTTTATATTAAGTTCGCTTGCTTGCTTAGGACCGTGCAAATCTTTCGGTCGTTTTTTAACCCACTTCCCGTGATCCAATCGAGCTGACATTTTCCACACAGACTCGTTGTGCGTGACAATTAATGTTCGTGAAAATGTTTTTCCAAAATTTTACACTTTTTAGGACAAAAATATTATATTTAATTACCAATTGCTTAATGGTGCAATGCAATCATCTGACCCATAGGTGGCAGCCATCTCAAGCCAGAGGACGAGAGGACTCTAGCCGCCACACATATAAAGGATTTATAGTGAAAAACTTTGTTTTTACGGGTTATACTTGTTCTGCTTGTGCTCAATTTCCTCTCCACGACACCTGACACAG
The DNA here is from genome assembly GCF_015708825.2 of Lethenteron reissneri. Taxonomy (NCBI): domain Eukaryota; kingdom Metazoa; phylum Chordata; class Hyperoartia; order Petromyzontiformes; family Petromyzontidae; genus Lethenteron; species Lethenteron reissneri. The sequence continues at coordinate 10,033,050 of NC_083806.1, read as the reverse complement.
CAACATGTGCGGACACCGACAGAGCAAGACGAGCGTGTTGTAGTTTAAATAAAATCATTACGCCATGTCCTAGGGGTTAGAACAACAGAACGGGCATGCTTTCTGCTTCGTCGCCAAACAAAAGTTTAAAAACATAAAACAACGATTTATTCCATCAAACAATGGGCCCCCTGAACCGAGTTGAAACAAAGCAAATCAGGGACCAGTTTGTGACTTATTTAATGCCGAGAACACTGCAAAACGGTACTCGGTGGGCCCAAACGCATTCCATTGTAGCGTTCTATAATCATCAGCAGAAGCCGATAAAATTCCCCCAGCCAGCACGAGCCGCGAAGCTCCCCAGAGCTGAGTTCCTGAAACTCCCTGGAGCTGAGATCCTGAAGTTCCCTAGAGCTGAGTTCCTGAAGCTCTCTAGAGCTGGGTTCCCCTTCCACTCCCTCCGGCCGCCGTGGCCTCCATCGCCTCCGTGGGCTGGAGAGCGGAGCGATCCAATAAAAAAAAATAGTTTTCAACAACTTCTAATGTAGGCATGGGCGAGGCTATGCTATGTCACGTTGAAATGTCCCATTGTTATTCATACAACAACACGGTCCAAGAGTTGAGCTAAGCGAGGGGACGTCATTATTCTAGTCAGGACAAGTTGAGTTATCACCTTGCTACTGGTGTTTGTCAAGGCGGGGAATCGAACTCAGGTCGGGAGAGGGGTTCAGGGCACAGCGAGCCACACACCGTGACCGCTCCTATCCTGCCTGTGCACAAATGCATTGCTGTGATGTACAGAGACGATGCCTTCCCAGCTCAAAGTCTGTCCAATGCCTCAACGTCCGTAGACTGCGATGCTGCCCATCAGCAACAACAAAAACAGCGACAAATGGAAAAATGCCTGCACCACATTCAAAGAGTCGCGCTAATTTTGCGATGCAATGTATTCCTGGAATCAATACCTATGCTCAGTGATCAATCACGCGATCATTTTTTTTCCTAACGAAGAACATCAATTCCGTTGGTATCGACCGCTCCACGCTGGTTAACACATTCGCGGGAATAATGCGAAGCAGCATAACCGCATTAGAATTGAGTGTCACACTCAAAAAAATTACTGAAATATCGGATATCTTTCCAACAGGGGCTGCTCCATGCAAGGTCCGTTACAACTTGGTAACAAGGTGCACTTCGCCTGTTGCAGATATTTTCCTTTAATCGCGGTCCGCGAACACACTCCGGTATATTCACATAATCTCATGAATTCAACTCAAGAAATTTCTCGATGACCAATCCACTTGTTTGCATGTATGTCACCCGAGGGCCGTGCGAGTCACGTCCAGTGGTCCAGACTGTTGTTATGATGTCATGTAGGGCAGTCTGTGCACAAACGCCACCCTCCCTCAGCATTTTGCTTGGGAGATCATCACAGAGACACACACACATAGAGACGCACACACATAGAGACGCACACACATAGAGACGCACACACATAGAGACGCACACAAATAGAGACAAAGATAAAGATCCCCCGTATAGCCTTAATAGACTGTAGGGGCAAGTGCTGTTAGCGAGCACTATGAAGGCTGGAACGGTACACGAGGGGTGGGTGGCCAGCACCACGCCCTACCGCCTTTGTCTCCCCAGTGGCGATGTTTACACACCGCACCAGGTACTCATTTGAGGCTGAGTCGACCTAGGGGAGGCTCAAGACCGGTTCAGATAATCGTCACTGGTGTTTGCCGTGAGCGGGAATCGAACCCGGATCGCCAGGTTCGTAGTGCAGCACGCTAACCACTACACTACCGCTCCCCACAGACACACACACACAGATACATACACAGAGACACACAAACAGAGACACACAGACACACACGCACAGTGCCAATGACAAATATGAACTCCGGTGGTAGCCGGAGTGAGGCTGCCCAGGTGAAGTTGTGGCCGCGCTGTATGAAACGCCACGCTCCTCCAGATGGCATCACAATCGAGTAAAGACCCTGGGCCCGAGTAACGGGATTCCCCCTCCTCCTCCCTGGAGGCATTGAGCCTCCAAATCCACAATCAATCAAGTCTCTTCAGCCACATCGGGGCCCGCACAGGGAGAGGCACCGCCAATGCGAAGCACCGTCTCACTGGAGGCTCTCCTCCAACAGAGCTGCCCCCCCCCCCACACAGAAACTCTGTGCGGCTACATCATTTAGAACGTCTCTCTCTCTCGCTCTCTTTTTAAATCCTTTATATTAAGTTCGCTTGCTTGCTTAGGACCGTGCAAATCTTTCGGTCGTTTTTTAACCCACTTCCCGTGATCCAATGGAGCTGACATTTTACACACCGACTCGTTGTGCGAGACAATTAATGTTCGTGAAAATTTTTTTCCAAAATTTTACACTGTTTAGGGATTTTTTTAAAAATATTTATTTACCAATTGGTTAATGCTGGCACACAATCTGACCCATAGGTGGCAGCCATCTCAAGCCAGAGGACGAGAGGACTCTAGCCGCCACGCATATAAAGGATTTATAGTGAAAAACTTTGTTTTTACGGGTTAATTTTTTTTTCTTATTTTTTTTTTACGATCAGAGGAAACAAAAAGATGCTTGGTGTAGTCGGCACTTTGCTTCGTTCATCATTTTGTTTTTTAAATATTTGCTTTATGTAAACCCCTCCCCTCTCTGCCCCCCCTCTACCTCCTCTCGCTCGCTCTCTCTCTCTCGCTCTCGCATCCCTTGTCCATTTCACCCTGAACGCGACACTCGGGTCTCTCTTTACGCCTCTCTGGGTCAAATTAAAGTGGCCGAGGAGGCGACGTGACGGGCCAGGCGTCTTGGCGATGAGACACATGAAGTGTTCCGCGTTGTGCTGTGGGCCGACTCGAGGTCTTCCTTGCACCCTCGTCTCGCTCAACATCCCCTCCCGCCAGCAGTGCTCTGTCCCACCACTCCTCACCGTTCTCCCCCCTACCCCACCGATCCCTCTCTGCTTTTGCACAATAACCCCCCCCCCTTTCCCCTTCTTTGCCTCCATGTGCACAATCAACGTCTCCGCCGCCCCCCTTTTCCCCTTCTTTGCCCCCTTCGCACTGCAACAAACTTTCCCTCCCCACACGAAGCGAGAAGCCCCCCCCCCTCTCCCTGTCGAGTTTCCGCTCATCCCTCATGACCCCCCCTCGTCTCCCTTGCCCCAATCCTTCCCTCCATCCCTAGCCCCCCCCCCCCCCCGTTATCCCGGTGCCCACTAACCGCCCTCCCCTAGTCCCCCCCATCCACCGTATAAACCACTTCTAGTTACCCTCATTGAAGCACTCACAGTCCTTGTAAAGGGCCTTGGATAAATTCGCTATAGAAATCTAAGATAAGCGGCGGGAGGATTTTTTGTTTTGTCAGAGTAAGGGATGGTCTAATGAGCAGTTGCTTACAAAGCATCCCGGATATGAATGTCAGCCTACCACCAGAGATTAAAAAAAAACCTAAAACACATTCTCACGCGCAGAACATTCGTCTCGCCACGTCTCCTTGAAGCGGCTTTGCGGGCACCATTCGGCTCTTGCGCGAAAGTAAAACCGCTCATATTCTTAGGTTTTTTTCGGTAATGTCACGTAGGTAAAAAATTTAAAATTAATAAAAGTAAAATAAAAATAAAATAATAAAATCACGACGTTTCGGAGGCAACACAAGCTTCCGTCTTCAGGTGGAACCGTCACAGCACGCTTGCTGTATCGTCGTGATTTTATTATTTTATTTTGTATTTTATTTTACTTTTATTAATTTTAATTTACATTTTTTACCTACGTGACTTTACCGAAAAAACCCCTAAAATATGAATCCTTGCAGTCACGAAAGCTTCAAAGCTAGAATTAAAACCGCTCACTCGAACTGCACAGCTAGCAGCGAGAGAGAGAGAGAGAGGGGGGATATGTCGGGGGGGGGGGGGGTGGTTACAGTTACGTAACACGGACCCATTCAAGCAAATCTGGACTGACATGTAGTCATTTCTGGCTCATTGCTTCGAGTGGAACACGTCTCGCGGGCGACTGTGGGCAGTAGGCGGGGGTCGTTGCGACTCGGCTCGTCCCGCGAGTTGCTCCGGCCAGCGATGCCCCGTGGCCGTTTGGCTCCAAGATTCTTGGAGCTTCTTCGGGAAGCGGAGCGAGCAAACGGCATCGACGCCGGGATCGGTTTTCCGAAGGAAGCTTCAGGAGTGATGCCGGGGGGTGTGGGGTGGTACATCGAGTGGGCGGGAAACGCGTGGGCCCCAGCCAGAAAAACACATCAGAGAGACTCAGTCCCCCACCCCCCACCACACACACACACATCCCGATAAGCACGGCTGGCTACGTACGGTACGAAAGAAGTTCAACATACTATGAGACCTCCTTTACCGGTGGCAAAATATAGTAATAGGTTTTTACCCTTTTAACTGGTACAAAAACTGACACCTTTATACACGGCATCATGTTTGCAATAACCACAACACAAGCAGTCAAAATGCAAACAAAAAGAAACAACTCTGATGATGATAAAGATATGCACTGTCCTTGAAGTTGATTGGTCCACACCCGAGACAGCTTTTCTTAGAGCCTCGTCTCCATTGGTGTTGGACCAGATGACGCCAAAAGGCGTACAACTCAAAGACAGCGCACTATCAGAGTATTGAGAGCTCGTGGTAAGCATTTACACTATGAGACCTCCTTTACCAGTGGCAAAATATAGTAATAGGTTTTTACCCTTTCAACTGGTCAATCCCATACTCGCCCCCGTCATGCGAATGTGGAATTCCCACCTCTGGTTCAGGGCCAGCGACGGTGATGGGCGCTTTGCCCCCCTCCCCACGCACATTTGAGTTGGGAGAGACTTTGAGAAATATGGGACAGTATGCGTGGAAACGAGCATTACCCTAGCAGCAGTATAAACCTCTCACGATTAAGCCACTGTAACATATAAGCTGTTAAAATGTCTTTTTTAAATCACAGCTGCTGCTGCTGCTTCTGCTGCCTATGATAGACACTTGAAAGGGTTTTGTTTGCTCTTTTGAGTTTAATGACGGAAACGCCACGATTTGTTACAGCCAGCCGATGTGTGCGCGAACACATTTTCTCTGGTGATTTTCCTTATTTATCATTCTCACCGTGTATCGATTCCCCTATTTTTCACAGACTATCACGTCTGCCCGGCGCACACCGATTCACCTCGTGACTTCTGACCTCCTCCTTACAACCGCAGTTGTGGAGACGGCACGACGCGGAGACGCGCAACGGAGGAGGTTTTAAAAATGAGGACGTGAAGAGACACTGGACACGCGGACTAGGGCTGAACGATTTGGGGGAAATATCTCATTGCGATTTTTCTGACAGATATTGCGATTGCGATTAAACATTTTAAAGTCAAGCTTCAGTTCAATATTCACTGTGTAATAGATTTCAAACATCTGATGGAGCATTACCACATGATACCATCAAAATATGAACTGCTCTATATATTCTAATGCAAGGATGAGAACTTAAAAAATATATAATTTGTTTCCAACATGTTTTTATTGAAATAGAACAATCAATATAGAACCATTGTTAAGTTAAATAAAGAAAGTTAGAATAATAACAAAAAATAAAACAATTCCAATAAGAAAATTATCGGACTTTTCAAATCGCAAAAAAATCGCAGCCTTTGCGATTACCTAATCGCATTGTTTCAAATTTCGATTTGAAATCGATTAATTGGAGTGGCTACTTCCTTGTCACGGCCCCTGTCGGTCACGTGGTGGCGGCTGCTGCTGCAACAGGAGGAGGCACAAGATGCGTAGCCTCCCCACCATTTGTCGAGCCCTGCCTAGGCACCAGAGGTCGCAATCGGGTACCTGATACCCGTACCCTACCCGATACCCGGCTACCCGTACCCGGCCGGGTATCGGGTAGGGTACGGGTATCGGGTACCTGATTGTGACCTCTGGGATGAAGTCATGTTGCAGGCGCGGGTGGGTTTATTTGTGAGAAGAGACAAGACGTTGGGAAATGAGTGACAAACGGTGACTCACCAGTGACTCACGGCCTACCCGTACCCGTACCCGGCCGCACCAGGGTCGCAAACGGGTACCCGTACCCGGCCGGGTACGGGTAGCCGGGTATCGGGTAGGGTACGGGTATCGGGTACCCGGTTGCGACCCTGGTGCGGCCGGGTACGGGTACGGGTAAGGAATCAAAACCCGTTTACGGGTACGGGTAAGGAATCAAAACCCGTTTGCGACCACTGTTGCATCAGCCGATGGCGGTGGCTAATGCCCTGTCCCCCGAGATCCTCGCTCCACAACACGAAGGCATTGATCACATGGTGGGTGGGCAGACGGGAGGGGGTGGTGGCAGTGGTGGCAGCTGTGGTGGTGGTGGCACAAAGCAGCCGAACTGCGTCTGAGATGTCACCTGCCACCCACCCCACCTCCTCCCACAGCCCCACCATCACCAACACGAGCTCCCCCACCACCCACTCCACCTCAACACTGCCCACACGCACCAAAGTCATTTTACCTCTGTGGAATTAAAAGTGTTTGCTTAGCTCACACTCACTAACAGAGTTTTAAGCACCGAGGCAATCAATGCGGCTACATAATCAGACGAAGTCCCAGGATATTTGGAGGTACAGTATCTGTATTATTAAGAAGAATTCGTTTTAAAAGCCGTGATGGCGTATTTACATTATTAATCTGTTTACCGTCTGGGCTTAATTATAACGGCGGGGGTGCCTGCCTGGACACTTTGCTCTCTTTGGGGCATTCATCGCCTCGACGGGAGTCTCTGTGCGGCGGCCGCTGCGTCTGATTAGCAAAATAAACACAAGTCGCGAGCAGCTATGAAGGCCGACACGGCCAGCACCACGCTCGGCCGCCTTTGTCTCCCCAGTGGCGATGTTTATGCATATTCTTAGGGTTTTTCGGTAAAGTCACGTAGGTAAAAAATTTATAAAAGTAAAATAAAAAATAAAATAAAAATCACGACGTTTCGGAGGCAACACAAGCGTCCGTCTTCAGGTGGAACCGTCACAGCACGATAGAAACGTCGTGATTTTTATTTTATTTTTTATTTTACTTTTAATTAATTTAATTTTTTTACCTACGTGACTTTACCGAAAAAACCTAAGAATATGAATCCTTGCAGTCACGAAAGCTTCAAATCTAGGATGTTTATGCACTCCGCAGCAGGTACTCATTTGAGGCTGAGTAGATCTAGAGGAGGTCCAGCAGCGGTTCAGATAATCTTCACTGGTGTTGGACGCAAGCAGGAATCGAACTCGGGTGACAGCTCACCAGACAAACACACGCATGCCTCGGCTAAGGGGCCGTCCATAAATGACGTCACGCGATTTGGGACGATTTTTTACCCCCCTCCCCCCCCTTCGTCATACGGCGTCACAAAAAGTCAGACCCCCCCCCTCAAATATGACGTCACAAAGCTCTGCCCACCCCCCCAAATAAAACATGCTTCAAATCGCTTTAAACTATTGTCATTGTAGTGCGTATTTAATGTGGCGCTGCACTCTGATGTTGTAGGAGAAAACATTTATTAAAAAGTCTATTCAATTAAGTAGAAGGTGTCGTCTATAGTTATTTAAAGTTGCGCATTTTGATGTGACGTCACATTTCTCAACCCCCCCCCCCCCATCGTCACACATCGTCACAAATGTGTGACCACCAACCCACTAGGTGCGTGACGTCATTTATGGACGGCCCTTAACCACAGAAGGCGATGGATGTGGCTGATGTCTTCATGAACAAACTTCCTTGTCACAAACCTCCTCCGTGATTTGCTTCACAACTGACTTGTGAGTTGGCGCTGATGCCAGCATTGGGGCAACTCTGCCAGCTCATGCGTTCGAACGGGGATCGATTAAAAAAAAGGTTCCACTTTTTGGAAAGCAAATCGTCATATCGAAAAACTGCTCGTCAAATCGAAAAACTGGCACCTACTATGGGATCTGGGACTTGCACCGCTGCCTCAGGCCTGCCAATGAAGTTGAATACAGATACAGTAGATCATCGATTATATACAGATCATCGATAATCCAGGGAGGGTGTGAGCGCCGGATTTTCAAAAACGCCGAATGATCGCTACATAAGCATTACTTAAAATAGCTTATTTTTGCACATTCTCGTATGACATGTTTTAGGTGGTGTGTTTTTTTTTATGTTTTTAATTAGTTTACTGCAACGAAATTGCCAATAATAAACATAGAAACAGAGAAAAATACCCGACCATAAAAAGTGACCGTATTTTACGTGACCGTACTTTTCACGCCAATCTCTAAGGCTCCGCGTGAGGGTGATGGAAATGCGTGCAGTATTTTAATTAAGTTGCATGCGGTTTGCCAATGTACTCTCTGTAATATTTGACACTGAAATCAAGCGTGCCTATTTTTTTTTCGGTCACGCACACGGTGCCCATAGCCGGACTTGTGACATCATTTGGAGCGATTTTGTTGTAAGCAGCCGGATATCGAAATCAACTCTTATTAGTGAGCGATTTCTGATGGGGGGCGGCGTATCGGTCTTATTCGGTACCCATTCACAACTTTGTCACGCAATTAACGTGCCGGCAAAAAAAAGAAATGCCCATGAGTCTTCCGATGATTGGAAACGTAGATGACGATGGTAATGGCGTGTCATTACTTTTGTTGACCTTGGAAGTGGGATATCATTGCCGTTTCTCCATGTCAAAAACTATTTTGTATTTTATTTTACTGAGCAGTATTTTTTTTATTTATAACGTCACTGAAGCCACAATGTAGGTATCCGTGCTGCATGCACAGTATGTGTATACAGAGCATGACATTACAGATTTTGTTTTCTTCCCCTCTATGGAAAGTGATAAAATAGACTGTTAATTTGGTTTCTATTTTTGTGTAAAAAGCTCTTAAATGTTGACAGTGATTCAAATAATAATAATATAATCCTGTGGGGATAAATCAACACGTACGTCTTTTGCACGTGAAACTTTATATATAGCGTTTATATTTACACGCACAGCGGTGTGTGTGTGTGTATATATAGTTCATGCCTATAATTATCAGTCTATAAAGAAGTAGCATTCCCTTGTGCGTTTGCTTAATAATTGGATGTATTTATAAATCGCCTAACCGATAATTACCGCGGCAAATGCGTCGGTTGATGCGAGCCTCTAGGGTCCCGGGCATGGCTTCATCCGAGCGGCAAATGGGCTCACGTAATGTGCGATCCCCCTTCTCGGCTTGTGCTGTCACCATCCTGGAATCTCACAAAGATCCGTGGAAAGAACGCTGGCGGACAGAGCGGAACGATGCCGACGTCCAGAATAGACGCCTCGGTCGAGACCCAAACACCGCACCTCCTGGCTTTGACATTTCCCAGAAGGCACTGGGTGGCGTAACCATCAAGCGCATCAGATGACACTGGTCAACGCACTTTTTCTGGCACAAGGTATTCCAACGGTTTCAAGGTAATTTTGGGGTGCTGATTCCAAATCTGGCATCAGTTTTTGTCTATCACATCAGGTTTTTGAAATATCAAATATTGCATTTTCAATAAAACTGCAGAAGAAAAATTGTAAATAAATGTGGATATCTACTTAAAATTGTATTATAACACACTATCCTAAAAATACAGCACCGTATTTTAACACTAAAGCAGTCACTGACTCGCAACAACTTGCAATCATAAGTGACGGAGTTAATTTCAGGTAAAATCAATGAAAATGGGGTATGCCGTTAGCATAAAAATGAGATGTGATAGAGCAAATCTGAGATCACATTTGGAAGCAGCACCCTGAAATTAGTCTAAAACAGCTGCAATAGTCAAGGCCAGAAAAAAATGTTTTTTTTTTGTTGTTGACCAGTGTAAGCCACAGGCCGATGTGCGCACATCTCCTTCATGAGTGGAACAATTAAAGACGCGCCACAGCAGTGCGACTTTGGCCAAGAAACCCTGCATCTATGGACCGTATCGTAAACCACCATATGGGCCGTCCATAAATGACGTCACGCACCTGGGGGGGGGGGGAGTCAGACATTTGTGACGATGTGTGACAAGGGAGGGGGGGGGGGGGTTGAGAAATGTGACGTCACATCAAAATGCGCAACTTTTAATAAATATAGACAACACGTTCTACTCAATTAAATAAATATACTTTTTAATAAATGTTTTCTCCTACAACATCAGAGTGCAGCGCCACATTAAATACGCACTACAATGACAATAGTTTAAAGCGATTTGAAGCATGTTTTATTTGTGACGTCATATTTGAGGGTGCGGTCTGACTTTTTGTGACGCCGTGTGACGATGGGGGGGGTAAAAAATCGTCAAAAATCACGTGACGTCATTTATGGACGGCCCCATAGTCTGCGCTCCTTCAACGTAGGAGGAGCAGCAAATCCACACGAACTCTCTCTTAAAGCCCTCTTGTGTCTAGCAGACATAGACATTGAGCTCCTCAAACATATTGCCCATTCGCGATAATAGAAGAAGAAAAAAATTTACCCGTAAAAACAAAGTTTTTCACTATAAATCCTTTATATGCGTGGCATCGATTTTATTTTATTATTCATTTCTGTTTTTCTTGAGTAAGAGTTTCATTTTTATCACATTGGTATTTTAAATTAAACATGAATTTTTTTTCCTAAAAAGTGGAAAATTTTGGAAATTTTTTTTCACGAAAATTTATTGTAACGCACAACGAGTCTGTGTGCAAAATGTCAGCTCGATTGCATCACGGGAAGTGGGTTAAAAAACGACCGAAAGATTTGCACGGTCGTAAGCGCGCAAGCAAGCAAGTGAACTTAATATAAAGGATTTAAAAACTGCTTCCTCTTCTGAGTCAGTCCCAATTTCCTCAAACGAATGTTTACTGTGGAGCACAACGCGCTCCTGATGACAAGTCAGAGCAGGCGACGGAGCGGGAATCGGACATCGTGAGCAGAGCACCAGGACGTGTACTCCACTGAGGACTCTCTCTCTCACCGTGGCCATACGGAGTTAATGTTGCTTCTTAGAAAAATCGGCGTTGCTGGGAGGGTCGATCGGTTGGGGTCAGAGTTCAACGTTGGCCAGCAGAAATCCTGGTGCGCATCAGCCGAACTGTTGATTTTCTAAAAATACGTACGCGAATAGTGTTTTGTAAATGATAAATTAACGGATTGCGTATGGAAATCGTTATTCATATGAATTGTAATTGTTTTAAAAGAATGTCTTGAAAATGCTTATTACGCGAAGGCGGTGTGTTTTTGTCCCATTGACGAGGGCTGAATACATAAACTATGTACATCCACGCTTAGAGACCTGACCGACCTTAATTATCTTTGTAAATCCACTGCTGGATGAAGGTAGATTTTGGAGGGTTGGGGGTTTCTTGTTCGACAATGATTCTAGATTTGAAGCTTTCGTGACTGCAAGGATTCATACTCTTAGGTTTTTCGGTAAAGTCACGTAGGTAAAAAATGAAATTAAAATTAATAAAAATAAAATAATAATGATCAAGGGATACAGCAAATCTGGCTGTGACGGTCCCACCTGATGACGAAGACTTGTGTTGCCTCCGAAACGTCGTGATTTTTAAAATTAATTTTAATTTCATTTTTTACCTACGTGACTTTACCGAAAAAACTAAGAGTATGTTTGACGATGCTTCACCACAGTTCAAATATCACTCGCCACTCATTGTATCTACAGCTGGGAATGGAATTCAGGTTGTCGGATTTATAGCACAGTGCGCTAACCACTGCACCACCGCAATCAAAGTCTATTTGGGTTTTCATTGAATTTGATTGATTGCAATTCCTAGAAGTAAAACGTTTTGGTTTGATTGATATGTGTAATGCGCACCAACCGCTCCTTGCAAGCAAAATCTAACATGCGTACCTCTCGAATGTGGATATCGAGTCCTATTGCTGTGACCTTGGGAGTAGTTCTGTGAAGTCATCTTTCAGGTCACATTCTCTTACACAAGGTGGTCTACTGCCAGCTGTGGGATTTGCAAGTGTCAATTTGTGATGATACTAATGGAACAATGAAATAAAGTGGTGGGTTTCGCTGCTATGCTTAAGCTTGTTTTATTGTTAGCCCAAAACAAGTGTGAATAAACATGCCGATTGCATTCCCAAGTTTGAAATTCAATTTATTCAAAATTAGTTTTTATTTTAATCAAAATATGCATTTATTAAATTCCTATTGAACATTTTCAATACAGAGTGAATAATGTTTCCATTTCAGGACGCTTACTGTCGTGAGGGTCAACCTGATCTCAGCAGAACAGTCTGGAAATGTCATGACAGGCCCTCTCAGCCGACATATTTTAAGACGAGAGCTATTTTACACAAACACTCGGTCAACACTTTGTTGTCCCATGTGCAGCCAACTGCGCGCCCAGCCAACAGGATGCAACACGCACACAAACTGCTGGGCCGAGTTAAACACAAAACGAGATCTTCACAATGGTAGTGGGGTCATTGCGGGCCAGGCCCAGGCAAACGTAGAACACCTGAGGATTTGGTTTTAGGTGGTGTTGGGGTGGCTGCCTGGAATTCAAAACTATGAATAATAACCGCGAACGATGCCAGTTGGCGAAATACGATGCGAATAAGTTCAACATACGCACGTACGCTGACAAAAGGATTGCACGTGTAGTGTATGTTATTATAACGCTCAAAGTGTGGATTTGGGCCATCGTGAAGTTGGCACGCGCAACCCCCCCCCCCCCCACCATCAATCACAACCCAAAAAAGCCCAACCCTGTGTGTCCAGAGGAGCAGGCGGCAGGGCCCAAACAGAATATGTAATATTTAAAAAATGCTTTTTAAAAACACGCTTTCATTAAATGTACTAGTAATGGAAGAACTCCACGACTCCAGGAAGTGGCCCCGAAGCTTGCCATAACGTAAGGGACCGTGGCCAATTACAGCCAACATCAGTTGACCGTGGACAATTAGACCCAAGCCGAAACATAACATATAAAAAATAATGTTTAAAAAAAAATTATATTTTTTATGATAGAATATAGTATTGTCATCAGTATGACATAATTATACCAAGTTTGCAGTCGATACCACATTGGGCAGTGGGTTAAAATTGAGTTGCAAGATTTGAGGCTACAACAACGACAACAACAACGACAACAACAACAACAGACAGAGTGAGTTAAATGAAAGCGCGTAAAAAGGTTGGGGCCTAAAGAAGAAGGGGCAGGTCCTATAAAGGAAAGTCGTGAAGCCGAAAGTGGATTGGGCCGATTCGCGAAGAGGGTGGAGCCTAAAGAGGAAAAGGCGCGGGGGCCTACAAAGATTGAACCGTTCATTTAAGGTAATTACAGGATGAACGACACCGTCAAATGCGTGCAGCGTGCGGCCGGCATACCGTTAGTTGCCGGTAGTTGCGGCCACAGGTCAACTCGCGCACGGTATGTGCAATGGAAGTGAGCCACTGGCAGTTACCGCTTTATCACTCACTGCGCTGGATTCCCTCCTGTGGCCCTTTACACAGATGTAAAACTAATCTCACAGAGAGGGAAGTTTCAGGTCGTTATTCACGCACGGCGCGAAGCTGCCGTCGAGCGCCGTTGTGCGTGTTGTGTGTTGGTGTCTCGTAACTCAGCCCGGAGTCCTCGCGCGGTGAATCTCACCCCTTCCCCGCAGACCGCCGAATCACACTTACGCGAGATTTTGTGCGGCGATAAGTTATCGCGACAGGGCACGAAATAACCCGACGATGCCAGCTCTAATAAAACTGGCGCCGTGAAAATAATTTAAGAGGCTGGATAACCGCCCCGCGGCTCGGCTGAATACCCCGCGTCGCCGCTTTGTGGAGTCCACGCTCAAGCCGAGAGGATTGTTTCCCTATTTGAAGATTGACTAAACGATGTTCTAGATGTGCACAGAATGTTGACTTACGCGAGAAGCAATTAAATTTTCGAGGATCAGGGGCCTGAGTACAGAAAGAAAAACTGCGTAACAGCCGCACCAGGCATCGGTTTGCGTAGGCTCCGGAACTGCACAGTGACGAACGCGGAGCGTCATCTGTGCGTGTCGCAACAAGATCGGAAACGTGGACGTGTGTGCGTATGTTGAAGTTATTTCGTACCGTACGCTGCCAAGCGTGCTAATCGGAGTCGCGGGGGAAGGATAACAAACTAACACACAAAACATGGGTTTACTAAGATCGTGGTTTTACAATCTAGATTTAAAAGCCTATGGCTCCAATGGCTTCTTAATATCAGAAGGAAGAGTGTTCCAGATGGAAGCGCATCTGGAAGCGCATGACGGGATGACCGTCTTTGTTCAATGGATGACCGGAGTTCAAGTGATGGTGTATGCTCCATGACGAGATTAGCAAGGTATTGTGGTTCATTTGTGGCAATCTCTTTGTGTGTAATGAGTGCGAGCAGAACTTTGTGGTATAGAATTGCGCTCGAGACACACAAACAACGCAATGCACATCATAACCGGAACACTGAAACCGACACCAATTCCCTGGCTCCCTGTTCTGGCAGATATTCTGCTACCAAATATCCGCAGAGACATACAAACTCCAAGGTAGTTCACACGTTTTCTTGCCAACGACAACCACCGACCCATCAACCGAGACCTCAACAATGATGTACTTCGCTGCCGACTCACGTCTCGATCTCCCGTCTCGGTTTGCTCTGTGACCATCCTGGAATCTCACAAAGATCCGTTGAAAGATCGCTGGTGGACAGAGCGGAACGATGCCGACGTCCAGAATAGACGCCTCAGTCGAGACCCAAACACCGCACCTCCTGGCTTTGCCATTTCCCCGAAGGCACTGGGTGGCGTAACCATCAACCGCATTGGAAAATCAATAGGCCGATGTGCTCACATCTCTTCTTGGTTCTTTCGGTAAAGTCACGTAGAAGGGAAATAATAAAATAATAAAATAAAACATAATAAAATAATTCTCACGACCTTTCGGCCACAATGCAAGCAGCCGTCCTCAGGTGAAGAACAGGTACGTCGGAAAGACAGCATCTGAATGAACACCACCAGGCTTGGCAGCGTATATTTAAGCTGGGTTGGAGGGGGAAGAGCGCCTTGACAAAATAATTATTTTATTATGTTTAAATTTTATTATTTTATTATTTCCCTTCTACGTGACTTTACCGAAAGAACCAAGAAGATGAATCCCTGCAGTCACGAAAGCTTTAAATAGAAATGCTCACATCTCCTTCGTGAGTGGAAAAATTAAAAACACGCGCCACAGCAGTGCGACTGCGACCAAGAAGCCCCGCATCTATGAACCGTATCGTAAGCCACCGGAGTCTGCGCACCTTCAACGGAGGAGGAGCAGCAGATCCACACGAACTCTCTCTTGAAGCCCTCTTGCGTCTAGCAGGCCTAGATATAGTCATTTAGCTCCTGAAACATATTGCCCATTCGCGATAATAGAAGAAAAAACTGCTTCCTGTCATTTCCTCAAATGAATGTTTACGGTGGAGCACAATGCGCTCCTGATGATGGGCTTTTGCATAATGCACGGAGGCCGATGTTCTGATTATTCGTTTGTGCATGATGGTTTGAAACTCACAAGAGTTTTAATGGCAAAAGCTCTGACGCATTTTCGGGTTTGTACCGCGCATTGCTCTGCGTGTTGTCCGACGTTTCGCTCCGCATGCTGGGAGCTTCTTCGCAACGGAACAACACTGGCATGGCTCAACCGCAAACACATCGATGATCCGTCGAGCACAATTGCAGAGCGCTACGGAGCAGTTAGAGCAAGTCGTGCGGCTGTTTGGAATTTTTGACGAGGCCTTTATCACAACATAAGCCAGAACAAAGATCCAATTCCGGATTAAGTTTTGTGGATTATTCGTGCAAAATTACATTAATCTTCGTGAACAAGGTACAAAAAACAAGTGCACATCAGCAAAACCATTATCATCATTACTTGTTTTAAAATATTTTTTTTTTTAAATAACCATTTAGCTTGATGCATGTCCCCTATTTTGACAACGTTATAAGATTGGCACAGTGGGCTACGTACGGTGGCTTAACGTACAATACATACATTGGTCAGACGTTTCATCGGTTCAATTTAGACGGTAGTGCTGTTAGATCTCCCTCACCGCGTCAACACACAGAGCGGGCGAATGTTTTGGGCAATGAAGGTGGTAAGTTATTGGGGTTGCTGGCAGCACAACGACTGCCAAGGTGGGCCCCCCTTTAATTTGTATTTCGACCGTGCATGGAGCATGTGAGGAAGTTCATTCCAATCACGTTTGAGCGAGTTCTCTGCCTCTTTCCGAGCACAACTTTTTTTTGTTAACTCATTAAGGACACCCCCCCCCCACTACCACCACCACTTCGCGGGCTTGCCGACGGCTACCCGAAAGCCTCAAATCGCACGCTTTCGCATTTTTTTTTTACGGCGCAAAGGGGCGACAAGTCTTGCTGTAGCCGAAACTCCTTTGGGGCCGTCCATAAATGACGTCACGCGATTTTTGACGATTTTTTTACCCCCCCCCTCCCTTTGTCACACGGCGTCACAAAAAGTCAGACCCCCCCTCAAATATGACGTCACAAAGCTCTGCCCCCCCCCCCCAGAAAAAATAAAACACGCTTCAAATCGCTTTAAACTATTGTCATTGGAGTGCGTATTTAATGTGGCGCTGCACTCTGATGTTGTAGGAGAAAACGTCTATTTAATTAAGTAGAACGTGTTGTCTATATTTATTTAAAGTTTCGCATTTTGATGTGACGTCACATTTTTCAACCCCCCACCCCCTCGTCACACATCGTCACAAATGTCTGACCACCCCGCCCCCCCTAGGTGCGTGACGTCATTTATGGACGTCCCCTTAAAAAAAAACACAACCGCACGAAACCGTCGCGTCCAGCGAAGAATTGCATGCCGAAATTTTTAAAATAAAACCGCACGGCATTTTTAACACGATCAACATCGGTCCGTGCGTGCCCTCGCGAGCGCTACGAAAGGCTAGGGGGGCCCCCCGAAATGACGGTATTCCTTCCACGCCCTCCGCATGGAATGGGATGGCTCATACTCGTAGTCACGATCCCAGATTGCTCCATTTGGCTGCACAAGCAAGGGGAGTCTTTTCTTGTTTTGTTTGGAATATTCTATGCAACGCGGAGTGTAGCGTGAATATACCAAAAAAACAACCACAAACCTGCTTTGGAAGCATTAAAGCGTGTCCCCTTTGCATTTCGAGGCAGTGTTGTCTTTGAAAAAAATATTATATAGCACGCCAGATGTTCTGCAAGAGACAGTCGCTACCCGTCGGTGTCCATTCCGTATGACCGATGTGATGTCACGATATGGACACAACTGGTGACAAAAACCTAACCAGATCTTTGTTTTTTTACGTGTTCGTATTTGTGTGTGTATGTGTATGTATAAGGGGAGCGATAGTGTAGCGGTTAGCGCTATGAACCCGGCGACACGAGTTCGATTCCCGCTCACGACCAACACCAGTGACGATTATCTGAACTGGTCCCGGGCCTCCCCTAGGTCGACTCAGCCTCAAATGAGTACCTGGTGCGGTGTGTAAACATTGCCACTAGGGAGACAAAGGCGGTCGGGCGTGGTGCTGGCCACCCACCCCCTCGTGTACCGTTCCGGCCTTCATAGGTGCTCGCTAACAGCACTTGCCCCTACAGTCTGTTAAGGCTATACGGGGGATCTTTATCTTTATATATATAAGACAATGGTGAGCACACTGAACTTGCAAAACAGAGGTGGCCATTGCGATCGATGAGGTTTTCCTGAATCTCTCCCTTCCCCATCCCTCCGTCCCACCCAGCAGGAAGCCAACAAATGGTGTGCACGATAGGCAGGCAGGCAGGCCGTGTGGTGTGCTGACTCTTTGCCACATATCTAAATGCCTTCGTATTTTCCGACTGAAATGTTGACTCCATGAACACTGGGTCAGCAGTGGCCACACTGATCGCCCGACTGGTGCACCACCAAACCTTGACCCAATGCCCCCGTCACGTTTCCCATGAATTGCTCTTCTTTGCCTTCTACTACAAGAGCCGGTTGGTTTATTTTCATTTGCTTTGATGATCAATGTTGCACGAAAGCTACTGCCACCTCTCGTTCCACGACATGCGGCCAGACTAGAGACCCTTCCGCCGGCAGTGCCGTGAGCAGGGCTGCGCCTTGACCAAGCCACGTGACCAGCTCTCCACCCTGGCCACACGTAATCGAGTTTTCGGTGAATAATGAAGCCCCGAACAAAACCAATCATTTGTTAAATACAATGAACACGCTGGAGTTTCACGTGACCTCGTTGACAACGTTATCCACGGTTTAGCGCAAGCGACTTCGAAATCTGACATCGCCCTCTCCACAAGCGTTCCGCTAATTTGAAGGGAGAGAAGAGAAAAAATAAACCCATCACGCGAATTACACGGGACCCGTGCGCGTTTAACATTTAATCTCGCGGACAGACATTCGCTCCGTCATTCCCCCCCCCCCCCCACCGCTCTTTTCTCTCCCGCCTGATGCAGACCGCTTGCGTTGCGATCGAAACGTCGTGGTTTTATTCTTTTATTTTCAATTATAATTCTTTATTTTATTGTATTTCTATTTTTTTATCTACGTGACATTACCTAAAGAACCAAGAACATCCGTCATTTCCATTCAAGCTGCGAGGCTTTAGCACATTTAATGACTTTTCTCTTCTCTTTTTTAAATAAGCGTCTCTTTGGAAAGACAATTTACTTTTTCAAATGGCCTGGCGCGTGCATCCACCCCGCGCGTGCGTGCTCCTGCCTTGCTATTAAACAAAAAATAACACACACACACGTGAACCCAGATTTCTATGTACCCTATGTACGTTGAACTTCTTTCGCACCGTACGTAGCCAACCGTGCTTATCGGAGGTGCGGGGATTTAACAAGCACGCGTGCATTGCCTGTCCTCACATATTAACAATATATTTTAGTTTACTTTTAAGAAGAGGAAAAACCCCCTTATAATCGTGATCGTACATATTAAGCAATCCACACTGCACAACGTAGGTTCTGCTGTACGGATTTTCCGATGTTTGTTTTCCGGGTTGTACCGGGCGTTGTTCGGCATGATGTCCGACGTTTCGCTCCACTTGGTGGGAGCTTCGTTCCCAAGTTTGACTCCTGTATATTTGGGGCTTCACGCTCTCCCCGTGGTTGCGTGGATTTTTTTTCTCCAAGTCATCCGGTTTCCCCCCCCCCACCACCACATTTAGAATCAACGTCACGAGTTTAGAGCATTGGTCTGCTCTAAATGTCCGCATGACAAGCCACTTCGTTGAGTTTAACTTCGTTGAGCTATCATCTGTGGCCAGGTCGCTCATGAAAAAGAGCTACAGCGCTCAGTCGACCACACCTGGTAACATGAAAATGAGACTTCAGACGCTGCAGAATCACTGAATCGGAATTTATAGCTTGAAAGCGTTTAGCGCGAGGCCCTTGAAAGTGCGGGGTCCGTAGCTACTACACGTGTAGCTACTAAATTTCGATTTAAAGCTTTCGTGACTGCAGGGATTCATCTTCTTGGTTCTTTCGGTAAAGTCACACATTCCCTTGTCAAGGCGCTCTTCCCCCTCCAACCCAGCTTAAATATACGCTATCAAGCCTGGTGGTGTTCATTCAGACGGTGTCTTTCCGACAGACCTGTTCTTCACCTGAGAACAGCTGCTTGCGTTGTGGCCGAAACGTCGTGAGAATTATTTTATTATGTAAATTTTTTATTATTTCCCTTCTACGTGACTTTACCGAAAGAACCAAGAAGAAAATGAGAGCCATTTTAGGTGATGTGCTTTTCTCTGAGCCGGTTTTGCCAGCAGTCCACAATTCAACCCTTGTATCCATCCAGTCATTTCCACGGATAATAATGAACCACGACGCATCGTCAACGCTTAAAATCCGGCGCTTTTGAAGCGAGATTTGGCGGATCGCGCAGACAAAAAAAAAACCCCGTCATATTCTGTGACACTATGCTGGACATTTGAGGTGGCCTGGAGCTCGGAGTGCAGCAAGCGGGTTGAACCTGCGTGCCCTGTTATCTTGTCCAACGTCGCGTGTTTTCCACCAGGTATTCCAGTCTCCTCACGTATGAAAAACGCCTCTCAGAGCGGCTCGGGCAGATGTCGCAAGAGCCTATTGAAAGGGAGCTCTGAGAGACTGCAGTGAGGCTCTTCTGGATTTTTAAAAACCCAACAACAACAACAACAACCATGTACAGTATTTATTTAACTATGCCGGCCATCTGAAACTCTCTTCCACTGTGCGTACGCAGCATCCAGCCACCATCCACATTCAAGCAGCAGCTCAAGGCTCTCACCTGGTTCAGGCTCTCAGCTGGTTCAGGCTCTCACCTGGTTAAGGCTCTCAGCTGTTGAGGCTCTCACCTGGACCAGGCTCTCACCTAGTCCAGGCTCTCAGCTGTTGAGGCTCTCACCTGGACCAGGCTCTCACCTAGTCCAGGCTCTCAGCTGGTTCAGGATCTCACCTGGTTCAGGCTCTCACCTGGTTCAGGCCCTCAGCTGGTTCAGGCTCTCAGCTGGTTCAACCTCTTACCTGGTTCAGGCTCTCAGCTGGTTCAGGCTCTCAGCTGGTTCAGGCTCTCAGCTGGTTCAACCTCTCACCTGGGCTGACATACTGGCGCCGCGCCTTCAATTTCTCGATCGTACAATGCGGCTAATTTGTGATATATGTGTGCACTATAAATTATTTAATATTATTTAAGTCATAATATTAAATGCATCTCTGCCTATTTCACAGCAGATTCTGCCAGGTGTCACTGAGGCTAAACGAATCATCCAACAATCATAAATAGATTAGTGTACAGGTCGTCCCATCATTCATCCATGGTCGATAAAGCGGGTACCACTTTGTGAGACATGAACAACGAGTCGTGCTCTGAAGTGACTGGACAAACCGGCAATTTCCATGCAGCATCATCATCAACTAAATCATCATCATCATCATCACAATTTAATACTTGATGTCGCGACTCGTATACTGCATGATTAAAACAAGCCCAGAAGATTCAACGGGAATCACGGAGCACAATTCGACCGTTGCCGGGCATAGGAAAGCAGCACGCGTGGACCGATCATCACCACGGGTTTCCAAGGCAACCAACAACAAGACTCCACCGTGGGCTCAGTGCCACCCCACCGTCTGCAGTGTGGGTCTGTCGTACAAAACGTGGCATTGATATCGATATCCTACCACTTGGTTAAGCGTGGTTGGCACGGGCACTGGGTGTAAGGAATGAAATGGGAGTTCCTTTCGATTTAAAGCTTTCGTGACTGCAGGGATTCATCTTCTTGGTTCTTTCGGTAAAGTCACGTAGAATGGAAATAATAACATAATAAAATAAAAAGAAAGCATATTATGTTTTATTTTTATTATTGTATTATTTACATTCTACGTGACTTTACCGAAAGAACCAAGAACATGGGGGTTCCTGTCCAATTGCCCTCCCCGTCTCTACGCAGCCCACCCGCCCTGGGCCCCTTTGGCCTGTGGGGGGGGGCGGGGGCAATTGCACCGCCTTCGCACCCGATAGCTACGTCGCTGATCTGGTTAAAAGACATTGGTGAAAGATGTGTGCAATTACACGCGGTGCCGGGAAGACTGAACATGGGTGGAACTACGTTATTGCATCTATTAGTCCTGTATTCAGGTGTTAAAATGTCCGCACGCCAAGTTAAACATAAGCAATCACTTCGCTGAGCTTTCTAATCTGATGAAAAATATCAAAGTCGCTTGTCTTTAGTATAATTGGGTCAAAGCCATATCAACTTAGCGTGATGAGTGTCAGCGCACAGAGCGCGCGTCGGTGTGAAGACGCCCGGCACGCAGTCGCCATCGGTGATAGAACTTGGCAACCTAAACACTTGATACAAAAAAATTTAAACGTTCCGTAGAAGAAATTTACAACAATAACAACAAAAAACGGGACACACGTGTGAATGAACGAGCCACCCACCGCCCCCCCGACATCTGCCGACTGCCCCCGTGGTCGATGAGACTGTGGTGCGCCTGGATGGGGCCCTCCAGAGCTCCATCTTACAGAGGTTCTTCTGCCAGCAGAGGCGTAAGCAAGCAATTGCAGGGCTGCACCTTGGCATTTTTGTATCCCCCAATTATGTTTGATTATTCTTGGTGTTTTTATCACCCAGGGAAGCCTCACGGCAGTTAAACTTTCAGTATTGGGATGTTTGGCCAACACGAGTTAAATCGATTAGATTTAGATTAGCCACAGGCAGGAAAACCCATGCGGTACAGAGTTGAGAACGTAAAGACTCCTCACGGAAAGGCGGCAGGGTTAAGAATTCTAATCGAGGCCCGTCTGCTTGTGAAGCGCCGCTGTGAGCACTACAAGGCCGTAATTATAATATATATTTGGGGGGACATGCCCCCCCAATATTCAAATATGCTCAAAATGTCCCCCCCAATATATTGCTATGCAATAGATTTCTGTTTATATTATTGTGGTTATGGTTGTACTTTATTAATCCCTAATCTCTGCCATTACATACAATGAAACAAGAAAAGGTAAAATAAGAAAAAAAACAGAGCAATGTAATAAAATACACTACTAGACATTATTGTAAAAAATAAATAAAAAGTCCATCCTATGTGTTAGTGAATTTTTAATATTTTAGGCAGGAAATGAGTTGTTAAATTTAGATTTTTTTTTTCTGGGGGGGGACCCCCAGACCCCCTGGAAGATTTGGTCCCCCCCAATGTTGACTCCATGGCTACGGCCTTGGAGCACTGTGCAAGTCCACAGCCCTCAATTTAAGACCGCGTTGTGTAAAAATGCCACAATGGAAACTCTCAAAGCCCTTCTGTGCTAAGTGACGGCTACGCACTTGTGATGCATTTAAAATGGATTCCTGCGTGCATGACCGGATGGCTCAGGAGGGTTATGCGGTGATTAGACGTATGGGGCAGCAATTATTGAGACCTGACTTTGGTTACCAACCACAAGAAAACAGCATCCCGTGGGCACAAAGGTGGTAATCTCAGCGCACGCATCGATGATTGTCCCGAAACAAAAATGCTAAACACAAAATGTCTGCTTTCCCTAAAGTCAGCCGTACTCATCTCCGGGGTTAACAGCACATCTGGAGGGATGCGTGATGAGTCTTGAGATCTGTGCATTCTCCTGGAAGAGATTGTACCCAAACGTAATCTGACTACATACTTCTACCAGGACTCACCAAAACTGTGACGTTGATGTTAAATACCCACTAACATCATACGCAAGAGCAGGCTAATGTGCCGGTGACATAACGAAAACCTCAAAGTTGAACATTTTCTGCAGATAAATTGTCACGAACACAAAGAGCAGACCCTTTCCTTGCACAACGATGGCCACCCAGACACGCGCGCATGCTTCAAGAGAGACCTCAAACGGCCCCCGATTGCGTTGATAAGCGTCTTCAAAATTGCTTTTAATTGACCAACATCCTGACATAATACACCTACTGATAAATGTAAAATGAATGTAAACAAAAAAATCTGCCACTCCATATCACGTTCGTTTCCACTAAAAGCCCTGCATCCATACTCGCTGTGTGGCCATGTAAGTTGCTTCGCGAAGCCGATCAGATGTAGGTCATTGGCCAGTCTTTGCTACTCCAGGAGTTGCTACCGAACGTGGCAGGGCAGACCAGCCTTTTGCTTCATCCGTGATGATTTGCTCGTGACGTTCAGTTGTTATTAGGCGAGAAAACGACGGTGCCGTGTGTAAACTACGTTGATAATCTTCATGTTGATAATTATCTACCACGAGAAAAGTAATACTAATAATGACTATCTTTCGTTTATCGATACAGCGCCCCTCCTATACACCGGGCCGTCTCGGGGCGCTTTGCATCATAGCTCTCATCTCAACACATTTCAAAGGGCACCCCCCCCCCCACCAAACTGGCAGCTGTCCCTGTGCAGCACAAGGTGACTCAGCACCTGGCCTGCCAACCAATAGGGTGGTGGTGGCGGTGGTGGTTTCGGTGGAGGGGGGCGAGGGCGATGATTGCTACGTGCAATCCAAAATGTAGTTATTTTCTCATTTGCCGATTTTGCGCCGTCATCCCGACACACAATGGCCCACTCGTCTTGAATAACAAACCTCTGGAATAAGTGGCAACAAGTATAACCCGTAAAAACTACGTTTTTAACTATAAATCCTTTATATGCGTGGCGGCTAAAGTCCTCTCGTCCTCTGGCTTGAGATGGCTGCCACCTATGGGTCAGATGATTGCCTGCCACCATTAAGCAATTGGTAATTAAATATAATATTTTTGTCCTAAAAAGTGTAAAATTTTTGAAAAAAAATTTTCACGAACATTAATTGTCACGCACAACGAGCCTGTGTGGACACCAAGAGAGACGATGGGCCCGAGTCAACTACCAATCAAGGATTTGTTTTTAACTCGCAGCATTCATTCCGATCGTTTCAGTTTTTTTCTATCAGTTTTCATTTATTTGGTATAGCCCTGTGAGCCGCGTGTCCTGCTGCTGAGCCAACCGGCCGCCTTGCCACGAGACTAATTCACCACGGATGCGACCTCTAACGAACTAATCATCTTCCTGCATCGCCACTCGCCCCATCTGCGCTGCTGCGACACCCCACTAGCCGCCAGTTTAATCCTCCGTTACCGCGATGGAGAGAGCTCCTGTGACCGACACCAGCAAGCGGTGGCCATCGTTATCACAACGGCCATCGCCGCATCATTGGGGCCATCTGGCGAGCTTTAACATCCCCCCCCCCCAATTAGGTTGCGGTCCCATGGGGGTTGCCATGGATATGCGATCACGAATGCGGTTAAGTGCCCTTAACAGGTAATTGGTCAGGTGGACCAGCAATTATGATGTGTGCTTAGGAGACCGCTCCACTAAATATCTGTCACCGGAGCCTTCCGGAAAACAGTGATGGGATCTGGTGCGAAAGAAGTTCAACATATATATATCTTCTTGGTTCTTTCGGTAAAGTCACGTAGAAGGGAAATAATAAAATAATAAAATTCAACATAATAACGTATTCTTTCCCTTCTACGTGACTTTACCGAAAGAACCAAGAAGATGAATCCCTGCAGTCACGAAAGCTTTAAATCGAAATATATATATATATTTACCTGAATGCAGATGTAGAGGCCCTGCTTTAGAGCAGAAGTCAAAGGCTGTGTTTCCTCCCTGGCAGTAAACGCTGAAGCCCTCCCCCCACCCACCTCTCCCTCATCGAATCCCACCACCACCACCATCATCCCCTGCACATGCCCTCTTCTCGCCTGGCCGCTGGCATGTTGAGTGGTCGAGCAGTGGGCACGAGGGGCTTGGTCAATCAGTGCAGCGCATTAAAAAATAATTATTAAGATTCAAATGTAATAATAATATGGGGAAAAAATTAGTCTTTACCCTTTCTGGCAAACACAAAATGGATAGTTTTCGCAAGGAATCAAGTCTCCATAAATCACAAAAAACTTTTGGTGAATATGCAAACAAACACGCTCTGATAATAATAATAATAAGAATCGATGGGCATTGTCTTTGAAACTGATTGGCCTACACCAGAGACAGCCTTCTTTCTGGCCTAGTCTCACTACCAGTGCCAGAGCAGAGAACGCCAACAGGCGAACAACAACAAAGACAATGCACGTATCGGTGAATTAATAGCTGGAGTTGAGCAGCTATATCATGGGATATTTTTGCCAATATCAAAAGTATGAAAAATAACATGATGATAAGGTAATACATTTTGACTTAAAACTTTTGGTGCCTGCAGGAATTCATATTCTTTGGTTCTTTCGGTAAAGTCACGTAGGTATAAAAATAAAAAAGTGAATCAAAACACCACGACGTTTCGATCGCAACACAAGCAGTCGTCATCCTGATGAGGTGGGGGGCTTTTTATTCTATTTTTTTTCTATCTACGTGACTTTATCGAAAGAACCAAAGAATAAGAAGGTAATAACAACAACAAAATCCACAGTAGGATGACAGGCTTCTCTTAAACTGCCGTGTCAGTCATGGAGAGAGAGCTGCGTGACCATACCTCACCGAGCTGGTCAGTATGGGTTGGTTAATTGGGGGGCTAACCAGACAGATTCAGATATCCCGCTCACTATCAATGTCAGCCATGGCCGGAAATTGAACCAAGGTCACCGGGTTCGGTAGCGCCATGCGCTAACCACTATGTTACCGGTCCCAATGTCATACAGTATGTCATGCATACTCTGCATTGCAAGTCAGCGTTTACAGAATACGCAGAGTGTATTAAAACTGAATTATGTGTGTTCTTTCTAGATTTTAAGCTTTCGTGACTGCAAGGATTCATACTCTTAGGTTTTTCTATTCTTTCTATCATGTCAATTTTTTTTACCTACGTGACTTTACCGAAAAAACATAAGAGCATGTGTGTTCTTGTTTAAAACATTTTTGTTATTCAAGCCCCTCATGAGCAATAAATAATAATGTCCTCTGCTTACTCAGGAGCCTTAAATCGGTCTACAGGATTTTTTCAGGAAGAACCTGTGGGGCGGAAGGAATCTGGAGTACTCCGACCTTAAATTTGAGTTAAACACCCCGGAACAAGTTTGATCATCGCATAACTACGCGTGCCAATGGCACAACCGATACCTTAACGCAACAAATTATCAACTACTAAAACTTAAAAAACTAAAACAATTGTTTTTATTATATGCTGGAATTACTTTCAACGTTTAACCAGGCCCACCTGGAAATTTAAATTGTACGAGTTAATGAGCCTTCGCTTGGTCATACAAATGAAGAAAAATATTAATCAGCGGTGTCACTGTGACCGGCGCAGCCATGAGCACGGAATGAGAGGGCCCTGCTATGCCCAGAGTTCTCACACCGAGAGAGCGGCAACGTTTGAGGGTGGCAAAGGTGGCAGTGCGAGATTATAAAGCCTCCGCTGGAGCGGCGTTCGGATGGGCGCCAGCTAGCAGGATAGACGGTGCGCAGCGGGTGTAGTGCCGATGGATTATTTATTTGTCTGCATTTAAATCACCATAATGTACCCATTTTCTGGGCAACCAGGAAGCTGGATAGTTTCCGTATAAGAAGTTGTGGGTAGGCATGGCACTTGGTCTGCCTGAGGGACGAGCAAAGTTTTAGCATTTAAGAGGATAATACATTGAGATAAAGTTGCCCAGCTAATATAAAGCTCGTAATGGAGCTGCAAGTTGAACATGAATTTAATACACGCTGCAACAACAAGTTCACGAAGTCATAAAAATTTACCAAAATGTTTTGAGAATTTTAATCAACCGCCAAGTGAGGGTGAACATAGCAATGCAAACGTTAGGTAAAGGGAGCAGGCGAGAGGATCGTTGTAACGTTTGGCTCTGGGGTGAGGAATCAGAGAGGAGAACTTCTGTCAAGAGTTCGCAGACAGTCGCAACGTGAATGTAAAATGAACGCCCTTTTTCACAAGAAAGGAATCGAGCAAATGGACGTGGACAAAAGATGCCAATTCGTTGCAAGATCAACCCACCGGTGTGTTGGAGAGTAAACCCACACCATTTACAATTCGGCTACTCGAGTACTGGAATCGTACTCGAATTGTAAATGTTGTGGGTTTACTCTCCAACACGCCTTTGTGCTGAATTAGTAACGAATTGGCATCTTTTGTTTACGTGACAAAGATTACTAATTGGCTGGTGGCGGCTTTCACGAAACATTTACTATTTACGCGATCTAACCCAAAAAATAACTCTATTATGGATAAGAATGGTCCGCGAAGGCCTACTGCGTGTTAGACGGACGTGGACACACGGAGACATTTGGATACAAATAGAATTGGGACAAACCCTGGACTGCCCGAGACATCTTTGACCTGAGTAATATCTGCACAGGAATTGATCGTAGGCCGTGCGATTCAAGTTACACTTAAACAATTATAAAAATAATGACCTTTAGTTAGCCGGGACATCAACGCTTGGTCCTCGGAATATTTTTCAGGAGGATCCTGCGTTGCCATTTATTGTTTTGGCACGCAAGAGGAAACCAGCGTACCAGGAAAAAGCCTTCGCGTACGGGGACATGACGCACAGATAGATTCAAGTATCCACTGGCGTGCCGCCGTTGAAGCGCAACTGCACGTTCACCCCAAATGAATAAAATACTCCCCCTTTGTCTTTGGGCGGTAGGGTTTTCTTGGGCGCGGTTGGCCCGCGTGAACGACGGAAACCGGCATCATCGGAGGAGAGGTTGGACGGTCGAAACGGAGCGAATCCTCAAAGCCGTCTCTTAGGCCAAACCTCGCGGGCAGGGCCCTGCAACGCCACCCGGCATTCCCGGGTGCGTTGGAGGACTCCGGATCACGAACTTACCCAAGCCCCTCGATCGTGATAAAACTTCTAAGAGTTGAAACAACACGATTTCATCATCGGCGAATCACGCGCTGGCCTACCTGCTTGATGACCTGATGACATTATCAGTTGCCTAGCAGCCCCAGTTGACCTCTGTGTGTAGCCCATGCACCCTGTCCATACTTATCCCCCGCTCGCCCACCCACCCATCTGCTCCAGGGCTCGCGATAGACCTGGAGCAACTGTCAAATGGGCCCAACTATTCTCACAAATCCCGAGTGTTGATATTGATGAATAGCAATTCAATTCAGTGACATTTGTTTAACCAAGTGAGAACCCATTGAGATTCATATATTTTTTGCAAAGGTGACCTGGGTTGCAAGACACTGTATATACAAGCAGGTGTTTGTTTATTTATTTATTTGGATGCCTTTTAGATTAATATCTTGGATTCGGATATGTATTTTCATGTACCTATATATAACATTATACCTTCGAGTGCTGAATTACAAACTTTCCATTACAAGACATCAGCCTCAGGGGGATCTCCTCTGCTTTAAACGAAATATATACATGGCATATGATATAAGATTGCCAAATATATTGCATTGATATATATAGAAAATGTAAGCCCATAAAAAGTTTCCACATTTCACTGTCGTAAATTTGAATACTGCTCACACTGGCAAATGTAGAAAGTCAATCTTGCCTCTGTGGATGAACATTCCTGAAAATGAAATGCATTGATTTCAGTGTCTCTACCCAAGCAGAGGTCGTGCATTTCAAACGAATAAATAAATAAATGCCGCACGCTCCTGCGAACACATCAAACACACTTGCCGTCTTACTTCTAATAACTGAGAAGGCAGACTGAGAGAAATTAATTCCCCTCGTTATGCTTATGGGAACGTAAGAAGTGCCCGCCTTAATCTGTCAGAGTCTGCGACGTTAATGAGATATAATTGAGAAAACAGCAGGAAAATTGAGGTCAGACGTAGGTTCACGGTCTCGGCAAGCATTGCCAAATGCGAGAGGCAATGTCGAACTTTCCTTTGTAGTTTAGTTTGCCAATGAGAGCTGTCTCGGGTGTGGACCAATCAACTTCAAGGATAGTGCATATATTATCAGAGTTATGTTTTTTTTGCATTATGGCTGCAGGTATTGTGGTCTATGCAAACATGACTCCTTGTAAAAAAAGGTGTCAGTTTTGTTGCCAGATAGAAGGGTAAAAAACCAATTATCATATTTTTTACTGGCAAATGAGGTTCCAATGTTAGTACCTCGGTAGGCAGTCAACCGTGCTTGTCCTCTTTATCAAACATGTCCCCCACCAGAGGAATGTGGAATTCCCACCGCTGGCTCAGAGCTGTAAGTAGGAGTTGCGTATCTCCCCATGCTCGTTTGCTCAGGAAACCGCTCATGACCATGTTGGCTTCTTCCACGGTATTCCCTGCGGTAAGCTAGAAGGGCTGGAATGGGCGAAGTGCTGGCACATTGGTAGGCGTACTTCGATTCCAGGCCAATGATCAGCATTAGTCGGCTGATATCTGAACCGGCCATCATGGGTACCCTCCCGTCATGAACTCTCAATGACCGTCTTGACTTAAAGCTTTCGTGACTTTAAGAATTCTTATTCTTTGGGTCTTTCGGTAAAGTCACGTAGATAGGTAAGATTTTTTTTTTACCTGTCAGTTCTGCCTGGATAACACTGGTCAACAAAAAAAAAATTCTGGTCTGGACTTTTGCAGCTGTTTTAGACTAATTTCAGGGTGCTGATTCCAAATCTGATCTCAGATTTGCTCTATCACATTTTATCATTTTTATGCTATCAGCATACCCCGTTTTCATTGATTTTACCCGAAATTAACTCTGTCACTTATGATTGCAAGTTGTTTTGCGAGTCAGTGACTGCTTTAGTGTTTACATATGGTGCTGTATTTTTAGGATAGTGTGTTTATAATATCATTTTATGTAGATATCCACATTATTAAATATTTTTCTTCTGCAGTTTTTATTGAAAATGCAATATTTGATATCTCAAAAACCCGATGTGATAGACAAAAACTGATGCCAGATTTGGAATCAGCACCCCAAACTTACCTTAAAACCGTTGGAATACCTTATGCCAGAAAAAGTGTGTTGACCAGTGATATACACAGCACGCGTGCGCATGCATAGCCGCGCCAAAGCCAACTAGTCAAAGTCAAGATCAAGAGTAGTCATAGCATGATCATAGCTACAGGGGGGCACAAGCATAGTCATAATTACGGAGTTCTGCCTGGAATATACACAGCCCGCATGTACATGCATAGCCATGTCAAAGCCAACTAGCCAAATTCAAGATCAAGAGTAGTCATAGCATGATCATAGCTACAGGGGGGCACAGGCACAATGACGAAGTTAGTGCAGACAGCACGATTGTCCAGAGAAGGCGTGAGCACTTTTGTCGTGACATTTGTAGCACGCGTTGCAGTGAACGAAGGGGAGTGGGGCATGATTGAACGCAGGGAAGATTCACATCATTATTGCAGTATTGAATTGATGTCCCGAGGAACAGGAATGAATGATCATACTCATTCATCCAATTAGAGGCTCACAAATCTCATGTGCTCTACGTAGAAGTGCATTCCATGATGATGATTATTATTATTACTGCTACTTGTTATTGAACACAACGTCGTGGCGGGGGAAAAAAAAACACGACGCATTTTTACGTTCTCTCAATTGCCACGCGCGCACACAGCAAGCAGCTGTACACAGACCCCCCCCCCCCACCTCGAGTGGCACGCGTCCCACAGAACGCGGCATGACAGGCCTTCCTCGTCCCCCTTCCGCTTAGAACCCACACCTGTACCACCGGTCCGTTTAAAAATAGCGTCTCTCTGAATAATGGCCTCGGTTATCTGTGGGCGTAAGACGGATGGGGGGGGGGGGGAGGGGGGAGTGCAGGGGGGGCGTCGCGCACGTCAGAGCGGGGAGAAATCTCATTATTCCCGTCACACAGCGGCCCTCTCCGGCTGTGACGCACGCGCGGATCCCCAACCCCACCGAGACGGCCGGGTACCCAGCGGCGCCACGGCTCGCATCCGCCCCCCGCCACCCCCGCCACCCCACCGCCAACCCCACCGCCACCGCACCTTGCGAAAAACCACGAACCTCCGTCCAGCTCCATCACGACTCTGACTCGCGTCAAATCGGCGTCGCGGGTGCCGCGCAGGGCGGCCGGTCCACGTCGCCCGACCTTTCGGTCTGATTCCAGCAGCTCTTGGATTGGCCACGATCCTTTCACGTCTGCCGCACGTGGTTGCAATTTCCACGTTTGCCTTGGGCATCACGTTTTGGTTTCAGCGGGACGCGTGTTGACGCGAGGCTTCACGTGGGAGGCGTTCAAAGCCGCGTGGCACGATGTAGCGAGCCCGCGCTAACAACCCAGCAGAGCGCCAGGGTGAGCGTGTGCTGCAAACCGTGGGCCCCATTTCACGCGCGTCCGCCGACTTTTCCTTGCCCGTCAATTTTTGGTCTGCGGCAGCAACGAGTTGACGTCTCCTAGATTTGACGGCACGCGCGGAGGGACGCGCGGCGCGTGGCGCGGACGCTGCTGGGTGCCGCCGCCGCCGCCGTCGGCATCTCTGCTCATTCGCAGATCAGAATCGTCGATGTCCCCGTCGCCCCGAAGGCGGGGCAGCAGTGGCCAAGGCGGTGGCTCGAGAATGAAAAGCGAACGTGAAAGGCGCCCGCATCGGCCAACAGACACGCAGTGGTGCCCTTTTAAATGGTGCGGCGGTAAATCAACGTCACAGTTGTTACCGGCCTCATGAGTTCCACATCGCCTGGCTTCCCTGCCGCACTGATTGCATCCCGGGGTTATTATTCTATAAAATATTTGATTTATAAACTTTTATTTTTATTTTACCAGGTAAGGCCCTCTGAGCTGTATAGCTTTTTTTTTATAAGCGCCCTGGCCACGAATGATTGCTCAACGAAGTGGCTTATCGTCTGGAAATATACAGCAGCCAAAAACTCTAAACGCATGTTGATTCTAAATGTGGATGGAAAAACCGGAGGACCCGGAGAAAAATCCACACAACCACGGGTCGAGAGACGGAGAGAGAGACGAAAACTTCAAATATACATCAGCAGGCGTCAGGGTTGGAATCGAACCCATGACCTCCTGTACACCAGGCGAGGTTGTTAACATCTCTCCACCGTGGTGTCCCA
The DNA here is from genome assembly GCF_015708825.2 of Lethenteron reissneri. Taxonomy (NCBI): domain Eukaryota; kingdom Metazoa; phylum Chordata; class Hyperoartia; order Petromyzontiformes; family Petromyzontidae; genus Lethenteron; species Lethenteron reissneri. Next base: position 10,000,535 of record NC_083806.1, on the reverse strand, counting down.
AACCGTAGGTCACCTTTAAATTTTGATTTAAAGCTTTCGTGACTGCAGGGATTCATCTTCTTGGTTCTTTCGGTAAAGTCACGTAGAAGGGAAATAATAAAATAATTAAATGAATACATAATAAAATAATTATTTTTCTTCTTGGTTCTTTCGGTAAAGTCACGTAGAATGGAAATAATATTATTTATTATTATTTTATTATTTCCATTCTACATGACTTTACCGAAAGAACCAAAATTTTTTTTTATTATTTTATTATGTTTTATGAATCCCTGCAGTCACGAAAGCTTTAAATCGAAAAATTAAAATTTTATTATGTTTTATTATAAAATAATTATTTTATTATGTTTTATTATAAATTATTATTTGTTTATTATTATTTTTTCCCCTTCTACGTGACTTTACCGAAAGAACCAAGAAGACGTAGGTCACCTGTAAACGAGTTGGCATCGCCCGGAGGCTCGTAAACGATGCGAACATCCGCCACGGTCGGTGCCAATCCCCCGTCACGGGAGATGAAGCGAGCGCTGACGGACGTGTCAGTGACGACCGTCGTGACTTTTCTCGAACCGCACGAATCTGTCGAAGTGCCCTCCACTCGCGCATCTCCGTACCGCGTGGGACACCACTTTTGTGTCATTTAATCGCTATGAAGTTCGCACATTTTGACCGGATATTAATGTGTACGAAGCTCGTTACAGAGGGCTTATAGCTCTCGTAATGTTTGATGTCAGGTTCGAAGGAATCCACTCTGCGGATTTAACCCCCTTGTGCATTCGTTTGTCCGTCTGCTAGTTACGGGTGGAATTATGTCAATTCATTGATGAAACATGAACCTTTATCTCACGAAAGCCACGTTGCGCATCCGGCCATCACGTGTCTGCCCTGACCAATTAACCGCGTGCGCCCAGCGCGGTATGAGCACGGTCTAGCTGTCATTTGCTACGGAAGTTCACGCATCCAACCTTTGTACATATCCATAATCTACCTCAAGCCAGTCTCCAGCGCGACGTTGGGCTGTAAATGGAGTCGCATATTTAAGAATTGATGTGGGTTTTTTTTTCCATCGATGTAGAAAGACGTCTCGCTCCAACTTTCCCGGGGCTTTGGGCAACTGTGCAAGTGCTTTGGGTTCACGTAAGGCCGGAGATGAAGGGGAAATCAATGTTTGTCGGGGAAAATCTGACGTGTTATTATACAACTCTGAAGCTGTGCACTGTGAGGCCCACGCGAAGAAAGGGAAACGTTTAAAAATATTTATCGGCGATTCAAAAACATATTGTAGGTAATGGGTTTGTGTCATTCCAGCAGCAACTCGAGGCATCGCCATTCGGCGCGGTGAAACAAGAAAACGATCCTCTCAATGAATTGTCATCACTGCATCGCCAAGATCGCCGATCGACAGGGGAATTCATTATTGTAATAACTTCAAGGACAGTGCATATCATTATCATTATCAGAGTTGTTTCTTTTTGTTTGCATTTTGACTGCTTGTGTTGTGGTTATTGCAAACATGATCCCTTGTATAAAGGTGTCAGTTTTTGTACCAGTTGAAAGGGTATATTTTGCCACTGGTAAAGGAGGTCTCATCGTGTGAATTCATTATTGCGCTCCCTCATTTTAGGAAAAAGGCATTTCGAAATAAATCAAAAGCTCTTGCTATTCCAACACAAACTAACAAACTCCACGGCCGACGAAGGCTGCATAATGAATGTTCGGTAAATGTAACGAGTTGTGGTGGCAAAACTAATTACGATGTTTTTGTTTATTTTTCGAACACCGCGGTGCATTTATTCAAGCGGCGCACCAAAGTGTGAGTGCGATGTCTTGCGGCTCAGCGGCTGAACACGATGCGCCTCAAGCCAGCGGACGCACACTTTAAAAAATTAACCCGTAAAAACAAAGTTTTTCACTATAAATCCTTTATATGCGTGGCGGCTAGAGTCCTCTCGTCCTCTGGCTTGAGATGGCTGCCACCTATGGGTCAGATGATTGTCTGGCAGCATTAAGCAATTGGTAATTAAATATTTAAAAATGTTCCCCTAAACAGTGTAAAATTTTGGGGAAAAAATGTTCACGAAAATTAATTGTCACGCACAACGAGTCTGTGTGCAAAATGTCAGCTCGATTGGATCACGGAAAGTGGTTTAAAAAAACGACCGAAAGATTTGCACGGTCGTAAGCAAGCAAGCAAGCACGCAAGCAAGCACGCAAGCAAGCGAACTTAATATAAAGGATTTAAAAAATACATTCTAACGAGGACCTCGGCCTGATTAACAATGACTTGTATATAAAATGTAGAGAGATATAAAAAAAACACAATCACTCGCACTCAATTTTTCATGTAATTAGCGAGACGAAGTATAAACAGTTAAACAGACCTTGACGGATTCAACCGATGCCAACAGCACAATCGCTAAAAAAAAAGCAACGATAAAGCAACTCTAACAAAAAAAAAATTATAATAAGAATTTAAAAAAATCCTTGCCGGATTAAAATTGGATTATGCAGCCTGCTCCACATCGTCCCGAGATTTGGCTCCTGCCTGTGGGTGTTACGCAGGATTCATGCCACGGTTTGCTGAGCAGTGAGCAAAGCAGCCTGAAGATCTGTGCTGCGTCGCGTGACCCCCCCCCCCACACACAACTCCCTCCATCTGCCTACCCCCACCCCACGCCCCTTCCATCTCTATCTGTGGCTCCGAACACCTTGGCCCAAAGGGGGAAGCGCTTGCATCCGAACGCGTGTTTCCCCGCTGCATGGCGGTACGCGTGTGCGTGCGCGTGTGTGACGACGCATCGATTCATAGTCGAAAATGGATTCTCACGCTCGCAACAACGTTGCGCCCGATCTAGCGCGCGCGCGCGCGAGAGAGAATAACGTTTTAGATGCCGTGAAAAGAACGGAATGAGAGGTGGACAACATTAACAACGGAGTGGACATCAAGAGGGAGAAGGCAGGAGGTGAAGAGCAAGACAGTGGAAGAGATGGCAGCAGTGAGATGACATCAAAGGGGTTGAAAGCCACGATTGGACAGGGTGACTTAGGAAGGAATTTAAGGAAATGTATGCCTTTGGCCAGTTTATCTTCCTGGACCAGAAACCATGATAGGTGTAATTATATATGCAAGAGTCATTGAACCTTGGCAGAAATTCCTGGTGACAAATCCCATGTTTTCGGTAAAAAATGTGGATTTGTTCACTTGGTCCAATCAAAAAGACTACGTGCCCAAGTACCCACACACATTCGGTGTCACACTCAACACTCTCATCTCCTATTGAGCAGCCCCAGTTCCAAGACATCTGCCAAGCCTTGGTGTCCACCCATCCAGGTACTGTCAGTACGAACCAAACTCAGCCTTGCATACCTTACAATGTCCAAACGACGATATCGGGTACATTTAATGCTCACGCTCAAAGAGACAAAGATCCCCCCTGATATCTGAACATACTTTAGGGGCAGGTGCTGTTCGCGAGCACGGCACACCCGACCGCCTTTTTCTTCGCAGTGGCGAAGTTTACACTCCGCACCAGGTACTAATTTGAGGCTGAGTAGACCTAGAGGAGGCCCAGGACCGATTCAGATAAAATTTTCACTGGTGTTGGCCGTAAGCAGGAATCTAACTCTGGTCACAGCTTAATCAGAAACTCACACACACACACGTGCCTCGGCTTACCACAGAAGGTGATGATGTGGCTGCTATCTTCATGAACAAACTTCCTTGTCACAGCCTCCTCCATGATCTGCTTCACCTGGTGGATGAGAGGTGAGAGTGGAGGAGAGAGAAATTCTGTCAAAGGGTATTTAGTTAGAATGTATTATTTTTCGTATTATCACGTTTTGTTTAGCCAGGAAAGTCTCACTCTCTGGCCTTTTTAAATCATTTATATTAAGTTCGCTTGCTTGCTTGCGTGCTTGCGTGCTTGCTTGCTTGCTTACGACCGTGCAAATCTTTCGGTCGTTTTTTAACCCACTTCCCGTGATCCAATCGAGCTGACATTTTGCACACAGACTCGTTGTGCGAGACAATTAATGTTCGTGAAAAAAAAATGCAAAAATTTTAGACTTTTTAGGCAACAAAAATTTATTTTACATTTATTCAAATAGAACTCATTCATGGCTTTGGCTGAACGTCACAGTGTAGGAGCCCAGAGCATAACCCCTCCACAGGCAGTGGCGGAGTAGCGCAGTTGGTAGCGCCCTCGCTTCCCATGCCAAAGGTCGCGGGATCGATCCCCGCGTTCTCCACAGGCGAATATATTTTTAAATCCTTTATATTAAGTTCGCTTGCTTGCTTGCGTGCTTGCGTACTCAAGAAAAAACAGAAATGAATAATAACATAAAACCGATGCCACGCATATAAAGGATTTATAGTGAAAAACTTTGTTTTTACGGGTTAATTTTTTCAGGATGGGTTCTGCCAAGCTTTGCCTTTCCAGCAGGGCAGTTATGATTGCCATGCATAACTTGCGAATGATGTCACGTGATCGCAAATTATCACTGTGAAGCAGACGGCCTGTATTATTCTTCGGTTAATACACCCCACGTAAAAATAACCGGGCCGAACACTGGATTCGAGCTGTGACCCTCCGCGGCAGGCGGCGAAAACGCGCTACCGTGAGGCCGTGTCATTACCCCGAATGTCACCTCATCACCCTCTGATGATCTACCATACTTTTGTACTCAAAGGCAAAGTGATTTCTTACTCAAATGATCATTGAAGCGGTGGTTCGTCCTCTGTTTAGAGGTTCGAGCTATTGGTGGATATTCAATTTTTTACGGCAAGATTGAATCTACCCATAGGACGTTGACTTCCCCGCAAAGTGCTATTCAATTGATTGACCCTGCTCAGAAAATGTTAACAAGCTGATGATGAACTCAAACTGTACCTCCGTGGAAACTGGCCACGCGATCGTCGCACCGATCGTTGTGCCACTATGCCACCCGTGGCAGTGCGTTTCAAAATAACAAGCAAATGTGATTGCAAATCTTCCAGAGTCGTGGGGAGCAAAGAGAGTGTTGTAGATGCTGTTTGTAATTACAGAATCTAGGATGGGGTTTTTGTGTGTGTTGTCCTTATGATTGGCCGCAAGATGGCTTAACTGTGACGGTAAATTCCACAAATTCCGAATGGGTCCTTAATGGGACGATGGCCACGATTTGGCTGTGCCTGTCTTCCATCCCCCTGTGAAAAGGAATGAGTGCCACTGAGCACTTCAGATTGTCGCTGTCACCCCCCCCCCCCAACTCATTTAAAATGTGCTAATCCCCTCCGTTATTTAATTTATTTATGTTTTATTATTATTGCTTTTCATTATTTTTTTTAATTCGTTTCCGGCCTGATCCTGCCACTGCCTCTTGGCCCTTGCCATGGTCGCCGTTCCACGTGGCGGCGACTCCCGCAGGGCCTGCCACGGCTACGATGGTGGCACGGGGAATTTTTTGTTCTTCCAGTGAAAGATTGGTTTTTTTTACAGTTTTTTTTGCACAGCATCCTGAGGATGCAGTCATTTTGTAGACGTTCTATATCAATCCACATTGTTGTTCATGATATACCACATACTGTATACCACATCAACGTATTTCCATAAATAACATTGCCCTAGAAGGAAAAAAGTAACGTTTCAGGCAATGGCCCCTTCTATGAATACGCTGTTTTTGTTGTGCTTGTGCACCAGTGCCAATCGAGTACCACGTAAAAATGTGTTCCATTGTAATGCTTTTTCTCAAGCCGTTAGGCTAACATAAAGGCAGTGTCTCATTTTCATCTGTAGAATGGTCTTTGATAGCATCCGTATTTTATTTCATGACCTCACCATCTTTCATTTGCAATACTTACCCCCCCCACCCCACCACTCGTGTTAAATACATCAAGTTCAAATGGCTGAGAAGGCCCTTGACAAGCTACAGGTTACACCATTGGAACCTCATTTGGCAGTAAAAATATGATCATTGGTTTTTTACCCTTCTATCTGGCAGCAAAACTGACATTATCAGAGTTGTGTTTTTTGTTTGCATTGTGACTGCAGGTATTGTGGTCTATGCAAACATGACTCCTTGTAAAAAGGTGTCAGTTTTGTTGCCAGATAGAAGGGTAAAAAACAATTATCAAGCTGCAGGTTTGTCAAGGGTAATTTAAGCTACCCTGGTATGCTTTGACCGACAGCTCTGACAAGAGGCTGGCACGAAGCAATACAAGTGCAGTTCAATGTGTTACACAACGTGGGTTTGGGCGAATCACAGTGGTGACAAGGGATGACGGCCGAAGTGTGGGATGGGCGGGGTGGGGGGTGGGGGGTGTGGGAGGGAAGGAGGGAATCACGAAAGGAGTGACAGCCAAGGGAGTCGAACGCACACGTCTCGAAAGAGGCCCTTCGATCCAGCAGCGGATTGATCATGGCCACTGACGATGACGAATTGTTTTGTCTGTTAGCCACAGGCACAATTGTGTCCTGGGGATAGGGCGGCTGTACAATGGAGATCGGATTTAATTTTAGACTTAAAACTTTCGTGACTGCAGGAATTCATATTCTTGTATTTTTTTCCGGTAAAGTCACGTAGATAAAAAATGCGAATCAACATTTTAAAAAACCCCACGACGTTTCGATCGCAACACAAGCGGTCTTCTTCAGGTGGAAAGAAAAAAAAGAAATCGGCTTTAATAATGGTGACAGTGATGCACTATGGCAATGTTCTGTTCCGTTGAAATATATAAATGGCAACACCTGAAGCTATTTAACCTGGGAAAGTAATTTAGACCGCTATTGTAGCCCTCTGGCGGGCTTGCAAGGTGTCTCGTGATAACGTCCATGCAGGCTACGCACACAGTATTTCATCCTGGGGAGTAGGGTTCATCCCTTTTTTGCTCCTTGATCTACAAATATTTTTTCTGATTGGCGAGGAGCTTATCAGGTGTCTGGAGTGAAGCGTCTGCACTCTGGCGATGCTCAAAACGCAAAATGTGAGGCATTTACCCCCAATTTCTAGGCAGCCTAAACAGTGCCGGATTATCCAAGTAGCAAGAGTAGCTACAAATGCTACGGGCCCCGCACTTTCAAGGGCTCCGCGCTAAATGCTTTCAAGCTATCAATTCCGGTTTACTAATTCTTCACTTTATTATAGTACTATACTGCCTTCAACTTTTATGAACGACTGGGTGTTTAAGGTTAGCGATTTGTCGTATTATCTGGCTTTATAGCAAATGAAAAAATACAATTACTTTCTAGATTTGAAGCTTTCGTGACTGCAAGGATTCATATTCTTAGGTTTTTTCCGGTAAAAAAAAATCACGACGTTTATTCATGAATAAAAAGTGTGCCGTACTTGGCCCTTCCCCCCTCTCCAACCATTATTTAAACGGAGTGGTAGCTCTTGCAATTTCTCATTTACTTGATACAGCTGTCGTGGCTGTGACGGTTCCACCTGAAGACGGAAGCTTGTGTTGCCTCCGAAACGTCGTGATTTTTATTTTATTTTACTTTTATTAATTTTAATGTTTTACCTACGTGACTTTACCGAAAAAACCTAAGAATACAATTACTTTACTGTGCAAGTTAAAATTGTATGTTTTTTATTTTTATATATAGGGCCCCTTTATAGCATATGCTACAGGCCCGGCACTAGCTTAATCAGGCACAGAGCCTAAACACACATTGGCGCATATTGCTTCGACGTAAGGGTCTCGTCTTTTTTTTTTCAAATTGAATATCGGATAACCGCCAAGCTGAAGGCTCTGCTGTCTGCAATGTCTGCACACAAGTCTCCACCAGCCCCATTCCATTGTTTTTTTTTCTGGGGCTCCTCTGGTGTGTTTGTCCTGCGTGATTGCTATAATCCGCGTTGCACACACGTAAACAAGGCCTCCTGGTAAATGTGCCCTTTTTAGCCTGCAGGGAGACACCCCAGGCAAGTATAATTTAATCTATAAAAGAGCGTCAAACCCAGCCCGCCACATCGATTATAGTTAAAATAATAGAAACAAAACATAATAAAATAATATAATAAAATAATATAATATAATAAAATAATTTTATTTTTATCATTTATTACTTCCCTTCTACGTGACTTTACCGAAAAAACCAAGAAGATGAATCCATGCAGTCACGAAAGCTTTAAATCGAAAATTATAGTTATGTATTTGACTTGTGCTGCATTTGGGTTATTTTAGCTGTGCTTGCCACGTAGCTATAATAATTATTTTAGTTATCGGTGTACCTTTGAACCTACATGTCAGACCCAATGCATTCTCCGAAGGTAGTTTTGTAAATTATTTCCTTTCTTCTTCTTCTTAATGTTACGTTACTACAGATCCATGACGTAATCTTAACGTAGCTTACATAACTATTATACTGTATACACATATACGATCGTGCCAAGGGAAAACCTAGCGAGGCAGACACGGTGAATATTATTGCAGGACAAACATCGCATGCATCTGACTCGGTGGGAACTGAGGAATGGTGCAGGATAGGTTACAGATTTAGAGCCGTGAACACCAATCGAAAACGAAAGTCCATTGTTATTTCCTAAAGGCGGTGGTGTGAAACGGTTCCACGAAAAAGCTCACAAATTACAAATCATCCTTGTCCACCCCATCCTTTCGCAGAGTTGCTGTGCTATCGTGATACGTCCCCTCCCTCCTCCTCCTCCACCCCCATTCTCGCTGCCGCTGTTGCCTTGCACGGCGAGGTTGCTGGACAAAAACAGATCAAGCACAAACCGATAGACAGGAGGGAACGCTCTGCTGTGCGTTCGCGGTGAGCGAATGAATGTCGGCGACACCAAGAATCCATTACCGGAGGTGAAAACGTAGGATTTAGGAAATGGCAGATATTTGGCGCGTGCGTTATAATCCACTGGGCTGTCGCGGTGGGCATTTGTTGCAGCCTGGCATGCGGCGGTGGGTGGATATGCGAGGTTGGTAATGCACCGCAACGTCGTTCTCACGTCTGTCCTCTGCGTTCTACCAAATGTCGAAACAAAACGCGAGTGTGGTTCATTCGGTGCGGTTCATTCGAGTCTCATCGGGTGACATTTCATTTGGCGACGAAGACTACACGACGAGATGGATGGGCGGCTCAAGGGGATTCAAGATGATTCGTACAGAAGCGCAGAGGGCAGCAGCAAGCCGTCGCCCCTTGCAATGCGCGGCGTTTGCCAAGCCCCGAGCGAACACTCGGGCGTTGTTGAGGACGCTAACGTGCAGCGAATTTTGATGGCCTCAAAGCCGGTCACTGATGACTGCACAAGAACTACTTCCCGTCGTAAAATTGTTAATGGCAAACTTAATTGTCTCCGTGTCCAATACAGAGGCTGCAGCAGCAGCAGCAGCAGAGAAAGCACGAGAGAGAGAGAGAGAGAAAAACCGCTCACGTGATAACACCAACACTCTCCAAATGGTGATTGGGTGAAAAAGAATGATTAGGAAATTTGCGAGCTTTAATGTGGTATTGTCTCCCGCCGCCGTTAGATAAAATTTCAATGGACTTCAGCATCATTCTACGTCCCATGCTGTCCGCGCAATTCACAGATGGAATTTTTTTTAAAGTAATTTTTTTGTAATGTAAACGTTACTTTGTGCAGTCAATGTCCGCGCGTGTTTAAAGGCCTGGGATACACTGAATTAAGGAGTGGTGGCTGGCATTGGACCACGAGCGCATGCACAAAACAAGCGCACGCACGCACACGACTACTTCTTCTTGGTTCTTTCGGTAAAGTCACGTAGAAGGGAAGTAATAAAATAATAAAAATAAAACATAATAAAATTATTCTCACGACGTTTCGGCCACAACGCAAGCAGCCGTCCTCAGGTGAAAACCAGGTCCGTCGAGGCGACAGAGTCTGACTCTGTCTGAGGACGGCTGCTTGCGTTGTGGCCGAAACGTCGTGAGAATAATTTTATTATGTTTTATTTTTATTATTTTATTACTTCCCTTCTACGTGACTTTACCGAAAGAACCAAGAAGATGAATCCCTGCAGTCACGAAAGCTTTAAATCACACGACTACTGCTGCGTAGTTAGGTCTTTGCCACTGTGCACACGCAGATCACACACACACAGAATAAAAGAAACAAAGATTCCACGTTTAGCTTTCTTTGACACACAGTTGGGGGAAAATGACGTCAGAGATCGCCCATTCCGGGCGGGGCATTGCACGACGGTTGTGATGTATGTTAACACCATATTCCTGGCAGCCACATCGCCCCCTCTGGTGAAACGAATGCATCCTATGATCGTTGGTAAAATAGCACGCTCATGAAAGCCTTGAACTACAAATAGCAACTATATCAATGGTTGAAAAAAATGTTATTCACTTCAGTCGCTGAATCAGTCACTCCTGTACCTAGATTACACCTCAAAGCATTCGCCAAATAAATGTATTTTTTGTGACAATCCCTTTTACTCCACGTATGTATGTTAAATTATTTTCCACCTTACGTAGCCAACCGTCCTAATCGGAGGTGATAGGACTGTAAAAGAATCATTGTTAAATACGTGTAGATTATAATAATCTCATCACTTTCGTGCATCACATTCTCTCTCATCACTCACCACTTTACTCAAACTTTCTCTCATCACATTTCTCTCTCATCACTTTCTCTCGATGCAGCCGTGTAGAGTTCTACATTGCGATTTGCAGGGATAGCCAAAATCGCGGACAGCAAGTTTGTTAGTAATGAGAGAATACCGTTCGACGTTTGTGCCGTCTGCATTTTAAATTAAAACATAAATAAGACGGAGCAATAAAATAAGGAAGGCCATATAATTGTTTTATTTTCAATATAACTCACACATCTGCAATGGTCACGTAGAAAGTAATGATTTATTATTCACATATAAACATCGCTCCACATCTATACGAGCAATACTAATCAACTTGATGGTAAATAATGTACTTGGTTATAATAATGCTTTGGGGAACATCGAAACAATGAAATGTGTCCAGCAGCAAATACATTGGTATATGGCAGGGTTGTCGGAAATAACACCCAGTCCACAAAGACACGCACAAAAGGAGTGGTGATGTGGGAAATCCATTCTACTAAGAGTCACAGCAAGGTGGCCATGTGACTCGGGTAAGATAATACAGGTAGGAACAACAGGTTCCACACTGCCCACTAGGGATTATTTGTCTGTCGTGCATATGGGGAGGGTGGGGGTGGGAGGGGTGGGGTGGGGCTGGGCTGGGTGGAGAGGGGAGGGTGGGGAGGGGCTGGGTGGGGAGGGAGGGGCTGGATGGGGAGGGGAGGATGGGGAGGGGCTGGGTGGGGAGGGTGGGGTGGGGCTGGGTGGGGGGTGGGAGGGGTAGGGCTGGGTGGGTGGGTGGGGAGGGTGGGGAGGGGCTGGGTGGGGAGGGTGGGGTGGGGCTGGGTGGGGGGTGGGAGGGATGGGGCTGGGTGGGGAGGGGCTGGGTGGGGAGGGTGGGGAGGGGCTGGGTGGGGAGGGTGGGGCTGGGTGGGGGGTGCGAGGGGTGGGGCTGGGTGGGGAGGGGTTGGTCACCCCGTGGTGCCCTTATAAAACTCAACGTTTAACCTACACATTACACTATACACGACACGATACACTACACTTATACAGGTTCCACACAACAGGTTCCACACTGCCCACCAGGGATTATTTGTCTGTCTGTCGTTCACGAATGCGCTGTCCCACCAAGTTCCTACATGCCCACTCCGAAGGAACGTGTTTCCCGTGTCGGAGCAAGCGAGCCAACGCTGCCGAGACGCTTGGTTCAAATCCCAGGCTCCCGCGGGAGACTAAAGCGTAATCCCGAAGCGAATCTGCGTCAGCGCTCTCAAGCCCGCCGACGAGCTCGCCGTTAATCATCGACCATAATTTATCCACAGCCTGCTGGATGAACGTCTCACCAAACCACTGGGCAGCGCTCACGGTCTGGCAGAGGTCGCAACCGGGTACCCGATACCCGTACCCTACCCGATACCCGGCTACTCGTACCCGGCCGGGTACGGGTAGCCGGGTACCCGTTTGCGACCCTGGTGCGGCCGGGTACGGGTAGACCGTGAGTCACTGGTGAGTAACCGTTTGTCACTCATTTCCCAACGTCTTGTCTCTTCTCACAATTCAAGTTCCTAGAATCACCCACCGGCGCCTGCAACATGGCTTCATCCCAGAGGTCGCAATCAGGTACCCGATACCTGTATCCTACCCGTACCCGGCCGTACCCGTACCCTACCCGTACCTGGCCGGGTACGGGTAGGGTACGGGTAGGACCTCTCCGGCCTGGCAATGCAAGAGCGCCTAGCCTGCACTGCCGAACTGCTGGGGAAGTGTTGGGATTGTGAAATGAAAGCTGGGGCAGCCACCACGTGATTTTAACTGGGATCTCAAAAAATGTAGCGTAGTCGACAAATGACTGGAATAAATAAAAATTCCCATGGCAATGAATTTGATTCTGCACTTGAAATGGCTTAGTTTGCTTCCTATGATGAGATTAATCCGCAGCGGGGTGGATGGGGAAATGCCCCCCCTCCCCCCAGCGTGGATGAGGTCACCTTGAAGGTGAGATTTTAAAGAACAAATCTGTGATATCCACTTCAGCAGACCGTTCTCTATCAGGATGGGGGGGGGCACTGCTTCTGAGAGAGTTCAAAATGAACATTCGGGACGAAACGCCGGTGGAAAGGTATATATATATAATTAATAATCGAACAAATTTAGATAATCAGTTGCATAGTGATGTGTACTTTAACAAAATTATACATTTATTGCGAAGCGCACCTCATTATTAAAAATACCAAGACGCTAATAGCTGGTAACGTCAAGGTTCAAAAAGCATTGTTAGCAGCTGACAGTGTATTATCACTAAGAATCTGAATAATTAAAATACCAGCGTAAATGCTTTCCAAGCAATGGCAACACTTTTAAAAGGTGTGAATTTGATCTGTCCTCGAATGCGTGCGTCTCGCAAAGCACAAGAGAACAATCCACCCCAAAGTGACTCTTTCTGCCGTTTTGTGTGCACATACCTTGCAACAAAGCCACCAATCCCAGGTAATTTAAAGTTCCCCGTTCATTCACCGAGAATGGGGCAATTACTGTAGTGTGAAAAACAATTCTGTCCTAAAATACCGTCATTATTACTCGCGGGTAATTGAAATGTGACGCACAATACACCGAATTACGAGCCCCCCGCTATCCATCAGCGCCGAACGTTTAGCGACGTAAATGTGACCGCTTATAAACAGAGGAGAGACTTGGCACGAACACAACCTGCAGGAAAGCGGGAGGCAATTAGTGTCTGCGACGCGCCGGGAATGTAAATCCACGGTTAGTGTAAATTGCATTTCAATTACACGAGCACTCATTACCGGGCTGCAGGTTACGCAGCACGACCCGTGCCGCCGCCGCTGCCGCTGCTGTTGGCGAACGAGCGAGGTACCGAGCAGAGGCAGCGCCACCCACACCGGCGATTAAGAGGGCAAGGGACGAAGGCGCAACAGCCTTGCGCCTCTTGCGGTCAAAAAGGGCTCGGCCAGACGGCCAAAATCGTGGCGCTTTTCAGCCATCACTCTCCCTCGTGGTGTCCTCCACCAGGGGCTTGGGGTTGCTGCGACTTGGCGGGCGGTCAGTTCGAGAGGAGGTGGGGAGGAGAGCGATGGTTTTGAGGAGAGGGTTGGCCGTCGAGCACCACCTTGTTTTTTTCCCAGACGTTGCCACTCAGCTGCGCGCCACGAGACGGAACGGAACGTCCGTTCGGAACTAACGCAGGGCAAGCGTTGCGCTCGAGAGAGAGAGAGAGAAGAGAAAAAAAAACCCCAACTCTCGGTAAATGTAAAAAAGCCGACATCCTTTAGAAGGAGGGACATTGGCGTCTCTCGTGTGCTTGTGCGAGATTCTGCATAAATCAACCGACTGATTGAAAGGAACGAGGTAAAGCAGAAGGTACCAGATGGCAATTTATAATCATTTATATAAATAGTCCCAACTATATGCTGCATTGTTGCCGCATCTTTTAGAATGCATTTAAATAATTGCAGGTTAACATTGTTGCTTGCTGCTGCTGCTGTTGTTGTTGTTATCGGATGCATCTTTAAGCGAGAGTAGTGCCTTAGCAGACCTTCGTGAAACTCGACGCTGCGCGGTCAAACGTAATCCGACCGGCGCGGCGAAATAGAATATTTAACGCGGGCAGAACGTAATAATAGGGCTTTCCCCCTTTATTATGCGAGCAGAACGCTTCGACCGGACACACGAACACGAACGTGATGGACACGGAGAAGGCGGGCAGATGTCGACGCTTAAATTGGAAGAAAAAAATTAACCCGTAAAAACAAAGTTTTTCACTATAAATCCTTTATATGCGTGGCATCGGTTTTATTTTATTATTCACTTCTGTTTTTCTTGAGTAAGAATTTCATTTTTATCACATTGGTATTTTAAATTAAATAATGATTTTTTTTTTTCCTAAAAAGTGGAAAATTTGAGAAAAAAGAATTTTCCACGAAAATAAATTGTCACGCACAACGAGTCTGTGTGCAAAATGTCAGCTCGATTGGATCACGGGAAGTGGGTTAAAAAACGACCGAAAGATTTGCACGGTCGTAAGCACGCAAGCAAGCAAGTGAACTTAATATAAAGGATTTAAAAAAGCCGCAGTCGATCATAAAAAAAACTGGGACCGAAAAAAAATCACGTCAAACTTTTAACTATTTACTCAATGGGGGCTTTTATTTGTTTTACAATGAACTCCACTCCGCTGCATGCACAACCTGAATGTAAACGCTTTCGATCACTGCCTTATGACGCGTGTACGTTTCCACTATAAAGTTGCTTCTTAACTGATACTGCATCACATTTTAGATTGTTTTCTCTCTCTCTCTCGATGGAATTTGACGGACTTGTGCCTTTTTCCGATGTTTGTACATTTCTTTGCTGTGCCTGCTTTAGTATTTGTTGTGTTTAAAAAAACAAACCTTGATAAAGGTGACTTGTCTTCACAATAGACTCTACTGGTCTCTCTGTGGGCGGTGATTTCAGGCATTTAATGACCCAACTTGCGAAGAAAATGTAAATCACCGCTCTCGCATTGACGACGCAAACTCAAAGGGGTCGATATATATTATTATTATTATTATTTCCTCCCTTGAGGCTGAACTCAAACGAACGTTAACACAAATAAAAGGAGAAACACGAGGTATGGTGGGGGGGGGGAGGTCCATCCTTGATCCTTTATTCAACCCAGCCCACACTTGCCCACAGCCCTCTCCCCATCCGTTCCCCGCCAGAATCGCCCCGAGCCCCCCAAATGCCCCCCTCCTCCTCCACCTCCTGTATCTCCTCGCCTGCTCCTCCCCTCCCTCCTGCCCTGTCCCCGACCCCACTGTCTCCCTCGTGACGTCCATCTCTGTTCCTACCCCTGACATCCGCTTACTATCAGTGAACGGGGAAGGCGGGTTTCAGCGGACAGGCTTCAAGTGATCGGGGTTCACGTGGCGACGGTGTCTGCCCCCTCACCCCCCCCCCGGAGGTGAATGCTCAGAGCGCTTTATGGGGCCATCCATTGAGTAGGTACGCAAAAATCTGTCAAAACTTGACCCCTCCCCCCTCCCTGTACCCCCCATCTACGTACGTACGCCTGACCCCCCCCCCCCCCCGAATTCTATAGAACGGCCGATATTTAATCCACGCAGAAACGATCAAGGATTCATACTATTAACGTGTTTAAGCAAACAGACAGTCCACCGCCGGCTGCATTCAAGAATTAAGTCGCGTACCATGGCCACTTATGTTTGCCGAGCTGCGTGATAGCTGCAGTCAGGGGCACGGTGGCACACGAGTGACACCTCTCCCACAGTCCCACTTCTCCCGGCAGGACTTGTTGTCTGACAGCTGGAGACACTGAACTGTGGCTCATTTGAAGGCCAATGTAGACAAATTATTATCGAGGCTTCACCCCCCCCCCCCCCCGTGTCCTATGCGTACATTGTCAGTAGACCCCCCCCCCCCTATACGCAAGTGTACACATTTGTGTTAACCCCTCCTCCCCCCTCCATGCGTACGTACTCAATCGGTGGCCCCTAACGGGTGCGGCCCACCTCGAGTGGACGCCCACGGGATCGCGTGTCCCGCCTGTCTGGCCTCGTGCCCGGGGGGGGGGGGGCTGGGCGGTGGGGGTCAGCAGCTGTCGTTAAAGGGCTCCTCCAAATGTGGCCCGCGTCCACGAATGGGCTCGGGGCACGTTGCACGATGCACGGCCACTCGCTGTGAGGTCATTCACATGAGCGGGTTGAAGAGTGCACAGGTAAAACAACAACTAAATTGAGCCATATATTTGTTTTTATGTTACCAGGTAAAGGCTTACCTGAGCTATGGAGCGACCTGGCCACAAATGATAGCTCAATGACGTGGATGATCACGTGGACATTTATAGAAGCCAAATACTCTAAATCGCGTGTTTCTAAAATGTGGAGAGAGAAAAAAGCCGGAGGACCCGGAGAAAAATCCACGCGACCACGGGGAGAGAGACACGCAAACTCCAAATATACAGCAGCAGGCGTCATGATCGGCATTGAATCCACGACCTCCTGCATACACCGGGCGAGGTAGTTAACATCTCGCCACCGTTGCACTCTTCGAGTAAGTGTGCAGCCTCGCACTTGTACGCTCAAGCGAGTGCTTGCCCGCTACTAAAGAGCCCCGTGTAGAGGGCGTTTGGCCCACTCTCTGACGCTGGCGAGACGTCCTGGAGTAGGTGACAGTACCCACCACACGCAAACCACCGGTCGACTACCTGCGGCGAACCCATTGTTTTTATTTTGCTGGGTGCACAGAGGCGGAGGGACTTTGAGAGCATCGGCCGCGATTTGAATCCTGCGCGAGGAAATCGAATCGAAGCGTGGGACCTGCGCGCTCGTCATTTACAGCTCGGATTTGTTTTTTTGTTTGAAATCTCCCGGTTCAATAAAGGATACGAAACAAACGATGCAACAGCCCCGCGTGATTCGTGCGTGCTCATCTCAGCCGTCTCGTGTCCCATCCCCCGAGGGGGGGAGGGAGGGGGAGAGGGTCACAGCTCACCTTACGTTGGCTCCACGCCGCCAAAAAAGCCGCACCGCGTGCCGAACGGCTCTCATCACGAACCGTGCGCCACGGCACCCACCGGCCGTGAGTTTGGCCAGGGAGTACGCAGCCATCGGTTCACGAATCTAACCGTGCAGAGCTTTGAGTGTGACCACTTCGCATTGCGTGGGTCTCAGTTTTTTTTTGTCCCGCCACCACGCCAAACACATTTACGAAGTTGGCCAAATATACCGGTGCAGGACCCTCCTGTTGGCCAAGTCTCGAGACTCGGCGAGGCCTGCCTAGGCATATGAAGGGCCCTGTTGACCGGGCATCGCTTTCTGGTCACGTGCCGTATACCAGTGCCAAGAGGTTAGCCGTAAGTTGTGTTTGGCTTCCCCCTGTGTTGACTCAGCCGTAAAAAAAAATAGTTCAAAAGACAAAAGTAGCGAGGCACGGTTTCTGGCCCAACCACACCGTGCCAGCCTTCAAAAGATGCTCACCAAAGACGGCGGTCACCGCATCCGCGCCGCGCTTTCAGATGCGCTTCTGCGCCCGTCTGGAACGTTCTTCCTTCCGATATCAGGAAGCCACTGGTGGCTGTGCACTTTTACATAATTTAAATTGACAAACTCATTTCTTTACAACTGCTTGTCGTTGTGTTTAGTTTTCTATCCTCTTCCCCCCGCCCCCACCTTCACCTCCGATTAGCCACCGTTGGCTACGTACGGTGGCGAAAGAAGTTCAACGTACAGTAACATACATACTGACAACACTTTTGCCTCAATGGCCTGTGACAGGCTACACATGGGGATTTTACTTTCGCGTCTCTTTGCCGGGATGAGCGGAGCTCGGAACTCGTTCCACGTGTTCACGCGTGCGGGGCATTTTTAATTGTATTGCTTGAGCACAGATACTGATGACCAATTATGGAAAGGAGAAAGCAAAGTGTCTGGCTTGAAACAAGCTGCATACTAGATGACACCTCGAATCTGAATGCGTCTGTGTGTGCATAGCGGGGAGCGGCGGTGTAGCGGTTAGCGCGCTGCGCTACGAATCGGGCGACCCGGGTTCGATTCCCGCTCACGGCCAATACCCTGTGACGATTATCTGCACCGGTCGTGGGCCTCCCCTAGGTCGACTCAGCCTTCTAAACGAGTACCTGGTGCGGTGTGGGTAACAAACATCGCCACTGGGGGAGACAAAGACGGCTGGGCGTGGTGCTGATCACCCACACCCCCCTCGTGTGCTATTCCGGCCTTCATAGGTGTACTCGCTAACAGCACTTGCCCCAACAGACTGTCGAGGCTTTAGTGGGGATCTTTGTCTTTATACTACGGTCAGTCTTGTTAATTTGCTGTCACTATCGGCACGAAGATGGACGGACACTCTTTGAACACCCTGACATCGAGGCTTTCTTTTTTACGTTGCAAAGCATCGCTATGGATACTGTGGGCCAAGGACGCAAATTTTATTTGCGGTTGCTACAATGGATGTGACACGAAAAAAAAGATTGGCATATATCTGGCCTTTTTCAATTTGCAGGAATTTTTCACGTTTCGGTTTCAATTTTTTTTTCCTTCTGCTTCTCCTTTCTGGAAATCTCATTTCGCGGACAAGACTGAAATTGTTATTTGTCAGATAGAACACCTTTTTTGTACGAGACGTATATAATGACGACAATAAAAGTTGATTGGCGTGTCATTCCACAGGGCTGGGTAATCTCACCCGGTTTACAACAAGATGAGATCCCCACATCTCACTTCCCGTCTTTGTACCCCGAGTTTATAACGCGGCCAGAGTCTTATTCTCACGAAAGCGAACTCAGTGGGGCCAACCCCGAGTGTGTCTGTGCGTGTCCATTTGTCACACGGGCGGTCCCCGTCAGCCAGTTTGACACGCGAGATCAGAATCAGAATATGCATTTATACTGGTGGAATCTGATGAGCTAAAAAAACATTCTTCGCAGATGTCCCGTATCCGTGGTGTGTGAGCACAGCAGTGTTGCCGAGAACGGGGTACAGAGAGTGAGAGTGCGTGAATATTTTGTTGATTATCATCATTCTACAATAATTTCCTGATGCAGTTCAGAAACCAATGGAACGCGTCATCGCTATATATATGCAAATCAACTCTGCTATAAACACCACATCAAGATTTGAATAACATTGACCTCGTGAGATGAGTAGTCAAGCTGTGTGGAGGTGGCCAGGTAGCTCAGGGATCAGAGGTTTTCAGCCGCCTGTGTTTTCATAAATAGCGGGTCGATGGTCATCGTCTCAGCCCAGTCACCCACGATATGTGCAGTGTCGTCCGTGCGTGCGGGTGGCGTGCATCGCACACACACACTCAGCCGGAGACGAGGTGTTCGCAGCGGAGCACCGCTCTGCCCTCTTTATTCGTTGCTGTTGTTGCTGAGCTCACGATACCACTCGGGCCCCCCCCAATCTCTCTCCCACACACGACCCCGCTGCTGCGCGACCCGTCCCCGACACGACCCTGCCCGCGTTGCACCGACAGCGTCGACCGAGACAGCCAACCACTGTCTGGCCGCGCGATGCCCGGGCGAAGGCGGCGGCGATGAGGGCGGCGACGATGACGACAGCGATGACAAGACGAGTCCAATCCCAGAACCGGCAGCCCAGAGTTCTCGCTCTCCGCTGCTTTTATTCCCCTCGGCGCGGCTTGGCTCCGCCCTAGCCGCGCCTCCCTTCTCGAACCCTCTAGAGGGTTTCAGGGGCCTCCCCACGAGGTCTACCGTGACCCTTGCCCCAGTTCCTCCGCCCTGCCGGCACACACACCGCTAAGTGCCCACCTGCAGTTGCTGCTGCTGTCCAACAGTCAGCGCTATGTCACTACATACGTACAACGTGCGTTTTAACTCAATTTGGTCAAAATCCAGTGCTGAGAATGAAACATTTCAGTTTTGTTGACTTGACATGAAACCTCCTTTGGACTAATTCCTTCCCTCCAACCATCCATGCCGTTGACTCCCTGCTTCTGTCCAAAGCGCAGCCTAAGCCCTTCCTTCCTCATCTTTCTCCTCGGCTTACTACTGAACTTGACGACAACTGAATTTTCCACCCCGGGGATAAAAAAAAGCAAATCCAGGGCCCCCCCCCCCATCCCCCGTCACATTGTACTCTGAGAGAGAGAGCGAGCGGGGGTAAAATTGAAGTGCTTCCAGAAGTAGTTTTGCTAGTGTCATATTCCACATATAAGCATCTGCTCCATTGCAGATATTGTTCCGTTAATTCACAATGCACGTGTGTATGCTGAACTTATTTGGCCCCGTTCGTAGCCAACCGTGCCAATCGTAAGTACGGGGGGGGGGGGGGGGGGCGGGGGTGGGGGGGCGTTGTGTTCCAGTAAACATGGAACATTGGGCCGACGTTGGGCCAAAGGTGTTCTAGTTCCAACTACATGTCAACGTTACCTGTTCTACTCCTCGACTCCCCAGTCGACCCTGACTGAGCTCGTCGAGGAAGCGTTCCACATTCCTCGGGCTCATACGAATCTGTCATCGCTCGCCACGTGCCTGCATTGTTGGCAAACTATGGATTTCATCCCCGGATGGGATGTTTCACCCGGGTGATTGTGGGTAAACATTGTGAGCGCAGCAATGCCACAAACCATCCACGCCACAAATACAAACGGAGGCGAGAGGTGGTAGCGAGAGGCTGGACTCCGGCCCGACGTCAAAACTAAACATCTCTCGCACAGGACCCGACCGTGGAACCTGCCCCGGTGTCAACCTTCCACACCGCCAATGGTCGACCGTCAGGCGAATCGGGAGTGGGGCGTGTGACCGACGCGGCCACCCAATGCCACAGATGGCACCGTCACAGATTCGCATCTCAAACACTCCACTGCCGCCGATGTCTTCACCCCTTTTAACGAGGAACGGAAGAGATCCACTCTGCGTCTGAACAGACAATTGGGTGGATAACAACATCTAAAATCGCATCTTTAATCCGCTGATATCAATCCATACAGAAGGAGAAGTGGTGAGGAATTTGCATTCTGGACGTCGAATTCGCATTGCCATTCCTTGCTGCAAGTCTTTCCTTTGGAAAACGACGCTGACGGCTTGCTGTGGCCAGCAGGGTGTTTTCAAAAGGCCACGGACAGAGTAAACGGCCAGGCTTCGTGGAAGCTACATCAAAGAAGCCTTCCAGAGGCATCCTGCCGTCAAAAGGGAACATTTTTGATCTTCGTTGTGTTTTTTTTGTTTTGTTTTAATGCCGGCGGTTCCATCCCGTGGGTCAAGTCGACAGCGAGATCCGTGCCCTGTGTCCCTGGCTCGCGCAGTTCAACTTTACGTCCGTGTCGGCGTTGTTAACACGGACAAGAAACGAATCCATTCTACACCCCTCACCCCTGTAGCTTTCGAGGAGGCGGCGGGGGCGGGGGGGCAGAGGAGGTGACCCCCCCCCCCACCACCCCTGCTGTAGACTTAGCCCCACTCCTCTTCTACATTGTCAAAGTAAAAATTAAACATAGTCATTGTTGACACAATACGAATTGGGACCATTAAGCCGAGGAATGTGGCAGTCGCCCCTCTCGCACGCGCACGAGAGGGTTCGAGAACTGAAGATTGCACGATCTGATAATTGGTTTTTTACCCTTTTATCTGGCAACAAAACTGACACCTTTTTTTACGAGGAGTCATGTTTGCATAGACCACAATACCTGCAGTCATAATGCAAACAAAAAACACAACTCTGATAATGTATGCACTGTCCTTGAAGTTGATTGGTCCACACCCGAGACAGCTTTCCTTTGAGCCTAGTCTCACATGGGTTGGACCAGATGACGCCAAAAAAGATTGCACGATCGTCAAATTCTGGATTGCCATCGCTACGCGTTCTGTCTTTAGCGTCGTCGTTTCAAGTAGATTTCAACGTTAACCGTCTCGTGGCTTCCCCCCCTCCCCCGCATCCCCCCCCCCTCATACAATTTTTCTTTGCCCCCTCTCTAAACGAGAGGTCACGGTGCATGCTTTGCCACTTGCTAACCGGAGCAGAAGAGAGCCAGAGCAGAGCCCAGCTGGAAAAATATGATAATACAAAAAAAAAATCTCGTTTTCTTAAACAATTCCGAGGCTCGGGCAGGAATAATCCCACAGGGCAAAGCAGCTCCGCAGAGCGGCGTGTTATTGATTGTCCACGTTTTCCCGTAGCAACGCGCGTTCTGCGAGGAATCGGCCCCCTTAGAAAGACGGGTAAATTCGGGCTTACGTGATTTTGGTTTTAAATTAAACGCAGCACGACACCCCCCACCCCCCGCCCCGCCCCCTCCCTCCCTCCGTGTGGGTTGTCGTGTTGCAACGACGCCTACAGGCTGGGGACGCGTGGAGCGAAACGGCGGGCCTGCTCTCCTCTCGCGATGACGACGACCTCGCGGCGGTCTTCGATGGCCACGACTACTGCGAAGGAGGCGGCGCAAATTGTCACGGATAAAAACCACCCAGCGGTGTTAATCAGGGCGGCCGCGTGATTCGAACCCCGACCCTCCGCTACGAGCGACGAACGCGACGCCGCTGGGGCCGCGTGGGTAGGCCCAAATGATTTTTGTTGAAACATCTCATTTGTAATTTCTCATCTTTTGTTGTTGTCGTGTATCCACTGCGCCAATTTTGTCCGCTCCGTTAGCCTCAATCAACAACAAGGCAACTCCTATGACTAATTGGGAATGGGACGCAAGCGTAGGATTGATCACCCTGTCGCTGGCCGCCTTTGGGGAGGGTGTATAGTATGAAAGGCCGAAACACCCTAGGACCCAAAGGTTCACTACTGACGATGCGCTCCCCAAATTTCACCAGGCTCACTGTTCATGAACTCTTGGAAGTGCTTGCACAAAGGATAGTAACATCTCATCCGATGTTCTTTGGAAACTTGTCGTGTATCCACTGCGCCAATTTTGTCCGCTCCGTTAGACTCAATGCAACAGCAAATTTATTTTAATTCGCATCACGAGGGGAGGGGGGGCGGTATGGCGATGGCTTTGCTAGGAGGTCTTCGTCGACGCACGGGGGTTTCAATTCAACGCAAGTATCACGAGCATGGGAATGAATTTGAGTATTTGAATGAATAGATCGATGCATCTATTCTAGATTTGAAGCTTTCGTGACTGCAAGGATTCATATTCTTAGGTTTTTTCGGTAAAGTCACGTAGGTAAAACATCAAAATTAATAAAAAAATAAAATAAAATAAAAAATCACGACGTGCTGCCTCCGAAACGTCGTGATTTTTTTATTTATGAATTTTGATGTTTTACCTACGTGACTTTACCGAAAAAACCTAAGAATATAAAAGATCGATGCATCGACGCGCGCTTCGTGTTCGCAGCAGCAGCAGCAGTGGGCGCGCGCTCCAGAAGTGACCCCCCCGCAGTGGCAGAGTTCCCAACGCGGAACCCGTGCCAATCGTTCAGCAGAACATGCTGTAATGGGCTATCCAGGCACCCGATATGACGCTTCGTAAATCACTTTGAGGGGGGGAGCCGAGTCTGGCTGACGTGCAAGCGATTGTCACTGGAACGGCACGTGTAAGTTAACGAAAGATCACATTTCATCGTTTCTATAACAACAACTGAAATTATGATTGTTTGAGAGGCGATGCGCGCTGTGGATTCTAGTGTCATGAATTTTGCATTGGGGGTAGTTATCGGCGGAGCAATAAAACGAGCTCGTGTGCAGATGCTGTGGTGGATGATTGCATTGCAGGATCGAGAGGGAGAAAGCGGAGGGTTGGGGAGACCTTTATCCATCAATGTATTGGCCGTGGCTGATTATGATGATGATGACATTTAAGCCTAAGTTTACCCTAAATGTTGAATGTCGTCTGGGTTGTGGAAGAAAAAAAAGAGGCGAATGTTAAAGGTTTATAAGAATAGCAAAGAACTGGGACTGGAATCAATAAACAATTTCAGCAGCAGAAAATATTAACATTTTGGAAAATATCGTTCGGAATGCAAGGCCCGCAGTAGATTGCCGACGTGAAATAACGGGAGCGGTTTCAGGACAGAAGAATGCTTCAGAAGAGTCGAGGACATGAAAAGCGGGGGCTTCATGGCTATCGACCTTTTTCGCATGATCGATTTGTTGAAGCAGTATCACCGTGCGTTTCACACATTCTGGGTTTGAACACGCACCACGTGACTTCCATTCACTCCCCTGTGAGTCACCATCCCTGCCTCACCCCCTCCCCCACCCCCCAAAGGTAGCAGGGCTTGCAAGGCGTGCATGCTGTGACCACATCACACCGCGCAGCTTGACAAACCAATGTGAGCTTCTACGGCGTCTGATCTCGTCGTCACGTCTTCGAAATCTGAGCAGGATTGAACCGAGTTGGTTACTCCATAACTGATCCAGTCACACCATAATAGGGGGTTTAAATTTCGATTTAAAGCTTTCGTGACTGTAGGGATTCATTCATCTTCTTGGTTCTGTCGGTAAAGTCACGTAGAAGGGAAATAATAAAATAATAAAAATAAAAACATAATAAAATAGAATATTTTATTATGTTTTTATTATTATAAAATACAATATTTTATTATGTTTTATCTGTATTATTTAATTATTTCCCTTCTATGTGAATTTACCGAAAGAACCAAGAAGATGAATTGGGGTTTTGTTTTGGGTTAGATCGCGTCGATATGAATGTGTCGTTAAACCCGCCACAGCTAATTAGTGAGGGTTGCCACGTAAACAAAACATGCCACTTCGTTACGCGTACAGCAACACCGGTGTGTTGGAGAGTAACGAATTGTAAATGTTGTGGCTTTACCCCGAGGGAAGCAAAAAGCCCTCGCGTTGTCACCACGGACGAGGTGTTAGTGACAGGAGAGAGTCCCCGCAATCTCCAAATACACAGCAGCAGGCGTCAGGGTCGAGTTCGAACCGATGACCTCCTGCATACCAGGCGAGGTTGTTAACATCCCGCCACCATAACGGCCAGCGCGCAGCACAAAGGGGGAAGTTGTTTTGTCGTCATCGCCACGTCCGACCGGCTGTCTTTGCCTCCCCACTGCCGATGTTGACACACTGCACCGGGTGCCCATTCATTTGCCGGTTGGACCTCGAGAAAAAGGCCCGGGACCGGTTCGAATATTCACCGAGCGATGATGCCCCGTGAGCCACAGTCGATCTCAGGTGGCCGGGGTTTGTGGCCCGGTGCGCCAACCGCTCGCACACGCACACAAACACAAACAAAGACAAAGATCCCCCGTATAGCCTTAACAGACTGTAGGGCAAGTGCTGTTAGCGAGTACCTATGAAGGCCGGAACGGTACACGAGGGGGTGGGTGGCCAGCTCCACACCCGACCGCCTTTATCTCCCCAGTGGCGATGTTTACACACCACACCAGGTACTCATTTCAGGCTGAGTCGACCTAGGGGAGGCCCAGGACCGGTTCAGATAATCGTCACTGGTGTTGACCGTGAGCGGGAATCGAGTCCGGGTCGCTAGGTTCATAGCGCAGCGCGCTAACCGCTACACTACCGCTCCCCACACAGACACACACGCACACACACACACGGGCACACACGCACACACGTGCACACACACACACACACGTGCACACGATCGCCACCACTGTCCTCTACGACGTTATCATTAACATTGACAGCCTCCGCCACAGCCACCACCACCATCATCATCATCCGTCATCGCTGGCAGCTCTATGATCCTAATCGCCGCTCGCCCGGCGGCCCCTGGAAGCAGCACGAGGTCAACGCCGAGGAAACCCGCGGGGGTGGAGACGGGGGCAACATTTCTGCTGCCACGTCCGCACTTGCAGGGATAGCACACGAGAGACAATGACAAAGATCCCCCGTATAGCCTGTGACAGACAGTTTTTTGGGGCAAGTGTGGTTAGGGAGCACCTATAAAGGCCGGTACTGCACACGAAGGGGGGATGGGTGGCCAGCACCACGCCCGGCCGCCTTTGTCTCCCCAGTGGCGACTATAGGGGAGGCCCAGGACCGGTTCAGATAATCGTCGCTGGTGCCGGCCGTGAACGGGAATCGAACTCGGGCCGTCGGGTTTGTAGCGCAGCGTAGCGCTAACCGCTACCCCACCGCTCCCCATGCGCACACGCGCACGCACGCCTTATTCATTTCATGCTTCTCGCCAAATCGATAGGGCCACTGCAGGTTCCATGTGAAGGGGCTGCTAAATATACCATCTGGATAAAACAATGATTCACCGCCCTTATAGCTCCATTGTATCCATAAACCCACTCATCCCCCCCCTCGCCTCCCACCTTGGCTCCCACCCGCACCCCTCACGGAATCAACATCGCGAGTAATTCCCAAGTGCGCGACATTTCCAGGCTGAACGGCGCACGCGCGCTCGCTCACTCGCTCACTCGCTGTCCGCAAATTCTGAAGCAGCCAAAACTCCCAAGGGGCCTGCAAATGGCTCCCATTTAGGACTTAAATTCCCCCATCCAGAAGACGACTTGAGGCTGCACAGTCGAGAGGGCGGCGTTAACGCAAAACCCGCCAGGCTCTTCTCTGACCTCTGCCGTACGGAATGTCACCCCCCCCTCCCCCCAACGCTTGTGAGGTCCTCAAGCATTGTCCAAGCATTCGAGTAGCCCCTTCTCACAATCGGAAGACTCGGGCCCACATCATTGTTGCTGCTGCTGCTGCTCTCGTTAAATAAAACACGTGGCCATCCTATGGAAATGCTGGCCACCCCATTACGAGACTGCAGAATGTCCATCACTGACTCAGAGCCAACCAATGGAGAGGTGGTTGCCAAAGACAAAGATCCCCCGTGTAGCCTTAACAGACTGTTGGGCCAAGTGCTGTTAGCGAGCACCTATGAAAGCCGGCACGGCACACGAGGGGGTGGGTGGCCACCACGTCCGGCCGCCTTTGTCTCGCCAGTTGCGATGTTTGCTACACACCGCACCAGGTACTCATTTGAGGCGGAGTCGACCTATGGGAGGCCCAGGACCGGTTCAGATAATCATCACTGGTATTGGCCGTGAGCGGGAATCGAACCACGGGTCGCCGAATTCGTAGCGCAGCGTAGCGCTAACCGCAGCGCTACCGCTCCCCACAATGTGATTACCACCACCATCCCATTGGTCACTTGAGCAGGTTTAGTGTTAAACGGATCTCCAGATGCCAGAACCATCCCCCCCCCACCCCTGCCCTCCCCACCATGAACCACTCAGACTCCATGAAGGCCAGTTTCCAGGGGCCCCGTGACACCAGCATCCAAAGCTGTCAATCACACGCCTTTGTCGTTTTAATAAAAGTGCTCGTGAGACACGTGTTGTCCGACACGGGCTTGCCGATGGTCTCGGCAGGTGTTGCTCTCAATGTCGCGTGGCCCAACGGCTCTTTGCAGGAGCTCTGTTTCAGGGCCCCCGGGTGCAGCTAGCAGCGTTTCGAGGCTAGAAAGTGCACAAACCTTACTTGGCTTGGGACAAAAGTGATCTGGTCTACTCTACCTTTTAATTCTAGATTTGAAGCTTTCGTGACTGCAAGGATTCATACTCTTAGGTTTTTTTCGGTAAAGTCACGTAGGTAAAAAAATAAAATAAAAATTAATAAAAGTAATAATAGAAATAAAATAAAATAATAAATCACGACGTTTCGGAGGCAACACAAGTCTCCGTCATCAGGTGGAACCGTCACAGCTAAATTTACTGCATCAAGTGAGGCAAACAAATTGAAGTTAAGGGGAGGAGGAGGGGGGGAGGAGCTTATCTGAGTGTGGTAGCCAATGAATGGAACGTATTGGGGGGGGGGCGGGGCTAAAAGACCTACCTACCCCTGCCATCAATGAGGGCCATATCCCAAAATGTTGGCAATTACATAATAATTTCCTTTTCAAGGCAGTGTTACCGACGAGTAATGCGTGCAGTTTTCGTGACCGAACCGCAACGCTATTTTAACGGTAGCAAGACACGGTGTTTTAAAAGCCATTATCTCATCAGCCAGCTCCATCAGATCGTTAGGGTCCAGAGGAGAGAGACGTGACCTTGGCTCCAAGACGTAACGGACACGCGCGCGTCGTACGCCTGAAACATTTGAACTCCCCCCACTACTCGGCTCAAATCGCACGTTCGCCCTTTTGGTGCCAAACCGGACAGGCTTTTACAAATCTGAGGGTGGTCGTGCCGTGCAGAGGTGTTGGTCATCTTCGCGAGACCTCGACGTTTTAACCGAAACCGTCTCTCTCTCGCGTTGAGCCGCAATTGATATAACGCCGCCGTGTTACTCGCTCTGCACATTCTGCACGTCACGCGCAATTTGCTTGTGTCCCATAATGCCCTTGTCACACAAGTTGTGGGACACGGGCATTGTTACAATTGCGCTGCTCATTCCTGCGAAGGGGGGTGGGTGTGTGGTGGAGATTTTTATTGTATTATTATTAAACATAATCCTGTTTGATCTTATTAACATTACGCCAAGCCTTCGCGAAAGCCTATCCGGTCTTAAAGGAATTACAAAATATATATCTCACAAATCCCAAAAATAAAAAAACAAATCCAGTGCCAAGTATTATTTTGCATCGTCAGCAGCAGTGGCAGCAAAAAAATTAACCCGTAAAAACAACGTTTTTCACTATAAATCCTTTACATGCGTGGCATCGGTTTTATTTTATTATTCATTTCTGTTTTTCTTGAGTAAGAGTTTCATTTTTATCACATTGGTATTTGAAATAAAGTATGAAAAAAAATTTCCTTAAAAGTGGAAAAAATTTTCACGAAAATAAATTATCACGCACAACGAGTCTGTGTGCAAAATGTCAGCTCGATTGGATCACGGGAAATGGGTTAAAATACGACCGAAAGATTTGCACGGTCGTAAGCGCGCAAGCAAGTGAACTTAATATAAAGGATTTAAAAATGACGACACCCTCAATCATCTGGGCAGCAGGGCATCGCAGTAATAGCATCACCTGTGCCTCACAGCCAGAATCAGCTCGGTTGGATTCCTGTAGGGGTTTCTTAATGTGTTATTTTTATTGTGCCTTTTCTTGAAATTTGTTACGTGATTGTATTTTTCCTACAATTTCACTTTGATTGTTCGTGCCTGTAAAGCACCACGTATTGCATTGTCTTTTGCACGAATAGTGCTATAGAAATAAAGTTTGATTGATTGACTGTATCAGGCACCTCTGTGTAGAGTTTGTGTTTTCCCCACTGCTCTGCATGGGTTTCCTCTGGGTTCTTCAGTTTCCTCCCAATGCTGAAAACATATACAATATAATTGGTGTTGGCCAGACATCCCAACGCAGGACCTACGTGAATGGGAGTCCTCAGACTCAATTGTGGAATTGCTGGAAAATTCGATCATAATCATCATCATCAGCAGCAGCAGCTGCAGAAGCAGGACCACTCATGGCAATTAACAAACATGTGCTTCGTCTGCTTTAAAATTGTAGATACAATTGGTGAATCTTGGCATCACTTTGGGAATGCCTTAGGGAAATGAAAAGGCCCCCCCCCGATCTTCACCATGTGGAGTCCTGCATCAGATCCAGGCGCCTACGGGTGACCCTGCATTGAGAGGGTCTGGGGAAGGCGAGGTCTGAACTTAGCGTTTTCACGGCTCGCCATTCGGGTGCGGGTCATGCGTGACGGACGTACGTCACCCGACTGAACGGCAAAGGCCGTGAACGCGCGCCCGGGTTCCCGGCAATCGCTTTGCGCAACACCCGCGGACACCCCCGACCGTGGCTACGCAGGGGACAGCCCTCTCCGCGTGCCGTCAAGAGCACCCGGCGCGGAATTGCCCGCTTCACCTGCTCGCACACCACCAGGGTCATTAACCGCACAGCACAGGGCCCCCCCCCCCCCCCCCCGCCTTTACCGGCATCAAAAATCGCAGCGCCTCTGCCGAGGCCACACATTTGCTAACTTTAAACGAGCCAATCGATTCGGGGGCCCTGTTAATCCACGCGAAGCATTTTTTTTCTTCTTAAATTTACACGCTTAATCCCGACAATCCCAAGCGTGACTTGATTGAATGATCTCGAAGCAATCCGTGATGAGCATCATCGCAGAAATTATTTTCCAGTGTAGGCGCAATCAGAGGGGTCGAGGGCTCTTTCCAGATAGCAGTGCACGTTGATATGTTGCTACGGAGGCCAAAGAATGACCGGCCTGGTCCCAGGGCCGGATTAAAGTTCTTGTAGGCCCTAGGCCAGAGGTCGCAAACGGGTTTTGATTCCTTACCCGTACCCGGCCGCATCAGGGTCGCAAATGGGTACCCGTACCCGGCCGCGTACGGGTACCCGTTCCCTACCCGTACCCCTACCCTACCCGAAATGAGTGTCAAAAGGTTACTCACCAGTGACTCACGGCCTACCCGTACCCGTACCCGGCCGCACCAGGGTCGCAAACGGCTACCCGTACCCGTACCCAGACGGGTACGGGTAGGGTACGGGTTTCGGGTACCCGGTTGCGACGTCTGCCCTAGGCACTTCTGTTTCGCAGGCCTTTCGGTGATAAGTGTCCACAGGCTGGCACTGCTGCTGTCCAATGTTACTACCACCACTGTCACTCGCGAAAGCTGATTTATCTTTTTAAACTGTCTCCGACCAACCACAGGACAACAACGTTTTGTCTTCCCTTGCACTGCTGATCGTGCAAAAAACATCATCTGAAGATGTCATTTGCTTATTTTTCAATGAAAAAAATTTCGAAAAGTTAATTTCCAGGGGTTATTTCTCTCACCTTATGAAAAAACCGATTGGCATTGACATGACCCTGCCTCTTTGTATATATGTACTGTGCCTATCCTTGCTATGTATAAATATGTTTATTCAAGAGAAAAACTTTGTTAAATGTTTTAACATACAAAAAAACACGTTAATTTTCTTTCCCGCAGGCCCTTCTCGTTTTCGTAGGCCCGACGCACAGTGCCTGCTGTGGCCTATTGGATGATGCGGCCCTGGTGGGTGGGTGAGTGGGTGAGTGGTTGGGTGAGTGGGTGAATGAGTGAGTGGGTGGCTGGGTGGGTAGGTGGGTGAGTGGGTGGGTAGGTGAGTAGGTGGGTGGGTGAGTGGGTGAGTTGGTGGATGGGTGGCTGGGTGGGTGGATGAGTGGGTGGGTGAGTGGGTGAATGCGTGGGTGGGTGAGTGGGTGGATGAGTGAGTGGGTGGGTGGGTGAGTGATTGGGTGAATGAGTGGGTGGCTGGGTGGGTGAGTGAGTGGGTGAATGAGTGGGTGAGTGAGTGGGTGAATGAGTGGGTTGGTGAGTGGGTGAATGAGTGAGTGGGTGGGTGAGTGGGTGAATTAGTGAGTGGGTGGCTGGGTGAGTGAGTAGGCCCTAGGCACAATGCCTATTGTGGCATATTGGATAATACGGCCCTGGTATTATCTTCTCTTGAACCGTGTCCAGCCTTAAGCTGTGTGGCTGCAGAGTGGCGCTTCTCATTAACACTGGGAGTGAACATTTGAACCCGTCCTGCGTTCCGGAAGGAACCAATCACAAGCGTACCGGCGGGTCGTTTACATATCTATTTTATATATATTCAATTCGCAAGTGTCCATCCATCATGCTCTGGATCTCCAAAACATGCATACAACTGAATAACAAAACCAACAAAAATCCGCGCGTGTACTTTGTTATTATAATCAACGAGCTGAAGCAGACCAAACAAAAATGTGTATTTATTACACCCCCTTGCATTCATGCTCAGTTGGTACGATCGAGCTCTGAGCAGAGGGGGCTTCTCATCTCGCCGGGGTGAGGGCATTTACGAGTTCCCCAGTAATGTCTTCCCATTTTGCGGCACTGCCGGCAAAATGAGAGCACTTTTTGTCATTGAATCGGTGAAGGCTGATCGCTCGATATCTACTCCAGCTCTGCGAGTTATTAGCAAAAGCTCGCGCAGGCTGCTTTAACTTGGACATTGTAGACCCTGTACAATGATGACGAGCCCGAAAGAGCAGCTCACCGGTTTTTGGCGATATCGGTCGAAAGTTCGCATTTGAATAATAGCCGCAGCAAAATCACGAGATGGGAAAAATCATCGCATTGACAGTCACCGGAGTCGCCCAGATATCCACGGATTCATTTCTGACTCGATAGTTTCCAGAACGCTGCTGAGCTGGCTTTGAGTGGGATTACTAGCGTAAGGCACTACAACTAGAGTGCAAGGTGAATGTGGAGCGCCAACAAAACAATTCCTGGAACGGCGTTCCGGACTTTTCCGACTGAGAATCACTGCAAGATGCCTCTTGTTAGCGCAATGAATGCCACGTGGCTTCTTAATTTGCAGGACACTGAGAGTGGCTTCGAAAATTGTCAGGAAAAACATTCCTGCGGAGGGAGCTAGTAGGAACGTTGGGTTGCTCGGTCAATGGCCAGGGTCAACGGCGGCGTGGTGTATTCCGCAAATATGCCCGACTGTGAGGGCGGGCACAAGACGGCGTGAGTAGGTTGAACGTTGAGTTTTATAAGGGCACCACGGGGTGCCCTTATAGATTTCACGGTCGAGTCCGTACGCGAGTGGAATGTGAACGTGACGTCTGCTTCGTCTTTCTCTGTCGCTCGCTCGCTCGCTGACGCCCTGGCATCTCGGCCCGTTGCGAGGGTGATCCGGCTCAACGCCGAGACCCGCAGCCGGCATTGAGCAAACCACGTGGCCTCTGTGCGGGGCCCTCGTCGACGCTGGAAGTGGCGCGGCGAGGCGGGCTGCTTGTGGGAATCCAGTCACTCTGCCCAGGCGTTTCAGGTCACTTTCTGGGCGAACACTTAACGTGCGTTTGATGTCATCGCGATGAATGTGTACGACTCGCCGATGCGCCAGGGCTAATTGAATGCCTATTTTGGGGGGTGTTTTGAAATGAAGCGGACGAACAAATCATAATGAGGTGACGCTCACATGTGTTCGAAATCCATGAGTCAACGGTGGGACATTTCTAATTCCCATGGTGGGAGTTGGTTTGACCACGTGGATATCCACCATTGTCGACGATTCACAATGTAGTACTTTACTCAATGTATTCATCATCATCATCATGAGGCCTCCTTTGCCAGTAGCAAATTATAATAATAGGTTTTTTTACCCTTTTTTCTGCCAACAAAACTGAAACCTTTTTTTTGCATTCTGACTGCAGGCATTGTGGTTAATGTAAACATGATTCCTTGTAAAAAGGTTTCAGTTTTGTTGCCAGAAAAAAGGGTAAAAAATCTATTTATTAACCCGGATGGCCCAGCCAGTGGCGGTTGAGGATAACAGAGGACGGATGCGGCTCACAACCAGAGGTTGAAAATCCTGGCTGGGAGTTGACTGAACCCATTATCCCTCTGGGGTCGATAAAACAAGAACCGTTTTGTGGAGAAGTCAGAATCATCATAACATTTATTTATAGAGGAGGAATCCGATGAGCTGTAAAGCTCTTTGTAACAGATGTCCAGTAGGGGCACGGGTGCAGAACGTTACCACAACAGAAAGAACAAAAACACGATACAAGAAAGGTAAACAAGTCACCCACACATATACAAATGAAACGAAACCATTCCCATCCTACCAGGCAAAAGCCCACTGAAGTATTAACAGAAGCGATCCGGCCACAAATGATAGCTCAACAAAGTGGCCCATCGTTTGTACATTTATAGCAGCAAAATCATCTAAATAGTCTCAATACAATTCCACAGTGGTTGTCCTACATATAAACTAATCCCAATACAAGTCCACAGTGGTTGACCTACGGATAAACTCGGCCCCGCCATAGGAACGGCAGACTTCCACCATCTGCTCGGGGGCTGTGTAAACAGGACATTAGAACCGTGGCATCAATGGCTCAACTTGAGCAGCAAGTGACTTTGGACTGCCGTTGCGTTTGCACGCGCGGCATGGCTGCCAATCGCTGCAAGCAAAAAAATATCGATTTCTCATTTTAATAAAATGAAATTTAGTAGGTCGTTTCTACGCACACGAACAAAGGGTCCGCTGCGAAACATTGGGCGACAAAAACAACAACAATAACAACAAACCCGCACGCGAATATTCACCAGGCCCCCCCCCCCCCGCCGCCCCCCCCCCCCCGCGAACCCGAAGCGTTCTGTGGGGGGAGGGGACACCGATAACCCGGGGAAGGGGGGTGGGGGTGAGAGTCTCTTGTCTCATTCACTTGGGGAAATCGCGTCGCTAAAACATTTCTTGCTTTGTGTAACATCGGGGGAAGGGGGGAGCTGACTGTGTATAAGAAATTAAAAGGGAGAAAAGGAGGGGGGAGGGGGTGTTTAACATACGGGTGGGAAGTCCCCGGCTTGTATGGCGGAGGAAGTGAAGGGTGAATGGGGTGAGAGAGGTGAGAGAGGGGGGATGTTCTCATTGCAAATTTCAGCGCAAAGCCGAAAACGTGCGGCAAGATGTGATTGACTATGTAAAAAAGATTTAACTACACATTTAACTACACATATTTGTACCATCTTATTTGACAGGTACTTTTCTACTTTACCGAGTGTTGACATCCCCAGCGTTTAACAGTACTGCTTTTTTGTATTTGGATTTTCAACCAACACCGGTTTAGGTCGAGGTACACCGATTGTTCTCATGCACTTGACGACGTTGACCTATTTCTCTTGTAGCCCCGCCCACCACCCCCACGCTCCAATCCCTGGTCACCACATTCAGATAAGCCCCTCCCCCCTTAACTTGTATTTAAGGGCTGGTCTCTTGGAATTTTGCCTCACTTGATGCAGTAAATGTAGCTGTGACTGTCCCACCTGATGACGGAGACTTGTGTTGCCTCCGAAACGTCGTGATTTTTTATTTGATTTCTATTATTACTTCTATTATTTTATTTTGTATTTATTTTTTACCTATGTGACTTTACCGAAAAAACCTAAGAGTATGTGCGGCAAGCGCTTTTTTTTATTCTCACGGTCACCGCGGACGGAGAGCAAAGTGTTAAAGTTGCAGCCGCCGGTATTGCTCCAGGATGCTAATAAATAAACACGGGCACACAGAGGCGGCCGAGAAATGTGTTGACGACACGAACACTCATTGCACGGAGAGTGGAATGACCGTTGCGACAAATGCATGCTCCCACGGGCTCGTGACTCAGTGGCAAGATGATGAAAACCCTTCTCGATGTGAAATTGTAAAGTGCATCCATCAGCTAAATAATAAAGGAGCCTTGAACCATCTGGTTCTCTCTCTTCTTCTGTTTTTTGGTGACGTTTCCAAAAGTTTTTTTGTGCGGGTAATTGTTGAAAATCAGGCGCTTGAACCGAAAGCAGGCGGACAACGTGCAGTAGAGCAAAATAGGAGCACTCGCTCATCCCTGCCTCCTCCCTCCAGAGCCCACACCCCCCCCCCCAAACTCCCTCGTGGGCTCCACACTCTCCAGCATGAATCATTCATCAGAATTGGCAGAGGTCTGGCAAGCACGTGGGTGGCTAAAGGGGCTCGTGCAGGATGGACGCACGCGAGTGGCTCTGCTAAATGTGTCGTCGTGACATCGCGGATGGCACCGTGTGGTCACATTGCAGACATCACGTATGGAGCGGCCATCGCGAATGTCGCTGAGTAATGCCGGCTCTAGCGAGGCACGGCGTGCGATGAATCGTCATCGCGGACACCCCGTAGGTGGGTGTAGTACCAGCCCTAGAGGGGACTCGGTGAGCGCTGGGATAGCGCTCAGTAGCACCACGCGTGGCGTGCAGTGCTGACCCCTACAGGAGAGAGTGTGAGGGTGTCAGCCAGGGGATGAGGTTACCCCAGGCCATGACACTCTGGTTGACTCTGGAAGGCACGTGACAAGGAAGATCTACACAGGGGGCCCCAGGTGGGGGCTAGCGGGTGGTCACGTGTCAGGGTGAGATCCTACGGGAAGGGTCGAGAACCGACGAGAGGGTCCTCGAAGGTGGGCGTGGCCAAGGGCGGGGCCAGCCACGACCCGGGGGCATATACACCGGGTCGCCACAGGGACCGGGGCTCAGCTTTGCTGTTGTCATCTGAAGATCTACGATCTATGTTCTACGTCCAAGAGAAGAAGTCACCAACACGTGCACGAGGACCCAAGCCAGGGTCCTGTCCGTTGTAGCTACTCCCAGTGACTAGCGTAGTTAGCCTGGTGGTCCACCACCCTAGGTTATCTGGTAAAGGGGCAGTAACCCCACTTGTGTTAATGTATTGGTGTGAAGAAATATGTGTTGCCTTCAAAGAGTACGTCTGCGACTCAGTTGAATCCACTACAAATTTGCGCAGTGCAATACAAGTTGCATTTGAGTTGCACGCTGCTTTTTACGATAGGCGCAGCTTATGAATATCTAACTGTAAAATTACGGGATGGAATGTCATCAGCTGTAAAAAAAAAAATCAGGTTGCCGGATGGCTCGGAGGTCAGCGCGTCGAACCAGGACTGCAGTGATCTTGGGTGTGAACCCGGGCGCTTCAGACACTGGTTATTACATTGGGTTCCAAAGTAGAGTGAATTACGTAACGTTTTGACTTACTTAACCTTTTATTTTATTTTACCAGGTGAGGCCCACTTAGCTGTATAGCTATTTTTCAGAAGCGACCTGGCGGTCGCAAATCACAGCTCAACGAAGTGGCTTATCGTGTGGAATTTTATAGCAGCCGGATACTCTAAACGCACGTGTCTAAATGTGGAGGGGAAAACAGGAGGGCCTGGAGAAAAATCAACGCGACCACGGGGAGAGACACGCAAACTCCAACTGTATAATTCTAGATTTGAAGCTTTCGTGACTGCAAGTATTCATATTCTTAGGTTTTTTCAGTAAAGTCACGTAGGTAAAAAATCTAAATTAATAAAAGTAAAATAAAAATAAAATAAAAATCACGACGTTTCGGAGGCAACACAAGCTTCCGTCTTCAGGTGGAACCATCACATCACGCTTGCTGTAATCAAGTAAATGAGAGATTACAAGGGATACTACCCCGTATATATACTGTATAGGCATCGGGGTCGGGATCGAAAGCACGACCTCCTGTATACCAGGCAAAGTAGTTAACACCTCGCCACTCGCCACTGCGGCGCCCTAGTGATGGGCTTGGCTTGGCCACCTTTGACTGCACACAAATTAAGCACCCCACCAAACTGAATAATATTTTTGCACTGATTTTTGGATACGTTCCACTTGTGAGATGACGAATATCTGCGTCTGAATGCCATGCAACAACAATGTGTGAAAATGTGACCGCTGCTGGTGTAATGGATAGCAATCCCACGGAAGGATTGCTTCGAAGTCCTGCAAAGGATGTGTTTGACTGTTCTTCTCTGCCGCATAGCGCACAGCACTCTGTCCTTCTATCTCATGACGCGGTGCCGATGGAATGGACACAAGTGAAATCTATTGGGGGGGGGAGGGGTTTTCACCAATTGTTAAAGTAAACTTTTCTGCTAAAATAAAAACGTATAATTGTATTTTTTTATATATATATATATAGATTTTAAGAAGCCAATATTTTACTTCACAGAGCAAATTTATGTATGCTTATAAGTCCACCAATGCGCACAACCGGCTGGGTTTGTTTATTTCAATTAAAGGACAATGGGTGATGGCGATTAATACTTCGTGTCCTACAAGCACCTTTAACCTTTGTACGTGTCCCCTCTCCAAATAGCATCAAGTCACTTCCGTTTAGCGTCAGACAACAAAGTTCTCGGGGTGACAGGCGCTTCAGGCGTGCGAGCCCACGTCAGGCTACTAACAAGGTTGCTGCTGAAATTCTGGGCGTGAGCTCCAGGCTGTTGGCTCTGCGCCCGTCAAACACGGGTTCTTACGTGTTTGTCAGAATGAAGACCTTGGCCCAGTCACCGATTCAGCGTACGAAAAGGAATCAACACAATCGTGGAGTTTCTCAGAAGACGAATGCG
Source organism: Lethenteron reissneri (assembly GCF_015708825.2). NCBI lineage: Eukaryota > Metazoa > Chordata > Hyperoartia > Petromyzontiformes > Petromyzontidae > Lethenteron > Lethenteron reissneri. Next base: position 9,962,682 of record NC_083806.1, on the reverse strand, counting down.
CCAGAGGCCTCGGTCAGCTCCGCTGACATCCTCTGGCCTCAGTCGGAAGTGAAGTCTGTCCCAAGCGTGCCGCGTGTTGAGTTTTGTCGGCTGTGTCGTATGGGACAGTTGGGTGAACCTATTATGGGCACGTGGTTATTTATTAGAAGTGGAACGATGGAATGATTGGGTTGATTAAGATCAAATCTTAAGCTCACGATACATGCAATTGCACGTGTAATGATCGATGCTTTATTCATACACCTTGTATGTAATAGGTTCACGTGACCTTTAGAGCAACTGGAGGTGCTACCATTCACCGAAATGTTAAAACGAGAGTCCAATCATGACAAATCGTTCAATTGTTCCATCGATAATAGACGCACATAGTTTGGTTGAACCTGCAGTGGTGCGTAAGCACAAAAAACACTGCCTAAAAAGACAAAATACATATTGGGTGTGCTAGTGCCCGAAACGGGTTCTTCCTAAGGCAGTGTTATTGATCAACTCTGAAGGCTTCTTTGACTGGAATGTTCCTAAACAAATAATTAGCACGCCTTACTGCACTCTATAATTGCAAAGCTACAGTCATTGCGGAGACAACCCCCCACTAACCCATGGTCTTCTTTCAAAAAAAACCACATCGACCTTTAACTGCGAAATTGTACCAAATAATCACCTGGCTGAACGAGCTGCTGTCCGTGGTGCTGAAATGCCCTACTGCATTGTCTAATTTTAAAGCTACAGGCATTGTGGAGACAAACCCCCACTAACCCAAGCTCTCCTTTGCTAAAAAAAACCACATCGACTTTTAACTGCGAAATTGTACCAAATGATCACCTGGCTGAACGAGCCGCTGTCCAAGGTACTGAAATGCCCTACTGCATTGTGTAATTTTAAAGCTACAGGCATTGTGGAGACAAACCCCCACTAACCCAAGCTCTCCTTTGCTAAAAAAGCACATCGACTTTTAACCGCGAAATTGTACCAAATGATCACCTGGCTGAGCGAGCTGCTGTCCATGATGCTAAAATGCCCTACTGCATTGTGTAATTGCAAAGCTACAGTCATTGCGGAGACAACCCCCACTAACCCAGGATCTCCATTGCTACAAAAAAACCACATCGACTTTTAACCGCGAAATTGTACCAAATGATCACCTGCCAGAACCAGCCGCTGTTCAAGGTACTGAAATGCCCTACTGCATTGTCTAATTTCAAAGCTACAGGCATTGTGGAGACAAACCCCCACTAACCCAAGCTCTCCTTTGCTAAAAAAAACCACATCGACTTTTAACTGCGAAATTGTACCAAATGATCACCTGGCTGAACGAGCCGCTGTCCATGATGCTGAAATGCCCTTCTGCATTGTGTAATTGCAAAGCTACAGTCATTGCGGAGACAACCCCCCACTAACCCAGGATCTCCATTGCTACAAAAAAAAACACATCGACTTTTAACCGCGAAATTGTACCGCTGTCCAAGGTGCTGAAATGCCCTACTGCATTGTCTAATTTTAAAGCTACAGGCATTGTGGAGACAAACCCCCACTAACCCAAGCTCTCCTTTGCTACAAAAAAACATATAGACTTTTAACTGTGCAATTGTACCAAATGATCACCTGGCTGAGCGAGCTGCTGTCCGTGGTGCTGAAATGCTCTACTGCATTGTGTAATTTTAAAGCAACAGTCATTGTGGAGACAAACCCCCACTAACACAGGGTCTACTTTGCTAGAAAAACACGTAGACTTTTAAAAGCTCAATTATACCAAATGATCAACTGGCTTGAACGAGCTGCTGTTCACGATGCTAAAAGGTTTTGTGCACTCACAAACAAATACACTCTCACACATTCGTAAATTACACGGTGGTTTTCAAACGGAAAATTATAATAGATTATGTTTTAGGCAATCACCCTCCTTCTTGACGCATGTGTTATATATTAGCCGTGAACAAGGACCATTGCCCAAAGCGTCGCCTATTAGATATGTTTAACTTTTTAAGGCCGCAGTGCTCTTGACGAATGTTTAAAGCAGTCTTTCTTAACATGGGGTGCACGCACCCCCTGGGGGTGCGAGATGCCCTTTCTGGGGGTGCGAGACGTGGCCAGATTTTGTTTTAAAAGGTAAATCAGCGAAACACAAATTAAACACGGGCACGTAAGCACAAACACTTTTTTCATCAAACCTCCGTATTCCTTCACATTATTTAAACAATTAGCGATTGAGATTCAAAGGGGGTGCAAGGCTGCAGTAATGGTGAAGAGCCACTGGTTTAGAGGTCTGTTTGCTCGTGCACAACTGGCAATGCAGCAGCAGCATCACCACCAAATATATTTTTTTAGCATCAACAGACTGCGCGGTTCTCACCCGCCACTTCATCGAGCAAAACGCAGCCTCGGCTGAGGCTCACCTGAAACGCGGCGACGCGCCGGCGTGCATCTGAGAGTGCCACTCGGCGATTCAGCCGCGAGCCAATGCCGCACCAGGACTACATTTCAACGTTTTACGGCGCGGTGTTCCAGCGGTGCAGAGCTAGATTTATATAGATCTCCTACTTAGTGCGGTAGCACACAACTGTAAACGTTTGCCTTTAAGTGGCAGAGGTGGCTGGATCATGGAGAGATTCGTGAAACTTCAAGAATCCACTGGGTTATGAAGTGGCCAGGAGATGATGATACATCCAGTGGGTTCATGAACCCATCTCTGCGTGGGCCTTTGAGAATTACATCCTTGATATAAGTAGGTTTTTTTGTGTGTATCGGGACTCCTGCGTCAAAAACAAACGTTACAATCGTAAAATGGCCCAGTGAAGCACTCAGCTGACACGCTCTTTTTGTAGCGGGTGCAATTGTGAAAAATAGCCATATCAATCGGCATGAATCATTTGTTCACTGCAGCTCATAAGACTTAATCTCTACAAAGCGTGGGTGGAACTTAGGAGACATCAATGTAGTGCTCGGCATTTGAAGGCCTGAAGACTCAGAATCAGTGATATCGCTGACAATGTGTTCAGGGAGGCAGTTCCATATCTGGACATCAGAGTTAAAGGGACCTTCCGTGCAGGGAGCAATGTTCTGGCAACTGGGGGGCAAGGGCGTGGCTTGAGACTCAAAGGGGTTTTCCTGGATTATAATAAACGACACCACAGTATTGCTTGTTGTTTTTTTTTTAGTGACCTATACAAGATTAGTGGTGCGGCAATGTATCTAACGGTTAGCACACTTGACTTGCAATCCAGAAGCCTCGCTTGCGTTCGTTTCCCCGGCGCGGCAGTTGATACAATGGTACAAGTTTCTAAGTTATCTCCCCCCCTCCTCCTCCCCCGCCGCCTCTGTCCACGGAGGGGCATACATGAGTTCGCCACGGTCAGCCGATCGGCAGGTCGCGTGCTGTGGTGATAACTGTGCCTACTCCCACCTCTTCTAAGACGCGTGAATCGGCGCGGAGGAGGAGACCAACATCGCCTATAAGAGGGGGCGAGGTGGAACTCGCCAGAGCTCCCTCCATAAGCGGCCCTATTGCCAGGCGTGGCATGAGCAAGCTATTGCAGGGCTGCGCCTGTATCTCTTACCAGAATAAAGACCTGTCGCCCATTCAATGACTGTCGACACACAAAGTATGGTGGTTGTGTGTGAGCACCAATCTATTCAAGTGCACAATCAAAGGGAGGTCTGCACCGCCCTACTCAACACGCTGCTGCCGCCGCGACCCTCACCGGGGACAAGCGGATCGAGAAACGAACGAACGATGTTTAAATACACACCACGTACAGTACACACACACGTGTATACGCACACGCGCACGCGTGCGTATACACGTGCGCACATTGGCACAATAAAGCAACGAGTTTCCAAGGAGCGATCGCCTATAAAGGACGCTATGGAGAAGGAACGCAATAAAACGTGGCAGTGAAAATGTGTTCTGGAAGCTCTCTCTCGATAGAGAGAGAGATAAAGAGAGAGAGAATGGGTGTGCTCAGCGCGCGGAACAACAAAGCGATGGGACTGAGGATGTCCTCGTGGTTTGCTTGCTTCGCAGAGATTCAAGGTTGGAATCCAACGGCTGCCATCCCGTTGTTGTTGCGGGTGTATCAAGAGTAAAACACGTGCCGTCTGCTTCGCGGTGAACATTAAAGATGCCGCGATATCTTTGGCCAGAGCAAGCCGCTGTGTGGTCCAAAAAAAGAGTTGGTCCGAAATGTTTTGACTCGTTGGCTATCGCGACCAATGTTATGATGCATAATTGATTTTTGTGTCAGATCTCGCGTGAGTAAAATCTGTGTCGCACGCCCTTCTCTGCCCGACACGGAACATGTTTCAAGTTGTCACGTGTTGGAGAGAAATGCAATCCCGACTCTGTTGATGAGACACTTTACGTCAACCGGTCTAGGGTATGTTTGTATTGCTGCTGAATTCATGTGCTCCCAGAAGGCCATAGAGCCAATGGGTTGTGTACAACAAACCTTGACAATTCACGTGGATATGACAGGTAAATGAAGAATAAATTGTCCGCGTTATCTATTTTCCAGCAACATTAGGCGGGCGTGGTTGTGCAGGAGATGCCTTCGCAGTGCGACTCACGACCTCCTCTCGACACCAAGACCCAGGACGGTCACGGCTACGCGCCGCTTCTCGGTGGCTGCCCCCCCCCCCCCACACACAGTCTGAAACGCCGCCCCCTCTGCACATCGCAGCATCGCCTCCATCGTCTCGTTCAAGAGACGCTTAAAAACCCACCTCTACGGACCTGACTTTCGAGTGACTCTGAGCTTGGCTCCGCGCCTCCCGAGTTGCGGCCGTTCCGTCACGCAAATTTGGTCGCGTTACAAATGTCATCATCATTATCATCATTATTAGGCAAAGGTTGGTGAGTTGTGCAGATTTGTTCAACGTCTCAAACCGCAAGGTGGCAGTGCAAAGCGCGAGTCCGTGAACACATATGTGTGGGACCGTCTCGCTATATCCTCTACACACGGGAGCTCTCTAACCACGTGCACGTCTCACATAAAAGACTATCCAAACACCCGCCGTGTAGGATTACTGCCGGACACACATATATCCCGAAAACTCGGCCGAGTCATGACTACTATCGTTCACAAATTCCACCGTCACGAAGCGATAACTGGCGATGTTAAATAACAAGTATAACCCGTAAAAACAAAGTTTTTCACTATAAATCCTTTATATGCGTGGCGGCTAGAGTCCTCTCGTCCCCTGGCTTGAGATGGCTGCCACCTATGGGTCAGATAATTGCATGGCAGCATTAAGCAATTGGTAATTAAATATAATATTTTTGTCCTAACAAGTGTAAAATTTTGGGAAAAAATTTTCACGAACATTAATTGTCACGCACAACGAGTCTGTGTGGAAAATGTCAGCTCGATTGGATCACGGGAAGTGGGTTAAAAAACGACCGAAAGATTTGCACGGTCCTAAGCAAGCAAGTGAACTTAATATAAAGGATTTAATAAGTATAACCCGTAAAAACAAAGTTTTTCACTATAAATCCTTTATATGTGTGGCGGCTAGAGTCCTCTCGTCCTCTGGCTTGAGATGGCTGCCACCTATGGGTCAGATGATTGTCTGCCAGTATTAAGCAATTGGTAATTAAATATTTAATTTGTTTTCCCTAAACAGTGTAAAATTTTGGAAAAAATTTTTCACGAACATTAATTGTCTGACACAACGAGTCTGTGTGCAAAATGTCAGCTCGATTGGATCACGGGAAGTGGATTAAAAAACGACCGAAAGATTTGCACGGTCGTAAGCAAGCAAGCAAGCACGCAAGCACGCAAGCAAGCAAGCGAACTTAATATAAAGGATTTAAAAATAGGAATATGTACGGATAGCGTCGTGACGATGAGAATCTTCATCGCGTTGGGCAGCAGCAGTGGCAGCAGCATCGTGGTCATCACGCGCAATGTTGAGGCCCAACAGGCGAGAGCAGCCGAGATGATTTGCACCTCGACCGAGCCGCAGCTTTCACCAAGGCGGATTTTCAGACATTTGCTTTGGAGCCGCCCAGAAATGTGCGCCAGACATCACCAAAGCAACGCGCTCGCCCCCACACACTGGAGGAAGGTGGCCGCTAAAAAAGAACAACACAAATTACAGTCGCCCCCTGCTTAACCAAGGCTCCCGGGTTTAACAAAAAAAATACATAAATAATCATAAAATAAAATACATCTTCTTGGTTCTTTCGGTAAAGTCACGTAGATAAATAATAAAAATAAAACATAAAATAAAATTCTCACGACGTTTCGGCCACAATGCAAGCAGCCGTCCTCAGGTGAAAAACAGGGCTGTCGGAGAGACAGCGTCCGACAGCCCTGTTCTTCACCTGAGGACGGCTGCTTGCGTTGTGGCCGAAACGGCGTGAGAATTTTATTTTATTATGTTTTATTTTTATTATTTTATTATTTCCCTTCTACGTGACTTTACCGAAAGAACCAATAAGATGAATTCCTGCAGTCACGAAAGCTTTAAATCGAAAAATAAAATACGTTTCGTCTCAACAAGTTCTCAACGTCAAATAAACGCCCTCGGAGTGGTACGCGGTCAAATATTATTTGGTGATCCTGTGCTGACAGCGGGTGCCCAAGGACAAATAATAAATGCCTCATTCGTCAATTAACGCTGCCACCAAAAGGAAAAATAAGATAGCGACGTAAATAGGCGACGTTTTGGGCAGAGGCCTTTCCCCATTTTGTGTGCCGTTGGGGAGGGGCTATTGTCTGAAACGTCGCCAATTTTTTCATTCTAGATTTGAAGTTTTCGTGACTGCAAGGATCCATATTCTTTGGTTCTTTCGGTAAAGTCACGTCGTTGAAAAAATAAAAGTAAAAAATAAGAATAAAAAAAAATAGAAATAACTAAATGTAGTTATTTCTATTTTTTTTATTCTTATTTTTTACGCCGCCAATTTTGGTTGTTTTCTCCCTCTTGGGGCCGCGTCGTTTGTTGTAATAGGCAGTGCGGCTCTCCCTCCCGTGCGTTCACAGACACGGACCTGCAGAGTTTATCCAACAAGACCATCCGTTGGCTACTGCGGATAAAACCTTTTACGATGCAATCATTTGCACGCGTGCAGCTTTCGCGACTCTCAAATAATGACCTCGTCCATTGCCAGCGTTCGCGTTCGTTTCAATTCTGTCATCATGATCATTATGGGGTTTGTTTTGTTTGCTAGACCATTTGCAAAAATGCTGCCTCGAAGCATGCAGATGGTCATAAGTGGCAGGACGCATGCATACGCAAGGCCATACAACAGCTCGGAGGTGTGGGAAAGAAAATTATACCCCACGGCTCATGCTGTAACGGACACGGTAACAGCGATGTTTACCGTAAAGTGGGTGTCAGGCCTGACAATAGAGTCGAAGTGGATGCCGGTTGTTTGGAAAATCACGGAGGACGCACGTGTTGTGTTATTTAACGTGGGAAAAAAGGGGCATTTAAAAAAAAATGTAAGAATGAACCCCAATTTTTTTTTGTTTAATCAACCAAACATCAGGATAATTAGACATTCCGTCTCTGTGTAATGGTACTTCGATAGAACACGCACATGCCTTGTTGCATTGCCCCCAGGGTAAAACAACAACAACAATTGCAGTGGACGTTCGTGTGGGTCTTTCTTACTTTCATTTTTTCCCAACACTCTTTGACGTCTCCTTTTACAAACGACATGAATTTAAATTGCGCCCTCGGAAAGTTGAGGTTATTTATTTATTTACATACATTAGCATAATGCTTTTGAGATAACGGTTGGCAATTGAACACATCTACAGTAAGTAGATGTTTGAATAAGTTTTTATATCTATAACTGCGGCTGGTGATATAACCCATTCCAGTGAAGACTTTCACACAAGCATTGCACACACCCCTTCGTGCCACGTGCTTTACAGATATTGCATTAAAATACGATACTCTTATCACACAATATAGCTTCAAGTGAATTCAAAGGACAAACATGGCCCTCAATTAACCAGGTGGGGATCCACTAAGATAGAGGATATGTGGGCATTTGTAGTGGAGATGCAGCCGCATTCGGATGCCCTATAAAATCCAAATAAGAATCAGAATCTTTATTTAGACTGGAGGAATCCGACGAGCTATGAAGTTATTTTTTTCATAAATGTTCAGTCGCCACAGATGTCAAATAGCATTGTATCGTGGTCGTGAAAGGTTTGTTAAATTTTATCTCTCGAGGAAATGTTCAATTGTGACATTTAAATAACGCCGCAACCACCGCACATCATTTCCTCGACAAATGAATGTTGTCGCAAGGATCTTTAACGTCCCCTTCACAGCGATCACGCTCCAGTAATTCCACAAAAATAAACCACGAGGCCGCCGTGAGAATAAAAGCCTCCCACTCCATGCAAACGAACTTAGTGGACAGAGGAATCACGTGCTGCTAGCACTGCTGCCCGTCTGGCGCACAAATATTGCACACACACACACGAGTCATTTTGTCTAAAACGTATAGCCAAGCGTCTTTCTGCTCAAATGAGCCTTGCGATGGTGGTAACCACCACCGCATTGGTGGCTCTGAGTCAGTGATGGACATTCTGCAGTCTCATGGTGGGGTGGCCAGTATTTCCATAGGGTGGCCACGTGTTTTATTTAAAGAGAGCAGCAGCAGCAGCAGCGATGGTGGGGGGCCGAGTCTTTCGATTGTGAGAAGGGGTTTCTCGAATGCTTAGACAATGCTTGAGGACCTCACGAGCGTTGGGGGTGGGTGGTGACATTCCGTACGGCAGAGGTCAGAGAAGAACTCGGCGGGTTTTGCGTTAATGCCGCCCTCTCGACTGTGCAGCCTCAAGTCGTCTTCTGGCTGGGGGCATTTAAGCTCAAAATGGGAGCCATTTGCAAGCCCCTTGGGAGTTTTGGCTGCTTCAGAATTTGTGGACGAGCGAGCGAGCGGGCGCCGTTCAGCCTGAAAATGTCGCGCACTTGGGAATTTCTCGCGATGTTGATTCCGTGAGGGTGCAGGAGAGGATGCGAGGAGTGGGTTTATGGATGCAATGAAGTGAAGGGTGGCCAACCATGGGGGTTTTCGTCTCAATTAGTAGGACTGAGACAGTGGTGAAGTTTCCACGTGCGCATGGGAAGAAAGCTCAGTGCCCCCATAGCAAGGTGACCACTGTTCACGTCCCACCGGGCTGATGTTAACTCTATCCACACTGGACGGATGGTGGGGCTGAGTCAAACCCCCCGACCAACATTTTAGCTCGCAAAGTGAAACGTTGCGAGGCGAGCAACTCGGGAAGAAATCGCCAGCAGTTCGTTCCTTGCGTAACGAAGCGTCATTGTGAATCTGACGCCATTGCAGCACATTTAAGAAAAATAATCAGAACGCAGTAGGTCGTAATTTAATTCTTATTCTATTTGAGCACAAGTGATGTCATAGAACATAAACGACGACAGATGGGTGGTGTTGGTGGTGGCGGCGACAACTAAAAAACACCGCAGGACAAATCCGCCGTGTTTACAAATGATTGCCACAGCCGCGGCGCTGCTGGGGAAGCAGCCCCCGAAGTGATGAATGCAACATCCTCCGTAAAACAAATTCAGAATTGACCACCGTGGAAAAAAATATAGATATATGTAGAAACACGTTTCAAGCAGCGGCTGCAAAAATAACTTGCAGCTCATAAATATCAATGACGTCCGGTTTCATCGAGGATGCATTTCAAAATGTGACACCTAAATCCACCCATCCCCCCCCCCCCTTAATTAAAATTGTCACCTTTCAGGTAAAAAAAAAATGTTAAACAAAATTCACAAGAAATATCCCTGCGGGCACGGTTAAGGGACCCACATATCTTGAGCTCGAAACACTGCGCGCATGTAGCGTGCAGAGCTCCACGGATGAGTCACGCTTCTTGGGCAACCGCTATGAAATTCTGGGTTCGATTCCCAAGGCCTCATGGCTCATGGAGGTGAATACGTCATGGCAGGGCGATGAGTTGACACCTTGAGTCCCGTGTAGCGAGCAAGCGAGTGGGCTTCAGAAGAATAAACAAGACAACGGTGTTGTGCATCGTGGGAGGCGTTTTGTTGTTGTTGCTGACGGATGGAAGGATATAGGCAATGGGGCAAGCCAGGAGGAGTCGATTGTTAACCTAGAAATGTCAAAATATTTGTCGCTCAGAAGAAACAAAGTGTGAGATTTTTTCTCCTACCCTGAATGATGGCTACAATGTGACAGGTTTTTTTTGTTTGTTTGTGTAACGGGAGTGTTGTTGTTGTTGTTGTTGTTTTTGCTTCTGAATTTTTCAAACGTTTTATTGCAACGGTTGCCTTCGCGCATCCGGGGAAAGGAACACATTTTAAACATATTCTTGGTTCTTTCGGTAAAGTCACGTAGATAGAAAATTTAAATAAAATACAAAATAAAAGGCAAAACACCACGACGTTTCAATCGCAACACCGTGGTTTATTTTTCTTTTTTCTTTTCTTTTTTACTTAAATTTTTATTTATTTTTTTACTTTCTATCTACGTGACTTTACCGAAAGAAGCAGGAATATGAATTCCTGCAGTCACGAAAGTTTTAAGTCAAAAATAAAAAAAACGCCATTACGGCCGCTGATTTTGTAATTACCGTCGAGATGACAACATCGCCAGTGAAATTTTATTTTGACCGTCTCATCGCCATGTTGGCAGGCATCGCGAGATTTTACAACCACCAGAGCAGATGTTCTATCATTCGCAACAAGTGATTCACCACGCTACGATGTTGATTTACTTAGAGTTCATAGCTGCCGACCCGTACGGTTTAGCAGTGTTCTTGTACAGTGAAATTGAGTTTACAGGTTCACACAGATTATAGCCGTTTCAATATGGGCAAAACATTTTCTTTGTTCATTTGTTTGTGTTTCTCCCTTGTGATGGGACTTTGCAGGATGAGATGTATAAGGGGCACGGGGTGACCAATAAGGTCTGAATTGGTCTGTAATAAGGTCGGCAATGATAAGGGGTTGACAGGTGTGAGAGTTGGTTGCCTATCGTTCGACAGCCAAGAGAATAACAAAACGTTGAATAATACACCAAAACAATCTGAACTAAAATTCCCCCTTTTAAAAAATGAAAATTTAGCTTTTTGTGAGCGTGATGCCGGACCTCAAAAGTGGGCAAAAATCACTCAATAGTCATTGGTTCGTTGAGATTGCTCGCTAGAGACACTCGTTGATACATCTATGCATTGCAATGTCTCTAAATAATCATTCTCACACTACAGCCCGTTCTCCTATAACGCGGTCGCTGTGCTCCTGAAAAACACCGCGTTGTGGAAAAAAATCCGCGTTATAATAAATGATATAACATAGGGGTAAAGCACAGTCCGCGATAACACGTGAGATGCTTACGCAGGCTGAACAAAGGCCGAGGCATGCGTGGGGTAGCATCTAGAAGCATCCAGCAGCATCCCGTTGCCTTTGTGTGATGCTAAGCCGAGGCAGCCCGCTACAACCGCTTTTATTTCTACTCGTGCGACGTAGTAATATTCATTCAATGGCGTTATATCCAATTTGCATCCGCGCTATATATTAAAAAAGTGTTCTCTAATAATTCAACGCGTTATATCCAATTCGCGTTATGAAAACACGCAGCGTTACAGGAGAAAAGCTCGTACCATTAATAATTGAAAAACGATGTCGTCATCATGATCATCGTCATCGATACAAGTATTGATAGCACCAAATACGATTGCTCGTCATATTGAGAACCAAAAGGTGGCGTACATAGGTTTGAGGCCCTGTGTACAGCGTCGTCTTCCAGAGTAGGTGGTCCCAGTGATGAGAGGGCGCCGAAGGTGCTGTCGCTCCAAACTCGACGCCAAATAAAGCTTCACATTCATCCACGTGCTCAGTGACAAATCGCCGACGCCTTGCTGTTTTATCCTGGATTTTCTGTTTGCACATAGTCACATAGTGACTTTAAGATGTTACTGGTAGGAACCTCCTGGTTACACCAGCCCACAGGGGAGTATTGTGTCCGTCGTGCAGGGAGGGGCTGGGTGGGGAGGGGCTGGGTGGGGAGGGGCTGGGTGGGGAGGGTGGGGCGGCGGGGTGGGAGGGTTAGGGCTGGGAGGGGAGGGGCTGGTCACCCCGTGGTGCCCTTATAAAACTCAACGTTTAACCTACTCACGCCGGCTTGTGCCCGCCCTCACAGTCGGGATTATTTGCGGAATACACCACGCCGCCGTTAACCCTGGCCATTGACCGAGCAACCCAACGTTACTACCAGCTCCCTCCGCAGGAATGTGTTTTCTTGTTCATGTTTTGTCTTTTGTTTGTTGCAGGTTGCACCCGGTTCAAGAGCTCACAGGGCTATACCAAATAAATGAAACTGAAACTGAAACATCCACTCCAGATGCGCTTCTGCAGCCGCATGGAACGCTCTTCCTTCCGATTTTAGGAAACCGCTGGGGCTGTGCATTGTTAAATCATCGTCGAGATTGGCAAAGTCATTCCTCAGTTTAACACGTAGGCTTTCGCGACCAATATTGTTCATAATCAGAATTATGAATAATATTGAATTGATGAGTAAATGATGACGTCACCCTGCTGCTGCTCTATATAAGAACGGGATACAGAGCAGAGCCTCACCATTCTGGCGAATTGCCCGATGATGCTGAATGCAATTACCAGCCAAACGTCGTACTCAAAGAATTGTAAATGTTGTGGTTTCATGCTTGAACACACCGGTGGGCTAAAGCAGTGAACTATTTGTCTTTTGTCAACGTGACACTTGGGTGGTGGAGAGTTACGACACATTTATAAATAACGCGATCTAAACCCAAAAACGTTGATTATAAAGTCATTCTTCTAGAAGTGCTATTGTTGTGTTTAATTTGTTGTCCGTCCCCCGCCACCTCCGATTGGCCGCGTACGGTGCTGAAGAAGTTCAACATACATACGTCACGTGGGGGAAACCTGCCGATTGATTTGGGGGTTATCAGCCAAACCAGCGTGGGAGGATCAGGAGGATCAGGAGGAGGATCGTTCAACAGCTCGAAAAAAAAAGCTACGTACGGTGCGAAAGAAGTTCACCGTACGTGCGTACTTGGGGAGGAGGACGACCGGATGAGCTCAGTGGAGCTGGCTCGGTGACAATGAAGACGAAGCAGCGATCCTTGTCTCTCTCCACTGCCGTGGAAGATCATAATGGGTGGAATCTTACCCGAGGGAGGGCCGTTGTTAGCTGGTGTCAGGGGCTAATTAAGACTAGAATGTTTAAATTACCGGCAATTATGAACACCGCATAGAAACGGATACCCAAGGTAACTTGCTTCCTCGTGATGGTTTCTAGGACAATGTGCTCGGAGGATGCAGGAGGAAATCACCCCCCCCCCCCACCCCCCCAGTGGGCAAATCACGACGAGGCAAAGATAGTCGGCAAACAGACGACGACTAATGTATGAATCTGTTCGTAGCCCTAACGACTTCTAATCGGCAGCGCTGCGCCTGCGTGCGATGACGTTCCTCGCGTCGTTCACGATACTCGCTCATCCACCGTTGCCCCCGAGGACTCCCCCAACAACTACAACGGGGGAAGCAGGTGATTCATGAAATTAATCGGGGGTGCGAGGTGCGGGGGGGGGCGGAGGGGGGTGGTCCCCGTTACCGAACGCCTGGTGGATTTGGCAAGCGCGCAGCTGCGGCATCTCCCTGCGTGTGACTCCCCCCCGCTAAGTGACCCGCGGCAGTCGGCAAGCGGCACGTTTATTCCACTGGCACAACCCGCTGGCCATTAAGAACCGTGCCAGCACCTGTGCTCTGCGTCTCATTAAAAGCGGCGTCGTTGCCCACCACCCCCACCACACCCCTTTTCACCTGTGTGATAATCCTGGAATGCAGCGCCGTCGCATCGCCAGAGCGAAGCATCTTCACTATGAGAATATGTTTTCCCATTTTTTTCTGGCAACAAAACAGCTGTGTTAAGATGTTAATGCACCAAACTGAAACCTTTGGCAAGGAATCATGTCGGCATTAACCACAATACTCGCGGTCAGAATGCAAACAAAAAAAACATGCGTTGCCTTTGAAACTGATTTGTCCACACCAGAGACAGCTTTCTTTAGAGCCTCGTCTCAAACGGTGTTAGACCAGAGGACGCCAAAATGCGTTGAAGGGGAGACCCAGGGCTGACTGGTTCAGATAACAAATCGCCACTCACATCAGCCGTGGCTGAAAATCGACCGAGTGCGCTAACCGCTGCACCACCGCTCCACCCCCTGCTTTGATCACCGCATTGTAATATTGGGTAACTCATATTCTTTGGATCTTTCGGTAAAGTCACGTAAATAAGTTCAAAGAAAATAACAAAAAAATAACAAACTCCTCCGCTGCCCACGCAGCGATAACAAAACGATTGTGTTAAGAAATGATTTTTTTTTAAACCGCACTCGCAGTTTGCAACCCACGTATTCTAAGCTGCAGGCTAATTTCTCAGCAACTAGAGAATGCACCGGAGCGTGTCCACACACGGCATTGTGCACATATAATGCCAGAGTGTACACGTAAGGGTTTGAGATGATGAAACGCATACGATTTAAAGCTTTCGTGACTGCAGGGATTCATCTTCTTGGTTCTTTCGGTAAAGTCACGTAGAAGGAAAATAATAAAATAATAAAAATACAACATAATACAATTATTCTCACGACGTTTCAGCCACAACGCAAGCAGCCGTCTTCAGGTGGAGAATAGGTCTGTCGAGAAGGCTACTTGCGTTGTGGCCGAAACGTCGTGAGAATTATTTTATTATGTTTTATTTTTATTATTTTATTATTTTGCTTCTACGTGACTTTACCGAAAGAACCAAGAAGATGAAACGCATACGATTACATTTCCATGACCAAGTGTGTGCGTGTGTGTCATTTTATCGACCGAGCTCAAACTACTAATTATAATGATTTAATGATGGATGATACCTTGACGGATACCCTATACAATTGCTGGTGTGTGTGATGAATACCTTCACAGTATTATATTGAAATAAATACCCATCGTATGTCGCGTACTATTATTCCACCATAAACACAAGTTACAGGTTAAATTGTTCAAGCATTGTCAATTGCATGTTTCCTCCCATTAGGCAGGAGAAAGCGGGACATTTAATTGCAAATATATTCACTCCTGTTTGGCAAATCGATTAATTACACAAGTCACTCCAGCTACGTTGCTGCTATCACTGCGGTGTGACTTGGCTTGGCAATTCCCTCAGAGGGCGCCACGGGATCAAAATGTTAACTCCCTCGCCTGGTATACAGGAGGTTGTGGGTTCTATCCCAACCCTGACGATGCCTGCTGCTGTATATTTTGGAGTTTGCGTGTCTCTCTCCCCCGTGGTCGCGTTGATTTTTCCGTGGGTACTCCGGTTTTTTCCCCCCTCCACGTTTAGAATCAACGTGGCTTTTTAGAGTTTTTGGCCGCTATGAATTTCCACACGACGGTAAGCCACTTAATTTGACTGTTATTTGTGATCTACAAAGCTCAGTGGGGCCTTACTTGGTCAAATAAAGCGATTTAAAAAATTCGTCTGCCTCATTTGCCTCGCATTTCATGCAAGTCGTGGTGCGCGTGTCGGGTCGGCCATTACCCGCAAAATATTTCCCAACAGCTGATACCAAATATCATAAGTGGGCACGCTTGCGTGAGTGTGGAGTGTGTAGTGTGTGAGTGTGTGTAGTGTGTGTAGTGTGGAGTGTGTGTGAAGTGTGTGAGTGTGTGTGGTGTGGAGTGTGGTGTGGAGTGTGTGAGTGCGTGGTGTGTGGTGTGGAGTGTGTGAGTGTGTGGTGTGTAGTGTGTGTGTGGTGTAGAGTGTGTGTAGTGTGTGTTGTGGAGTGTGAGTGTGTGGTGTGTAGTGTGTGTGTGTGTGAGTGTGGTGTGGAGTGTGTGTGTGGAGTGTGTGTGTGGAGTGTGTGTGTGGAGTATGTGGTGTGTGTGAGTGTGTGGTGTGGAGTGTGTGAGTGTGTGGTGTGTAGTGTGTGTGTGGAGTGTGTGGTGTGTGTGGAGGGTGTGGTGT
Source organism: Lethenteron reissneri (assembly GCF_015708825.2). Lineage (NCBI taxonomy): Eukaryota > Metazoa > Chordata > Hyperoartia > Petromyzontiformes > Petromyzontidae > Lethenteron > Lethenteron reissneri. The sequence continues at coordinate 9,946,676 of NC_083806.1, read as the reverse complement.
GTGTGAGTGTGTGGAGTGTGTGTGGTGTGGAGTGTGTGTGTGGAGTGTGTGGTGTGTGTGTGAGTGAGTGTGTGGTGTGGAGTGTGTGTGTGGAGTGTGTGAGTGTGTGGTGTATAGTGTGTGTGTGGTGTAGAGTGTGTGTAGTGTGTGTTGTGGAGTGTGAGTGTGTGGTGTGTAGTGTGTGTGTGTGAGTGTGGTGTGGAGTGTGTGTGTGGAGTGTGTGTGTGGAGTGTGTGTGTGGAGTATGTGGTGTGCGTGAGTGTGTGGTGTGGAGTGTGTGAGTGTGTGGTGTGTAGTGTGTGTGTGGAGTGTGTGGTGTGTGTGGAGGGTGTGGTGTGTGTGAGTGTGTGGAGTGTGTGTGGTGTGGAGTGTGTGAGTGAGTGTGTGGTGTGGAGTGTGTGTGTGGAGTGTGTGAGTGTGTGGTGTGTAGTGTGTTTGTGGAGTGTGTGGTGTGGAGTGTGTGGTGTGTGTGTGAGTGAGTGTGTGGTGTTGAGTGTGTGGTGTGGAGTGTGTGTGTGGAGTGTGTGTAGTGTGTGGAGTGTGTGGTGTGGAGTGTGTGGGTGTGTGGTGTGTAGTGTGTGTGTGGAGTGTGTGAGTGTGTGTGAGTGTGTGGCGTGGAGTGTGTGAGTGTGTGTGAGTGAGTGTGTGGTGTGTAGTGTGTGGGGTGTGTGTGGAGTGTGTGGTGTGTAGTGTGTGGTGTGTAGTGTGTGGTGTGTAGTGTGTGTGGAGTGTGTGTGTGGAGTGTGTGGTGTGTAGTGTGTGGTGTGTAGTGTGGAGTGTGTGGTGTGTAGTGTGTGTGTGGAGTGTGTGGTGTGTGTGTGAGTGAGTGTGTGGTGTGTAGTGTGTGAGTGTGTGGTGTGTAGTGTGGAGTGTGGAGTGTGTGTGGTGGGGAGTGTGTGAGTGTGTTGTGTGGAGTGTGTGTGTAGTGTGTGTGGTGTGGAGTGTGTGCGTGGAGTGTGTGAGTGTGTGGTGCGTAGTGTGGAGTGTGTGTGTGTGGAGTGTGTGTGGTGTGGAGTGTGTGGTGTGTGTGTGTGAGTGTGTGGTGTGTAGTGTGTGTGTGGAGTGTGTGGTGTGTGTGTGAGTGTGTGGTGTGTAGTGTGTGGTGTGTGTGTGGTGTGGAGTGTGTGGTGTGTAGTGTGTGTGTGGAGTGGGTGGTGTGTGTGTGAGTGAGTGTGTGGTGTGGAGTGTGTGAGTGTGTGGTGTGGTGTGAGTGTGTGGTGTGGAGTGTGTGAGTGTGTGTGTGGAGTGTGTGATTGTGTGTGTGAGTGTGTGTGTGGTGTGGAGTGTGTAGTGTAGAGTGTGTGTGGTGTGTGTGTGGTGTGGAGTGTGTGAGTGCGTGGTGTGTGGTATGGAGTGTGGAGTGTGTGTGTGGAGTGTGTGTGGAGTGTGTGTGTGGTGTGGAGTGTGTGAGTGCGTGGTTGGAGTGAGTGTGTGGTGTGTAGTGTGTGTGTGGAGTGTGTGAGTGTGTGTGTGGAGTGTGTGTGTGTGGAGTGGGTGGTGTGTGAGTGTATGGTGTGTGTGTGTGTGGTGTGGAGTTTGTGGTGTAGAGTGGGTGGTGTGTGAGTGTATGTTGTGTGTGTGTGGTGTGGAGTGTGTGGTGTGGAGTGGGTGGTGTGTGAGTGTATGGTGTGTGTGTGAGTGTGTGGAGTGTGTGAGTGTGTAGTGTGTGTGTGTGAGTGTATGGTGCGTGTGTGGTGTGGAGTGTGTGGTGTGTAGTGTATGTGTAGTGTGTGTGGTGTGTGTGAGTGTGTGGTGTGGAGTGTGGAGTGTGTGCGTGGAGTGTGTGGTGTGTGTGAGTGTGTGGTGTGGAGTGTGTGAGTGTGTGGGTTGTAGTGTGTGTGTGGAGTGTGTGGTGTGTGTGAGTGTGTGGTGTGGAGTGTGTGAGTGTGTGGAGTGTGTATTGTGTAGTGTAGAGTGTGGTGTGTAGTGTGTGAGTGTGTGAGGAGCGGTAGTGTAGCGGTCAGTGCACTGCGCTACGAACCTGACGACCCGAGTTCGATTCCCGCTCACGACCTTCATCAGTTACGATTATCTGAAACTGTCCTGGGCCTCCCCTAGGTCGACTCAGCCTCAAATGAGAACGTGGTGCGTAAAAACATCGCCACTGGGGAGACAAAGGCGGCCTGGCGTGGTGCTGGTCACCCACCCCCTCGCGTGCCGTGCCGGCCTTCATAGGTGCTCGCTAACAGCACTTGCCCCAACAGTCTGTTACAGGCTATACGGGGGATCTTTGTTTTTTTGTTAAGCGAGAGAGAGAGGCGTGTGTGTGATGCACGTGTGTGACTGGGGGCAAGCAGCGATTGCTCGCAATTTATGACAGAATCAGTAGCGGGACAAACACAAATGAATCGGGGACCTCCTCCTCCGCCGCCAGGAGAAACGTTGGGCAGGAGGAGGAATTCTAGATTTGAAGCTTTCGTGACTGCAAGGATTCATACTCTTAGTTCTTTCGGTAAAGTCACCATGTAGGTAAAAAATGAAATTAATAAAATAAAAATAAAAATCACGACGTTTCGGAGGCAACACAAGTCTCCGTCATCAGGTGGGACCGTCACAGCCAGATGTGCTGCATCAATCGACGCGCACCCTCTGACGTGACAAACAGCGGCGCCTATTAAACGGGATCTGCGCATAGTTGAACACGTGGCAGGCTTTCGCGACCAGTATTATTGATGATAAAGATTTTTGGGTTGGATTTCGCGTTATTTATCAATGTGTCGCAACCCTCCACCACCCGACACGGCCAATCATTAAAAAATGTGTCGCGTTTACAAGAGAGAAATAAATTTCGATTTAAAGCTTTCGTGACTGCTGGGATTCATCTTCTTGGTTCTTTCGGTTAAGTCACGTAGAAGGGAAGTAATAAAAATAAAACATAATAAAATACAATTCTCATGAAGTTTCGGCCACAACGCAAGCAGCCGTCCTCAGGTGACGAACAGGGCTGTCGGAAAGACAGCGTCTGAATGAATGTCTCATTCAATTAATGAATGTGAAACATTCATTGAATGAATGAATGTCTTATTGAATGAATGTCTCATTCAATGAATGAATGTGAGACATTTATTCATTCAGACGCTGTCTTTCCGACAGACCTGTTCTTCACCTGAGGAGGCTGCTTGCGTTGTGGCCGAAATGTCGTGAGAATTATTTTATTATGTTTTATATTTATTATTTTATTATTTCCCTTCTACGTGACTTTACCGAAAGACCCAAAGAATATGAATTCCTACAGTCACGAAAGCCTTCAGTAAAGATACATCCAGCATCTTCGGGCGATTTTTCCAGAATGAATGCGACACATTGATAAATAACGCGATCTAACCCAAAGATCTTGATTATGAATGGGATCTGTATCTGTTGCCCTCCTGCTGCTGCTGCTGCACGCGTCTGGATGTCTACCCCCCCCCCCCCCTCCGGCTAAGCGCAACAGGGAATTGAATTGAACACTCGCCCACCACCACCACCACAAACAACAACAACAAACACCAGCAGCAGCAGCAGCGGCAGCACGAGTTTTTTTCATTCAGTCGCCTCTGCATTATTTAAAACACACGATGTGTGCACTCTGTATTAGAGGTTACGTATGACACGCTACATACGTTTTACACGCGTGTAACGTGCCCGTAACGCCGACTCTCGCTCCTGAATGCCCTCTCTCAACGTGGCTAGCAGCAGAACCTCGACATTGGCACGCAGCTCCTGAACCATATTGCTGCCAGACACAGGAATATAACAGACTGTAAAGATGGTACAATACGTAATATAGACATAATGTAACGTTTACAGATGGTGGTGATGATGATGACATTTTACATTGCATTTATGCGTTATATTTAAACACGGCACTACCTTGCATTTATTGCAACGATGACAGCGTTGTGAACGTTACAGATGTAATGCATTTACCTCTTTCTTGACGCCCTTCAGTAGCCTCTGGCGCAGCTCGGACACTGTTTCAGGCGGCTCCATGGCACGGAGAGGTGATGGTTGTGGTGGTGGTGCAGTTGCTGATGGAGGCGATGACGACGACGGTGCTGATGTAGGTGGTGCTGGTGGTGGTGGTGCCGATGATGATGATGGTGCTGGTAGAGGTGCTGCTGGTGGTGCTGATGATGGTGCTGGTGGAGGTGCTGATGATGATGATACTGGTAGAGGTGCTACTGGTGGTGCTGATGATGATGATGATGATGGTGCTAGTGGTGCTGCTGATGATGATACTGGTAGAGGTGCTACTGGTGGTGCTGATGATGATGATGGTGCTGGTGGAGGTGCTACTGGTGGTGCTGATGATGATGGTTCTGGTAGAGGTGCTGCTGGTGGTGCTGATGATGGCGATGAACGTCGAGATGATGATGCCGGTGGTGATGATGTACACCGTTGCGATGATGATGATGCTAATGCTGAAAAAGGTGGTGATGCAAGTGATGATAGCGGTGGCTGTGATGGAGACACTGAAGCTGCAGACGATAATGTTTAGGATGATGATCGTGGTGGTGGTGATGAGTTGCTGCTGTCTCGTCGCACGCGATGTCTTTCCCCGAGAAGACCTCGCCAGGCAGCAGCGCAGTCTCCCGGCACAGGCGGTGGTGCCGCTCGTGTTGTCACTGCTTCTGGCGATGTGATGACGGCAGGCGCTCGCAAATTGCAACTCTCTACGCATGCACACGCCACTCCGCGTGCGGAGTGCGTCTGTATGCACGACTTTAATCGAATACCGTTCCTGTAACAGCCTCCCTCGCTGTGCGTATGTTATGTTTGCGTGTGTCTGTCGTGTGCAGCTCTCTCTCTCTGGCTCTCTCTCTCTCTGGCTCCCTCTCTCTGGCGCGCTCTCTCTCTCTCTGACGCTCTCTCTCTCTCGCGTGTGGGATGATGTAGGAGCTCTTGGCGGTGACGTCGCTAGTGCGTGCGCGGTGGAGGCTACGTGCGCGGTTTGGCTGAGCAGCTGACAAGAGCTCGTGTAACGCCCGTGTCTCCTCTCTCTCTCTCGCTCGCTCTCTCTCTCTCTATAACACTCACCACACGCGCGTGCGTGAGTGTGCACAACCTCCAGGAGGAGGGATGCATGGGAGAGACTATTCTGTAGGGTGGGGGGGGAGAGGGGGTTTCCAGACCCGAAGCAAGCACCACCTCTCGCCCTACCTTCATCCTCGATTGTCACCCGCACATGCATGGCAGAGGTGGCTCGTTTCCACCGGCGGATAGGAAGCGTAGGGGTTAGTGCGCGGTGTAGCAGTGAGCGCTGCGCTGCGAACCCGGCGAACCGAGTTCGATTCCCGCTCAGGGCCAACGTCGGGTGACGAATAATCTGAACCGGGTAACTGCGCCTCCCGTGGGTCGACTCAGCCTCAAATGAGTACCTGGTGCGGTGTGTAGACATCGCCACTGGGGAGACAAAGGCGGTCGCACGCGGTGCTGGCCACACCACCTCATAGGTGCTCGCTAACAGCACTTGCCCCAAAAGCCCGTTAAGCCTACGCGGGGGGTCTTTGTCATTGTGAGAAGCACACGTGGGGGAGAGCGGTGGCGCCGTGGTTAGTGCCACTGCGCTACGAACCCGCGGCCGATCAGACTTCGATTCCCGCTCACGAAATATGTGAAGCCGTGCAGCCTCTTCCCAAAGTCCACTCGGCCGAAGCCGAGTCCCCGATGGTACAGGTGTAGAAGAAAGAGAGACAAAGGCGACCGGGCGTGGTATTAGCCACCTCGCGTGAAGTTGCCAATCTTCATAGGTGCTACCCGCGGACAGCCAACGTTGCCCCAACACTCTATAGACAGATTCCATGGCACGCAGAGGTGGTGGTGGTGGTGATGATGATGCGGGGGTGGGGGTGCCGATGGAGGTGATGCGGCGGTAGGCGACTTTAATCTTTGGTGAGGTCATGGAGTGGTTGTGTTTAGGATATTGCACGGTTTTTTTTTTGTTTTAAAGGCTTTCATCCCCGACCTCAAGTGGTAGGGCGAAATGCGTTTAATTTCCATGCGATGAGATTGCCTTGATAGAGAAAAAGATAATGTTGCAGGACAGTGTGGACGAATTATTTGTGATGCGTCGCGAAAATTGCCACCCGACTTTGTCAATGAGAACGGGGGAAATGACGGATCTAGGAGCATCCGCGTCGAATCTACGATCAGCCTTTCTCGTCCAGTGCTAATGACGGCTGCGTGCGCATTGTGCGCGTGCAGCCGTCATTAGCACTGCACGAGCCTATGCGAGGTCATGTAACCGTCTAATTCACGCCCGGGTTTTCCTTCGATTCGCTTTTGTATATATATATTTTTTGGTTCGAGTAATTATTTTAGATGAAAAAAAAAAAGTCAGTTATTTATTTATTTATTTTGGAAATATGACTATTTTCCTAAAACCAGCCATAAAGGCTGTCTGCAGTATATTAATTTTTTTTTATATCTGGATAAGCCAGTCCATTGGAGAAGCCTCGATTTTACCAGGGGTGTCCTGTCGTGTAATTATTACGATTAAGGAAGGATGTAGGATTGAAACAAGTGGGTAGGTGAACTCCGGGTGAATTATTATGGAAGGACGTAGGATTGAAACACGTGGGTAGGTGAACTCCGGGTGAATTATTATGGAAGGATGTAGGATTGAAATAGTGGGGAGGTGAACTCCGGGTGGATGATCAAAGAAGGATGTAGGATTGAAACACGTGGGTAGGTGAACTCCGGGTGGATGATTAAGCGAAGGATGTAGGATTGAAACACGTGGGTAGGTGAACTCCGGGTGGATGATTAAGCGAAGGATGTAGGATTGAAACACGTGGGTAGGTGAACTCCAGGTGAATTATTATGGAAGGATGTAGGATTGAAATAGTGGGGAGGTGAACTCCGGGTGGATGATTAATGAAGGATGTGGGATTGAAACACGTGTGTAGGTGAACTCTGGGTGGATGATTAAGGAAGGATGTAGGATTGAAACACGTGGGTAAGTAAACTCCGCGTGGATGATTAAGCGAAGGATATGGGATTAAAACACGTGGGTAGGTGAACTCCGGATGGATGATCAAGAGAATGAGGAGGTGGAGAGTAGAGAGAGGCACCCGCGCAGTGAGGAAAACTGTGAGTGGGGGGGTGAGAACGTGGATGAATAACGTGGGGAACGGGATGAGCAGTACACGGAAGACTGAAGCAAGAGCAATAGCTTCAAGCACACTGAAACCCTCTGCTTGCTATAGATATGTGGATGACATATTGGTGGTCTGGCCACACGGCAAAGATACGCTTAACGAATTTCTAAATCATCTCAGTTCACTATGGAAGTAGAAGTTGACATAACTCTTGTGATGCCGCCGCCGCGAAGTCGTTCGGCAGGCACCAAATCCCCGACCTCGCCACCACCAAGCAACGGAGCCGACCCCGCGTCCCCCTCACCTCACATGAACACACCCGCACTCATTTCCCCCCCCCCCCATAGAGCTCCGAGGGGAGGTCGCCTGGCCGACCGGTTTTTATCCGAGAGACCCTTATCGGGATTAATTCTCACGGTTTCCGGCGATCAGGGAATTGGATGACCTCCCCCGTGCTACGTGGCACCGCGGCGCTGCGGCCGGCCTTAATATTGTGTGGTCGCGGCGTGGGGCATTCGGCCACCGCGGTTGAGGCGCATTTCCCCCCACACACACCCCCACGAGTCGACGGGGCAAGCAGGGGAGGCACGGGACAGCATGAATAGCGGGATCACAGGGGCTGTTGCGCATAGTCATGGAGGGTTGGGATAATTGCGCTTGAGCGCGCAGGCCCCATTGTTAGGGAGGGTAAGGGATTAATTAGGATTTACGCCTTGCACGCAGCACACTGATTAGCATATCAACAGCGCCCAGAACCGCCGTGCGCGTGCCAGAGGATCGCGAGCCCATTGTTTAGCGCAGCATCCCCTTTGAGGTAGGGAGGATAAATAGAGGGGCGCAGAGGGGAAATAGCTCTCTTCTCTCCAGGCCAGCGGACCAGCAGGAGTTCCAGCCAGCGACCCGGACGTCCGTGCGACGCATCGAGGTGCGCTGTGAGCGCAGAGAGCAGCGAACCTCCGCGGGCACCAAACAGTGAGTGGGGAGGTGAAGTAGGGTAGCGTAAGCCGATAAATAGGGGATAGGTACAGGTTTGGGTGGAATAGACCAGCCTCGTCGACTCACTGATTCAACATCAATTCGCAGGTAGCATATAATAAATCATTAATAGCGAAGCGTGGTCTCGCGTGATCTTGTCGTGCAGTGTGAGCGTGTGGGTGCGCTGTGTGCACAGTGGTTCGCCACGTGAGTGAGCGCTGCGCCGAGCTGAGCGCGCGGGTTGCGCGTGGGTACGCAGTGATTCTGTAGTGCTGCGGCTCGCCTCGGGGGAGCGCTGCGCAGAGCGGTGCGTGAGTGGGTGTCGCGTGTGTTCGCTCCGTGTGTGATGCAGGTGCGCGAGTATAACGTGAGTTGAGTTGGAGTGCGCGGAGCGGCGTGTGTGTGGGCGTGCGTGCGTTCGCTCCGTGTGGGTTGCAGGCGCGCGATTGGGAAGGGAAGTATCGTAGTAGAGAGGGGCAGGATACTACTCGGTAATTGACCATGCCCATTGCGCGGACCCGCGGTGGAGGGGAATCCTCGAGCGGCGGCTTCCACACCATGGGTGAGGAGCTCAGCGGCGGTTCGCACAGTAGCGGGGGAGCGAGGGATGATGTTGGCCCGGCCGTTGGCATTGTCGAGGGAGGGATCTCGGGGGCTAGCGACCTCGACACTCTCTCATTTCTGGATTTTCTTCTCGGGCGCAGTCGAAATTGTAAAATATCACACGGCGTTTACCTAAAGAAAATGCACACTGACGCGTATCTGAATGCAGAGTCACACCATCACCCCGTACAGAAATCCTCTCTCATCAAGACGCTCATACGTCGGGCTAAGAAAGTGTCAGATGGTGATTGTCTGCGAAGTGAAATTAAATATGTTAAAGAAGCGCTGCAATTAAACGGTTACAATGATGTACAAATCAACAGGGCACTGAATGCCAAAACCAAATCAAATAACACGAGCGTTGAAACTGACCAAGTAATTAAAACTATAAAATACCGTACATTGCGGGAGTAACTGATAAACTAGCCAGATGTTTGGAAAAACAAACCATCCGAGTCAGATTTGGCACGGTACATAAAAGACAGCAATTAATATCTGGTACTAAAGATGTATTACCGAAGCTATCGACAGAATGTGTGCACCGGATTAATTGCTCTTGTGGTAAATGCTATGGTGGGCAGACAAGACGAATGATCAGCACGAGACTAAAATAACACGAAAGGAATATAAAATACTCCCAAATACAACTGTCGGCAGTGGCAGAACATGTGTGCCAACAAGGACACTCAATTGATATTGATAATGTTGAAGCTCTGTGCAAAACTAGTTACTACTGGCCAAGACTGATTATAGAATTTATCCACACCAAAAAAAATCATGAAAAGTATGAAGAATCAAGCTGTGCATTAATGGGTGTTCCAAAGATATTTTGTTTTATTTGCACAAAAGATGTAACAATACAGGCTAAAAATAAGATAACCCGAGCAAGGCGATGTTAACAAATGGCAGAAAGAGTACGGTGAGTATCAAAAGGTGTGAATTCTGCGGACTTTATTCAGTTCGTCAGGTCTGTGTGATAGCAAATGTAACTGTGTCAAAGAGGATTTCAGGTTCACTGGTGAAGTCAGCCAATGTGCTGCAAGCTGTTTTAGCAGCGGCTTATTGGCACACATGCAATGGGAGTAAAATCCATATATTAAGCGCTATCCTTTGACAAAATGAGATGCACAGGATCATTACAATGTAATGCACAATAAATACGCCTTTGGTAGAAAACGCCTCCGAGATTAGTTTTTTTAAATATATGCATATTAAATGTTTCACCGTACTGTATGTAAATTTAACACTTGTGGCTGCATGCTGCATTTGCTTCGTCAAGGCAAAATAACTAAAGTAATAAATAATGCTGGACTGAAATCACTGAATAAATAGCATTCATATATTGTAACTGCACGGATAGTTTGTCAAACAGCCACTGTAAAGAATAAAACATTTATAGGGCAGCTTTTAAATATGTATGAAATAGACCGTACATGTGTTTGGAAGTGCCCATTGAATGCGACGTATGGTCCCCTGGGTTTTGTGGAGTCACTCCGGGGTGTTCGTGGCCACTTTTTTATTAAAAACATTAATTAGAGTGGTTGGGATTTAAACTTACATTCGTATTGCAGTAAAAACGATTGCAAATACGGAAAGATCTCGCCAAGGAGACGGCCCACCAATTGTAGTAATCTCATCTCCGCATGTTTCAACAGCCAACCGTGAGACCTCTTTTTTAAATCCTTTATATCAAGTTCACTTGCGTGCTTGCTTGCGCGCTTACGACCGTGCAAATCTTTCGGTCGTTTTTTAACCCACTTCCCGTGATCCAATCGAGCTGACATTTTGCACACAGGCTCGTTGTGCGTGACAACTTATTTTCGTGCAAAAAAACTTTCAAAATTTTACACTTTTTAGGAAAAAATAAATTATATTTAATTACCAATTGCTTAATGGTGGCAGGCAATCATCTGACCCATAGGTGGCAGCCATCTCAAGCCAGAGGACGAGAGGACTCTAGCCGCCACGCATATAAAGGATTTATAGTGAAAAACTTTGTTTTTACGGGTTAATTTTACCTCCTGCCAGTTTCCTATTGCAGTAAAAACGATTGCAAATACGGAAAGATCTTGCCAAGGAGACGGCCCACCAATTGTAGTAATCTCATCTCCGCATGTTTCAACGGCCAATCGTGAGACCTCTCTTTACCTCCTGCCAGTTTCCTGGGTTGAACTGGTCAGTCAGGGTGCGGGGGTTTAGTGCTGGTACCCTTACAAAGACAGAGTGGGCTACCGGTTAGTTAAACAGGGCAGCATGTGCATACTGCAGAACTCCTGAGCAGTTGACGCTCGGTAAATTAAATTACAACGGTTAATGGAGCATCTTCTCGGGGAGATATGTCCTTGCCTATCATTGTTTTTGACATCTCAGTTACTTCTCAGCAGTCTGTAGAACCCTGTGTGTTCTAGGAACATGTGCAGTAACTTGGTGGAAAAAACTATAACTGGCAGACATTATGTAGTCAGGATGGAAGATGGTAGCCTTCATGCGGCCCACTCTGCTTCGTGAAAAATCACAACTAATGTCATCAACCCGGTGCCCAAACATCGATAAACGATCTGCCCGTGACCAGAGTAACAACTTAAGTCTCATCTTCTTGGTTCTTTCGGTAAAGTCACGTAGAAGGGAAATAATAAAATAATAAAATAAAACATAATAAAATAATTCTCACGACGTTTCGGCCACAACGCAAGCAGCCGTCCTCAGGTGAAGAACAGGTCTGTCGGAAAGACAGCGTCAGAACTGTTCTTCACCTGAGGACGGCTGCTTGCATTGTGGCCGAAACGTCGTGAGAATTATTTTATTGTTTCATTTTTATTATTTTATTACTTCCCTTCTACGTGACTTTACCGAAAGAACCAAGAAGACGAATCCCTGCAGTCACGAAAGCTTTAAATCGAAACTTAAGTCTCATTATGCGGCACATATTAAAGCCGTGTAGTCATAATCGTCAGTTTGTGACTCCCCTGTTTCAAATAAGAAGTCACCTCAATGTATGTATGTTCAACTTTTTTCTTGCCGTACATAGCCAACCGTGCTAATCGAAGCTATCTTCTAGAAGATAACCTTTCAATGGCAATGCAATTGACAAATTGTATTTGCAGCTCCCATCCTCACTCCCACATGCACTTTGATTGGTGCGTTTAATCATTTTGTTTCCTCCCTTAACTGTTATACTGTCTCTGCAAGAGCAGTTTGTGTTTCATATGCCATTTGTCTATTTTTTTACGTGTGCATGGGCAGCTAAATGTGCCACATTTTCACAAGTACGTACAGCATGCCCAGAGCATAGGAAACCTCCATTTGCATGTGGCAATACCGTTACCCCAGGATCATATGAGTCGACGGAACATATTTAAAAACGACTTTAGAACGCACAAACTGTTTTTCAGTCATATTTGTGATGAATAAAACTTGAACGTTTTGAGAGCTCCAATAAAATGTTACATCAAATCATTGCCGTCATTTCATGCTCAATTGCTTCACATTGAGAATCATGAATCTACATTTTAGCGGAGGCAAAAAAAAATATTGCCAGAAAGTCATCTCTCCCAGTGTTATGTCATAACATTTCCAAAGGTCAGAAGCTATTGTAAGACGTGCACTTGTGAAATGTGGCTTGTTCTAACATATTCACCAATTACTGTTGGTACAGGCTACAGTGTTTGCAGAAGGCAACACGTCACATTGGGAAAAAAAAGCGCGTAACATCTTCCGTCTGGGATGTTGCCGTGATGTGATGGTTAGCGCACTGGACTGGCAGTCCAAAGGTCACCGGTTTGACCTCCCGTGTGACAGTTGCGACAATAAGACCGTTTCTTCTCCCTGCCTCTGTCCGACCCCTACCCTCTCCCCCAGTAGTGACACGAGTGAGAGATTGCAGGGCTGCACCTTAATCCGTTTTACCCTTCAATAGGACCCCCATAACACAACGATAATATGGCACTCCTCCCTGCTACGTGGGATTTCAAGCCCAACAAATATGATTATGTACTGTGTACACAAATTCGTCTTTCAAGTTATTTGTTTTACCACTGTTTAACACGTAGGCTTTCTGGCGAATTGCCCGATGATGCTGGATGCAATTACCAGCGAAACGTCGTACTCAAATTGTAAATGTTGTGGCTTCAACACACCGGTGGGCTAAAGCAGTGAACTATTTGTCGTTTGTCAACGTGACACTTTTTTACTGATTGGCCGTGTCGGGTGGTGGAGGGTTACGACACATTTATAAATAACGCGATCTAAACCCAAAAACGTTGATTATGAATTGTTTTACCACGTCAGAACTCAAATTACCAGCATAGTGTCATTAACACGAGTGACCTGGGGCATTCGCCTGCCAGTAGGGGGGCAATGATTGCTATGTATAGTCCCCATTGAGTTATTTTCTGCTCATTTTCAAATGTGGACATAGCGGACCCTAACATCAGCAGACAATGGGCTAACTCTTGTGAATGACTTAGGAGATTACCGTAAACACCAACGTCATCACCTCCCCTCTTAACTCTGCCCTCTCTAGCCAAAGAGGGTGGTGGTCACCGAGTGATCTTTTTTAAGTTACTCAATAGCTACTATGAGGTAACGATATCTATTTCAAAACTGCTTATCATAAAACAATTGAAAAATAAAATTTCCATCACGCCCCATGGTGTTAGGTGCAGTCTTCAAACTTTATTAACTCTATCTCTCTGGCTTATTTATGTGTGTGCTATGAAGAAGGCTGCATTGCCTGAAACGTGACCAAATATGTTTCTTTTAAGGCAGCGTTATCGACAATTTCGTTGAGTTACTTTTTGTTAATTGTGCTCGTGCAACTTCGCCAATGCAGCAGCGTCACCACGTAATTTGTTTCATTTAAACACGTTTTACTGTAGTCATTGGTTAGGCTAGACATTTAAAATTATAAGCTGTTATTTTTGCACTCCATTTACCACGTTGTTTTAATGCTAACGCGGTCAGACATTTACACCGAAGCGAGTGATGGAAATTGTGCGTTTTCAGTTTCATTTATTTGGTATAGCCCTGTGGGCCATTCGGCTCTTGAATCGGGTGCAACCGCAACAAACAAAAACATGAACAAGAAAACATCTTAAAGTGACTATGCGCGTGATGACATACCTTGTTCTGGGGTCAGCCTGGAACTAAGCTTGCAGCACAATTCAAGAAGTGAGTCCAAGGGCTGGAGTCTGTAAATTGTTTGGCTCGGCCAGACAAGTCTCTTGGAATGGATGCCATAATAGATCTATCTCAATTCACACACCAAAAACAAATTAGAACCCAGGCAAATTTGGATAGGTGACAATGCTTGCTTGGAATTTTTCTGAGATGCATGGAAGAGGAACCCATGGATCAGGAAAAAAAACACAAATCAGAAGCATAATTTTGATAATTAAGAAAATTAAAAGGGCTTGAGGAAAACACAATGATCGATGTGATGGGTCTATGGACTATACTGGTGATAGGGGCACCACGGTCACAAGATGTTAACTACTTCGCCTGGTATACAGGACGTCGTGGGTTCGATCCCCACCCTGACGTCTATATATTTGGAGTTTGCATGTTTACCCCGTGGTCATATGGATTTTTATACGGGTCCTCCGGTTTTCCCCTCCACATTTAGAAACATGCATTTCAAGTATTTGGCTGCTATAAATGTCCACGGTTATGATAAGCCACTTCGTTGAGCTTTCATTTGTGGCCAGGGCGCTTCTGAAAAAGAACGACATGGCTCAGTGGGCCTTACCTGTTGAAATAAAAAATAGTTTACTTTTTCGTGGAGGAATGGCAGCCTAAAGAGATACGCTTTGAAGAGGATGACCAGCACAGAGATGGAGCGATTAGATCAGTGTGTGTGTGTGTGACAATGGCTGTTTGGGTAGACCTGGCTTTTAAAGAGCACAGCAGAATGCCAATCTTTAACCAGAGCCATGTGTGTAGTGCCCCCTGGTGATACAAGATAATGATGTCATAAGGGGCCGTCCATAAATGACGTCACGCGATTTTGGACGATTTTTGACACCCACAGCCTCGTCACGTGGCGTCACAAAAAGTCAGGCCCCCCCTCAAATATGACGTCACAAAGCTCTGCCCCACCCCCCCCCCCAAAATAAAACATGCTTCAAATCGCTTTAAACTATTATCATTGTAGTGCGTATTTAATGTGGAGCTGCTGCACTCTGATGTTGTAGGAGAAAACATTTATTAAAAAGTCTATTTAATTAAGTAGAACGTGTTGTCTATATTTATTTAAAGTTGCGCATTTTGATGTGACGTCGCGTTTCTCAAACCCCCCCTCGTCACACATCGTCACAAATGTCTGACCCCCCCCAGGTGCGTGACGTCATTTATGGACGGCCCCTAAAGATCTGTTCAGTCGGAAGAACAGTCCAATACTAAGGTAGTGTATCATATATTTAAAAGTAGTGTATTGCATCTTGTAAAATAAGACTTTCCAGGCAGAAAGGTACGCTGACATTCAGCATGTACTCAAAACTGTGTCACCAACACGAGAATCAACCTAAGAGTATTACTCTTAGGTTTTTTCGGTAAAGTCACGTAGGTAAAATAATAACAATAAAATAAAATAAATTGAAATAACTCAATTAAATCACGACGTTTCGGAGGCAACACAAGTCCCCGTCTTCAGATGGGACCGTCACAGCTAAATTTACTGTATCAAGTGTATGCACATACAATAATAAGTTCCGTGTCTCAAATTAACTCTGAAACTTTCCAATATCGTCCACATTGTACTCATCGATTAATATGCAAATCAGCATCACATTCGACTCGAGGTCATAGAAATCTCGTGTTTCATTGAGGCGTTCGATTCATCCTTAGAAGGGGAAACAAGTAAACCCGTAAAAACAAAGTTTTTCACTATAAATCCTTTATATGCGTGGCGGCTAAAGTCCTCTCGTCCTCTGGCTTGAGATGGCTGCCACCTATGGGTCAGATGATTGTTTGCCACCATTAAGCAATTGGTAATTAAATATTTAATTTGTTTTCCCTAAACAGTGTAAAATTTTGGAATTTTTTTTCACGAAAACTAATTGTCACACACAACGAGTCTGTGTGGAAAATGTCAGCTCGATTGGATCACGGGAAGTGGGTTAAAAAACGAGCGAAAGATTTGCACGGTCCTAAGCAAGCAAGCGAACTTAATATAAAGGATTTAAAAATATATTCGCCTGCGGAGGACGCGGGGATCGATCCCGCGACCTTTGGCATGGGAAGCGAGGGCGCTACCAACTGCGCTACTCCGCCACGGCCTGTGGAGGGGTTACGCTCTGGGCTCTTACACTGTGACGTTCAGCCAAAGCCATGAATGCGTTCTATTTGAATATATGTAAAATAAAATTTTTTTGCCTAAAAAGTGTAAAATTTTGGGAATTTTTTTTCACGAACATTAATTGTCTGGCACAACGAGTCTGTGTGGAAAATGTCAGCTCGATTGGATCACGGGAAGTGGGATTAAAAAAACGACCGAAAGATTTGCACGGTCGTAAGCAAGCAAGCACGCAAGCAAGCACGCACGCACGCAAGCAAGCGAACTTAATATAAAGGATTTAAAACAATAAAATATACAGCAGGCGACGTTTCGGACAATAGCCCTTGTTCATAACACACATTTGTTGAGGCCATGTTTTTTTTTAATCTAGAAAATTTTAAACAAAAATCCCTCTGAGTTGGCAAGGTCGAAGTCTGGCGCTTGAACCCTAAGGATCTCACACGTGAACCCTAAGGATCTCACACGTGAACCCTAAGGATCTCACACGTGAACCCTAAGGATCTCACGTGAACCCTAAGGATCTCACGTGAAGCCTAAGGATCTCACGCACGTGAGGCCTGAGGGGGTGGGGCTTGAAGGGGGTGGGGCCTGAGGGGGGAGGGGCCTGAGGGGGTGGGGCCTGAGGGGGCGGGGCCTGAGGGGGCGGGGGTGGGGCCTGAGGGGGAGGGGTGGTGCCTGAGGGGGAGGGGGCGGAGCCTGAGGGGGAGGGGGTGGAGCCTGAGGGGGTGGAGCCTGAGGGGGAGGGGGCGGGGCGAGTCGCTTCCGGGTCGCCCCCCCCGCTGTATTTGGTTCACGCGCGCGGCAGTCGCGAGCAACTTTTTTTGGCGGGGACCTGCAAACAACTTAGTCATCGTCATCATTGTTGTAGTTGTTGTTGTCGTCGTTGTAGTTGTTGTAGTCGTTGTTGTAGTCGTAGTTGTAGGCGGATCGCCCCTCTCTCTCGCGGCTTTCGTCGACCGTCTCCGCGGATTCCGTCGACCGCGTTGCGTGAGGAGACGGCGAGGAGGAGGAGGAGGTGGTGAGGGGAATTCGCCGGCATTCGACGATGTCGGGCGTCGACGCGAGCTGGTGAGGAATCTCCGTGGGCGAGTCCCGGAATCTTTATTTCGAGACTCGCAGGAATCCGATGAGCTGTGAAGCTCTTCCCGCCGCCGTCACAGAGGTGTCCAGTATGGGCGGGTCGGCAAGTTGCAGCAGCAAACATTGCAGAATAAGACAACAACAACAAACGATAGGAGGGCAAAATAGATTTTAAGAAATGCTATGAAAGTTACTAAATATACATGCTGTAATGCGTTAATTATTAAAGTGTGGTTTATCAGCATTGGGCAAGTATCTTATTGGTTCTTTCGGTAAAGTCACGTATAAAATAATAAAAAGAAAATATATTATAAAAATAAAAAATTGTATTTTTATTATTTAATTATTTCCCTTCTACGTGACTTTACCGAAAGAACCAAGAAGATGAATCCCTGCAGTCACGAAAGCTTTAAATCGAAATTGGGCAAGTAGTCCCCGTAATAGAATGCCACATTAACATTGAAGAGTCGCCAACACGGGTCATGATGTAATTGTCGCGGGCGACTTGCCGTGCGAGTGCTGTTGCTGTTCAATCGATTGATCTTTATTTTAAGGTGCCGATATCGCCCTCATCGATAAAGTAGTGTCGGCATCTGTGCACATTGGCAGCAGAACGGGAACGGTGCGACAGGAATGACAACGACGATAATGATAACCCCATCGCTACCTCGGCGACTAGCACCGACTGAACGAATAGCGTTAAACAATACATCAACAAGTAAAGAGACGGGTTTTTATATTAAGTTTTGGATGTCATGGGAAGAAGGCACGTCTTGAGTAGGCGTGTCTTAAGATACATCGGACGCGTTTCGGATGCCGGGTGGCAGTTCAGAAGAAAAAAAAAACTGGAGAAATCCGGTGAGCTGTAAAGCGCTGTTCTACAGATGTCCAGTCGTAGTTGGGTGTTGTAGCAAGCGGGTTTGGTTGGTAGTGATCGGTTGCGATGTCAGACGAAGAGACGAGAAGGACAGAACAAGGGACGTAGAGACACTGACACTGTCAGACAATAATAAAAAATTAAATATAACTAAATTCTCACGACGTTTCGGCCACAACACAAGCAGCCGTCCTCAGGTGAAAAAAACAGCTGTAAACTCTGACTTTAACATAGTCACTTCCGTGACCAGTTACATGCTAATTCCTCACATGAACATCATGCTAATCTCCCAGTTGCATGCTAATTTCTGACTTTAACATCCTGCTAATTCTCTCACATTAACACAGCTTATTCAATGCTAAATTATTCTTACTCTTAGGTTTTTTTCGGTAAAGTCACGTAGGTAAAAATAAATAATAATAATAATAATAATTGAAATAAAATCTTATATTTATATTATTTAAAAAAAAATAATTATAGAAAGAAAATCTATTATTTCTATTATTTTTATTATTTATTTTTACCTACGTGACTTTGCCAGGAAAAACAACCTAAGAGTATGAATCCTTGCAGTCACGAAAGCTTAAAATTTATAACTAAATTATTCGGGTCGCCAGATGTGTGTAGCGCAGTGCGTAAACCACTGCAGAGACACAGAGACGGACAGAGACAGGACAACACTGCCACAGACGGACAATGACACTGAAACAGACAGTCACCCTGACAGATAAACACAAATATAAAGAGCTCCTGTGTTGCCTTGAAAAGGCTGTTTGGGAAAGTTGAGTGATAGATGGATGGATAGAAAAAAACTGTCGTGACATATCTCGTAAAACTGCATAAAACAATTTAGTCGAAGGCCTTTGACCAGTGACCTTAACAGCTATGATCAATCCACTGCTGGATGAAGGCCTCCCCAAACCATCGCTATCTTATGGCCCTGAGATGCAAAAATCTATCACGTGCCTCTTTCACCAGCAACTTAATTAGACAATAATACCAAATATGTGTATCCAATCATTTGGGAGCATTAATTCAAACCTATTTTTGAGCGAATAATTGATTTTACAGCAGTCGTTTTGTCTCATACTTATTATAAAAAACTATGAAATCGTACACCATTTAATAGAACGAATTGCGTTAGACAAGCGAGCTCGAGCCAAAATGTAATTATTACTGTGAAAAAAAAGAGGTGAAATTGGCCCTTTGTTGAAGGAATGTGGTGGTCTGCGTTGTCAAGCCATTGCGACCCATGACAGATGTCCACCAATGTGTGCCGAACTAGCAGAGACATGTGGGCTCACGTGGTCCTTGAGAAGAAGTACGCTCTGAACTGAACATCTCAATTAGCTTTAGATGCTCGGGTAAACAGTGCAATACTTAAAGCAAGAAATACTTGCACAGATACATTTAACAACAATGGAGAAACAAAGATTTGGCTGTGAAGATGTCTAAATATCTTTAGCTGTTCGACTAATAATTAAACACTGGTAAATCCGCCCTCTACAAAACCTACATTTTGCAAGAGTATTTCAACTGTGACTGATGTAACTGTTTATTTCCCACTAATTTGCGTAGATCTCACGTTTATAGATTAACAAAACAAATCTAAATGGGTTTCTCCCCTGGTTAAAATATGACATTTTCCACAGCTAAATTACGGGAATTTTTTTTATACTTGACTTCATGTTATGCCCCTTTATAGGGTTGTGAATGAGCACCTCAACTAAGTGTGTTGTCATTCCGTATTATTATTGGGGTGGATCTTTGGCATAGTGGGTAACTCACTCGGTTCTAAGTGTGGAGCTGAGCTTTTGTTAAACACTGATGATGCTGGATGTAATCTCCAGTGAAAGTTCGTATTTTGTCAGAATTGTGCTTGATTTTTAACATTCCTCCTCTGGTTTTGCTAATAAACCCAGTCGATGAGCATATTTGCCCACGTGACTTGATTTGATTGGCTCTGTTGGGTGGTGGAGGATTATAGTTTAAAACATTGACATCATAACTACGCGATCCAACCCAAAATACACTAATTATTAATCACTACTCTATGAACCTGGCGATGTGAGTTTTGTCACGACTGACATCGGTGGAGAGCATCTGAACTGGTCCTGCCCCCCCCCCCTCCTTCAACCTGCACTAACCAGAGTGGTAGAGTATGATCAAACAACCCTTGTGAAAAATATGGCATGGGGAGGCCTTCATCCAGCAGTGGATCGACAATGGGCTGCAAGTGTAAGTAATACAGGGGTCTGTCGCTGGACACACTCGCCACCATGCTCAAGGCAGTCAAAATATTCACGTCTGCACGTGTAGGTATGTGCAATCATGTGCGCAACACACCACGTAGATTGGCTGTGACTAATTGACGATTTAATATGCATTCGAAATTATGATTGGCTTGTCATGAGTGTGCGAGACGCCTACTGCTGTGATGTAGCAGCCGAGAATAATGTGTGCAAGCTTCACATGTTTGTGCGTCAATGGACACCCCTCCCTCCACCTTTACCTCCATTCCTCCCCCTGTCCCCAGGTGTCGGTATTTTTTTGTGTATGACACATCACAGGTGACGGGGGAAGATGACAGCACTGATAAAGGCATCCGCTATTTTTACCCGCCCGAGGTTGGTGTGCCACCGGAAACATTGCACAGTGAAAGCATATTGGCTATTGTGTAATTGCTGCCCTCTCAGATTGTTGATGGGATTGGCTGCGTCGCTCAGATTGTAAGAACACTTAGCTTGGCACCACCAGAAATATTGGGTTTAAATCCAGGCCGCTGCCCGTAATTTATACCGGGTTCTCAAATGCAGCAAGTCGATGGTTTCAGCCCAGTCGCCAAGTGCCTGTTTCATTTTTTTTATCACATTCAACTTGGTTTTGCACTTTAAAGGTTACATTCTAGCTCTGAGAATGAAGAATATTGGTCATGCAACAAACGTTGCTGTGTGGGGAAGTGCAGTCCATTAGTGTGACTAAGAGGCCACTTTAACAAAGATCGCAGACGCTTTTATGTGATGTATGCTTTCACAGACTTTTGTCTAACATTGAGGACGCACTGCTCTGTGAGACTTTCAAATTGATCGTTCTCATGACATGATGCACACATGTGCTCGACTTGGGGGGGAAAGTCAAAATATTTAAAGTAATGGAAGGTTGCCTTGTTTGCTTTTACTTTCACCGATATAATGTAATATAATGTAAAAAAAACGTGACCTCTTGTACGTGCAATGTTTTTGTTTTAACGCCCTTCATCTACTGCGCGCATCCGGTGCGGTAGATGCTGCTTCTTAAACCTTTTTAGACTGATAGATGTTGTTTACCATTTTTGCTTGTGGGCCTGTGACCGAATAACTGAGAATGGAGCCAATCCTGCTGTCAGACTTGGGAAGCAGTCTTGAGCCTGGATAATGATTGGATTGGTGTCTACCATGCACAAAGCAGGTGGTGTACACATTGTGTGCAGTAGAGGGCAGTGCAGCAAAATCCATCCTGCATCAGCCCACACACTGACCATTAAGGTGAAGTATGGTCAATTATACCTCATGGCATTAGGGAGGCCCTTGCCTAGCAGTGAATAAAAAATGGCCTTTACATTTGCACGTCTGATTAGCGTGGTTGACTATATACAGTGAGAAAGAAGTCCCACATACATGTAGATGTAACTCGCTGCTGTACACACCTTTGTTGGACTTGCGAGTCATGTTGCCATGTTTCTATTATGTTCTGCACCCCTGATATTGTAGTCTCGTGTATATGATGATGCTTTATCTTAGCCTGTTTCTTTTATTTGATGGGACATCTCATAGGCTGGACAGGACTTGGCCATGTTCAGTTCAGTGAACCTGTGCGGAGCCCTCCTTGGTCACATTCACGCCAGGTTAATAACGCACACGTATGTAACAATCCGTTGAGCCACCGGTGCCGGATTTTGCAGACGGACGAGGACGAACAGCGCTTGCTGTGCAGTCAGTTCCCAGGCGTGGCGCGGTGTGTCGCCGAAATAACCTGCCGCCCTCCGTTCATGCTGCACCTTCGTCACGTCAAGTTTGCGCTGCGCACTCAAGGCCCCTTCTTTCTGGTGAGCACTAAGCCATCGGAGTGCGATCCACTCCCTCGGAAATGCCTTCACAACGGCTGCAACGTGACATGTCATCACATGAACACCACTGGAAATGAAAAAAACCCTTGTGATGCAATTATCAAGAGCTCTGTTACAGTGTTGTAATGTTAAAGCTGTGCAGTGTTAAAATTGCTACTATGTAAAACAAAACTTTTGATGTAACTACAGCCATTTGTATGAAATGGCCAGTACGCTAACCGCTGCAGTCCCCTAATGTAATTATTTGCTAAAGTGTGTCATCTAAAGTAAAGAACACATTCTTTCCATATTTTAGCCGTGTTCTCTCCCCGTGTTCAAGACCTGACTCAAAAACCTCCATTTTCTCCTGTCGTTAATTGCTTCTTACTGTCGTTCTATTTTTTATTCGTAAATTTTTGTAACGCCACATCTGTTAGTCCTCGAGTTATTTGAAATGTATTGCTTCAAAATGGCTTAAGATGTTCATGAATTGCGGTGCTGTATATATTTAGATAGTAAGTTAAAGGGATGTGATGCATTTACCAAATTGGAGTAAGATTGTGTAGAGAGAAAAAAAAAGATTTTTTTAATGGTGCAATCCACACAATAATAAAGAATATTAATTTGGGGTAGCCAAGTAGAGGTAACTGGTGGACATCGATGCACACATTGTTTAATGGGTGTATGTCAGTGTGCTGCAGATCTTGTACATGTTCCATTCTAGCAGTGGCAACTACTTACGGAGTTTTACATGTAAATAAGTTTTGTCTATATTCTTTGGGTCTTTCGGTAAAGTCACGTAGATATCCTGCAGTCACGAAAGCTTGAAGTCAAGTTTATGTTCTGTGCACAAAGTTAGAGACCAAGTTAAAAACGAAGAAAATATCAAGGCAATGGTGCACATCAACCAGAGACCTTTGTGATTGCGTTTTTAAAGTTCTTGGTGGATTCAAATGTCACTCAAGGCATTTGTATCCGTATGGTGGTGTAATAGCCAAAACACGAGCACATGTGGGATCACAGCTTGTGAGAAGCAACTTTGAAATGGGACGAATGTTCTTTCCGCACCGTTGATGGAAGGATTATTCAAATTACATGGTTCAACAGTGCATTTTTCAGTGACATTTTTGGGATATTTTTCACTTTCCAATATTCATCCCAGTAGGGCACAGACAGGTTCGAAAGGACCGTGGATGCATGGGAAATGGGATTTTTGAGTATAATCGCTCTTCGCAGAAATATGACGTTCTCAGAGCTGACATACGATATGGAAAAAATTATGAGCGGTGATATATTTACAGACGTATTTAAATTCATAAACCCTTCCTTTAATATTTAAGTCTGTAACGTTTCAGTGATTCCCTGTAAAATAGAGTCTTGCTCTTCATAGTCATTGAATAATATATAATTTACAAATTATTAAATATATCTGTCAATCAGATGTTATAAAAGGCAAATTAATGTTTAATGCCATTATCAAGCATTAAGATATTATCAAAGGATGTTTGGTTCAGTGTAAACTGACACTCTCCTTTTAAGATCGGACAAACGAAGGCGTAAAAAAATATATTGCAATTGCCAACACCCATTTTCAAAGATGGAGCAGCTTCACTAATATAAAATGAAGAAAGTAGCAAAATGCAGATCACAGGAAGAATCATACAAGGAGCTATTCTATCACAGTGTCACTCATACATTGGAGAAATGAAGTACTCACCATTCAGTTGATGATGTGGTTATTTCAACAACCAGTGGCAATGAAATTATTTAAGAACTGTAGGATTCCTGACAAGTGGGACCAAAGATAAACATGAGCAAAACAAAAGTCGTGTACAAACCCGGCTACTCGAGTTTGATTCTCGCTCACTGCCAACACCAGTGACAATTATCTAAACCGGTCATGGACTTCCTCTAGGTCTGTGTGTATCTTGTGCATTGTGTAAACATCGCCGCAAGGAAGACAAAGACGGCCGGGCTCGGTGCTGGCCACCCACCCCCCTCGAGTGCCGTGCCGCCCTCGGAGGAGCTCGCGAACATTGCTTTCCCCAAAAGTCTGTTGAGGCTATAACAGGGGATCTTTGTCTTGGGGGGCAGGCTCTGGGCTGCATAACATCCTTGCCGGATGGCTGCTGCCGCCACATGTTGGATCGACTGCTGGTGCTGTTCACGTGCTACCGTGGCCCGCTGAGGCTTGCGTACCAGGTGCTGCCACCCACAACGCATGCTGCTTCCACTATTAACTTTCTCATGTGACTTAGTTGTGTTTGCTCCAATTTCTCTTTGCTTTATTGCTGTGCTTTATATTATTGGTTTTGCGTTTGTCACTTTGCTGAACCCCAATCTCACTATTGGATTTGAAATGTTCGTGTTCTCTTGGGTTCTCCTCTAGCTAAACAAAATTAACTTCAAACCAAATTTTTGGTTATGCGTATTCTTGCTGAAACAAATTCTCCTATACATAAGACCTACTTTAGTCAGAGGTCTGACACAAACCTCAGTTAATTTTGTTTAACCAGTGAGAAACTTAAGAGACCAGGATAGTCTAATATGCAATTGTCACCTGGGTCACCAATATGACAAAGTGACAGTTGTATGATACATGCAGCATGAAAAACGTGGATCAGTGTTTCCCGCAAAGTGTCACAGTTATTTGTGGTTACCTTGTGGAGCTGCGGTGGTGAGACGTTAACTACCTCGCTTGGTATACAGGAGGTTGTGGGTTGGATCCCAACCCTGACACGTGTATATTTGGAGTTTGCATGTTTACCTCGTGGTCGTGTGGATTTTTCTTCGGGTTCTCCGGTTTTCCCTCCACATTTCGAAACATGCGAGTATTTTGTTGCTATTAATTTCCACATGATAAGCCACTTCGTTGAGCTCTAATTTGGGGCCAGATCGCTTCTGAAAAAGAGCTGTATAGCTCTTAAGTGGGCCTTACCTGGTCAAATAAAATATAGTTTTTAGTTTTAAACATATGCACATGGAAAGAAACATTAACCTGTGTGGCCTGTTAACCGATGGACTTGGTGTTACTTTCTTTTTGGTGGGGTCTTTTATTTTACTGCTTACTTTACAAACCATGGAAGATGCGGATACTTGATGCACAAAAGGAAAATAAAAAAAAAAACATCTCTGGTGTGTGACTGATCACCCAGAACAGACCAAAGCACATACAACGATTCAATGCCCATTTCACAAACACGAAGAAGGCATCATCACAGCGATACACTCCGCTACTACTCCTGATGCAATTATCTTGTTCTATATCAACATCGGCCATTCAAAGAAGAATACTACAGGAAATTATTACCTGTCGCCATCTGTTTTAACTCGAACGTTACGAGACCTCGGTTTGTTCAAGTAGGCTATTGTTGGCGTTTACAATTGTTCACTGAAAACCCTGGTAGTGCATTGTAAAAACACACCAATATCTGTCTCCGCATAACAGCCTGAGCAATCTGGTCTGTCAGGCAAGAATTCCTCATTCTGTGACCCACCGGTGGCAATTAGAATCCGTGCCCTCAAGGTCATCTTGACCAAAACGCCACCTTGTTTCTGCACCAGCCTTGAAAAGTGCTTGCCAGCAGTACTCGCCCTGACGGTCCGTAAACTTAAAAGTTGATCGTTTCCTTTGTTCGTGTGTGTATTTGTAGTTCTGTGCTTAGGTGTGTGCTTTTGTGCCCTTGTGTGTATTTGTGGGGAGCAGGGTAGTGTAGCCATTCATGCGCTACTTTACGAAACCGGCGACCCAAGTTCATTTCCCGCTCATGGTCAACATTTGTTATGATTAACTGAACCGGTCCTCGGCCTCCTCTAGATCGACTCAGCTTTAAATTAGTGCCTGTGGAGACGAAGGGCATGGGGTTGGCACCACCCACCCCCTCGTGTGCCGTGCCAGCCTTCATAGGTACTCGCTAGCAGCACTTGCTCCAACAGTCTGTTGAAGGCTATATAGTGATTCTTTGTACACCTGAGCGACTGTCTCTCCATGTGCCTGTACGCACGTGTGTGTGTATATATATATCAAGATTACAAAGATCCCCCTTATAGCCTTGAACAGACTGTTGGGTCAAGTGCTGTTAGCGAGCACTTATGAAGGCCGGCTAGGTACACGAGGGGGTGGGCGGCCAGCACCATGCCCGACCACCTTTGTCTCACACCGCACCAGGTACCCATTTGAGGCTGAGTCGACCTAGGGGAGGCCCAGGACCGGTTCAGACAATCATCACTGGTGTTGGCCATGAGCGGGAATCGAACTCGGGGTCGCCATGTTCGTCGCGCAGTGCGCTAACCGCTACACTGCCGCTCCCCATATCAGCAGGGATCTGGACCTCCATGGCCCATCTGGGAGCCCTTCCTGGACCATGTGCAACGAGCAGTCAGATACCTGCCCGGGCTATTTTCCACCGTGCGCTACCTCAACAAGCGGGAGGTACGCTGACCGCACAAACCTCGCATGGATGAGGCAGCCACAAAGGAGCGAGTTCATTACCTTGGAGGGGGGAGGGGAAATATGCGTTCAAGTTTATTTTATTTGTTACACAGACGATCGTGTTTAAGCCAGTTGTGTGGATATTTTACGAGGTTGGTCCGTGGTGTGTGACCACAGCAACGACAAAACAAGGGCAAAAACCATCAATATTGCAAAGAACGAGTACAGGGTCCTTAAGAAATATTGCACAGGGCCTATTCACCACAAAGCATTGTGGGGCGTTGGGGGGGGGGGGCATGGGGCGATGAGGGAAAGAGGAGGGGCACCTGACGAGGTTGAAGGTGGAGGGCCCAGGCTCGAATAAGACAGAGGGAGGGAGGGGGGAGGGGAGGTAGAAAGGCTGGTGGAATGCCTGACGTTCCTGTGTGCACACGGTGGGAATGTTTGTGAGGGCAGGTGGACCCATTGCTGCTGCTGAAGGCAGCGCTTATCCTGCAGAGCTGCCAGCGCTGCCCCCACGTGTTGGCCGGCTGCATCCTGCACAACCTCACGTACGGCCGCTCGCACGCACTCGTACCGCCATGCAAGATGCA
Organism: Lethenteron reissneri; assembly: GCF_015708825.2. Classification (NCBI taxonomy): domain Eukaryota; kingdom Metazoa; phylum Chordata; class Hyperoartia; order Petromyzontiformes; family Petromyzontidae; genus Lethenteron; species Lethenteron reissneri. Next base: position 9,919,656 of record NC_083806.1, on the reverse strand, counting down.
CACCCACACGGGTACGTCCCTTGCGTACAGCTACGGGTCCCACGGTGCAACCGTGTGTAGCCATACAGCCACAGACGCGTAAATGGATTCGCAGCTGATGTACATAGCCAATCGTGCTAATTTAATAATATTTTACACTCCGAAAAGTGTTCCCCTTTCCTGCCCTAAAAGGCTGATTCATCGGCGCTGTCATGGGGTCCACGGCACTTTGGCTCGTAAACCACACTCGTCTCCCATTCGCTTTGACCTGCCTACTCTCATGTTGTGCATTGTTGCCTTTGGCACAAGTTACCCAGTGGCCACAACAATATATATTATTCAGAGGTGGCCGGGTGCCTGAATGGCCTGATAGCGTCAGAGTTGTGAGCCAGAAATGGTGTGATCCTGGTTTCGAATCCATTCGATCAACCCTGATTAAACTGGGCGGTCAAATATGGCAAATTGGTTTTGCGTTGTCATCAATGTCTGCACAAAAAATGATAGTTAAATAAGCTTTTAATGCTATTCGGAATATTCCAGCTCTGAAAATTACGCATTATAATTTGACTACAAACACTTTTTAAGGCAAATTAAAGGTGAGTGGATGGGGACTTAATTGAAGTGACTTCATAAGCGTTTTTGTGGCGTTACCTTGCATGGCCATTCACTGACACAGAGTGCAACACTGCCCTGTATGAGAGTTCCAAGTGGAATTTGTGTTTGTTTTATGACAACATGAGGTCGACGGCACAATTGGAAGATTTCGTGGAGAATACAAAGATGCTTGTAAAAAGACGAGAGCGTCGCTTTTCTCTCACCAAATATACACTTTGTTTCGTACCACTTTGGGTTATAATTTCTCCTTGAAAGTTGACAAACGACGTGTTATCACTGGCAGAGTGGTGAGCAGCCAGCTGACCCCTCAGGTGACGGCTCATCTCCTCGCTGCGCGGAACGTTCACCGTGCTCTGAAGGTGCTCTTCTTGATACTCACCGACGTTCAAACACACACACGAAGACCCCCTGTATAGCCCTAACAGACTTTTTAGCCAAGCGTTGTTAGCGAGTACCTTTGAAGGCCGCCATGGCACGCACACACAGACACAATTGTTTCGTCAATGTGTGCACACATGTTTGCTTCTACTCACCCTTATTGCCTCTTCCCGACATTTTCCTCTCTGCTTCCTCTTGTTCAGAACATCCTGTCTCGTTTCTCAGCTGCCCAGCAACCTTCACATGAAGGACGAGCTCTCCTCTGGAAGGGTCTTTCCTCTTGGTGTTGGTCTGAAAACCTCCTTTGATGGATAATTCAAAATTATCACGTGCATGCTGGACCTTCCCTATATTTTCACTCGCGTCAGAGTGGTATATTTTCTTTTTCAACAAGTATTTGATTTTGTTGGACCTCCACACATTTAGTCTTGATTTGAAGCTTTCGTGACTGCAGGAATCCATACTCTTTGGTTCTTTCGGTAGAGTGACTTTACCGAAACAACCAAAGAGTATCCACACGTTTAGGTTCGATGCGCACGGTGTAACATTTATGTAATGTGTGTGTTCATATGAGCTGCTTATTCCTTTATATCGCCTTCATAATGGATAACCCTTGCATTTCATAAGTCATTTGTATAACTTGTAGCTTTTTTGTTTGTTTATCTCAACAGGACCTTTCACAGTATTCAAGTAAGTTAAATTGTTGTTTCAAAACCTCACAGGGTTATTGAACATTTTTATGTGTTTGGTATAAGACACTGCCACACTATCGTCGTATTTTTTGTTCTGATTCCTTCATTGCTGTACTTGAGTTTTTTTATATTTTGTCATTCTGGTAACTCGGGTCACTCGTGGAAATGATCTATTGCTGGCCTCTTGAGTTCTCACATGGTTAAACAAAATAAACTTTAACCGTGGTCCACGCCACGACATTAAATACTTACAGAATACGTCGTACATATGAAGCGAATACAATCACAATGAAACATAACAAATATATATTGAGGCAAAATTAGTTTGGCATATTTCTACATTGGTCACTTGCATATACAAATGTCTTAGACAGTTGGGCTTGTTAAGACCAGTTGTATGGGGTTAAATAGGTCGATGCTTTTCCGAATTTAACACATTCTCAGTGTGCCAACAATGACCATGGTGACGAAATTGAGTCACATTTAACACAATTGTAAGCAGTGTCACTTTTACAAAATCTGGATTTTTCCTGGATGTGACACCACAACACCTACCTATACTGGTGTGCCTAAATTCAAATAATTTATCAATAAATGAAACCTTAATTGACATTTACTCACAGTGGGTGGGTGAAGACATTGCATCGAGTGTCCGCTGTTCGTTAAAACTCCTCCGGTGTTCTTTGCTATCCCCCCCTGTAGGTGGCGACACTGCCTTTGACCGGGAGGCGTCGGTCATCCCAGTCTACCTCTCCGACGAGGAGTTCTCGTCCCTGCACTGCCACTCTGCGAGACGACTAAACAGGTGCCGCCCCCCGCCCTCTAACATCGCGTTACTGTGCGTCTGACCGCCGTGGGTCATTGCGAGGGTGCGCCTCATCGCGCTTCACAGACAACCTACGTCAGCCTCTTTGAACCGACAAGGCAGTGTAGGTTTTTTATTGGGTGCAATTATGAACAAGAGCCATATTAGACATTAGTACATCTAATCGGCGTAATCATTGGTGACGACCTGACACCAGCAGTGGGTGGTTGGCTGTTGAAGGTTATTTTACACAGCCTGTGCTTGGTGTATCTTGTGGCCAGTTCAACCCAGAATGTGTTCGATCTCATCAGACCCCGGAAGCTTACGCGGCATTGAGCCTGGACAGTGCTTGGATGGGTGACCACCACGCACGGGCAGTTGTCACAGGCGTCTGCGATGCTGTGCCACGTTGTGTGAAGCAGACGACAGTGCAGCAAATCCTTTCCTCTGCTGTACTTCTATACTCCCACCCTTCACCTTGATATAGGGAAGGACCACAAAGCGAATTTGGAACCAGCTGACCACTGCTGCCTTTCCCCACTCGGCGAGCGAATTAATGCCGTTCGCTTTTTAAGTTGAAATTGTTATCGTCCATAAAGAGCCGTGGACATACACAAGCTGCGTTCACAATCCTAAACCAGCAGATGGAAACAAAGGGCTGGGAAGAGGAGACGCTGGGTGCTTGAATGGTAAAGGCCAATGTGTCCCAAGTCAGAAATATTTCATTTTCTTTCATATATGCATGTTTTTTTTGTATGTTGTAAGCCGGGCTGTTATGTCACCATCACTCTATTTGATAGTGCGCCTTTCACGGTTGTTCTCACAAAGTGCCATCTGCATTGTGGCCGTGGGCTTTGAAAGTACAGAGGTTCACGTCCCGCAACAAAATACCCTTTCGAATGTGGCATAAATGTAATAATATTTGTCAGCTGTCTGTCAACGATCGGACGATTCCTGCGTACGCTTAGGAAGTCATGCCCCAGTTTGCATTGACGTGGGGTGGTGGCGGGTGGGGTAGGGGTTGGGGGGGTAATGATCGTAAAATCCGCTATTTTTATTCAACAATACTCCCATCTCGAGATGCAATGAGTTTAGTTGGCGGGCAGTGACGGGCTCATTCCTGTTCTTTAGCAATTTAGAGGCAATGGCTGGTGGATCAGAAAAATTGTGAATCTCTAAAACATGTGAGGATGACCAGGAGTGGGGCGTAACATCGAGTGGTTTCATGCCCTCACTCGAAGACACTGGTGTTATCGCAACCACGTCAGAACATCAATAGGTCGGTGCACGCTTCATAAATTAAAAACTAAAGACAAGCCACAGTGCGATTGTGGCCTTGCAACCCAAACTATGGACCGTATCGTAACCCACGATAGTCTGCACTCCTTCAATGGAAGAATAGCAAAACTACATGAACTCTGTTCTAAATCTCTCTCGTGGGCAGTAGACCTCGCCATTGGCATTTAGCTCCTGGACATATTTGCCATGCGCAATAATCGAATAGACTGCTCTCACTTGTATGGAGGAGTGTTTGCATGGTGGTAGGTTTTCCCCTAGTATTCTTCCCATACACAATACACTGGTGAATGGGGTTGGCCAAATATGGATGGGACTGCCTCGGGGCTGAGTGATTCTTGGCATCTTTGTGCCATTTATTACAGTGGCATTTATCTAAGTTCTGTCCCACAGTGAGCGATTACCTACAAACACAGCCGCATTTGTGGCTGGTGAGATGACGATTTAATGTGTTATTGCGATTCAGGGTCACGGTTGGATGCAAATATCTATAATATTTATTTTGCAATGGAGTAAATAATAGCTCCTTTAGAAGGGTATGTATGTTGACATTATTTTGCACCATACATAGCCAACCGTATTAATCTGGATGACGTGGGCCCATTGTACACTATATATACACACAAAAGAAAAAACAACTTACATTTTTGCACGCATGATTCGATGTGTGTATTGTGAGCTTGAGAGTCTCCAAGTGGATGCATTGTTCCACCCACAATGAGCAGAGGGGACACTCACTCTGCACCACGCTTGAGAGACTGACTCTACCGCCATATTTCACAGCAGCTGTGCCTTCGTCTCAAACACGCTGATAAAATTACCACACCCATGGTTCCTGGTAGATTCTCCAGCCATCTCAGGAAGGTGGCTGTGGAAGTGTATTATTATTCAGATTGAAACAAAACAATAATTTTTTTTATAGTTGCGGAGAATGAGTAACAAATAAGCATGCAATACCCATCCACACATCTGTGCCTCTACATAGAATATAAAAGTATACTTAAACCACAAGGCCTTATGGGAGTGCATAATTTCAAGAAACATGACTGTTGATGACACTGTGTTAGAACCGGTTCCATAAAGTTTGCTGGTATCAAACCAATGCTGTGAGAAAATATGCACTCCCAGAAGGCCTTTGTGGTTGATGGGAAGTGTTAACAAATAATTGCATTTTTTTTTTCTCATGAGGGACAGATGAAGGAGATGCATTGCCTGCTTATTTATATTGAGTTATTAAGATTGGCACTGTGGCCTCTTGAGGGGCTGAGGCTCGGGTGTTCTTCATAAGCCGTCCCCGCTAATGAGTTTGGGCATCTCAGATTTGTGCGTGATGTTATTTATTTATTTTATCTTAAGTGGTCTGTGTGGACGGTAATGTGAAATGCCTTCGGTTCCCATTTCGCATGTAATTGGCTTGTACCGAGACACTAACAACTGCTTCCACGTTCTAACCGGGGGAAAATTAGGATACGTGAATTGTTCTCGTTTGGCAGTAAATGTATGCGCATACATATTTGTATTGTGCATGTGTGTGTGTGATGGGTCTATACGTGGTTCTACGTGCAAGGCTATCCATAGGAAGCTTAGGATGTGTGTTATTCTTATTGTTCCAGCAGCGATGTTGCATTGCTTGAGTTTATAGAAAGATAACGAGCATTATGATTGTCAGCAGTCAAACTGATTTCCAGCTCAATGGAGTGCTGGGCATTGCTCACGTCCTCTGTTTTTTACAGCCTTGAGCTGATGGTGGAAATTCTCACAATAATAATGACGGTAAACAATCGCACGGATAGTTATTATTTGGTGATGCTGTGATGGCAGTGGTGTGCAGTACATCGAACAAAAACGCAACACATTTGTCAATGACACTGGCCTTGAATTATGTTTTATGTGCTATGTAGAAGGTCCATGGGCCATAATGTCACCTATTGTATCTATTTTTTCTATTCTTTTCAGTTCGTATTATATGTGAGTGACGTTTTTCAGGTAATTTGTGCAAACTGCATCTCACAATGCTGCACAATATTCATATATTTCTTCCGAATTGACGAGTGTTTGTACGTGTAGGAAGAAACCAGGTATTAAAAAAAACACGTATGAGTGGGAAGCACTAACCCATTGCCCCATACACGGCGATGGGATGAAGCCGCTGAGTTAACCTCCCGCTGTGGTTTGAACTCGGGAACCATCGGATTGTGAGCCCAAGCGGTCTAATCACTGCGCCATCTGGCCAAATCGTCCTAAAAGTGGCAGAAGCTTCTGTCTCTGGGAAGCTCCCAAGTCACGGCATTAATAAGCACAGCTGCCAGGCAAGTCTTGCTTCAAATCGAGGCATCACTGCGCCTCTCCCACGGCTTGCTAAATCCTGCTCGCATCAGATAAGGCATTAAGCTGGATTGAGCAAGGACATTATGTGGGGGTTGTGGCCACAGAGCCAACAGGAAGTTACTCTGGGGTAGGGACTTCCTAACCACACGTTTCTAGTTGGAAAATTAAGGGAACATTCCACTTCGGTCATTGTACAGAACTGGCTGCAGTCCACTCACTTCCGCCATCGGTCATCGCAAAATTTCCAGTTTAACCAACCATCATGTTGAGCGCACTGTGAAAACACTGAACCCTTTTCCCATTCCGATGACGTACGTGTACGTCATCAATTTTTCTTCTGGAATCGGAAGAAATTGCGAAAAAAACTAAAATAACTTTTGTCGGTACGTCTTCAGGTCGGAAGACGTACCGAGGCTCCCACAAGGTCATGCGGAAGGGCGTGTGGCACAGTTTGGCGCCAGCTATCATAGAGTGTGGTCGTGTCGCTACAGTTTTCTTCGGCGAGTACAATGTCTTTAAAATCAGCGACGCTGTACCTCCCTAAATCAAATTAACACTAACTGCTTATGCGTTCCTAGATTCAGCGGTGAACGTAACCCATACCCTGCATCTTGCAGATGTCTCTGAATGTGAAAGGGTTAATTTGTATATAATTGGAGACAAATAACAAGTGTGCCAAGGTTGGGCGTGTGGTGCAATCAGGACCGGCGTTTTGGAAGCCCTCAATGGTGAAGCCAGGATTTTCAGGTAGAGGGGGGCAACTCTTCCAGCAATGAAAAAAGGAATTGTTAGTAAGGACTTGTCCCTTGCTTTTTATTCGACGCATGTGCAGCTATGGTGCAGCCATCGATCGAGGGTCGAATTCTAACCGTGTGTGATCGGCATCGCGCTCGCTGAAGGTGTTGATGCCTTCAGGGAAGTCGTGGACTGTAGACGCAACTGCGCACAATTCTGTGAGTCACTTATAACCGCTTTGCCGTTACTTATTGCCAATTATGGACTCAGACTACTGTCCTTATTGCCAATTATGGACTCAGACTAGAGTCCCTGGCACGTAATAATATGCTACACAGTGGCAGTGGCGGTCGCAAAATGCCGATTTATTACGAATAAACCCCAATGATCCGATCTAAATTAGGGATTTCGATCGGATCATTGGGGGGGGCACGTGCCACCCCACCCCTCACTGGCTCTGCCAGTGAAAGCCCTCCTGGGAAATACCATTCAATAGTTTGTTTGAATTTTCAAATGATGGCAGCTACACTGCAGGCTCAGTAGGGGGCTCTCTTCACCTCTGTCCTCAATAGCTCCTGTGCCCTCTTTTGCTCAAGCTCAAACAAAAACGGTACACGTTTCAATTTCAATTGATTGCTTTGCTTTGTAGGTGGTCATCGTATTTAAACTGAAACCGAGGTCCTCGTTATCTTGGTTGGCGATAAAAAAAAAATCCTGTAGCCCTTTTCGATTATAAGAAGCCTGATTGTTATCATTGTGTCACGAATGAAATGTTTTATTGCGGTCCAGTAAAATATCTGGCAGGTTCAAATTTCTCTTGCACAACTGAATTTTATTCATAAACATGCTCGTTTTGGGAGTGGGGCTTTCGCCTGTAAAAAAAAATGCATTCATCTTGGCAAGTGTTTACAGCATGAACCCATTCTTTTCAAAATAATGACAATGTGATAGAAAATTTTCTTTACGCTTGCACTGAGCCCATGGGTTATTTCCACACTTCGTCTGTCGCAGCGTTACTTGACACCTCAAGTGCAAATTCCAATTTTCATCATGGGCATCTTCGGAGGTAAACCGAGATTGGGCTGAGACCGTGGAACTCGCTACTTCAAGAATTGTCAGACCACAAGGGAAATGTTCAAGCCTTGTCCCACCGGAGTTCCAGAACCCAACATTTTACGGGTCTGTGCCGTCACAGGATAATTAGCCTCCTGAGCCACCCGCTGACAATTATGATTTTCTTTAATAAAATGTTAATTGGTATGATACATTTGGTCAACTTTATGAACTTTTTTTTCCGTTTAATGCTTAATACTTTTCGATTACAGTAATTTAATTCATCACGCCTTCACCTGAATGCCTGATTTCATTATACTGCTCAAATTATGTTTTTTCTTCTTTTCTGTGGCAGAGCACATGTAAGACATTTAAAAAAGAAAATAATTATTAAAATGGATGGCCCGAGGCCTGAAGCGTGGGCTGGCAGTGTCGAAGCAACGATGCGGGAAATCTGCTCGTTGCAGCGAAACGGTTTTGTGGTAATAGTCCTGAAATGTGTGGCAGATCACTTACTGTGGGGCGTGATTCGGAGGGGCCCATCACACCTTCGCGTGTACACGTCCACCCAATTAAGAATTCCATTCTGGATGCAACTCGCCGTGTGAGAGGCCCCAATATCCTGTGCGTGAGTTTGGGGAGCAGTGGCGCAGTGATTAGCACACACTGTAACAATCGCAACCACCTGGGTCCGTCTCCTGCTCCTGCACAATGGAAATGACGAGCGCAGTGTCTGAAGCTACCCTTGGCCTCTAACCATAATCTGACTTGGCTTTGAATGACTATCAGGCATGGTGTGTGATAGTCAGCGCAGGTGCTCGCTCGACAAAGCCTTGTTAAAGGAGATGGTTGGTGCTGTTTTGTGTCCGAGCACTTCCTTGTGATCTCAGCGACCCCAGGTTTTATTCCAGTGGAAATTGATATCTAAATGTGGCCCATGTCTCTCGCAAGTCGACTCCGGTATAAATTATGTACCGGATTAGCCATCTGCACTGTGGAGACGGAGGTATTTGTACGTGCACAGGGCTTGTCACACCACTCTGAGGGTGCTCCACCAGCATTCACCAGATTATCTACGACACCACTTGCCCCGGAATTCTCGCCACGCAATAATATAGAGCTCTGGCTTTGTGTATGTGTGTTTTCGTTTTCATGTAATATATTGTGTATGTGTGTGTGCGCACACTAATATATTGGGATCTATTACACACCACCATACTGCATATCCATAATTAGGCCATAGAGTATGCACATTATTAAACAGAATGTCATATAATGGAGCATATATTGCTTTTATATTATTGGGGGGCAATTTTAGGGGCAGAGGGTTGTCAGTGGTTGTTGCAACTTGAATATTATTTCTCCAATTGTCGTGACCAATTGTAACGGGTATGGGGTTTTTACAATTGTGTGTTCTGAGTCATGGATCTCCAGGGTATTTGCCCCTAAGCCTGCACGCTCGGTTGCGAGCGCTTCAACAATTCCGTTTACTATGTGCAAGTGTGTGTACGTGTGCGAATCCGTATATTCTGAATCCCATTGCACGAAGCGCTGTGGAACGGCGGTTGTTGCTCCATGCTACCATCCCAATCTCCCAGGTGTCATTTCAGGCAGAGCGCACACAAATGCAGTTTTATGTTGTTGTTTGAATATCGTCAGACCTCCAGGAGGTTTACTCAGCCTAAAATATCGGCGGCACACCCTGCGTGGCATCATCATCAGCGGTAACGAGAAAGGGCCACGAGTTATGCGTGGCGCGCGGCCCCATCGCGTGCCAACCATTCTATCTACATGTAAAATGATGTGTATGGGTGTATGTGCGAGTACTTGTCTACAAAGGCAGCCGGCCGTGGCGTTGACCACCCACCCCCTCGTGTGCCATGCCAGTCTTCATAGGTGCTCGCTATCAGCACTTGCCCCGAAAGTTTGTTTTGTCGATATGAGGGATCTTTGTCATGTTGTACACAGGAGGAGTGGTAGTGCAGTGGTTAGCGCACTGCGCTGCGAACCCCGGAGACACGAGTTCAACAGCCGCTCAAGAGCAATAAGAAGTGGCGAATATTTGAACCGGTCCTGGGCCTTCTTCGCCTCACTCAGCCTTAATTGAGTACTTGGTGCGCTCTGTAAACAATAGCATTGGGGAGACAAAAGGTGGCCCGGTTGTGGTTTTGGCCACTCCCAACCCCCACCCCCTTGTACACCAAGCAAGCCTTCATAGGTGCTCGCTTAACAGCAATTGCCTCAACAGTCTGGTAAAGGCTATACGGGGGATCCCTCTCTTTGTGCACAGCAGCTTATGTTGCGTACGTCTGTGCGTATGTTTGTGCGCGTGTGCTCCGCGTAGCGTTAGTGTAGTGGTTAGTGCCACTGTACTACTGACCCGGGCGACCCGAGTTCGATTCCCGCTCACGGTCAACACCAGTGACGATTATCTGAACCGGTCCTGGGTCTCCCCTAGGTCGACTCAGCCTCGAATGAGTACCTGGTGGGGTGTGGTAACGTCGCCACGAGGGAGGCAAAGGCGGCCGGGCGTGGGTGCTGGCCACCCACCCCCTCCATGTGCCGTGCCGTGCCGCCCTTCATAGGAGCTCCCTAACGGCACTTGCCCCAACAGTCCGTTGAGGCTACACGGGATGCCTTTGCTCCGCATAGCTCGGATGAATATGGGTCAGGCGGCTCGCCGGGGCCGTGCATCCGTCATCCCACGTAACGTCCCTCGCAGTGTAAACCCAGCGAGGGCGCGACGGAGCGCGATGAGGCAGCATTAACGGCGGCACGCATCGTCGTCGTCGAAACGCGGCGGCTGGTGTCCTTCAAATCCCATGCACTTGTAATTATTGCAGCCCAGCATGCACCATTGCCTCTTATCCCTCAAGCCAAACAAACCACATATCCAACTTAAAAGGGATTAAGCAACAAGAAAAAACGATGATATCGACGTTTCCTCCCGTAATATCCGATGCTTAAGGAATAATGAAGCTAAAGCAGGTTCCTTCTGCTTGGAAAATACGTATATTTTTTTATCGCTGTTATTATTGCAACGTTACTGACGATGCACTTGTAGCATTGGAGTAATAATTTTTACAGAGCTCTTGTCAATTCACTGCTGGCTGAGGGTCTCACTGTATTGGCCTCGGGGTTTGTTTGACCATACTTCACCATTCCCGTCAGTGCGGATTGGTGAAGGGTGCGGCGGGGGTGGGAGAGCTCGGGGCCCGTTAAATATCCCTGGCCGCTGTTGTTAATTATAGTCAGGTGTCGAACTTAGGTGGCTGGGTTCATAGTATAATGTGCTTACCATTGCAACACCAGTAGTACCATATAAAAATGCACAGTTGGCAATAGTCCCAGCAGAAGGGGGCATGCTTTATATTTCTTTGCAGATCTTTGCAAAAATGGTTGACCGGAATTATAAGGTTCACGCCATGGAACTGGTCCAGTGGCCAAGGTATTAGTTACCATTTGTCCCCCAAGCCAGATCGTAATACATGGGGTGACATTGCTAAGCTGCGTGCAGCACTGCGATCGAAATCGTGCCAGATAAAATATATAAGCACCTTACCCTGCAAACATTTGAAACCAAATTACAATTGATGATAAATGTGACTGGCTGTCAGTATTAAAAGCTTGGCCAGAGATGGGAGTACAACCTATGATGTGCCTTGAGCAGCTGAGGACAATGTGTCATTTGTACAGGTAATCAAAGTCAGGTAAATAGATATGGCAGGAGGCCCCTGTTGCATCTACGTCTGGAGCTACTCCCTGCCAATGCGATCAAAGTTTCCAGTCCTGAATCTTTGTTTTGAAAATTATTCCTAGAACAAAGCAACAAAAAATGTAACAACAAAAGAACAAAGTGAAAATGTTTGTTCTGCTATGTGGTGACAGAGCGGAACGAGGTAATTAATTTGGCAGGTACAAAGTGAAGGTGGATGTGTGTTTTTGTGTGTGAAGGGTCGTTTTTATTTCGTGGTCAGGCTCCGTGGTTTAGGAGAGAGACGTGAGCCAGTTTTGAACGGACCAGTCGATGCTCGGCACGGAATCTTGAACGGGGGGAACGTGGGGCGCGACCCCAGGGTCTGCGTTCTGAGAAAACGCCGCGAAGACTCTTACAAATACGGCGTCGCGTATAAATGAAGCTTTTGTTTGCAATCTGCCACAAATCTTAGACCCAACCCATCATTGAAACGTGGCACTCGCCGCAGTCACGGAAAGCCGAGTGCACAACGACCAGGTCAAGCAATTTCACCAAATGTCATCGGTTTGCACAAAACTGTTGTGTTTATCAAATGAGAACGCGTTCGCTGACCTACCTTTTGTGTTTTTGCTATTGAGTTCGGCTTGTGCAGCGATTTGTCTGCGTTGGGCTGCAACGTGACGCTTGCAAGTATTTATTATTCAGGAGGCAGTGGCTTGATCGTGTTGGTGGCCCAGTTTTGTTGGTGCCAGCGCTATTTTCGGAGATGAAGACAGAATTATAAATTAAGGAGAGGGGAGTGCGATGGAAAGAGCCGCCTGGCGAGAAACGGCAAGGGAGGGGAGGCTGAAGAAGAGGAATAACACCGCACGGTGCCCGCTGAATTCTAACACTTTGAACGCACTCCACCCTGTGCACTCGCTACTTCACACACAACACAACACGGTGGACCATAGCTACTGGAACCTCTCCCCTTAGACGGCACATGTTGCACACCATGCCTTGGTTGTAACTATCAGCACAACGTGCTACTGTTGAAGCAGTAATAAATTGGTACGTTTGTTCACGTTACCACTTTATTCATTGGCTGTGTCAGGTGGAGGAGGGTCTATAACACACATTTTATTTACGCGATCTGACCCAAACAATCTATTATGAATCATAATGTTGAGCGCGAAAGCCTGCTGCTCGTACCCTTCGCACAGATTGAAGGATGCAGCATCTGCTTGCGCGCTACACCCCACTTGGCACACTGCGCCGTTTACATGCATGCAGAACAAAGACAAAGATCCCCGGTATAGCCTTAACAGACGGTTGGGGCAAGTGCTGTTCGCGAGGACCTACGAAGGCCGGCACGGTACACGAGGGTGTGGGTGGCCAGCACCACCCCCGGCCGCCTGTCTCTCCCTAGTGGTGATGTTTACACACCGCACCAGGTACTGATTTGAGGCTGAGTCGACCTAGGGGAGACCCAGTACCACTTCAGATAATTGCCACTGGTGTTAGTGGCCGTGAGCAGGAATCGAACTCGGGTCACCGAGTTCGTAGTGCAGCGCACGAACCACTACACTACCACTCCCCACCTACACGAATGCGCCCATTGTGTCATGTACATTGCACTTTGAAACGTGCCCTCTATTCTGAAGCCTCCCAGTCGTCTCCACGTTAATGAGTGATACCCGAGGCACACAGTGCAACTAGCTCCACGCCAAATAGCGGCTTGCGCATTTGGCCGGTCCTACTTGCTGGGACCGCGCAGCGCAGCGTTTCAAAAAGGTAGACAATTAGTGTTTTGAATTTAAATAGAATCTGCATTCAGCGGTGCCTGAAGGTGATCGCGGTGTACACTTCTGTGTTTCCGTTTCAATCGGCAGTGCTGAAGGCACCCGCGTGTGCGCTGCCAGATGGGGTGGAGTGGAAGCAGCCGCCCTCCAACCGTGCGTGGTGGTGATGAGAATTCTCGCTCCGCACGGCCACGGCGCCCAGCGTTCATTATCTGCACGAGCACAATTCGCGAGTTGCATATCCGCGCATTGTCCTCGCGTTTGACGATGAAAATTAGTTTGGGTCTATCTGCGGCGACGTGCCACCTACAGAGACCACGCGGAGAGCACTGCCATTCATCGTGCTCATTCAGAGTCACGTTTCACAAAGGAATTTTAAACAGGCTTTTGTATGGATAAGGAAACGTTATAAATGAGTTAATTTGGCACACTGAAGCGTTAGCGGTGGCGTGTCCGCGGAGGGCATTGAAATGGCAGGTTTGACCTCTGCGTTTGCCAGGTTATCCGTGACCTGCACTGTTGCCATTTAACACGACTTGCCTATTGACCAAGGCGACTGCTCCCACCTCGTCCCCCACCCCACCGCAGCCTGTGGATCAGCGTGCCCCCGGCACCTCATCTTTAACCGTAATGACGATGTTATCCATCACATCGGGCCCCTTCCCAAGCAGCCAGATATTCCGTGCGGGATTAGCCACATGCATACTTCCCGGAGGCTATGGTGCAGTTATTTAGGGGCATAGTGATTTTAGTTTTTAGATTTTTTTGCATTTTTTCCAGAAATATTTTGTCGAGTGATTATATTTGGTGCAATCACTCTAGTATCCAGATACCCTCGTGACTCCCCCAGTGATTGCAGAATGCAGTGACACTGGGCTGATTGTCATTCAATTGATGCAATTCGTCTATTCAAATTTTGTAATTCCGCAGTGTCATTTAAAAATATATGGAGTTTAGGCTGTTGCAATGGCATGCAGTGGCCTACTCTCGAAAATAATGGCGCGGAGTCTTTGTCATCGACTTCAATAACGTACTGCATGCTTTGGCAGTTACCAGTTAGAAATTACTGATCAGCAGCAGGCCTCGCACCACATACTCCATTGAAACTGGCTCTGTGGCACGTGCCTGTAGGATAGACGGCCTCTGTGACACTTGTAAATCTTAGCAGATTGCGATAAGGACCCCCCCGGGGTAGGTGCGGCATCGTGATCTTTAAAGCATTCTTGGCAATGAAAGCACTATGACTACCATTGACCGATTTCACAGCTATTGGCGGCCATCGCTTCGTGACGCCCTGCTTGAGAGTAGCCATGTGACGAGTTCATCGCCACCGTGATTGGATGAATTGTCATGACTGGGGGGTGGGGGGGGGGGCCATGGTCACATGGGAATTTTTAAAATTTCCAAACGATTATCTTTTTTCGTTTTGTTTTGACCGTCTCCTTTATATTGTTTGTCTAATATGTTCTGTCTGGTTCTGTCTTGTTCGCTTCAATAAATAGCCCAGGTGTAACATTTTCTTATCGTTTTCATAAAATTTTGCGTAAAAGTGTATGCAGTTCTTGCACACAATTACGCGCATGTACCATGAGTGTGAGCATTTCTTGCTCTTTATGAATCTATACGCCCCGACTGACCAGCGTTGAACTTGTGTGTTCAACTGCTCTATAGAGCAGCCATCCCACTCATTATTTGGAGGCTGTATTAAAAACTAGCTTTACCCCCCCACCCAATGGTTGCATTTGAATGAACATACCTGCACATAAAATATCCATAAATAAATTGTTTCTGCTCCAGTGGTTCTGCACCCTCCGGTTGATTAAAATGAATGCAAAAAAGTTATTTTTATTGAACAGGAAAAACCGTCTTGGCCAACAGCAGAGAGATGTACGGTCGACTACGATAATTTAATTTCATGCTAGATTTAGCACTAGTTTAGCCTTTATTTTCATTTTCATGCGTTTTATTCACATGGTAAATTGACTTTTTTTGTAGTACCACATGCATATATATATGCTATTATGACGTGAAGTGGAACGGCTTTAAATCATAATATTGGTGTGGAATGCTAATCGGCCGATGGACTAAAACATTATTTGTATTTATATATCAAGGGAAAGAGTGTAGCTCTGCTTATATTTTCTTTTACCAATGATGCTTCACATCAACACATAACGAGTTTGTGTCAGGTTGAAAAAGAAAATCATCTTATTAAACATGGGAATGCTGTTAGTGCTACGCGTACAATTTTCACTGCATTAATTTTCGGCTAAGAGGTGCCGTTTGAAGTGTTAGAACGGGAATTAATTATTTCCTTGTGACTGTACATTTCCATAAAGGAAGCACGTGTTCATCCCCGCGAGTCCATACAACACAGAGAGTCTCGCATGATTTCAAACGAAATGTATCCTCACGCATGTTTACAAATCTACTCATTCAACAGGAGTGCAGATAAAATAACTTGCTCTGCCATAATTAGGGTGATTCCCGTCAATGCAACAAGCCTTTGTATTTAATCAATACTAATTTCAAACTATTCCTTTTTCGCCAATACGGCCTTGAGCTGCCCCATCTACCTGTTAGGCGAGGGGAAAAGGGAAAATCGAACACGGGGATTTGTTTTTGTGCCAGGATTGCCGACGCCGCGTGTAAAGTACATGGGGTCAATGTGCTCGCACGGCTGGAGGGAGCTCTTTCACAGCCACCGTAGAAATGTGGTAAAGTAGCCCAAGTCGTGTTCATTATTGGCCCAAGTCATTAGGTTTTGAGCTTCACTGCCCCCATGCTGTTCGCTGCTGTCGCAGGTTCACTGGGCTGGATAGCATCACCTGCTGATATAACAGCCTGGACTGTATGTACGTTGAAATATATGTATGTTGAACTGGACGCCACGGTGATGAAATGTTAACTCGCTGTTCGATCCCTACCCTGACGCCTGTATATTTGGAGTTTGCATGTCTCTCTCCCTGTAGTCGCGTGGACTTTTCTGCAGGTCCTGCGGTTTTTCCTTCCACATTTAGAAGCATGTATTTGGAGTCATATTCTTGGTCCTTTCGGTAAAGTCACGTAGAAGGGAAATAATAAAAATAAACCAATTAAATTCTCACGACGTTTCCATTGCAACACTAGCAATCATCATCAGGTGTGAAAATCACAGCAAAGAACCAAGAATATGAATCCCTGCAGTTACGAAAACTTTAAATCGAAATGTATTTGAGTATTTGGCTGCTATACATTTCCACTTGATAAGCCATTTCGTTGAGCTTTCATTTGTGACCAGGTCGCTTCTGATAAAGAGCAATATAGCTTACCTGGTAAAAAAAAAAAAATGTTTTAGTTTTTACAGCTTTTTTCGTACCATACGTCACCGACCGTGTTAATTGGAGGTGTGCTCCGATGGTCGCAGGTTCAGCAGCACAGGGTCCGACCTCGTCAGCAGAACCTGCGGTGCCGATGGCCGCCCTCGCCTGTCCGTCACCCTTTCCGACACCACGGACACGGAATCCGACAACTCCAGCTCGGATGAGGGCAGCTCCGGCTCCAAGTGCACCAGGCGCCGTGTCCCGGGCTGTGGAGCCCTCCTCTTCCAGCCGCTGCTCGCAGACAACCTTGGCAGCCCGCTCGGGCGGTGGAAGGCCGACCTCACCAACGCTGTGTCGGAGTTCCAGGCCTCGGAGGCGAGCGTGACAACGGCCGACACCCTGGAGAGCATCTCCGAGGCAGAGGAGGCCGCCACTAGCACCAACGCGAGGGCGCGCACGCGGGGAGACCAAGGGCCTGCGACTCCTGGAGGTCATGACGGAGCCACGAGTCACGAAGAGGGGAAGGCATTGGGGACCTTGGGATGGCACAAAAGTAGTGGAGTTGTGGCAGGGGTGGTATTCCACCGAGATGCCACAGGTCACGAGGAAGAGCGAAGCAATAAGGAGGTTGGAAGTTCAGAAGGCGGCGTGAGCGGTGAAGTTGCTCCCAGCATCGAGACAAGAAGAGGAGGCCAGCCGCAGTGTAGTGACGAGGTTAGTGGGGTCATGCCGTCCGAAGGCAGGCAGCACCTGGACTCCGACGCACCGATGCTCCTGGATTCCGCGGAGACTTCACCTGAGCTGCAACCTTTAACCTCGCATAATCGCAGCAGCGGGCGAGGGGCAGCTGCCAGCATCGGTTCTCGAGCGGGAGCAGCGGGGGTCTCGCGCCTCGCTCTGCCCAAGCGAGCGCCCGTCTCTCCCTACGCAGACCAAGGCGAGGACCAGGCACACTTTGTGAGTGCGGCGAGCGAGTCTGACTCCAGCTTCCCCTCGCCATCGCCATCAGCGTCGCTGCCGTCATTCTCGTCGTCGTCGCCATCGGAGGTCGAGAGTGGTGGAGGAGCTCGCGGGGAGGAGAGCGTTCGCTCGCGTGAGTTCCCGGCGCAGGCGCCGCGCGGGTTTGTGCGGCTGGCGCTGTACGTGCACGCCAAGCCCGAGATCACTCTGGTGCTGCTGGCAGAGGATGCGCTGCGGAACGACGGCTCTGCCCAGGATGAACTGGTGGGTGTGCGCCACAACACACGGGGCCTCGGAATAAACGCTGCCCTGTGAGTAGAGTTCATCCCACACCTGTTGTGCGTGTGTGCGCTATGCCCAGTTCACTTCCAACCTCGCATCGCTCAACGGCCTGGATGTGCATCTGAAGGAGGTGTTCGCACAGACCCCATCAGACCAGCGCAAACACAGTTACAGTTTCCTCTGCTACGACCGCGTTCTCCGCTCGCTGCAAGGTATGTGTGCTCATGTGTGTTCATGTGTGTGCATGTGTCTGTGTGCACTTTGGGAAGCGGTGGTGTCGTGGTTAGCGCACTGCACCGTGGGCCCGATGACGTGGCTTCAATCCCCGGCCATGACGAACATCAGCGACGAGTGATATGCCAACCAGTCCGTCGTGGGCGTTCCCTAGGCCAATGCAACCATAAAACAAGTTCCTTGTGCAGTGTGTAAATATCATCACTGGGAAGATAAAGACAGCTGGGCGTAGTCCTGGCCACACCACCCCATTGTGCACCATCGTGCTGGCCTTCACAGTTGCTCACTAACAACACCTGCTGCTCCCCCTTCCCCCCCCTAACATTGTCTGTAGGCTATACAGAAGGTCTTTGGGTTCTATTTCTGGACGTGAGTAGAAATTAGCGTGTTGTTCAATCCTACACATCTGAGATAAACTCGACAATAACACGTTTTACCTGGTGTGGGTGGCCAATTGTGTGTGACACTCCTCACTGGCCTTACTTAACCAGGTGCTGCAGCAAGCCTGCAGCAAGCCTGCAGTGTTAAATGGTCAACCTGTCTTTATATGTTGTACATGTGTGTGGAGGAGTTCATGGAGAAGCCTTGTTCAGTCGTGGGCTCCGTTACTCTGTGATCCTAGCAAACCACGATTTGACTCCTCCCCGTGCAGTTTAATTCCAGTGAATGTGATTCTATCCCCAGATTAGTCGTGAGCGTCAACAGTAAACAAAACCCTCAGCATAGCCTTTTGACTTTCACCTTGAAAATGAAGCTGTTGCTATCATTGCTGTGGTAAAAACAATCGCGTGCACTGATGCCCATATTAAACAACAGGGCATCGATTACTCTATTCAAGATAAGTCCCAGGTTACAGCGTTAAAGAATACAGCACCAGTTACCTGTAATGTTTACGGGTAAAAAAAAAATTAAGTGCTCATTCCAATGATGTTATTTGTTAAATATTAAGGCTCCCATTGCCATCAATATACCCAGTGTCAGAGAATAGAGCGCGCTTATAAACCTGGCGCCCCTCTCAACCAACGACGTATCATTGATCGGTACAAATCAGCCTCGGTGACCCGGGTTCAATTGGTTGACTCGTACGCGGTGGGACGAACGGGTGCTTGCCAACGGCACTTGACTCCTGGAGAGTGGGCAGGGGTGCTGAGAGTGGGGTCGCAGCCTTTGTGTGCGTGTACCTTTGTCTTTGCTGCTCCCGCAACGGGCCTTATCGGTGTCATGGATAGTCAACTGGAACGAATGAGCGTTTTGGTACGACGGTTAGTGCATTGTGCTACGGATCTGGCGACGTGAGTTTGATTCCAGGTCATGGCGCGTGATATATGTATTGATCCTCGACTCCCCCCCCCCCCTCCCCCCCATCGTCTCCGCTTCACAAACTTACACTCGCCAGCATGGTGAGGTATGGTCAAACAACCCCCACGGGAGGCCTTGACCCAGCAGTGAATTGCCAAAGGGGCTGTGCAAAGACAGTCCAAACTGCGGAAGAGAATACAGTACAGGACGCTTGCGTTGCGTACAGTCTTCGCCAGGCATGGGGCGATCTTCCCTCGGAAGTTTTCTACGATAGTCACGAGAGAATGCCGCGATTGCGTGCGACTTACAGATGGACATTTTTTTTTGCGCCAATGGTGAGCCAAGAACTTTACAGGTTGGCTGATTAACGTTTTCTTGCCATGTCTCCATTGTCGGAAACGTTTTGCCGTGTTGTTTCCATGATGAAGCAGTGTTAACGGCTTCGAGCGGTTAGGGCGTTTGATTTGTGCTTTTGGCGCCCCTGCCAATGCTGTGCCTTGATTGGTTTTCGTTTCAAGTCATGGCCCAGGATCATGGCAAACGCATACACAGCCAAACATTTGTATTAGCCTAAAATGTTTTCGGAAAATGTTGGGCTCATGGATACTGTTTTAGTTATAAAATGGTGTAAGATGGAGATGTTGAATTGTTTTAATGTATTATTTGTAGCCTCCTTGTGTAAATCAACAGGAGGCAGCCTCTGTTGAAGAGCACTGCTTGGACTGGCTTGCCCGTCATGTGGTCTCTGGAGGTGCCCTCTGGCTTCTGACTGTGCATGGATGTGACTGGTCCCTGTGTTGTCTTCCCCGCTGCAGGTAGCAAGAGGGTTCTGGCACTGACAACGCCGGATATTCTCCGTGACAGCCACACGCACGGTCAGTGTGAATGAATGAGTGAATGATAGATCCAGGTGATGGCAAAAGAGACCAGATCAGGACCTACGTAAATTATAGATCTTGGTGACAGTAAAATAGACCAGATCAGGACCTGCAACATCGTAGGATAAACGAAATATGAAAACAAATAAGAATTATTTGTGAGAATAAAATACCAAGGTCTGAAATTCAACGCGTTAATTGTGCCAGCTCCTTCATGTGTACATGCACTTAAAATGACCATGGGTGACTCATCTGTTAACTGTTATTGTACAGGAAGGAAGTCTGTTCACATTACGTAGCTATCAACACAAGCTAATGGAAGCTTCTATTGCTTTAAAATGTTTTTATACAGACCCCTTTACAGGTAACAGCAGCTTAATTCCACCATCGGTATAGACCAGGGGTCGGCAACCTACGGCTCCGGAGCCGCATGCGGCTCTTTACGGGCTGCTTCTTGACGATATGTACAGAATGTACTCAGATGCATTGCGGCTCTTGAAATACTGAATTTTGTACCGAATTGGAAAGAAATGGCTCTTCTTCTTATTTTGGTTGCCGACCCCTGGTATAGAGTATGCTTTTATATACACACACACACACATTTTTAGTGTGCGTGTACATTTGTGTAAACACCTTGTCTGTGCAAAAACATGGAATTGCTGTATTTATTCACACATTCACTACACGTGGTGACTTGCAACGCAAATCATCAGTGTCGCCAATATTAATGTAGGGACTTTGTCTTTCTGTGTGCGTGTGCCCATATTTATACGCACGCATTGTCACGCGCACACACACTGCGAGTGTATAAATTACAATATTAAGATAACCAATTGCGGTTCAGAAAACACAATATATCCAACGCGCGCCTCCTTGAGAAGTAAAAAGTGCGATAAAAAATTGTAACAAAGAAAATAATTGAAAATACGAGCGGTCTGGAATGAAAGTGTTGGGTAATGAGCGCCATCCGAAATGAACGGTGTGTGTGCATTGGGGAGAGCGCCCGTGGTCCCCTTATCCGAGTTGTGGATGTGTTATCACAACCCATCAATGGGCTATTGAGCTCCTGTCACTGCGTTCAAGCCAGACTACTTTAATTACACTGTCGCCTTTGCTGGGCGGGAGAACTGTGAGCCGTGTCTGTGTCTGGCTCTTAGTGTCTGCCGTTCTGTCTGTGCACGTGACTTTTTGGACTACCTGCTGGTGAGCCGATTTGTGATTGCATCAGCTTGTGCACGGTCAGCGGTTTGATTCCCACCCTCAGTCGATATATATTTTAAAATAATATTTTTCCCAACGTTATGTGTGAGTGTTAGATAGATGCACATTTTTGTAGGCTGCAGAACATGCCGTTATGGTGGTCTTCGTTTGAAAAATGAATAAATAAAAAGTGCCCATGAATTAGTGTTTGTGTGTGCATACGTATGCACACAAACATTTACATACATACACATAACTTGTGTCTGTGTGTTTTGTGGGTGCACGTGTGCGTAGTGGCTAGCGCACTTCTTTACGAATCAGGCGGCCCGAGTTCGATTCCTGGCTATGGCTTAGTGGTGATTATCTGAACCGATTCTGGGCCTCCCCTAGGTAGATTCAGCCTCAAATGGGTATCTGGTATGATGTGTAAGCATTGGTACTGGGGAGACTAATGTGGCCAGGAATGGTTCTGGCCCCACTGACCCTTCGTTGACCGAGCCGGCCTTCATAGGTGCTTCTCCCTAACAGCACTTGCCCCAACAGCCTGCGTAGGCTGCACGTGTGTCTTTGTGTTGTGCGTGCACATGCATTGTGCAGAGCTGTGTGTGGGTGTTTGAATTAAATCCCAATAAAACAAGATTCCGAATAATCAACAATAGCTTCTCATTGTGCACACCATTGCAGTGCAGTATGCTACATTTTCACATGGAATTTAAACCGTACATCTTGCTGTCTTTGCGCATAATGCAAGACGTTAATATAGTTAAGACAATAGCTCTCACTTAACGGTGGATGTGTTATAAATGCCACCATTATGACAATGGAAGACCCATGTGCTTTTCCGTTAAAATATTAATGAACGTCATTACGCACAACAGTATTCCTTAATATCTTTATGCACAAGGTCAGGAGAAAATCCTCAAAGCTGAATATAAATAGTAACATTAAATTATACTTTATTATTCGCGTTGAGTTGGTAATATTTCAGCACCGAAATTACATCAGCGGTGCAAAAGAAACGGTAAAGCGTAGTGAAGTTGATTGAAATAATGCAAATTATTCTCAGCTTGCCCCAGATGTTATCATTCATCTTTAGGCCGCTACATCATAAATGCCTTATTTAATCTTCAAATATCGTTATAAGTCGTTTATGGATTTGAAGAGTGAGAGTTGGAATTCGTGAGGTTTCATTCAAGTTAATTTATTAGAAATAAATACATATTACCGTTGGACAAAACCCTATGTGGATAAATTCATGCAGAGGCCCCGATTATAATAAACAATGGCTGTCCATATCTCGACCAATGAGAAGGTGTCGGTGGAAGGTGTGGATTAGCATTCGTTGCAGTGGAATCATTGGCAGTGGTAGGAGCTTCCCGTTGTTGACTAATAGGATTTGTTAAACATGAAGCGTGCAGGAGCATTTGTTGAAGGTCTAATAAGGGTTGAATTGTCCTGTTGATAGGATGGCATTAAAATGTATTGTGCTTGGACAAGGTGACATTAAGATGCAAACACAGAAAGTGACCTGTAGCAAGTGACATGCACAATAACAACTTCGTTTGCCACTAAGTATTGGTGACGTCACTACGGCGCCTTGTCAGCTCAGGTGCATGCCGAGGCCACGTGAACTGTTGCTGGCTGGCAGGAAGTCATATGACAGAATCAAGTGTTATGGTTTTACTGACTGAGATGGCTGGCAGATTCACCACCTGTACTCCCCTCTGTGCTAGTGATCCCCCATATAGCCTTGAGCAGACTTGGGGCAAGTGCAGTTTGCAATCATTTATGAAGGCTGGCACAACACACAAAGAGGGTGGGTGACCAGCACCATGCCTGGTCATCTTTGCCTTCTGCGTGGCTATGTTTGCACACCGCACTATGTTCTCACTTGAGGCAGAGTCAACCTAGGGGAGGCCCAGGACCGGCTCCGATATTTGTCACTGGTGTTAGCAATGAGTGGGAACTCAAAGTCGGGACACTGGTTCTAGATTTGAAGCTTTCGTGACTGCAAAGATTCATATTTTTAGGTTTTTTTTTCGGTTAAGTCACGTAAGTAAAACATCAAAATAAAAATAAAATAAATAAATAAAATGCCTCCGAAACGTCGTGATTTTTATTTTATTTTTATTTTGATGTTTTACTTACGTGACTTAACCGAAAAAACCTAAGAATATCGGGACACTGGGTTTGTAGCGCAGCACACTGACCACTAAATTACTGCTCCCCACTGTGCCATACACATGTATACTGACACAAAGACAAAGACCACCCATCTCGCCTCCATAGACTGCTGAGGACAAGTGCTGTTAGCGAGCACAGGCACACCGACGCACATACAGGGACGCATCGGCACAAGATTCTCTAAAAAGGTGACATGTGCACCCCGAGAGACTGACGGTTATACACAGATGCACAAATTGACACACTACTGGGTGTATAATTAGAGGGTGCTATCTACCGGCCCACCAAAGTGACATGGGGGCATCAGTTTTAACAGCCACATTGTTGCGGAGAAGAAGTTGGTTGAATCGCCGTAGGATGCAGATAGGTCTAGTGCCTGCCCAGTCGTAACAATGCAAGAGCTTATTGAGTCGTGTTGATTTGGCGTGCTAATACTGCATCGATCTCCCTCGTTATCTCACTCCTCTTGAATGATGTTAAGGCATGATTAACATTTCAGGATTGCCTCCTTTGTTGAACTTTGACTGGCTCGTTGGCTGCAGTGCCGGGGGGGTAAGGCATGCACCTCTGCCATCCTCGCCTCGTCCCACTTTACAACAAGATTGACATATTTGCCGGGGAAGGGAAGGAATCCCTCTCCCTTATCTCCATCCCATGCATGATAGTAAACCGGATCAATGTCGTCAGCATTTATCAAGACAGGATGATTGATCCAGGAGAGTTGTGGGGTGGCTTCACTTTGTCTTTTAAACAGCCTTGCTTCTGTATTTGTCAATCCAACCAGAATAGGTGGAAAAATCCCACTCTCTGTGTGCTCTAAAGCATCCACACATCCGTTTAAACGTGATTTGGAGGCTGACAGTGGAAATCCCTGCGAACAAAAAGCAACTTTTTCACAAGACGACATTGAAACGCATTTGAAGGGCAGACTGAGCTTCGGGCCCATTTGTGACTCAAAATGAGTTAGATCGTAGCGATGATACCAGAACCATTGGAGCTGATGGAGATTGGTTACTGTGGTACTCGACGAGATTCTTAGAGTGGGCGTACCTGGGTTAAGATGTTGAATTCTACAGTCCGTATTGGAAAGCCAAGGCAAGATATGCTATTCTTATTACACTCGAATTCAAATCTTTAAATCCAGAACTTTAGAGACGTACACTTCAAACACTTGAAGCTCTTTCTGCACCTCGCTCATTATGAGCTGCAGGGAGATCAGAATTTAACACGCCTCAGTTTTGATTATTTCCAAAGGAGATGCAAGTTCCTCCTCTTATGTTCTCTAACTCAGGTCCCACGCTGCTGTGAATGTACATTTCAAGCTGTAAAATGGCTCCTGTTTCCTTTTTTTTACTTCCTGTTAAACTCAGAGAGTTGGAGGAATTGGCCCGTGCAACGGACAGGCTTGACGGCCTGTTGTAGTTTTTACACTGCCCTTTATCAACGTAACCTGGGACAATGTGGACACCAGCTTGTCAATAGTCACATGGGCATGGAATTCTGAAATCCATCCTAAAAAAGGTCTTGCTGCCTGCATGGTGGGCTACACTGCTATCCATGCCTCCGATTCCACTGACTGCTTTGACCTTGGGGAATCTTCTGTCAGGTCTTCCGAAGACATGAGCATCAAAGCGGCAGAGGCTTACTCCCCGTATTATTACACTAAGTGGTGTCTGTTTTGATCTGTAGCAGGAGACACCATTTGACACGCAATCCTGCCCTTTAATCTCAGGAGCATGGGTCATTTGAAAGACGGCTGCATCGTAGCGCCTGTGCTCTTGCACTTTTGAATTTGGCGAGATCTTATATGTTTGTATGTTGAGCTTAATGCGCAATGTACATAACCAACCGTGCTAATCGGAGGTGCAGGGCAAGGATAACCAACTAAACAAAAATATGTAATAAAGAAATTCGTTTGCAATCCAAATTTCAAATTGCATAGCTCTAGTGGCTTCCTAATATCGGAAGAAAGAGCATTCCAGACGTCTGGAGGAGCACATCTGAAAGCGCACGACGCAGTGAGCATCTTTGTTCGATGGCTTGCCAAAAGCCTCTGCGAGGATGGCCAAAGTTCGCGTGATGGGTTTAGCTCCTTGACGAGATCAGCAAGGTGTTGTGGGTCCTTTGTGGAAAGCACTTTGTGTTTAATGAGTGCGACCTTATGTATTTGTTTGGCAACCGGAAGCCAATCTCAGCTCGGCAAGCACTGCACGGACATCGTCGAATCTTGCAGTACCCATCATGACACGTGTCGGAGAATTTTGTACACGCTGCAGCTTGGTAATGTTTTTGTCAGACATCCCATATAGTTGCAATAATCGAGCCTCGTTGGTACCACGCCACATGCCATCATATTGGCTACGTCACGACTCATGATGTCTTGTGTGGCCCAGACACGATGAATGGATATCGAGTCACTTTTTCAGAAGTGTGTGAAAGCATATTCAGACAACTATTTAATTTCAAATAAAATAAACTTTTGAAAAAAAATATCAACGCTCAAAATACAGTTCACAAATTAAATATTAGGAAGAATGTGTTGATTAATAAGAATCAGTATTGTTCGACTTATCGCGCGCCAATTATCGTTGTATTTATCTCACAATCCTGACACATAATGGAATCCTCGTCCTTCAGTTGAGCCTTACATACCTCACGGCAATGTCAATCATACATTTTTACAACAATTTCAAAAGCGGCCTGCAACTGAGGGGCTCCCTCCTGCGCGAAGTTCAAGCCACTCATCCTGAGCATTTGCGTCCTCTTGCTCCCCGGGCAGTCAGCCTTGAGAATTTAATGCTGGAAGCCATTTTTTTGGGCAAGAGCAGATGGACGTCGGTCACCCATGAGCTTCTCCATGCAGGGTCACCATTATCCCCGCGCCATCTCGATGTTAGATCACCGCATCGTGCCACTTTAATATTTAATCGCTGAAATGAGCGTTGTCGGTGGGCTGAGATGGCAGTGTGGTATTATGGGACGTGGAATTAACCCTGTCAGCTGTCTAATCCTATGACGAATGCGCGATGGCATGCCGCAGCCCGTGATACACAAAAGCAGTTTCCTCCTTGATTGCCTGGCAGGTAACACCATTCTGCCGATATGGAAGGCATGGCAGGCATGAACCCATCACGTCTGAATTTTTTTTCGATTTAAAGCTTTCGTGACTGCAGGGATTCATCTTCTTGGTTCTTTCGGTAAAGTCACGTAGAAGGGAAGTAATAAAATAATAAAAATAAAACATAATAAAATAAAATAATTCTCACGACTGCTGCTTGCGTTGTAGCCGAAACGTCGTGAGAATTATTTTATTTTATTATGTTTTATTTTTATTATTTTATTACTTCCCTTCTACGTGACTTTACCGAAAGAACCAAGAAGACCATCACGTCTGGTTTCGCTACAGCACGATAAACCCATCAAAGCCACACCATGACCAACGGGATGATGCCTCCCTCGTGAAAATTCATACGTTGAGGCTTTACTGTCAAACGTACCAAGTTGCTTTATTTATTAATTATTGTGAAATGTGATACATTGTTTGTGGTCTTGGCTGTGGATTCTAGAGTTTATGGGGTTGAGGCTTGAGTGCAGACAAATGCATTCTTGCCACTCAAAGGAGGACCTGTGTGAATGGAACTGCTTAGAGTTCCCCATCGTCTACGTAAAATCTGTTATCATTGAGCATTTTGGACGATAAGTCAAACGTGGTCAATTTATATCAAGCCGCCAGTTGTTCATATTTAGTAAAGCCAGCGCAAGGTTTGCATGGTGTATATTGTGCTGCAGATGCCACGTTTGCAACTGGTCTAACGGCAGGAGACGTGACTAATCCAGGGAAGACGTTGGCTGAAACGTATTATATTTCTAATGGCATCCATCTTGATATGTCGACGCCAAGACTTGTGGTTTATTGAAAGTGTTTTTTTTCAAGCTGCTGCTCCTCTAAAAGCGCCTTTGTAATTTAAAGTCTTCTCACTACATTTGTTTATTGAGTTTTTTTCATCTCATTATATGAGGACTTGATAGAGAAACTTGTTTAGCCGATCGGCAAGCAGATCAGGCACGAATTTTAGATCTCTCAAAGGGTTAATGGAAAAACAACAATTCCCTAATTAAAGATTTGATACTCTTCACTTTCAGGATGGGGTTGGGTGTTACCCTTGCATGTGGAATCAGGTGTACACATAATTCTCCGATGAATTCCCCTTGTTTGTGTGTAAGTTTATCGGAGCATGATTAATTGTCCCTTGCTGTGTAAATATTCTGTCAGGGTGGCAAATAATTTTGCGGTGGTTGGCAAAAGATGCGATGTAGCACTTTTGCCCCGTTTGATTTGTTTTCACTTTACTTGGCAATTAGATTATGGTCATGATGTTGCCATCCTCATTATTTTTCATTTGTCATGTCTAGCCGGCTTGTGCTGCCTGTTCGCGTAAAATGCCATCACCGGTCGCAATTCCCCCTCAAGATGCACCGTTGGGTCTTGATGCCATGAGAGCACAACCGTGCGGTAATGAGCGGCCGTGGGGTTGAAGCGGTTGCAAAAATCGATGTGGTGTCCTCACTTGAAATGTCTTTTCCAGGCTAGATAATGTGCTTGCCTGCCGAGAGAATGATCCAGCGATCCGATCGCGGGTGGGAGAGCCATGTGCTTGGTGGCCTTTACTCCTCTGCCCCCCCACCTCCTTCCTCGGTCCCATGAGGGCCTAGGGTTGGAGGATGAAGGCCGGGGGGCCCGACAGGATTGTCGCTTGGCGTCGTGTGTGTGCACGTGGTAAATCCGGCTGCACATCGATTACTCGTTTAATCATGCATTACAGAGAATATCATTACAATTGTCATTTACTCGGTTGCAATGCGGTCGTAGTAGTAGAAGTACAAATACACAACTAGATTTAATAGAGCACTAGTGTCAAGAAAACAAATGCAAACATCTGAAATATTACGTTGACGGTTTAAAATAAAAAGTAAGTGGGCTTGGCGAGGACACGTCGTTTGAGGTGATTAACGGTCAGTTGTCAAAGACTGGTGGTGGAATGGCGGCCAAGGGAGAGGACGACATCCACTAAGATGAAGCGATGAAATCGATTCGTGCTGCAGGAGTGAGGTAGATTGTTAGTATTGCAGAACGGCATGGGATGGTAATGGAACAGGTAGACAATCATCCAGCAGCGGATAATAGTGGCTTGCGCTGATATGCATTGATAGCAACAGTAAATTTGGACAATGGTTTTATTGCTATTTTTGCTATTTTACAGAAATCATGGATTTGAACATGAATCTACACGCCTTTATCATGGCTTTGTATCTAATTTAGAGCGAGGAAATAAAGCATTTTTGGAGGGGAGGCTGATTGGGGAGGCATATGTGCAAAATTCCAGAGGGCAGGTTACCAAAACAGACATTGGAGTGTTACCCAGAGGCAGGTAACCATCTGACACTTAATGGCAGATGGGAAATATTTTAATAGTCGACTTTGAAACGAAACTAATTAATATTTTTTTATTTTACCAAATAAGGCCCACTGAGCTATATAGCTCTTTTTCAGAAGCAACCTGGCCACAAATTCCATCTTAGTGTTTTGGCGTATCGTGTGGAAATGTATAGCGGCCAAATACTCAACACATGTTTCAAAATGTGGAGGGAAAAACCGGAGGAGCCAGAGAAAATTACACACGACCACGGGGAGAGCATTCAAACTTAGAATATACAAGCTGTAGTGTTGGGCTCGGACACACGACCTCCTGTATACTGGGCGAGCTACTTAACATCTCGCCACCACGGTGCCCCAGGTTAACTGCCAGTTGGGCAACATTTGCAGGATCCAGCAGAAGGAAGGAAACGATGTCAAGGTGTGGTGACATGAACAACTATGACTACTCAACTTCATTAGACAAGCAAAGAGATCCTTTCTAGGGTAGCATGGGGGTTCTAAGCATTCCTAGATCAATGGGTTGGTAAAGCCACCTTTCGAGGAGCCGATTACTACGTTGTGAAGGTGTTGATTTTTTATGATGATGCTGTCAATATTGGTGTCTGATGATTAATAAATGATGAATATTGTTACATGAATATTATTCAGGAACACTTAGACATTTTGCAGTTGAAGCCATATTTATATTTTAAAGTATTATTACTGGTTATCTTTCGGCTGACCGAATAAACAAACGAAATGGACACAAACAAATGAGATGGCACAAACGAAACGAGCAAAATGTATTAATTTTTCTGGGGGTTAGGTGGCGTAACCCTCCACGAACCGACACGGCCAAGCAAGTGAAATTGCCGCGTGTACAAGCTCTAAACGGTGAGCCGATTGCAATCGTTTCAGCTCGGCAGTGAGTTGAAGAAAACAGTGCTCACGGCCATAATTGGCAACAATAAAACAAAGAAATGCTTCTTGAAATTAATCATAACTCTGAATCACGACGCTGCTTGTTTGTCGTGAGGCAATGGAGGTGAATCATCATTGAACGCTTTGCCGTTCAGTTTCTGCGTGGTGCAGTTGAACGCATTAATGAGTGTCCGTGGCCCTGTGACTGTCGCCGTTATGTGGGCGGTGGTTGAACGTGAACACTGTTGCTTCGGCGCCTGTGTGTAATCACCACGTATTGTGGAGCATTTTCCCCCATTACCTTCATTTCTTGAATTAATTACTTTGTCGGTTAACCGAATTAAATTTTCAATTAGAAATTTTGTTTTTGATTAATTAAATCCGGTATTTTTTTTGGGAGGGGGGGTATTTTAATTGGCCGCTCCCGAGGCCGCGAACATCCGTTAAATGAGCACCAATTTGAAGCGTGCACGGATCTGCAGCGGCTTCACCTCCGCGATGTGTTGCGTTGCCTGGGCAAAGCCACCCCTCTTCCCAAGGGGCAATTCCCACCGTGTTCACGAACATTTTGGCAGGTAATCTTGGAATGTCTGAAATATTTGCTCTATTAATTTTAACGAGGCAGGCTTGTGTTTACGCATTCGTCCCACGGGAACAGGTTAACAAAGACAAAAACGGTGTGGTGTATATATACGTATTGTATATACTTTGTGCGCATGATATGAAATGTGTTCGATCCAGCCGAGTAAGCAATAGGGAAGAGCTCTTTCAACTAACAAAATCAGACGGAATCGAATTCGGTTGGAGCTCGACTAGGCCTACCATCCTTCCAGGGTTGATCAAATGAGTGCTGTGTCTCTTTGCGGGAAGTTGACCGTTCTCATCACTTGCCATATAATGGGCCCCATTTGTTCACTTAGGTCCGGCAATGGAGATGACCCCGTGTTTGTTTGATCAGGGGGAGACACTTGGTTGTGCTGCGTGCTGTATACGTTAATGTATGATGCATGTTAAACCATTACTTATGACTGCTTCGGCCCACCTCCTCTGACCACGCACGCGACACATACAAAGGCAAATATCCCCCGTATAGCCTTTAACAGACTATTGGGGCAAGTGCAGTTTGCGTGCACCAATGATGGCCAGCACAGCACACAAGGGGTGGGTGGCCAGCACCACGCCTTTTCTCTCCCCGGCGCTGATGTTTTTACATACCGCATCAGATACTCACTTAAGGCTGAGTTGACCTAGGGGAGGAGGCCCAGGACCGGTCACCGGTGTTAGGC
The DNA here is from genome assembly GCF_015708825.2 of Lethenteron reissneri. Taxonomy (NCBI): domain Eukaryota; kingdom Metazoa; phylum Chordata; class Hyperoartia; order Petromyzontiformes; family Petromyzontidae; genus Lethenteron; species Lethenteron reissneri. The sequence goes on along the minus strand of NC_083806.1, from coordinate 9,888,332 downwards.
CGTAAGCGGGAATCAAACTCTGGTCGCCGGGTTGATCGCACAGTGCGCTCGACTGCTCCACTATCGCTCCCCAAAACATACCTCGAGACAAAGCGACGATGACCCCATTCTTGGTATTTAATTGAGGTTGTCAACTGAGGTGGAGATGTGTTGTGTGGGGCTAGGAGTGGAGTGACCCCATGGCTCCCCAATCCTGGTGTTTAAACGCCATACTAGGTACTCGGTTTGGGCCGAGTCGACCTAAGGGAGCCCCTGGGCAGGTTTATACGCTACTTACACTGATATTATGCACGGTCTGGTATCAGACCCACTTACCGATATAATAGCACAGTGCAAGCATCACTGCGCCACTTTTCATGTGTGAAGCGGGCACACGCGCACACGTGCGCTTGCGCGTGAAGCACACACGCGTACATGCACACCTTCCACCCCGTCCCTTCCCCGATTTTCGACCCCACGCACCCACACACCCACATTGTGGTAGCTGTTGATTTGAAAGGGCCACGCAAAAATGAAAGCAATTAAATTTAAAACAATCGAAATGCAATTGGATTGCTCGCGCATGCGTGTTGATACACGACAATTATCGCTGGCTTTCTTTAACAATCCCTGAGGCTTACACAATGAGTCTACAAAGGGCCTCGCTTTGTATCCGCGATAATTCTTACAATAAGCAGCAGGCAGTGCAAAGCCATTTTAATTCACGTCAAATTGTTGGGTCGGATGAGCCAGCAAGTGGAGTTGCCTTCAAGTGCGATGGCTTTGATTGAGCTATGAGTGGGGGGGGGGGTGTGGCCGATGTGTGAATGTGGATCGTTCGCAACGTGATAAAGGCCCTCTCATCTTGTGAGCATTCATTATTGAGTGCAAATTGCCATCCGATTTGTGGTGTCGTGCAGGGGGCGGCGGGTGAGCGGCTGTGGTTGTGGGTTGGGGTGTAGGCCGGGGGTGTGGGCGAGGGCGGTTGTTGCTTTTGTGGCACTTGCGCCGGCGGTTGGAATTGGGTTTTGTGGTGCTCGTAAGCCAATGGCGCTGCACGTGTGATTAGCCCCAAAGTGCTCTAGTTGCGTCATTAAAATCATAATGGGTTTATTTCAAAATTGATTATCATCGCGTGTGTAATAAATGTGGCACTAAATTGCATCACTCTGTATCGTGTTGCACGAAGCGGGTGCCATCTAAGCAGCGTAACTAAATGTACCCAATTTAGGTTTGATTAAAGTGTGGTGCGTGCCTACGGACATTGCAGGGCTGTGATAACCAATCGTTAGTCTGCGAGGTAGGCTTGACATCTGTGCACCTTACATATTTTGTCCCAGGTTTCTGAGTCCATGGAATATGCACAAAAGTAAGCAGAATTCCTTTCATTCACCCTCTATGAGCCCTTACCTGCGATGGCCGGCAACACCTGTAATCCTTGCTGACGTTCGTGAATGCACAGACAAAGGTGGTGGGAGGAGGAAAAATTTTTTTATCAAAACCACGATGGTACTGGGACGATGTCATCTCCTCGTGAGTTACAGGGGTGGGGGAAAGGGGGTCCCTTTAATTCCTGATGTTTTGTGCAGGAATTCCGCCTCCCCCCACCCCCGCTGGAGTAATATAAATACTGAGGACAGTCACCTGTTACTTGAGAAGTGTCGTCTCCCGTACGGAGGTTTTGTTTGCGAGTATCTCCACATGAGATCTGAGGTGGGAAATTCCCCTGCTAAAAGTTGCACAAACACTGGAAGCAATCCACACGTAACTTGAATAATGTCACCGAAGGTGCCGCCAGTTGTTTGGCGTGACCTTTCCAGGTGTCCCCCGCGGGAGGGAAGAGACGTGGAGTAGACATTTGGTCACGTCCGTTACGTCTGTTTGTGTCAGGGGCGGGGACCGCAGGCGGGACTCGAAATTCAATAAATCTAAGAGCAAACCTGGAAAAGCAGTTGCGAGTAGCAACATCATTAATACCAGCTAACATCACACGCCTCGCCAAAGAGAAGCAGTTCCAGCTATCACATTAGGGGCGAGTTAATTAAATGTTTGACCAAATATAACAGGCTCATTTTTAAGTTGATAATTTTGTATGGCCCGCGAATGATATTATAAATAGGTTCCCCACCCCTGGTTTACGTCGTGGTGGAAAAGACTTCTGAGCACCTTCTGATGTGAACACACTCCACCTCGTATGCTTAACGTCTTAAATCTTTATCACGCGTGATGCAGTCTCGATGTCGCGCCTAGCAGTTGTGGGTTTTGAGACCGGCACACAATGGCCTCGGAATTAGACTGGAGGAATGCGATGAGCTATGAAGCTCTTTTTCACAGATGTCCAGTAATCATGCAGTGGCCGGCTCACACAAAGGATGTAAAAGTGGGTTTTCACGGCCATTGACGGCAAGATGGCGTACTGAATATCAACACGGTTGACTATAGCTGTCGTGGATGCAACGCTTCCGGAACAACGGACACGCCTTCTTCGAAATGGAGTTGGGAGAGTAGTGCGGCGGTCTGCGCACGATGCAATTGAGCCCAGCGACGAGATCGATCCGTGTGATCGTTCACGTCCGTGGACAACCGACATCTGAACTGGCCTTGGGCCACCCTTCGCCAACCCACATTGACCAGGGTGGTGAGGTAAGGTGTGAACCCCCTCCCCGAATAGATGCCAAATCGCGGAGAGGTCTTAATCCATCGGTGGATTGACTATATTCTTTTGTATATTTTTTTAAATTACAATAGCACGGCTGTATGTGATCTGTTTTTATCATTGTAATTAATTCTTCAGATTGATACACGAGTATAAAACACAACACCTGTGCGTGGTGCAAGCACAAACGCTTCAGTGCAGCACTTGATACAGATGTGGTTCGTGCGTGCGTTGAATTTAGGTGTGCATCATAATACCGCACAGAGGTGTGTGTGTAGTGTGCAGGTGCGCACGCAAAACAGGCAATACGGTAAGCCATAAATTGGATAAAATGAATCCCTGTGGCTGACAGTCTGCAGACGTGGGGTTGGGGGGGGGGGTGTTGGGTTATAGCTTTACGTAGTTTAGAGATGTGTGGCTCTCGCCTCCTGGCCATCCAGGGCTGTTCCGTCTGGATTTCGCCGTCTGCACGTCACATTACGCTTCTCCCGTTACGGACGAGCCCAGACAAAGAGCGCGGCGCCGGCGCAGTGTAGCGGCAGGATGGCGCAAAGCGTTAACGCCGCGCGAAGGTGCACCGCGCCCGTCGTATGTTACGTGATTTAGTAGCAATCTTTTTTTTTTTTTAAACCTTTTCTTACTTTGGTTTCCGAGAAAAGAAATGCGCCGCAGCAGAGCCATGAATCATTTCACACAAAAATGAGCTCGGCTGGGAAGCCGAGTCGATCGGCGAATGTGTGGCGGGCGCTAAGGTGGCATCGTGCGAAGGTTTGGCGCCGTGAATCACACCTCAGTCTGGCGCTCCTTCGTGGCATTAATGAAGCAAACCATCTGTTCAGAGAGGACGTTGGAAATGTCACCAGCAAGCGTGTTCCATTGTGCTCCATTGCCGAGGATCGCATTGGAAAATTCTCTCCAATTTACGTTACTAAATTTATGGTTACATTTTGTAAAAATAATTATTTCATTGGGTTAAGAAGTGGTTTACGCTGGAGGGAGCCCACTGGACCAAACTGCTGACGGGCAATGATTTGTACGAGTTGTACATCGAGTGAATGAATGAGCATCGACACACATAAACATGCGTGCATATTCACAAACGATTACACAAGCACACAGATGTGTACACACGCATGTATGTACCAACAGCTCGGCACAGTAAAGTTGAAACGGACCAAGACAAGGATGGATGGAAATTGTATTGTCCTTCCCCCGCACCTCCGATTAGCACGGTTGGCTCTGTACGGTGCAAAAGAAGTTCAGCACACTTACCAAGATGTAGAGTTTCATCTGCATAATAACATTAAGGACAATAATTAAAACTTGTAATGCACGGAGCGTTTGTTGCTTTTTAAAGGCAGTGGGACGAAAAATGGAACGAACGAGGCAGATGAAGCGACAGTGGCAGTACAGACGAGACATTGAAAATGAACGAGGATCTGATCTTTGAATTGAATTATGATCCCAATCGGGATAATTAATTAGATCACCGGGGACGGCTGGATTACACTTGGCCAGGATATAAGGCCCTTGTGTTTGCCTTTGGTGAGATGCATGTGATAATTTAATTTGAACACTTCCGATTTCTGCAGTTGTCGAGAGCTCCTTCAAGAATAAATCACAAACTACAATTTTCGATAAACGTGCAACGCGTAGAGCGCGCTGGTGGTGATGAGTAATGTTGCTGGACATCGGGATGTAAATGGTGCAGCCTTCCAAGACACGCCGGTGTGTGAACGGGACAGAAGAACATTTGCGGCATGACTCGCCGCGGACTTCTCCAGCGGCGATAGCGCTCGGCGGGGGGCAGCCGTCGGAAGTCGGAAGTGAACACATTTCAATTTCAATGAATGTGTTCACGGCACCGACGTCAAACAAGATAGATGTCATCTTCCGAAGGCGAGCGATAAGGAGTTTCATCTCAGATTTGCATCTTTACAATGGGAGTTGACAACCGAGTGGATGAACAGGTTGAGTGATGTGATGCGTGGTTACATGTCGCGCATATGGTAGATGGGTTCATGAATAAATAGGATTATGAGATGAGTGGATTAATAGATTAATGGCCTTATGGATAATTGAATAGATAATGTGCGGAATTCCAGATAAATGTGTCCGTTTATAGGCGGTGAGGAGCGGTAATGGATTAGTGCGTAACGTGGCCGTGTGGATTAAAGGATAAGTGAGTAACGGGCGGGCGGGCGGGCGGGCGGACGCACAGATAGACGCGTGAGGCGATTACCACGCTGAGCTGTCCTTACCCTGCTTGTGCAAGCTGCAGCAGTAAATAAATAGCACATCCTTGACCAGAAATAATTCAGCAGGGTTACACACACAGCCCTCCGGCGGCGGTTGCCGCAAGCCATAGAAATCTGCAGAAGCATCTTCCTAGCCTCCCTTGGTAGCCTCGAATGGCCACAAAGGACCTTGTGAACTGGCAAAAAAAAAGTCAGTCTTACCATATTATTAATTTAAAACATAAGTAAGTGATGTGTCTGTCAGTACCACCATCCATAGAGAAGGCTCCTGCAGAGACTAATCGGCATGTGCAGAGTAGTTTTCGAGATGGGCATCATGTGCCTGCCACCGTCACCTGATGTACTCTCCACTCTCTACCCACAATCCTCACTTTAATTGCTGCACCGCGATGGGTGCAGCGTTGGTTTAAGGTCACCTTCAATCGGGACAGCAGAGAGAGACAGAGACATAAGACCAAAGCTGGAAAGGTATTCTTCTGCTCACCTTCCCGTCTCCTTGTTTTGTGCGTTTAAGATAATATTAGTGCTGGGCTAAATAAATGAATTAATGTGGCGTGGCCCCTAAACGTGCACTCAGGCACCGCACATCTGGTGTCGAATTTAAGAGGCTACAAACCCACGTGAGGTGCTTCACACAGAGCGGAACCTGCAAAGTGGAACCTGCACTGAGGGGCCTCCGAGTGGGAGACCCACCCTCGAACCTCATCCTGGAGACGGATGCCAGCTTGTGCGGGTGGGGGGCACCCATCTGGACGGGATTCAAGTCCAGGGGCAGATGGCCAAGCCTCGGCAAGGGCGGCATAAACCTGCTCGTGCTTCAGCCCAATTCACCTATAGCCCTTCAGCACCTTCAAGAGAAAGCCCAGGAGAAGTCCACGACGATCCGCTGCGAGAATATGATGGCGGTGGCGATGGTGAAGGAAGCATGTCGGGGTCCGCTGAGCCGGGCGGAGTCCACGGCACATAACGCTGCGAGCGTCTCCCCTGGCCGGGACCGGACCACGCGGTCGCCAATGCACTCGGCCGCAGGTGGATCGGCCCAGGAGAACGGCGGCTGCACCTGGGGAGGATATTCTTCGTGCGGCGTCGCCTCTGTTCGTTAAGAGGTCCGGCGTCTTTGCGTTGGTTGACAGCCACCAGCTGCCGCTTTCTCCTGCGCGTGCCGTTGCAGCATCGGGGCTCTGCCGGCGGATGCCTTTGCGATGATGCCGCGGAGCGAGGGCAGGCTTGTACGCCTTCCTCCCTTGGGCACTGATCCCCAGAGTCATAGCCAGGAACAGGAGGGACAAGGCGTCTGTGCTGCTGATTGTGCCACGCTGGGCTTGAAGGCGTTGGGTCTCTGATGTACAGAAACTGCTCAAATAGCCGGCATGGGCACTACGAGGAGTTGGTGGCGGTCTTGAAGGCCTACTCTGCACACGTACGTGACCCTGCAGGATCGTGCTAATGCGAATATCAAAGATCGCTCCTGTGGATAGCGACATTAACTTAAAAAGCAAGTTATGAAGGTAAAAACCCGAATTTGCTTTTTTTAATGAACATTGATGAGGTACTCATCTCCTGTTTACAGCCCTGAACCTTTGGTGTAAGGTCCACATCCCTATGGCAGATGCACGTCTGTCTATAGGACAACTAATGTTGACTTCCCCATGAATTTGTACTATTTTATCGACCCCAGAGGGATAATGGGCTCGGTCAACTCGCAAGCGGGATTGAAACTCGCAACTTTCCAATTATAAGCCACTGTCTCTCGACCACTGAGCAGCCTTGCCGTGATTTGGCAATAATGTGGACCACGTGGGTTGTGAAAAAGTAAAAAAAAACCCCAAAAAAGAATTATTTACAAGAATTCTTAACGGAAAATCTTTGAAAAACTGAAGCTCAAATCCGAGCCACCCGCTTCTTCATCACTATTTATCGAAACCCCCTGAGGTGCGGGGGGAAACGGACAGAATGTGGATCCCAGTAGTGGAGGGAGGGGGAGAGAAGTGCAGTCATCCAGATGGCTTGAGACCGCTTTCCTTTAATATCCCGTGTCCCAGGTGACCCCCGGTTTAATTAATGACTCTGCTTACTGGATGTGAATTTCAAGGTTCGAGAGAGAGGTGTGCAATTCCAGCCGTGCTCTCTGTAAAGCGTCGCTGTATTCCGCAAGTTTTGTCTGATCAACGATATTCTTCAACGCACCGCTTTGAGCCGCGCAAGAGCCCTTTCAGATTTATTCATTATTTAGCAAAGGTTACCTTGGTAACAGCCTATACGGTCATTAATTATTCACTTGCTTCCAGGTAATTGTAAAAAAAAGTGGGATTTTCTTTGTTGTACCAGCAGGGCACAGTAACCTACTTTTGTAAATGATTGAACAGGGTCTTAAACGTCCACTCAGCAGAGCTTTAGGATTTGGTAGTCTGCCCCCCCCCACCCCCGCAGAAAATCGCCAACAAGGGGCAGTGTGATTGGAGTTTTTTGGGTTTGGTGAGAAGGAACCAGGGGTGAACATTCAAGTTCATTTATTAGGTGTAGCCCTGTGAGCCATTCGGCTCTTGAATCGGGTGCAACCGCAACAAACAAAAACATGAACAAAAAAACATCTTAAAGTGAATATGTGACTGAGTGCAAACAGATAATCCAAGAAAAGACAGCAAAATATTGCAGAAAAAACACCGTACACCAACGCTGTGTGCATAAATCCCAGTGAGATGCAAGTCAAACAACAACAACCACAAGACAACTTAGATTAATATGCTGCTTGCTCGACTGCCCAGTAGGCATGTAAACGATTAGTTGCTTCTCTGAATGGATTCTTACGTGGCGTGCTTCAAATTGTGCACGTAGGAATCTATTTAGCCAGAAAAGAAACCAAAACGGAACGTACGAGTTCTACACCACTGCAGGCATATGACCAAACCCACGGGGAAATGCTCATGATCTCATCACATCTCGGGAGTTGAGCAGGGTTGTGCCAGGATAGTGCTCGAAAGGGCGACCACCACAAACACTTTTGTTATCGGCTGTGGGGCGATCTGATGGGCAGTGAAGCAAAATCTTTTGTTGGACTGTGCTTCTGTGCTCCCATCTCTGTGCTTCCCCCACTTGCTCCGACCCGCGATGAATGGCTAGGTGAAGTACGGTCGAATAACCGCCTTGATCCACACGGCGTTGGTAGGCCCCTCGTCCATCAGCGAATCGATTGAGGGCTCTAAATGTGCATAGACTACAAATGAGACGGAATGAACTGAATCGTCGCCCCTAATTGTGAGAATTAATCAAATCGCGGAGGGGGTGAATCATTACTCTGCGCCCCATGCTTCTGATGAACAATAAATAGTACCCCCCGGTCTGCAAACCCATGTTGCTTTTAAGTCGAACGCAATGAATCGTGGTCAACGAATTGCGCGTCAGAGCACGAGCCACCAGATTGGCCGTGTATCGTAGTGGATTTGCTACATTTCTTAGCTTTGAGTATGCTGAGAGCAAGCCAATCGGCACTCGACTGTCATGATTGCCAGTCGTGAGATCCACACTGAGCCATTGTTTCCCTGTGCCAAGTGTTGGCTGCCTGGAAGCTACGGAAGCTGTTAATTTGAGGCAGAGAAGTGGTTCGGATAAATGTCATACAAATGCACGCTGGGTGTTTTTTTTTATTGCACGTGCTAATTACTTTAATTTGCACTCTTCAGTTATGGATTCATTAAGGGCACATCAAAAGCTGGAAATGTAAGGGCTCGGGGAGAACTCCACACCATGAAATCCACGTTTGGTATAATTAGGAGCGGCATGGATTGAGGGTATGGGGGCTGTTCACGGAGCATATTTCTTTGGGTTCCATCTCTCATTTTTTGTTGTTGTCTTCCACCAAAGGAAGGAAACAAATTGCTGCGTCTGGGGAGCGGAGGGATGCAAGGTTCCGAAACCGTTTCCCCCCTCCCCAACCCGCCCAACCTGGACTCAATAGAAAATTGTCTGTGCCATGGTGTCGACATGCGGAGGGGTCCATCTGTTTGGCAGGGTTCGGTCGTTGTCTTCCTTGAGGTTTAGCACTACCTGAGTGTGTGTGTGTGTTTGTGTGTGTGCGACTGCGCACGCTTGTGCGTGGTGAGCGGTAGTGTGGCGGTTAGCGCGCTGCGCTATGAACCCGGCGCCCCGAGTTCGATTCCCGGCGCCCCGAGTTCAATTCCCGTTCGCGGCCAACACCAGTGACGAATATCTGAACCGGTCCTGGGCCCCTCCCCTAGGTCTATTCGGTCTCAAATGAGTACTTGATGCGGTGTGTAAACCACATCGCTACTGAGGAGACAAAGGCCGGTCGGGCGTGGTGCTGGCCCACCCACCCCCTCGTGTGCCGTTCCGGCCTTCATAGGCGCTCGCTAACAGCACTTGCCCCAACAGTATGTTAAGGCCATATGGGAGATCTTTTGTCTTTGCATGCCGTGCAGGCTGCGTTCATTGGTGATGTGAACAAAGCATTGTTGCTTTCATCCGAGCGGTGATGTTATTGAGGTTGAATTCCTAGCCGTGCACAGCAGCGCACACCGACACAGCACTAATGCGCGCCGCTCTACTGGACAGGTAATATTTGGTTCCGTGTGTCAGCAGCAGCTTCTGACACGTCTGGATCGGCTCTGGCTCCGCTACCCGTGGGTGTCCCCGTGACATTTGTAATAGGCACATGCCAGCAGTACTTGGCACGCAGGCATACGATGGCTAAGAGGGGGTATCTCGAGATAACTGTGCATGCATTTAAGTACTGTACGTTCTTGGAGTGGTGCCCATGTTTACTGTGCAAGTGAGCACGTGTAGCAGCACTGTGGTTTGGGTATCTCCTAGGTCGGCTCAGCCTTTAAATGAGTAACTGTTGCGGTGTAAAACATCAGCACCGGGGAGACGGAGGTGGCCGAGTGTGATGTTGGCCACCCCACCTCTTCGTGGTGCTGTGCCGGCCTTCATCGGTGCTCCCAAATAACACCCCAGCAGTCTGTTAAAGGTCACATTGGGGGGGGGGGATCTGCGTGTTTGTTGTGTGCTCAACGGCACTGCAGTGGATTGCGCACAATGCATTCTGAAGCCGGTGCACTCGCTTCAATTCCCGGTCATTTGATATCGTTTGTGGAAAGTGGCATCTGCACCTGTCATGGTCATCCCTCTGGGGAACCTCGGCCTCGAGTGAGTACTTTGTGCAATGCGTAAGACACGAGCACTGGGAAAGACCAAGGTACGGAATTGTGTTTTTCGGCCGCAATCGCCCCCTCCGTGTCCCAGGCCAGCTCGCAGCGTTTTCCCTAAGAGTCTGCAAGGCGGCTGAATTTGGGATAGTTGCCAGCTGATTTGTTTGGTTTAGTGTTGTGTCCATCAACCTGAATACAAACGCCATATTGTCCCTGTCGATGTGCATTCGTGATTTTGTTTTGTTGGCATGGAAGGACATTGCCGGCCAAATATGGACAAATGTCGAAGCCATGCAAAACTAAACACCTTTGCACTGAGCTGGAGGGCAGTATTTGGGTCAAATAGCTGTGGGGAGGGGGGGGATTATGAAGTGATATTTCTCTAAACATACAAAGGGGCGTAATCCCTTATTTTCTTATCATTATCATGGTTACACAAATTCAGGAAATCCTCACCGAGTCTTTTTTTTCTTTCCCTCCAAACGTCCTAGGTTTTTCGCTGTGTTGGGGGGGTGACAGTCGCTTCGTTTCCCGATCGAGTAACGTTGCGAGTAATCCTTGACGATTTAAAGCTTTCGTGACTGCAGGGATTCATCTTCTTGGTTCTTTCGGTAAAGTCACGTAGAAGGGAAATAATAAAAATAAAACATAATAAAATAATTCTCACGACGTTTCGGCCACAACGCAAGCAGCCGTCCTCAGGTGAAGAACAGGTCTGTCGGAAAGACAGTGTCTGAATGAACACCACCAGGCTTGGCAGCGTATATTTAAGCTTTTGTCGAGGCGCTCTTCCCCCTCCAACCCAGCTTAAATGTTTCTTTTTGTTTGCATTTTGACTGCTTGTGTTGTGGTTATTGCAAACATGATCCCTTGTATAAAAGTGTTAGTTTTGTACTAGTTGAAAGGGTAAAAACCTATTACTATATTTTGCCACTGATAAAGAAGGTCTCATATTGTTGTGAGAATTGTTCTTCAACTTACCGGTGAGCTGAAACGAGATAACACTTTCAGAATCTGTATTTATCCTGGAGGAATCCGATGACCTCTGGAGCTCTCTCCGTCACGGATGTCCAATAGGGGGGGGCGGGTCAACAAGTTACATACTTTGTGCGTTGAACGCTTGTACGCCGCGTGACATTTGCATTTGTTCAGCTGTGTTTGCTGGTGGAGGGTCGTGATGGCCCATATTTGGCCAGAACATAATTTGACCTAAAGCCAAAAATCAACGATGAGTCAAATCATCGACACATTTCATGTATAACATATATCTAAATCTGAATAAAAAGTATTCCGTAAATCACTTGACATGTGTGTCACCACCCCCACGGGTGCAACGTTTATATCGGTCACAACGCCTGTGGGTGTGTGACAATGGACCACCACAAAATCTATTCTTTGTCGCTCTTTTGTCTGTATTGTTTGTGTATATATTCTTTGCCTCTTTTTTTGCGCTGCCTCTTGTTTTCTGTCTCAATCGTTACCCGAGCCCTCGGGTGCATTTGCACATTATTTGCATCAACTTTGCATGAATCGTAAATAATAGATTCGTTTATCTTCCATATGTGTGTCATGAATATAATTATCTATTTTAATCAAATAATTGATGCATTGTTGTTTCATGTCAGTTTTGTCTCACGTGTCCATTCTAATGCCGAGCTATTAACATTTTAGTCAGCCATTTGCATTTTGCATTGTAATTTGATTATCATGCAATTAACGAGGAGGTAGCTTAACCTCTGATTGCAATTATCCCATAGAAAGATTTTTTTTTAGCAGTGTGAATATTAAGTTTCACATTTTGTATTTGACTTAAACACGAATATCTTAGAAAGATGAATATTTTTACCGCGATCTTCTTTGCAAATAATTTTGTATCTCAGTGGGCTGTTACGGTATTGAATTATCATACGCAACTGTACATGCATTGTGTTTATTATCTATGAGCAAGCTTGCAGTAAAAATATGATTTAAGAAATCCAATCCAATTTGGATTGAAATGGCGTGCAAACGCAACTAAATTTCAAGACGCCGTGTGAAAATGGAGAGTACGTGTGACACTGTACGGCGTGTGAAATGTCATCTGCCATCGCTGCGTCCGCTGCTGACGTGTGATCGCCGTGCATCTGCATTTATTTATTGAGATTTTATTTGCCAATTTGATCTCCTGCATGGGGGGGGGGAGGGGGTGCACGTCCAAGTCGACGCGTCGCTCGCAGCGGGGGTAGCGTCCGAGCCACGCGGGGGGTCACGTCACCACCGATCAAGCAGACCGGCAGAGGCTACGCGCACGCTCACACGCTCACATGCGCGCGCGTGACGTTTCGTGAAAATGACAGCGCGCAGACATCGGCGAAATGGATGCGTTTTTGCACGTGTGCGCTCATGCGCGCGCATGTGTGTGTGTGTGTGCAGACTCGGCCGTGCGCGTTCATCTGTTTATACTTGTGTACGCCTGTGCGTGCGATATCCAGGCATCTGCAGTTCACCATGGGAGTCCATTTTACCATAGAATATCAGTTGACCATGGAAGTCCAGTTTACAAGTCTAGTTTAATATGGGAGTCTAGTTTACCATAGAAGTGGCCACTAGGGAGGTTTGTGTGTGAGTGTGTGCGTATATGTACGCACTAACAGCACTTGCCCCTACAGTCTGTCAAGGCTATACGGGGGATCTTTGTATATGTATGTACGTACGTGTGCGAAGCAGTAGCCGTAGTGTCAGCGCACTGCCATATAAACCCGGCAACCAGAGTTCGATTCTCGCTCGCAGTGAACATCGGTGATATGTGAACCGATCGTGGGCCTCCCCTAGGTCGACTGAGCCTAAAATGTGCAGTGTGTAATAAGCATCACCACCGTGGAGACAAAGGTGGCTGGACATGGTGCTCGCCTCCTCACCCCATTGTGTGCTGTTCCAGCCTTCATTGGCTCTCGCGAACAGCACTTATCCCACAAGTGTGAGTTGGCTACACAGGGGCATCTTTCCCTCTGCTCTGCTTGTGTCTGCACAGGTGCGTCCACGCCAGAGCGGGATCTGTGCCGTGCTGCCTCCCTCATGCATTCCGAGTTCCGACGTTCTCCAGCCATCACGGAGATAACACTCAGGTAGTCGGTGGGGCATTGTGCTCTGGGGTTGCGTGAAGCTCATGCCACTGAACTGGCATTAAGAACTGGTTTGGGCAGCTAGCCCGAGCAGTTATAAATGTTCGGAAGAAATCGCGAGTTACTCTACCAAAAACATAAAATGGTTTGTCGCTCAAACACAAGTGTAGGATGGTGCTAGTCTCCTTTTTCACACTGAGGCAGTGGCGGAAATTCCACATCCCTGTGCCCGGGGCAAGTATATTCATATGGCAGCAACTGTGCGATGGGGTAAAATATGGGTACTCCTACCTCTTCCAAGACGTCTGGCCAGTGTGGAAGAGTGGGTCACTATCCCTTCGCGAGCTCCCTCTAGTGGAGACCCTTCTGCCAGCAGTGGCCGAGACCAAGTCATTACAGGGCCGCGCCTTCATCTTCACGCGCTGCCATTAGAACGAAACGTTAAACGCTGCACGCCCCCACCCCTCTCCCGGTTGGGCGCGCTGTGACCCAGGAGCAGCACGGCGTGCGTGTACGGCGCCCAGACGCCGGCGCAGGAGGTGTTCTTCCAGGTGAGCCCGTCCCAGCGGAGCGGCATGGTCGGGCCCGGTTTCGCAGACGGCACCTACCGGCTCCCGGGCGCCGCTCGCTCCAAACTGCAGCAGCACGGCATCAACCTGCCCTGACGACACGTGGGCCCCCAAAGCGGCGCCGGAGCCCCTCGCCGCTCTCGCCACCACTGCCAACAAATAATACCGGCGCCCACCACTCTCACCGCCACCGGCACCGCTGCCAACAAATAACACCGGCGCCCACCCACTCTCACCACCAGCACCGCTGACAACAAATAACACCAGCGCCGTCGACAGCATCGGCATCAACACCATAACCACCACTAGCAGCAGTACGTCCTGCACTACAAACCGCAACACACTACTAACCACTAACACCAGCACTTCCAGTGCCACAACCAATTCCACATCAGCATCACAATAATAACCAAAGCCAGCACTTTCTTGGTTCTTTCGGTAAAGTCACGTAGAATGGAAATAATAAAATAATAAAAAATTTACATAATAACATTTTATTATGTTTTATATATTTTTTCTTTTATTATTTCCATTCTACGTGACTTTACCGAAAGAACCAAGAAGATGAATCCCTGCAGTCACGAAAGCTTTAAATCGAAATTTAAAGCCAGCACTAATAGCACCACCAGTACCTCGTGCGCTACCAACCACCTAATGAGGGCTACCAATACCATCAGCACTACCACAACCTCCACCATCGGCAGCACCACTAGCACTACTATCTCCTGCACTACCGACCACAAGCAGCACCACCAGCACTTGCAACAACTAACACGAGCACGACCTCTGCCATCGGCATCAACACCACCACTAGCACCACCGATTAACAGCACCACAACATCTAGCAACAACATCAACACTCCCGGCATTATCGGCAACACAACTACCAGCACCACAGCTACCTGACGAGTGTTGCCCAAGAGCAACCATCCCCAACAGTAAGCACAAAGCAGGGATTGGAACATCTGGTCATTGCAGCCAACATTTTCGGTATCTTATGACCAAATGATTATGAACGGGACGATTCAGAATCTGGTTTAATATTTTGAGCCACGTTCTGAACTATCACAGCATCCATAATATGCGCACTGTAGCTTGACCATGTGGGCCACGTAGCCAAAGCCAGCAAGGTGCTAAGCAGGAGGCGTGAGAGGAGTTGAGCTGCAGTGAGGTCTCAAGAAGTGAGAGATTTGTGCGTATGCATTTAGATCGGCCTCGACAGAATATAGCTTCCCGTTTGTGTTGTAACAAAGTTATCGATTCAGTATTAAATGGTGCACTTTTGTTGAATTGAAATTGTTGCAGTGCCGGATGAAGCTAGTGCGTGGCCTGTAGGAAATGTTATAAATGAAGGGGCCCTAAATAAAAATAAAACATTAAAACACAGATTTTTAACTTGCATAGTAAAGTAATTGTATTGTTTCATTTGCTGTACAGCCAGATAATATGACAAATCGCTAACCTTAAACACCCAGTCGCTCATAAAAGTTGAAGGCAGTATAGTACCATCGTAATAGAGCAAGTGCAGAATCACTGAACCGGAATTGATAGCTTGAAAGCATTTATAGCGCTGGGCCCTTGAAAGTTTGGGGCCCGTAGCTACTACTTATGCAGCTACTACTTATGCAGCTACTACACGTGTTGCTACTACACGTGTTGTAGCTACTACACGTGTTGTAGCTACTACACGTGTTGTAGCTACTACACGTGTTGTAGCTACTACACGTGTTGTAGCTAGCTACTTTTGCAACTAGGATAATCTGGCACTGAATTGTTGGCATGAGGTTTTTCGGAAAACTATTAAAATCACCAAAAACTCTCTCCTTAATTTAGCTTTGCCCCCCCCTCATTGGAGGACTCTCTGGGAATTGCGCCCGAATGTGTTGCCCATCGGGCTCCTCCAGGTGTGAGAGCAGGAAAATCCGATCGATCAACCTCGAGCAGTCGACCAGGAATATGCCGCTTTGCGCGAACTAAACCTGGAGTGCAGAGAGACCTTTGTTTTCTTTTTGTTACAATACCGCCTCACGGTGTGCTCGGGGAACACGCGTACGTAAATCGTTTCTTCTCAGGATTTTTCTCTTTCGGAAAGTTGTGTTTCATTGATTTGTAACTCGCCATCGATACGAGTCACCTGTACGCATGTGCAACAGTGCCGTCAGTAACGCTCAAGGCAGAGGTTAATGTTAGTGTTCATAGCATATGTAAAATAATGTTGTGACTTTGTATAACCATGACGATCATTGTTCAAGCACTGTATATGTAAGCTGTATATATGAGATGCGTGGCCATAGACATTGCTAATGTTGTGTGATATTTAACACGTAGGCTTTCGCGACCAATAGTATCCATAATACAGGGTTTTTGGGTTAGATCGCGTAACTATAAATGTGTCGTTAAACCCGCCACCACACGACACAGCCAATTAGTAATGTTTGTCACGTAAACAGAACATGCCAATTTGTTACTAGTACAGCACACCGATGTGTTGGAGAGTAAACCCACAACATTTACAATTCGAGTACAGTGGCATTTCGGGTTTAATGACACATTTATATTCAAGCGATCTCGCCCAAATTACTCTTATTGTGTGATATGTGTTTCCCTGTCTTTGTTTACACCGTCCACCACCATTCACTTTGGGGGGTAAAACAGCAGAATGTGTGAACACCACCTCTATACACACTTAAAAGCTACCCCGGCAGCCTTTGCTGCACGAGTGTCAGGCGACTGGCACGAGTTCACGCACAGCACTTTGTCTTAGCACCGTTGAGAGGAAATACCCCTAAATGCGTTCAAAGGTACGTCATCAAACATTGTTGTTAACGTTTAAATATGAATAATAATAATCAGGCACTTATGGGTCACTGTCCGGTGTAAGGTTATTGTGTCGGAGTGAGGGGGGGCGCTGAATGGTGTTGAAACAAATGTAATCTTTAACCCTCGGTCTCTCTTGATAATAATTTGGAACAAACGGTACCGATCGGGGGTTATTGCACCAGCCAGCCAGACTCCAGTCTGTGTGAGATCGGTATAGCCTGGGTTTTGTCACTTGCAAAAGTCACTTGTAAATCACCGAGATTCCACGAATGATTTGGAAACAATAACTTATTAAAATCAATGTTTTTAAAAACTTCCCATATTCCCAATGCGTAGTTGGTGTTCTTTAACATCACACTGTCGCCAATATGATTTATCAACGTGGGTTCCACAGTTGCATCCTGATTCGAGCCGTCTGATTGGATTGGAATTGTCATGTGCAGCGTATTTATTCGCTAGTCTTGAGCACTGTATGATACATGCAGGATATACACATTTCCTTATTCATTCTTTTAATTTTCAAAACAATCTTAATTGATGAGCCGGTACTTCTTTGAGCAAAAAAAGGTGATTCAAAACAGTGAATTTGGTTTGTCAAGACACCAGAATTGCTCACGGGCCATCAAAGGGGGACCCCCCACCATTTGTGGATGTCTCATTAAAACTCGATCGCATTCAAGTGTGGCAAGTGAAAAAACCTAGGCCATGCTGCCTTCGCAACGAATAAAACGTGGAAAATGTATGATTAAAAGAATGACCAAAGTCTACCGCAGCTAAGTTTTGTGAGTTCATGCTGGTGTATTGTCGTGGTAAAAGGCAGCAGCAGCAGCAGCCCTTTGCTCTGCACGCTGGACATTAGGAGAGCTTTGTAACCGGCGTGCTGTGAGAAAGTCCCAGGTTGTGCCTGTGGTATTTTCGGAATTATCGGGGTGAAAATATCTCTGTTTGCAAACTGGGACAGACGGACCTCTCTGTGCCGTTCAGTGGCCTATCCAGCCACCCCCACCCCTCGCCTCCCACCGTCTCTGCGCACTCCACTGGTCACGGCGCAGTACGGCAGGAGACAGCCGTTAAGCGCCCACCACCGGCCCTCTCGACACCCATCCAGGCCCACCGCAGTGATTGTTTTTTGGTTTGGTACGCCGCAAAGATCGAGATAGCTGGAAAGTGTGCCCTGGAATGAAAAAGGTTGAGAGAGGTGCCGATTATCGTGGGGGGGGGGGGGGGGGCTTGGTTTGAGGCAGGGGTCAACGGCTCTGGATTTTGTGAGCTCCGTGCCTAGAGTACTGATTTTCATTGGTCTGGTGGAAAGTTATCTGGTATGTGGTGAACATCAGTTCAACGCTACGAAGGGTTGCAAACACAAAGATGGTTCAAGTTTGATGCCGATTAAACGGGTTGGGGGAGGGCAAGAACACGTGCGTGTGGAAATGATATTTTTAGATGCAGGTTTACGTCACTTTATGCGGGAGTAGATTCATTTCAAGAAAATGGCGAACAAAGGAAAACCTCACGACATTGCTGCCTGCTGAGTAGCAAATACAGAGCACACACACAATGGCGTTTCCATGTCCAGCCGCGTACGAAGGAATTCAAACCGCATGAAGCTAGTTTTTGGTAGAAATGGGTTCGATGCATTCACGTGAAATTGCACAAATCGATCCTGCAACAAAGTGAAGGAAAACCTCAATTTGAGGAACGAGGAATGGCTCATGAACACGAAAGTGTGTCCCCAACCCGTGGAAGAGAACCACTGGAACTGGTGCCGTTGAGATTCCGGTTTCAAATGCCACGTTCCACCAGAAATGAAACCCGGATTTCTCTACAAAACAAAACCGACGAGGACTTCACTTGGCACACGAGCACAGATGAAGCGAGGGTTGAAATTGCTTGCATTAGAAAGCTCCTTCATGGATGTTGGGCAGATTCTAAAGTCAAGACTGTTGCCCTTAATAGAAGGCGGTCGTGGGGATTGTGAAAGGCAACCTTTGCGGTGCTGCGAGATGTAAGTAGCACAATTAAAAAATAATTGGTAAAAGTACATCTAAAATTAAGGGAAGACTAATTTGCTAAGTGGCTTTTCAAAATAGTGTTAAAGGTTACACTACGTGTGCATGCATCATTCCCTTTGCAAGTGGCCTTTCAAATCATAACCTTTGATGCAGAACACTTTCACTTGTTAATCATTTGCGTTGTTGCGTAATGCTTTTTTGCATTTAATGGTGTAATTAGAGCAATTGCTAGTGCTGTATTTGAATGTGATCGAAATACCATGAACACAGTAAAATAATTATCTGTACTTGGAAATGTTTGTCATCTATCTGTCCCTATGTCAATTATTGATGAAGAGTAGTTGCCTGAAACGTTAGCCTTTATATAACCAGGTAGGAACCCACCGAGATCTGTTAATTACACGATGCAACACAATTTTTGTTCCTGGGTAGTAAGTGTTATTTCGTAATTGCTTATGCCTAAAAAGTATAGGAAATGCCTATTATTCCCCACAAACTTTGCTTTTGTGACCAGGACAGTGATATTTTGAAATGTATCTATTTTCAATGAGAAAACGGGCGAATGGGTCTCTTCGTTCACACAGTAAAAAAAAAACATGAATCAAAATTAACATGTATTTATACTTAAGTAATACAAAATGACTACAATAGATTTAGAAGTGAGTAATTTTTCAAGAGTTATGATTATACTGTAAATCACTTTCACGAATCAGCCCCCAATGGTCGTTTCTTATCATGTTCTCGTTATACTGTCCTTGGTAGCGGCGTTCAAAGTCCAGTATATCCTGGTGGAAGCGCTCGCCTTGCTCCTCCGAGTATGGACGTGACACATTTTTTAATCCCTTATATTAAGTTTGCTTGCTTGCTTGCTTAGGACCGTGCAAATCTTTCGGTCGTTTTTTAACCCACTTCCCGTGATCCAATCGAGCTGACATTTTGCACACAGACTCGTGCGTGACAATGAATTTTCGTGAAAAAATTTTCCCAAAATTTTACCCTGTTTAGGGAAGATATATATATATATACCAATTGGTTAATGCTGGCACACAATCATCTGACCCATAGGTGGCAGCCATCTCAAGCCAGAGGACGAGAGGACTCTAGCCGCCCCGATGCCACGCATATAAAGGATTTATAGTGAAAAACTTTGTTTTTACGGGTTAATTTTTTTACTGTTTGGCCGTGTCAGGTGGTGGAGGGTTACGACACATTTATAAATAACGCGATCTGACCCAAAAACCTATATTATAGACAAAAAATCCCTGGTGGGCAGTGAGGAACTGTTGTTCCTACCTGTATTAATTCCTTAAACATGGAACAGCAAGTGGCGTCGTTGAGTTGTCTCTGTGGTGCAATTGGGTAGCGCGTTCAGCTTTTAACCACCCAGAGATGCTGTTTGAAAGTGTATTTTTATTTCACAAAGTCAATACTAGATTCGTTTTTTTGACAGCGAATGTCATTAATTTCTTAAACAGGGAACAGAAAGCAAGTTACTGCAGCTGTCTCTGTGGCGCAATTGGTTAGCGTGTTCGGCTGTTAACCGAGAGGCTGGTGGTTCAATCCCACCCAGGGACGAGGTTTCGGTTAGTTTTTTGCTTGCAAGAAAGTATTTTCTCGATTTGTTTTATAAGACAGCGAATGTCATTAATTCCTTAAACATGGAACAGCAAATGGTTTCTTGTAGCTGTCTCTGTGGCGCAATTGGTTAGCGCGTTCGGCTGTTAACCGAAAGGTTGGTGGTTCAAGCCCACCCAGGGACGAACTTTCGGAGTTTTTTGCTTGCAGAAAGCCTATTCTAGATTTGTTTTATAAGACAGCGAATATCATTAATTCCTTAAACATGGAACAGCAAGTGGCTTCTTGCAGCTGGCTCTGTCGTGCAATTGGTTCGCACATTCAGCTGTTGACCGAAAGGTTGGTAGTTGAAAGCCACCCAAGGACGAGGTTTCAGAGAGTGTTTTGCTTGGAGAAAGTCTATCTTAGATTTGTTTTTTCAACAGCGAATATCATTAATTCTTTCAACATGGAACAGCAAGTGGTTTCTTGTAGCTGTCTCTGTGGCGCAATTGGTTAGCGCGTTTGGCTGTTAACCGAAAGGTTGGTGGTTCAAGCCCACCCAGGGACGAGGTTTAAAAGTGTATTTTTTTTCTCACAAAGTCAATACGAGATTCGTTTTTTTGACAGCGAATGTCATTAATTCCTTCAAACATGGAACAGCCAAGTAGCTCCTTGTAGCTGTCTCTGTGGCGCAATTGGTTAGCGCGTTCGGCTGTTAACCGAAAGGTTGGTGGTTCAAGCCCACCCAGGGACGAACTTTCGGAGTTTTTTGCTTGCAGAAAGCCTATTCTAGATTTGTTTTATAAGACAGCGAATATCATTAATTCCTTAAACATGGAACAAGCAAGTGGCTTCTTGCAGCTGGCTCTGTCGTGCAATTGGTTCGCACATTCAGCTGTTGACCGAAAGGTTGGTAGTTGAAAGCCACCCAAGGACGAGGTTTCAGAGAGTGTTTTGCTTGGAGAAAGTCTATCTTAGATTTGTTTTTACAACAGCGAATATCATTAATTCTTTCAACATGGAACAGCAAGTGGTTTCTTGTAGCTGTCTCTGTGGCGCAATTGGTTAGCGCGTTTGGCTGTTAACCGAAAGGTTGGTGGTTCAAGCCCACCCAGGGACGAGGTTTAAAAGTGTATTTTTTTCTCACAAAGTCAATACGAGATTCGTTTTTTTGACAGCGAATGTCATTAATTCCTTCAAACATGGAACAGCCAAGTAGCTCCTTGTAGCTGTCTCTGTGGCGCAATTGGTTAGCGCGTTTGGCTGTTAACCGAAAGGTTGGTGGTTCAAGCCCACCCAGGGACGAGGTTTTATTTCACAAAGTCAATACTCGATTCGTTTTTACGACAGCGAATGTCATTAATCCTCAAAAATGGAACAGCAAGTGCTTGTAGCTGTCTCTGTGGCACAATTGGTTACCAGGTTCAGCTGTTGACCAACAAGGTTGGTGGTTGAAGCCCCCACCCAGAGCTGCTGTTTGAAAGTGTATTTTTATTTCACAAAGTCAATACTAGATTCGTTTTTACGACAGCGAATGTCATGAATTCCTTCAACATGGAACAGCAAGTCGCGTCAGTAAGCTGTCTCTGTGGCGCAATTGGTTAGCGCGTTCGGCTGTTAACCGAAAGGTTGGTGGTTCAAGCCCACCCAGGGACGAGGTTTCGGGGAGTCTTTTGCTTGCAGAAAGTCAATACTAGATTTTTTTTACAAGACTGCGAATATCATTAATTCCTTAAACATGGAACAGCAAGTGCCTTCTTGCAGCTGGCTCTGTGGTGCAATTGGTTACCAGGTTCAGCTGTTGACCAACAAGGTTGGTGGTTGAAGCCCCCACCCAGAGTTGCTGTTTGAAAGTGTATTTTTATTCCTCAAAGTCAACACGAGATTCGTTTTTAAGACAGCGAATGTCATTAATTCCTTCAACATGGAACAGCAAATGATTCTGAGTAGCTGTCTCTGTGGCGCAATTGGATAGCGTGTTCGGCTGTTAACCGAAAGGTTGGTGGTTCAAGCCCACACAGGGAGAAACTTTGGGAGGGTTTTTTTGCTTGCAGAAAGTCTCTCCTAGATTATTTTTACAAGACAGCGAATATCATTAATTCCTTGAACATGGAACAGCAAGTGGCTTCTTGCAGCTGGATCTGTGGTGCAATTGGTTCGCACGTTCAGCTGTTCACCGAAAGGTTGGTGGTTCAAACCCACCCAGAGACGCGGTTTTATTTCACAAAGTCAATACTCGATTCGTTTTTACGACAGCGAATGTCATACATTCCTTCAACATGGAACATCAATTGTTTTTTTGCAGCTTTTTGTGTGGTGCAATTGGTTCGCACGTTCAGCTGTTCACCGAAAGGTTGGTGGTTCAAACCCATCCAGGGACGAACTTTCGGATAGCTTTTTGCTTGCAGAAAGTCTTTTCTAGATTTGTTTTATAAGACAGCGAATATCATTAATTCCTTAAACATGGAACACCAAGTGGCTTCTTGCAGCTGTCTCTGTGGCGCAATTGGTTAGCGCGTTCGGCTGTTAACCGAAAGGTTGGTGGTTCAAGCCCACCCAGGGATGAACTTTTGGAGAGTTTTTTTCTTGCTGAAAGTATCTTCTAAATCTGTTTTTTAAGACAGCGAATGTCAACACGTTCCTTCGGAGTGGGCAGGTAGGAACTTGGTTGGACAGCGCATTCGTGCGATCCGTGTGACGTGGGGCAGCACGGCGCGTCACGTGGTGCTGAGCCCGCCCGAAGTGCTCTATGAAATACAAATCGAGGGCGTGGCTATGCACGACAGACAGACAAATAATCCCTGGTGGGCAGTGTGGAACTGTTGTTCCTACCTGTATTAATTCCTTAAACATGGAACAGCAAGTGGCGTCGTTGAGTTGTCTCTGTGGTGCAATTGGTTAGCGCGTTCAGCTTTTAACCACCCAGAGATGCTGTTTGAAAGTGTATTTTTATTCCTCAAAGTCAATACTAGATTATTTTTTTTGACAGCGAATGTCATTAATTCCTTAAACATGAAACAGCAAGCAATTTACTGCAGTTGTCTCTGTGGCGCAATTGGTTAGCGCGTTTGGCTGTTAACCGAAAGGTTGGTGGTTCAAGCCCACCGAGGGACGATGTTTCGGGGAGCTTTTTGCTTGTAGAAAGTCTTTTCTCGATTTGTTTTATAAGACAGCGAATATCATTAATTCCTTCAACATGGAACAGCAATTGGTTCTTTGCAGCTGGCTCTGGCGCATTTGGCCAGCGTGTTCTGCTGTGAAGTATAAAGGTTGGTGGTTCAAGCCCACCCAGTGACGTTGTTTGAAAGTGTATTTTTATTCCTCAAAGTAAACACGAGATTCGTTTTTAAGACAGCGAATGTCATTAATTTCTTCAACATGGAACAGCAAATTGCTCCTTGTAGCTGTCTCTGTGGCGCAATTGGTTAGCGCGTTCGGCTGTTAACCGAAAGGTTGGTGGTTCAAACCCACCCAGGGACGAGGTTTGAAAGTGTATTTTTATTTCACAAAGTCAATACGAGATTCGTTTTAACGACAGTTAATGTCATGAATTCCTTCAACATGGAACATCAATTGTTTTTTTGCAGCTGTCTGTGTGGTGCAATTGGTTAGCGCGTTCGGCTGTTAACCAAAAGGTTGGTGGTTCAAGCCCACCCAGGGACGGACTTTCGAAGAATTTTTGCTTGCAGAAAGTCTATTCTAGATTTGTTTTATAAGACAGCCGATATAATGAATTCCTTAAACATGGAACAGCAAGTGGCTTCTTGCAGCTGGCTCTGTTGTGCAATTGGTTTGCACATTCAGCTGTTGACCGAAAGGTTGGTAGTTGAAAACCACTCAAGGACGAGATTTCAGAGTTTTTTTGCTTGTAGAAAGTATATTCTAGATTTGTTTTACAAGACAGCGAATATCATTCATTCCTTAAACATGGAACAGCAATTGGTTCTTTGCAGCTGTCTCTGGCGCATTTGGCCAGCGTGTTATGCTGTGAAATATAAAGGTTGGTGGTTCAAGCCCACCCAGAGACGCTGTTTGAAAGTGTATTTTTATTCCTCAAAGTCAACACGAGATTCGTTTTTAAGACAGCGAATGTCATTAATTCCTTAAAGATGGAACAGCAAGTGACTGCTTGCAGCTGTCTCTGTGGCGCAATTGGTTAGCGCGTTCGGCTGTTAACCGAAAGGTTGGTGGTTCAAGCCCACCCAGGGACGAGGTTTAAAAGTGTATTTTTATTTCACAAAGTCAAAACTAGATTCGTTTTTATGACAGCGAATGTCATGAATTCCTTCAACATGGAACATCAATTGTTTTTTTTTGCAGCTGTCTGTGTGGTGCAATTGGTTAGCGCGTTCGGCTGTTAACCAAAAGGTTGATGGTTCAAGCCCACCCAGGGGTGAACTTTTGGAGAGTTTTTTTCTTGCAGAAAGTCTCTTCTAAATCTGTATTTTAAGACAGAGAATGTCAACACGTTCCTTCGGAGTGGGCAGGTAGGAACTTGGTTGGACAGCGCATTCGTGCGATACGTGGGGCAGCACGGCGCGTCACGTGGTGCTGAGCCCGCCCGAAGCGCTCTATGAAATACAAATCGAGGGCGTGGATATGCACGACAGACAGACAAATAATCCCTGGTGGGCAGTGTGGAACTGTTGTTCCCACCTGTATAACAACTGTATTGGCCCGAATCAGTCATTCTATTTTTCCGTATCTCAATGTGATGTGTTAAAAGTAGGCAAAACGACAACACACAATTGGCACATCAAACGCTCGTGCACGTGACGACATGTTTGCCTGTAGAGTAACATAATTTTAACGTCACAAATTTGGTCAGATCATCGTGGCCAAAACACTCTAAATATCAATCGGGATTCATTTTGACTGCGAAAACCCATGTAGGTGTATGCATAAATAAAGTGAGAATCAGCGCACGGAATGCATCGTTTTTTTAAACTCTAAATTGTATTTGAAAATAACACAAGTCATCCATTTGGTGAAAGGCAATGTGCATGAGTGTGCTTGAATGTGACACGATAACAACAAGTATTAGTGTAAAAGAAACATCGTAACATTTTTTTTTACTAAAAGAGCCGTCTCAAAATTTTTAACGACCAAAACCCAGGCGAATTTTTTTTACCAACTGTTCAGAACTTTGTGATAAAGTGACTAAAATTAATTGTCAGCGTAGCAAATATATTCTTAAGCAAAACAGCCAATGGCAATTAAAAAGCGAGCGTAAATGGTGCATTTCGAGGACAACTCTGGCTTTGCAATAGGTTACCAACACCGCAGCCAATATTCACTCCATCGCAGGAATATTCAAACCCCACGCCTGGCTCTGGGAAAACGTTTCCATCGCCGATGGCCTTGCTTACTGCACACCCAACGCGCATCTGAAAAAAACAGCTTTCTCCAGCGCCAGAAGTTTCACGGGGGGGGGGGGGGTTGGGTTTGTTTCCACAAAATCCGCCATGGCCAACAGGCACTTTTCCCCATGCAAAGATGATGTAAACTCTACCCCCTTGTCTTACGGAGACTAGCGTTGGTGTACGGTGTTTTTTTCTGCAATATTTTGCTGTCTTTTCTTGGATTTTCTGTTTGCACTTATTCACATATTCACTTTAAGATGTTTTTTGTTCATGTTTTTTGTTTGTTGCGGTTGCACCCGATTCAAGAGCCGAATGGCTCACAGGGCTATACCTAATAAATGAACTTGAACTACAAACAAAAAAACCACCCAGTTTAAACCAAGCTCTTGTTATTCTTGGTTCTTTCGGTAAAGAAAATTTGCTGTGGATTTCACACCTGATGATGATTGCTTGCGTTGCAGTCGAAACGTCGTGATAATTTGTATTGTTTTATATTTGTATAATTTTATTATTTCCCTTCTACGTGACTTTACCGAAAGAACCAAGAATATGAATCCCTGCAGTCACGAAAGCTTTAAATCAAAATTCAAGCTCTTGTTGTCCAGCAAAGGAGCGGGGCCGATGTTAATTTCCAAACGTCGTTTTAGGCAGTGGCCGTTCCTTTCTTTGCTAGCGCCGATTGCTCAAAAGCAATGAAGAAGAGCCATTCGCCAGAAATACGAATTTTTTTCCCCTTCTCAAGGCCACAGTGTTTCTTGTCGAATGTGTCGAGATCTTTAAAGTCAGGCGCCTCCAAAAGCCTCGCACAATACCTCCTGACCAGGGAGTGGAGAGGCGGGGAGGGGAGTTTGCTGTGACAATGCTCAGTGGTTGATATACATTATATACGATGATAAAATACGTACATGAACAAAATATATACTATATATTTAGACATATAAGCAATGTCACGTTAATGAAACTATTGTCTGTACAGACAATGAACAAACATTTGGGGACACACACACACATTCAACCCAGCTGAAGTTCTGAACCTGCCAAGGGTGCAACCTGCAGTGTAGAGGGGCAGACTGAAATTCGGTTTCGGTGCCGAAAGTTGGAAAATGGCATATTTCGGCATAGTTTCGGTTTCGGCCGAAAGTAAATTTTTTACTTTCGGTTTTGGCCGAAAGTCAGTTTTTTACTTTCGATTTTGGCCGAAAGTAAATTTTTAACTTTCGGTTTTGGCCGAAAGTCAGTTTTTTACTTTCGGTTTTGGCCGAAAGTCAATTTTTACCTTTCGGTTTTGGCCGAAAGTCAGTTTTTTACTTTCGGTTTTGGCCGAAAGTCAGTTTTTTACTTTCGGTTTTGGCCGAAAGTCAATTTTTAACTTTAGGTTTTGGCCGAAAGTCAGTTTTTTACTTTCGGTTTTGGCCGAAAGTCAATTTTTAACTTTCGATTTCGGCCGAAAGTCAATTTTTAACTTTCGATTTCGGCCGAAAGTCAGTTTTTTACTTTCGGTTTCGGTCGAAAGTCAATTTTTAACTTTCGATTTCGGCCGAAAGTCAATTTTTAACTTTCGGTTGGCTTTCGGTTTCGTCCGAAACCAGAACTTCAGTTTCGGTCGGCCTCTACTGCAGTGTAACAACCCGACTGTAAGGACTCGCACAGAGGCAGGCCCCGACTCGTTTAAAAACACCACCACCGAACCACAACAATTAATACTAAAACATAGGAAGCACTCGGGAAGGGTAAGAAGAACACTGCGGCAGCGAGGAGTTAACGCAGTTCTAGATTTGAAGCTTTCGTGACTGCAGGGATTCATACTCTTTGGTTTTTTTCGGTAAAGTCACGTAGATAAAACAATAAAATAAATGAAAACTAAATTAAATCGCGACGTTTCGGAGGCAACACAAGCCTCCCTCATCAGGTGTAAAAAAAAAAGCTGATGAGGGAGGCCTTGTGTTGCCTCCGAAAGGTCGTGATTTAATTTAGTTGTTTTCATTTATTTTATTTTATTGTTTTACCTACGTGAAGTTACGTAGAGGACGGCTGCTTGCGTTGTGGCCGAAACGTCGTGAGAATTATTTCATTGTTTTATTTTTATTATTTTATTATTTCCCTTCTACGGGACTTTACCGAAAGAACCAAGAAGATGAATCCCTGCAGTCACGAAAGCTTTAAATCGAAATTTACCTACGTGACTTTACCGAAAAAACCAAAGAGTATTTAACGTAGTGTGTGACAACCGAGCATCTGAACGACAATGAACTTTCCTCGACGGGGATGAGCGATATGGCGAGGGCTGTTCACACATCATTGGGAT
Organism: Lethenteron reissneri; assembly: GCF_015708825.2. Taxonomy (NCBI): domain Eukaryota; kingdom Metazoa; phylum Chordata; class Hyperoartia; order Petromyzontiformes; family Petromyzontidae; genus Lethenteron; species Lethenteron reissneri. The sequence continues at coordinate 9,860,547 of NC_083806.1, read as the reverse complement.
GGGGGGGGGGATCTCTTGCTCACAATCCGTTCTTCTCGTTTCACTCGTTACGTTTTCACGTCAAAAGAAGCGTCAACACATGCAACTTGGTGAGCGGTGAGACGGACACCGATGCATCGTGGGTAATTTGCCGTTGACGCCACTGCATTAGCATTCGGCTAAACACAAAAACAAAACGAGCGCAAATACAAAATTACTTTTTATAAATGGTGCATAAAACGTTTTTAAAGTGTGTTAAAGTTTCACCCGATGATAACAATGCCAGGATTTTGAGAGCACAGTCCTCGTGCACCTCCAACGTAGGTGTACGTGGAGCTCTCCGTAAAAATACTGCATCGTGTCCGGAGTGCGCAAGCCAAGACACACACACACACATGCGTGTGCGTGTGTAACACGTCCAATGATAGTTTTGATAATCATGAGCGGGCTTGGCTCTGGGTGAAAGGCTGAGAGTTGACAATCCACTCTCAGCAGCAGCAGGTAGCCCTCTAGCCCCAACACCACACTCTCCCACTGACACATCCTGGGGGTAGATATTGCCTTTGATGAGCAGACACACGGCGAATGTGTTTGAGTGCAGGGTTGCGCACCCGTCAATGTTTCTGCTAAAAAAAACACATTTTCAAGAGGTAACAGATCATAATGAACGTTGAACACTCAATAGACCAAATGCTAAATTCAGTCATAACAGTAAAACGGATGTCCGCTTGACTGAACATTCACATTCTAAATACGTCCGTAGCAAAAGCATTAATAACAAATAAAAGTTGATTTTTAATCTTGCATGCGTAATGGTCACTTGACGATACACGCTCCCCCATCAATGAAGACACCATTTCAGTGGCCAGAACTCGGGAAACTTAGCCAATGCATGCTTACATTTGCATTTCATTTAAAAGGGGTAAAAGCGTACGATCGGACGAGGTTCGGTGGGGGGGGGGGGGGCAGAACGCGAGGGGTAAAAGCGTCAATGGAAAACCAACAACAAGCACGGTCAGATCCCCCCACACCACACACGGGGGGGGGACGTTTTAGGTGGGAGAGAGACAGCGGTGGAGGCGGCGATGCTTTGAGGGTTGTGCCGTGGGGGGCTCGTGGGGGTGGTGATCGGTTTGTGTGTGGGAGGCTCGTGAAGGACGCTGCTGAGCGGTTGGGAGGCAGTCGCCCTCCAGCAACCTCCAGCAGCAACAACTGAGGGCAGAGGAGCGACGCTCACAAGGAGCGGAGCGCCGGGCAGGTAAAATGCAGCAAAAGCTGGCACAGTAGAGGGGTACGGCTGATGCATCTTCTGGTCATCTCAGTCGGCCAACCCATGGCACATGGGTCTGTCCCGTGACCTCCTCCTGTCAGCGAGCCTTCGACACGTCACGTGGCCTTAAAGTGCACCCGGCCTGGCACGGGCGCCGTGGTGACGTCACCGTCACTTAACAGCGAATGGCGGCTGGTGGTATTGGTGCGTGCGCGTGGATTGCCCAGGTGAGGGCATGGAGCAGAGATGTGCCAGGGGGAGAGTGTGGGGCGGTGATGCCTAGCACGACGTACAAAAGGCGCATTTAATATCAACTTAATTAGTCTTTATAGACGAGGAACTCGACCCCCCCCCCCCCCCGCATTGGCAAAATTCTCCAAGTGCCCGGCACTGGAATGGTGTTCTACAGGCGATGATCAGTGCTTGTCGGTGACCACTGTATGAATAAACGAAGCATAATTAACATTTTGTAAAGGTCGCGTAACAAACGGTTTAACATTTTTGCTTGTTCGAACACTGGCTTCATAGAAACGCAAAGCTAAATGTGGCCAAGCCACCACTCACTCTGCCACGACCTGGCCGAGCAAAAAAAAAAAAATCCTCACACGAATCAGATGCCGAGTGGCAGTAGGCGAGGCCATCAGGGTGACTGACCGTGGGGGCAATTGGCCTCTCTCGGGGACATGAGGCCACTTCGCAGTTTAAAACTAAGGACCAAGAGACATCAGGCAGGTGGCAAATATTAGAATAGATGTCGGGTCGATGCAGCCAATAATAATGTAGGTTCCTTTACCTGCGTGATCTGTTACATTGGGTAACCAAGTCAAGCACGGCGTCGGGTTTCAAGGCCCATGTCTGGAATGTGCAACTGCATTGTCCATCAAAAGAACAATGCCTTAACAAGGGTAAGTACATGAATTATTTGTCTTAAAAATGATCCCTTTTGTTGCGAAGGCCTAGTTCCGATGATATTGGTTTTATTATTTGAAGTTTACAAGAAAAAAAAAAGTCTCATTCAACCCAAGCTGTCGATACACTTCACACAACGAGCCAGGAAGGTCTGGTGACATCAGAATAAACAAAACGCATTCTGACTAAAGGGAGGTCATCATCTTGTTCTGGTGCCTGAAGCCAATGTCATATTTGGTTGGACAAGACAAAGTGGTCTCTCGTGTTTCCTGGGCTTGAGCCTTACATCAGAAATATTAACCGCGGCATCGAAGAGGCTGCGGACTTTGCTTAATGCAATCTCCTCGAGATTTGGCGTTAAGCAGCTTCACGCCTGGACCGTGTGCGAGACGTCTCAAATCCTTTCCTGTGCCTTCACCTTGATAAGGAGACTCCCCGCTTACTGTAGTCCTTGAAGTAAATGCCCCCCTCTTCCTCCTCCTCCTCTAACTACATTCCGACAACACCAGAATTTTTTTAAAATTCGACAAGTGAGATGCAAACGGAGAATTACCACTCGTGAAAAAACCACGGCACCCTTTGGCAACTACAGTTGTGTTAAGGGAAGATGATCATTTGTTGAGGTGTATTTGCAAGTAAAACATCTTTTTTGATGTAGGTTTGACATCGCTTCGCCAATTGTGAATTAAAATTGCAAATTAAGTCTCCAAACATCCACCGTCCAAGGAGATGCTGGCATCTACAGACATTAACAGGTAAAATAAACTGTATCGTCCGATTGCATGAAAACTGGCCCTACAATAGTGAGGACACAAGCCACTATGCTACCCCAACATGGCACACACATGGCATGGCACACACATGCCATGGCACACAAACATGCTGTCCAGTCTGGTTTGTTTCTTTTCTGACATTTTGTTTCACTGTAAGGATGACCTGCAGGTCACCGGCAGACAGGTGGATGCGATGCCTGTGTGCGTTTAGATTCAATGTGCATGGATAGGAAAGTAACGGAAAAAAATCTATCGGCCGTCTGTACTAATATTTTTGCTAAGGTACGGACACTCTCTGCCTCCATACATGACAAGCTCCAACATGCCTCTTTTTAAAAATTTACTTTTAGCTTTGGGGAATATGTAATTTATTACAGCCGATTAACTAAAATATTAACTTTCATCACCAGCATTAACTTCACTATTAAAATTGTTTCAGTAGATTATAATTCGTGTTTTGCTTCAATTTATTTTGAAATCATGCTGCAAAATTATGTCTTGAAGGCTCCTACAAAGAGAATGACTTCAAATACTTTACCCATAATGGGACCCGTGCAAAAATGCTGGTATATAGTTTGCTTCATGTCGAGAGCAGGTGTGTGTGGGTGGGGGGGTTAACGGATGATAATGGGTGGTGGTGGACAGTCCACACGTGGAGATGGTGTTGCAGGCCACCTTACAATGCCTGCTGCCCTCCTAGCCGGAGCATTTTGTTGCGAAGAGTGCACGACAGCTGGTTAAGCAGTTCACGATGTTGCCCGTCTATCCAGTACATATCAACCGCCACGTCGCCACTACGGCCATGGCCGCCGCCGCCGCCACCGCCCGCAGGCGTCATCCTGCACTCATCCCGCACAACCACCTGGCATTTGAGCACGAATCCACCCTGGCGTCGTTCCCTGCGGCTCCTTCGCGAGCGGCTGCCCACTTCCGCCGACGCTCAAATCCGCCGCGTCGCCACTTGCGGCGACGCGCCCTGCTTCCCTTGGTTCATTGGCCTCCGTGAGCTTGCAAGCAGCCGTGCATTTCCCATTCTTGTGCGGCTCCATCCCATCATCCCTTGAGGACCCCTGACCGCTGCTCTGCTCGTCCTGGTCTGGCTGCTGTGCCGACGACAGCTGTGGTGGTGGTGGTGTTGACGAGGGAGCTGTTGGATCAGATTCGTTGGAACTGCTGTGTTTTGCAGGCGAGTGGCCGTCTTGTTTGAGTGTCGGGGTCTGCGTGGAGCAGCTCTCGAGGGGTTCTGGCGCATCGGTGGTCTGCAGCGACTGCCGGCGTTTGCGACGCAAGTGGATCCACGTGTTCTCTGGAGCCGTGAGCATGAGGCTGACTTCACCCGTCCTGCACGGCACACGCCTGTGTTGCACCTGAGCACACCGGAAGCATTTTCTTTACCAGATTTCAAATATCACCGTGTGAATCGTTTAAAATAAAATTAGTATTGTTCAAATGAAAGATCCATTGCCGCAATCACTTTTAAACTGGATATTCGATGTGGGCAGTAAACCAATTATAGAGCCAGTCTCAAACAAAGTTGAGGGTTAAAAATCCAGCAGCTGTCTGAACATGTATGCTGCACATTAGTGATTTGTGCACATCACGACGAGCCCAAGAACAGACGTACCTGAAACTTCGAAAAGATTCAATATGCCAAAAAGGATGAATACTAATAATACGTTTGCCGACGACAAAACAACAAAAAAACCCGCAGGTTCAACACACGGCGACCGACGTTACCTTCAAGTCGGCGAGGAGCGTCTCAAGATGCACGGCGACTCGCTCCACCGGACTGGGGCGCGGCACGTCGCGAGAGGGCAGCTGCTCCCCCGTGTCGCCGGCGGCGGCGCCAGCGGCGGCAACGAAGAACGTGATCGGCTTTTTCTGATTGTCCAGCTTCCGCCGCTTGACAGGGGGCGACTGTGCGGGGGGGGGGGGGGGGGGACAGCAGCACGGAGCCACGATTAAGCCCCGGCTTCGTCACCACGGGGTCACACGGAACGACGTCGACGAGGCCGACGCGCCTTCGCAAACCGCCGTGCTTTCGCAGCAAGTCCAAACGGAGAGAACAGGTCAAAATCCGCACGCAAAAAATTACAGCTGAAACGTGAGCAAAAAGATCCCCCACCAGCTGAACACCGGGGGGGTTTCCTGCCCTAGCGAATGTTCTCAAACCAAAGGGAGAACAAAACAAAGCTTGAGTGAGGGGTTCAAGTTCAAGTTCATGTATTAGGTATAGCCCTGTGAGCCATTCAGCTCTTGAATCGGGTGCAACCGCAACAAACAAAAAACAAAAACATGAACAAAAAACATCTTAAAGTGAATATGTGACTAAGTGCAAACAGAAAATCCAGGAAAAGACAGAAAAAATATTGCAGAAAAAAACACCGTACACCAACGCTGTGTGCAAAAATCCCAGTGGGATGCAAGTCAAACAACAACAACCACAAGACAGCTTAGAAGGGGGAGGAGGAGGAGGAGCAGGTGGGAACACGGAGGGGGGGAAGGGGCTCTGACCGGCACGGCGAGGTTGTGGTGGAAGCTCCAGGCGAGGGCCCAGCGCATAGTGCGACCTTGGCAGAACGTGGTGGTGGTTATTCGCGGCACCTGCACCAAACATAACACACAAACATGACACACAAAAAACACATGCACACAATTACACACAAAAACATGCACGCACACAAAGATAAAGATCCCCCGTATAGCCTTAACAGACTGTAGGGGCAAGTGCTGTTAGCAAGCAACTATGAAGGCCAGAGCGGTATACGAACGAGGGGGTGGGTGGCCAGCACCACGCCAGACCGCCTTTGTCTCCCCAGTGGCAATGTTTACACACCGCACCAGGTACTCATTTAAGGCTGAGTCGACCTAGAGGAGGCCCAGGACCGGTTCAGATAATCGCCATTGGTGTTAGCCGTGACCCGGAATCGAACCCTGGGTCGCCAGGTTCATAGCGCAGCGCGCTAACTGCTACACTACCGCACGCACACACACACACAAACATGCAAGCACACACACACACACACAAACATCCACACAAGTTTAACACTTAGGCTTTCACGGCCAATATTATCCATGATAGAAGTTTTTGGGTTAGATCGCGAAAATGTAAATGTGTCGTTAAACGCGCCACCACCTGACAGCCAATTAGTAAGGTTTGTCGCGTAAACAAAACATGCCAATTTGTTACTAGTACTGCTAGTATGTAAACAAAACAAGCCAATTATTTACTAGTACTACTAGTAGTACTGCCATGTTTTGTTTATGTGACGGACCTGACTAATTGGCTTTTGGTCAGGTGGTGGCGGGTTTAACACCACATTTATATTTATGCCATCTAACACAAAAACATCTGTTAAGGATGCACACATAAAACGACCCCCCCCCCCCCATTTAGCCTCTCACAAACTGTTGGGGACATTGCTGGGAATGCTGGAGCAGGTACGCATTTAAAGCAAAGTGAACCGAGAAAAGGCCCCAAAAATCAGTTCAGATATTGCTTTCCACCGACGTTAACCGTGGCCACACACACGTGCAATGATTAAGAGAAGATTCACTTTTGGGAGGTGTTCTTAGTGAACGCACCTTTTGTCGTGCCAGTATCGTAGCACAGCCAGCTCTCAAATGGGCTTTGCCTGCGCAGAGATTCCATACAAAGTGCGCCTGCGGGCGGTGCATTCGCTTCCTCACCAGGGGCAGCGTATGGAGTGGCGAACCCCCATCGGTAATTATTTAAGCAAAATCTCCTAAGTGCAAATATCAGCACAATGTGCACGTAAAGCTCCCACCACCCTATCGCCCCCCACCCCCCCGCCACCACACCAGGTTTTTCACCAGATCGTCCCTGCTAAAAAGAAATGTTGCGATGGTGGACGTTCTCACCCGCCGAAAAGGATTTGACGGATCGATTGAAACCAACAACAACCTTAGAGTGAAAATATGAAAATGAAAACACACACGACAATTAAATACTTGGGTCTAATTTTCGCGAGTGTAGTGCGTGCAAATGTACACTGCCACTTGATTAGGCGTCGACTTCTACTCGTTCACGATTGATTAATTTGTCGATTAAAACTGATTATTACACTTACGATACAAGCATCAATTAACTAAATTTTACGATGTTATAATTAGACTAAGGGAGCAATAGAAAAATAAGTTTGTACGAACAAAAGAGTTCATATGAGAATACAAATGACCCTTAAATTATGACAATTCATTGAATCGCCGCTGGAGAGGGGGGGTCAAACTGGTACATGCCTTACAACAACTGCCATTCGTCACTACGTGGCGGTGACATCACTACGGCGTTTGTGCCAGGCTGTGTGCACTTTGAGGACACGTGAAGTGGTGTCGAAGGCTCGCTGAATAGAGGTCACGGGTCAGACCCAGGTGCCAGGGGTTGGCCGACTGAGATGACCAGAAGATTCATCAGCCGATGCATGCCTTGCTACCACACTGACAGCCATTCACGCACTAAAAGGCTACAAAGCGAACCGCTTGTAGGGCCCAGCCACCTAACAACAGATTTTGAAATATCCCCGAGTGTAACGACGCGGCAGAGAGAGAGAGAGCTGCCTTATCGCTGCATCCCCCATTATTGATTTTGTCACTCTGCCTTCGTGCGCCTGCGAGTCGTCTGGCCATCGGTGCTGTTCGCCACTTTTATAAACCAAAATCACAACTGGGGTAAAATTCCCATCGCAATCGAAGCCGTCAACATGGCACGGCTACAGTCTGGAGTAACAATGTCAAGGATTTCGATTTAAAGCTTTCGTGTCTTCCCGACAGACCTGTTCTTCACCGGAGGACGGCTGCTTGCGTTGTGGCCGAAACGTCGTGAGAATTATTTTATAATGTTTTATTATTTATTATTTTATTATTTCCCTTCTACATGACTTTACCGAAAGAACCAAGAAAAAGTGTCAAGGATATTGCGTGTGCTGTAAAGTTTTTCCTTGTGTGGCCGTTATGGAAATTTTGCACAGAGGAATCTCCCACTGGCTTCATTAAGGGTGTCTAGAATTATGAAAAAGTCGGGAATTTTATTAAATGTAGTCGTGGTAACCGTAGCGTTTATTATTTATCTTGATTAGAAGCTTTCGTGACTGCAGGAATTCATACTCTTAGGTTCTTTCGGTAAAGTCATAAATAATAGATCACGACGTTTCGATCGCAACAACAAGCGATCGTCCGCAGGTGAAAGAGAGAAACATGCCTCTGTGACGAGGCATTATATAGAGGGGGGGGAGGCCGCAAAGGGGCGAGAGGGTGGGGATACAATTCAAAGAGGGCTTGGGTGAAAGAGAGAAAAGAAATGTGACAAGGAAGCTGAGATATCAAACTTAACAAAATGTAGAAATGTAATGCAACTCAGAGAGTCGGCTAACACAACAGTTAACACTTTACTTGGTTGATCCAGTCCTTGCAAAAATTGCTCAATTTTGCATCCATCTTCGGCTGAGGTGTGTGGAAAACTATGTAAATTGTAATTATTCAATAATGAATAAATCTCAAAGTGGTAAAATTGGTTGTGGAATTGTACACAGAGGGATGTCCCGCAAGCTTCGTTAAAGGTGTCCACAGCATAGCCAAGCATTTAGGAACACAGGTAATGTAATGAATGAATACATTACTCTGAATTTAGCCTATACACTGCCATACAATGATATAAACCATGTGGTGAGTGCTATAAGATATGCCTAACCTTCAAAAATCCTGCAAAAAACACATTCCAGGCTACGGGGCTGGGAATTGGCTTCAACTCGGATGAGGACATGAGCAACCTTGAAAATACTCACACAGGGGCCATCAAATAGCGCATGCAGCGACTTATAACCAGAGCAATCAAAGGCCGCGTTAAAACTGATTGTGGTAACTTTGCCTTAGATTAACTATTCACAGAGCCAATTTGACAAGACGGCTGCAATATAACCGCAATCGTAACACTTCACGCACACTGCCAGGTTTGAAGAAAGGATTGTGCTGTTTTTTGCACCCTTGAATAGAATTCCACATGTGTTCACGGGCAAGGCCGATTTAAGAAAGGTTTTTCGAACACCGACAACATCCGTATTTAAAATCAGATTTTGATAGAAGGAAGGAAAAAAAGCAGAGAAAATATCACAAATATCACAAATACCTAGAGCTTGTGTCGCGCGAGAAAACTAAACAGCCAAACCTCAGCTGCGAGAAACGTTTCAGTCTGGCACGATACAAGATGCACCGCAGCATTAGCCAGAGAGGTAGAAGCTTATCATAGGCAAATTCAAATTATTTGGTTCTTTCGGTAAAGTCACGTCGATAGAATAATAATAAAAATAAAATACAGCGAATAAAATAAAGTGAATGGTATGCAACTTCAAAAAATCAAGGTGAGGAAGTAGCCAACTTTCGACCGACTACGACGAAATCAGCCGGAACGCACCCAAATCCCATCAAACCGCGGAAGCCCAGCAGGGTTGAGAGCCTGGATCATGCTTGAATGGGGGGGGAACACCACGCACAAATTGTAGTAGGGCTTGCCGGGCTACGCTGCAAGGCAGCAGGTGACAATGCAGCAAAATCCAGCGCTGTACCGTGTTTCTATGCTGTTGTGTCTATGCTGCCCACCTTCACCAGCCAGCACGGACCAGCGTGGTGAAGTAAAGTCATACTCTTAGTTCTTTCGGTAAAGTCACATAGGTAAAAAATGAAATGAAAATTAATAAAAAATAAAAACAATAAAATAACGACGTTTCGGAGGCAACACAAGCTTCCGTCTTCAGGTGAAACTGTCACAGCAAAACATCTGTATCAAGTGACTTTACAGAAAGAACTAAGAGTATGAATCCTTGCAGTCACGAAAGCTTCAAATCTAGAAAGAAGTAAAGGCAAACAAACCCCAAAAAATAATCACACGCAGAATGGGCAGGGCCTCATCCAGCAGTGGACTGAAACCCAGGTGTCTACATGTGGGTAAGCAAAACATGCAAATGCCAAGAGGAACAACGAGACAAAATGGGTATGCCCACTTTCATTGATTCAATTACGAGCACAGTACTAGATAGGCCATTGAAAGTGAGGGAAAGGTTAAGAAGCAGAGAACAAATTAGGTGAAAGCACACAATATCAGAAGGATAAATATCAAGAGCAATCAGAGAATACAACACGTGCATGATTAAAGATGTCAAAAGCAAGCAACTGGGGACACGATAGAAGCAAAACGGTAGATTGGCAATTGATAAATGTGAGCCCTTGGAGAGGAAGATGAAAGCATAACGCATCACAGAGATGGAAGCTTAAATTTCGATTTAAAGCTTTCGTGACTGCAGGGATTCACCTTCTTGGTTCTTTCGGTAAAGTCACGTAGAAGGGAAGTAATAAAATAATAAAAATAAAACATAATAAAATAATTCTCACGACGTTTCGGCCACAACGCAAGCAGCCGTCCTCAGGTGAAACCAGGTCTGTCGAGGCGACAGCGTATATATATGCTCCAAGCACGTGTGCTGTTTCATTCGGACGCTGTCGCCTCGACAGACCTGGTTTCACCTGAGGACGGCTGCTTGCGTTGTGGCCGAAACGTCGTGAGAATTATTTTATTATGTTTTATTTTTATTATTTTATTACTTCCCTTCTACGTGACTTTACCGAAAGAACCAAGAAGCTTAAATTTAGTGAAGGAATGTTCCGCACATCTCTTTCACCACATCATCAGCCAAGATCGATCCACTGCTGCACACGATGGCTCCCGAAAGCCATCGCAATCCCTCACAGTCCTGCAAAATGCGGATCTCTATTCCAAATTAATGCACGCATCCCAGGCCTAACATTGTTTTTCCGGCGAAGAGAAATCAGTTCCTGATGGTGCACTTGAGTCAGAGCTCTTGGTGCCAAAAGCGCGCAATGAACTACGGAGAGGTGCAGCCTTGCAACTGCACAACACAACAAAGACGAACACATGGATCACAGGCCTATTAACAATGTTTTTTTTTATCTTTGCAGCACTTTGAATGGCATCCTTTGCACGAAATAATGCAATAGAAAGACTTGATTGATTGATATGCAAAAAGTGCACGGGCTTGGGCAGGACACATGGTGAGAAAGGACGATTGCCGTTGGTCGATACTAAAAGATGGGAGTGGCGGCCAAAGGGGGGGGGAATATACGACCCTGTGGGGACATCCTCAATGCAATGATAGTGCAAGAACTGGACGCACCATTGTATCACAAGATCAGGGAGGCCTTCATCCAACAGTAGGTGGATCACTGCCAATGGTTATGATGAAGTGGAATGGGGCGATTGAATAAAGGACATGAAGAGACTTCTAAAAGGGTGCAGAGCAGCTGGTGGTCACAGTTTGATTTCTCAAATCCCTCAGCAGGCTCCTATCGAAGTGCAGCTGCCTCTGCCCTTACCTGCACTCCCCTCCCCCCTCCCCTCCCCCGTGACAGCCACCAACAATGACACGGCCCTGGTCGCCAAATCTATACTTTATGTACGAATTGATTTTGCTCTTAGGGAGTACGGCCCGAAGAACAAGAGCAGCGCGTTCCGTCGTGTGCAGCAATATTCATATATGTTGCATGACACATTGGATCTGTAATGCTCAATTCAACTTGGAATAATAATGAGAGCACGGGCAGGTAAAGTAAGGAGGGGTGAGTCTGTGCCATGTGTTATGTGCAATACTTGCGGTTGCATCCAGCGATGGTAACCTACCGAGCGTTTAAGGAAAATACTAAGCTTCGTTTGACCGCGCTGCTGGATGAAATTCCGATAAATTATACGCGTGTTTTTTTATTTGTGCGCGATTGCAATGCCAGAGCCGGCAAAGGTAAAATCTGTGAAGAGTTCGCAATCGAGTAAAATGTGAGAGACAAGCGGCAGAGCGATGACTCGATCGAGCACCTCCGTCTTTGGGCAGTAGCGTGAAGACAACAACGCGGTAATGAGAGCAACCGCTGGAGCGCGGACCGCAAATAGGCGATGCAAATGAGGTGCTTAACGAATGAAGACAACACTTGTTATTTTGCACATTTTTTTTTAAACACTTACCCCGCATCTCCGTAGCTCCTCCTTCAACGGTGCCAGACTGCACTTTTTACCCAGCATGCACGTGTACCACCTGGGATAAAAGAGAGAGACAGGAGAGTGCACTCTAAAAATCAGCGGGGTTTCTGGCCGCACATTTCACCCGACACGCGCGACACCTCCAACAAATGCACAAAGACCGCTGGCGTAATTCGCACATCGCGCTGGGGACACCTCGCCTGGCTCTCACGTGCAGCGCCCAGGGTTCCACACGGACGCGACAGTGCACTCTCCCAGCAGGGAGCCGTCTATGTTGGGCAGATTCATGCCCTGCTCAATTGAACTGCTTCGCTTACAGAGTCCGCCCCACGCTGTTCGGAGCACTCGCGATAGCGTACCGACCAGGAACGTGGACACCGACAAATGAGATGGATTAAAAGCTGAAGCGTCCAAGGAAGCTTCCAATTATACCGAGACGCCGAAATAGGTGCACGTGAATCGGAGAACAAATGCAAATTAAGAGACATTTCTAGTTAAGGTGAGTAAATGGGCCTGGGCAGGGAACACTGCCTGAAGGGATATGCTGGCCGATGGATGAAACTGGCGATTGAATCACAGCCAACGGAAAGAACGAGCCCGAGAGGATGCCCATCAGCTCGTGTGCACAAGCGAGATGGATTGTGGCGTCGCAGGACCGCGAGGGTGATGCCGTCGGCATGGCGAGGGCCTTCATCCAGCAGTGGGTAGAGCATCTCTGATGATGACAATGATGGTGGTGTTCATCAATGTATCGCACCTAAACCATCAAGCTGAAGTAGCATCGGCTGCTGCACATGAGCCGATTTCATTGCTCCACCTCTGCGGTGGACATCCCCTTTGGGGCGAGTTTGCACCTTTCGCCGTCACTCCTTTGTTAGCCTCGATCACTAGCCGTCATTCCGTCTTTTTAACGACTTGTTCTGCCGAAACCCACTTCACTTGTCTTCGCGGCCAACGTAACGTCTCTGACTTGCGAACGTTTTCCCCCCCTCTTATAAGTGTACGCTTTCTAGCACGGCCGACGACATCCGCAGCTATGCATGGCTGAGAATGTGCTTCCCGCGTTAGTCAGCGGCGTAGCGGCGTCAGGGGTAGGAACATTGAGCGCGGGCAAGTGTCGCGTTCTGCACACAATGGTAAGTGGCGGAGTGAGATACGCGGGGGGAGAGGAGGGGTGGGCGGTATGGTGTGGCAAACCGCACGATTCTGTGGCCTTTTGGCAGGCTCTTTAGTTAAGGGGAGGGGCGGCGGCAGTGACCCTGCTGCGTATAAAAGACACTGAAAATGACACTCAGCAGGTAGGGGGGGAAAACAATAAACATTGGAGGATCTAAATCGTGTGTGGGGCAAACAAAACAAAGGGCGTTTTTTGTTGAAATTTATAAGCGATAAAACGACAGTCAGTGTCGTCAAGCACCGATTTGGCCATTTCTCCACCGAAATTTTGGCAGAAATGCAGTAGGCCCCCCCCAAAAAAAACAATTCGGACTCTCATTTTGTGAACAAAGCGCTGCGGAACGCTCCGGCGTAAAGAGCGCGAGATAAAAAAAACAAACTATTATTTGTTATTAACGGACAATGGACTATGCAAGTTGCCAATTATAAAATGAGATAAATTAAACAAGCGCAAGAAAGAGGCAATTAACCTGAGGGTACGGGGGCAGTCCTCCCAAGGCACTCGACTGCTTACACCCGGCCGTGCTGCTGCTGCTGCCGCGTAAACACCTCGCGAAGAATGCAACGAGGAAATCCACGGCAAGATAATTTCACGTCGCCCATGCGGTGCCGGGGGGGGGGGGGAACGGGGCCGCGTGGTGGTGAGAGCGGGGCGGCAGCGTGCAATGCCAAGGAGAGCCTGCGGATTGACGCGACGGGGGAGTGGGTAGTGGTGGGGGGGGGCAACCGTCTAGAAGGTGGGGGGGGGCGGTGGTGGGGAGGGCTCTTCCAGACGCCGTCTGCATAATACGGTCACCAGCCACAGCCCCGCTGTGCCGCGTCAGCCGTCACAGCTGCGCCCGTCTCTTTTATTATTTTATTTCTTTAATTAAAAGCTTCCCGCTTTTGGCGGTTTATAATGGCCACCGTGTTAATCCCTTAAAAAAAACATCTCAACAGCCCTGACCCCACGCCACGCCACGCCGCTTTGTCGATTGACCCGACAAAGTTTGGCTGGGCAGGTTTGCAGCGTTGTGGCGTGCTCAACGGGAAGTCCTGGGGTGCAATTCCCACAGCTGCCAGAGAAAATTTGGAGCGGATTTACCCCGGCGCTGTTGCAATGCAAGCAGATCCCGTGTCATCGTCTGCCAGGGTTGGACGTGTTTTCTGAACAAAACGCAACTTTCTTTTGGCGAACAGGAGCTGGAGGTATTTTCATTGACCAGATTCATCCTCTCGGAACTCGGCAGCACACCGTCCTTGGTTTTTGTCGACCGTGGATTCATAGGCGAAACGTATTTTTCAAAAATGTGTTCTCAAACGCCTTCACAATGGCCAAAAATGCATCAACTGCTATTTGTACAAACCCAACGCAGTGTACCAGCGTACTTGACCGGAGCGCACACACACAAAGGTACCTACCAAATGACAAAGGCAAATATTTCCCGCAAATGCAACGGCTCCCATCAGCGGATGAAGCATGTCGGAACGCCGTGCAGAATTCGTTGTCCATCTGCCAATTTAATTCCCTGGCACCGACATGATGAGCGCGCCCCGGCTCTCCTTAACAAGAATACCGTCACTTTAAAAGCTGCCCGAGGTGCTTCCGTGGCTCCACATTCGGTTGGAACTTTTACGATTTCTCAATTATAAGTGTGCCTATCAAAGTGAAGCTTGAGGCATTCGCCAACACTCAAGAAAAAAAAAAGGGTTTCTGATTTTCTTTTTTGTATTACTTTTTTGTTTGATCATCTTTGCTTGGGAAAAAAGTGACGTTGAAATGTTAATGTATTTTTTGTAAAAAGAATGCCATTGAAAACGTACCCGCATGTCTAGGGGGTTTATACCACTTATATGCGTGCACTCAAGACTTCCTTGCCCTGGCTGTGCCCTCAAATAAAAGACCCTGCACAAATACAGTAATCCCTCACCACTTCGCGGTTCAAGTTTCGCGGCCTCAGTGCATCGCGGATTTTTCGAACTGATTTAAAGGCCTCATTATACTTGTGCAGTAACACCATCATCTTCATCATCACATTCATCGAACTGCACAGGTCTGTCATCGTCGTCATTGTCATCGTCATTGTCATCGTCGTCGTCGTCATTACTGGAGTCAAGTCTCAAGATACTACTGTCATTGGTGAGTGTAGAACACCATAATACGTATCGTATGAGAGAGAGAGAGAGTGAATGTATAATATTAAGGTTTTATAATTAAATAGATTTAAGTAAAATATATATATAAAGTATAAATATACATATTTTAAACATTCTGGTACCCACACACACATATACGGAAATTCCTAGGGGGCCAATCCTACTTCGCGGATTTTCACCTATCGCTAGGGGTTCCGGTCCCCATTAACCGCGATAAACGAGGGATCACTGTATATCTTTTAATTTGAATCCAGAATCGTGTTTCCTTCTTGCACAGTAGCAATGGGAGAGCAGCGGACGTGTCACACACGTGGCTGTCACACAGATCACACTGGGTTGCAGACCGCAGGAAAGAAGCTCATTTAACGGCTGCGCTTACGCATATCCGTTTAACAGGAGCAGCCAGCGCGGGAATGCGAGGAATACAGTCACGTGAGCACGTGTAACCAATCGTGATTTTGACTATTAGTGAAAGCCAGGATTCCACGCCCTTTGACGTTTTCCTTTGATGCAAAAATCAACGATGGAAAGAGAAAAGCACATCCGTGAGCAGCATGGGCACACTCTTCTAGATGCCAGCTGACCTCGTGAGGATTTGGCTGAAGGAGGATTTCTCCGACAACTCTGGCTGTCGCCTGATACCGGTTGCAATTACGGGCGAAACGTCACTGTACTCGAATTGTAGATGTTGTGGGTTTAGCCTCCAACACGCCGGGTGTGCTGAACTAGTCACGAATTGGCAGGTTTTGTTAACGTGACAAACCTTACTACACTGGCTGTATCGGGTGGTGACAGGTTTAACGACACATTTATATTCACGCGATCGAACCCAAAAACCTCTTGTGGATAATCGAGGTCGCGAAAGCCGACGTGTTAGCAGGCTTTATTTAGCAGGTTATCTGTACGCAATGTCTGGTCCAAGTAGGTGCAAGTGCATAACTATGCAGAGAAGAGAGCTCAAGTTTGGAGATGAGCAAATGCGAAATTACTGATCAGTTAAATCGGCAACTATTTAAAAAATATGAGGCCACTGGGTATGCTGCCTCCAGGCTGCGGTTAACTCAACGAAGTGCACACCCGGTGTGACACGGTGGCTCGTGATACGTGGTGATATATGGTCAGTTTATTAATCCAAGAAATATGCAATTAAGTATATTTTTATTCGATTACCTTAAGCAAAAAATGTGTTCCCTACCCCACACCACTCCCCCCCCCTCTCTGTCTCTCCTCCCTGGCTCCTCCCCCCTCTCTTACCTATATAGCCTCTTGTTACAGCAGCCCTTTTGCCCTCTTCAGCAATTGTTTCTTGCTGTGGTTGTCCCACCTGATGACGGACGCTTGTGTTGCGCCCGAAACGTCGTGATTGAATTCATTTTATTTCTACCTACGTGACTTTACCAAAATAACCAAATTGATTCCTGCAGTCATGAAAGCTTCAAATCAGGATAAAAATGAATTGATTACTTTAACCAGACTCCTGCTGCAGCAGCCCTCGAGATGGGCAAGCACATGATATCGCCCAGTGGGCGTGATGAGGAGGGGGAGGGGGCGGCCGCGGTTGCTGTTCACCAAGTTTCGATTTCCACGCCTGGAAATGAGACCTGGAAGTCGTCGCTGCTGCGAGGGGGAGAACGAGCACGCGGCCCAAGTCTCGCCGTGCGCTCACCAAGTGCGCACGGCGAGAGTCTCGCCAGCTCTGCAGCGACGCCACACGAGTCGTGCGACTTAGGGCACCTGCTGTCGACGGCGATGCACGAACACGCACAAAGCACGCCACATTGGTCCCGAACATCGCTGCCCGAACGGAACGTTAATGCACTTAATAGGCTAACATTGTAGGCCAATGGCCTTTCTTCAGATTAAGCTAATATACATTTTTTCGATACAAGGCAGTGTTAATAATGAATGCGTTGAGATTCTGTTGTTGTTAATGTGTGCGCTGTGTAATGTATTATTAATCGTAACGGTAATACAGTTACAAATCTGGTTGATAAGAGTGGACAGTCGTAGGATATGTGGACAGTCGTAGGACTTGAAAATTAATGAGCACTCCACGGAAAGCCATCTTTCAATTAATGCGGACCGGGCACGGAAGACGCGGGCACACAACTAATGCCTAAAGTGGCACTTTACTCCCCCAGTAGGTGCAGAGAAAAACAAACCCCCGCTTTAAATGAAAAAAAGACGTCTTTTCCCGTATTGCCGAGTGCAGGCGGCATTCTGCAAGCGCTTGTGAAATCATCCGGAGTTAAAACTTCCCACCGGCGGAGTAGACAACAGTAAAACAAAAAAGGGGGCTTTGCACGCATTCTACAGGTCCCGCTGCACTGACCCGTTCAGTCGCCCAAGACCTGCCCCCGTGGCAGCCTCACCCGCCCTACATTCATTATTTTTGATGCATTTATTTATTTTATGAATCGTGGTTACAATGTGTCAGGTTCTTGTTTGTCCTATATGTGTTCCTCCTAATGGTCTCTTGAAGCCATTCCGAGCGTGCATCTTTTCACACTGCTGTGCCGCTTCAGGCCTTTGTGGCGTGCTCTTTGTGTGCCGTATACTCCGGAGCATAAATTTCGGTGTGGAGGGTGAATGGCTGTACCTTAAAATTGGTTGCCCTTTAGACAGCTCACAAAGCAAGATCTATAGGGTGTGAATTAAGCACCAACAGGCCATGTCTGACCTAGGCTTGGGTCTGAATACTCTAAGATACATGGATACTGAACCTTCTATGCATTACCAAGGAGGGCTAAGGAAGGGAGCCAACATTAATCAATTAACAAACGCTGGGCGGCCAAGGGGGAAAACGCGACAGAGAGTACAAACGTCCACCGTGGCGATGGAGCAACACAATTATCCGCCATGCAAATGCGAGGTGGATTGTGGCCACGCTGGCAAAGGCGTGGGGAGGGCCTTCAATCCGTGACGTTGAGTCGAGATTGTTTCTCTGCTCACAGAAACGGCGTTCCTCTCTGTTCTGAGCCAGCGATGTAAAAGTCCACATGTCCATTGCAGTACGTCGGCTCAAGTTTATTTTTTGTATAACCAGGTAAGAAGTCAAGAGAATAGTCTCAATTTGCAAAAGTCAACCGGGTCGGACAGCCTCTCCCCATAGGGGCCACAGTTGTGACTTTGCCAAGAGGTGGAAACCCATTTTTTATCAGACGCCGCAGCGGTGGCATGCTCAACAAAACCTCCAGCTCGCAAGATTTCACAGTCACCCATCCAGATAAGACCTGCGTTAGAAATTGCCGAGCCGGGGGGGCGACGACGCCGTTTAATCTTGATCGACTACGTGAAAAAGCCCGAGTTGACCAAGCTTGTAAACCCTGTGCTGCTTGGAATCGTATTATTAAAGTAATACAGCTTACAATTGTGTGCCCCGTAAAGGCATCACATACTAATTAACTGCGATTAGAAATCTATTGTTATGTAAGCACGATAAACCCCCTCTCTGCTCTCTCCGCACCAGTTTGGCTCACCGTGATGACGTTTCCTTTTCCGATTTAAGATCGTAAGCAGGTGGATCTCGTCACAATTCGGGCAACATTGCCTGATGATGCTGGCATGTAATTACCAGCGCAACGGCACGCTACTCAAATTGTAAATGTTGTGGCTTTACTCTCCAACACAACGGTGGCTTGAAGTAATAATTATTGGCACGTTCTGTTTACGTGACAACATTACTAATTGGCTGCGTCGGGTGGTGGCGAGTTAACGACACATTTATACTTACGCGATCTAACCCAAAAAAAAAACCTTTATTATGAACTTGTAACCCTGTCCAGACAATGTGAATCGCTGTGGACCTGTACAAATTTTAGTTTCTATTCTTAAAACTGGACTTAGACCAGGCCGGCATAGGCTGTATTTATAAAATGTTTAAATCGGCAGGCAGAAGGGGAACCAGTCGTTTTCCGGCTTTGCTCGCAGCGAGTTCGAGAGCGATAGAGACAGAGGTCTACGGATGCCATTTGAGCATTGGTTTCACGAAAAAAGAACTGCCAAATCAGAATATCTATTTATCCTAGACAAATATAATGAACTGGAAAGCTCTTTTTCACAGATCTCTAGTAGCAGCGGCAGAGGTCGCAAACGGGTTTTGATTCCTTACCCGTACCCGTACCCTGGCCGCACCAGGGTCGCAAATGGGTACCCGTACCCGTACCCGGCCGGGTACGGGTACCCGTTCCCTACCCGTACCCGTATTCTACTCGAAATGAGTGACAAACGGTTACTCACCAGTGACTCACGGCCTACCCGTACCCGTACCCGGCCGCACCAGGGTCGCAAACGGCTACCCGTACCCGGCCGGGTACGGGTAGCCAGGTATCGGGTAGGGTATGGGTATTGGGTACCCGGTTGCGACCTCTGAGCAGCGGGTAAGACAGTTACAACAACAAACAAGACAAAAACACAATAGTAGTGCAAAGTACAAGAAAGGTAAACAAATCACCCAACACACACACAAATACAACTAAACCATCCCCATCCTGCCAGGCAAAGCCCACTGATGTCTGCAGGGGACTTGTGGGATGGATAGATATTGCATTCTGTACTTGGGTACACACCACAACACAACAAGACTGGGCCCAAATGTGGTATAACTGGTTGAAATATAATGCATAATCCATCACTTAACTGTACGTGTGCACCACAGTTCAGGGAATGATAACCTTGAGAGGGCTGCACTTCCCAGAAACCCAATTGCTATTGATCCGATAAACAGGGGGCCCTGATACCACCCACAAGTGATCGGGTTTCGCAAGCATGAGCCGAGGCAGCTACTTCAAGGCCAGCTTGATCTCTGGGAAGAGAGAACTCCCAGATTTATGCGGAATCCTATTGGCCGTGGATGTTATCTTCTTACCAATACCATACGCTATGCTTATAGCCCCTAGTAACACTGGCAGCAAATAATATAACATACTGACGATCCTTAATATATGTGAAAACAATATACGTCTGCCAAGCTGATTTACCGATGCACAATTTAAAATGAACATATTTCAAGTTGTAAACGGATGGGCAGATTAGAATCAAGATGTATCAAGACATCAATTAATCAGTTCACAAGAGTATTTTGCTCACAATACACTCAGAGACACTAAGAGTAGGAGGCACTCTGTTTATTAAAACGACCTTAATAGTTAACACTTGGTAACTACGGTTCCCGGACAGGACAGCTGGTAGACTGCCTGACTGGCAGAGGTCTCAAACGGGTTTTGATTCCTTACCCGTACCCGGCCGCACCAGGGTCGCAATCGGGTACCCGTACCCGTACCCTACCCGATACCCGGCTACCCGTACCCGGCCGGGTATCGGGTAGGGTACGGGTACCCGATTGCGACCTCTGGGATGAAGCCATGTTGCAGGTGCGGGTGGGTTGATTTTAGGAACTTGAATTGTGAGAAGAGACAAAACGTTGGGAAATGAGTGACAAACGGTGACTCACCAGTGACTCACGGCTTACCCGTACCCGGCCGAACCAGGGTCGCAAACGGGTACCCGTACCCATACCCGGCCGGGTACGGGTAACTGGGTATCGGGTAGGGTACGGGTATCAGGTACCCGATTGCGACCTCTGCTGACTGGCGATGCCGAGATGGTGAAGACGGAAACGACGGTGAAGACTCCAGCAGCACTACGGGGACCCCACTCCACACGACAGCCCTGAGCTCCCCTCCCGGGGCCCCTCTTATACTGTCAGCGCGGCCCTGGCTCCACCCCCGGTCACGCCCCCTTCTGGAACCTACTAGCGGGTTCTCGATGTGCCCCTTCCGTGACCTTTCCCCCAGAGCCCTCTCTGGTCTATCACGTAGCCTGCTGTCAGTGAGGGCTGATGTAAGCTGCAGATCCCCTTCCTTGCCAGCAGCCGGCGCTATGCTGCTACGTGACCGATTCTATATCACTACACGTGTGTCGCGACTCTTGAGCAACTTGAGAGGTTTCTTTATTTATTATTTAGGATGCTCCACGCAGGTAACTTGACTTGGACAGGGATAACGCACAGATCACTTGGGCCAGGGATGGCACGCAAGTAGCGACAACGCAAAGACAGCGACGACGTAAAGACAGTGACGATGTGAAGACAGTCGACCCCGATCACACGGCAACCCTGAGCCTCGCCGCTCGCCCCCTTTTATCCCCCGACGTGGTCTCACTCCACCCCCGGTCACGCCCCCTTTCTCGAACTCTCTAGCCCGTTCACCGAACTTCCCTGATGGTTCCCCTTCCGTAATCACCCCTCGTGACCACTGGGCCACGTACTGTTCTTGTACCCGCACTGTCATCACCCACGCACTGTCTCTACACATGCATGGAATTGTACGCCTAAGGATTAATATACGGTGTTTGCTATAGGTTCACCCGACTCCCTCAGCCACTGGAGGCGCTACAATTCATGCCAATGCCCAAAAGAGCTAAACATTTGTGGAGCTCTAAATGCTTACATGTGAACACTTTTTTGCGTAAAGGACAGCTCGGCTGCGCAAAGCAGTCTGGGTATTTCAAAGATGGAGTAAAAGTGCATCATCTGCTGCAGCGAGGCATTGTGTAATGAAGATTCTGGTGAAAAAAAATGTATGGGCGGCTGAATCGTACTGGTTAACTGTACAGTGAGGCGAAATATATTTCACTGAGGATGTGTGTCTGAGTGGAGTTAATCCTTTAAAAATAGATGTGGGTTGGTAAACAGTGATGAGAATGTGAAAGCAGATGTCCACAAATGACTGCATACACGTCCGAAAGTATTCTACGCTTCGGGCATCAAGGCGTGAAAAGACCGATGGGACAGATGCATACATGTAGCACGGGAATACCTTGAAAACTAGGGCAAGATTCATTGTTCAATTCCTTTCATATTTTCTAGAAATGAAACTGCAGTTTAAACTTGAATGACCCTCATTTTCCTCTTATGATAGTTGGAGATTGTTTTTTTTGATGTGTGCTTGTTCAACTATTAACCAAGGGAGCTGCCAAACGTAAGTTTCAAATCATAAACGACAGATTTCTTGTGGAACCCAATGCTCCTGTTTTGCATTACCACAGGGGGGGCGAGGCGTGGAGACCCGCAAGCAGCTCATTTAGCACTCTGGGATTAGCAGCGTGGCGTGGATTCGGCTCCCTATCTCCGAGGACCACAAGGCTCCGTTCTCTTGCCAGTTTCTACTCGCTGCGACCGGACGGTGAAGCAATCTTTTTGTTAAAAACATTCAACAATGTTCAATGGAGGCTTAGTTCAACTTGGACTTCTCCCAAGATGACATGTTTTTTTTATATACATATTCTTTTTTTAGGCCGTGTTTTTTTTTTGTTGCAACTAAAGACACAGGCCTGAAGTTGAACCGAGTGAGGAACTTACACTCGCCGATTTGTGTTGAGCCCGTTAAGACGCAACAATTTCCTCAAAGCCAGCCCAGGTAAGAGCATGCGGCTGCTTCCCGGGGCTGCTTTCCAAGCTCACGTTTTCAAGTTCAAGTTCATGTACTAGGTGTAGCCCTGTGAGCCATTCGGCTCTTGAATCGGGTGCAATCGCAACAAACAAAAACATGAATAAAAAATATCTTAAAGTGAATATGTGACTGAGTGCAAACAGAAAATCCAAGAAAAGACAGTAAAATATTGCAGAAAAAGCACTGTACCCAAAAATGTGCAAAATCCCAGTGGGATGCAAGTCAAACAACAACAACAACCACAAGACAACTTAGATTAAGGCAATCAGTCTAACTCTGTACCACAACAAACACACATGGCCAAACCAAAAAACTCATCGAAAATCACCAAAATAAAGCCATAAAAGCAATGAAACAGCGGTCATAGGAACTGTGACCAAATTTTCACAATAAACGACGTAAACAACATGTACTACCAAACTCTGCAGCCGAGCCCAAGAGCCAGGCTCTCACACCAAACAGGCTCTCTTTCCAGTGGTTGTGGAAACAAGGCAAAGGATTGCACACAAATATTAATGAAATAATATAAAAGATGTCTCCCCCCCCACCCACACTCTGTGTATTATGCTCATGTGCACAATTGGAATATTACTGTTATAAAAATGCAATGTAAAGAATTGTACGTTAACATCATCACTAGTTGTATGGTGAAACACACGAAGCAAGCAGCGATTACACTATTCCCTGAAAATTGCCTATCGTTGCCATATTTACATTGAATTACCGAGCGGATTTTTTTTTGCCAATTGCTTTTCGCAATAAGCGAAAATAATTGCACCCACTTTGTCTCGCGCCCTATACATACAGCCGAGCATAACACAATATTGTAGGCTGCAAATGCAAAGCAGCAAATATACGCTTTCTGATAGCATAAGCAATAACGAGGCTGAATTTAAAAAAACAGCAACACGAGCTCGAATTCAAGCAGAACAGCGTCGCCCTTCAGCGGCGTGCACGTGGACTGCCGAGTTCAGAAACAAAAACAACAGGCTTTAACGCCATTGCCACACACCTCAACCTGCGCAAGCATTCGCCCAGACAACACTGCTCTTTCTGACAGACCTGTTCTTCACCTGAGGACGGCTGCTTGCGTTGTGGCCGAAACGTCTTGAGAATTATTTTATTATGTTTTATTTTTATTATTTTATTATTTCCATTCTACGTGCCTTTACCGAAAGAACCAAGAAGACTGCTCATACTCTGCATCGTTATTTCATGTTTTATTCGTTTCTAATAATCGTCTGCCCTTTTGTCAATGCACGGCTGGATGAAGGCCTTCTCACGCCATATCGGTTTGCGAGGGTCGTTCTGGCCAGTACTTTATCGGGCTCGCTCGTCAGCGTGGGTCGGTGAAGAAGGAGGAAGGGGAGGGGAGCCAAGTGTGTCTCAAACGTCACTTGCCTCCGACGTCAGCCATGGCCGGGAGTTGAATTCAGGTCACTGGGTTAGTAGCGTGGTGCGCGAAACAACACGGGGGAAACGGCAACATGATTTTTACTAAGTTATAAAAAGGGAAGCAACATTCATCACAGCCGTGTGCGTGATGCACCTAAATAATATTGACAAGGGTCTGCTCGCTGCTGTGAGGTTTACACTGATAGGGGAGAGAGAGAGAGAGCGCGACAGGACGTGTATAATGTCCGCTCCGCTTGCCATCAAGATTTTGAGGCACTGAGAAGACAGCTCCCCTGCAAATGGCAAATATAGCTCATACCTGACCGGAGTGAACATAAATCAATATGAATTGCAGCCTCCACAGCAAGCTTGTATTTCCCGGAGATGCTGCCATTTTTCTAGACAACGCTTTTAATCCTACAATGCCCGATTTACAAACCGTGCACTACATCCCCCCGCATCTGCCGTCACAGCGTAGACGGGAGCTTTAGGACATGACCGTCTACGTTTAATAATGCAGAAAAAAAACATTTGATGTGCTGTGGCACAAATAAATGAAATCAAGACTTCCAAATAAAAATGCCACTCAAGCGTACAACACCTACCAACCACTGTGCACGTGCGGCTTGCATGCACGTGTACATTTTACCAACCGTATGGTTGTTATAGCTACGGGATACAGTGCAATATGTGCACCGAGCAGACACGCGAGGCGTGATGGCGCACATCTGTAATCTGGCACTTGGAAGGCAGGAATAGAACGGATGACAGAATGAGCTATTGTTCAACAATCCTTATAAGGTGCCGAGCCAAAGGGTTCCCATCGGCACAGCAAACTGGAATGCTGACCCCCCCCACTCCCACATGCAAGGAATTACCGAAGGACATGATCCCCCTCGTTTGCATGAGTTGTCTCCAGGCATGCTCATTTACTCACAAATGCTAAAATAATTTATTTACGAGCCAGTCAGCTGGAGCAAGACACTGTTTAAAGAGTCTTGAGGCTCAGTCAGACTTTCCTTGGTATGCATAAATAGAAATACGTCTAAATGATTCTGATACATTACCACAAGTGCTCTTGGTATGCACACCAACTATAATAGCGGATACTGGATCAGTATATTTCACGTCTATGTTTATAGATTTTAAACCATTATAAAATAGGTAACCTGAGATGTATACAGAAACAGAACACATGAAATCCATAAAGGTAATGGGCGATGCTAAAATGTATGCTGCCCTGGTTAAAGAATTGCAAACAGTATTATTTTTATTATAAAATTATTTAATTTTAAAATAATTTTATCTTATTATGTTTTATTTTTTTATTATTTTAAAATAATTTTATCTTATTATGTTTTATTTTCCTTCTACGTGACTTTACCGAAAGAACCAAGAATATGAATCCATGCAGTCACGAAAGCTTTAAATCGAAATTTTGTATTATTTTTAAAATATAATTTTACACCGAAAGATAATTGATGCTACATTCAATTTATTTTCTCTGGAAAGATGTTTCCTTTGTGTTCACATTGCGTGACAACCAGGATGCTGCGTATTCTCTGGCGTGCACACGCAGCGCATGCACACGCATGCACGTCAGCCTCGCGCTCAAGACACCTGCCAATAGCCACCGCTTGCCTTGGGGCGGGCTTATAGATCGCAGACAAAGTGGAAACAAGGACCAACAACAACCGCCCTCCCTTCCTCCTTTGGGTGCGAAACCCACCGGAAGTAATTGTTTTAATTACATGTTCGTTACATGACTCCAAAGTGTGGGATTATGCAGCAGGTAGCGGCGTAAAAAATCATCGATTAGTTGCAGCGCGTTTCATCGCACGTGGTGCACAGGAAGCAGCCGCCGGATCCAGCGCCAGCATCGATTTCCATTTCACTGTCGCTGCCACTGCACGGACAGCCGTCCTGCTCAAAGACGCGGTGCCCACGGCGTGCGTGATAAATAATTCACACCAATGCTAAATGATTTTGCTCTTTAAAGTACAGTGGGGCGCGGTCATCATTAATGCGTTAGGCTGCCCTTTTCGATTCAATATGCCTGCTTAAGTGCGTTATTCGGCTTGTCGAGGAACAGCTGCGTGCACACGGGCGCGCACGGACCAGCAGTGCAACTTTTTCACTTCATTTCAGGTCCACGACGCCACCGTTTTGTACGCCGCACGTACGTTGAACTTATTTCGCACTGTACGCAGCCAACCGTGCTCATCAGAAGGTGCGGGAAAGGATCAGGTTTTGCCCGACACAGCATCCACTGGAGTGGCTATCAAGTGTGCAAGCGGTAGCACTGCAAACCGGCGTCTACGGACGGGAGAGGTCAAAACAACAGGTTATGAAGAGAGCTGTAAATTGAACTGGGGTGGGTGGGTGGGGTATGCCCTATGTAATTCCTTGCACCAGGGTGCGTGCCAATGATGCCGCGTCGCTGGCAGTGCCCCTACCAATGTCTCCTTGGCCCACAATGTAGCTCTCGCAGGGCTCACAATACATGCATGCGATTACGGCCGTTCCCTTTGTTTCTAGATGCACCGCGCAGCACATGGACGGAGCGGGTTGGGTAGTCAACTAGTAGGAATATCGGTTAGGTTAAACGTAAAGGGTGCTCGCGAAGCTCTTGGCTCTGCAGCTTACTTTACACTCGCCTCGAGCACTCATACGGAGCCCAGTTTCCATCGGCAGCAATTAATGCCAATTATTGACCCAGTTAAACCTCATTGAGACTCAACCTTCGTTTTCAGGATACTGCATTAACCAGCGTTTTGGTTACATATGCGGAAAAAAAACTGGAGTACCTGGAGAAAAGCCACACAGATCAAGAGATAATATTCAAAAGCCCAACAAAGAAAGATTAATCATTGCTGTACCACCATGCCCTGGCCACCTCACAGCCCACAGCCTCACACCTTCAACACCTTTATGCACCGGTGATCACCCATCCAAGTAACAACCAGGCTCCCTTAGTGTCCAAGATCCAACAAGATATGGGGCTCACCGAGGACAGCGTAGTAATGTGCTCCTGTCTGTCAGCGCAGTTGAATTACGAATGCCTGAATGCTGCTCCAAGGTGGATCTCCATTTCTGGGAGGTAGGTGGTGGCTAAGCACATGCCTGTAGTCCAGCACTGTGGAGGCGAGGGTCGGTGGAATCGCACAAATATCGTGAACCTCCCTTCCCTGGCTCGCCAGGAGATGGCAGTACAGCAAGTGGACTAATCGCCATCTGTTTCCCTCTACACGGGGATGGAGTGTTGTCCCCTCGTGTGTGTGGGTTTCTCTCCGGGCGTTTCCGGCTTCCTCCGGCTCGTAGAAACTCAAAATGCTGGACCCTGTTGACAAATCGTGGCTCTCCTGGATTTTTTAAATGTAGAATAACAGTAGAGGACCCCCTAGTGACGTAACTACAGTTGTCATTAAAATTACAGGCGCCAAGGCCACTGTAACATCACTGGAGAGCACTTCGTTAGTAAAGTATTTGTATTTTTTAATCCTTTATATTAAGTCCACTTGCTTGCTTGCTTGCGCGCTTACGACCGTGCAAATCTTTCGGTTGTTTTTTAACCCACTTCCCGTGATCCAATCGAGCTGACATTTTGCACACAGACTCGTTGTGCGTGACAATTTATTTTCGTGAAATTTTTTTTCCAAAATTTTCCACTTTTTAGGAAAAAAAAAATTCATATTTAATTTAAAATACCAATGTGATAAAAATGAAACTCTTACTCAAGAAAAACAGAAATGAATAATAAAATAAAACCGATGCCACGCATATAAAGGATTTATAGTGAAAAACTTTGTTTTTACGGGTTAATTTTTTTTGTTCATTAACAGAGCTTCAGACCCGTGTCCGACATGTTAGACATGGCCTTTTTGTACGTAACAAGATAAAAGCCATCCGTGTTCTGGGGCCGCATTTTTCTTTATTTGCGGAGCGGCGTTCTTGCGCACCGCAGGGGTTAACGGACAGGCAGGCCTACGTGGAGTTAACAGATGTCTTCATAAGCGCCGCGTGCTTAGCCGAAGTGTGCCAAGCCGGCGAGAGGAGGGGGGGGACGGTGTGGGGAGAGCTGCCAGGGTACGGCACTTGTACCACATCCCCTTCCATTTTTCCTCATTAAAGTTTCATCGCGGCTCGACGGTGCGATGATAATGGCCAAGCTTGTTTGTCGGGTGCACACAGGGGGCGGAAGGGAGGGAAACGATGGGAGGGGGGGGAGAGTCGGGAGTGATTTCAGCGTTTCACAGCCGACCTGGTCGTAACCCTTCACGTGCAGTGCACTGTCGTTCCAGTGTTGGGAGTCTCTCCCAAGACCTCCTGACCCTCACCGTGCCCAAAGATATTCCCACCCCCAGTGACCAGTCTGCCACTCACCGCCCCCCCCCCTCTTAACACAACACCTGCATATGTAGCAGCTTTCCATCCATAGCTTCTTACCACCAATACAGAGGCGACTACTATAACTACAATTACTACGACTACTAAAACCATGAACACAATTACCCATTGGCCTTGTTAAGCATTTGAAGACATTATTTTTTTAAGCTTTATTGTTTTGTCCTCTTATATTGTGGGTTTACATTCAAATGTTTTAAGTAGGCTATTGGAGTGAAGAAGACTAAACAAATGAGATAAACTAGTAGGTGAAAATGTGAATGAAACTTGTCAAAATGAGACAAAAATACAATTTATTCTTAAAAACCAAATTGTGCTGCGTCATTGCTTCACCACAGACGGAGGTGAATTGCTACATGATTACAGAATAACCACTCGTATATAGCATGTTCAAATACATAGTATGTATGCGTTTACATTTTTTTAATTTGAATATCCGATCTGAAAATTTGTTGGCACCATTTTTTTTAATGTTTTTTTTTCTGGCGTCGTTAAATGTGACGTCACCTTGCGCCGTTCATCACGCACAAGCCTTCCCTCCCCTCCCATCACGATGCATCACAACATCTCGCAAAACCAACTTGTTGCGTGGCTTGAAACATCATTATTTCTCATTAAGCAAATTGGAAAGTGTTACAGAACCAATGCATATGCACGATATATATACGATTAAAAATGACGAATAAGTGTTTGATTCGGCTGTCTCAAAACACAGCTCAGCCTCCATTTAAGATTATTTAAAAGAAGCAGTTTTTGTATGACCATTGCACAATCGATCATGGCGGTGGATGGAGTGGGAAGGGCTGAGAATACGGAGACAGCAGGGACCAATAGCCAGGGCTATAAAGAAGATCCAGGATGGGACCCACGGCCAAAGCTGGGTTGCCAAAGCTGGGTTGCCGAGCCTGGCGCTCAGTGGCCGTGGGAACGCAGCACGGTCGCACGTGAGCCCATCTTTCGAAATCTATCGCTACATTTAAACGCGTGCAAACCCGTAGGCCCACAGTAGGGAGAAACTACCTCAAGAAGGCTCGAGAGGATGCCGTCACCAACAGCAAAGTCCGCACCATAGTGACCAGGCACCGGTTTTTAAAGGTGAGGTGGGGGGGTTGGGGGACATTAACATTTTTTTTATTTTGCCTGCAGAGGCAAAGCAAGAATCAATGCATACACCCAGAAATAGGCTATGGATTGGAAACACCGACGCAGAAAGTACACAAAAGCGCGAGAACACATGGCGTAGTACACGAAAGGAAATGAGCCAAAATTAAATCTGAAGCAAAAAAGGAAACGTGTGGATTGGAGAATAAAGAACCATCCATAATTTCTAAGTCGCTGCTGACATCTAGTCAAGATGTGTTTCATTCAACAGGGGGAATGTAAAACATTTAAATTCACACTTCTAAGTCAAAAAACCATGAGCCCCGACTCTTCACACTCAACTCCTTCCCCTGTCCACACGGCACGGCCTTGCCACGAATGCCACTGTACCATGAGGGGTGCACCGAATGACACGTTTTACTATTCGGTCAAAGAGAGAATACCTCGAGTAGGTATTCAGCTGAATTTTAACTTACCGTGGGGGCGTCAAAGGACGCCATGAAGGCCACACAATTGTACAACCCTGCAACCTTGCCCTCTCCCCTCACCCCCTGCCTTCCCCTCACCTCATCCCCTGGTCTCTCAGACTTTCCGCTTTTACCAAAACTAGTTTTGTATTTTATCAGCTAAGGCCCACCGAGCGATATGGCTATTTTTAAGAAGTGACCTGGCCATCACAAATGATAGCTCAACGAGGTGGATGAAAACGTGCAAAAATGTATGGTAACCAAATACTCTGGACGCATGTTCATTTTAAGTGCAGAGGAAAAAAACGGAGAACCCGGAGAAAAGTCCACGCGACTACAGGGAGAGAGACATGCACACTCCAAATATACAGCCGTCAGGTTCGGGATCGAACCCACGACCTCCTGCATAGCAGCCGAGGCAGTTAACATCTCGCCACCACGGCACCCCCGAACTAATCGCCCTCTCTCACATCGCATATCGTGACCTCAGTATAAGAGCTATGGACACTACTGCACGACTGGGTGTAGGTGCCACAACGTACGACGGAAAACTAGGTGCACGCGTGACCGCATACAACATGGTGTAAGGCATCAGTTTACGAATGGCACTCCAGTGTGCATGTCGCGTGTACGAGCGAGTATACAAACCACGGCGCATGGGTCATTGTTTGTGTGTGCACGGCACGTAAGCAGCACGGTGTAGGTGTCACAATGTACGACGCGACAGCAGCTGGTATACCGGATTCTCTTCTGCAGCTGCAGGCTGTCGTGGATGATCTTGCGAACGAACTCCAACTCGCCTCCCTCGGCCATGATCTCCGTGGCGCCGCCGGTGTTCACCGAGCTGGGTGGTGGCCGGTGAGAGTTGCGAGAGTTGATGCCCTGGGGTGGGTGGGTGAGTAGGCAGGGAGGGTAAGCAAAGTTCAAAGTTAATTTATTAGGTATAGCCCTGTGAGCCATTCGGCTCTTGAATCGGGTGCAACCGCAACAAACAAAAAAAACATGAACAAGAAAACATCTTAAAGTGACTATGTGCAAACAGAAAATCCAAGAAAAGACAGCAAAATATTGCAGAAAAATCACCGTACACCAACGCTGTGTGCAAATATCCCGGTCGGATGCAAGTCAAACAACAACAACAACCACAAGACAACTTAGATTAAGGCCATCAGTCTAACTCTGTACTACAAACAAACAAACATGGCCAAACCAAAAAACTTTTCGAAAATCACCAAAATAAAGCCATAAAAGCAATGAAACAGTGGTCATAGGAACTGTGACCGAATTTTCACAATAAACGACGTAAACAACATGTACTACCAAACTCTGCAGCCATAGCTGGCTGCATGAGTCATGAGACCAAGCAAGCCACCACGGTGGTGACATCTTAACTACCTCGCCTGGTATACAGGAGGTTGTGGGTTCGATTCCGACCCTGACGCCTAAATATTTAGAGTTTGCATGTTCCCCGAGGTTACGGGGATTTTTTTTACTAGATTCTCCAGTTTTTCCTTCCACATTTAGAAACATACATTTAAGAGTATTTGGCTGCTATACATTTCCACAGTATAAGCAACTTCGTTGAACTATCATTTGTGGCCAGGTGGCTTCCGAGAAAAGAGTTATATAGCTCAGTGGGCCTTGCCTGGTCGAAAAAAAATTGTTCAGTTTAAGCAATTCTCAAAAAAAAGATATACGGGCGAACACTGCTGACATCAAAACTCTTCACGAACAGGCTAAGGAACAAAGCCTTAACACACAGGCCTCAACCATGCCATCACATTCAGCGGCAAGCCAGTCTTCATTCTCACACCCGCATGGCATGAAAATGTTGTGATGAGATCGTGAAGTTGCATCGTTACGGCTCATTAAGTTCATGGCATCATGTGCGGTCCACTTGTGTAAAAATGCATTTGGCACCGAGCGCCTATTACATACTCACGTTAGTCATTGCTACAAAGTTAATTGTCTCGGCAGTACAACATTGAACATTGGGCATACGACAATTCACCTCTCCCGTAATTAGATGGAATTATCGCAATAGGTCATTCAAGAATGTGTTCCTTTTTAAATCCTTTATATTAAGTTCACTGGCTTGCGCGCTTACGACCGTGCAAATCTTTCGGTCGTTTTTAACCCACTTCCCGTGATCCAATCGAGCTAACATTTTGCACACAGACTCGTTGTGCGTGACAATTTATTTTTGTGAAATTTTTTTTCCAAAATTTTACACTTTTTAGGAAAAAAAAATAATTATATTTAATTACCAATTGCTTAATGGTGGCAGGCAATCATCTGACCCATAGGTGGCAGCCATCTCAAGCCAGAGGACGAGAGGACTCTAGCTGCCACGCATATAAAGGATTTATAGTGAAAAACTTTGTTTTTACGGGTAAATTTTTTTTCTGTCTCACTTGTACTCTCTCATTTGTATTGTTTGTATGGGATGCGTCCTGCCTTGTTTGCCGTCACATTCATTTAATCATCGGAAAGGCATAATTTTGCATAAATAATGCATGGATCTTCAAATTAATTACACAATTTAATGCGTGAATCACGAGCATGACTACTGATTTTTTATTAATTGATCAATTGCTTACGATGATGTAATATTCTACAAAATGATTTTAATGAAGAAAATATGATTAATGTAGACTTAATATTTTTACTTCCTGACTTGTAAATTTATGCCATTCCTTTGATGAAAATTTTAAGTTTAAGCAGTTTTCATCCAGCTTTTAAAGTTTTTCTTTTGTTTACATCATCTTAGTATGTTAACTTTGCCCTCAAGTTAAAACCTCCTCCTGAAGCCACCTGCCGACTTTCGAATTGTGTCCATCGCAAGCCGTGCACACAAAGGGAGCCATCACTGCACCACATGACACAGCCATCGATCCCCACTGGTTGATATTTTATTTGTTTTTATGTGAAAACGGTGGATGGGGGGAGGGGAAGAAAATCACAACCTAAAACTGACACACTGTGGAATTGTGGATAAAATGAAATGTTTTGGAGAAATGGAGAACAAACTCAAGATGGAGCACCAACTGAGAACACATACATCAAAGGCAAAGTGAAAAGATCGGTCATTGTCTTTGGTGGATGACAGCCGAGCGAGCGTAGACCGCATTTGCCGCCCGTCCATTTCGTGGCGAGTCGATGAGAATTACCCGTGTGACGTTTTCTTGCGGGTGCACAGACATTAAAAAATAGCCACTGGCGGACTTCACGCACAGACACCGGCACGCGCGCAAGCGGACATTCGTATGCCGTTACCAGGGTGGACATTTGCAAAGTTTGAAATTACCATCAACGATTAGATCATTTAAAAAATGTCTCTTTTAAGGACGGGCCGGGGGGGGGGACACATATAAAGAGGCAGTTATACTGGTCCAGTAGATTTGCCCAACATGAACGCAGGACAAACTTGATCTAGGTAGGCAAGTTGGCCCATTAAAATGAATTTGCAGCCTTTGCAAGGGAAATTTCAAATGCTAACACCGTTTAAGGATGCCGTTGGCACGCCAAGAAACTGTTATTCGATTGTATCCAGGAAGGTTAGGCTTAAATGGATGGGATACGCGGGCATAATAAAGGATGGCAGGTTACCAAGACAGACAGTGAAGTAGTAACCAGGGGTCAAGTGACCTAAAGCCAGATTGTGGGACACTAACATGCAGACCGTGGAGGTCAGGTGTCAACTTTGCGACAACTTTGGGATCTAACGGAAGTGACGGCTACAAAGTGATGTGTTGACATCAACAGCAATGGCTGCAGTGACCTCTTCACCTTGAACACTCTTTTGTCATCTACTGGTCTAGTTGTTTTTTTAGTAGTTTAGCTGTGGATATCAGCTTTAAAAATCGGGGCTGTAACAACATCAAACCATGTAATGGAGTCATTAAGCTCACTTGGCAAGCAAACGTCCACTTTACAAAGCCAATGCAATTCATGAAGCAGGAATTGGACACGCGGCTGGAGAATCCAAACCATTCTGTTGTGAAAATTGGTTCACAGAAATGCAAAAAAAAACTAGCTCTCCAAACACCTCGAATTACAACACAAACGATGCCGATCTTACATGGGCCTCCTGCTGGTTGGCAAAGAATGGCGGGTTGCACACGCAAAAGTCGTACGCCAACTCCGGATCTTCGTTTAGCGCCTCCACCAGCAGCGTCTTCTGCGGCACCTTCATGACTGCAACGGCACGAGGGTGCAAGGTTTTACGAAATGGGATTCGTTATGAGAGTCAATGTAAATGTCACGCTGATACGAGTGCATCCCGTTTCTTCACAGCGATCGTGCCTACCAGCAGTTCACAAACCGGGCTGCAATGCCTCGCACCTGTCTGTGCCAAGAACCCCTTAGCAGACACGCCGATGCAAATTTTGTGCAAGTCTGATGCACAGAGAATCCTCTACTTACGAATATTGTCACGCATCGCTGTGCCACTCATACCCGAACAGTCGAGCGAGCTATCGCCAGGGGTGTTGCCCATGGGGCAGTGAGGACAACCCCTTTGCCGTGTCGCGTTGGGAGCCAAGCGTGGCGAGAGGCGGGCAAGCGGATCTCCCGATATTGAGGGCTGCTTTTCGAGACCAGCGGAAACCTCGAGCGTGTAATGACCATCGTCTGGGAGAAGACTGCCTCCCGTCAAGAGTAACCGGCTGTGAAGGAGCGGATTAACTCCATTTGCTAAATGGAATGAAGGCTGCCTCTGTCACTGTTATCATGAAATGTGAGGTGTACCCCACCACCTGTTAACTGACTGCAGAGAGATATATTGAAGCAGCTCAATGGAAATAATCACTTGGTTTGAGTGGTTCATATTGCTTGTAAGTATAAGCTTGTTTGTAGATGAACAATACGCACATTACAATAACTGCATACATTCATTGTACTTAATTTTTTTAAGCACTTTTTTTTTCATCACAATGAGATGTTCTGGCCAACATAATGCATCAACAAACCTCTGTGGGGATGCCGTAACATCAAACCAACAGGGAAAAATCCGAGGAAGCAGAGACCTCCCCTGTTACGCCAGGCCTTGCTCGACCCTCCACGAACACGTCTGAGATACCAGAAACCAATCTGGGATCGCCATGTGAGACAACTGGATGAAGTGGGGTCAACTGAAGACCGCAGGAAAACAACTTTGGAGTTCTTCTGCCGAGGTTCCGAATAAAATCCTCATCGAGAGTCCCACCACTGCTCCGCACGGCTTTGTTCTGCCAAGAAAACTTTAGTGGCTCTTCCATCAACCGCTACAGAATGCTGACCGCTCACTGCTGCTGCTGCTGCGCATACCTCTGTCCACACATGGGACATTAGAAATGACACCC
This sequence comes from Lethenteron reissneri, assembly GCF_015708825.2. Taxonomy (NCBI): domain Eukaryota; kingdom Metazoa; phylum Chordata; class Hyperoartia; order Petromyzontiformes; family Petromyzontidae; genus Lethenteron; species Lethenteron reissneri. The sequence continues at coordinate 9,825,089 of NC_083806.1, read as the reverse complement.
CCCCACCCGCCCCAGTGCAGGGACTGTGGCCACCCGAACTAAACAATGGACCACATCGCGAACAACTGCATTGTACTAAATTTCGATTTAAAGCTTTCGTGACTGCAGGGATTCATCTTCTTGGTTCTTTCGGTAAAGTCACGTAGAAGGGAAATAATAAAATAATAAAAATAAAACATAATTAAATAATTCTCACGATGCTACAACGCAAGCAGCCGTCCTCAGGTGAAGAACAGGTCTGCCGGGAAGACAGCGTCTGAAACATTCAGACTGAAACATTCAGACGCTGTCTTCCCGACAGACCTGTTCTTCACCTGAGGACGGCTGCTTGCGTTGTGCACGAAACGTCGTGAGAATTATTTTATTTCCCTTCTACGTGACTTTACTGAAAGAACCAAGAAGATGAACTGCATTGTCCGCCTGCTCTCCGACGAACTGGACAGCACGAGTCACGCTGCTCCCGAGGCGATCACATGCCTCGCAAACTTAAACGTGGATGTACAATTTACACGTACTTTCCATACGCTAGAATACGACCAGTGTTAAGATGGTGCTCGTGTCATAACGCCATGCTTAGCCATGAAGATCTTTGTGCTATAACACCACCGTTAGCACTAGGACAGACCTTGCCCAATTACAATGGCGCTCGTTAACGCCTGCGCCGAGGGCCGTGAGGGCACGGGGTGTGGACTGCGCATGCTCACCGCGCACGAGCCCCTGCAGAGCATTTCTCGCCACGTTCTGGGTGGCATAGGTGAAGCACACGTTGTCCACCTCGGTGGCCAGGAAGTGCCAACCGTTCATGGTGGCGCCAAGCAGTGGGTAGATGCACGAGGCGCCCGTGCCTGCCAAGGACAAATGCGAGTGCTCAGCAAGCTTCATTAATCATTAATAATAACATTTATTTAGGCAGGACAAACACTTGAGATTGGCATCTAAATCCAAAGGGGACCCTGGTAAGAGGGCCAATTGAAAAGAGGGCCCTGGTAAGAGGGCCATGATATACGAGGTCAATATAGAACAAATTACATCAGCAGATATATCCAGCAATGTAAAATATATTTCAATAGTTAAATACTTTTAACACAAATGTTGCGTAAAGTTATAAAAAATAAGTTAAATTGTGTGCATAGCAGGACTTTACCAAATGAGTCATGACCATGCATGTTGCATCCTTGTAATCATGATGTGTAAACATTGCTTAAAGAGATAAAAACGGAATCAAGTTCACTGCACAAGGCATTCTGCCAAATCATGAGCCACATACAACCTCATCATTTCGATATTACGTCCAAAAGCAACGGCATCTATTTTTTTGTACTTATAAGAGTGCTTGTAAAATAAACGGAGAGAAAATGCTCCGCCATCAATTTCACATTTTGTACTAATGTGCAGGCTGAGAAAAAATAACAATAATTAGGGCTGCATAGCATTACGGCAAATCAACAATAACATGTAAGCCTAACAAACAGTGGATATAGTAATTGCACAGCAACAATATTAAATAAAACAGGCTTAAAATTAAGGATACGTTTTTAAAGGTTGATGAATTATGCCATAACGCAGTAGTGAAAGTCTAGAGGATTTACACCATATATCTTACTTGCAATAGTCAAATTTAGCAAACTCGTTTTCATGGCCTCCGATGAGTCATTGCATTGCCAAAGATGTCGGCAGGCAAAATTCGATATAAGAAAAAAGCGTGATTGATTTATATGCCAAGGCAAACCACAGCACGTCTTCAATTTAACTTTTACTCAAGTCCACTATATGGCGCTCTTGAACAGTGCAGATGAACGTGTACCTCCACACATCTGAACATCAATGAAACATCAGACGTTTCTCAAGTATTCGCATTCGACTATCAATTCTATATTTGAAGATTTCGTGACTGCAAGGATTCATATTCTTAGGTTTTTCAGTAAAGTCACGTAGGTAAAAAATTTAAATTTAAATTAATGAAAGTAAAATAAAACTAAATAAAAAATCACGACGTTTCGGAAGCAACACAAGCCTCCGTCTTCAGGTGGAACCGTCACAGCCACGACAGCTGTATCAAGTAAATGAGAGATCACAAGAAATACCACCCCGTATATATAATGACTATCAAGATAACCGTGTAGTCACGGTTACAAGAAAACAGCTATCCCAGTTGGTGAAATTTTCAAGCAAAGTGTGACATGTGTGTCCAATATGGGGGAGGGAAGGCCACCAAGACAGGCATTGGAGCGCGGCATTTCAAGCTGACATCCAAGGGGAATATCTGAAACCAGATAACGCCAGATAATACTGTAAGTGGACTTTTTGAAGCGCTGCGTGTCAATTGGTACAAGAGCTGTGGGATTCTAGCATAGAGGAGAAAGTGATACCAATGCTGGACAAATCAGTCTCGACCTTAAAAACATTTTAATTGTGGAATCCAGGAAAAGTCAGTGACAAACCTCTTGTAGCCTGTTTTTTTTCACGTCTAATTCACAAGTCAGAAAATGTTGTGGAATCCAGGAAAAGTCAGTGACAAACCTCTTGTAGCCTGTTTTTTTTCACGTCTAATTCACAATTCAGAAAACTTTGGTTAGTTTGTCTGTAAGAAAGTCGCCGGGCAACTATGGAGAGAAAAACGAATGCTTCCACACACACACAGACTCAATAGAGAGTGTGCAGAAACAACTGAGCTTACCGATGTCAATGCCATGCACGGTTTTCTCGGGGTCTCTGCCCGAGCTGCTGCCCAGCAGATCCTCCACCCAGTGGATATAGTTGAGGCGGAGAGGCAGCGTTGGGATGAGGCGCTCCAGAGGGATTTCGATGCTCAGTCCAAAATCCTCCTGCAGGAGGGCGCAGGTAAGTGCACGCACAGCTTCCGGCTCCTTGAAGTTCAGCCTGCGAAGGTAAACGATGGGGGAGGAGTACAAAAATACAAGACATGCTGTTTAAACCTGCAGTGTGTTATGGGCAACGTGCTGTTAACGCTTTCCCGTCCAAGACATCTGCAAGTTGCAGGGTGGGTCTCGTTCACCGCTGTAACGACACGACCGCACTCTATGATAGCTGGCACCAAACTGTGCCATGTGTCCTTCCCCATGGCCTTTTTGCTTCAAATTACATTCAGAATCGATTTGAATCCGTTCGGAATGTGTATTCCGTTCCAATGACGTAAACGTATGGAATCGGAATGGAATCGGAAGAAAAGCTGACGACGTACGCGTACGTCGTCGTCGGAACAGGGAAGGGTTAATGAGCACCTACAAGGGCTCTGTGCACAACGTGTGGTGTGGCCAGCACCACCACACGTGGCAATCTTTGTCTCACTAGGGCTGTTGTGTGCACAACGCACTAGGGTACCATTTAAGCCTCGGTTGACCTTGGCGACGCCCCCGATTAGACTTGGGTAGCGATTGCCACTTATTTTATTCATGAGCAACAATTGAACCCAGGCGACCGCATTGGTAGCAGTGCACCAACCACTGTGCCAAACAACCCCGAGCTCGCAAGTCTGCGCCGGCTTCTCGCGAACCAAATAAGTGGTCTCCAAATATATTGTGTGGTACAACTTCTCTCATCCGCACTTCCGATTAGCACGGTTGGCTGCGTACGGTGTGAAAGGAGCTCAATGTACAGACAACCCCTGCAGAAACTACATTTATATACACACACACACAGAAAAACACCCTCACGCGTACAGTGAGAAAACCTTATAGTTACCGTGATATACATTTTTCATGACGAAACGATATTCGATGTCATGATACAACAATGATCAGTTTCCTATGAAATTGTATTTGTAATTCAAATGTTCATTGAATTGTTTTTGTGGTTTGCTGCGCTCACACTAAGTGTAAATAAAGTTATACCAACTGCAGTTCACTCAACCCAAGTCTGCCCCCGAGTATTATAATCAGTACATTTAATTGTTATCATGCATAGTTGATTGCACTAAAAGTGATTAAAATTCGAATCAACCAAAATACCTGTCATACAATTGTCAAGCCATTAATTGTTCAGAAAAACAATCTCCAAGGACTAATTGCATGATTAATAGGAATTGATTTACAATAATTGAATTTGTCATTTCAAATATGTTGAGTTAAAACATTTGATAAAATACTGCGATGATGATGATGAAATAACAATATTCAGTAAAATCGATTTTAAACGGTCGTGGATTGTACATCGTACAACACATCTTAGTATCACCATATCGTAGTAACCTAGGAATGAAGTACCTGTACAGGGGATAAAGACGTGCCAAATTAAACCACTGGCAAAGTACAAGATGCAACCAACACTGGATGTGCCTCTGAGCAACCACTCACTGCATGGAATTAATAATAATCCTGTAAATGGAAAAAATAAAGTGATCGCAATCAAAGCATTTAATTGAAGCTATTTTTACTCACATTAGTGTTCCTTATTTGAACCTCATGGTGGGACCACGGGATCCCGCTTAAGCAGAAGGCAAAATCGTAATTAATTAGTTTATTTTTGGCGACTCCGTCCCACCGCGCACATAAACGCTGCGACCCACCTGGCGCGGATCATTCTGTTATGTCGTCCAAGCGCAGCAAGGACAAATGCGCAGAAGAAACAAAACTTTGAAACTTTGATTAGCGCATCGTTTAAAGCTCGTCGAGAGGAATAGATTGCCGTGTCGTTCGCCTTCAACAGACATAAAATGACGTCGCAACGCAGTTTATGCGAGAGCCGAGGGCTTTTGGGACCCCGGGGTCCCGCCATAAGGTTCATTTGACCGCATTTAAAAACGTGACAATCCATTGTGAATTGGTCTCTTTTGCAAGGATGATCTCAGAAATATCATTATGCAGGAGCGGTAACAACTTAGTAAAAGTTGGTTAGAGGCAATGTGAGGGCATATTGAGATCAACGAGTCTTCGTCTGATTAAATGATGGATATTGTGAGTAATTATATGTCAATTAACGCTCACGTCAATTTGCATTAACAAAAAAACAGTGGGGGACTTGTGGGCCTGTCGTCTCCAGCGTGCTGCCCATTGTTTATCGCTCTACGACACCGAGATCAAACACTCGGCAGTGTAACCCGCCAGACATGACACGACCTCCGAACGTGGCGTTTCGTGTCTAATAACATTTGCTCACTTGTGATAAAACATTGATGTTGTGCATCGATTTTGAGTTCTCTACTTCTTCCCCGTGGCATTATTTCTGTTACAAACCTGATTGGATGCTTCAAAGGCAGTACATTAGAGCTGTGATATGACAAAAAAACAGGCCAAAATTATGAATAATAAAACACCCTTCTTAAATGTAAACAATAACTTGGAAAGTGCACACAGCACAAAAGTGTTTACAATGAGCTGTGGAACAATCCCAGAATTGTACGACAATATTAAGTGTCTTGCAAGGACACCGGTACTACACGCCCCACTGTGTTTAAGATTGCCACTCCGCGTAAAAAAAAGAGTTTCATCATTTTATCTCAGCACGGGACCCTTTCGGTTTGGCTTGCACATATAAAATCAGTACGGTCCCAATGAATGCCAAAATACCCTGATAAAACTGACAGCCAGGAATGAATACCAATGCCATGCTACTTTGAGAACACCGATTACACGCAGGCAAGGCACAATCAAGCCCCAACTCGATTAGCCAAATGAGACGACTCAGATTACTCGGAGAGTCTACATCAGAAGGTGGCAGATAAATTGAATGTGAGCTGCGTGGAAGATGTAAAATTATTTCATTACAAAGGCTGCATCAGCCACACCTGGCATACACCATTCATGGTACCCGGGAGGCTCATTTCTATCATCCTTGTGAGGTTAAAGGTGCCCTTGGTGATGGGAGCTGATTGCCAATGGAATGAAACCGCCACCAAGCATTTCCTTTACAATACCAGTTGGAGAGACCGTAATAGCTGTCTTGCAGTCCTGATTAACCTTATAAAAGTACAAGTCACTGAACAATTAAGTCTATAAATTCGACTATATTTCCATGAAATGAAACTGACATGAAGAGATAGGACATTCTCTGTGGTGCGGCATCCGGCTATCTGCGAATGTAAGCGCATGCGACTGGTTCCACCGATGAAAAGAAATGTAATAACGGGTGCAACTGGGGTTGTTAAAGGTGTTTTTTCATTACTGGTAATCGCATAAAATAGGCAAAAACCGACTTGAAGCACATTCAGATGTCGCACAGTAAACGTAACATAATTTTTTAAAACTGAAAAACGAAGGGTGCTGCGGTGGTGTAATGGTTCGCACACTTGGACCCGCAATTCAGAGGTTGGCAAGTCTGATTTGATCTCCCTGGTGTTGAACCAATGAGGACAATTTTCTTAAATCTCACCCCAGCTCTATCCACTCCGCAGTATACGTGGGTAAGCCACAGATAGTCAATCGGGTAGTTCAAGTGTGGTGGGGTAACATGTGGGTACACCCACCACCTTCTACGGTGCCTGGGAAACGTGAAAGAATAGACCAATTACCTGCTAGACTTCCCTATACTCATGGAAGCCCTTCCGCCAGTAGTGATGTGAACAATAAATTGCATTTTTCATATTCTTAGGTTTTTTCGGTAAAGTCACGTAGGTTACATTTTTTTTATTTAAATTAATAAAAGTTAAATAAAAATCAAATACAGCTATCGTGCTGTGACGGTTCCACCTGAAGAAGGAAGCTTGTGTTGCCTCCGAAACGTCGTGATTTTTATTTTATTTTTATTTTACATTCATTAATTTTAATTTTTTACCTACGTGACTTTACCGAAAAACCTAAGAATATGAATCCTTGCAGTCACGAAAGCTTCAAATCTAGAATAAATTGCATGGCTGCACCTTGACCTTTTAATGAAGAAACAAGTGCATATGTACCATGCGATGACTTCGGCCTGCCGCTGGTACTTTATTACGGCTGCCACCGATTAATCACTCTCTCACAGGTCAAGCAGTTTGAACACTTCCCTACGGAATAAATTGCCGATTCCTGACCATCATAATCGGTAATCGAGTCTGAAAACGATTTCTGGCGACCTAATTATCGTTTTAACACCTGTAGTTGCAATGTGCAGTTTAATGGATCAATTAAACATCAGAATGCACCTCGTTTTCTCATATTCATGGCACACTGGACAATTTCTGCAAACAAATAGCAACAAGGCTGTACTTAACTGGCTATTAAAGACCCTGTAACATCACACACACGTATAGACCAATTTGTGGCTGTCAAATTCCAAGTTCCACATTTTTTAAACGACACGCAACTCAAACACCTCGAATCCTTGTCTCCTGGTTAATTAAAGAACAAATAATGCCATTTATAATCAAGTAAATTGCCACTTAGATGATCCCCTTTTTTTAACAAGAGATGGACGTTGAAAATGCAAAGTGTTAATGAGCTACACTAGAGGCAACAACATTCATTACAAATATGCCGTCGCTACAATTGGCTCGCATTCAACAGCTCTATCTGTGGCTTAGACAAAAAAATTATCCTCCGTGGAAACATTAAAAACATTTGATATACAGCTCCAACCTGTATTTCCAGGAACATGCATTCCCTGTATGTTGCGTTAATGGATGCTGGGAAGGCATATAAATTAGTGCAATTGCGAAGTCATTACTTAAGTATTATATTTGAAGTTTTCGTGACTGCAAGGATCCATATTCTTTTGTTCTTTCGGTAAAGTCACGCAGGTAAAAAAATATAATAATTAAAATAAATAATAATAAATTACATCACGACGTTTCGATTGCAACACAAGCAATCATCAAGTGTGGCAACCACAGCAAGAATTTTTTTTACTGAAGTGGAAGAGAAAAAAAAAATTATTACTGTGGTTGTCACACCTGACGATGATTGCTTGTGTTGCAATCGAAACGTCGTGATTTAATTTCTTTATTTAAAACATTTTTTTTTTCACTTACGTGTACGTGACTTTACCCAAAGAACCAAAGAAAATATGCACTACTTAAGAAATCGGGGAAGCATACTTTGCACAATGAATTATAAACCCAAGGGTCTCGTCCCTCATCATAGGTTTACTGTGACCATCCGAGTGCTGGAATGAGGAACCGACAATTGGCCGACGATGTGTAACATTGTAAATGTTTAAGACGCGGACTTCGAATGGGCAAACAAAAAAAGCTTAGCTCTGTTGTCCAAATGGCATAAAGTAACAACTGCGACAACAAGAAAAACACAAGAAATGTTCAACGAAAAGTGAAGGCTGTGATAACGGAGCATCATTACCGCACACGGCCAGAGAGGTCTGTCTGCACGTGCTTCTTGAATTCGGGGTTTCTGCTGGCCAGCAATGCGAAGTCAGGCGGTCTGTCCTTGTAGCGGTTGCGGGGGTGCATATCCCTGTTGAGCGCCATTGCTGAAGCCTGGAGACAGGAAACAAGGTCACCTTTAAATCGCAAGGAAATATGAAGCCACGTTTAACACTCAACGCCTTACATGTCCCCCCCCTCCCCCAACCCTTGCTCAACAAAAGGCATTCAAAAGGTGGTAATGTGACCAGAGGGTTTTTTTTATCCAGACACAAAGAAACTACATGCATTACATTAAGGGGCTGGTGGGGGAGAGCAGGCAATGTTTTTCGGACACTTTATTTATTTATTTAACATGACCGTGGCTGTGGGCTATTGTTGTTTCTGTATGCAATCCACTATAAAGGAAGCTCAAATACATGAAACGGCAGGGGGGGGGGGGGAGATTAACGTGATGTATCAAATTTGTACACCTTTTAGTTTTATTGTGCATACTTTTAAGTGGTTACGGGAAAAAAAACCTTGACAAAGTGGAATAATCTCACACTGAAGTAGCCTGTAAACGCCACTCAATTCTGCCACTGAGGCTGTGTTTGGTCAGAGCTTTTAAGGCTGCTGAAGGCTTTTCAGTAGAGCCAGCACCATGCTGGCTGTACCCGGTTCGGTATACAGTATTGTAGTTTTCAAAAGGTCGCCATAGCATTCCATGACAAAGGAGACCAAAGAAAATGAAATGCTGTATAACCGACACCCCATACCAAAGGGGGTTGCTGTTTCTCAGCATTGCACAGAAAGACGCTCACAATGGTAGTGAACTCTCGTGGCAAACTTGTACGATGCATGCGTTGGTGCAACAAAAACTGCATAGGTTAAAAGTACAGTTAAGTCCTCGTTTAACGCGGTTGATGCGTTCCTCAAAAGTGCAGCGTTAAGCGAAAAACGCGTTGAGCGAAAACAATCTCCCCATAATCAATGTAACGATGACGTTTGGCGAGATACGATGATCGCACACGAACCCACAATTACACATTTCTGGCCAACACAGATGCCGCCCCCGACCACCTCCCGGCTCGCCATCATACAAAAGCTTTAGTAATCAGCAATGAGGGAATCTTAAAAATGCATAAGTTGGGGAAATAGCAAAGACAAATGCATATGTTACGTTGAATGCTGCCCACACTGATTGAAATGGTGAGGTCTGACCAAGAAAATGTGAAAAGTGGAAGAGGTTTCAGAGTCAGACTATCTTTAAACGAAGAGCTCCCGAAACAGATTTCAGGAGCGCAAGCGAAGACCGTGGCACATTAACTTCAGGAATTCACATTTAACTTGAACCAAGTATGTACAGATGATCATCGATTATCCGGCACCGCGCAATTATCTGGCTGCTTCCAACATTTATCTGGCGGTCCCGGGCCGATCCGGCGAAACTGGCAAAATCGCTCCAAATGTTGTACCCAGTACGGCTATCGGCACGGTGTGCGTGACAAAAAAGTAGCTACGCTTGATTTCAGTGTCAAATATTACAGACAGTACATTATTCACGACATACAACTTAAACAATTAAAACACTGCACGTATATACATCACCCATGCAGAGTCTTAGAGATTGAAGTGGTGAGTATGGTGGAGTAAAAACAGTAACTTTTTACAGGAGGATATTTGTCCATTTGTTTGTTTATTTGTGCCAATATCATGTGGTAAACTAATTTTAAACAACAAAAATGTCATGGCAAGAATGTGAAAAAAATAAGCAATTTTAAATAATAATGTAGTGATTATCCAACGTATTTGGAAATCCCGCGCCCCCTCTCGCCCTTAAGTCGCCGGATAATCGATAATCTACTACACTGTATAAAATCGATGATCTACACGAACTGTATATAATCGATTATCTCCTGTACTGTATAATAGTGCTAGACAGACATGGTAACTCGAACGGTCCTCTGCTTTTGATACACTGGGGGCTTAAGGGATATTTTCATCTTGGCACTCAACCAACGTCGCCAAGTGCCTGGGTGAGGGCCTAATTTAAGATCAAATACACAATAAAAAAAATCCAACTACGAATGAAATAGCGTTACTCCAACGAGGTTGAGAAAATGTTCCAACACTTAAAGACTCCGAGCCCCTCGTTGTCCGTCGCGGAAACCCAAAACAGTAACTCCTTTTGTAATAATCTTGATTTGAAGCTTTCGTGACTGCAGGAATCCATACTCTTTGGTTCTTTCGGTAAAGTCACGTAGGTATAGAAATGCTCTCTGATAGTGGCATTGCCTTTGTGCTGTTCACTGTTGGCGTTCTTCTCTGGCCTGACGCTGGTACTGAGACGAGGCCCCAAAGAAGGCCAATCGGTTTCAAAGGCAATGCCCATATTTTATTATTAGAGCGATGTTTGTTTGCATGTTCAACACAAGTACTGTCTGTGGTCAATGCAGACTTGATTCCTTGCAAAAGGTTTATATTCGGTGTTTCAACATCTTAACACCGAATTCATTGCCAGAAGGGGGTAAACCCCATTCTTTTTTTTCATACTTTGTACTGGCTTGTTGTACAGTATTTAAACCCGGGTTGTAACAATGCGTCCAGTTGTATAGCGTGGCGGGTTCCAAAGTCACAACTTAATAAGTAATATTTAAAAATACTTTTTTTAAACGCGCTTTTATGAAATGTACTAGTAATGGCAGAACTTCACGACTCCAGGAAGTGGCCCCGAAGCTTGCCATAACGTACGGGACCATGGTGATTTACAGCCAACGTCAGTTTACCGTGGACAATTAGACCCAAGCCGAAACATAACATATAAAAAATAACGTTTTAAAATGTTTCTTCTTGGTTCTTTCGGTAAAGTCACGTAGAAGGGAAATAATAAAAAATAATACAAATAAAACATAATAAAATAATTCTCACGACGTTTCGGCCACAACGCACCAAGAAGATGAATCCCTGCAGTCACGAAAGCTTTAAATCGAAATGTTTCTTATTTTTTGATAGAATATAGTACAGTATTGTCATCAGTATGACATAAGCATACCAAGTTTTCAGTCAAACCACATTGGGAAGTGGCTTAAAATTGAGTAACAAGATTTGAGGATACAACAACAACAGAGTCAGTTAATAAAAAGCGTGGAATAAAAAAGAAAAGATTGCCACTGTACCCATGCAACCCAAACTGCGGCCCGCACGGCAGCGAAACCCCCTCTAGTCTGCCCCTTCCTCAACAGAGCAATGGCAAAAAAGACAAAAACTCCGTGCACTCTCTCGTTGTGGCGAGCCAGAGACTGCGAGCATCGGCAAGCTCGCCTCGTGATCACAATGCTCCCGTCCCACGCAACAACAACAGAGAGACAGAGAGACACACACAGAGGGGAAGAAGCCACATGAATGCGAGGCAGACGAGAAACTTCGAGCCCTCAATCCTTTTTCTGCCTCCGTCTTTTAACGGCACGGGCTCACGGCTCCTTCACTCCACCACCAACCAGAGGTCGCAAACGGGATTTGATTCCTTACCCCAGGCATGTCCAAAGTCCGGCCCGCGGGCCAATCACGGCTCGCGGGCAGATTTCATACGGTCCGCAGCTTCGGTCTTATAACGTGTTAGTTATGGCTCGCCAGCTCTGTCAGAATAAATGCATCATAAAACTCATGGAAATTTAAGGTATTCTATACAGTTTGTTCAATGTTATCTGACTGAATGAAAGGCAGAATTGCGTTTTTAGAGTTGTTCCCGTCTGCCTGAGTGGCTTATATTTGGTTACATTGTCATTTTAAAAATAAAGGTAATTGTGACAATGCATTTTCCTTATAACAGTGTGTATTTCCACGTAACTGTTGTGGTTAAAACAATGTCAAAAGGAACTATTGGCCCCCAGGCATCTTCACTTTATCAAATGTGGCCCTCTTTGCAAAAAGTTTGGACACCCCTGCCTTACCCGTACCCGGCCGCACCAGGGTCGCAAACGGGTACCCGTACCCGTACCCGGCCGGGTATGGGTACCCGTACCCTACCCGAAATGAGTGACAAACGGTTACTCACCGGTGACTCACGGCCTACCCATACCTGTACCCGGCCGCACCAGGGTCGCAAACGGCTACCCGTACCCGGCCGGGTACGGGTAGCCGGGTATCGGGTAGGGTACGGGTATCGGGTACCCGGTTGCGACCTCTGCCACCAACCCTTGTTCGCTCCTCGCTCGCCATCGCTCCCGACAGCAGCGAGACGGCAGGCAGGACGATAGGAAAAGTGTTAGTTTTCAGTTTCATTGATTTGGTAGAGCCCTGTGAGCCATTCGGCTCTTGAATCTGGTGCAACTGCAACAAACAAAAAAACATGAACAAGAAAACATCTTCAAGTGACTATGCGCAAACAGAAAAATCCAGGAAAAAACTGCAAAGTCTTCCAGAAAAAAGCACCGTGCACCAACGCTCTGTGCAAAAATCCCAGTGGGATGCAAGTCAAACAACAACAACAACCACCACAAGACAACTTAGATTAAAGCCATCAGTCTAACTCCGTAGTACAACAAACAAACATGGCCAAACCAAAAAAACTTTTCGAAATCACCAAAATAAAGCCATAAGCAATGTAACAGTGATCATAGGAACTGTGGCCAGAGAGTTGAGAGCACGTCAAATAGTGACACCCGTGACGATTTACACCGCCAGCACGAACAACAACAACAACCACAGAAACAAACGAAGTAACAACAACGAGACAGACCGGCGAGGCGGACAGGCAGATAGGCGGTCGTCAGGGCCACAGGCCTCAGGGCCGCGTCCCTCCATACAAGAGGGGATGGGTCCCAGCAACCACAACTAGCAGAGACATCTATTCTCACGAATTCCGTTGAAGCAACAACAACAACCACCACCCAACTTATCAAGCGCCGCCGGAAAGGATGTCAAAACATCAAACACTGAGCCCAGCGTGCGGGCTTATACCCCCCCCCTTTATACACCCCCCACTATTAAACACCCCCCCCACCATTAAACACCCCCCCACCCCCACTATTAAACACCCCCCCACCCCCACTATTAAACACCCCCCCACCCCCACTATTAAACACCCCCCTCACTCCCTCACTATTAAACACCCCTCCCACCCCACTATTAAACACCCCCCCACCCCCACTATTAAACACCCCCCCACCCCACTATTAAACACCCCCCCACCCCCACTATTAAACACCCCCCCACCCCCACTATTAAACACCCCCCCCACCCCCACTATTAAACACCCCCCCACCCCCACTATTAAACACCCCCCCCACCCCCACTATTAAACACCCCCCCACCCCCACTATTAAACACCCCCCACCCCCACTATTAAACACCCCCCACCCCCACTATTAAACACCCCCCACCCCCACTATTAAACACCCCCCACCCCCACTATTAAACACCCCCCACCCCCACTATTAAACACCCCCCACCCCCCACTATTAAACACCCCCCACCCCCACTATTAAACAACCCCCCCACCCCCACTATTAAACACCCCCCCAACCCCCACTATTAAACACCCCCCCCCCCACTATTAAACACCCCCCCCACCCCCACTATTAAACACCCCCCCACCCCCACTATTAAACACCCCCCACCCCCACTATTAAACACCCCCCACCCCCACTATTAAACACCCACCCCACTATTAACACCCCCCCACCCCCACTATTAAACACCCCCCACCCCCACTATTAAAACACCCCCCCACCCCCACTATTAACACCCCCCCACCCCCACTATTAAACACCCCCCCACCCCCACTATTAAACACCCCCCCCCACCCCACTATTAAACACCCCCACCCCCACTATTAAACACCCCCCACCCCCACTATTAAACACCCCCCACCCCCACTATTAAACACCACCCCCACCCCCACTATTAAACACCCCCACCCCCACTATTAAACACCCCCCCTACCCCCACTATTAAACACCCCCCACCCCCACTATTAAACACCCCCCACCCCCACTATTAAACACCCCCCACCCCCACTATTAAACACCCCCCACCCCCACTATTAAACCCCCACCCCCCACTATTAAACACCCCCCACCCCCACTATTAAACACCCCCCCACCCCCACTATTAAACACCCCCCCACCCCACTATTAAACACCCCCCCACCCCCACTATTAAACACCCCCCCACCCCCCCACCCATATTAAACACACCCCCACCCCCACTATTAAACACCCCCCACCCCCACTATTAAACACCCCCCACCCCACTATTAAACACCCCCCACCCCCACTATTAAACACCCCCCCCAACACCCCCACTATTAAACACCCCCCACCCCCACTATTAAACACCCCCCCACCCCCACTATTAACACCCCCACCCCCACTATTAAACACCCCCACCCCCACTTAACACCCCCCCCCCCCACTATTAAAACACCCCCCCCCCACTATTAAACACCCCCCACCCCCACTATTAAACACCCCCACCCCCACTATTAACACCCCCCACCCCCACTATTAAACACCCCCCCACCCCCACTATTAAACACCCCCCCCACCCCCACTATTAACCACCCCCCCACCCCACTATTAAACACCCCCCCACCCCCACTATTAAACACCCCCCACCCCCACTATTAAACACCCCCCACCCCACTATTAAACACCCCCCACCCCCACTATTAAACACCCCCCACCCCAACTATTAAACACCCCCACCCCACTATTAAACACCCCCCACCCCACTATTAAACACCCCCCCACCCCCACTATTAAACACCCCCCACCCCCACTATTAAACACCCCCCCACCCCACTATTAAACACCCCCACCCCACTATTAACACCCCCCCCCACCCCACTATTAAACACCCCCACCCCACTATTAAACACCACCCCCCCCCACCCACTATTAAACACCCCCCCACCCCCACTATTAAACACCCCACCCCCACTATTAAACACCCCCACCACCCACTATTAAACACCCCCCCCACCCCACTATTAAACACACCCCCCACCACCCACTATTAAACACCCCCCCACCCCCACTATTAAACACCCCCCCACCCCACTATTACCACCCCAACCCCCCCCACCCACACCCCACTATTAACACCCCCCCCACCCCACTATTAAACACCCCCCACCCCCACTATTAACACCCCCCACCCCACATTAAACACCCCCCCCACCCCACTATTAAACACCCCCCACCCCCACTATTAAACACCCCCCCCTACCCCCATTATTAAAAACACCCCCCCACCCCCACTATTTAAACACCCCCCACCCCACTATAAACACCCCCCCACCCCCACTATTAAACACCCCCCCCCCACCCCTACTATTAACACCCCCCCGCACCCCCACCCCACTATTAAACACCCCCCACCCCACTATTAAACACCCCCCCACCCCTACTATTAAACACCCCCCCGCACCCCCACCCCACTATTAAACACCCCCCACCCACTATTAAACACCCCCCACCCCACTATTAAACACCCCCACCCCACTATTAAACACCCCCCACCCCACTATTAAACACCCCCCACCCATATTAAACACCCCCCCACCCCCACTATTAAACACCCCCCACCCCCACTATTAAACACCCCCACCCCACTATTAAACACCCCCCACCCCCACCACACCACCCCACTATTAAACACCCCCCCACCCCACTATTAAACACCCCCACCCCCACTATTAAACACCCCCCCACCCCCACTATTAAACACCCCCACCCCCACTATTAAACAACCCACCCCCACTATTAAACACCCCCCACCCCCACTAAACACACCCCCCACCCCACTATTAAACACCCCACACCCCCACTATTAAACACCCCCACCCCCACTATTAAACCCCCCCACCCCCACTATTAAACACCCCCCACCCCCACTATTAACACCCCCACCCCCCACTATTAAACACCCCCCACCCCACTATAAAAACCCCCCACCCCCACTATTAAACACCCCACCCATATTAAACACCCCCCACCCCCACTATTAAACCCCCCCACCCCACTATTAAACACCCCCCACCCCCACTATTAAACCCCCCCACCCCCACTATTAAACACCCCCCCACCCCCACTATTAAACACCCCCCACCCCCACTATTAAACACCCCCCCCCACCCCCACTAAAACACCCCCCACCCACACTATTAAACACCCCCCACCCCCACTATTCCCCCCACCCCACTATTAAACACCCCCCACCCCACTATTAAACACCCCCCACCCCCACTATTAACACCCCCCACCACTATTAACACCCCCCACCCCACTATTAAACACCCCCCCACCCCACTATTAAACACCCCCACCCCCACTATTAAACACCCCCCACCCCCACTATTAAACACCCCCACCCCACTATTAACACCCCCCACCCCCACTATTAAACACCCCCCACCCCCACTATTAAACACCCCCCCCCCACTATTAACAACACCCCCCACCCATTAAACACCCCCCCACCCCACTATTAAACACCCACCCCACTATTAAACACCCCCCACCCCACTATTAAACACCCCCCCACCCCCACTATTAACACCCACCCCACTATTAAACACCCCCAACCCCCACTATTAAACACCCCCCACCCCACTATTAAACACACCCCCCACCACCCCACTATTAAACACCCCCCCCACCCCACTATTAAACACCCCCCCACCCCCACTATTAAACACCCCCCCCAACACCACACTATTAAACACCCCCCCCCCCACTATAAACACCCCCCCCACCCCACTATTAAACACCCCCCCCCCCACTATTAAACACCCCCCACCCCACTATTAAACACCCCCCCACCCACTATTAAACACCCCCACCACCCCACTATTAAACACCCCCCCTACCCCCATTATTAAAACACCCCCCCACCCCCACTATAAACACCCCCCCACCCCTACTATTAAACACCCCCCACCCCCCACTATTAAACACCCCCCCCACCCCTACTATTAAACACCCCCCCCACCCCCCACTATTAAACACCCCCCACCACCCACTATAAACACCCCCCCACCCCAACTATTAAACACACCCCCACCCCCCACTATAAACACCCCCCACCCCCTACTATTAAACACCCCCCCGCACCCCCACCCCACTATTAAACACCCCCCACCCCCACTATTAAACACCCCCCCACCCCCACTATTAAACACCCCCCCCACCCCTACTATTAAACACCCCCCCGCACCCCCACCCCCACTATTAAACACCCCCCACCCCACTATTAAACACCCCCCACCCCACTATTAAACACCCCCCACCCCACTATTAAACACCCCCCACCCCACTATTAAAACACCCCCCCACCACCACTATTAAACACCCCCCCACCCCACTATTAAACACCCCCCCCCACCCCCACTATTAAACACCCCCCACCCCCACTATTAAACACCCCCCCCGCACCCCCACCCCACTATTAAACACCCCCCCACCCCCACTATTAAACACCCCCCCACCCCACTATTAAACACCCCCCCACCCCCACTATTAAACACCCCCCCACCCCCACTATTAAACACCCCCCACCCCCACTATTAACACACCCCCCACCCCCACTATTAAACACCCCACCACCCCCACTATTAAACACCCCCCACCCCCACTATTAAACACCCCCCCACCCCACTTTAAACCCCCCCGCACCCCCCACCACTATTAAACACCCCCCCACCCCACTATTAAACACCCCCCACCCCACTATTAAACACCCCCTCTCCCCCCACTATTAAACACCCCCCCACCCCCACTATTAAACACCCCCCGCACCCCACCCACTATTAAACACCCCCCACCCCACTATTAAACACCCCTCCACCCCACTATTAAACACCCCCATCTCCCCACTATTAAACACCCCCCCACCCCCACTATTAAACACCCCCCCGCACCCCCACCCCACTATTAAACACCCCCCACCCCACTATTAAACACCCCCCACCCCACTATTAAACACCCCCTCTCCCCCACTATTAAACACCCCCCCACCCCCACTATTAAACACCCCCCCGCACCCCCACCCCACTATTAAACACCCCCTCCCCCCCCCCGAGGCAACTCGTCCAACACTCACGGGACCCAGCGACGAACTCCACTCCACGCTCGCTCACCCACTCGCTCCCTCGCGCTCCTTCCAATCTCGTAGCGCGGATAGGCACGCGCGCGCGCGCGCCCCTGCTACGACGCCGTCTCATTGGCCCGTGGTCCCGCACGTGACCTCGCCTCCGACGCACAGACGGAGTGGGGTGGGGGCGCGAGCGGCGCGTGCGGACTGCGATTTACAAACGCCGAGCGCCGTGCGCGTGCGCGCGATGGGATGGCCTCACACGTGGGGCGGGGGGGGGAGGGGCCTGCGGTTCCCCCGCGTGACGTGACGTCACACTGTGTGAAGTCGCGCGATGACGTCATTCCGAGTGACTTCACGTGGCGTGACGTCACTCGACGTGAAGTGTATCGTCATCATGTGTGTTGCGATCGAAACGTCGTGATTATTATTTTGATTTAAAGCTTTCGTGACCGCAGGGATTCATAGTCTTGGTTCTTTCGGTAAAGTGACGTAGAAGGGAAATAATAAAATAAACTTTTTTTTTAATAAAATATATTTATTATTATTTTATTATTTCCCTTCTACGTGGCTTTACCGAAAGACCCAAATGATATCAATATGTCTAACTAATTTTCTATTTCCCATATTGCAAGTAAAATGAATAGGCTGTGGAAATCCGCCTTGTAAACCACGTGCATGCATGCATACATACAGTTCCGTGGACTTATTATTTAACTTTACGTTGGCTGCCAGAGGAAAGCCCATTGAGACGAGTCTCTTTTTTTTCTACAAGTTATACCTCATGAACCAGTCACGAAAAAAAGTGGTTGGATCTTCTGTCCCTCCTCTACTGGTAGCAGCAGTGGATAGATACGTGTGAAAAGTGCGTTTGAATGAAGTTCTTGAAGCTGGGGGGAGAAAAAACACACACACCCGTGTGTGATCATGGGCAACCATCCCAACAGCCACGTGGCATTCTGCAAGACTGGCCAATTGACACACAGAGCACGATGGTTATTGCCAACCGGCAAGTCGTGCAGACCTCTCCTCGGCTGTTTATTAAATGTCACGGTCCATTCCCTCAAGGGTACAAGCCTCTTCTCCCTGTTATTTTTTGTTCCCTCCCATATCAAGTCGCCCCGCCGCCTCTCTCAGGGGGCAGCAATCGAGTCGAGAGAGAGAGGGGAGGGGGGGTGCGAGAGACGAGAGTAGACACCCCGAACAATGTGACACACAGAGAGAAGGGGAGGCAATGAAACAATGCCGGAGCAGAGATATACAATAATAACACATTCCTGCGGAGGGAGCTGGTAGGAACGTTGGTTTGCTCGGTCAATGGCCAGGGTCAACGGCGGCGTGGTGTATTCCGCAAATATTCCCGACTGTGAGGGCGGGCACAAGCCGGCGTGAGTAGGTTAAACGTTCAGTTTTATAAGGGCACCACGGGGTGACCAGCCCCTCCCCACCCAGCCCCACCCCTCCCACCCCCCACCCTAGCCCCACCCTCCCCACCCAGCCCCACCCCTCCCACCTCCCACTCAGCCCCTCCCCACCCAGCCCCACCCCTCCCACCCCCCACCCAGCCCCAACCCACCCTCCCATCCCCACCCAGCCCCTCCCCACCCAGCCCCTCCCTGCACAACGGACGGACACAATAATCCCCTGTGGGCTGGTGGAACCAGTGGGTTCCTACCAGTATAATTAATGGATTTTGCTACACCGTCCTCTGGTTCCCACCATGTAGCCTAGAACTCATCGGTGCAAAGCACTAACCAGGCTCAAAACCCTGCTTGTCTTCCGAGATCTGTTCAGATCGGACACATTTCTATCCGGATGATTCGAGCATGGGCGGATTGCTTGCTTTGTAACATCATAGTATGTGTGAAGGTAATACAGATGCCAGGAAATGCGAGTTCAGCAATTGCTTATTGAATCTATCTGTGCGGAGAAATGGGGCCGTCCATAAATAACGTCACGCACCTAGGGGGGGGGGGGGGTCAGACATTTGTGACGATGTGTGACGAGGGGGGGTTGAGAAATGTGACGTCACATCAAAATACGCAACTTTAAATAAATATAGACAACACGTTCAACGTAATTAGACTTTTTAATAAATGTTTTCTCCTACAACATCAGAGTGCAGCGCCACATTAAATACGCACTACAATGACAATAGTTTAAAGCGATTTGAAGCATGTTTTATTTGGGGGGGGGGGGCAGAGCTTTGTGACGTCATATTTGAGGGGGGGTCTGACTTTTGTGACGCCGTGTGACGAAGGGGGGGGGGGGGGTCAAAAATCGTCCAAAATCGCGTGACGTCATTTAGGGACGGCCTCTATGTCACCCCCCTAATATGCTTTGTGGGGTTTCTCCGGGTTCTTCGGTTGCATTCCACAGCGCAGTCAATCAGTCATTCTTGGAACTGGCCAATCATCCCGATGTAGGACCCTCATGACAAAGTCTTGGGTAAATTACATTTGGTATTGCAGACTACACTCTAGTTTTCGTGTGACATTGCACTATCACTGGTTCCACAAGCATAAATAACAATTTAAGAACAATCGTCGATGACACTGCCATAAAAGGAAAACGTATAGTATATATAAAATACATAATTTTCGACGTTTCGGCCAATGGCTCTTTTTCATTGCGATTTCCAAATCGGGAAGTGGTATTTAGAAATGGGTAGGTTATATAAGCGTTGTACTGTATACAGACTCAGACTTTAACACTTTATTTCAGCTGATAAGGCCCATGGAGATAAGCAAGCTCTATATTGTAATTGGACTGGGCCCCATCATAGGAACGTGGGATATGCACTGCTGGATCGGAGCTGCTCAGAGAGACGAGCATGTGAGCATATTTTTAGTTTTATTTCCACGCCGAGATGCACAAGCGTGCATCACAGGGTCAGAGGGATTTGCTGGTGACGATGTGGGTCGATTCGTAACGTTGGCATGTGCTTGGTACCGTTGAACCAACGTTGCCAAATTTACTTGGATATCCATTGTCTTTATCATTGCGTTTCGTGGAGATTTCAGTGTCTGCTGCGCGAGGTTTTCATTCAACCCATGACGATTAATCACCCTCTGCGATAACTTGGGTCTTCAAAATTCAGCATCTGGATCACGATTCAAGGATATACAGAACTGTGTTGTTTTATTTCACTCTCCGTCTCGTATGCTGTTATGGCCAGTTCTTTCTCGTGCGTGTCCATTAGCCGAGAGGTCATGTTCACGTTCTCTCCTATAACATCCGTGAACACTAACTCGTCGATTTCTACGCAAAGTATTGGATTGATATACGCGGTGAGATTGTCACGGGCGCTGCGAATCTTCTGTCACCAAGTTCAAGTTCATTTATTAGGTATAGCCCTGTGAGCCATTCGGCTCTTGAATCGGGTGCAACCGCAACAAACAACAAACATGAACAAAAACATCTTAAAGTGAATATGTAACTGAGTGCAAACAGAAAATCCAAGAAAAGACAGCTAAATATTGCAGAAAAAAATACCGTACACCAACGCTGTGTGCAAAAATCCCAGTGGGATGCAAGTCAAACAACCAACAACAACCACAAGACAACTTAGATTAAGGCCATCAGTCTAACTCTGTACTACAACAAACAAACATGGCTAAACCTATACACTTTTCGAAATCACCAAAATAAAGCCATGAAACCAATGAAACTGATCATAGGAACTGTGACGGAATTTTCACAATAAATGGCATAAACAACATGTACTCCCAAAACCCTGCAGCCATAGCTGGCTATGACTGGGTACAGCAGTGGATGGATCTTCTTGGGTCTTTCGGTAAAGTCACGTAGATAGGTTCAAAGAAAATAACAGAAATAAACCTATCTACGTGACTTTACCGAAAGACCCAAGCATATGAATTCCTGCAGTCACGAAATCTTTAAGTCAATCACTGGATGGATCTTCTATCCCCATCCATTGGGGACAGCAGTGAGTCACGCCGCGGGCTGACGTCATCCACGCCCATGTGGCGGCCTGGGTCACGCGTTACCGTGACGTCAGCGCACCGAGGGGCGGGGGCAGGAATGTGGGGGGGGGAGGGGAGGGGGGATCAAGGAGGAAGGTGGCGTGCGGGCGGGGCTAAGGGAAGGAGGAGAGAGTGGGGGAGCAGAGGGGGAGGGGTAGGGAGGGAATTGAGGGATGGGAGTCAATGTATGGAATAGGGGCATGAAATGGGAGATTTAGGAAATGAGGGCGGATAATCTTGAGATAGGGGAAGTGTGTAGGGATCAAGAGGAGGGGGGGAGATCATAGGTGGTGGTAGGAGTGTGTGGGATCATGGCATAGTGGGGGGATGGGGGTATGTGGGGAATCAAGGGGAGGACTGGGAAGTGCTTGGGGTGAAATGAGGAGGGTGGAGGGATGTTTGGCTTGAGGTGGAAAGTGGGGAGCAATGGGAGGGGTTTGGAGGAAGGGGGGTTGTGGGTGTTGGGTGCAGAAATGGTTCAGGAGTGTGGGAGGAGGAGTGGGATTTCAAACGTGGTAGGAGGGTGGATGATGGAGCAATGGTTTAGGATGTGGAAGAGTGAGGCGAGGACATTGGTGGGGGATCTATGAGTCGGGGGTCAAGGGGAGGGGTGGGGGTCAAGGAATGAAGCAACAAGAAGTGGGAGGATGGGAAGGAGGATCGAGATGATGCAAGGGGATGGAGGGGAGCGGTGGTCGGGGATAGGGCAGTTTTCTTCACTAATTCTCACAGGGGGGGGGAGGGGGGCGAGAAATCATGAGTGTGAGGTCAGCCACACATTTAAAACCATTCGGGGTTGACAGCAGCACGATGATGGAGGGGTGTTTTCACGTGTTGTGTATTGTTGTTGTTGGGGGGGGGGGGGCGCACTAAAGACCACCAGGGGACGCCAGTGGCTGACGGGCCTTGCAATGAAGAACTCTGGGACTTGGTGGATCGAGGGGTGAGGGATGGGAGCACGCTGGGCTCGCCGGTAGCCCCCGAACTGGACGTCTGTGAGAGACGTGCCACGAGGTGACTGATCCTGGCACATTACGCAAATTAGCTATGACGTCACCACACGGGGCGGGGGTGAGGGAGGGGCATGTGAGGGGCGGGGCTAGGGTGGGTGAGGGATTGAGGGGCGGGGCCAGAGCCTGGTGAGTTGTCGAGGGGCGGGGTCAGTGTTGTGCGTCAATGGGGTCCCCCGGGTGGGTGAGTTCAAGTGAGAGTGAGCACGAGGGGCGGGGCTGGTGGTGAGTGAGGGGTGGGGCTGGTGGTGAGTGAGGGGTGGGGCTGGTGGTGAGTGAGGGGTGGGGCTGGTGGTGAGTGAGGAGGGGTGGGGCTGGTGGTGAGTGAGGGGCGGGGCTGGTGGTGAGTGAGGGGTGGGACTGGTGGTGAGTGAGGGGGGGCTGGTGGTGAGTGAGGGGCGGGGCTTGTGATGAGTGAGGGGCGGGGCTTGTGGTGAGTGAGGGGCGGGGCTTGTGGTGAGTGAGGGGCGGGGCTTGTGATGAGTGAGGGGCGGGGCTTGTGATGAGTGAGGGGCGGGGCTTGTGGTGAGTGAGGGGCGGGGCTGGTGGTGAGTGAGGGGCGGGGCTGGTGGTGAGTGAGGAGGGGTGGGGCTGGTGGTGAGTGAGGGGCGGGGCTTGTGGTGAGTGAGGGGCGGGGCTTGTGATGAGTGAGGGGCGGGGCTTGTGATGAGTGAGGGGCGGGGCTGGTGGTGAGTGAGGGGAGGGGCTGTTGATGAGTGAGGGGCGGGGCTTGTGGTGGGTGAGGGGCGGGGCTTGTGATGAGTGAGGGGCGGGGCTTGTGGTGAGTGAGGGGCGGGGCTTGTGGTGAGTGAGGGGCGGGGCTGGTGGTGAGTGAGGGGCGGGGCTTGTGGTGAGTGAGGGGCGGGGCTTGTGGTGAGTGAGGGGCGGGGCTTGTGGTGAGTGAGGGGCGGGGCTTGTGGTGAGTGAGGGGCGGGGCTTGTGATGAGTGAGGGGCGGGGCTTGTGATGAGTGAGGGGCGGGGCTTGTGGTGAGTGAGGGGCGGGGCTTGTGGTGAGTGAGGGGCGGGGCTTGTGATGAGTGAGGGGCGGGCTTGTGATGAGTGAGGGGCGGGGCTGGTGGTGAGTGAGGGGAGGGGCTGGTGGTGAGTGAGGGGCGGGGCTGGTGGTGAGTGAGGAGGGGTGGGGCTTGTGGTGAGTGAGGGGCGGGGCTTGTGGTGAGTGAGGGGCGGGGCTTGTGATGAGTGAGGGGCGGGGCTTGTGATGAGTGAGGGGCGGGGCTTGTGGTGAGTGAGGGGCGGGGCTTGTGATGAGTGAGGGGCGGGGCTTGTGGTGGGTGAGGGGCGGGGCTTGTGATGAGTGAGGGGCGGGGCTTGTGGTGAGTGAGGGGCGGGGCTGGTGAGTGAGGGGCGGGGCTTGTGGTGAGTGAGGGGCGGGGCTGGTGGTGAGTGAGGGGCGGGGCTGGTGGTGAGTGAGGGGCGGGGCTGGTGGTGAGTGAGGGGTGGGGCTGGTGGTGAGTGAGGGGCGGGGCTAGTGGTGAGTGAGGGGCGGGGCTGATCGGGGGAGGTGGAATCAGGGGGGGAGGAAGTTGGAATCGAGGGGCGGGGCGGGGAGGGGGCAAGGGGGGGGGTGGAATTCGAGGGGCGGGGGTGTCTCGCTCGCCCCGCGCATGCGCGTTGCTCACCGCTGCTGCTGCCGCTGTGCGCGCGGTGCACGCTGGGAGGAGACTCGCGAGGCGGCGGCGACGGCGGCGACTCCCACCCAGTTCCGCGCGGCGGAGGCAGCGGAGGCGGCAGAGAAAGTGTCGAGGTGAGAGAGAGGAGGAGGAGCAGGAGGGGGGCCCCTCACCCTCACCACTAGCTCTCTCTCTTGCTCGCTCACCTCGCCGACCGTGGCGAGGGTGAGCGAGACGACGGTGACGGTGATGGTGGCTGGGCGGGACCCGAACCGCTTTGCCGCAGGAAGATGGCGGCCGCTGGCGCGGGCGAGAAAAAACAACAGCGAGCAAGAGAGAGAGAGAACGAGAGCGGTGTTTGTGTGCGTGTGTGTACGTGTGTGTATGTAGTGTTACATCGCGAGGGTTGTCGTGATGTGGGCAGTGGTGTCATTGTTGGGTCGCGTCGCTGTGCGTGGCCGAGGGATGGGAGCGAGGGGGGAGGCTGGTGACGCCCGTGGAGAAACGGCCTCACTCCTCCTTCCCTCCCTCCCGCCCACCTTCCTCTCTCGCTGTGCGGTCATTTCATTTAATAACATCGGCGTGTATACTAACATACCGCGATATACACAAACACACGCCTGACAATGTTGCCCTCGCCAATGTACAACAGCGACGCATATTTTCAGACTCAAAATGTTACAGGCGTGCCATCGCCGCGTCGTTTTCATATAAGCTGATATTCTGCCGTACAACGCATTATTCAATTCGTGCTTCACAACGCCGAGATCCCCTTCGTTAGGGGGGGCAGCTTCGGTGTCGAACATCGGACAAACTTTGGGTGCCGTTCACCAACGGTCCGGTCGCGGCCATGGGGCGCCGCTCCGCATTTTCGTGTTTGGTTGTCAACGCGGCATCTTGCTTGACGCGCACGGTGCTGCGTCGTTGCGTGCGAAGATGATGGGAGGGAGCTGGTGGGGGCAGAGTTTGGTGTTGGCCAGACGGTGGTGACGTGCGGACATGGGAAAGAAAGCCAGCGAAGCAGCGTGGTGTTTTGTGTGTGTGCGTGTCAAGTTTGTCGGTGAATTCGTTCCATGCGTTCGAGCGCGCACGGTGCTGCGTTGCGTGCGAAGATGATGGGAGGGAGATGGAGGGGGCAGAGTTTGGCTTTGGTCAGACGTGGCGACGTGCGGACATGGGAAAGAAAACCAGCGAAGAAGCGTGGTGTTTTGTGTGTGTGTGTGCGTGTCAAGTTTGTCGGTGAATTCGTTCCGCGCGTATGCGACAAACAAGGCAACGGGGTTGGCCCGTGTGCTTGTGAGAAAGACTTCGGTTCGGTTGTGTCAAACCCCTTTTCCCCGAGCTGGAATCTTGGCCGCGTTACAAGTGCGTGACGTAATTGCCGTTTGTCGTTACTGCCCCGATGTTTTTTTTTGTTTGTTTCACGTAAAATGTTTCGTTATCTTCATTGTCATTCAATGTGGCTCGTGAATTGAAAAAAAAGCCAAATGCAATCGAGACATTGACGGCAGTAATGATGTGCCGACATTCACTCCTCCACCCACACTGATGGAATGGAGCGCTGCATCATTCCTCTGCTGAAAGGAATGACCAAATCACTGGACGCGCCATTATTCTTTCTCGTGTGTGAAGAGTACATTCATTTAATCGTGGAATTTTAAGCATTATGGGTACGCTTTGGTCATCGCACACGACTCGCACACAGAAGGCCAACAGTCGAACCGGGCCTATCGTTCTCCCTGGGTTTGGGTCAATACAATCGGTAACATTTTCTGGGAAGTCAACAAAGGTCACCGCTGGGTAGACCGAACGCTCACCCTCGGGTAGAAATAATTTCAAACCAGTGGCTCAGGTCTACCAATGGAGGTCAGCGCGGCTGCAATGATCATTTGAAACAAGGACACACGGTTGACGTTTTGAATAATTATTGACATGTGGAGCGTCGAAGTGTTGACACAGTTGTGTGATTTCTCATCGTTTGTGTTTCACTTGGCAGGTGTCATTTGCGGCGTCGGATGAGAATCTCTGGACACGTGCGCTTCCACGGAATAAAGCTGTCGCGTGTTCAGAATTTGGAGTCGGAGGCCGGGCCAATCAGAGGAACTGGGGGGTTGCTTTGCTGAGGCCGATCTTCGTTTTGGATAATCTGACGCCATCGCAGCAAGCACGATGGTCCTGTCTCAGAGACAACGGGATGAGCTGTGAGTACCCCACGCCGCTGATATTGATTGGTGGAGAGTGCCTTATTCTGCGCTGTCAGCAACTAACCCAGGACGTGTCCGGTGCGGTCTGGCAATAAGAAATGCAAGCTCTCCGTTTGCAACACAATGCACCCGTTTTATTTTTAGTGCGAGGGAGTCCCATGACACCTTTTGGGTCCCAGTTTTAGACTCGGGTTGCCAATGCGCTCGGCTGAGGATGCTGTTTTCAATTTGTAAAACTAAATCCAATTTTGACTTACGCTGTGCGTGTGGTGGACATAACTGCTCGGTGTGTCGTGTATCTGGGGCAACGTTAAGATTGTTTGCTTGGCATGTCGCTGTTGCTAAACCTCATTGCTGCTGTTGGCCATTTTGTAGTGTGATAAATCATTAGCTTTTGTGCCTTATTAAAGAAAAATTGTATGTTTAACAAAAGTTGTCCTGCCGTTTTGCGTCAAGTTATGTTTTAAATGTGTATAATCTTTTCACATTTCGTTGCATGTTTGTAGTCTTTTTTTTACTGGCCAAAATGGTTGTCATTGACTCCTGCCAAAGGTTTCGGTATTGCTGGTTGTAATGGAGGTGTGCGATTATGCGCTGATGCACCCTGCATTTTTCAGTACCTAGGTCAGCACGGTTTATTTAAGCTGGTTATCGACACAAGCAAGGAAACACTGCCGTTCAACATGCCAACACATAATCAATGTATTATCTTTGTGAACACGACCTCGAATGCAACTTAATGAGCATAATCTTATTGGTATGGTGAAATGACATTGCTTGGAAGCAATTATTTGCAATGTATTAACAACTGTGCAATTACATATACTGTACTCGCCAGACTTTTTTTTTATTTGGTTTCGTGAATATTATATTTTAAGGCAAGTGAACATTTACAAATAGTGTTCATTTAGATTATCTTGCCTTAGAGCAAGACATTAACATTTGTAGGCAATTAATCGAGAGTCCATTGATGGGTTTATTATGGTCCGTTGGAAATGTGCACAGGCAGCTGCAGTGTATAGCATTGTTTTTGGGGGAATGTGAAGTACCCAGCTATATAACCATAACCCCAGCATCCGGTGGTTGCAGATGAAGTGGGTAAAGAATTGCAATGCTGCTGCTGCTACTGATGTCAGCCGATGACACATTACTGTGCTCTGTCCAGGCCCGCTGTGCAGTGCATGCACTGCCCCGACTAATTGGTATCGTTATAAGTGCTCCAATGACGTAGCCTCTTTTTCCACACGTCTTTTGTTCCTTCAGCTAAGTGCACTGTTAAAACTGATCTCAAATAGATTTAAGGAATTTGGCAAGCCCCGGCTACCTAGCTACCTATAAAATATGCATGTTGGAACTAAGGGAAATCTTGGCAAGTCGTCTGTTGAGATTGCGATGTGCAAAGGTTAAGTAAATAGAACGTTGTGCACTCCTGCTCTTAGGTAGTGTCTCGTGGATGGAACGTTTGTTCATAGTCTTAATATCAGTGTGCTGCAAGATTTCAGAAATGAAAGTAAATATTTTGAATTTTACATTTAAAAAACATGGTAAATTCTGTTTCATTTCAAGCTTTAGATATTGTACTGGTACTGTATTGACAATTCTCAAATCTTAAGACAATCTTACGGATGGCTTTACATTACGAAAAGTGTCTTTATATTTAACATTGTGTATGTAACTGTTGTCAGAAGAATACACAAATACGAAATGTCAGTGACGGAAATAGGCACAGGTTCTGACATGTCAGAGCCCAAATATTGATGCTTGTCTCTATACGATATACACACATAGCAACAATCCAATGTTTTTCTCACCATTTAATACAGCTTCTTACTGCTGTATGCATGACATGGTATTTTTCTCTATTTTACTGGGCTGCATTTCTCAAAAGTTTTCCACTCAAGTCCATTTTAAGCGTGGCACAGATTAGTGGAGCAGATGTGTGCATGCCAAGGTAAATGCTGTTTCAGGAATGTTGTTGCAAGGCTGTGATCATTCTTCATTAGGTCACACATTTTCAAACAAGCACCTGAAGGTGGTGGTCTGTTATTAGCATTCGACTTTACCTCGGCAAATATTTTTCTCTCTTTGTATTGGGTAAGCTTGTAGCCACGCTTAAATCTACAGAATGAAATATAGACCCTTTTTATCCCTTTTGAGGTGATTCATTTAACACATGGCTTTGATATAATACATCCATGTACACTACAATGTTATTGACCGTGCCAACATTCTTCATGTGTCAACTCGATTTAATGTAACGCTTTTGTAATATTTCAAAGCTCACATGCATTAAATAAATTAAGATTTTCCAATGAGCTAAAAATTTTGGTTAAATTTCTATTCCTTCATGTTTTCCTATCACATTTATCATCTTTCTTTAGAGATAAACTAAAACAACAAAAAATATTTACCAGCTGATGCCTACTGAGCTATATAGCTCTCTTTCAGAAGCGACCTGGCTACAAATAATAGCCCAATGAAGTGGCTTATGTGGAAATGTATAGCAGCCAAATATTCTAAACGCACATCTCTAAATGTGGAGTGAAAAACCGGAGGACCCGGGAGAACATGCAAAATCCAAATATACAGGCATCACGGTCAGAATCGAACCCATGAACTCCTGCATACCAGGCGAGGTTGTTAGCATCTCGCCACCATGGCATCCCCTAGAACTGGTGTTAAGATGCTAAGGCCATATTTTAAGTTTAATTTGCATCATTAAACATGGTTGCCACCCAAGCCAATACTAATTTAATATATTTAATCTTTACGAAGGAGCGTGCTGTCAAGCTCTACGCTTAAGGCTGAGTTTTTAGCCCATGTCACACTTCTGATTGGGCCATCGCATGGTATGTAAGGCCCACCCTGCAGAAAAACGCTGTGAACAGATTTACCTTGGCAAGCTAACAGATGGGGGGGGGAATACATGATACCAATTCTCCAAGATGGCTCATAGTGCAAGACTGCCTGTTTTAATCGTGGCTGAAGTGTGATTAGA
The DNA here is from genome assembly GCF_015708825.2 of Lethenteron reissneri. NCBI lineage: Eukaryota > Metazoa > Chordata > Hyperoartia > Petromyzontiformes > Petromyzontidae > Lethenteron > Lethenteron reissneri. The sequence goes on along the minus strand of NC_083806.1, from coordinate 9,794,931 downwards.
ATAGGAATTTGTGTGTGTGAACCTTGGACCTGTCGGCAAGCCACACCACCTTTGAACCAGCTGCTGCCCTTGCCTGGCACCACAAAGCTAGATTTCCCTGTAAACCAATTTTTGATCCCGCAGATATTTCCCTTGCAATACCAACGTCTTGTGGTTTTCCTCGTTTTGTTTCTGGAAGCTGCTGAATTGTAGATAATTTGTATTTTACAAAAAGCATTCTGTTCTCCAAATTAAATATATGGTTTCATCTGAAGTTGGTAGCCGTTGTCTTGTGGCAACAATTCTGATTTAATAATAGAAAATTACCACAACCTTTGTGTGGCAAAAGAACAAAACTAGCATGAATAGTAGTATTTACTTGCATTTTCTTGCTGGATTGCCTTTATGAATCTATTTTGGTGTCTGATCTGAACAGACTACATCTCCAAACATAACGTGCCACACAGCCTATGTGCTGCCGCATTCAACTTATGCCTTGTATATTAAAACAAAACAGTATTGTATTGCTTAGTTCTGATTGCCTGATTTGGTAACATCCCTTTTACTTAGGCATTGTAGTGGCCCAAAATGCCTTGATAAATCAGCAAGTGACAACTGTAAAGAACATGCAGTATTGGACAGCTTCCTTTGGTATTTTTTCTACAACTGGGTTTTCGTAAAAACAAATGCAAGGCTTAATGTACTGGAGTGGAATGCAGCACATTGTTTGGCATGGAGCAAAAAAATTAAAATGCTTTGGGGATCAGCTGCTAATGTGGCAAAGGGTTGCCCCATGATCAATGTTAAACAGAGTTGTGCTTTCACCTTGTAGCTTGGCAGCTGTGTGGATACAGAAAGACAGTGAAGTCATTCGAGACATGGTTTGTCATGGATGTGTAGATAAATGCGCTGCTGTTACTTTATTTGCACTTGCAGTACTCAAGGATGATGACTTATGACCATTTTAATAAGGAGGCATTGAAATCTTGCAACATCTCAAAGGTCTCGCTGTTCTCATGTTCACAATTGTGGCTTCAAGGGTGATTACGGCCGTTTTTTAGACTTTGTAACCATAGGGATTACAAGACGATATCTCCTTAAATAATTCTCAGTCTGAATGCATCTGTATTTGCGCTGTGTAAAGTGGTTCAAAGACAAGGTCTGCTTGCAGTTACTCAGTATGAAGAATTTATAGTCCATCTTATACAACATGGACTACATTTTACGACTTGGGTCCGTTTGACAAACGGGGGGGGGGGGGGGTGGAAACACACCCCCAAAATGTTGTACACCTATTGTTTCAATTTACCAAGGGTTATGTGGAATTAAATTTGGAACCTTAAATGCCACGTCAAGCTCATTGCATTTGAATGAAATTCAATCCACTCCACAACACAAAGGAATGTTTGATCATGGTAGCAGAAAATTCCGGTATTGAAATATTCTTGGCAAAAATGAAGCACTGAAAAAAATATGTACTCGTGAAAAGCTGAAGATAAGTAAATAGGATTTTTGCTAAGGAATGGTAAACCACTGCTTACATTTCAGTGTGATTCTACATGGTAACCATAGCAGGTATGGACAGGTAGTCACGTGAAGTCACTGCTTAGAGCTGCAACTGATGTTTTTCTGTATCACTTGTTGCTAGGTCACCTGATGAGTGTGTTTATACTGACGTAGATATCGCAAATCATGGAACAGTTTTATGTCAATATTTGTGGCTCTTTTCATTTTGACCTTCTTACACATCAGACATACTGAGATACAATGGCGCAACTGGTTTTATTTACAGTAACATTTGTTTTCAATTCCCTCTTTTGAGAAATGTTTTTAGAAAGACAGTAATTTTAAAACTGAGCAACTCAAGAGTGAAAAGCTGAAGATGGGGAAATCATAACTGGTGGTCAAAATGAGATGATCCAACACCATATAATGAATTTGGATTTAAATTTGGATTTAGAATTGTATATCTGAATGAGATGTTGATATATACCATAGAATGAATTATGGGTGATGGCATCTTTAATCACCACTGTCTTAAATGTTTAATAACACGGCACCGTTATTTATTGCATTATATTTCCTCTTTAATGTAATTTGGTGTGAGACCTAATGATACGTGTAAAAGAGGCGCACAAACAAACGTTAATTTGAAATAATGGATAGTGTACATCTAGTACCCATACATTCACATTGAGAGATGAAGTCAAACAATTGTTATCTAAATGCGCTAAACTGAGTAGTCACTGCCATTCATCGTTAAAATCGAGTTGTCTAAGAGCTTTTTCAGTTCTTTTCAAATGTCTATTTTGCAAAATCCATTTAAAAGCATATTTACCAATGCTTAGCTTTTCGTCGTAGCCAAAGAATCTTGCTGTGGCAACCTTGCTTCATTTGTCTTACATTCAGTGAATTGTATGGGGTTGTTTATCTATGTGGATGCGTGAGAACACTGGCATGAAAAAAAAGATGTAATTTTCAGTGTCATTATCCACGCTAAGCATGTATATAAAGTGGTGCACTAAAGCCACTGAACCTCGGCATTTAGACACTAGTTGATTGCGTTATGTATGTTTCGAAACATACACTTGTTTTTTTATTTCTCTTTGAATTGTATATCTGAATGAGATGTTGATATATCTCAATAATGCCTAACTGAAATTCATAATCCATTCCTTCATGAGTAAAATGTGATTTGGTTGTTGAGGTCTTGCATCCATGTTTGTGCATTATCCATGCTGATAGCTTGGTGTTTTGAGTTTTGTGTGCACCATGTAATAATTTATTTGAGCCGCTTTAGGTGGAAAGGTTCCCAAATGTAATGATTTTGATCTAATCCCAATCAATGCAAATGCTGCAGAGACATTTGTTGAGTCCCACTTGACTCTGGGTCCTGAACTGCACAGCTGGAAGTGCACCCTCTGGTGGATAAAAGTAGAAGCCTATTTGGATGTCATCGAGTGTTTCGGTACGTGGCTGTTGCAGCCATTGTGCTGTGCGGATGCTGAGGATTTCAGAAATGTTAAATGCTCCGAGAAATTACACTGTTGGTGCACTTGCTGAACTTCAAATCGCCATAAGAATGTCAGCGCATGAGCAAGTGAGCATATCAACTCGAACTGAGTCTATGTTAACATAGAACATGTGAGCTCTGTGGCCTTTGTTGAGCAGAAGTTGTCAAGCCTGTGTATTAGTGGTTTGATAATTCACAAGTTAGAGAACCAAACATGAAACACATTCTTCAGTAGATCCTGTGAGAGGAGTAAGACCTTTCAGTCATGGTTTTGACCTTTATCATTGTCAAGCTCTCAGATGTACTAATTGATCAACACGTGGAATTTGGTTATTTACACTTGACAAATATAAGGCTAGTAGCAACCCTTATTCAGCAGCACACATTTTATTTAAAAAAACTCGTTTGATTTGTGTGGTACCTTCCAAAAGTTAGTGTCCAGAAGGATACAAGAATATAAGGTATCCCTATTTTTATAAACTTATTTAATTACTCAAATATACACTTATCCTGTTTTGTACACTATTATTCTGGAATTCACTTCTAAATGGATGTTTTTCTATGAAAAATGTAAGTAATGGTTTGTTGGTTAATATTGTTGCTATGCCTGCTCCATATTTTGGGGTAATTTTCAACGAGTGTGAACTTGTCACATGGCCTAGAGCTATAGACTTGTCATTGACTTGTCAGACGATGACAAACCTGGTTCCGCCTACCCAGAGACCACGGAATTTTCTAGCCACTGTATTATTGCACTCCACAGTGATGTGAGGTCATGTTCGTGTAACTGCCATCGCAGGTGTATGCAACTGTACAGATTAATTGTGATTCAGGACTAGATTAATGAGGCGGTTCCTGCCATGTTGCAAGCATTTGCAAATAAGGCCGTTGAAGTTGGAGTAAGGTGCGCCCGGTGTAAAATGTAGTGTGTGAAATACATCGCCCATTGCTCATTCAGACGTTAATGTTAACAAAGTTACTGGAACCCTTGGAGTGTGATGAACCAGTTTCAATGTCATGTTGTTAATTTACATGGAATCTTATTCGCCAAGTTTTTTTTATACTTTTGGCCTCATTTTATAGCCATGACAACCTCTGCCCCCACCAACATGAGTGAGTAGTGTTGTATAGTCATATAGGTAGACTGATAAAATCCAGACCAGAAGTTTGTTCGGTTTCTCAGTCTGCTTGTCCTGGTGATGGCCATGGCGGCAGCATGTTGAGTCGGATGGTCCAGACCTCCCTTTCCCTGGCGACAGACTCCAGCTTTTCTTGGGGAATTCTCGGGCGGTGACCAGGCCAGCCGAGTGACATTGTCCCGCCAACGTGTCCTGGGCTGGCCCCGGGGTCTTCGCCCAGTGGGACGTACTGCCCGGTAGAGTTCCAAGGGGAGTCCACCCGGGGGGCATCCTTACCAGGTGCCCAAACCACCTGAACTGGTGCCCCCAAACCACCTCAGACCAGAAGATAAATGCTTGAAATAGACGTCCAGCAGCACGTACCTCCCGCCACCTTGAATCCCTTCAGCTTACCATAATCTTTTATTAACCCCAAACGACGCCTGGAGCTTGCAAGTCGTCTGACCTGCAGACTCATGGTTGAGGACTCCTATACTAGTTCATATTACAGACCGTTAAGGACCAACATAGATTTGTTCAGTTGAACTGTTGTCAGGAGGTGTTACATTCACCTCTGCTAAAATGCATTGTTCTGTCAAAGCCTTCAATGCAAATAAATGCTAATTATGCATCATATACTTGTTGGAACCCAGACGTTCTGATTATTTAAAGCAATTTGCAGTATTCTGCGAAATAATTGACAATGTTGCTTTCTTATGGGAATGGAATCTTAATCTGTTTCCATTAAAGTCCAATTAAGAAAGGCCAATGTAATGACTTTTGGCACAGATGGTTAGCTTATATCGCAGCTTGATTGGCCTAATTATGCGTTGGCCTGAATTATGCAGATCCTTTAACGGGGCTATCAAGGTTAATTACCATCAGCGTTTGTTAGTGGCGCCCCTTCTGTCTGAAAATGAGTGCTGTCATGATCTGAAAATTCCTGCCACTACTGGGCAAACAGTGCCACGTGCGGTAATGGGTTTTGTTAACCAAGCAGTCACGCTTCTAATGAAACGGAGGATGGCTTGGAAGATGCAATGAATGGTTAGAGCGATGGCCCATTTGGCAGCACGAGTTTCCATCCGGGTCACAATATTTATTTGAACCGAAATTATTGGCACCAGCTGCTGATCAAAGTATTGTCCCACACGTGGCTCATTAGTATGTTTAAATTAGAATGAAATTTAAGGGCGTTTATATTTGATATACTATGTAAATGCTTGTTAAATGACCCTGCCTGCCATTCAAATTCCTAAATTCTGTAGACACTTTGGACACGAACTGACCTACAATATAAGAGAAGTGTTAGAAAAGGCATTTTCAGCCATGCAGAATGTTTAAATTTTCCTATAAATAATGTATCTCAAAATATCTCGTTTTTAAGTTTTAATGTCACGAATTAAAGCTTGTATATTATTTGTGTGTGTTCTATTAGATCTTTTTAGTTTTGGTTAGCAATTGGCTCAGATTTGGTATTAAATAAATGTACTTTCATGCTTAGCGATATATCAAACTTTGCAATAGTGTTTCACTTTTTAGATGGAGCAAAGAATTTTGCATTTACAAGTACATTGCTTTTTTCACAATCTGTTATCATTCTATGGGCAGTATTTCAGCTAATGTTCTTTGGTGACAACCACGTGTATGTAGATAGTGACACGTGGCATGTAATTTAATGTTACGAATATCAGTAAAAAGAAAAAAAATTCTGAAACGTGTTTTTGTTCCCTGATCGTAAGAATCTTGATTCATGTTAAGTTTCTACTTTTGCGCGATTTTTTCTCTCTTGATTAAACATTTATGGAACGGTAAAAGCAAAAGGGAACACTGATAATTGCATTTCAATATGCATTGCAATTCCAATCCCAGGGCTCTGCTTGCTTTTCAGAACACATAATTTAATGATGGTATGGAAGAGGCATTTATTATTGGTCCTTGAAGCCCTCTGTTGTTATTCCTTCAGAAATTTTCACTTCGAGGATAAAAAAAAATTGCACATTGGAGAAGAAACTACCCAACATTTGTTGAGAACCCACGGTTTCGATGACTTTTGAAGACTGGGATTTGCGGTGATGATGTCGGCGCAGCTGGCTTCACTGCGGTGACATTTGCAGGGGCATTAGCACTGAGCCACATGGCTACCTCGCAGGACCACAATCTCGCTTGGAATTGCTTTTTTGTACTGAATGGCGAAAAGGTCAAAACGTGAATACTCCAGAGAACTGTCAGAGCAGTGGAGATGCAACGTTCAACCAAATTCCCCCCCCCCCCCCCCACTAGCATTGCATTGTATTTCGCCTAATTGACAAAAAAGATACACAGCTATTCTATAAAGTGGCTAATTGTGGTAAACCAATTATCACGGTTGGGCTACGTACGGTATGTAAGAAGTTCAACATACAACTTGAATAATCTCCGAAAGGATGCATTGAGTGTGCACCATATGTGACTATCATTTGTTTTTACTGTCAGATGAGGTTAATCCAAAGTAGGAATTAATTAAATCTGAAACGTGATCAAGAAGGTGAACGTATGCTTGGAGATGCGTGGAAATTGTCACCGTCAAACTGTTTGAAATACATTTTCCTGTGCCGTCACATAAATACGTCACGCAAAATAAAATCCAGACCAGAAGACACATTTTGAAATAGGCATCCAGCATGGACCTCTTGCCACCTTGAATCTTTGCAGATTACTTTAGTCCTTTATTAACCCCCTAACGACGTCTGGAGCTTGCAAGTGGACTGTCTTACAGACTCATGGTTGAGGACTCCTATACTAGTTAATATTTAAGACCATTAAGGACCAACATAGATTGATTCACTTGAACTGTTGTCAGGAAGTTGTCACAGTCACCTCTGCCAACATGGATTGTTCCGTCAAAACCTTCAATGCAAATAAATGCTAAGGAATTGTGCTTGCGTTCATTAAACATTTATACTCGATATTTTGGACGATAATATTTTTTTTGCTACTCAACTGACTGATGCCCAGCTCCGAGGCCTTAATTGTTCAGACATTCCTGAGTAAACAACTCTTCTTAATAATTGGAGATTGCAGCCGAATGTTTTGCGTTAAGCTAGACCATTGTAGGGAGAAACTGGGAAGTCGTCTGATGTCGCCTCCACATTGTTCCATTGTGAGGACTACAGAACTGGCACGTGTTTCCCACGGTAGATGTACAGTCGTTGCTGAAAGACACAGATGGTGTATGCTTGTGTCAGAACATTACTCCACCTGTCATATTTGAGATCTACTGAATATATATTTCGATGTAGACGACATGAAAGTACAGTTTGGCAATTTGAGAGATGAAACTGTAAGCAGAAATCTACTGATGATTTACTGTGTTTCCACCTGAATCCGAATGGTACGTGAATATGATTTGCAATTCATGTGTTTAATCACGCATTTATTTCAGAACTTGTAATTGTATTACAATCAAACCGTTGATAAGGATTTTCTTGATTTAAATCCCTTGAAGTATAGTTTTTTCCTGTAAGTGGCCGACGACATCGGTGTTAATTAGGCAAGCTCATACATGCATAGTTATTAAATAGAGCCCCACATCTGTTGCCATGGTTCTGTCTGGGGTGTATTACCATTCACGTATAGACCCGTGTTAATTAGCGACTACACCCTTCTTTCTCTGTAGCTCAGCGCACAATTCTGCTGGTGATTATCTGCTTTTCGGATTGTTCCTGTTGGCATGGATCAGTTGAAACACTCCTGGTTATTTTAAACGTTACCAGTTTAAGCTAGTAGGTGCAAACCACTGCTAGACTACACCGAAGCAACGGTTTAACAACCGCAGCCGACTAGTAATTGTGAAGGGAAAATACTTGCAGTCTGTATCATGCTGTAATGTGGATATGAAACTGCATTACAAGGTTATTTACCTAGTTCCCAAATCAAATATTGAACTGAAACTGGAGTATATGAATACCAACAATAGTTATCTGTTTAAAATTGATACCAGGATAGCTTTTAGATATACTGTATTTGAATAATGTATTTGTATGATGATCTTTTATCGACTCAACCTGTGACAAAAGGACAGAAGAAAGAAAAATGGCTGAAGGTAAAATGTGTACGTTGGCTACAACCACTTGCGTGCCATGCCAACTTTAAAGGTGTTTTCTGACGGCAAATGCCCCAACAATATACAAGGCCGAACAGGAGATGGTTGTCTTTTTGCATGCTTGTGCCATAGGTGAGCAGCGGTGTTTGTGGTTGTGTTACAGAAATAGAGCCATTGCAGACTATCTCCGCTCGAATGGTTACGAGGAGGCGTACACCACCTTCAGGAAGGAGGCTGAATTGGACAATGTGCGTAAGAATGCAGTCACGTCACAGTTATGCGCTCACATTCTGGTAATACACGTGCGTTATACAACGTTGAACACAGTGATTGTACTTCAGTGGCACGTGTCCTATATTTTTGAACACTTTCACAGCAGGGGGCATTCGATGGAATGTAATGCTTTACAACCTTGCGAAATAAACTTTTGCGAACGAGTGAATGTAAACTGCTCGAGTAGGTAATTGTCTGGCAGGGTTATTACCCCGTGTAGGAAATTGTGGCTTCCAAAATGGCTCCAAAATTTTCCAAGGTGCTGTCTTGCACAGTGCCACTACACTGTTATTTCCAGTCACATCTCATTTTCTGTCATGTGACATACAAGTGTGCAGAGATAAACTGATCATTTCACAGTGATTAAATAATTTATTAAGTACGTTCTTAAATGTGGAATGAAATATTCTTGTAATGTTTCCCCGTTGGGTACTTGTTACCGTATTGCATTTTCAGTAAACGCAGCTTGACTGCTACATCATGGGACCTCCTTTGCCAGTACCAAAATATGAGAATAGGTTTTACCCTTTTTTCTGGCAACGAAAAACAACTGTTAAGATGTTAAAACACCAAACTGAAACCTTATACAAGGAATCATGTCTGCATTAACCACAATACTTGTGGTCAGAATGCAAACAAAAAACATTTTCTGATAATATATGCATGGACTTTGAAGCTGATTGGTCCACCGTTTTGAGACGAGGCTCAAAAGAAAGCTGTCTCTGGTGTGGACCAGTTTCAAGGACAATGCATATCTTATCAGAGAATGTTTTTTTTTGCATTCTGAGCACAAGCATTGTGGTTAATGCAGACATGATTCTGTGTAAAAGGTTTCAGTTTGGTGTTTTAACATCTACATGTTTTGTTGCCAGAAAAAAGGGGAAAACCTATTCTCACAGCTTGACTTGGTTGACATTGCACGCCCTTCTGCACAGCTTGAGTGTGCCGTGCACAAAGGAAGCTCAGTAAATGCTATTTTTGTTCCTCCGAGGAGAGATGAGGCTGCATCTGCCATTCACAGAATGAACACCCTTTTATAACCAAATATACACCACTGATTATGTTTCTCTTCAATAAATTCTTGTCCTGTGTTCAATTGGAAATTAGACTGACACCTTCCTACAAAGGAAACCAGGGTAACCGTCGATACAGAGGGACCGTTTATCAGTGCACAGAGCAGTATGAAGAATGTCCATGCTTGGACTTGCACGGAAAGACAGAGGAACATGTGGACGAGAAGATGCAAGCAAGTTCTAAACATAATATTGACTGACGATGTGTACGTGGACGATGGCAGGACATGCACTGCAAGGAATGATGGCTAGTAGTTGAAGCGCCCTTGAGTAACAGCCACCGTTTGGAGATGGAGCTATCAAATCAGTTTGTGCAGGTGCTTAAAAGTATTGTTAGATTGCAAGAACAATGTCATTGATTTTGGGTAATTTATTTAAGAAGACTAAAGTCACTAATTTGGGTGTTACTTCTACAGATCTACTGTTAAATTCATCCTACATGGATATAAGTTTGTCATGCAAGGGATGACATATTTGCAGTCGGTCAATTACCATAATCATATAGCAGTTTGCATAATAGTGGAATAATTCCAATGTCATATATCAATCTATTTTAATATGAACACGTTAAGGTTTAATGGAACTAAGTGTCTTAATTCAGGAACCAGCTATCATGGTGATGTTAACATTTTACCTTGCATGGTTTGTACACATTGCTCTTCCCACAGCCTGGCCAATTTCAATCAAAACTGTGCCTTGCCAATATTTCTTGTTTAGTTTAATTGTCTCGGTGACATCCACGCTTCCTTCACAGATCATTTTGCTGGGGTGTGTTAGCAATCTTGGATCTGTTTATTGAGTGCCACCAAGACATTTACCCTGTACTTTGCTGGTGAATATTAAGCAGGCTGTGGGGCACCTGTGGTAAGGGATTGTGGTACTCTCTGTAATAAGAATGGAATATATGGTGTTTGATGTTATAAAAACACAAAGCTACTCTACCCTGATATTGACTTTCATTAAAGCTTCACGTAAGCACCCGATTGTGTGTACGCACCTAACACTAATTTTTGATGTGTCCGAATGGATTTTTAGGTTGTGTTTCTAAAATAATATATTGTTGGTGCGTGTCTGATGCTCACGTTTGCCTTGTTTTGTAGAATGAAGAGCTGGATAAAAAGTTTGCTGGACTGTTGGAGAAGAAATGGACTTCTGTCATTAGGCTACAGAAAAAGGTGATTGAATGTGATGACGCATTTGGAACCTGCGAACCATATTTAGAATAGAAAAGCCATTGGACTGCATGGTTGCTTAGGAACATCGTGCATGAGCAGGTTTACCGTGACATTCAAACACGGAAACTTTTAAAAGTGCAGAGACAATGCGTGGACATTTCCTTCAAAGGCATCTGCTGTAAATTCTTAACATTTTAAGGTGACATTTTCTATATGATGCACAATTCCGTGCCCTCGCATGCATGTGCATACCAGCTTTGTACAGTTTTTAAGGCTGTTGGCTAAGAATCAGGCTTTTAAGGACCGTAAGAGAGGATGTTACGTGGTACTTCTGTGGTTATACATCATCGTTTCTATTTTATTAGTGATCTAGGCATTCAGACTTGTTTCCCAGTTAATGGCGATACCTTCCTACTGGAGAATATGTTAGTATTTTTAAACTAAATGTAATATCTATGCCTGTTAATAAAATCACAAAGCATGTATGAGATGGCATTTTAACCCTAGAAGACAATCGTAAATTACTTTTTATTCGGGGCACAGATATAGTTTATGTTCTCCACAACGACGGCAGTGATTATTTTGTGTCCTAACTGAGACGTACATGAGGCATACTTGGGCAAGGCAGGGTACAACTCCACCTTGAATCGAGCGTGTACGTATGTTGAACTTCTTTCGCACCGTACGTAACCAAACGTGCTAATCGGAGGTGCGGCGGAGGGAAGGACAACAAACTAAACACAAAGATCAATTCTAAAGAAATGAGTTTTCAATCGAGATTTAAAAGTGCATAGCTCCCAGTGTACTCCGAATATTGGAAGGGAAGAGTGTTCCAGACTGCCGCAGAAGCGCATCTGAGAGCGGCGCGATGCCCGCTGCACCTGCGAGGATGCCCGGAGTCGGTGTGGCGACGGTGGTTCGTGCTCCTCGTCTGGCAGGTGATGGAGCTGGAGTCGAAGTTGAACGAGGCGAAGGAGGAGTTTGTGTCGGGCGGGGGGCCCCTCGGGGGCCAACGACGCGACCCCAGCGAGTGGATCCCGCGCCCGCCGGAAAAGTACGCGCTGAGTGGGCACCGCAGCCCCGTGACGCGCGTCATCTTCCACCCCGTGTTCAGCGTCATCGTGTCCGCCTCGGAGGACGCCACCATCAAGGTGCGTGCGCCGGTGCAAACCGCGTGTTTGGGTTGCACTTCTCATTCCCAAATGATTTGCCATGCCCTTTGTTGTTGCCTTGTCCCGATTAGCACGGTCGGCTACGTACGGCTGCGAATGATGTTCAACGTACGTATGAAGGTCAGGCAAGGTCTGCTTTACTGTAGCCTCATTAACTGACAATTGGAGGTGAGGTAATAAAAATGAGATCTTTGGCCTTTATGATCATGTGTTGAGACCAAATGTTTATTTTTGAAGTTAGACCTGATTTTGAATAAATTTAAAGAACACATTCTTACGTATAAAAACACCATTTGAAAATAACACTTGCCAATAAATAAAAATGTGATTGACAGCATCGTCCCCTAAAAAGATTAAAATATAAGTAACATTAACTGTTCACCTGTGTTTTAGCGAAACAAATTGGTCACATGAAGTGGGAGTGCTTAAAATCGTTCATGGCAGATTGTGCTGCTGAGAAGTGGTTTCTGGGGAGTTGAGTAATCTTGAACAGGTGCTGGAACAATTTCGTGATTCCTTTTTTAATTTTGCCGAGGTCTATGTCCTGGAGCTGCGAGAGAGTGGGATCTCTTTCCGTGGTTTCGTCACGTTTTTGGCACGCATTGGCGTTTGTAAGGGTGTGACCAACAAATGTGTTTTGTTGAGGGTGCAATGTATGTGTTTCCATGGTGATTGTTCAGTTGAGGGCAGTGATCCTTTCCCCGAAGAGTCCTAAAAAAATGCATGCCATGGCTAAGGCAATTGCATCACACAAGATCCATTGCAGTATGCACATTTTCGAAAGTAACATTGTTCTTTTTATTTGCAGTTTTATACATCCAAATTGCCATTTTCAGGAAGTGGAGTTTACGTAAAAATTTGACTTCCAATCATCTTGAGCTAAAACTGTAATACTGTTTGTCCAGTCTTGTATCTGTTTTGATACTGCTTCCGTGGTATAATTGCAATATAATTACACGGGAGCGATTGGATTGATTTGCCTATGGTGACCTCGTGTGGACTGATGCATGCAGGTGTGGGATTACGAAACGGGTGACTTTGAGCGCACCTTGAAGGGACACACGGACTCGGTGCAAGACATCTCCTTCGACCTCTCGGGCAAGATGCTGGCTTCCTGCTCAGCCGACATGACCGTCAAACTCTGGGACTTCCAGAGCTTCGAGTGCCTGCGCACGATGCACGGTGCGCCACTACCACCTTTCCTTTGCGGACGTTTGTACTGCTCGTGTTGCTCCTCAATTTGGTAGCCTCCACGGAATTGAATACGTTACATGGACGCTTCAACACACACCGTCGTATTCTACACACCACAAGATATTAACCTGCAATCTCGCCTTAGAATGAGCAGAGAGCAAAAACCGCACCCTCGCCATAAACCTTCCGAACGGTCAATCTCCTTTTCAGCCCTACCGCCGAACACCACACTGATCGGATCACGCCATACCATCACCTGGTATGGCATATATACGCAAACTTTATAGCAGAGGTCGCAAACGGGTTTTGATTCCTTACCCGTACCCGGCCGCACCAGGGTCGCAAACGGGTACCCGTACCCGGCTGGGTACGGGTAACCGGGTACGGGTATCGGGTACCTGATTGCGACCTCTGGGATGAAGCCATGTTGCAGGCGCGGGTGGGTTGATTCTCGGAACTTGAATTGTGAGAAGAGACAAGACTTTGGGAAATGAGTGACAAACGGTTACTCACCAGTGACTCGCGGCCTTCTCACTCATTGGTTGGGGTGAGTTACGTGCGGCTACCCGTACCCGGTCGGGTATGGGTAGCCAGGTGAACAGGGTAGCCGGGTATCGGGTAGGGTACGGGTATCAGGTACCCGATTGCGACCTCTGCTTTCTAGCCAGGTAAGATCCAGTTGAGAAGGAGACTTGGGGTGCAATGAATATAGAAGGACAAATTATACAAGTTTAGAAAACAAAGGTTAGGAAAAAACAATCAATCTCAACAAAATACATGTAAATAAATATAACATACAGCATGCTAACATTGCACTTCTTGAATGTGGGAAGAAGAGACCTTTCTGCAGGATTTTCAAAGTTTTCCTCAACTTGGAATTCCATCGGGCGGTTGTCTGCATAAGAAATATTTAGAATGAAAAACACTCCTGACGGTGAGGTCAGGGGGGGGGGTGGGCATTACCTGGACATCTGTGAAAAAGAGCTTTATAGATCATCGGATTCTTCCAGTATAAATAAATATTCTGATAATGCACGCACACAACAGCAGCCTCTTGCATCACGTCCTCCTGCTTTCTCCTCAGGTTTTTCTTTCTTTTGGGACACCTTAGCCAAAAGTTTTATTCTGAATATTGAAATAAATAAAATCACCGCAGTGAGCCCAGGAACCATGGCTGCTTGTCTCTCCTCACAACTCGCTGTCGCCGTGCGTTCCGCAGGCCACGACCACAACGTGTCTTCGGTGGCCTTCATGCCAAATGGAGACCACCTGGTGTCGGCCTCGCGCGACAAGACCATGAAGATGTGGGAGGTGCAGACTGGGTGCGTGTCATGCACACACTGGCTCCCACATAGGTTCCTTTAGTTCAGTGGTTCTTAACCTTTACTGCAGCCTTGCAAACCTTTGGTTCTCAATCGTCAAAAAAGTATAATGTTAATAAATACATAGGTTTGATGAAACAAAATATTTGCACTTACGTGGCCATGCTTAGTTTATGTTTCAATGATTTACCTTTAAAAAAATCTGGCCATGTCACGCACCCCCAAAAAGGGCATCTTGCACCCACAAGGGGTGCATGCACCCCAGGTTAAGAACCACATCTTTAGAGAACCTCTTCTTGGTTCTTTCGGTAAAGTCACGTAGAAGGAAAATAATATAAATAAAACATAATAAAATAATTATCACGACGTTTCGGCCACAACGCAAGCAGCCGTCTTCAGGTGGAGAACAGGTCTGTCGAGAAGGCAGAATCTGTTCTTCACCTGAGGACGGCTGCTTGCGTTGTGGCCGAAACGTCGTGAGAATTATTTTATTATGTTTTATTATTTTATTATTTCCCTTCTACGTGACTTTACCGAAAGAACCAAGAAGATGAATCCCTGCAGTCACGAAAGCTTTAAATCGAAATCTTTAGAGAACTCAACATATTTTTTTACTAATAGTTTTTTTTTATTCTACAACATCCCGGGCAGAATGTGAGCAATAACAATGAAAGAAGGAGGCATGGAAATTCCGTGGGCAGAAGCCCAAACACAGAGTTGGGGGGGAAAGGCAGAAAAAGAGAATGCAGCCTTTTAATCCAAAGGCTTTTTCCTTGTTTTGAAATGGATTTCTGATACTGGATATTCATTTGACACGCATTCCAGAGGTTCACAATAGCATGTAATGACTCGGATTAGTTTGTTCTCATGCGCAAAAGAAACGTGTAATAATGTAAGAAATCCTATAAGAACATTCTTACACATTTCTTTGAACAGTGCATTCTTCTTTATGTTTTTATTTTATATTTTATTCGCTTTAGGGGAATAGCCAGAACCAATGAGACAGACAACACTGGTCATGCAAGACCACACAATCTACAATTGTATAAAGCCTCTTGAAGAATTACATTGCGATCCCGAATTGAAGCCCTTAATTAAATCGCTGTTACATGTCTAGCTCTCGTTCCCTGGAGGCGGTGTTCATGATGAGTCAAGAGGGGACACCCCCCCCCCCACTCCACCATCTTGATACGTGCTTGTGTTCCCCCCTGACTCGCGGTAACAGATACTGCGTGAAGACGTTCACGGGCCACCGCGAGTGGGTGCGCATGGTCCGGCCCAATCAGGACGGGTCGCTCATCGCCAGCTGCTCCAACGACCAGACTGTGCGCGTGTGGGTGACGGCCACCAAGGAGTGCAAGGCAGAACTGCGCGAGCATGAGCACGTGGTGGAGTGTGTGAGCTGGGCGCCCGACACCG